>NC_044564.1:28378726-29876226 GCF_007565055.1 Rhinopithecus roxellana
TGTCAAGAGCTGAGTATCTGTGCACAAGTCATTCCTTTCCTGTCCCAAGAGGTAAGGTAGTTGATTTAGGCACTGACTAGAAGTTGCCATTTTAGTGGTTTTGCCAGAAAAGGGATGTAGAACTGACTCTCTGGCCTGCCAGTTCTTGGTGTTTGTTTTTATTTATTTCATTCTAAGAAACAGTGTTCTCACTCCAACTTGTATACCTTAATAACTTTCTGTGGAATATGATTTAAATGTGTTTATATGTGGAATATTTTCTAGTTGGGCTAAGCAAAATTCAGTCATTAAATATTTTGCCATCTTTGTAGTGTTGCTCAAAGAAATATGCTTGTTTGTCATAATGGACTAATAGGGTAGACTGAAAATTGCCAGGAAAAAGGAGCTTACTCTGTACTATTGTCATTGGCATTAAGAATTGGCAGAAAAAATATCAATGAAAGACTTTATGTAGTAAACAAACTAATGAAGCTTTGGCGGTAGCTACTTTTAAACATTACTTCTTGTTACCTGCTTAAGTCTTTATATTATTGTGCTTTTGGAAAAGATCTGCAAGATGAACTCAATGAACTGTTCTCTGAGTGCCACTTTTCTCAAAAGTAGGCTTTGGTGATGGTAGGCTTAGCACATTGCTAGCCCGGATGTGCTCACTAGTTCTCTTGCTAAACCTCCGGGAAATGCATGCTGCAGCAAACAGGCACAGGTTGAAATAAAGTGATGCATTTCAGTGCTTGTTGGCTTCCTTGTGGCTTTTTTTCTATCCCTGCTGCTTTTGGTAGTTACAAAGTGAAGTGAGAATACTGGAAAAATGATACTTTTTTGCTTTGGATTACTGAATGCCTTCATTTGCTCAGGTAAGATCCACTTTAAGAAGGAAGGAGCTAATGAAATATCTGCATGTCTTTAGCCGCAATACTTTGTACCTTGGACTGAGAAGGCACAGAGGCGCTTTTTTTTCCTACCTTTCAGTGTTGTAAGTGTTGTGTCACTGCTTTTCATGAGAGAGGTTCATTCACCTGCCTGCCAGCGGGCCTGTGCCGATGTTGTGTGGCCAGTATTTGAGCATGTATGTGTATTACAGATATGCAGGTTGCTATATATGATTTTTTCTTCGTTCTGAAACTGGGTTAGACTTGAGTAACTATGGGTACCTTTCATGGGTATATACTGGAGAGTGGCACTCATTTCACAGGCTTGTTGACACTCTGATTCACATGCTCTTTTGGGTCTTGATAAACAAAGGAATGTTGTTTTTTCCTCCTTTAGCTGTGACCACAAAACCTACCACCAGTCATATCCCATTTGCCTATTTTACTTCAGATTTGCTTATGACTAGATTAGATGGCTTGGTGAATGAGAGTCAAGGGGTGCATTTGCATTTCTTTTGGAAGCCTGACTGCCCTCTGCCTGATCCAGACTACTAAGTGTGTATTTTTTACTTTAAGCAGTCTGTTTATGGGATGGAGAATGGGAAGAATGTGTGACCCACAGATCTGTAACAGGCTAGGGTGTCATGGTCTAAGGTGACAGGGAAAAGGGCGAATATCGGGAGTGGTATTAGACTTTGGGCCTTGTAGGCACAGACCCCTGAGTATGATCACGGGTACGGTGGTCTCATCACATTTCTGCAGGATCTGTGGGTTGTGTTCAGAAGTGGAAGGTTGTCTTAGGGATGTCGATGAAGCTGATTTGCCAATGAGTTGTTTTCCCAGATGAATTATGTTGTTTGTGTGAGCAGGCCCAGTGGGAACAGAATGTATAATGGTAGTGGTGTGTGGCAAGACTGGACTGAAATTAATTGTCTCAGGGAGTTATACTGTAGATGAAAGCATGGGGAGATACACAACTCATTTGCTCTAGTCTGGGAAGAAAGGTGTCATACTTAACTGTTGTCATACCACTGAACTATTATTTCCCAAATACTTTGACATTTCTGGTTGAAATCTTGACTCATGTAAATGATTTATGCCAAGCTTGTCCAATCCCAGGGCCTGTGGGCCACATGTGGCGCCCAGGATAGCTTTGAACGTGGCCCACCCAACACAAAATTTGTAAACTTTCTGAAAACATTATGAGATTTTTCCTTGCAATTTTTTTAAGCTCATCAGTTATTGTTGGTGTACTTTATGTGTAGCCCACATAAAATGGGATATGTGTGTGATTCTTCTTCCAGTGGGGCCCAGGGAATCCAAAAGATTGGACACCTTGATCTATGCTATGATTTTCTAAATGCCCGTTCGTGTATATATTTTCTTTTGCTACTTTAGATTAATTTGCTCATCTTTTCTAGTTTCCTAAGGATGTGTATATCTTTATTGGTGAGCCACAACATGTTTGTTTCCTTAAAATCAGGCATCTCTGATTTTTTTTGTCTGAACATCGTCCACCTTGTTTCTTCTTCTGTGCATTTGTGAGCATTGGACTCTTGCTTCTGCCCTGAAGCCAGATGGACCAAATTCTGGAGGAGAGGGGAGGAGCAGGTTATTAGAGGAAGATGAATTCTATTTCCTGTCTCTTCAGAGGCATGGAAAATCACTCTTGCATGGCTGTGAGCATCACTCTGTGCCAGGACTGAAGGCTCTTAATCTGATCTTTTAACACCGGCTCTCTGTGTGACAGTCTCACTGCCAAAACGGCAGCTGCTGCATTAGACTTTATTTTAAAATGTTTTTATTTAAAAATTAAATGATCATATTTAGAAAAAAGCAAAACAATTCCTGAAGAGTAGTGCACAAGCTAACTGAACAGTGGCTGGAGCAATTGTGAACATCTGAAGTCAGGCTTTTTGGAGTTTGACGGGAACAAGGGGTATATTTACATACTGTTAGATGAAGTTTCTTTTTAATTTAGCCCCCATGTGTTGATTAATATACCTGCTTAATATTGCTTGCATCTGGTTTACCACATTTTTTTAAACTTAAAAAAATTATATAGTACTGAATGATAACTATTAAATAAATTTAGCTTTAACTTCAAGACTTTTCCTTTTTAGAAATGAGTTGTATAATTGTAGTTCAGAACTACTTGAAGTGTCTGTATATAAAAATTACAGAAAAATATTTTCCTATTAGAGTTTACTAAAACATTTAAAAATATTAGAGCCAATATATTCTTTAATGATGTGCTGTTGCACTCACGTACAACTACTTCTAGAAGTACAAGCATTTGACAAAGATATTGCCAGCTCCTGTCAGGAAAAGTGAGTACCCATCACTTGGAGTTCACAGAACTTCACAAGATTCTCAGTATCAGAATTTAGAAAAACCTTGTGAACCCTCATCTGTCCCATGCTGTTCTTTTCTCTCACTTCACTTTTCAGCTTTTAGGAATGGATAAGCCTCAAATTTCTTCTTCAAAAAGCAATCTCAAGGTGGTAAATGGGAAGCTCTTTCCTTTCCCTATTTCGGTCTCATTTGCGGGGGAAGAACTATAAATATCAACTCTGAGTTGGCAGTTCCATAAACAAGAGATGCCAGGATGATGACAGTTGGATCTGGGTCCTGGCCTCCCTATTACAAATCGTGTGGTTTACTCTAACCGGGCTAAGCTGGGTGACCTTTAGCAAGTGATTTGCCTCTCTAAGCCTCAGTTTCCTCATCTGTATGATGAAGTTAATCATAGCGTGAAACACATCCAGTGTCTGTGAAGATTACTTGGGATTATACCCGGGTAGCTTAGCACATAGTAATCACCTACTGCCATTGACTGGTAGTATTAACTACAGTAGCAGCAGTGGAGCTCTGTTTTCTCTTGGGAGGACCTAGAACCAACCCTCCCTCCCTTTTCTAATCATTGCATTTGGGAAGAATGTGAATTATCTTCCTCTCTAATGCCCTTATAGAAGAAAAAGTGAAAATTAAAAGTGAATCCAGGGCCCTGAACTAGCTAAAACTCTGTGTTTTTGTTTGTTTCCATTGGCAATTTTCAGATATAGCTTATAGACCGTTAGGCCTCACTGGATCCTTAGTAAAACTGAGGATTGCCAATAAATATTGTATTGCTTCCAGTGTCCCAGTTACAGCTCCTCCTCCACCCCCCAATTCCAGGAACATATCTATGTAGAGAGTCTAAGGTGGACTGAAAACTCTGCATCACTGTTACACCCTGGCAGTAAGGGACAGCATTTCTGCCAATTTGGAATTGGGCTAGGTCTCCCTCTTCACTAGCTTTGCATTGCAAAGTTGATCTCTCTAAGCCTTAGTATTCCTATAGAATAAGGAGAGTCAGCCCACCTTTACAATGTGTATTGTATGTATCAAAATGTAACAGATTTGGCATAGGGAATCCCCTTTCCCCACCCACTCTTTTCCTATTTTACTTCCAGGGAAATAGATTCTATTTCAGGTTATTTTGGGTCCTTAGACATTTGGAAAGGAATGACTTAGTAAAAACTGGGAAGAGTTCAAGGTAATATTTCAAAACAAGCTGGCTGGCAGTCTTCCTGTGGAGTTAGCTAGGCCTTGCAGTTCCAGTAGCTGCTTCCAACAATGGACATTTAGCTCCACACAGATTGTCTTTCAGGAGGAAAGGAATATTTTATTTTTTTAGTAAACCAGTAGGTGTTTGTCTTAACACATTAGATTAAGCAGGAAATATGGTGCACTTAGTTGAGGACCTGTTGGAGGATAGTGATGTTTTCTGCACTCTTGTTTCCCTGTAAGGATCACTTTTAGGATAGTGTATGTTTCACAGCGATCCACAAGGTGTTCTTAAGATCTTTGAGAACCTCAAACCCTTGAAAAGCAGTAGGTCAGTAGGTGAAAAGTTTATTATGTTATAGTTGAAAATCATTCTCCAGGGTACGGTTGTATTTTTCAGAAACTTGTTGCTTCAGTAACAAGGAGCACATTCATTGGAAGAGCCATGTTAGGCAAGAGGCAATGTGATAAAAGCTGGAGGTCAGCCAGACCCAGGACTAAATCTTGGCTCAGCCACTTGCTTTCTTTACAATGTTGAGCAAAATACTTAGCTTTTCTGGGCTGCAGTTTGCTTCTCAGTATAATGGGATACCTGTACTGTAGGATTGTTATATGAGGATTCGTGATAGTGTAAAAGGACCTCACTGAGTGTTTGGCTGCTTTAACAGAGATCAAAGGAACAGTGGTTTTTTCAAGAAAAAAAAAAGCTTGTTTCTCTCTCATGTAATAGTAACAGTTGGCAGCAAAGCCATCTGCAGCTAATTTGGTGACTCCACGATATTGTGAATTTGGTTCCTTTTATATTAGCGTTCATCATCCTAGCACCATTGTGTCTTGCCGTAGCATCAGCCAGCAGGAAAGAGAAAGGAATGGGCAAGTTATATCCTTTTAAGGTTGCCCTCTTTGCAGTGGCCAGCACTTAGTTACCTGCCCACAGATAGTTGTAAGGGAGATAGGGAAATGTAGTCTTAGCTGAGTGACCATTATGCCCCCCTAAAACTTATACCAGTGTAAGAGAAGGGATATTGGGGGACAACTGTCACTTGCTTCCAGACATAATAATATGCACAAAATAAAAATTGGGGCTATTATTATTGTCACTGTTAACGGTTTATCTTTACATAACAAACTCTAGCTTTGACTATGTAATTAGCACATCTCATGTTTTTCAGTTATATAAGATATAAAATAATGCGTAGTTCTTGTTATAGAAGTTTCTTACTTACCATTCAAATGTTGGAGAAGAGTCACCCATCATACATTCATACGTTCACAGGGGATGGAAAAGAACCTACATGAACGGTATGGCCTCTGTGGGCTGTCTATATTTGAGTTTCTTATGACTAGTGACTTCCTTATTCTCATTTATTAAACTCGTAGTCATTGTGTTACCTTTAGAGAAATGGCATTCATTTTTAACCTTGTTATTAGCAGACTTGTTTCTAGTCATTGGGTGCCAAGGAGGATGGACATTTTCCTCCTTCTGCACTCCTGTAACTCCATGACTGTTTTTTCGGTGGTGGTGGTGGTTTTTTGAGTTGAAACAGAAGCCAAGCTGCTTAGATGCTGGTGGAGGAGCCCTGCAGCCCAGTCCTCACAGAGATGATGAGGAGCACACCTGGGGCCTGTGTTTGCACGTGGACAGAGTTGTTTTTCCCTTGCATCAGTTATTGTAAGAAAATATTGGTTTAACAAAAGAAATAAAGAAGACATTATTCTTTTTATAATATTTAACAATAGTTCTCTGATCATTAGAATATTTAGAATATAAAAGGGAAATTAGGACCTAAAAATGGAAACCTTCCATTTTTATGCTTATGTTTACCTAGGGAAAAGGGAACTTCCATACCAACCTGAATGCTTTCTGGTGCGAGTTTAATTTTAACTTAAAACTTGGTTTGTATTACCCTGTTAGTTTTTCTAACACATAGTACCAAGTAGCATTTGGGCACTCTCCATTGCATTTATATGGCAGAAAATAATAGTCAGTTACATAATAGTGATAGTATGAGTTTGAATTACAAGTCCAATAGGCTGGAAAAGCTGGTCATATCAAACAATACATAAACTCCTGTTTTGGACATGCCATAAATTTGGTCCATGTAATTTGATGGAAAACAAACCCCTTCTACTACATTATGATATATGGGTATATCTCAGATGCTGTTTACTTGGGCACCTGGGTTAATATGGTACTGAATTACTTGGAGCCACATTTTGCGTGTATAGAATAATTGTGAAATGAAAGTTGAAAAATGTGATCAGTCACTTTCATATTGTGTCTTCAGGAGGAAATGAAGAAAATGCAGTGGTTATATGCACTGGTGGCAGTGTTATCACCTTACAATCGTGCCAGGTTAACTTGTCTTAGTGCTTGTTAACTTTGTAAGGAATCAATGACTTGTGATACCAGGTTTGATATAGGAGAGCATGGTTAACATTGCAGAGATCCCCTGGCAAGCATGCAGTACCACCCCTAAGACCATCTTTAGAGAGTGCTCGCATAAGTGCCAGCAGCCTGCACAGGGTACGTCTGCTTCCCGGTCGGAGTCATTTTGTCCGTCTTGGTGATATCTTGGGACAGTGCCGTATATCGGAAGAATGTCCTAAAATGAATAATAGACACGGATTGGGGCTTCTGGGGATTTGGTCCAGTTTTCTAACTTTCACATTAGGTTGTGGGCATGGGTAACTTTTCATTTAAAATACATATTTTTCTCATAATACTGAATGGGTCATCAGAGAGCGTAATTCTGTCCCACGTTCCGTGGTTGACTGATTGGCTTGCTGTACCTGACCATGTGTTTTAGTGACAATTGGCTGCTTGGTGAAATTCATCTGGTGGCATCATGGCCTGTTTGACCTCAGGAAGTGAATGATGATTCTCAGGAGGTAGAACTTTCTTTCCTGTGGTTTAAATGTGGGGCTTTATCCAAAGGCAGCTATAACAACCTTTATTTGTATATCTCAACAAATTAATGAGTGTTTGAGAACTGACTCATTTATTTGACTTTTAGTTAGGTAGTGATTAGATTATTATTAGTGGAGCTAAGTTTGAAGGTACCTTGAGTAGAGCTGCATTGTGCAATACAGTAGTAGCTTTGAAAAGCTGAATAAAATTAAAAGTTCAGTTTCTTAGTTACTCTAGCTACATCTCAAGTGCTCAGTATTCTCCCATATGTGGCTAGTGGCTGTCATATTATGAGCACAGATACAGAACATTTCCAACATTGCCCAAAGTTCTGTTGGACAGCAGTGAATTTGTAGAGCTCACCTATCTGTGAAGAATGCCCTGTCCCCATGTGAGAGACAGTGGAGAAGGCAAGGCCAGGTAGGCAGTCAGTAGTGTGCTCCTGAGAGTTTTAATCCCATGTTCCACAGCTAAAATTGTTTGGGAAGCCAGGTATACATATTTACCCTCTCTAAGCTTTGTGGTGCTGAGATTACCTGCAGTTTACCAACCTACAGGTATATGCCAAATTAAACCTGTGTTCGTGTATGTGTATGTATGTGTTTAAGGAATATCTAAAGTAATACCTAATTTCTTGTGTGACTGCGTTAGGCTGTTCTTGCATTGCTATAAAGAAATATCTGAGACTGGGTAATTTATAAAGAAAAGGCTTTATTGGCTCATGGTTCTGTAGGCTGCACAAGCATGGCACCAACGTTACTTGGCTTTTGGGGAAGACTCAGGGAGCTTTTTTTACTCATGGTGGAAGGCGAAGTGCGAGCAGGGCATATACATGGTGAAAGCAGAAAAGAAGAGAGAGGGCGATTGAGAGGGGAGGTGTCACACTTTTTAAGGACCAGATTTTGTGAGAACTCACTCTATCGTGAAGACAACATCAGGCCATGAGGGATTCACCCCCATGACCCAGACATCTCCCGCCAGGCCCCACCTCCAGCATTGGGAATTACAATTCAGTGTGAGATTTGAACTGGGACAAATATGCAAACTGTATCAGATTAACATTTCTTTGAATACTGTATAGGAAAGGCTGATTTGGGGAGATTGGGTTAAATTTAAAGTTGATTTGTACCAGTAAATTTAATAGAGTTGCTGAAAAAGGCTTTTAGTGGGATTTTTTAGCCTGACTTAGCAGACATGGAATGACACTTTCACTTGAATTTGATCTGCTTGGCCATACCTGGAGTATTGTGTTCTAGACACATTGTGCACTACAAGGAGACTAGCCAGAAGGATGGATGAGTGGGCTAGAGCCCATGACACAGAGAAATTGTTGAGTGGCCTGAGGATGGTTAACCTGGAAGAGATAAAATTGAGAACATGCATTATGCCATTTTCATATGCTTTGAGTGTCAGTCAATGGAGGAGAATTTAGAGACAAAACTGGGTCCAGTGGGGAAGAATTTATGGCAGGGTAGATTTCAACTTAGTATTAGGGCTCATTATCCCAAAATGGAAAAAGCTTGTCCATGAGGTAGTGAATTCCCTTTCACAGGAGGTGCTCAAGGAGAAACTGGTTAGGGTGTGACAGAGGAGATTCATTCAGTGGATCAGTGGCCTTTGGGTTGTGGTTGGTACTGTAGTTCCACCATCCCAATCCGCTCAGCCCAGACAGCGTTTAGAAATCTGCATGCTTTTGGAGACAGGGAGAGTCTTTTGTTGGTTGGTTGGTTGATTGTTAATAGTGCCTGCGGTACTGTGGTATCTGGGTCTCATGATCTCTAAAGGCCTTTTCCAGTTCTGAATTTCTATGAGTGGCTTCTTAAGTACATGTGGCTAATGGCTCCTATTAGCCAAAAGGGCATTTGATCCAAGTTGGGGCCTAAGTATCTTTCCTTCTAGAATACTGCAGCCCTCTAACTGTTCACCCTTCAACCTGGTTTACCTCTCTGCCATCCACCCTCTTTACTTTTCCCAGATCCATCTTACTCAAATGCAGAACTGATAGCACACAGCTGCTTAAAAATTTTTAATAACATCTCATTTCCTACCAGGATAAAGTCCAACTTTTTTGCATGTCATGCAAAGCCCTTTTTGGCCTCTCTGTCTTGCCAGAATTCATTTCCCACTAATACCTGGTTCTTTAAAGCATTCCCGTGCTACACTCATGTCTTCATCCATTTGCCTTTATTTTTCTTTGTGTGCACACCCTTTCTACTTTAAAGTGTTCTTGCTTGTGTCTTGTCATACCCAAGAAGGCCCTACGAAATTCTACTCCGCTTGTCTGCATCTGTGTCCCCTCCCTGCTGTACCTCTTGCAGCCACACAGACTTTCTTGCTCTTCCTCTAAGGCTCCTACCCAGTTCTCTTCCCTCTGCCTGGAATTCTTTTCTCCTCATTCTTCATCTACAGAATTCCTGCAAATCCTTCAGGTCTCAGTTGTCAGGTCAGCTTCCTAAGGGAATCTTCCCCTAGCCCCAAGATTAGTTTAAGATATTTCCCTGATAAATGATTGCATAGCATCCTGTAATTTTCTTATGGAAATTATCCTCCAGTTGTAATTATAGAGCCTTTTGAGCATTAATTCACTGACTCTTTTCCTTGATAGAGTTTAAATTCTGTGAGATCAAAGACCGTGGTTCTTGTTCCTTACTCTAACCACAGTATCTCCCTACCACAGTGTCTGGTGCATAGTAGGTGTTTAGTAAATATTAGAATGAATGGATGAAAAAAAAACAAAGGCTTCCCAGATGCCCTGGGAAGTGTGCTGGGCATTTCCTCCTAAAACTTCTCTCTATGTCCTGTATTCCTCTAAGATGTGCTCTGTATATGAGTTCATGTGAGAAGCAGGGCCATTGGTCTTACTTTCACCTCTCCACATGTTGGATACTTTAATTAATGTTCATTATGAGAATCCTAGCTCATTTTATTTCATTTTGTATCTATCTCTACCCTTATACTCCTTTACTACCCCAGTCAATACGGGAATTATTTTTTTTTAATGTTTTTTAAAAATTTTAATTTATAAAATTTTGAAGCATACTTTAAAGGTAGAGGGAGAATATACTGAACCTACAGGTACCCGTACTAAACATCGACAGTAATCAACATTTTGTCTTTTTGTTTCATTTATTCCTTAGGGGAGTTCTTTCGTTTTTGTTTTATGTTTTTTTAAAATTCTAAGGTGTGCTATAACCTTTTGTTACTGTTTTTTATTAGAAGTACTGCGTCTGTTGCTGTACATTGGCATGACAGGTGTTCTCATCATAATACCTTCTGAGAAATATGCATTAAACAGCTACTATAGACATATTACTGGTTTGTTAAGGTCTGTTTTTTAGCAGACTTTGTTGGACTTACGAGCTTGTATTATTTTAGTTTCTTATAGAAAAAAATATTAATACTTTTTCTGAACAAATGCCAAAAATAATTTTATGATGATGGAAGTAAGGCAAGTGATTTAATGTACAGAATTTCATTTTACTGGCCCATTCCCCTGCAACCATGTTTGTATTACTTAAGTCACTGTTTTTTTTTAAATTATTTTTACTGAGGTATAATTTACACACCATAAAATTCACTAATTTTAAGTGTATGGTTCAATACTTCTCAGTAACTTTAGAGTCGTATAACCATCACCACAATCTAAGGGTTTTGTTTTTAGAATTTTTTTTTTAAATTGTAAATTACAGTATTTTAAAGAATAAATAATTGGGCATTTGTTTTGTCTCTTCAAAATCTCAGTTAGAGGCCCCCTCTCTTACCCTTGGCTTATTAATACGTTCTTAGTGGCATTTCATTTGGTGGTACTGGTGGCACATTCAAACAGGATACTTGTATCTGAGTGAGCAGCCAGCGCAGTAAGAATGACAACACTGTTGCTCTCTGCAGATTGGCTGGACCTGCCGCTCTGGTGCTAGTGCTGGCTTGGTGGCAGAGGGAACAAGCAGGAAGTAGAAGAGGAAATGAGATGTGGGTGGAGTGGGAAGAGAGGACAGATTGGGGAGGGAAGGGAAAATGGAAGACAAGGCAGACATAATGGGAAAGCCCTCATAGTTCTAAGAAGATGCGAAAAACTTGCTATATTTTCTGAGTGGGAGCTTATTTGTTAAAACCCAAAAATGGAAAAAAAAAAAAAAAAATGCCTCCTGGGACAGTTTACAGGAGTACTTTGGGCTTCCTTCTGTGTTCATTTTTCTCTTTCGTATGTAATCTTTTGCCCCTTCTTCCTGTTTGAGTTTTAATTTTCTCACCTTCCCTGGTGGGTGCTTCCTCAGGCTGTAGTGTAATGTTGCATGGTGTGGCTGAGTGAGCTAATATATTAGGGTGTTTCTGGTGCTTTCAGAGCACACAGGGGAGGAGGATTGTTTGCCTTAGGGAGCTTGTATTCAAAAGGTCCTTAAACAGTGAATGATTCACGGGTTGTAAGCAGAAATAGGGAAGTAGAATTCTGAGCTGCAGGTAAAGTTCAGATACTGTATCAGCCCATGGCCATTGCCGTCAAAAAGGAGAAGCTGAATCATGACTTCCATTGTCATTTTAGCTTTATAGCAGGAGTTTCTTTAGGCTGTCAGAGTTATGGCTCACTGGTGTGTGTTTCCGGTTTTCTCAAAAAATGCACTTGATTTTAATGCCAGTGCAGAAAGATATCCCCTGCTGCCTAAGGCATCTTTGCCCATTTTAGCAATTGGAATCTAGTTCGTGAAGCAAGTGTTGAACAGTCTTCATGGTAGAATGGCACTAAGTAGATGTATTTTCCATATCTCTGTCTCATGGAAACTATTCTTTGAATACTTACAGATAATATTTCATTAGTAATAGGGAGAAATAGCACAGTAAGAGCTTTAAAACTTTTGTTGAATGAATGAATGCGTGAGTAGAATGAATGATACCTGTGTTGGATGTGACTAAGTGTGGTCCTTTGTTTCAATTCTGAAGTTTTAAGTTTCTTTTAAATCTTTTAAATCTTCAAAGATTTAAAAGAAATACCTGAAGTTAAACTTGAGCTCTACGTTTTTGATCTCTTTTAAATATGCAGCCCTTCATGATAGGAGTTAAAACATGAGCACTTTGCACATTTCCAGAAGAAACATGTATGTTGCATGCTGTATGTCCTTCCGGTGTCTCTGCTAACCAATATCATTATTGAGTATAGGAAAGTAAAAGGTGGAAAATCCCATAAACATTTCTATCCTACTTTTTGTTTGTTTATTTTCCAAGTACTGCCATTTCTCACCACCTAGAGAATCACATTGTCTTAAATGTGAACATGAGTTCTGTGTTTGGCATATAGTAAGTGCTCAGTATACATACGTGGCCAGATTGGCTTTAGGGGAACCTGAAATGACAGTTACTGGCCATTTTATTGACTGTGCCCTTCTGTTCCTTCTAATATTTTCAAAATCCCTGAAGATTTTTACTTGCTTTAGAGAAAGAAATTTTTTTCTTACATGGTGGCAAATTTTATAAGGAGTAAAGGAATGGAATGGACATATCTATAAATAGACTTTGGGATTGCTTCTTAAGCTCCTGCTTTGAAACTGGAACGCCTACAATTAAAAAAAAATAAAAAGTATATAGTTTAATAATCAGTCTATTAAAAGCTTAAGATTCAATGGTCTATTATTTGACATTTTTCTTTCCATTAGTCATAGACACAAAATATGCATTTCTATTAGGAAACCAAGAGTGAAGACATCACATTGTAGATAATTTAAAGTGGTTTCCTTTTCCACCTGGCCTCCCCATTCCCCTTACACAGCTCAGAGGTGAAAATAATGGTCACCCTAGTTAATCTCAGTAACTGTATATTTGAGGGTTTTGGAAGGGGGACCAGGTGGTTCATGGAGAATTCCACATTGAACTGATAGCTCTTTGTATGTATTAAGCAGTGTGGTAGTTGAGCTCATACTCACCTCAAATAAGTGAAGAAAGTTAGCTAAATTTCTCAACTGAGATTAACCAAAATAAGACTCTTCAGGCATACAGGAGTACTTGTTTCACAGCGCAGTTCCTTTGGTTCTTCATTTACTAAACCAAGTTGAAAGAAACCCAGTAAGACTGATTTTAAACCAAAATTGACTGTAGATACTAGAGTGGTCAAATGTTTTAATGGGAAATAATATTTATATAATATTTGGAGGGGTTAATTCTTGTAAGTACTTCTGTGTCTAGATATATATGAGTGCCCCTGTACAGAGTTTTCTGTGCTACTTTTTCTGTTACAAAAATTACTGACATCAGTTCTTACTTATTCTCACTGGAACTGAATCATGGATGGAGGGATTTTCCTGCACTGTCCATCCTAGTTTTTCGAAGAAAAAAAAGTATCGTACACTTTTGTGGGCTTTAGTTTTTCTGTTGGATTTAAAAGAAATACCTGAAGTTCTTAAACTTGAGTTCTACGTTTTTGATCTCTTTTAAATATGCAGCCCTTCATGATAGGAGTGAAAACACGAACAATTTGTACATTTCCAGAAGAAACATGTATATTGCATTCTGTATGTCCTTCCGGTGTGTACGCTAACCGATATCAGGAGAAAATTTAAAAATAATTGCTTCCAGGAAATAATTTTTAAAAATTTTAATGTAGACAGCAAAGAGAAAAAGGAGTGGGTACAAAGAAAGCAAGTGGGATGGGTTGTGTTTTGTTTGTTAGTACTGATAGCAGATATGTGGTCAACGTGTACCATAACTTTAAAGTGAAATTTAAGCTGTTGTAAAGGAGCATTCTTCATGGGGTCACAGAGATGGTACCTGCAGTTGGATGCCCAGTGACTCCTCAACTTTGTGGACCCAGATATACCATAGACATCTAGTCATCCATCACCTCAGGCTTGTATTGGAAACCTGGAGATCCCCCAAATGCTGTTTTGCATGTAATTGAAGTTAGAGGACATGTTAGGAAAAGCTGTTCTTGACTGAGTAGAAAACAAATAATTGTATTCTGTTTCTGATCTTCATTTATAGCACCAGCAACAAGTGGTGCAGGCTGTGGAACGGGCCAAGCAGGTGACCATGGCAGAACTGAACGCCATCATTGGGGTACGTGGCCTTTCCATTTTAGCTCTGATCTTAGTGTTTGTCATCAGCTCTCTCGCTCTCTCTTTTCACATTTTGTTCCGCCAAAGGGGCAAAAAGCAATAGATGACTACAAAATGAAATTAAGCACTTTGCCTTCAATCTCCTGTGAAATTTGATGGCTGCCTCAGAAACTTTGGATCACATTCTCACCAATTTAAGTTGATGTGTTCATGAAAACTCTCCTCTAAGGAGACTGGATAGCTCTTTTTCATATTTCTTTTCTTTGCAATCAGCTTCTGTTGCTAACCTAGGCCAAGAAAAAAGAGATATAGATTACCATGACGTTAAAATGACCTCGTTTCTTCTATCTTTCCTCAAATAAACATGTAGAGTATCTTACTATCATTTTTAATGAGATGTATATTTTCACATCTCCCATTCTACTTACTCTTCCTTCCCCTGTCATGAGTGGCTCTTATGGGTTAGTGTCCTTTTGAAGTAGAAATAATCGATGAACTACGCTTTAAAAAAAATCAGTGGCCCATTTAGAAAATCCTTCCTAGCAATAGTGGCATTAATGTTGCATAGAAATTGTGCTGGAATTCATGGGTTTGGGCAGTCACTTCAACTCTGCTTATATATATATATATTTTTTTTTTTTCTCAGATTAATGTAACAGGCAATAAAATAATGTGCTGAAACTTAGAAATAATAATAAAGGCGAGAAATCATAGCTGTAAAGAGCATAATATTCACCTCTATATTTATGCAGATTGTACAGGCCGTTTCTTGGGTTATTCTAATGAAGACACTACAACTGTACTTTCCTCTTTCTGTCCCCTCCCAAATACTTTCTTTTGTGTATAGATTATACACAAAAGTCTTTTTTTTTTTCTGTCAGTGTATCAAACATACTTTGAAATGCTAATTATTTCATTTACTTTCATTAAAATTCAAATTGCTGAGTGAAGATGTGGATAAGGGTCGCCTGATAATCAATCTGAAGTGAAGATATTGCTTCAATTATTCCTCTGTCTTTTAACAAGGAAATCAGAACTCTGGGATCACTGCTGATGTTGAGGGCGCAATAGTCTGATTGTAGCTTGTTTTTTAATGGGCTATTTGGAGCTCTATTTTGTGTCCCTCTGACAAAAAAAAAAAAAAAAAGGTAGGAAATTAGCAGATGTAATGAATGGAAAAGAGTGACCTTTATTTCCTCCAAAGTGCCCCTTGGAAAGAAGAGGCTGAATCAGAAGAAGCCATGTAGAATCATGAATAATGTTTGTTGTACACTTTCTGTGATGGGCAGGAGAAGGGACGGATAGTAGAGATGAATACAGTTCACAATTGGTTTTCGTTTCCAAAAACTCCAGGAAACAGCAGTATATTAAATTTTAAAAAGCTGAGAAAGGTTTAATTTTAAAGTTAAGTGTATGTGTGTATATGTGTGTGTGTGTGTGTGTGTGTGTGTATGTATAAACCAGCTGTGCTCCCTTGAAGTGTGTGTACAAGTGCAGGTGTTGTATTCACTGTGGATATTTTTGTTACCAAATCTTCCAGGGCTCAGAAGGGATAGAACCTACATTTCTCTACTGTCTCTACTGTTTAACATGGAGAGAATGTGCAGAGTGATCCCTGACAGGAGAGGTTGCTGGGTCATTTTTAGCTTAGTGTTTACTGTTTGTATGAATGGCTCAAATACAGATAGCCATCCAGCCTCATGTCTGATTGGCAGCCTTTTCTAGGAAAACAGAATGGGTTATTATTTTTTTTCCTTTTTTTGAGTATTTCAATGACTGTACAGTGGAGAGATTAAGCTAAATAAAAAACGCTTTGTTTTTGTGTTGGATGTTGCTTAATATGAGGGAAGATATAAAATCATAACAAGTTCCCTTCACAGCAAGAATATTTTTAATATAGTTTTGTATTTATTCTTTTTATATACTTTATTTGGAATGGAATGGCAGATTGCCTTTTCTTGGGGAAATGAGGATTTATTAGACTGCAGCCAAGTTACTGACATACTGTGTTTATATGGATTTAATTATTAAAAGAAAGCTAACTTAATTTTGTGACCTAAAAACTTATTCAAAGAACTAACTCAACAGTACATGCTGTCAAAGTAGCGTTACGTGCTATCAAAGCAGCATATACTTGGATATAGTTGGATCTGATGAACATTCCAAACTCTTGGTATCTGAGCAGAAAATGGAGTCAGAAATCACATAATCTGACTCTTCCGGAAAGTAGATTGCAGAAATAGGAAAACAAACCCAACAGTTTTAGGGAGCCACAAACCAAGTGAGAAGGAAAGAGCTCAGTTACAAACTCACTTGACGAATTTTTGCTGCTGATGTTCTCTCTGTGTTTTTAGCCATGGTAGTGGCTTGCATCCAGTAGTTTTTGGAGTTGTAACGTTGTAGTATTTTAAAGGCACTTGCTGTTCTCTGTCCCTTGAGCATAGATGGCTGGGTGAGATGGTGGTATTTTGACCCGCTACCAAAACCAACTAGGGGTCAGTTTTTAGATTTTGTTACTTGGTCTTTAGAATGTAGTCAGCAGTGATTTTCTGCACTGAAGGAATGACAGTTTTCCTATGAGAGGCAAAGACCCGTCTAAGTCCCTGCTGCAGACCCTCATTTATTTATCACTGCATATGTGTCTATTTTATATGTATGCACACCATCCAGACAAGAGCAAACGTTCCCAGATTTAATGAAATCTGATGAAGCACCTTTTTAACTCTGCAATATTATTCTACCTTCATTGGTAAATGAGCCAAACCAGTGATCCATGCAGTTTAAATGCAAAATGCTGAAGTGAGCCCAAAACCTGGAGAGGCGGCTGTTCTCTTGACAATAAGCTGGTTGTGTTTAATGGAATGAAACATAGTTATAATGATTTCTTTCACAGGTCATGTTCAGTTTAAAACTGTTGATAGATTGAAATAAGTTAAATATCATTTATCTTTTATTTATAAGGAAGAAAATCAGGAAAATTCCTGTGTTGGTTTCCCATCATTGATATTTTGTGTTTTGTTTTGAATTGGTGGTATTACACATTTCCTTCAGGCCTTCCCCAAGTTCCCCCAGATGGGCTAGGGGAATGTTATGGATCTAGTTTGATTTTGTCATGTGTCCTGCTAGCCACTGTGTTTTTAAATTAGAATCTCTGCGAGATCACACTGTTGGAACAACACACAAATTGTAGTTTTAAATCAGTAATATGATCTAATTAGAAATGATGTTTTCATTTCCTGTATTATTAAATTGAGTCATCTGACTATCTTAAAATGCTTTTTAAATCCATTACACTATATAATCAGTACATGCTGTGTGAATGTGGTTATGCTTAATAAAGGAGGCTGACTTGGAACCTCATAAGAATTTCACCAAAGAAACTACCATTAAGAAAAAAAGTTTAGTCAGTGTGAATAGCGGAAAAGAAAATGTTTGACTTATGAAAATAGACAATGTGGTTTCCTTTGGAAAGTAACCCACTTTTTAAATCTAACTGAGGAAAAAAAAATGATAGAAATGTATGCGTTTGGAAAAAAGCACACCCCCACCCCCAAAAAACCCTTAGGAAACAGGTATGCCATGGTGTTGTAGGAATTGCAGTTTAGCACAAGAAATGCTGAACCTCAATTTTTAGCAGTGACATTTTAATGATAGGAAGTCTGCAAAATTATTTGCCATCAATTGTGAAGGCAATAACAAGCCTTGGTGGTTTTCACACTCTCTGTGTTAAGTGCTTTCAGAATGACAGCGTAAACTGTGTTAGAGAACTCCAAGGAAGTAAAACTGATTAAAATGTTCATGCTTGAATGGTGCTGATGGAATAGTTCATTTGGACTTTCTCTACCTCCTGCAGCTCAAGCTGAAATATTAAAATTCAGTGGATTTAAATCTCTTTCCTCTCAGCTCAGGAAAAAAACATTACATTTTAATAGGTTTTAAACCCATAATTCATTGGTTTGGAGCAGCACTATTAAATCTATTTAAATATTACTTGTATTACTAAGGAAATGATTTAAATGCCTTTGCCTTTACCATCCTATGTATTTGACTTAGTTTAAAAAAAGAAAGACAATACCTTTGGGGTCCCCCTGCTTAGTATTTTGTTTTATTCTCCTTGTCATATGATTGAACCTTAAATGTGTGCGTGTGTGTGTGTGTGTATATTCTACATTGACAACGTGGCAAGAGGGTCTTGCAGTATGACTGTTTAAAAATGTATGTCTCTTCTTTTCTGTTATAGATTTCAAAACTGCCATTTTAACTTTCAAAGGCATTTGGATGAGCCACCGTGATCATTTTCCTTGTATTCTTTTTAAACAATGTAGCCATTAGGCAGAAAGGGAAAGATATAAATATGTGGGTATATATAAAAGTGTGTGTGTGTGTGTGTGTGTGTGTTTCCCTCCCTTACATCGCAAGTGTAGGAAGTATACCTCTGTGGATACATGGCCTCCAGTAACACACAACTTGAAATTAAATTTAAAAATTTATGTTTTTTACAAAAGTATTCTCCTTCCTGGGCCCACCGTGTACCCCTCAGTTCCTTTCTCTCTAGCCTTTGCCACTACAACATGTGTCCCACAGCTTGACAGCACCTCCAGTCAGCCACAGCGCGAAGTGCTTGCTTTCCCCCAGTGCTTTGTGGGAAACCTTTGTGGAAATCCACCCTTCACTTCCACAAACACAACCTTGGATGTGCAGGAATTACAGCCGCATTGGGTAACCCTGAATCCCACAGGGAAACAGAGTTAGTGGAATGCTCCCCGCATTCTTTGTGGGGGGGACACCTGTAAGATGCCTTCTATACTATTCCGTAAGAGGGTCAAGTAAGATGGAGCTTCAGTTGCCCACAGTAGTGATAGGCTGGAGAATACGTGTTTAGTTTGAGTTCTCCCCCTTCCGTGGTTCACTTTTCATAGGTCCCTACTCCTGTTCTGTGATCATTTCGAAATTACCTGTAGCCAAGCCCTGTCCCTCCACTTTCCTGGCAGACACTTAGGATTTGATTTTGTAGGCCTGAAGCTACTTAAGGGGGCTTTACAGTGTAGGTAGGTAATTGTAGTCGTGTGCTAGAATCAGGGCTCTTTTTCTGATGTGAGTTTTGTGTGTAAAACATATTCTTTAACAGCTCAACTGTACAACTCAGCTTTTGTGTTACTTTTTAAATAAATATTTTTCAGTAAACTTACAGGTGACCCTCTCTATCTTTTTCTGCTTCTTGCAGCTGATTACTGTTGGTGTTTTCTAGATGTATGTATTACAGAATGAAATTAAAAATGAGCTATAAAATAGATTCCTCAGAGATTGTTATTTCAGCTTTGTTACTGTCTTTACTGAATAGTGTGCCTGGAGCTTAAAGGCTTTATAAAATATGCTGGCCACTGTCTGCATCGTGTACCCACACAGCTTGCGCAGTGGGGGAAGGGGCTGGCTTGAAGATACACCCACTTGGAGGGCTTTGCTTACCTGCACTCAACCAAACTCATGGCAGGAAAACCAAAGCAGTTGTATATCACATTCTTGCTTTTTCTTCTGTGGGTATGCCTGCCCCTCACCCTTTTTCTTTTCTGAGCTGGTTCATTTGCCATGGAGCGGGGGACTACATTATTGAATGATGTATTCATAATCTAATCTTTCTGCTACAGTTTGATGAGGCTCTAAGAGGCAGTAATTTCCCTTCTCTCATAACAAAGACTCTCATATATTTAAGTAATTTAAAAACTCTGCCTGCACTTCAGAGATGCCCAAAAAACACTAGGTAAGGAATAGGATTTCTGATTTGTGCTTGTGATGTGCTCTCCATTATTTTCTATGACAAAGCTCTGGAAGAAATTTCTAGAAGCCAGTCTATCAATCCTCTCATCTCCAAAACTGGTACTAGCCAGCAGTGCTACAGTTCTTCTTTCTGTTTGGAGCTGAGCCATCCTTTCCTCCTCCCCCACTTCCATCGCTGTAGAGTTGAGTTCAAAGTGTTATAAGAGTTGCAGAATGTGTCTGGGTAGATGTATCTGAGGAAGGGATATATGGGCACTGGATTCCGCTGAGAAGAAAGTAGTTTTCCCAGATCCACAGAGCTCGGCAGGCTGAGGTTATGCAGACGTCTGAGGAACTGTTATATAGAAAAACAGACTAAAACAGAGAATAAGGCAACCTGCAAGCTTGCAGTTCCAGAGTGTCACCCCATTTTGTAGGTTGTTTTGTTTTGGTTTTGTGTCCACTTTTGTAATTCTCTGATGATTTCCTGCTAGCAGTGTTTCTACAAGCAGCATCACCAACTTCTATATAGTCAGAGACCTTTTTCCTTGTGGTGTCAGACTGCTTTGTGCCCCTGGAAGCTGAGACATAGGGAAGAAGCATGGGCTATGAGAGGCAGTCTCACACCAGATAGGCAACTAAAGGGTTGATGACTGTGGTTAATTGTCAAGCACTTAGGTGAGGTTTTTAAGGACTTTCGTTGCCTTGAAGCTCCCTAAGAAACCAGTTTGAGAATCCTACTACCCCAAAATGCATTTGTGGTCTTAAGTGTTGTCCTTAAGACCTTTGTGAAAAGGTTAGAACTCTTTAGTGAATAGCAAGAGTTATTTAATGATATGTCCATTCATTCATTCATTCAGTAAATATTTGAGTACTTTCACCAATGTCCTATTAAAGGGGCATATTTTATTTTCGTTTTGAATGATATTTTAAATTGTCTTCTGAAATGATCCTCAAATTACATTTAAATCATTCTATTAAAATTTTGGTGGCTGTAAGCTTGCTGATATTACCTTGTACTACAAATAATCAACTTTTAATTAACGCATTTTAATTTCAATAAAGCTAGTTTCCATGGATAACAGAGTAAAGAGAAACAGTTAATAAAAAACATAAGAATGAGGCTGCATACATTTACAAATTTGTATTTTTTTATATTTGCAGATATATTTTCAGATATTTGGATTAGGAATTTAGAAATTCATTATTGATATTCTCTATTACATCAGATTTATTGAGATGTAATCTGCAAAAAGTAAAATTGACCCTTTCCAGTGTGTAGGTCTTTGAGTTTTGACAACTGAATACAGTTGTGTAACACAATCAAGATACAGGGTAGTTCACCCCACCCCAATCCCTTGTTAGTCTTTGTAGTCAGTCATTTTTTTCTATCCCAGCCCCCAACAACCGCTGAAAATGTTTCTTCTTCCAAAGCGAGCCTTTTTGACAATACCATATAAATGGAATTACATATCATGTAGCCTTCTGAGTTTTCTTCTTTCACTTAGCATAAGGCATTTGTGATTTGTCCATGTGGTTGCTCATATCAGTAGTTAGTGCCTTTGTATTGCAAAGTGATATCTATTATATGAATATACCAGTTTATCTGTTCACTCCTTAAAGGACAGTTGGGTGAATAAAGCCATGAGAAACATTCTTATTTGGATATTTTAAGTAAGTGAATGTAATTTATATATATCTTTTGAGTGATTACCTAGAAGTGGGATTGCTGAGTTACATGGTAAGTGCACATTAAACTTTCCAAGTAATTGACATACTGTTTTTCAGAGTGATTCTACTATTTTGCAGTTTCGCTAATATATTACATGTGAGAAAACCTTTCCTCTACATCTTTGTCTGCACTTGGAATTACAAGTTTTTGGGAGGTTCTTTTAGCCAAGTACATAATAGTACTTACTATGTTTTTTACGCATTTTCATAACGATTAATGGTGTTAAGTGTCTTTTTTGCTATCTCTGTATCTTTTCTAATACAATGTCTGTTCAAATCTTTGCCCCTTTTTTTTTTTCATGATTCAGTTTTATTATTGAGTTTTAAGGGTTCTTTAATTTTCTGGATTTTTTTTGTGTGTGTATTTTGTAATTCTTCCAATTTATAGTTTAACATTAAACTTAGGCATTTTAAAATGTCAAAGTTAAACTTAGGCATTTTTTTTCCTTTATGGACTTACTTTTGGTGTTGTCTGTAAGTAATCTTCGCCTAACCCAAGACCACAAACATGTTCTTCTGGGGTTTCTTGTAGAAGTTTTACATTTGGGCCTATGATTCAGTTTAACTTTTGTTTATGGTAAGATATATGCATTAAGTTGAGGGTTTTTTTTTTTTTTTCAGATGGACATGGATTCAGTTTTTCAAGCACTATTTGTTGAAAAGACTATCCTTTCTCCATTGATTGGTCTTTGCACCATTGTTGAAAATCAATTAACCATATATGTATGAGTCTGTTTCTGGACTGCTCCAATCAACTGTTACCGTCTCTTTTGCCAGTGCCATACTGTCTTGATGACTATAGCTTTCATTATTGATATTCTCCATTCCATTTTGCATTTGTTCTTCCTGTACTTCCTTGCCCTTTGCAGCACTCCTCAGCACTTCAGGTCTTTATCATCAGTATATTAAAGAGTGGCTGATGGATGAAGGGAAAGGGTCTAAGCTCAATGTAAACACTTTCTGTCATCAGAAATGGTGTCTGTTCTGCCTCCTCACATTTCTCTCAAGGTTGAGAGCATTTTTCCATCTCCTCCTGGTCCAAATAATGCCTTTAGCTAGACTCTTCCAGCCTTCTCCTGATAGGCTACCTTGTTTCTGCATTTGTCTTTCTGTATTTCATTCTACACACAGCAGCCAGAGTGACCTTCTTATACAATAGATATAGGATCTATTGGTCCTCTCCTTAAAGCCACAATGAGTGTGGTGGTGCCATCTATATATATAGTCTCAGCTACTCGGGATGCTACAGGATCACTTGAGCTCAAGGGTTCAAGACCAGTCTGGGCAACAGCAGGGTTTCATTTCTAAAAAATTTAAAAAACAAATGAAAAACCCCGGAAAATCTGATGGCTGCCCCTTTTATTTAGAAAAAAGTCTGAATTTCTAACCATGGCCTACAAGATTCTTCGTGAGGTGACCCCTCCGTGTTCACCAGCCTTTCGACTGTCACATACCACTCATGTTCTTCATTCAGCTGTCCTTAAGCCATGTTGGCCCCTTCCTTCTATCCCTAGATCACTCTAAGTGTGTTCTCGACTGAGGGTTTGTGCACCAGCTCCTCTGTCCTCCGGAGGGCCCGTCCTCTGGATGCTAGAGTGGTCTTCCTTATGCCTCTTTTCAGAGTGTCAGCTCAGATGTTATCTCCTGAGGAAGGACTTCCTTGGCTGGCACTCTTTTTACTCTTTACTTCTAATTCATTCTCTGTCCCATTAGCCTGTTTTATTGTCCTCATTGCACTTACCATTGATTTGTTATGCGTCACTTTCCCTTGACTAGCTAGTGAAATCTCATTCGCTTTTATAGCCATGAAGCCTATAACAATAGATATCATAATTTTCAATACATATTTGTATGATAAATATTCAGTAACTATTTGTTCATAAATGTGCAGTAATTTGTTCATAATAATTTTCCATAGATGTTTGTTAAATACTGTATTCTGGGATATTTTCTCATTTGGATATTCCCCCTACAGTTTTGAGCCAAGATAGAGAAGGAAGTGCATGGACTGGTAGAAAATACACAGTTTTGGGTTTCACTTATGATATTAGGAATTTCATTTAGGTTTTTTCATCTGTAGAATGCAAGGCTGGAACTGATAACCGTTAAAGTGCTGTCTAGTCTAATGTTGAATGATTGTGTAAGCCTATTTGTTTTGATGATTATGGAATTTTTATTTTAAAACTTGGGGTCCTTTTGTGTCATAGTTATTTTTCTAGGTTTATCACCTCTATAGGCTTGTATTCTTTTCTTGAAAAAGGTGGTGGGGGCCACTAAATATAGTAGATGTGATTGAGTATTCACTCTGTGTTAAGCATTTACATGCATTACTTTGTTTAATCTTCACATCAACCCAATGGTAGAAGGAAATATTGTTCCAACTTTACAAATAATGAAACCAAGGCTTCGAAGAGGTAAGTTGTTTTCTGAAGGCCATGCAAAGAGGAGTGGCAGAACTGGGATTCAAACTCCAGCTGACTTCAGAGCTCACACATTGAACCCTTATGCTACACTTGTCTCTTATTTGTTCTCTTGACCCTGTTCTTTCCTTCACAATGGCATCAATAATCTCTTTATTTTGAGATCCACTGATAGGATTGTCCAGCCAGAGCTCAGTGTTGGAAGGAAAATGGAAACTGGGTATGCTGGGTGCACATACTAAGTGTTTAGTCTAAATTGTCTGAATTATATTAGTCCCACAGATCAGTTGAATACTCTTGACTCATACGATGTTGCTTCCTGTCTGTTGTATCTTACTCTTACGAACAAGAGCTTAAAGTTGTTATAAACACAGCTATTAAGGCAAGTGTTTTAACCCCATGTTCTTGGATCTTCTGGAATTTCATGCTTAGGCATTGGGCTGTCAGTTAGATACCTGAGTGCTTGCAGAATTGCCTCTCTCTCTCTCCCTCTCTCTCTCTGTGTGTATGTGTGTGTGTGTGTGTGTATGTGTGTGTGTGTGTTTATGTTTAGGACTGGTAGGAGAGGAGTATGTATAGTTTTTGGAGAAGAGTGTTCACAAAGGGTCCTGTGACACAAACAAGTTTGGACCCATGCCTTATTAGAATAAGATTGTGCAAAATCTTGATATGAAATAGCAAAATATCATGTGGGGTGCATGTAGACAAAAAGTATTTGCCCGTAGCAGCGTAAGGACACATTCTAGGGTGATTGTTCAGAAACTTGGAAATCAGGAGTTTATGTAGGAGAGTTTCTTGATTAAGAACTATTGTTGGCATTCTAATTGCAGGCAGCAGTAGGTGAGGCAGGGGATGTGACTGGTGGTGAAGACCACAAAGGGGCCCCCACTAGGCTAGTGGCCAGTCAGGAGATATAAACAAGTTAGAACTTACAAGGATTGCCATTATGTTGTGGGGAGTCCTGTCTTTGAAATTACTTCATTGGTTTGTGATATGTCTTCTCTGCTTCCATTTCTCTGTCTTGAGAAAACCTTGTCTGCCTGACTTGTGAATAACAATTATTTCATGAGATACAGTAATATTGCAAGCTTAAAAAATGGTTTTGACTAAATAGTTAAACTGTGCCTTTGACCTCAACCTCTTAAGAAAAAACTCAAAATGGTACATTCTTGAATCCTTTTTAAGGCAGCTCCATAGCTACTCTGCCTCTTGTGATTCTCATGCTTTTTTTTTTTCTCTTGGTAGATTCATAAAAATGGTGAGAGTTTATCTTTGCTCAGATTGTTTTCTGTGACCATCAAGGGCAGTGCCACTATGGTCCTGAAGCAAAGTGGCAGTAATGTTGCTTTTTTTCTTTATTTCCCTAGAGTGTTTCTGGGTTGACTCGAAGCAATTTGTAGACACAGCTCTGCACAAATTAATATCTGGGAGAAGAAATTGTTGAGAGGAAAAAATCAATTTAAGTTGCGATCTACTTGGCTTGAAAGCTCAGAGGTTGTTTTTGGGTTTCCTTCAGCTAATAGCTTCAGAATGGCCTCTGAGCAAAGATAGATGTCGAGGCAGGCTTTGTTGTTTGTTGGTTCTCCCTTGCAGGCAGAGGCTACCCTCTGCTGTGAAGGCTAAAGCATTCCAGGTGCTCTTTCCAGCCTTCCTTACAGAAGAACTGTGGGCAAGTGACCCTATCCAGGTCAGTGAAATATAAAAAGATATGGTTTTCTTCTTAAGAGAAACCCATGGAGAGAGAATTATCCTCCTTTCTGCATTTTAATATGGTTGTGTGAAGGCATGAGGTAATGTGTGGTGCTGTGGCAGCCATCTTGTGGTGGGAGGGGATGGGATATAAGGGAGGCCACATGAATCAGGGACCCAGAGCCCTGATAATGTTAGGTCGTCCATCCATCCCTGGACTTGTAGTGTGAGAAATAAAAAGTCCTTTAAAAAAAAATTCACGCCATTTTTGGGTATTCTATACCTTGCAGAGGAACTATCTTAACTCAAATATATAGTTAGATGCCATATAATGATGTTTCAGTCAAGGACAGACCACATATATGACAATGGTCCCATAAGATTATAATGGAGCTGAAAATATTTTATTGTCTAGTGACATTGTAGCTGTCATAACACCATAGTAAATTACTTTTTAAGGAAATTTTGTGTAGCAGTGTAGAGTAATTATAAAGTCTGGAGTGGTATTCATTAATGTCCTAGGCCTTCACATTTACTCACCACTGACTTATTCAGAGTAAATTCCAGTCTTGCCAGTTTCATTTATGATAAGTGCTTTATATAGGTGTACCGTTTTTTATCTTCTATACTGTATTTTTACTATACCTCTTCTGTGTTTAGATACATAAATACCATTCTGACACAATTGCCTACAATATTCAGTACAGTAGCATGCTGTATAGGTTTGTAGCCTAGGATTAATAGGCCATATTGTATAGCTTATGTGTGTAGTAGGTTATACCATCTAGATAAATATACTCTATAATTGCACAGTAATGAAATTGCCTGAAGACTCATTTCTCAGAATATCCCTATTGTTAAGTGGCATATGACTATATATAAATGTATATATATTTCTGTGTTAATGCCATGACTTATGTATATCAGAATATTGAGAACAACCTGAACATCCAACACTAGGGGACTACTTAAGTGAACTCAGGTATCTGTACAATGGCATACCATATAGCTGTTAGAAATGATGTAATCAAGGTGTATTAAGGATATGGAAAAATGTTCTGATACATTGTAAACAGGAAAAGAAGAAACAGATTAAACCACAAGACAGTTTGATGTTGTTTTTGTTAAAAATGCTAACATGGATTCAAAAAATACTGGATAGGCCCATCATGATATTAGTAGTTTTCTTTGGCTGCTAAGATTATGTGTGGCTTTTAATTTTTTTTTCACTCTGCTTATCTTCATTTAACATATAAGTTTCTAATCTGAGAAAAGGTATAAGACAAAATTCTATTCATATGGCCATTCCTTCTTTCTTCTGCCCCATCTGAGTAAATGGTACAACTATCTACCCAGTTACTTATGTTCCAAATTCCCACGGTGTCCTGAATTCCTCCACTTAGTCTCACTCTGCTGTCTTCCATAACCACGTCTTTCTAGTTCTAGCTTCAAAGTAACACAACTCCTTCTGTTCTTTGCAATGTGTACTGCCGCAACCCTAATTGAAGTTACTCATTATTTTCTTGTTTGAACCCCTGCACTACTAACCAGTCTCCTGCCCTTCATTCTTGCCACTCTCAGATTCAGAAAGTTATTATTCTTTAGTATTCTAGCTTAAAATACGTATTAGTCTTTATAAAGGCCAGTTTAAGCCGGTTTACACACTCAAGCTTAAAATACTTATTGGTCCTCTTTATATAGGCCAGTGAAATAGACTAAAATACTAAGAAATTGATTCACTTGTATATGTCAGAATGGACAAGCAGATCAGTGGGGAGAAAGATGGACGCTAGTAAATATTACTGGGGGGCTGCCTGGTTATTCTTGTGGAAAAGAATTGGATACATACATGTCACC
This sequence comes from Rhinopithecus roxellana, assembly GCF_007565055.1. NCBI lineage: Eukaryota > Metazoa > Chordata > Mammalia > Primates > Cercopithecidae > Rhinopithecus > Rhinopithecus roxellana. The sequence goes on from NC_044564.1 coordinate 28,406,547, forward strand.
ATATGCAGAAGTCAATCCTAGAATCCTAAGAACTTTAAAACTTAAAAAAAAAAAAACAGGAGGAATCTTTTTTTTTTTTCTTGGAGTAGGATTTCTTAAAAGGGTCATAGAAAGCCCAACCCATAAGAAAAAGATTGATAGTATTTATTACTCACTTGAAATGAAAAACATCTGTTCATCAAAAGATACTTTTAAAAAAATGAGTAGACAAGCCAGAAACTAGGAGAAGTTATTTGCAACACATGTAACCAAAAAGCGATATGATCCAGATTTATACCAGTTAAAGAGCAACTAAAAGTTCAGCTTAAAAAACAAAACCAAACCCCAAAACCCACCATAGCCTAGAATAAAAGTCAAAAACCCTTGGTGTGCACAGTCTGATTTCCAAAATGTACTCATATTCTGCCCGACTTCCCCATTGCTCACTGGATTCTCACTAGACTTCCTTTTTCTTCACTGGTCACGGCAAGCGTTTGTCTTGCTCTGGGTCTTCTCAACTGCTTTTCTCTTGCTTCTCATTCTCCCAGCTCTCTCCAATGTGCTGTTATTTGCATCCTGCAGGTCTCAGTTCAAAGGTTATTTCCCCAGAGGAGCTGCCTCCATTTATTTTTATGAATGAATGATTGATTACCCCTTCCACCCTAGTTGAGAAAGAGTCCTAATCGGGCAGCAGGTACATCACTGGGCTAAATGGTAGGGTCTTGTGCTCCATTTCTTGATGCTGATACCGTCTCCCACTGACTCTGTCACCTAGGAGATCACACATGTGAGTGTGGACCTGGTTTAGTGTTCTTCAAATTGCAGCTCAGGAGACTCATGAGTGTACAGTGAAGTCCATTCAGTGGGCATAGTGGACTTTTTAAAATTTTAATTAAAAAAGGGTATAGATGACAATAGAAAATACTAGAGTATGTTGCACATAGTAGTGTTTGGTAAACTGTGTTCATTTACGTGTATATTCTATGTAGACAGACACACATGCACATAGACATACACACAGAAATTGTGGTCAAAATTTTGGAAAGCAAGTCTCCTAGATGACATCTGAGGTTCATTCCACCTGTAACGTTCTAAGATCAAATGCAGGATTCCTGAACAACCTAAAGTAGATAGGCTTTTTAAATGCTGCTTTACTTTAAAAAAAAAAAAAAAATTAGAGATGGTGTCTGACTGTGTTGCCCTTGTCGGAGTATAGTGGCTATTCATAGGTATAATCATAGTGCTCCACAGCCTCAAATGCCTGGGCTCAAGTGATCCTCCTGCCTCAGCCTCCCAAGTAGCTGGGACTACAGGCACATACATGCCACTGTGCCTAACTCAGCTTTACCTTTTTTTTTTTTTAAAGTACTCTGAAGTAACTAAAGAAAGCTTTTCCGAGTACAGTCCCTTAGCTTGGTGACTTTAAAGACTAAAACTCACAAAATAGAACCATTGGTATCAGTAAGATGTTAAAGACTCTAAAAATTTTCCTTCAGTAGCTTAAACAAGCTTCTGGGAAATTGTATTTCCATTATTAATTTGCTTAGCTGTACATTTACTAGTAAACTTTTGGCCAATTCGTAAAATATGCTAACGGGATCACTAACGGGAAAGTTAATAAGTCAGGGTTTTTGGAGTTTTCCCCTTCTTTTCTTGCCATTATTACTTCATGAGTTAAACTACAAGTCAGGACAATGGAGCCGCTGGCACAGATCTCATGATTTGCTTGTTGTTACTTGCCATCCCCTTAAGAGCAGTCCAGAGATTTGGAGGACTATAGAGACCTGTGGTTTGTTTAGCTTGAGAAACTTATCCTTTCAGTGATAATCTTACTTGGATTGCTCTGAATGCATGTCTTCTCTCTGTAGTAAATCTCATGTTGTAAGTCATCAGGAATGAGTTACAGATAAGCTTAGCTTGAAAAGTTTCTTCCTTTGTTCTTTTTATTCTTGCTTCTTTCCATATATTCACTTAACTTTTAGCTTTTTCTAAACATATTTGTTAAAGTAAGGTAAGAAGGGCGCATCTTATTTTCCCAGCCTCTACAACTACAGGGAAATTGAATGGATAGTAAAGCAAACACTGTATACTCATCACCTAGATTTACCAGTTAACATATCGTTACTTTGCTTTCTGTCTCTGTTTAAATACTCACACAAATACATGTGCACTTTTTGGAATGTGCTGAACTGATTGAAAGTAAAAGACAGTCATGCTGTTTCACCCCCTAATATTTCAGCGTGCTTCTTCTATGAACAAGGACATCTTCCTGTATAAGCACAATACCATCAACACATTCCTATACCAGTGTTACAGTTCATAATCATATTTCTCCAGTTGTCCACAAAATGTCCATTATAATAGCACTTTTTTCTTCAATCCAGGATTCAATTCAAAAATTGTTTTGCTGTCATGTCGTTTTGCTCTTCTTTAAATCACAGTGTCCCAAAGCATTTTGGTTTAAGATATTGGCATTTTGAAGATACCAGGCCAGTTTTCTGGACTCTTCTGCAGTCTACATGTGTCTGATTGTTTCTGATTGTTTTCTCAAGTTTAGATTTAGGTTAAGTGTTTTTAGTAGGAATACTAACTAGATGATGTGTATTTCCAGTTGTATCATATCACTGGCGAAGCTAGGTGATCCGTCGGGTGATACCTGGGCACTATGAGTAACCTGTTTCCCTGCAACTTTTGACCCAGTGGTTCTAATATTGATGGCTGAGTCTGTCCTACATTAGTTAATACATTTGACGTGGTAAATAGTAAATTTTAAGTTATTTCTTTCCTTTCAAATTAATATTCTGTAAAGAGCTTTTCCTGTTTTCTTCTCTCCTCGCTCCCTCATTCCCTGTGCATATGAAAAGATGGACTTCTGGTACCTTTCCTTAATACTAGCAGTCACCATTTATTGAGTGTTTATTATTTGCCAAACACTGTGTGATGTGGTTTGGCTGTGTCCCCACCCAAATCTCATCTTGAATTATAGTTCCTACTATTCCCATATGTGGTGGGAGGGACCTCATGGGAGGTAATTAAATCAAGGGCAATTTTTCCCATGCTATTCTTGTGATAGTAAGTCTCACAAGATCTGATGGTTTTATGAGGGGTTTCCCCCTTCACTCAGCTCTCATGCTTCTCCTTCCTGCTGCCATGTGAAGAAGGGCATATTTGTTTCCCCTTCCGCCATGATTTTAAGCTTCCTGAGGCCTCCTCAGCCATGCTTAACTGTGAGTCAATTAAACCTCTTTCCTTTATAAATTACCCAGTCTTGGGTATGTCTTTATTAGCAGCATGAGAACAGACTGATACACTATGCTAAGGTTTTATATGCATCATATCATACAATTCTTCCAGCAACCTTGGGAGGTAGATTTTGTAACTGTTCTCACTTTTTACATGAAGAAACAGAGCATCAGAAATGTTAAGTGACTTGTTCACATAGATGATAAGGATTCCAGTGGCTCCGAGGCCACTTCATTGTGATGCTTCCCAAATGTCAGCCAGACTGTGCTTTCTCACACCTAGCCCGACTTACAGACAGGAGTGAGGCCAGCAGAACAACTGTCCATAGTAAATAGTGTCTTCACAAGCCAAGAAGTATGGCTACCAGCCCAGTAATGGGCCCTTCCCTGTGCTTGCTGCTCTATTTCAGAGTCTGTTACCTCTTCCTTTTTGGCTCCTTTCAAGGTCTGCTGAGTCTTCCCTTACTTCTCTCCTAGAATGGAACAGTGTCTCCTGGTTGGATTGAGGCACACATGCTCAGAGCGAGCAGCTCACAGCTTGGCTAGCTCCTGGTGGATGAATAGTATGGTTGTAGGCTTGGGAACCAGCCAGTCCTGAACTTAGGAGCTGGCACTGGCCTGAGAGTCATTCTCTGTCTAGTCCTTGGCCCCAGAGTGCCCCACATCTTCACCTGTTTTCTTGGGGTACCAAAAACTCCATTCCTGAAAATGTATTTTAAAAATGTGTTATAACCTATTAAGTCATTATTCTTAATGATGCTGAGATTGTCTCAAGTTTTGCCAGTGGGGATCCCTTCAATTTGACTCACTGTCCTGTTGACACAATATCCGTTAGTATAGATAGCTTTCTTGATTTCTGGCACAAGATACAGCAGGTTCATCTTGCACTTGCACTTTTTTTTAGAAACCAAAATAGCACAAAGTGTGCTCATTGCTACTGAGATGTTGTTGTTTCTAAAGAAGATGCATGTTTTTTGAGAGTTACTCTGCTGTTGATAGCGTAGTAGAGTTGGAGTGGGGGTGAACAGGAAAACTGCCGCCTGGCCTTCAATTGGAAGTGCCCAAAATTCCCAAGGATGTCGGTGACTGTGGCTCTGACCTTGCTAGCTCCTGCTTGGTCAATGACTTGTCAGTCCCTTGTCGTCAAGCAGTTGGGGACCTTCGATTAAAAAGAACTCCTCTTTTTGCTGACAGAAAGACAACATTTCAAAAGACATTTCTTGTGAATTCGATTCTCCAATGGTCCTTTTCTGCCCTTTATGCCAAACTTGAAACTGCAGGGAAATCTTTGTTACAGAGAATCCAGTAAAAAGCTATTAATGGCATTGAGGCTGTGTCTGCCACTTCATTGCTGTGTATTTTCAGACATCATTGCGATTTTTCAGAATTAAATTAATTATCTTAATGGAGTACTTACTTGCTTAAGTTTAAAGTTCACTCCATTTTAATGTTTATTTTCTTGAATGGCCCATCAAGGAAACAGGAAGAAGTAGTTTATTTTGTATTGTGGTTTGAGATAAGAGAGGCTTTTGTTTGTTATTAATTTTAAGTAAGGCACCCAAAGATAATAAAGGCCTAGGAAGGATAGCGAGAAGAATTTTGCCATGATACATATTTTTCTCAGCAGGTCTTCCTAAGTGGTGGTTATGTAGTATACGTTTATTTTAATACTCCAGTCTATGCCCTCTTTAATTCTTTGGCTTGATCTTTGTTTTTCTTCTAAAACATACATATATATATATATGTATATCCTGCTAGTTTATAATGTATCTTAAATTACATCAGTAACAAATCTGTGTTATACTGTGTACTCTTAATATACATTTCCCTTCCTTTTGGTCTTTAAAAGGCAAGGGGTTTTATGTTTCTTAGTGGGACTGTAAGATAAAGTAGTAAAGTCTTGGCAGGTTAATTGCTCTGTAGTTAACACAGATGGGGCAGAGGGCAGAGGGCAGTTTTGACTTAACCCTGTTGGGAAACATCAGTGAGCGTTCACTTTACCGTAGGGCAATCCATTAGATTATGGTGCTCTCAGCTGCGTGAATACTAGTCACGGAAACCTTACTCCATTTCCGGGAATCCTGAGTTCCTCTGTTGATAAGAAGACTTAATAGAAATAATATTTTTAATGAATTTTTGACATTTAATAAATTAAGGTCATTTATTTTAGTTGAGAAAAAGGTAAAGTTCTACTTAGCCATTGGTGACTTACTGCTGTTATTTAAAGAAGCTGTTTTCTAATATGTTTTATTGACTAACCCTTATCAGTTATAAAATACCTGCTACTCTAGTTCTAGGCTAGTTCCTAAAGTGAAAATTTGCGAAGAAGCTTAAAAATGACCACTAAGTACAGAAAGGGGTCTCATTTATTAATGTATACATTTTAAAGCCTACTGTAATATTTTAATATCTCTAGCTTACATTTTTGTCTCATTCCTTTTGGTGACTTAATTTCATTTTATCTTATAGTTTAATATTTTTGAAACACTTGATAAAAATTGCTCCCTTCTACAGGATGCCTGAGTATAATTTTTCTGTTTGATACTTTGTATGTATATAAAATGGTGACTGATAAACATGAATTTATGGTAGCTGCCTCTCATTTATTCTTCCTTAAGATCAATATGCCTGTAGTTTGGTTGTTACCATTCATAAAATCTTTGAAAGGACTTTATAATTTTGGTATAGTAACAAATGGAAAAGACTCTCTAAATGCAGTGTTCTATGCTGGTTTGGATTCTGGGACAGAAAAATGATATTAGTGGAACAACTATGGAAATCTGCATAAAGTCTCTAGTTTGGCTAATAGCAATGAGCTGATGTTAATTTCTTAGTTTTGATAAATTCTGTGGTTATATAAAATGTTAACATTAGTGAAAAGTAGGTAAAGAGCATATGGGAACTCTATATGTAGTAGAAGCTTAAGCCGTTAAAAGCTTTGAATATATGTAGAAATATGACCATAGTTTGAGTTCATTAATTAGTTCAGGGAAAGGTTAGTGGTAGTTATATTTAAGCCTATTTATAATTCATAATTAAGAATTTAAAAATTAAAAGACCAACACTTTTAAATGCACTTTTCATATGAGGGCACCAAGTTCTGTATGTTTGATCACGAAAAATATCAAATTTGCTCATTTTAGGTTATCGCTGCTTAAAGTTTCCAAATGAAAGGCTTGTAGTACAAGCAGTGTTTTTATTTCTTCTAGTTTAATTTTAAATTGAAAAGATTGAAACATATGAAAAAATACAGTCAAAATTCATCAGTTTATAAAATCAGTGCTGATATTAGTTGGTAATCTGTTTGCATACCTACTAAGTGTGAGAAATATCTAGGCACTGTGGGAAATACTTTTTAAATAGCTCTACTTAAAAGGTATGGCATACACAAACCTGTGCGCACACACACGTAGCACATATATATGTATTTAAAAAGTCTTTTTTTGTCTTAGGTTGTTAAGTATCATAATGGTATTGAGGGTAAGTGGTGTCAGAATTGAGAGACAGTGGTGGACATTACTTTGAGCCAGGGTGATGAGAGATGTCTTCACCGAGAAAGTAGGCAGGAGTTTAGCTTAGAAGGATGAGTAGAATTTATACATGTAGAGACAGATGAGAGAGTACTCTCTGGGTGTGTGTTGATTAGTAGTAAAACTAAGCCCTAGTTTAGATGTCTCACTAAATAGGCTGCTGTTACGGGCAGAGAGTTCCCTGGATGGTGTTACACAGTAGAGTGGAGTTAGGCTGATGGTAGTTTACGAAAGGTCTTGATGCTAAGAAATCGGAACTTTTGTTTTTAGATAAAAGGGATCTGTTGCTTCTGGAACCAGAGAGTAACTATCAAAGAAGTATTTTATTTTCAGTAGTATCAGGGTTTTGTATTGAGTTCTCGCTACGTTTAGGGAACTGAGCTAGGTGCCAGGGGTACTAAGAGGCCTGGGACTGGTCTCTTCTCTCCAAAGTCTCACAGTCTCTGGCAAGTCAGGATCTTCTTATCTATAAACAGATGAATGGCAATACCTTTACAAGACAATATATGCCAGTGAATAATACAGGGAGCCCTATAAGATATTGGACACTTAGATTGCTTGGAGAAGGCTGTAGGGAACAGGTGAAACATAAGCTGAGCAGAGATAGGTGAGTACAACTTAGAGAAGTAATGTGGAGGTTGTTCTAAAAGGTGCAGAAGGATATGAATTTAGGGAAAAAACCACAGGTAGAGAATGTCGTGTATAACTATGATTTCTGCCTTTGAAAAGTTCTGGTCCAATGGAACGATGAGTCGGTGCTTATTTTTTATCCTGTAGGAGAAAAGGAATAAAAGTGACGCACCTGAATCTTTAAAGGTATTGGGTTTTGGCTGAGGGTTTTTTTTTTTTTTTTTTTCTTCTTTCTGACAGGGTTTTACTCTGTCATACAGGCAGGGATGCAGTAGTGCAATCATGGCTCACTGTCATGTCTCACTGCAGCCATGACCTCCCTGGTTCAGGTGATCCTCCTACCTCAGCCTCCTGAGTAGCTGGGATTATAGGTGTGTGCCACCATGCCTTGCTAATTTTTATATTTTTAGTAGACACAGGATTTTGCCGTGTTGCCCAGGCTGGTCTCAAACTCTTGGGCTCAAGTGATCTGACTGCCTCAGTTCCTAAATTGTTGGGATTACAGGCGTGAACCACTGCGCCAGGCTTTTTTTTTTTTTTTTTGTCTAATGCAATAGATGTGTTTTTAATACTATCAAGATAATGTGTGAATATTTCAGGGTCTGCAGTTAGCTAGGATTTGTGAGATGTAGACTCATAGTGCTTAGAGTCTAAGAAGGGAGGTAAGAAAGACGAGCATGCAGGATCTTAATAAATGCCTGCCCATTGACCTCTGATCTAAGGTAGAAAGTGACTGTGTGTCCAAACCATACACATGGTGTATTAGGGGAATTTAGAGGAGAAAGAATTCTGCAGAGTTAGGAAATATAATTGTGTGTGCATACTTTTTGATCCCCACTGAATAACAGTATGTAAAGAATTATGAACATGATTTTGGCCACTTAAATGAAGAGAATCACCTTATCTCAAAACTAACCAGTTAAGAATAGCTTCGGCAGGACTTGGAGCATGGGTGGGGCTTGGTTGGTGGAGTGTCTAGATGTGGCTCCCATTTTCCATTTTCTGCTTGTAAACTTACTTTTCAAAGTGTTCATACTTTATTCTATTGACTATATTTTAAGTGCATGTAGCCAGAACATAGGTGCAGGTCAGTAAGAGAAAAGAGAGCTAGTTAATACTGTACATGGACTTTTGTGGTCAAACATAGGAAGACATGCAGGAGTGGAAGAAAATAAACCTAATTTGCAGAGGAGAAAAAAAGGTCCACTTTTTTTCTCTGAGGTATTAATAAAAGCATTTCAAGATTTTTCTTGGTGGAGTGATCTCTCTCTCTCTCTCTGTCTCTATCCCTGTCCCTATCTCTAGATATTTTTTGAAATTTTGCTTGGAAAGTAAATTACAGAAGGGACTATTTGGCTCTCATAGGTTAGGCCTGGAATGTGATTTCTTTAAAGGCAATAACTAAAATTCAGTCACTACAAAATTTCACCTGAGAATTACTCAGTACTTGTTGTCATACAGTATTGTTAAGCAGGGTTTGAGTTGAAGGGATTCCTACTGAGGAATGCAGTTAATGTCCTTCCTTCACCACCAACTCTTCCTCTCCTCCTCTTCCCACTCAGAAGAGGCAACAAGGCTTGCCCACCGCAGTTCCTGTAGCAGAGTTTGATGTAGCCTCGGCTGAGGTCAAGCACACCCATTCCAGCCTCTTGAGGGCTTTCTCTATGTGTTGCCAGTGTGCTGGTAAAAATGACTTTAAACTCTTGTCAGCGCAGTTACTGGTGCATGCATCACAGTCCCACTCAAATAAACCTGTCACAACACAGAGTCGGCCGCTAGAGAAGAGTACAAGGGCAGGCCTCTAGCTTTTCATTCGAGCATCACTAAACGTGCACAGAGTGCCCAATTATTTCAGCATTATTGAGCAAGCCTACAGGAGGACCCAAGCCTTGCTACATTAGATTTTCTTTAGTAATTTGCTCAAGTACCGCTGAGGACACTTAAAGGGCTTAAAACGGTGGCTGCAACCAGTTTCCTTTTCTGGGTTGTTAATTCAGGTTTTCTCTTTCAAATTAACTCTCCCTGCATGCTGTGCAGTGGTTCTGGGAGAACTGTTTAACACTAATTTTCTCAATTTTCAGCTTTTTTTGTTCAACATAACTGCTTTAACAGTTACTCACGTATATGTTTTGATTAGAAATGTATGATCGTGAGGCCTTATTTTATATTTTTTGAGATTAAAAAAGCCTTTTATGAGGTTTGTTAAATATGTTTGAATATCAACTATTGAAAGTTACTTACATAATTTCACTTAATTATTACTGATTTTGCATGTGCAAAACCTCCAAGTATAAGAAAGGTAGCATTTATTGACTATATAGCTCCTTTGCCCCTTCCCCCTTTTAAAAATAGATATGTTAATGATAAATCTTGCATAGGTGTTGGCTTTTTTACTGCCTATTTGTGCCTCCTTTCTGTTTCTGTTGGGGCAGGGGTTGGATATAGGGGGCAAATTCAATATCTGTGTTTAATTTTTCACAGCAGCAACAACTCCAGGCCCAGCATTTATCACATGGACATGGTCTACCCGTACCTCTGACTCCACACCCTTCAGGGCTCCAGCCCCCTGCCATTCCACCCATCGGTAGCAGTGCTGGGCTTCTGGCCCTCTCCAGTGCTCTAGGAGGTCAGTCCCATCTTCCAATTAAAGATGAGAAGAAGCACCATGACAATGATCACCAAAGAGGTGAGTGACTGTCTTGGGATGCCAATCTGAGATAACCTACCTGCTGCTGAGGGTAGGTTCTGGATGCTGTTGTTTATTCTCTCTGAATTTAGTTTTACCGGTGACTAAACAATGGATTTCTACTGGAAGGTAAATTAATTACTGCAAGTAGCCAGTTGCCAAACGATATTCTAGTGGTTGGCAAGAGCTAACGTACTCCCCAGAAGCAGAGGGGCCTGTTTCTGGCTATTGCCTTTGATTTCTTGCTGCCTCCTATGTTCCCCAGGTCTAAATCAGTAATGAAATCCCATGATGCTCTGTTTGAAGTAGCGTGTTGCATTAATAGTTAGTTTTGACTGAATTTATTTTGGGGAATGTCTTGCTGATAAATGCTCACTTGATATTTGACCAAATCAATTATTATTTATAAACAAATGAGCCTATATAGAGCAGTAAAAATCTCACAGGTAAGAAAATAATTTCAGTAGTCTTAGTAATTAAGAAGGTACAGACCAAATTAATGAAATCTGTTGGTTTAACTGTCTCTCTCACCCAGTCTGTTTAGAAGCATGAAATTAACTAATTTCTTCCTATAAGACCAACATAATTGTTTATGCAATTAATTGATTTAAAGGCCAATTGTGCTCCTTCTAGGTTGATTTCCTTCCTCCACTAAGGTAGATGATGGTGCAGAAACATTGTGATGTGACTGTTGTTTTTCTGTGGTGCTTACTGATAATTTTTATTAATGACAGAAATGCAGATGAAAAAGTCTCTCCCAGCATTCCTTTCTGGGAATTTACTTAGCACACGGGTGGTTCATTGGCTCGAAGGGTATGGTTCATAATTAAAAGCTCATATCCCCGTTTCAGCATCCTTACTATGAATTAAAATATTAGGTCAGTGATTTTTATCTCATATGCATAAATGTTCATCTCTGATATTAGAAACACTGTAATTTGTCATCCAGTTATCTTAATGCTATGGTACAGAGTTGATGCATGATTCTAAACACTTTGAAAAAGTCTGTAAGGAGCACAGATAGTAAGAATGTCCAACTTTGGTTCTTCTGAAATTGTATCAAAGGTAGATTGGTACTTTATGAATTTGGTTGTGCAGTATTAATAATTACCTTTACAACACAGTTGACCTCTGTGTAATGTATTATTTAGCAGAGATCAAGTTCGATAAATTAGTATGATTTTATGTAAACTAACTAGTACTTTTCTTTTCTTCTTCCCACCACTTTATCTTCTTGTGTTGCTGCTGTTTTGCATATAGACAGAGACTCCATCAAGGTAAGACTCAAAATTTAGACTGAGGAATGGCTTAAAAGAGCTGTAAATGATTTGAATGAATCTAGTAAAGAATTCTTTGAGATGTAGAGAATGATTTCACTGGTTAGTAGTGGTTAACTGCATTTTTTAAATTACTTTCAGGTGTGTGGTTTTTTTTTTTTGGTTTGTTTTGTTTTTAAGGTCCCATTTCTCTATCAGAATCAGATTTGTTGACCCAGGTTGAATTGCAAGATCTGGCTTGCATTGCTCATTTTATTATTTGCTGTGTGAAAAAACAAAAAACAAAAAACTGCTTTTCTTCACTTAGGCTTTGGCTGTAAGATAGCAATGAAATGAATTAAATAAATTGATTTGTAAGGAAATACATATTAGTTTCACATTTGAGGAAACAGTTCCAACTTACAAAATTTATCAAAACATTTGTTTAAGTGAATGGTGCATTTTTTATTTTTCTTAACCACTGGAAATAATTTTCTCTTTTAAATTTAAGTAACTTTTTTTCACCAACTTTTCTTTTAAATTAACATTATGATATCTGGTATAACAAGTTAATTCTCTTTAGGTTTTGCATCTGTCTTATCTGCCTTTTGTATCTCTTTATAGACAAGTTGTAGGGAAAGAGGATAAGTATTTAGGGTCTAATGATTTGGATATGCTTCTATACCTCCAGAATGGGATGTGCTAAGGATGCCTGAATTTATTTAGTAAGCAAACAAGAAAAATAGACTGCCATGGCAGGAAATGAGTAAAGCATGAAAATTGATGTGATCACTTACGAACCAGACACAATATAAATACACCATTGTAGGCTGGGCGCGGTGGCTCACGCCTGTGATCCCAGCACTTTGGGAGGCCGAGGTAGGCGGATCGCAAGATCAAGAGATAGAGACCATCCTGGCCAACATGGTGAAACCCTGTCTCTACTAAAAATACAAAAATTAGCTGGGCGTGGTAGCTTGTGCCTGTAGTCCCAGCTACTCAAGAGTCTGAGGCAGGGGAATAGCTTGAATCCGGGAGGCGGAGGTTGCAGTGAGCCGAGATAGCGCCACTGCACTCCAGCCTGGCGACAGAGTGAGACTCTGTCTCAAAAAATAAACACACACATACATACGTACATACACCATTGTATTATATGCATAGTTGTATTACATATGCCATTGTGTTACTTATTGGTTAGAAGGAAAGGACAGTTCTCAACCATTGGCCAAGGTACAAATGCTGTCTATTTCTTTATCTCTTATATCAGTTGAATGTTTTGGAGTGTAGGTAGTTATATCTTGCAGTTTTTAATGGAGCTACGTATATGAATGCTAAAATTTTCTCCCAAAACCACTGTGCTAGCACTGAATGCCTTTTTACTCTTTGTCATTTTACAGTGAAAAGGAATTTTTTTTTTCAGTGCCCTTAAGTAATGGAAAATAAAACTTGAGCCTGTTTTACCCTTCAAGAATCTTTGTAATTTGAAAGGGCATCTGCACTTCCATATAAATGTCAACATTTACAATTAGAACTGAACACATTGAATTATTTAATTATGCATTTGCAGTTGTGTATTTTGTTGTATCATATACATATCAGTACCTAGATTAAAAAAGCATTCTTAATCAAAGTATATTAAGTGTTTCACACATGTGTACTTAGGAAGTAGTAAGTAAATGCAGTGACTAGGATTAACTGATACCAGCCTTTGAAAGTCTGTCTAGTTATTCTGAGGTCATAATATAAACATTCCCTACCTTCTTATTATAAATATATACCTTTAGGCAGTCCAGTGAACTAAACAAAAGCCTCCACTCCCAGAAGACTGTGAAAATATTTATACTTCAGTGCACACTTTTGTGTCAATTACATTTTCTTATTCCCTCGTGCAAGAGTAAGGGTGTGTTTTGAAATCATCTATAATCATTCAGGGTGAGCCTGGAAATGAGTATCTGTATAGCTAGAAGCCAGGGAAAAACAAGAAAAACTGATGATTTTGCCTTGATTTATTATGGGATGGCATCTATAAATAGGTGTTTTGGTTGGGTACCATTCTCAAATTTGAAGTTGTATTACGTCAGGTCTGGGGCTGTACTATAGTTCTACAAGGTGAGATAGTTTGCTTATTTTTCTGAATGTGTTCTGTGATGCTCAGAGAAGCAGTTTTAGTTGCTTGTTCCATCGATCGCCCTCCCATAAGTGGTTCCTGGTTAAGAGGGGGCTTTTTATGATTGTCTGCTGTGTGACTCTAGATGGTTTTTATCAGCCGGAGCGTGCCAGTTGCCTGCAGCTGGAGTCGAGCTCGTATGAAATAATTTATTTATGCAAGATAATGCTCCTTAACATTTAACAGGTAATGAACGTGACATAAATTTCCTTCTTGCTTTTAATTTTTCCCTTTCCTCTTCTAATGTGCAAACAGGTAGCTCTGGTACTCTAAATAATAAGTAATTTTTGGCCATCTGTCAAAAGGAAATTTCAATACAAATTTAAATTAATGGTGCCTGAAATTTTTTATAGCTCCTCTAAAAGCCTCTAATGTGCAGAAAATTCTGAATCTGCTGGTAGTAATTAGTGTTGCATGTAATGAGGATGTGGGCAATCTTAGACAGCCCCAGTGGAACATTTTGATATGGTAGCAAAATTTTGATTTATACAAGGTTGTAGATGGGTTTAATTGTGAGAGACACTTTAAAATGTTTTCTTGATGTTACAGATTGTTAAACAGGGCAGATTTCAGAATAGCTTATAAACTATAAATTTAAAATTACTGTAAAGATTTAAGTAATTAAGGTACTTTACCTTTAGATGCCAAGTAACATGAAAGAAATTCACTTGTTAACATATTGGGCCTTTTTTCTCCTTTGTCTTTCTCTTCTGGGAAGTTCTGCGGCCACCAAATTGCACGCGGTTGGCTTTATTGATCTCTTTTTCTGTGGCTCCTGTAGCCAAGTTCATTCCTAAGCCTGTTATTTGCAGACCTGTATCTGAAGTTTTTCAACAAAGGTGGAGAATGTAAATATGGATCTAAAGGAGAAAGCACTGTAGGAGCCCAAGAATCAATTTCCCTGGTGATGAGAAACTAGAACAGTGTGTATTGTAAGGCTGTTGAAGTCAGGAACCATGGCACCTGCAGCCTTCCTTGCTTGTCACTTGGCTGTCTAGTGACTCCATGTGCCCAACAGTAAGTCCCACAGTTGAGGCCTGAAAATGGCAAGAAACACAGACTGTGATCCACTCTTACCCTTAATGGTAGGGCAGAAATCCCAAATTTCTCTCTCCAAAAGGAATCCAAAGTAGGTTAAGTGGGAGTGTTCTCACCATCTTATGGAGTATGGAGAACCATTTCTCTCATCCCTAGAAAAGGCATAAGTGACACTAAGGAAGTGTTTTCTGAGGTGATGGAATCTTCCATTGCCCACCCCTTCTCATTTAGGGCTGAGGGGTAAAAGTGATGGGCTCTAAAATGGTGTCAGAGGGGACGTTCCCACGTGCTGCCAGGAGCTTCCTGCTTGATGGAGGTTCCAGTTCATTAAGAGGAGTCAGCTGCCGTGAGTCATTAGGTTCCTCATAGCACTCTCCAGTTTTTTTCTGAGTGACTGAAATGAGGGTAGTGATTCAGAGCTGTGAAGGCCCAAATTGCCTAAAACTTGGTAAGAATCTGAGGTTCAGAAATTGTCTTATTTCCCACTCCGTTCCCAAATGTTTACATAATTCCAATATCAGGTAGCAAAAAGTAGGCACCAAAATCAAGACCAGCTTACATGTAAGTAGCAAAATTCACTATCACCAAATGCTGATTAGCTGCGTGGCCTCAAGCAAGGTGCTATTATTGTGCATTCTGTATTACTTTGTAAGTCCTTTTTATGTATCTGCCTGCTTCTCCTGTGTTTTATCCTGAGTGCAATAACCTTCTCAAGTCACATCTATGAGGGATTTGCCTTTTTTATCTGTAAAATATAGCAGAAGTACCTTTTTCCTCTGTGCCTATGCTTACCCAGTACAAACGTTTTTTTCCCCTTTGAGTGGTGTTGTTTTTATTTTTGTTATTTCATTGGAATGTCTTCAAGCCCAGAGTGCTGGATGCATCGTCAAAGAGTATGATCATTTTTAGTGACTTGTGCAGTGCCAAATTGATCTCCTAAAACTCTGTACTAATTTAAAATGCCAAATGCAGTGTTTGAGTATGTTTCCACACAGTCCGCCAATATGGAACTTTATAGTTTTTGTAATTTTTGTTGGCATAATGAGTATGGATGGTGCACTTTATTTTTTAAATTTACATATAATTATTTTTTAGCTAAGTGCTTTTCTGTGGGTATATACGCTGTTTTTTTCCTGTGCAAATTCCTTGATTTTGTTTAAAGGTTTTTATAATGATTCACTCATTATTTGTGTTTAAGGCAATGCCTTTTTATTCTTCTGCATCTATATTTTGGGGCATAGATGACTAAAACATCATACATTGCTTTTTTCTATCCCCCAGTTATTCTGTTGACAATAAAGGTTTATCAGCGGAAAATTAGAATAAGGTTGTTTTTATGTTGAAATTGAAAGGCATGATTCAGGCCAAGAAAGCACTTTTGCCTCATTAATTGGGTGTTACCGGTAAATGTGGGTTTTTAGCCTGAATTAACAGAATGATTACTTCATACACCCCTTTAAGTAGGAGTATTACTGTTTGGGAGATAACTTGGTGGGATAAATTTGTATTACCCCAGACTTTAGATGTACGTATTATAAAAAGGCAAAGGCATAAAATAACAGAAAGCTAGATTAAAAAGGGGGGAATCAGTGAAATCCACAAAACACTAAAGAGTGTTTAAGCAAACAAAACAATCATGGACTTTTGGTATCTTCTATTTTCCCCTCCGTAATCAGTAATCTGAGAAGAGAAGTTGTCTAATTGAGGGCTGCAGCACTTCAGCATATCCACTCTAACCTAGGGAAAAATAAGGTGGGTCCACAGTGTCCACTCAATCCTGCTGCTCTCCTCTGAGCAACCCCCACTGAATGTATAGCTCATAGGTTAGATTTTGCCGGTGAAGGGAGGTGTTATGCTTACCGTTATTTCATACATGAGGAAAGGTTTAGAAGTGTGAAGGCCTGTCAAAGGTCACATAGCCAGTGCCGTCCTCAAAGGAAAGCTCTTTGGGTGACCCAGTTTCATTCTAAGTTATTAAAAATCTGAAGCACACTACAAAGTACAAATAACTCCCCCATACACGCAGCAACTAGGTACAAGAGCTATCAATATGTAGCCATATTTCTGTTCTTTTTCTTTGCTGAAGTATTTATATGCTCATTTTGCTCCTGTGTACTTCAATATGCAAAATGAACACATTATCTAAATAGTGGGCCCTTTTTAAAAAGATAACCATAATGCCTTTAATCACTTAGTAAAATAATTCTTTGATATCTTCTAATACCCAGCTTATAATCCAACTTCTTTGATTATTTCAAATAATTGGTTTACTTGAAATGAGATTCGAATAGGATTCATTTTATTTTGTTGTGATCTCTGTTAGGTCTCTTTAAGTCTTTCTCATTAAAAAATTTTTTGTTTTTTGCCGCTCCCTAACTCATAATTTCCCTCTCATACTAATCTTCGATTTGTCCTCTTATACAATTCCACAAAGCAGATTAAGATTCTTCCCCTCAAGAAGCTAAAACTTTAGGGGAAGAGAACTTTACTTAGTTAGGGCATGGGGAATCAGTAAGGAAATAGAAGTACTTAATATATTTTTAAAATCATATTTTAAAATATGTTTTAAAAAGCCTATCTTGAGCAATACTTATCTAGACAGTGGATTTGTATTTCAAATACATCATAGCCTGTGTTTCAAGGTTAAAGAACAGAAATAGAACTCTACGTTTTTATGGTCAGCATATATTTCTAGATATCTTACTCCCTTGATTATTGGTAAAATCCATTTCATTGTTCATCACCAGTGTATGCAGGCAAACCTAGACTTCATTCTCCTATCCCATTCTCCCATGATAAGGAAAAGGCTTTTCCTGGTGTAATTCACCATGAAGTATTCTTGACACCACAAGGAAGCACACTGAAACATTTAGAATATGAGCCATTCTGTAAGAAGTCTATGACAGGTGCTTCAACAATCCTCTCTCCCACTAGGTAAGCTGAGTATCACTGGACAAGTCACTTAACCTCCATGGATCTCAAGGCTGTAACTCAAAGCATTCTTCCAAGTATTTGGAATGTAGCTATTTTCTTATTTGTTTATTTAGGCCTGTCCTAGAAACAAATTTTGAAATAAAAATCTTATACCATAGGTTATGTTTCAGCAATAAAGTTGGCCATATGATTAGCCAAGTAGACACAATGGTTAGAAGTTGAGGAAATCATTTGAGGGGTTGGGTGGTAGGGTGATGAAGTATGCCTTTCAAACATGTAATGTTATAACTCTTTCAATTTCCCAAAATAAGATGGTAATTTGAAATTAAGTGTTTTAGCATTGCTATTGCTTTTCAATTATTTGTTTACAATACTTTTAGGTATTTATTTCTACCATGTATTTTACTATTTACAGTTATCAAGGAACAATTAAGAAGTTTTGTTCTATGAATCTATGATGCAGTAATTTGTTCAGTATTAATTGATACCTGCCTCTAGGCATGTAAACTGCATGAAATGTAACAGGTGTCCTAATTCTAGAAAATGTGTGGTAATTGTTTGTTTGTCAAACAGATGAATAAATATCTTTAGGGCATAGCTGGTCCTCAGGTGGTGAGCATAAATGGATTAATGATGTGACTCGGGGAGACAGGCTTGTTTTAAAAGCAGCACCCTCCTCCACTGATTGCTGAAGCAGAACAAATATTAATTAACAGGGGCGGGCTGTTTGGCAGGTTGGCTTTCTCCAGCTGATTTGGCAAAATGGTTTAATCCTTTCCCTCCATAAACCAACCGTCTTAGTTATTAGACAGACATTTTCATACTGATGTTTAATTTCTAATTTTCTTAATTAGGATGAATTTCATCTCTTGCAAAAATATTATAACGTTTATAGTTAACATTTTTAAAACTTTAGAGGGGCCTAAGATTTAAGTGTTTATAGTTGGCACTTGAATTTCAAAAACATTTGTTTCTCAAAATGTAGATAATTCTTCCAAGGGAATTATTCAAAAGAATTATTCACCATCTTTTTTTGTATTCTTACAGTAACACTAACCCCCCTCTGGAAAAATTATAAAATCACTCATGGGGTAGTTTAATACTCTTACTTCTTGCTTTCTTGAATTATTTCTGCAACACTTTCCTCTGTCCAACTTACGTATTTTGTTCTATGGTGATTTGAAGTAGCTCACCTATCTTCTGGGTTAAAAGACTCTCCACGCTTGGGAGCCACCACTACTAAGGGCTGTAATTTTGGACTTAGAGAGTCATATCTGATTACTGCCATGGCAACTGCCTTGTGAAAGCGTTGAAGAGAATTCAGTCTTCACGAAAGAGTAATAGAAAGGAAGTTTGCTGAGGGGCTGAGTAGTACTTTCTGAAAGAGTTTTTGATTCTTTTGAATAAGGTTGCTGTTAAATGAAGATAATACAGTTATTTCAAAACTCAGTCATGCTGCTTAGACTTGGCAAATCAAAACTTGAAATGTTAGAATTGAATACTTAGTTGTTTTTCTTTGAATCTAAATATTGAATAAAATAAGTCATATTACTTTAACTTTATCAGATTATTCATTATTTAGAACCAATCCAGTTATTTTTGTATGTGATAAATTATACTGCTTTAAAAACATTTTAAGCTGAGCGTACTAGTATTGTAATGTAAGAAATTCGCTTATTTGTGATAGTTGAAATTGGTGGTTAAGTACCCCCCTCCTCCCAACCCCTGGGTTCAGTTTTGCCTCTAGTTTTACTTCACTAGAAACTGGAGAACAACACACACATACATGTAATCCCTCACGTGCTGTCCACCTTTCTTCCCTCACACTGTTTAATATTCCATCCCCTCTGCAACCACTAAATGTTCGTGAAAAGCTTACACTTTCCCTCACCTCCCTCCGCCTTTACAGAAATGCAGGCAGTAAGGTGGAAGTTAAAATGTCTTAAGTATTCTTGTCGTAAGTGAACTTTCTAAGATATGGTGATAAGGGTGAGCATGAGGAATTCTTTTTCATGGAAATGGACTCATTATTTAATTGTGTCATATCCTGAAGGATTCTTGAATCTTCTTTTTTAAATTGCTACTTTTCAAGATGCTGACTTCAAATTTGAGAAGAGGGCTGGGGGAGGGGAGGTAAACAAGTTAGTGATGCCACCCAGTGAGAGAAGCCAGTAGGCTTATATAATAAGATCTCCTTTTTATTTATTGCTTGTTATGGTCATTTTAATTATTCTGGAGAATTTTGAGAATTCTATTCACTTACCGTTTTTTAAACTTATGTTTTCATGAGCGACATTTGGCCTTTTGAACAACAAAATAAAATTGGAAATGCTAATGTTTTGAGCCAACTAAAGGAGGAAAATAAAAATGTCACCATGGTAACAAAGCTGCTTTCTAGATGGTTTCCTAAGATATGCCTGAACTAGAAGCAGATGTCTGATTTGAGAATCTTGCCTCCTTCAATGTAAACAAATAACTTCTGGGCAGGTGTTGGAAATAATATGGAAATCCTATTAAGGGGCCCCGGGTTCCTGTCAGTCAGGAAGCCCGTGCCACAAAAGGGCTGGTTGTCGCATAAAGGAGCAGAGTAAATTCTCATTAGGCTTGAGCTTTTCCCAGGAAATGATTGTCTCCGTGTGTTCTTTCTCCTGTGAATCTGAATGTAAGCTGTTGCTTCTATTGATCTATTCACTGGCTTTATTTTTCTCCTCTTCATTCCAGATCCTCCCTCGCCCCCACAAGCCTGTGTTCTCCCCCTCACCCACCCCTTCCCTTTAGATTAACACTTGATCTGTGCTACTGCTCTGAGAGTTGTGACATTTGTGATTTTAACCTCCCAACCTGGGTGGGGGTGGGGGTGGAGAAGGAGGAGAAAGTTAGCCTTGTTCCCTTGGCCTTTTTCACAAAGACTCTGGCTGATTTGAACTGGCACAGCTAGCAGCAGCGGCAATCATGAAGACCATTCTGTGTGCATTAACTTGAAGTTATATTTTTTATGAATTAAGCAGAAACTAACAGCTTGAAGGGACAGCTTTTTAGGAACTTTTAAAAACATCCATAATTGTCTGGTAAGCCTTTGAGGCTGCCCTGTCCAATATGGTGTAGCTACTAGTCACATGAAGCTATTTAAATTAGTTAAAATGAAATGGAATTTTTAAATCCATTTTCCCAGTTGCATTAGCCACATACCGAGTCCTTAGTAGCCACACGTGGAAACTGCCAAAACGGCAGAGATACAGAACCTTCCCACTGCTGCAGAGAGTTCTGTTGGATCATGCTGCGTCTCTGACAGACTCTGATGAGGCTTGCTGCTTCTACGTTCCTTCTGGCTAACACTGACTCCTGATACTCAAAAGCAAGGTTCCCCTGGTTTCATAGAAAACAAGGCATGTATGTATTCGGTTTTGAGTGGTTGATATGGTTAGCTGCACTAATATAGTAGTGATCTTTAAATGGTTGTAGATTTTTTTTTTGTCACGGAACTGGTTGAGCAATATAAACATGGGTCTTCCCAAAATGGACCCCTAAGAGATGCAATTTAATGTTTCTAGATAGAAAGTTGTGGCAGTTTTGGGGGGAAGGGAGGCATGCTTGAAAGCTATGCATAAGGGTGCTCTTTATAATACTCAGAAGGTTAAATGTGGATAAACACAAAACAAGGCTTCAGAAAAGCCACACTATTATTATGCAGCGTTTCTCGGACTATAGTCCCCGAGACGCACTTCATAAAGCCAATAAAGCGCGCACTGGTGGTCTCCTGTTGCCCTAGCAACGGGCCATGGGGCACAGTGTATGTGAAATGCATGAACATCTGTGAATTAATCTTTTTTAGTTTGTTCTTTTCTTGGCACTGATTGGACCACTCGGGCTTGTGCCTGTGACACTGCGTGCAGAGGGGTAATCTGGAGCAGTCCCCAGGGCCTTGCCCTAAAGTGGATGGTGGAATGGAAAGTGAAGGGAGATTTATCCCGGCAGTGCATTCAGCAGTGCAGGGATTTAGCCTGACAGCACTCTCGGCGGGATGTTATTAGCTTACTTTCTGGTGCATGGGGAAATGAATAAAAAATTTTCTAGTAAATCTGGGCATTATTGGGTTTATTGGGTTGCCCTGAAAAAATAATCTGCAGAGAAAATTGAAATAATCACTTGTGTTTGTACCATAGTTATCAGGACTTGAAAGCTGAGTTATTCCACATCCTTGGCCCAGCCCCCGCCTCAGGGATTACAACCAAACCATATTGGACTGTCACGGCTCTGAATGAGACTCCTGAATTGGATGCGTAGGCTGGAATCTGTTTTGATGATAAAATCTGGTAGTAACCTAGTCTGACCTTATTTAGGGAAATTTTAAACTAAGCTGGTGACATTTTTGCCTTTGGGAGAATAGAGCAAATAATGACTAAATACGTAAGCATCCGGGAACCATACTTTGGTTAGTTAGTTACTCCCCACCCCTGACCTCTTCTGTTCTTTCCCTCCTCCCGCCTCCTGCTGCCACTTCTTCCCTCCCTTTTTTCAAAGTGCCATCCTCCTAGACTTCAGCGTGACTGTACAGACTGTGTTCAGTTCCTCCTGTCAGTACCAGATGTTCACTTGTAAACTGTTTTGCTCACCCTCGTCATTTTCAATTCCCTTCTCTTTTCTTCCTTTTTTCTCTTTGTGCCTCCCTGTTTTTTCTCTCTCCATTCTTCCTTCTGGGTCAACCCGCTTTCCTGGGGAGAAATGAAAGAATAATGTTACACATGAAATGTTTCACCATGGATGTAGTCTATTTGGTTAATATTTAGGGTGGAAATTTCCTTTATAACAAATGTAATAAAACAAAAGTCTCTGCTACGTAATAGTCCATTTGATTTGTTCTATTGCATTAGCACTGAAAGGTATTTAGGTGGGAAGAACTCCTTGTCAATTCTGTATATGTTTTCCTCTGGATATTAAAAGGGCACAGCTGTACCTCTGTAGCTGAGAGATTTTTCTGATTTTTTTTGTTGTTATTGTTAGACAGCTGACTAAAAATTATTTTAATGGTTCCTGACTTTGAAACCTGTTGGTATTGATAGATGAACTTGCAGTCTAAATAAAATATTTAAAGTTAGTCAGTACGTATTGATTCAGCAGCTGGAGGGCAAACAGGCCTGTACTGCACTGGGGGTGCATGGTAAAGATTAGATACAATCCCTTCCTTCAAATCATTTTCCTGTTAAAATACGGAACTGCGATATGCTGCCTTCTGAGTAGAATAAAATATGTTAATGGATCGTTCCTCTTCATTTCTCAGAGCTTCTGGTGAGTCCTGAATTCTTTCAAGTGTGCATATAAAACCAGTTTATGATGATTGGAGGACTAGCTCTGAAGGCAGTCTTCCCAGGAAGCTGCCAGGGCTGATGGGCAAATACATGCAAACATGAACCTTTAGCAAACACTGACAGTAATGCCAGTGGCAACATTCTGTCGACTCCCAATCTGGATATGGGCCTTTTACTCGAATTCAGAAAGTGTTTTGTAGGAATCAGCAAAACAATTGGACTATCGAGCTAAAATATTTATCATCTGATTTTTTGGCAGTTGAATACCCTCACTTGCTTTTCAGGTGGTTTCTCTGTTTTAAAAAGAAGTACATAAATTTTATTTATTTTTTTGCTGCTCCCATTTAGCTCAAAAAGAAGGTATTTTCTTCTTTCAAGAGTATTTTTAAAAATTGCCAACTTTCTAGTTTTGTTACTCGAAGCCAGAAGTAGGACAGCTACGCAGATTATTAGAGACCTTTTAAAGGAAGTAAAATTCTCACATTGTGTTTTCTGTGTCTTGGACTAGTATTTGGTTTTTGAAAGCACAATTATTTATGCCAAGAACTAAAAATCTGTAAACCCTGGTGGTAAAAAGTAAAGATTCCACAATTACAAGTGGCAGTGAGTAAACTGGCTATAGTGAGAAGTGGGAATGAGGTGGAATGAGTATGAATCTCTGCTGTTTCCTTCGTGTGTGTGTGTGTGTGTGTGTGTGTGTGTGTGTGTGTTTGTTTGTTTTGATGGAGTCTTCCTCTGTCACCCAAGCTGCTGGAGTGCAGTGGCACGATCTTGGCTCACTGCAACCTCTGCCTCCTGGGTTCAAGTGATTCTCCTGCCTCAGCCTCCCAAGTAACTGGGATTATAGGCACGTGCCACCACACAGCTGGATAATGTGTTTTTTGGCATTTTTTAGTAAAGACGTGGTTTCACCATGTCGGCCAGGCTGATCTCAAACTTCTGACCTCAAGTGATCCACCTGCCTCAGCCTCCCAAAGTGTTGAGATTACAGACGTGAGCCATCATGCCCGACTCCTTCATCTGTGTTTAATAGTTTCTTAAAATCTCCGTCATGTTTCTATGTACTAGGCTGAAATAGCCATAATTCTTGAATTTTATTTTTAACTTTTAGACTCTTACTGTGTTTTAAAAGCAATAATAGAAATAAAATCAGCACTTTAATTAGTGTTGTAGATATGTGGATCTATAAAAGTGAAAATGTTTAGGGGAAAAAAATGTAGCTTGTTTTCTTAGACACACAACATTACATGGAAACATTTGGTGATTGCAGTGGCTTCAGCATTTTAAGACTGGGCTACCAAAAACTGTACCTGATACTTACCTGTTGGGCCTACCCAGGGCCAGTGAAATAGTCCAAATGGAGGCACTTATACCATATACCGAAGTATTTAAAAGTTATAAATCCAGTAAATAAATACACTTTAGTGATGACCTGAAAGACCAGGTTGGAATTTAAAATTCTCAGGCGCTTTGTTCATTGCTTTAACCATGTGCGCCCTCACATATTTTCTTGTACACACCCTAGTTCTCACTTCATAGCTTCGTCGAACCCCCACAGCTACCCCCAGATCTAGACACACTCAAACCAGCAGCTTGATCTAACGCTGGGAGACCTCAGGAAGAGGACTGAGTAAACCCTGAAAGTGGGCCTGGGGTGTTTGGGCAGGGAATTTCAGGATCCTGAGTACCCAGCTCATGGTATAGAGGCCACAGACAAAGGCTGTATGGGCATGTCCCCTTGGTCTTACAGGGTGGGGCTCAGCCAACTGAGGGCCAGGGCCCACGTCAGGGGCCCTTCTCGCCAGGCTGCTTGGTTTGTACATGATTTCATAAGCCATACACTTAAGAGGAAAGAAAGGGAACTTAGAACTGTTGTATCTTAAAATAATTTTTTGTTAAATAAATGGTAACATTTTTAATCAAAATTCATCCAGGCAATTCTAAAATATTACATATATATATATATACACACACACACACATATATATATATATAAAATATGAAAGATAATCTCTAGGAACAGCTGCTTTGACACTGTGTTTTGTAGTCTGTTTACGTATGTCTATGTTTTTAAAATACTCCATTAAAAATCCTAAATGCATATCATACCTATTGGAAGTGCTTGTGAAAGGAAGGTGGGTGAGGGGCTACCTTTTAAAGTTGAGCAAGGTAAAGATACTGGAGCTTCGAAGTCAGGACTTTCTACACGACCCCCACCATCAATCTGGTCCACATAGTAAAGATTGGACGCCAGTGAAAATGCCAGGCAAGAGTTAGTCCTAAAAGGATTAGTCATGAAGATTCGAGATTCTTAGACTAAAGATTATCACTGGGAACTAACTCGGGTCATGATTTCTCTTTTCATCTGCCTTTGTCCCTTTTATGCACTTCCACAGTTGGACAGCTGGAAGTGCCGCAGAAATATTTGAAGAGCCCTGTTTAGTAGTTTACGTGAAAAGTCGTTGAATAATTCACATAACAAATGATTAGACAAGCACTTGTCCATCTGACTGAATTATTCTACATGTTTGCCCAAGCAACAAAGGAGAACAGCGTTTCCTCCTACAGAGGGTATACAGTGGCGGTATTGACCCATCTAGTTATTGGGTGGGTTTCAGTCTTTTGTTGACATTGTTGTTAATGAAAGCAGCCCAGACGAGCTGTGAGCAGCTGGGCTGGATAATTGTGAAGGATTCATGCTTGTTGCTGTTACCCCCAGTGTTTGCAGTGGGTTGTTTGCTTTGACTTTTGTTGAACTGTTGACAAAAGCATTAGATACAAATGGGAACAAATAAAGTGGTGAGATGCCAGGAGGGCTTGGCAGGAGTAGTGGTTTTCTTTCTGACTTAAGTGGAGGATGTCGGAACGTTTCTAGATGGGAAACGGAAGGTGTATTCGGTGTGTGTGTTTAGCAGTTTACCCTTCCGATACCAAACTGGAAAATTGTGTTGCTTATGTACCTTGGCTCACAGAGGTGAGAGAATCAAGGAGGTCACCGTATCTTGTAACCCTCAAAAAGCCACACTCTTTACCATGCCAGTCAGGTGGCTTGCAGGCCAAGAGTGTTACAGCAGAAATAGTCAGTGTCCAGATTCCCCTTCCTCAACTTAAAACACAATTTTAATAATGGAAGTATTTTGGACTGGGGAGATGACAGGCATGACGTTGAGGTTGGGAGGATTAAGAAGAACGGTATATGCTAAAATAGTATAGCTAGCAAAATGGAAGTCATCTACTGGAACGCTTTTAATTTGGTTTAAACAAAATACTCTTTTGTATATTCAAATGGGGAGTAGCTCAGCTGTTGTGAAGCCAGAAAATTAATGGTGTTTTTAGTGAAATAGCAAAAGCATGTCAACAATGTAGCTGCAGATGATAATGCTGGCATTTTATTCATGAAGAATTATCAATGCAGGTTACTGGACAACATAGTGTGACTGAAAATGATTGAGTGTCGGAGAAACCTGCCATCCTTCTGCTCGATTATTTCATTTTGCATTTAGGCTTCCCCAGGCTTCATTTGTGCGTGCATTTTCCCTATCACAAACCAAAATATAAAGTCTTCCTGGTTTAGGATTGTATGCATATTTCTCCCTTTAAAATGTCTCTGAATGAAAGTTCCCCTTGAGTGTTGACTCAGAAACTGAGGAGTTCATTTTCAGTGCACACGTGGTCAGTGGAGGTGGTTAGGCTTCAGAGATAGGTCCCTCTGAACAATTTCTCTAAATAGTTCTATGGCAGTTGTCTAAAAGCCAGCAAAACTCACCACAGTTTGATAGATGGAAATTGTCACAGAATATGCCTTCTCTGACAAGTAGAAGATTTGCAATAAGTATTGAGGCCAGAAAAATGTTTAAAAAACATAGGCAAGAATAGGCAGAAACTGTATTTAAGCAATTAAAATGCCTTTTGGGGGAGTACGTTTCAGTGATAAGATAATTGAAGAGTTACTAAAAATATATTTGAATGGTCAGGAAAATTAAGCTGTGTCTTTTTGTTTGGTCTGCAGTTTTGGTCTAAGGCTCTCTGGGCACCATCACTCACTTTGTTTTGTTGGTATTATTTCACCCAGTGTCTGAGCAAGGAAGAGGCTAAGGCTTCCTCTCAACGTTCTGTTCTCCAACCACATTGATTAGATTCCCCTCTGCTACTGGTGACAGAAAGAATGGATTATACCTTTGTGTAATTGTGCTTGTTCCAGTACTTCATGTGACCAAATCTAGGAAAGAATAGGAATTTACTGAGTTTGTTAAAAGTGGGAATGGCTGATTGTTTTAGTCTTTGCAGCGTCTTAATCCTAGAGTGCAGTGACCAGTGAGAAGAGGTCAGGATTTTCTCAGAAATGGGGGCATGCATTATATGGCTGTGTTCTACTTTAAGAAGTTACATGAATGCTCCCCACATTTCAGCTCTCAGAAGATATTTTGCTTGTTTCAGTACTAGATGGTCAAGTGTAAAAGCCTAGATCTGAAGTTCATGAGGAAGAAACCCCTGAAATGACAGACACTGAATGGGGATAAATGCATCTGTGTGATTAAGCAGTTGGTAGTTTTTCCAGGGTTTAGTACTCAAGAGAGGAGGTAGGGGAATCGTGCAAGTAGAAAACTTGAGAAGACTCACCTTAGAGGGGATATCTAAAGACGAAAATAAGTAATAGTTAAATAAGAAAAAACTTAAAAAAAAAAAAAAAAAAAAGAAAAGAAAATCTTGAAAAGACAATAAGGCAAGAAGTTTGTCACCAAGCCAGAAGAAAGAGAGACTGAGACTACACCGACTTGACTCAGCATGACTCCAAAATTATGAGACCCTGGGCAAAAGCACAACAGAAGGTTCACAAATGAAAAGAATGAGTTCAAGAGAAATTTACTTAGGCCACGTCAAAAAGATTGGTACACTGCACCCTCAGGCAGTGACCAGAGATGCAAGAGTAAGCATATTTTGGAAAAGACCTGTTTTACAGACAGATACGCCTCAGTCTTTCCTCCCCCTCCTTTCCCACTGCTCAAGCAGGTATTCATGTTTGCTGTGCTTTTAAAGCTAAAATAGCACCCTTGTAAACGGTGACTCAAGGTGACTCTACGTACTCTGTTCAAACTGCATTTCTTAAGATTGGGAAGCTAGTGTATGTTGGGACCTGTCTACTTCTTTGCATGTGACATGCTGTGAACTCTAGACAGCCAGTAGGCAGGAAACAGTGTAGGAATACCAGCTAGACACTCATCCTCTGGAACCAGGTGGTCTGGGTTCAAATCCTGCCCTATGCCGTTTACCAGCCTTGTGATTTTTGGCAAGTCCTTCTCTATCTGTGTGACATGGGAGTGGTAAAGGGGCCCAATACAGTAGGTCCTTGTTTTTTTTTTTGTTTGTTTTTTTAGTGTACAGTATGAGTAATTTGAAAATGACCCTGGTTTTGTTTATTCTTTGGAGGGTTAATATTTAAATTAACTTGCATTCCACAAAGAAACCCTAAACTAACAGCAGAAAGGAGCAAACTAGAAATGTGCCAGGCCACAGGGAAGTTATTCTGAGATTAAATTTTGCCTAAAAAAAAAAAAATCTACAAAAATGGATCTTGTACATGCAGATGGTTGAGAATTAACTTTAGCTGATCCTAGCATATATTTAATTCCATTGGGGATTTTGTGTTTAGGGATAGTTCAACCTTGGCTGAGAATGTGACTTTTATGTATTTTACAGCCAAACTACTTGCTGCTCATAATGGATTAAATTGGACACCAAAGAGGGAGAACCCTGTGGGTTCCTGTCAGTCTAAATCCTGGTATTAAAAGACATTCACCTGCTGTGCTAGTGCTGTGTGCTTCTGCTGGTAGGAAAAGCTAATAACTACCCCGATGAGCTGAACGAGTGGCCCGAGGACTGTGATCTCACAGTTTAGCGTTTTTACAGAGAGCCTCTTTTATTTTCATGTCAGATTATCTGTAAAATGGACTTCTCCCTCCAGTGTTGTAAACCATAACAATTCTGGTGTTCCTCTAATTGTGTGGGGAGAGGGAGTATACCCAACAGATGCTTGTCGAGCAGGAGAGACTCTTGCTGCTTTTCATTATTTTACTACTCATACACCTAATCCCTGTCAATAAGGTTGGCTGTTTGGGGAAAGAACACATGTCCCAGCACTATAATACTGATTTATTTGCAGCTTCTTTTCTTCAGGCTGAGTTAACTGAGGAGTCTCACAAGGCAGTGAGTCAGCCTTGGTATCGACTTTGACAGAGGTACGTCTGAAGGGAAAGGAGTGATTGCAGTATTCGGGGTGCTGGGGAACAGCAGACCTGGTTCAGCAGGGGAGGTTAAGGACTATACTCCTATCTCTATTCAAGACGTGAACGCCTCTCATAGTGTGATCCCTGGTTGGTTTGCTTTCAGTGAAGATTAGCCTCGGTCTCTCTGTTAAAAAAAAAAAAAAAAAAAAAAAAAAAAGAATGTCAGTCTGGAAGATTTTATATGGCCTTTGCTCTTTAGGCCATTGAAATAACACTTTTCTTTTTTTGCAGGAGCGGTGTGGGGGAGGGGGTGCCCTTTCAGTGATTAGTGCCCTGCTACGTAGTTGTCTTCCAGAGCTACAATGTGAAGGTGCCCTGCTGTCCTGGGGAGGGAGGGTGCCCAGAATGGAAATTCAGCTTGCTCAAAGAGTTATACCAACAGGGCTCTAGCAGATTTCATATTTTCTTAATAAGAATGACAAAGGGGCCAGAGTCCTGGAAAGCAAGGTACACACTGGGCATAAGATGGTGTTTGCCCTCATGGGAAGAGTGTGGTTTTCCCACAGGAGAATCCAGAATAACCAGCCAGCATGGCCAAGTTTCCCACTGTGGGCGGGCAGTGAGGGGCACCTGAGCAGACAGGATTTCAGCTTCCCACACGAGCCAGGGTGGGTCTGGCAAAGGTTTAGGAGATGTCTTTCAAGTGAATCTGTTTTTCTAGATGTTTTCTACCTCTGGATGTATCGTCAGCTTCCTGCATGACCTGTTTTTGTGAGACAGAGGACCTGGGAAACATGAGGTCATATTTGAGGCAGTTTATTCTTACCAACCGCCAGACCTTTCTTTTTAGAGAAGTGGAATCTTCACCAAAGGCCCAAGAAGCCTTTGTGGGGTCAGCTATGCCTGAGAATTCTTGAATCTTTGTTACTCTTTACTTTCTCACCTACCTGAGATGCCACTTTTGCTTGCTTAGCTCAGGTTTGGAATTTGATTAAGAGGGATTCACATTTCTCTGGTTATCAGAACTTAGCGTCAATTGTGTTTCTTTGTAGAGATATATTTTACTTAAAAGATAAGGGAAAGGAATATGTGTTTCTGTAGCTCAGAAAACCCTAAGAGGAAGGACCAGATTAAGTGGAAACTTTGTACACTGACAATTAGAGTTCTGTTAAAGAAACAAGTGCAAGAGAGGGCAGGTGGAGCATACAAAACTCTCAGCACAGGGACTCAATTAAAAATGCTTTTAAAATGTAATTCCAATCAATGTGGATAGTCTTAGAACATTGCAAGATGTGTGAAAACATGCTTTAAATGCCAGCAACCAGTGAAAAGGGCACGGTTTTAGAAACCCTGCTATAAATTATGTGCCTTTGGCTTTCAGGAACGTGGAGGATACATCTCTGAAATATTCAGAATAAATATCAGAGAGAATTGTACAGTCTTTTCATTCTACAAGGAATGAAATTTTTAAAGAGCTAGTTGTGTTTGGCCTAAGATCCTGAAATTTTTTTATAGTGTCACAACATTTGTTTTGGGAGATGTACAAATCAAATCTGATTATAACAAATATTATAACAAAAATATCCCTCTAACCAAACAATTTCTAGACCCCAACCAGTGGTCCACTTACTTAAAACAATATTGAATGTAACCCAATTCCATTAAGGCAATTTAATGTGAGTTAGTCTTGGAGTTTTTCTTTCATGAGTTCCTTACCTCTTGGAATTCATATAGACAATTGGCAGTGATTCCAAAAATGTTTATATACCTTTGGGACTATATGATTTTAAAAGTGTAGTTTACCTTTCAAATTATTTTCTACATAGTTCCATATTACAGTATTTGTTTTTGTGGGAAGAGACTACAAATGAAATTCTGGTTTCTGATTGGTTTCCTCCTTGCCTATTTTAGTTTCTTATAATTTTATACCTAGAAAGTTTTTCATGCATTTAACAGAATAATTTCCCCCTAAAAACTATGAAATAGTAGCATAATTTACATTTTACTTCTTGTCAGCCACCAAAACCACAGGCTACACCCTGATCAAATATATAGTAAATGTGAAACAAAACACAGGCTCAAAATAGAGTGGATGGCCATTGCTGCATATGAGTGGTTTTTGCCCCGACCCCTGGTGGCAGTTGGTTCCAGTCATGCCTGTCCCTTCTCTCCTGGACAGTGATTTTGTAGGGCTGTTCTGATTAGTGTTTCCTGACTCTGCCTGTCCCTGGATTCAGAACCCAGGGATCTTCTTCCTACTAATTACCCTTGCTCTCTTTAGTCCTTCCAGGTTACACATGCCTCAGGCTTCCCTCCTCAGTGGGGATCCCTTCCCGGATAAAAGAGTTGAGACGTGGCTTATTGCTTTTCTCAATGTTTAAGGAAAATCACTAGAAGGCTGCTCAGTGTAGAGTGAAAAGCATGTGCTTTGTAGCCATTGCCATGGATTCTGGAGACAGTTCTGCCCCTGCTAGCTTTATGACCGTGGACGTGAATAATAGCACCGTGGGTGCATATACTCTGTGCTGTCATCAGAATAGCCCATTAAGGTGGAGTTTGCTATTATTCTGTGTTGCAGATGAGGAAAGTGAGACACAGTGAGACTAAGTAAGTTGCCAATGGTTCACCCAGAACATAGGTGATGAGCTGACTAGGATTCAGTTAGTCTTCAGAGCCCATGCTCATAGTTATCTCTGCTCTAAGGTCAGTTTTAAACCCTCATCTGGATGTACCTTACTTGGTGTAGACAAAATGCAAAGATTAGAGATAGGAGGAGCCCCAGCAAGGGGCCTGCCACTTAGGAAAATACTTAAGATTATAGGAGCTTCCTCCTTTCCCTGCAGATCAGCAAAAATCCAAAGTATCGACTTTGTGTATTTGTAATAGTGCTGTTGTGATGTGTTCTTTTCATGTGACTTGTCCGTCATATGCCCTTAGAGTGTAAACTTGTCACGTGGGGCAGGATGTTTAGTACTTCACATTTTGTGGACCTTCAAAATGGTGGTTCAAGGCCAGAGCATTTTGGAATGTCATCATACAGTCCCATGTGTGTTTTTGTGTTAAATTTCTCATATCCAACAGATGTATCCTCCTCTTCTACCAGCTCAGAATCTGCTATCTGATTAAAATGTATGCAGATGAAAAATCTGACAAAGGTTTTAACTTGTAGCCTCATCAGTTTGCTGGAGGTTAATAGGAATATTCTTGCAGTAACAGAATCCCCCAGTTTGGGTTTTCTAGCTTGATGTCATTTTTATTTCATGAAGAAAAAAGGGTAGTTTTTGTTTGTTTGTTTTTATAACAACTAACCAGATGTAGTGATAATACTTTGTAACTTAAGCATCTTTATTTTTTAAATCTCTTTATCCTTTCTGCCCTTCCCTAATTGATGAACAAGCACTTATACTTGCAGTGTTTTGGCTCTTGTTTCCTGTCAGCTGAACTTTTGGAAATTTACGGCATGGATTAAGTAGGGACCACTTCCATATCCTACTTTTCTTTGTTTTTCTTTCTAGCCTTCCATTCCCTTTTTCCCTGCCATTTCCTCCTGACCCTCCAGAAAACGACATCTTAGTACCTTAGTTGGGTGGCAGTCACAGAAGAAAACTTGATTCCGGTGCTATATCACATTGTTGGGGCAGCCTAAGGAATTAAGTTGAGGGCTGCATATCATAGTGATTTATACTTTAAGAATACCAAACTGGGGCCCATGGCTTCACAAAGGCATTTTCTTATATTAATTTGTGAATCTACATGAAAACAACCAACACATGGAAATTAAATTTCATGTATTCTTCATTTAACCAACCACTTTAAAACAAACGTAAAATCCTGAAATCAGGATATCCTTAGAATCCGGAATGTGTAGTCATTAACAGCTATTTGTGATATTTTCAAGATTCTTCTTTGGTTCACTAAGCACTGTCACTGCCACTGTGGTTGGTCATTTTGCTTCTCTTTTAAATACAGTCCTCAGCTTTACATTAGGGAGCTAAAGTGAGGTGAGAGATGATGTCTTAGAATCTTATACCAGTTGAGTATCCCTTATCCGAAATGCTTGGGACTAGAAGTGTTTTTGGATTTGGGTTTTCTTCAGATTTGGTAATATTTGCGTTATACTCACTGGCTGAGAGCATCCCAAAGCTAAAAAAATCTGAAATTTTAAATGTGCCAATGAGCATTTCCCTTGAGCGTCAGGCTGGTGCTCCAAAAATTTTGGATTTTGGATTTCAGATTTTCAGGTGTGGGCTGTTCAACCTGTACTGGCCACTATGAACTGATTAGCTAACAGGCATCACACAAGATACTTGAAGCTAAATTGCCCTGGTAGAGTGACAATAAGCGATGACTACTTTACACTCATTTTATACTACTGCCATATTTGATGATCTGTTAATTGCCAGTCACGTTTGTTTAGATATTGTTTAGTCACTGTTTGTGCCTCCCCAAGGCCTTTCTGGCAAAGGGCACAACAGATAAGAGTAAATAAATTATTGCTTTTGTTACCACTGAAACTATTTTGGTTAAGTACTCTAACTTATTGAATGTATTGTATTTTATTTTTTAAATAAAATATGTGCAAAGAGAGAAAAGCCAACCAGGAATATGGTAGAAAGAGCACTGGACTAGATTCAGGGGAGGCGTGGCCATCGTCTAGCCTTATCTATGACGTGTATTCCCTCTGAGCCTCAGTTTCCTCGACTGCATAACCACTTAGGTTCTTCTGATGTATGATGAACCCTATGATTTATTTTATCCGATACTTAATAGCAGTGCTTTATTATTTTAAAAAGACCTCAAATTATTAGTTTGAGCTAAATGTTATTCTATGTATTGATTGTATTGAATGTATTCTATGTATTGATTGATTCTATGAATTGATTACCAATTCAAAAAAATTTTAAAAAGTTTCTACCACGCCATCTTGTCTCTGCTGCCTCAGACATGTAAATCAAGATTTGTTCAATATTTTAATTTATTTCGTGTGTTTGAAGATGCATTTCTCATGCATCCATGGTTTTAGCCATGAGTAAAACATGGCATTATGGAAAGTATAATGGTATAAAATCCAGAAGGATAGATCTAGGCTCAAATTGCAGACTAGAGATAGATGACTTAGCAAGTTATTCAGTTTTCCCCAACTAGATTCTTTTTAATAGTAACAATAGCAGCAATAGTAATATCTGTGTTATTGGGTTATTGAAGGATTAAATGAGACAGTGTGTATAATTGCAAAATGCCTGGCGTTTTACTCAATTCTCAGTAAATGTATCATGTATTCAAAATAGTAATTCTGGCTAATTCAAAAACACTATTTGCATGCTAAAAGTTGTAGTGCCTAGTATTAATTTCGTTCGTGGCCTCTTTATGATTTTCTGTCCTTTTGAAGATGTGTCTATGACAGAAGTAATAATAACCAGACTGCTAGAGCATCCTGAGCATGTGTCATGGGCCAGGCATTGGGCTGTGTGCTTTATGTATGTTGTCTCATTCTCATTTCCTTTCCTTTTTCTTCAGAATGTTAACTCGACTTACTTGAAAGTATTGGACTATCATGACAGCAGAGACAAGATGGCGTGGTAGAAACTTTTTAAAATTTTTTTGAATTGGTAATCATGGGTCCTGATAACTTGTTATAGTTGTTTCTTCATTATTTGTTTGTAAAACAGCAGTTCTGCGTTTTGAATTTATATATAATCTGAGATGGATTCAATTTTTTTTCTTTTGTGGAAACAAACTTAATTGGGCTTACACTATTCCAGGAGTTTTAAGATGTGGCATCTTCACAACTGTTCTGTTTGTGAATTTCGTAGGCTTGTCATTGTTTTCACATCTATAAAAATGTGGTCAATTCGTGAATGCTCTTTTACTTATAGAATCAGAAGTGGGTGGTGTAAGAGGTTCTACACATTTATCAAACTATGGAACTTTAGAAGGAAGAGTACTGAAAGGTTAACCTTACCAGTTACTTCTGGCATAATTTCTCTCTTCTATTTTGAATGCTTGTTTATGTATAAAGATGAATATCAAACTCAGTGCTTATTAACAAAGCAACTAGTGAGTGATGTAATTGCTAAACAAATTCAGTACACTGTTTGATACTGTATGCTGTCTCTGTGTCAGTTAAAGAATTAGTAGGTATGTGAACTGTAAATATATTAAATGAGGCAGAAAAAAATCATGCACAGCCTCATCAAGCATCTAGATGCATAGGTCCACAGATAATGATCCTCGTCAAGTTATGTATGTGAATCTGCCTGTTCAATACTTAGTACCTTTCTTTCATCATAATCCTCACTTTATGATGAACCTAATGCAGCAAGGCCAAAAAAATTTGTTGGTGTTAATCTATGTACATTGTATTTGAGTAAATGTTCTTGTCTATCAGCAGATTTTCATTGCAAGCTTGAATTGGAAACCACATACAGACCTTTTCCTAATCCTAACTTCACCTCTTACTAACTGCAGGACCTCAGACAAGTCCCTTCACCTGTATTTTTATTAATACTTAGTATTTAACCCCAAAATATTTGGACTAGGAGTTCTCTAAGTCTGTGAATACATTTAAAAATTAAGATTCACTCTGGGGGAAATTACGTATTGATGAATTAAAATGAGTCTTGGATATACTTAATCTGCTGTGGTTGAAGGAAGTCACTATCAGCCAACTCAGTAGTGTTACTTTGTTTTTTATGTTTAGACGTACAAATAAAAATAGCTGTTATATATTTGTTAGATTTTGATAAAGAGCTTGCTTCGTATGGTAAAGAGCTCTTCACATACATTGTTGTAGCAGAAGTGAAGGTCCATTGGACATAGGCTTTTTCCTTATAAAGTGACAGCATACATACCCAGAAAGTCGGAAGATCTCTAGCTTTCATGTTACTGGGTGTTAGGACATTTCTCTTAGGAACTGAAGATCAAATGTCCACATTAAGGACATTCTAGACATTCTAAGTCCTTAATCTAAGGATACACTGACTTTTCTGGATACATGGATACAGATCTGTTCAGTGATTCCATGGATAACTTTTTAAGAAAAATATGCTACGTATTTTCCAAGGATTCCTTAACTACTTCCTGGAGGGAGGGAGGGAAGGAGGGAGAGAAAGAGGGAGGGAGGGAGGGAGGGAGACAGAGAATGAGAGAGAGAAAGAGAGAGAGAGTGTGTGTGTATATGTGTGTGTGTAATTTGGTATATAATATAGTTATATATAATTTGATTTTTTTAAATGACTCTTGGATAGCATAAGAAAATGTTATCAAAAGAGTGAAATCTTGATTAGTTTGAACTTACCTCACTGGTGTCTCAGGTAACCTGTTGTTATTGTTAAGATGTAGTGCCGTAAAGAAGGCCACTCAGATTCAGCACATTGGCAGTTGGTTGGAGTTTGGATCTGGGAGCATCCTGTTTTGTGGTTTTCTTAAGTTAAAACTTTATTTTAAATATACAGGCTCTTTTTAAGATCAGGCAGGCCCACAGTCTCTCATCCACTATTCTGAAATCCAGAAAGCTCTGAAAACTGAAAGTTTTGTTTTGTTTTGTTTTGGTTTGGTTTTTTTTTTTGCATCCTCTAACAAAACTGAACCTGGCCTGAAGTGATATAAAAGTGTATTAATGTTTGATTATAAACTGTTATTCCAGCCCCTGTTAGAGTATATGTATCATATTGCCTTTAGGAAATTCCCCAAATGCTGAATTCTAAAGCACATCTGGCCCTCAAGGATTTCCTGACATGCCTTTTCCAAGTCCAGCCTTGGAACTTGTGTGCTTACCTTATCTCTAACTCTTTCATTGAAAAGAGGCAAAGGGGTCAAAAACCTTGTCCTTTTCAGCTTTGAGCCTTTCTGCATTCCTGTGAGGGGCCTGCGTTGTAGTAGTCATTTGTCACACTCTTGAATAAATCAGTGAAGGGAGGGAGAAGTGTTCAGGCAGCTGTTCCAAACCAGTCAGCCGGCAATTTCCTGTCCAGTGTCCTAGGCATAAATTAAGCCGAGAAACTCAGTTGCCTGATAACTGAAGTTATCAAGTAACAATTTAGGACCTTTCCCCTGCGTTTAAAATCATGAGAATGAAAACGCTCAAGTGTCTCAGTGGTAAAATGACTCTTGGTTGGGGTTGCAGATCACGTTATGCCCACAGCCATTATCTCACCTCCTGGATCCTATTGAGAGCATCCTAAGAAGAGAATGCCGGAAACTTGTTATGATTGTTGTAGTGACAGTCTTCAGATTATAAAAAAATGTAGGAATATACCACATTCTCTTGCTGTTATATAGACAAAGGGATGAGTAAACTATGGCCCACAGGCCAAATCTACTTCCCAGTTTGTTTTTGTGTGGCCTGTGAGGGAAGAATCGTTTTTACATTTTTGACAGGGCATAAACAAGTAAACAAAGAAAAAATATACAAGACCTTCTGTGGGTTGCAGAGCCTAAAATGATCGTTGTAAAGCTGTCAAACACTTTACAGAAAAACATGTGCTGACCTTTGATGTAGACCGTCAGTTTAACTCCCAACCTTACTGCTCCTATTTTTAAGATTGATTCTTTCCTTCTCCATTCCTATTCTCCTTTGTCTTCAAGAGTCGGCTGACTCTGTGGTCATTCTTACAGGACTTGTAGTTACTTTTTTGCATGAAATGAAAACCCTAAAAGTTGGTTTATATCCCCTTTTGGAAATGTGCACAGGAGGAAACCCTTAGGTAGAATTAAATTGAGCGTAAACATGAAGTTGAAACTTATTTTGATATTCAAATGTGGAGAGAACCAATTAAAGAGTTTACATGGCACCTATGCGAATTTTACGAAGGCAGCATTGCTGTGGTCCCTTCATCAACACTGATCCATGTCTAAATTATGTAATTCTGGAATATCAGTATAATTTAGGAATCATACTGTGAGCCACTCTATTTTTTTCTAAATTATGTAAGTTACCTCAGCATACAGCTTTTTATATCTTGCCTTTTAATCCGTGAACTGATAAGGTGTGGGTAATCTCACCGACCTTGAAATATTCTCCGTATTTTGTATTAGGAGATTAGTAAAAATCAGTTGAGATGTAGAGTCAGAAATATTACATTCTAATACTAGCTTCACTCCTCTAGCTTTGTGACCTTAAGCAGTCACCTAATCTCACAGGAGTTCTGTTTGCTCATCACTAACATGGTAGTAATAGTACTATCCAAATAAAGTTTTGTGGAGGGCATATACAATGATGATATGTGCAGAAATGGTGTTGGTGAAGCTGTAATGAACTTGTTATGACAGTTTATCATTTATACATATACTGACTCATTTCTTAAGATATCAGAAACCATAATTCCACAGAAAGGCTGAGAACCAAAATGAATGAGGTTGCCTTTTACTTTACATTATTTTCATCTATTCCTAATATGGATGCTTAAAAATGAGGAGTATTTATTCCTATAATCCATATCCTCAATTAAATGGTTATATTGGTTAGCAATTACTACCTAATAACTTTTTCCAAAACATACTGGTATGAAATGGAAAGCATTTTTATATCTCATTAGTTTCTGTGTTGGCTGTGGTGGAAGCTTTTCTTTCTAGGCCGGACTTGAATTTGTGTATAGGTCTACAGTCAGCTGGGTGGTCTAGAACAGGGATCCCCAAACCCCAGGCCATGGACTGGTACTGACCTCTGGCCTGTTAGAACCCAGGCTGCACAGCAGGAGGTGAGTGGCAGGTGAGTGAGCATTACCACCTGAGCTCCACCTCCTGTCACATCAGCAGGGGTGTTAGATTCTCATATGCATGCGTACCCTATCGTGAACTGTGCAATGCAGGGATCTAGGTTGTACACTCCTTATGAGAATCTTAACTGTTGCCTGATGATCTGAAATGGAACAGTTTCATCCCAAAACCAAACCACCACCGCCACCCCACCTCCGTCCATGGAAAAATTGTTTTCCAGAAAACCATTCCTTGGTGCCAAAAAGATTGGGGACCGCTGGTCTATAAAGTCTTCAGCTCAACTGACCTGGCTCTCCCTCATGTATCTGTGGCATCCCTCTAGCAGGCTAGCCAAGACTTGTTCTTTTGGCACTAGTGCAGAGTCTAGGAGAGCCTCTCTTTGCATCATGTGTGCTACTGTGCCGTTGGCCAAAGCAAGTCATATGGCTGAGTCTAGCATCAGTGTGACAGAGCCCTACCAAATGTAGATACAGGGAGGTGTGAAAAATTGCAGCCACTATTGCAGTCAGTCTCACACAGTAGTTTTAGAGGTAAAGGAAAGTCTGCCCAAATGGGAACTGGCTTGTAGCCTGGCACATGTGTCATGGTTGTGCCCATGTGCATGCGAACGGCTTGTGTAACTTCAGTGCTTCCCTTCTCATTTCTCATCTCTGTGCCAGAACCTTGGCAGCCTTACCATCTGACTGCTTCACAACAAATAGCCCACGCCCAAATACACACCTCTTGTGTTTGAAATAACACAGAGAGTATTGTTTCCAAGACAACTTTGATGAAATGTCAGCTTTCTCTGGGTTCTAAACCCATATAAGAAGCATTGTTATGCTCATTCCTGCTGGGTAATTTGTATACTGCAATAGTTTGTTTGAAAACATGCCTGTTGTTCTTTAAAATATGCTTAATGCTAGATTAGAGAACAGATTTTTTTTTTTTCTGTTTATGCAAGCTCATTTCTAAAGCATTTAAAATAAAGAGCTTGGGCATGTATGGTATTTAAAAACCCTTCACATGATGTTTTTAAAACAGATCAATTTCAGCATTAAAATGTTAGGAATTCAGCCAAGGAAAATTCAGCTTGGATTGTATAGCTGTAATGATAATGTATTATAACCATCTTCTTTGAAAGTGATTGTAGCAACAGAATTGAACCTGGTGAATTATATAATTTAAGTGTTTGCCAGAATACTGCTGTAGGGGGATTATTCAAGCCTTTCCTAAAGCAAAATGAAACATGAATTTTATTATGAGGTACTTAAATCACAAGAATAGTCATCACAAAATATCTAAAGATAACGCATTTGGATTGAACAGAAGGTCGTATGTCTGAACATCACTTATCATACTTAACTACTTGGCAGAATATTAGTATGTAAGAGTGCATGGTTTTTGTTTTTTAGCTACTTTGGCTTGAGTTAAAAATGTCTTGAGTTTGCTTATTACTTACCCAAAAGGTATTTTCATGTCAAAAGTAACTTCGTAATTGAGACATTACTGATTGCACAAATTGACTCCTAAGTACAGATGGCCCTCTATATTCCTGAGTTCCACATCCTCAGATTCAACTAACCACAGATTGAAAGTATGTGGGGAAAAAAAAAACAATAAAAAGTTCAAAGAAAAAATACAGTGTAACAACTATTTATACAGCATTTACATTGTATTATAAATAATAGAGATGATTTAGATTTTATAAAGAGGTATTATAAATAATACTGTAAATAAGCATTATAAACTAGAGATGATTTAAAATATACAGGAGGATGTGTCTAGGTTATATGCAGATACCATCTCATTTTCTATCAGGGACTTGTGTGCCCTCTGATTTTGGTATCTGCAGGGGAGGGGAAGGAGGGTCCTGGAACCAAACCCCCACGGACACCTAAGGATGACTGTAATTTAGAAAGTTTATATATCAATCACATTATTTAGGCGTATTAATATTTTTAAAACTTTTTTAAAAGCTTTGAACCAGCCGGTTTCTAAACATTATCAAAACATCTATAATGTTGGTTTCTCTTCCGGGTTGAATTGTGTCTCAAAAAGATGTAATAAAATTCTGATCCCCGGTACCTGTGACTGTGACTTTATTTAGAAATAGGGTCTTGGCAGATGTCATCGAATTAAGATGAGGTCATCCGGGAATAAAGTTGGCCCTACATCCAGTGACTCATGTCCTTATAAGGAGAGAGAGGTTTGACAATACAGAGGAGACACAGAAAGGAAGGCCACGAGAAAGCAAAGACTGGAATTGTGCTGCCACAAACCGAGGAATGCCACGGATTGCCAGCAACCACCAGAAGCTGGAAGAGGCAAAGAAGCATTCTTCCCTGGAGCCTTTGGAGGGAGCATGGTCCTGCCAGTGCCTTGATTTCAGACTTGCAGGCTCCAGAACCGCAAGAAATAAATGTCTGTTGCTGTAAGCCACCTAGTTTGTGGTGGTTTGTTGTGGCAGCCCCAGGAAACTAATAATGGCTCCCAAGAGCGAAGTTTATCTGTCACTTGTGTTTCATCATCAGTGAAGTACTTGCTGTATGGCTAAATCCAGTGAGCGTCTACATTTAATAAGCCCCAGAACCATACATGTTAAAAGCTTTTAAAATTTTGTCATTTGGCATCATCTAGTCAGGTGCAGGCACTGCACTTAGGCTCTGGGGATACTGTGGTGAAAACCCTGAAGAAATTTCTGCCCACATGCAGCTCAGATTTCACTGGGAAGACACACATTAATTATATATTAACAATAATGATAGTATTGCCTCAGTTTGTGTTTATGTAACCTACATTCTTCTTCTCCCCCGAATCCTAATTGCCCTTGGATCCAGCCGTGGGTGATGCAACAGGCTCACAATGCTCCTCACTTGTTCATGGGCTTGTGTTAGTGTTGTCATGGCCACATACAAGTTATGCAGAAGTGCAATTCACATGAATCTACGATGTTCTGGTATTTCCCAGAGTTGTACCATCTGTATCCTGTGTGGTCATATGTGGTGGCCCTGTGGGTGCCAAATTTTCTTCCTTGTCTCTCTCTTCAAAAATGTCTCTCAAGTGGAGACCTCGGAGCTTTTCCTTCTCTGATCTTTTCAGAAAACAAAACAAAACATTGTAACATTCTTTTTTCCTCATCTTTCATTTTTATAGAACTTAACTAGTTTTCACTTCTTACATGTTTGAAAGAGTTCTCAGCCTACATCAAATATATTTGAATCCAGAATTGTCAACCCTAATGAAGCAAGTCCCTTGTCATTCCTTGGCCCCTTCCTTGCCCTGTTTTCTTGATGTTGCCTCGCTGCTCTTCGTACAGGCGGGTTTCTTTTCACAGGCATGGTGGCTCATGCCTGTAATCCCAGCACTTTGGGAGGCCGAGGCGGGTGGATCACGAGGTCAGGAGATCGAGACCATCCTGGCTAATACGGTGAAACCCTGTCTCTACTAAAAAATACAAAAAAATTAGCCGGGCATGGTGTTGGACACCTGTAGTCCCAGCTACTCGGGAGGCTGAGGCAGGAGAACCGTGTGAACCCGGGAGGCGGAGCTTGCAGTGAGCCCGAGATCGTGCCACTGCCCTCCAGCCTGGGCGACAGAGCGAAGACTCCATCTCAAAAAAAAAAAAAAAAAAACAAAAACAAACAAAATCAGAGACCTGTCTTCAACTATCAGCCCTTTGGGACCTTGCATGAGTTACTTTGTCCCCTAGGATTCAAGTTTCCTCCTGTTCAAAATGAAGAGGTTGAAGTAGACAAGTGCTTCTCAAACTTGTAATGAGTGTTAAAAGCACAC
The DNA here is from genome assembly GCF_007565055.1 of Rhinopithecus roxellana. NCBI lineage: Eukaryota > Metazoa > Chordata > Mammalia > Primates > Cercopithecidae > Rhinopithecus > Rhinopithecus roxellana. The sequence goes on from NC_044564.1 coordinate 28,449,030, forward strand.
AATTCAGTAGGTCTGGGAGTGAGGCTGGGATTCTGCATTTCTAACACGCTCTCAGGAGATGCTGTTGGACAGTGGACCACACTTTTTTGAGGAGCAAGGGGCTAGATGATTTCTCTGGTCCTTCCCACCTAAAGATGAGAACTTTCTTCCCTTGTTGCACATTGAGAAGGCCCGTCTTGCTGATCTTCACATTTTAATAGTCTCACCATCTCTACACACTGTGTACCAAAGGAAAGGTCACAGTATAGTTGGTGCTGTCCAGTAGTGCTTATAAGGACCTGCCATCTGCAGTTCTTATTTTATAGCTTGGCCTCCCCCCTCAAACCCCAAAAGACTGAAGCTAAACCCACTATCTAATGCCTAATTCGAATTAGCCTTCAGATTACATAGTTCTTGTGATGTTTCCCTTGGGTATCCACCATTCCTTCATTTCACAGTGATGGTAAATTTATAACAGTCCTCATAACTGATTAAATGTCTCAATTCTTTTGCTTTATGTGGTGTTCTTGGGCACTTAATTAGACTACATTAAATGGTGTCTTGTTGCTGTCAGTGCAGTTGGATTGCAGTATGGATAGCATCTTTCGATATTTTTAAAAATGTTCCTATCATACACTTTGAACTTGTGCTGAGCATGCATAAATGTGTTTTAAGAAATCATTTCTTTATTACTGTTTAGCTGAACTGATGGTGACACTAAACACCAAGGCTTTGATGTTTTATACGGTATTCTTCCCCACTAATTAACTGCACTAATGAAGTTAATTGTGGGGAAGAATGCCGTATAAAACATCAAAGCCTCGATGTTTAATCACAACTTAAAAAGAAGTTTTATGCTCTTCGATTGCCAAATACATTCCAATTAGCTGAAGGAAGGTCAAAAATTCTGTTTTCTTCCATCTCATCTTCAGAGCTTTTCTGGTTGACCATTGGTTACTTGAGCTGCGTGAGTGTTAATGTAGACAAGCTGACAGTGGCATGTGGAGGGCAACGTATCTTCTCACCAGCTATAAACCAGCATAACTGAGAGACTCAGTTTCTGTAAAAGGCAATGATGACCTCTTCTGTAATGTATTGATGAAAAATGAATGAACTCACAGAGTAATGGATTTCTGTACCCTCTAATTTTTTTATTAGCTTGACCCACTACTCAATTTTCCTGTGTGTTTCCATATGTTGCTCTTCTAAGCCTCTTCTCTAATTTCTGATAGGCATATTTCCTTGATGAATTCAGACTGAAAGACCAAGGAAATGTGCGTGTGTATATATTTAAAGGCATAGGGTGTATATAAGTGGAGGCTTCGCAAAGTTGATAAGTGGCCAGTAGTAGAACAAGAACTCCTTCTCAGGTCATTTCCCCGTGGTATGTGTTACATCAATTTTTATTGTTTTTTTTTTTTTTTTTCTTAGGCAGGGTTTACAATAGCAATAATGTAATTCAAATAAGCAATTATTGTAATTGACCTTGGCGATGAGTATCCTTGGCTTTTACCACAGTTTGCTTAATACCTGAGGATGGGCAATTATCTCATAATGCCCACTTTATTGGGATTATTGTTTTAATTATGGCACTCAAAATACATCACTTTGTCAGCATTGTAGAGTCAAACATGGAAGCACTGCATTCAGTATTCAGAAATGTGTAAAGAGCATCTTGCCTCGTCTTATGACATGGTTATGATTGCATTTTTTCTCTCTCCCAACTGTGGTTTTGAAATGTGGTTCATCCTGACGTGATCAGCTGCAGGAAGAGAAAGTCTGGGATTTGTTGCTGAGCTAATTGTACTCTCAGAAAGGATGAAGTTGACTTGTGCTGATAGGTAAGCAGGTCTAGTTGATTAGGAGTGGTAATTGATAGCAATCACAGTGGCTTGCTGATTATCTGAATATGCCTTAGGTCAGAGGTTGTCAACTTTAGAATCACCTGGGAGCTTTTAAGATTGCCTGTATCCAGGCCACTCACTTAAGCCTGCCATCTCTGGAGAGAGTCTGATTTAATTGTTCTGGGGTGGGGTCTAGATGGGGCGTTTTGAAAGCTCCACAGGTGATTCTGATCCCCTGCCAAACCTTAGAACCACTGCCCAGTCCTTTGAATTATTTACTCCTTGCCAATTTGTCTCATCCCCCCCAACCATGACCCTGTCCCAGATTATAAGACTCCTTTTGGAGGTCCTTGTTGCTCTATACCTTACTCTTCCCCTCCTTCTTTCCAGACTTAGCCTAAGCCTAGCCACCTCACATGCACATGCACATGCTTGAAATAGCCTCAGTGCAGGCTTGGGTCCTGGTAGTGCTTATTCTTCCCAAGCAGTTCCAGGTCTACCCCTCCCATAGGAAGTGTCAGTGGGTAAATTTCACCCCTTCATAAACCTGAAGCGTCATTTCTTACTAATGCCTCATTATGCTCTTATTCAGTTTTCTCTTGGTCACATAAATATGGCTTAGCTTTTATCTAAGTTTTTTGAGTAAGGATCAGAATTTATTCTTTAACATCTGTCTTAAGTACTGGGTACCACTTTGTGAAAATTTAATTCTGGTTGATTTAATTCTGGTAGTTATGAAATTCCTATTGTTTTTCCCCTTCTGTGATAAACCTGGAGGATGCGTTTACATGCCTCTCGCAGTCCCTTGATACCCCTAAGGATAGGAATATTCTTGTAGGGTACCTAAGACTCCTGCTTTTTCTTTTTTTCTTTTTTCAAATTTTGAGACAGGATCTCACTCTCACTCAGGCTGAAGTACAGTAGCACCATCTCTGCTCACTGCAGCCTGCACCTCCCAGGCTCGATATCTTCCCACCTTAACCCTCCCACAGGGTAGTTGGGACTGTAGGAATGTGCCACCACTCCTGGCTTTTTTAATTATTGTTTTATTTATTTATTTATTTATTTATTTATTTATTTATTTGTAGAGACAGGGTTTCGCCATGCTGCCCAGTCTAGTCTCAAACTCCTGGACTGAAGCAATCCGCCTGCCTCAGCCTCCCAAAATAATGAGATTATAGTCATAAGCCACCATGCCTGGTGATTCCTGCCGTTTTTAAACTAAGAACCTGTATCTTAGTGCAAATGCATGAAGAAGGCATTATTATATTGACAAACTTGATTCCATTCTAATTTTGTATTCACATAGAAACACACATTTGTGTGAAGCGAGTCACACATTTATATCCTAACGTCTCAGATTCGTCTTCTTCCCCCTTCCCCATTAGCCCTCCAGTCTAAATCACCAGCATTTCCCCCTGGACCACAGCAACAGCTCCTTACTGGCCCCCTGTTTGCCCTCCAAGGCTCTATTACCTGCCAGGTCCACTTTAGCCCACACAAACAACATGAGTAAAGTAGGGGCACCAAAAGTGGTAAAAACTCAGCTTTGACAGTCTGATTCAAAACTTTGAAACCAGAATTCTACTATTTAATTTTAGCATACACAGAAGGTTTATATTATACACTTAGTGTTGTTTTTAATTGCAAAGGATGGCAGTAGGCAATGTAATCTTTTCTTAAGGGCTTTAAAAATTCTGTGATTCTAGCCTCCTCTCTGAATGATTTTTAGGATTTGTGTGTCATCTCAACAGTCCCCTCCAGTGGCCCTTAGAATAAAACACAGACCTCACTGTGTGCTGGGCCGGCACACTCTGGACTCCCTTTCTCCCAGCATTGTCCTTCTGTGCTCTCTCACCTGCTTCCTCCATGTCAGCACCCAGCCCTCCTGTGTGCTCCAGTGCCACTGCCAGCTTTCCTCTTCTTCAGTGCTATGCATGTGTTATTCCTTCTTTCTAGAACAGTCTTCTGGCTATCAGCAGGCTGGCTCCAGCTTTTGCTTCAGGTGTCAGCCAGAATGTCATCTTTTTGCAGAAGCCTTTCCTGACCACCTGGCTGCTAGTTATTCTCAGTCTCAGCATCTTATGTCCTTTGTAACACATTGTCATTCGCATTTATTTTATTTTTTATTAATGTTATTAGCAGCTTGTTTTACTTGATTTTTAATGTCCCTTAACTAAAACCAGTGCTCTGTGAGAACAGGGCCCCCATTCGCCCTCTTAATTGTATTTCTAGTGCCTTAGGACCCAGCAGAATGTCTGGCAAATAGTGAGTACTCAACATAATAACCCTCGTGCTTTGTTATTAATAAGGGATTATGTGTCTGCATGCCCCCCTCCTCCATGTTAGTTTTGAGGCCCCACTCACTTTAGTGCACTTTAGAGTCATTTGTCAAATTCCAGTGAAGTCAAGGATACAAGTCTGGTCTTCACTTAGCATTGTAACTCAAGGTTGCCCTGGAAAGCACATTTGACATGAATTCCGCAAGTTGGAAGAAGAGCACAACTTCTGAAGAGAATGCTAATCCAAGAGGGCAGGAAGATACCCAGACGTGAGAATGTGCTGTCTGAAATTTTGACTGTGGAGAAGTGGAGTGGCTTTTCCCCAGAGTCCGGAGGCTTGAAAAAATGTCCATTACCGTCTTTCAAAGGCTTAGTTAGAGGAGACATTCACAGTGGCTCTCCAGGCCTTCTGCTGCCCAGATTGGTTTGCTGGCAGAGACTTGGCCATTGGCTTTTAGGACAGATTCCAGAAACAAACATGAAAGGAAGGGTGGTATGCCTCCACTTCATGTAGTTATCTCATTTAATTGTCATGACTATCTTAGTTTGTTCGGGTTGCTATGATAAACTACCATAAACTGGGTAGCTTAAATAGAAATTTATTTCTCACAGTTCTGGGGGCTGGGAAGTCTAAAAACAAGGAGCGTCTGTTAGATGCTTGATGAGTGCCTGATTCATAAACGATGCCTTCTTGCTGTCCTTACGTGGTGAAAGGGGCAGAGGAGCTTCTCTAGGCCTATTTTATAAGGGTACTAATCCTATTCCTGAGGCTCTACCCTCCTGACTCAATCACTTCTTAAAGGCACAACCTCTGAATACCATCACCTTGGGGGTTAGGTTTCACCATATGACTTTTGATGGGACACAGACATTCAGACTATAGCAGTGACAATCCTGTGGGCGAAATATCCTTATCTCCATGTCACAGGTATGACAAAGCCCCAAGGGGTTAACTTGCTAGGAGTCACACAGTTGATAAATGCTGGAGCTGAGGATTGAAACCTCATGAGCGCACGTGTGTTCCCTTCCCTTCCCTTTAGACTCTATTCTCTAATCTCAGTGCTGGCTGTAAAGCTGGTGCCTTTTTCACTGTTGTGTTTCCAATGTCTAAAACATTACCAACACAGAATAGCTATTCAGCTTATGTCGCAGGATTCTTCTGATATTACAACAGAAATCTCTCCTTGTGAAGTCGTTATTATTCTTCAGATAGAGGAATAAAGACTCATTTGTCCATTTACCTGCTAGCATTGAAAACCCTTAGGCAGAATCTCCCCCACCCAACCTCTGTGGTCTAGCTGGCCCTGTCAAGGCTGCTAATAACCTCTCCCATCTGCTCTCTATTCTCAGTGGAGGAAGGTCAGTGGGTGTCTGTTTTAAAGATGTTGTCAGTGGCTCCAATGTCTGTGACTTGACATTTGATTAATCCCATGCTCCTGGGTACTTTCTTGCACACATTAGGTTGTGGGATCTTCTGCATTTCGATTCCTATACCCTGGAAGCTTACAAACATAAGACTTGCCAGATAGCGGACTGTTGGCTGTGTTAGCAGAGAGCTGTCCTGTGGTGGGACATGCATGCACACATGCCACACATGTGCATGCGTGGAAAGAGAGAGACAAACTCGACCACAAAAGTTGTACCTCTGCTTTGAGTTATTTTGATCTTCCTTCATTCGTTTAGCAAACACTTATGAATTGTCCTTGCATTAAAAAGTGCATCATGTCCTTCGAGCCATATTTAGTATTAAATAGCAAAAGCGCACCACTGAACTAGCATTCTTTCTTTTTAATAAAATAGTGATTGATCGAATGGCATTCACCTCATTTCTCTGTGTGGTGAGTGAGAGTATTTTCTTGCAGTCCATTTTCAGCATGCTGCTATTACTGCACCATTTAGCTTGATGCCAAATTGCAGTTGGCTCCATTCATTTCTGTTTACTGAGTAGCGCTGTAGTGATTAAATGTCACTGGGTACACCGAGTATACAAAAGTAATTAACCTAAAAGGACATGTTAGAATAAGGGTCAACAACCTCTTTAGCCCACAGTGCCACCAGCAAGACAGAATATTGACAGAGGTATTGCTGGCAGGGCAAGGGCGGAGGGGGGAGTGTGGAGAATGGAAAAGAGAGAAGCAAATGGAAGGAGGAAAAGGGAGAGGGAAAGGTCAGAGAAGCAGGAGCGATGGACCAGGACTCACAGTTGTCTTTTGAAATGGCAAGTAGAGTGGGGCTAAGATATTTTTCATCAGTCCCTTGTAATTTAGCTCTCTGACATGTGATCTTTTGCAGGGGGAGGGTGAGAGATTAGATCACAACTTGACTTACCTTTCAACATTTCAGCACTGGTTAGTGGAGTGCTTTTGCCTGGTTAGACCAGAGTAATTCTGGCACATGCTTGGTGAATCAACCTGTTCTTCCAGTGTTTTTTATGTTTCCTCAAAGTCACCTGCATCTTTAGATCTTCTTGTCATAGGAAAGCTTGAAATCATTTCTGTAGAATGAACTGAAATTGTATCTCTTAAGTATCTATGTCTCATTTGTTTTCATTCCTCAGCATACTGAAGTCACTATCAGTCACAACTGATACTAATAATGCTTTATGTTGCTTTACGTAATAAAAATTTACATAAAGCACCAGGTAGTCATCTATGACTGAAATATCAACCAATATAAACCTCTTCCTTAAAAAATAAGTATTGTATCTGTCTGCCTTATATTTGGCTTTTTCTTTCGTAGTCTGTTTGTGGTGACTTCCTACCCAGAAAAAAAAAAGCAAGGGGAGGACTAAGGATGTTTTTCCTTTTACCACATACCTCCTTGGGGGATAAACATTTCAAGGAGCTCCCCAGGGTCACTGTTCTCTAAATGAGCAGCACAGAAAAACTGCTGATGCCTGCATTCTTCCCTGAGTCTGTCAGGCAGGGTTCCTTTAAATCCTGTCTGTTCAATGGTCAGACTTAAGTAAGATTTGTTTCCCTGTGGTCACAGACAGCTGAGGAGTGTGTGATGAGAGACAAGGAAAGGGATAACCTGTTGAAAACTTTCTTTCTTATAGGAAACATTAATTTCTATTAGAATTTTTAAAAAGATGGCCTTCATACATTTGTCCAACAATGAATATTCATTGCATGCCCACCCAGAGGCCAGGGCTGGGCACTGACTTTGCGGGAGGGGCCTACATCCTTGTTTGGTGAGGAGAGCAGCAGTGAAAAGGCACCAGCTTTAACTGTCTTTTCAACATAGTTCTGAAAATTATCTTGTCACCCTATTACTTTCAAAATTACTATTTTTGAAGGCTGCCTCCCTCTTTTGGTGTGCCTACACACGCATATCTCACACCACACATGCACACACACACACACACACTGCTCTTCCTCTATTACAGGCATTATGTTAAGCACTGAGGATGCAAAGAAATAAGACACAATAGTGCATGACCTTTAGGAATGCATAATCTCCTATCTTAATATAATGAAAATAATATGGTAACATGAAGCATACATGAGCAGAACCAAGTTTTCTGCCCCTTCATTTGTTCACCAGCTGTCAATTAAAACACCGAAGTCCTGGATTTTCGTGGTGATCAAAACAGGCGTGGTCCTTGCCTTCGTGGAACTTCTAGTCAAGTAGATGAGATAAATAATCAGAAGAACAGCCACAGTCACAGTGCCAGGAAGGAAGCACATAAGGGGCTGTGTTAGAGACCGGCCGGAGGGAGCTCCTTGGATAGCATTACAGATAAGACCTTTCCAAAGATGTGACATCTAAGCTGAGACATAAAAGATGAAAAGATGCTAGCCACTCAGGCTGGGAAAGGGAGTTCTTGGCAGAAGTCTGCACAAAGGCTCTGAAGGATGAAAACGTTTGGGTTGTCCAGTGCTCTGAGAAGGAAATTTTCAGATCAGATTGAAGAAGGTAGGCAGGGGCTAGATGACACCTGCTACTTATAACAAGTGCAAGACGTTTGTCTTAATGGGTGTTGATTTCTGTTGGGACTCTGAGAACTTTTAGACCTGTGTTGTCTGACCTGGTAACCACAAGCCACATGTGGCTTTTCAGCAGCAGCAATGTGGCCAGTCCAAATTGAGATGTACTGTTGTCAGTATAAAATGCACATCAGATTTTGAAGACTTAGTACTAAAAAAAGAATGTAAAATGTCACATAATTTTCATATTAGTATGTGTATTGACATGGTATTTTTTGAAGTATTGGATTAAATAGATGACCAAAATTAATTTTACTGTAAAACATTTTTAAAAAATCTATCTGAAAAGTGTAAAATACATAGGTGGTTCACATTATATTTCTGTCTTTCAGCGCCATTCTAAAGAATAACTTACTTTAATATTTTAATGAAGGCCCTTAAGACCAGTCAGTTAAGCAATCATTGAAAACTGTTTAGCCATTTTGTGGTGATATGAAGAAGACCAGGAGTTCCTTATTTGCGACCTTAAAACTTATTAGGCAGCCTTCCTTTAAATTGATGTATTGTCATTTCTTTGTTCCTGTCGTATTACCCTCAGATGTTGTATAAAGTATATTTGCATACATAATACGTAAGAATATATATGAGAATCTGTGGAGTTAACACTCTGGGAAAAAAAGCATAGCCTTTCAAATAGATTAAAGCAGTTTATTGAAAAAAAAAGTAGCAGTGTGAAAATACTTTCTTTTCTAATAAATGTTAATAGTTACTAAAATGAAGATAGTGGTCCATTAAGATACAGCTTGCCAAGTCCTAAAGCTTAGTAACTTATTTCTCTGAGCTGCTACCCTACTTCAGCTTTGTCAAAGCGGCTGTTATGATTGTGTTGATATTTTCATTCAAAAACAGAGCACAGTACAGAAATAGGTATAAAGCCAGTGCACCTTCCGTGAACATCCAGGAAAGAGATTTTTGCCAGCCCTCCCACTTTTGTTTTTAGGGCATTCAAACTCATGTACCACATGAGATTTGCCAGTGAGACTTAAGTAACGTTGGTTATAAGGCAGTAGGTGAATGAATGGTTTAGGATATGTTTTATAGGTCATATACTGAAAAAAATAATCCCAGAAGAAAGTGGCCAGTGCATGTGACTGTAATTTACACAGAGTTGGCATACAAGATTTATAGAATCTGTGTTAAGGAGAGCAGAGTATTCTTGCTGGAGAACAAATGCAGACAGGAACATTAGACTTTGCAAACTTTGAGGAGGTCCATTGGATTGAAAAGCGTGAAATGACTTTGGGGTGATAGGTAGTTGAAATGATGAACACAATACAAAGTTGTATGCACTTGGCAATTTTTATTACAATTTCTGATAGACCGTTAATACTGTGCCATCTCTAATGATCAGGAAAGGGATTACTTGATTAATTCAGCTTGTACTTTGGATTCTTCTCTCCGTCAGTGGTGAGGGGTTATACTTGTTCCAGCTCATTCATCCACTTGTTTCCTTGTGTGTCCCAACACTTGTACCACATGCAGACTAGCTTTCAAGAGAGGGCAGCTAAGCTCCCTACATCAGAATCAACCCTGTGTCTTCGGCGTCAAAGCATCGTGTCCCAGCAGCTCAGTTTGTCAGCTAAAGTCACTGTGTTTAATGACATTTCTGGGGTGGAGCCAACAGCTTTATTCCAGGAAGAGGAAGCAACAGTGAAGAAACCCCGAGAGGACATTAAGATAATGTTCTAATTTAAAATCAATTTTATTGATACCTTATAAATTATTAGGGCATTTTATACTGACCAAGTAATACATAATGCTGAGACCATGAAAACAGAACGTGAAAGAATGAATGTTGAAGTGCTGTATTTTCTACGACACATGAAGAAAAAAAAACATAAGACTTTTATATCCTGAGTATTTTGACTAAGGAGCTCTACTGAAAAACAAAGTATATATTTCATTCTTCAAGGTGTGTATTAATATTTTATTCAAGACGTTTCATGTGTTTCTGTACTTAATGTGTTGACTACTTGCTGAATGAGTCCATAAGTAGACAAAAATTATGCGGCTGTTTCCACATTTGCCAAAAGGGAATAGCTGTCTATGGGAGCTTACTAGATGCTAGGTTGAATTCTTCTTTATCCTTATGGCAACTTACAAGGAAGTGCTGCTAACACCCTCATCTTACCTACTAGAGAAATGGAAGCTTAAAGAGGTTCATTAATTTTCCCAAGGTCACATAGCAAGTGTTACAGCCTGGTCTTGAACCGAAGGCTGTCTGACTTTTATACCTATAGCATAACCGTTGTGGACAACTACCTCTCTTCTCAGTTATTCTTCTGACTATTGGTTCCTCTGGTTTGGTAATACTTTGATTACCTGCGAAAGAAATTTACCTTGATCCAGGTTTCTCTTACCAGGAGAGAAGCAGAGATAAAAACAACAATAGAACATTTTAAAGAATATATTGTTCGTGAAATGTTGTAGAAGGTGAAACATTTGTTAAGAATAGACTCATTACTTTATATGGAGATTATATTAAATCTTCTTTTAACAAGGGCAGGTCTTTAGAAAGTCCCAGTCATTTTTGAAGGTGAGTTTTGATTTATGTTAATTTGAAAAAAGCAAGTTCTGTGAGAGTTTTATACAGATTGTGCTTTTAATGACTTCCTTAATCAAGCAGGTTATAAAAAAAAAAAACTTCTTACTGTGATGAGCAGTAAACTGACACCAGTGACTGGGTCAGTCAGAGCTCTGCTATATTCAAGTTTTTTACCACTCGCATGCTATACATTTTAAGTTCATTTACATAAATGTACATGTGTTATATGTTATTATGTGAGACTTGTGCATTTTGATCAAATACTTTTCATTTTAAAGGTTTTATATTTACTTTTTCCCAATTGAGGATTATTTCCTCTTATATATCTTGGTGGTTTCCCTGTAAATGAGAAAAGAATATGTTAAAATGTTTTATCAGTTATAAAGAGCTCAATGAATAGGAAAATAAACATTTTGTGTAATTCTGTACAATAAAATCCAAGCAGAAACTAGCTGGGTTATGGTACTACAGCAGTTTGATGTACCTAGGTTTATTCAGGATATTACTTTCCAAACTTACTCAAAGTAGTTCTAAAATACAGAAATACAGTGCTTTGAGGTCTGGTGAACATGATCAATTCTTTGGATGATTGATGACTATGGAGTCACCAGTGTCCATTTTTATTTTTGACATGGGTCTTTTGCTTTTCTAACGGGTTGCAGAGGGAAATATGATTGAGGACTTTGGTTGTGGCATCAGTAAAGGATCTACAGGGGCCGTCTTCAGCTTTCTGTCTCTGTGCCCCCAGTGCCGTCCCCATTACCAAAAACAAACTCAATTTGAATTGTCCCTGACTCCGATTAATGTTTGAGAATTCCTATAGTGACTGAACTATAGTTAGAGTAACTATAATTTATCATCTAAACTTGGCCGTTTTTGAGAGTGAAGGGAAGTCTGGACAACAGGTGTAGAAAGGACAAACCAGGACTTGCAATTACCCTTGACAGATTTTAATGGTGCCTTCTGACTCCTCATTATCCCATTTATCTGTTTGCAAACTGATTTACCCTTTGGTACCATGTGGATAGGATTTTTGAAGGCCATAGCTGATGAGCAAACAAGCCATAACGAATGAGTTTTAGGCTTCTTGATCATGGTTGTCCATGTGACCTTTAGCATGTTCTTTCTGGTTGTTATCCTCTATGGGCAGGGAAGTCTAAGCACTGCACCTACGTGAATGGAAAGTAAAATTGGCATGGTGTGCATTAGAAATCAAATTAGAAAGTCCATTGTGGAGATAGTATTTGCAGTCTTGCCTCTGTGCAGTATTGAACCAAAACCTTATTGTGATTGTTGAAAGGAGAAGAGTTTTGGTGAATAGTAGCACATTAAAACCCTATAATTACAGTGCATCAGAATATCTATGCTGGGGGAAGTGCTACACAAATGTCTACAAAAGACCTAACATAAGGTTTAAAATAGAAGATCCACGCTAGGTCACCATCCCAATCTCTAAAGTAAGTAGAATTAACTGGAGTCCAGTATACAGTGATGGGACTAAGTTGCACTGTTGAGGGGCTGGGCTATGTGCCTGGAACTGCACATTGTACTTTATGTGGATTATTTTTCTTGGTCCTCAAAGCAGCCTTGTGGGGCTGAGGATGGTGTGTTGTTACCCTCAGACTAAAGAGAGACTGAGAATAAGCAACATCCCTTACGGCTACACAGCTATTAAGTGAAGACTCTAGACTCACACCAGGCAGTCTGACTCCAGAGAGATGCTCTTGCCTGCTATTAAAATCTGTGCTCCCTGTTATTAAAATTAGCTAATTATAACAACAGCATCTTCTTTTGGGGGGGAGTTACTTTATAGAAGTCTTTCACATACAATTGTCATCTTTGATCTTGAAGTGGCAGAGGAGTAAAGGTGGAGGGGTGGGGCCATCCCTTTCAAGTTGCTGAAGGTGTCAGTTTTCCATCTGACTTGGTCAATAGCCTTAGTAAAGTCTGGGGTGGACTTTAAACTAGGAACTAGAGTCTTCTCATAGTGAAATTAGAACCTGATTTGTGATGTTAGCAATAGCTTTCTAAAGCTTACCTTTTGCTGCCAAAGCAATTGGGATTTCCATGTAATAAGTCTTCTAATCCTTTATTATTTTCTTCTTGATTTCTCCTTGTTTTCCTGCTCTTTTTTTAAAACAGGTCTACTCTGTTCTTTTTAAATATCCCAGTATAAGTGTTTACTTTTAAAATCCAGAGCTTTACTAAACATTCACATTCAGGGTATTTTGCTTTCTCTGGATCAGCCATTGCTTCTGACTGTGACTCTCCAATCATAACAGATTTGCTGAGATACACACACACACACACACATACGCTTAGACTGTAGTGAGAAAGACTTGTGTTTAAGACTTCTACATTTGTAGATTTATAGGGTCACAATGCAGCTTCAGTAAGTTACGTGGTAAGCTTGAGAAATATCTAAATTGAGCTTTTAAAATAATAATAGAGAAATAAAAAAGCTTTTCTAGTAAAAGCATGACTTTATCGGTATTTATTTAATTCCTCTTATTCACATTCCTAGCAGAGATCCAAGTGGCATTCGTGTGGCAGAATGGTGGACTTACAAGATTCATGATGAGAGTCTGTGCCAAGTCCAATTTGATTCCAGAGTAATTATGTTATTAGAACATTGCTGATTGCCCCGGTGCCCATTGTGCAGCTTAACCTTTAAATGCTAGTGATAATTAACTACTTTATCATTCTACCAGGAAACTCCAACATGTAACTCTGTTCTACAAATTCAAAAATATAACGCTGCCTGCACAACCAGAAACAGCTAGCTTAAGAAAAATATAAAGTATTTGATTGTACATATAAGCCAACAAATGAACATAAAAATCTAAATAGGCATCACCTTTTAGTATTTTTAAGAAATTGTTTTGTTTAGAAATTTTTCCTCTTAATGTGGAAACAACTTTCAATAGAATATAGCAGAATCTGAATGCTCAGAGAATTATTAATAAAAGATACATACACTCTATTTTTCTTCTTTTTGTGAAATATCAGATTAGCCAGATTTAGTGCTTCTAAAGGGTAGGTAAAGTAGCAAAGGTGAGGAAGGGGCTGAATTGCCGTATTACCGGTTTCAGGGGCACCACTACACAAATCTTACTCTAGTGAATGGTCTCCCGTGGAATTGTTCATCCTAGTGATGCTCAGAAAAGAAATGTATCATAAGAGATTTGGAGTGAGATTGAGGCATGCAGAGGGGATGTTCAGCCATTTGTGTTAGAAATATTTCTGGGCAGTTCTCTTTTGCTCGTGATGCTAGGTGCCCCCACCCTCAGGGAGCCCACAGCCTGAAGTGGGAAGTGGCCTTGTAAACACAGCAATAAATTTGTTGTGAGTGCTTTACTCATCGGAGGAACAAAATGTTAAGGGAACAAAGAGGAATGAATGATTAATTCCGCCTGACAGCATCTGAGGAAGCTTTGAAAAGTGACATTAGAGCTGATTCTTAAGGATAGTGGGGGATTTCAAAAGATAGATCTTGAGAAAATAGGCATTGCCATAAGCCAGGAAAAAAGGCTACAGATGTAACGAACATACACAGAGCCCAGGGGAACACTGGCTTATAGTGCCGATGGTAGGATACAAGGCCAGGACTCTGGATTGGGGTGTGGATTGAAGACTTTGGAAAACAGCCATACTCAGAAATTGGGAATTTTTTTTCCCCTGTGAACAGTAGGAAACTGTCCTTTTAAAAAAGGAATAAGAACAGGCTGAACCTCTCTTTGGGTAGTATGATTCCAGAAGTGAGGTAGATAGAGTGGAGAGGGGAAAACTAGAAATGGGATTGAGGCATGAAGTATGGTAGATAGTAACGCACAGGTGATGGTTGCATGCATGGTTTCGTTGGTCATGAAAACCTGCTGAGTGCACTGAGTTGTGTGAAAGCAAAGCAGAAGTGTTGACCCAAGTCTCATGGCTTGGGAGTGAGGTTTGGAACTCAGCAGAGATACACAAAAGTCAAGAAGTAGTCCACTTTAAAAAATCTTTTGGCTCGTAATGTTTTGTGTCAATCTTCAGCCTTACTGAACAATGCCTGCAGTCTTTTCTGCCACTAAGCTTAAAGTTGAATGTTTGATAGGGATAGAGTATTCATATAAAACCTCAAGAGGGCCTGGCGCAGCAGGGAAGGATTTAGAGGTCCCCAGCCCCTCCCAGTGGGTACCCACTCACTCACTGGTCCCATCTCTCTCCCCCACCAAACTCCCACCTGCACACCTATGGCGCTCGTAATAGAGTTGCCATCACCACAGGTATGAAGAAGGCCTATCCGTCTTCTAACAATGTGCTTTGAAAGTTCAGTAGTGCCACAAAAGAGATTGTGACATTATGGCTCAGTGGAAATACAATGGAACATAGACCCAAAAGTTCTGGAGAACACACTTTCTCCCATAGTTAATTAAAAGGCCCTCGTAAATGTTGTACGTTTTTATAAATGTCAGTTATTACCAACAGACTTAAAGCAAAAAAAAAAAAAAAAAAAAAAAAGTTCAAAGAGTTAGTCTTACGTGAAATGAATTTATAAATGAGGAAGAGCCTTCCTGGCCAGTTTTCTGAATTGATTTGCATGCCAGACAGAGACGTTCCAGTGGTGATTGTTTTTCCTATAACTTTTTTTCCATAGAGATTTTCAGATATTCTTTCTACTACCCTCCAAGATCAGCCCTTTCTTACCCTGGGTTAGGGTCATTCACAGTTGGGAGCCCTGCCCTGGTGCCCTGCCAAGGGACTGTGCTACTCAGGTTTTTGCCATTCACCACTCAGCAGGATAGCATGACCCTCAGCCCAGCTCCCACTCTCCCACCTCGCCTGCATTTAGATCTTTTCTTTGGTCTGTCTGAAGCATAGGCACTAGGTAATTGTTAAGATTAGATCCAGTTTTCATTGGCACTTTTCTCACTGCTTCATCCATGATTTTAAGCTCTCATATTATCTAAATGTGCCCAATAACCACCTGACCTTCATGGCAGATAGAGTCATTCCCTGCTTCGGATCTTGTCACCCATGTCTCATGTGTGTGTAGGAGACTTCTCCAGTTGAGAGCTCCTTGAAAGCCGAGATGGAGCATACAGGCTGAGCCTAAGTGTGATCCCAAGAGGCATGGAGGATCTTTCTCCATTCCCTGGCCCCAGCGGCATTGAGTGGGTTCCTGAAAACTATAGGAGTGAGAAAGGAATAATATGCATTTTTGCAGGTGGTGTTTTTCCTCCCACTCTGCATCTTCCAAGCCCTAGTATGTGGCGCTGAGCAAAATTTCATAAATATGACCTGTATGTCGAATGACTGCCATCTTTGGTTGCTCAAATCCCCCAAAATTACTTCTCCCCCCTTTTTTTTCATTGACTTAACTACTTCTTAAAAGCTCTGCTTTATAGTTTCTCTGTAGAAGTTTGAAGTGCTGGCTTCCCATTAGCCAGCAAACTTTAAAAAAAAATAAATAAATTTTTTAAAAAGCCTGATTTTTGTCTTTCCCTTTTCTCTCATATATGCTTCTTTTCCCAACTTTCTTTGTTTCTCTTTTTTCGAGACAGAGTCTCACTCTGTCACCCAGGCTGGAGTGCAGTGGCACCGTCTCGGCTCACTGCAGCATCTGCCTCCTGGGTTCAAGCAATTCTCCTGCCTCAGCCTCCTGAGTAGCTGGGACTACAGGCGCCCGCCACCATGCCTGGCTAATTTGTTTTGTCTTTTCCGTAACAACGGGGTTTCACCATGTTGGCCAGGATGGTCTCTACCTCCTGACCTCGTGATCTGCCCGCCTTGGCCTCCCAAAGTACTGGGATTACAGGTGTGAGCCACCATGCCCAGCCCCTTTCCCAACTTTCTAAAGGCACTTCAACAGTACAATATATCGGTAAAACCCAACCCATTCTCTGTTTTGAGTTGACACTAACTTCTGCCACCCTTTTTAATTCCTCTCCTCCTTCTGTCCCATCTCTCTGCCTCTTCTCTCTTCTTCTTTCTTTCCCATTATCTTTCCCCTTGTCTTTTGCTACTTGTCTTTCCCTTTAGATCCCTGTTTTCCTCCTTTCGTCTTCTCTGCTCTCTCCTGTTTCCTCTTAAGAGCTTTGCAAATATGTACTAAAGAACAAAAAGAAAAGAAAGTCTCAAGTGACTTAAAAATCACTCGACTAAATGGATGATAATTTCTCAACCATGCTTCCTCTCCTTCTAATTCCAGAGCTCTTCAGTATCCCCATCAGCCAGTTTCCGAGGTGCTGAGAAGCACAGAAACTCCACAGACTACTCCTCAGAGAGCAAAAAACAGAAAACTGAAGAAAAGGAAATTGCAGCTCGTTATGTAAGTTCATTCACCTTTGCTTTAGGGGAGGCCAGCTTGCCTTTTTATCTGCAGCCATTTTACCCTTTGACTGTTTCCAGCCAACACAGGAACACAGGATAACATCCTTTAGGAGACAAAAAACATTTGTTGCATTTATAGCTCTGTAGCCATTGGCTACGTGAAGTCCTGTGTGTGTACAGGTGTATGTGAGGATAGAATGCTTCATTTGGGCAGCTAACAGAAGACCTGAATGATCCATATTATTGTTTCTATAGGTGTATTTGCTTCCCCATTTATTTCAGAGTGGTTGGATTTTCTGTGGTTAGCTAGAATTGTTAAGGAAAAAATATAAAATCATAAAAAATGTGTTTAAATGCCTAGATGGATTCATGTGCTGAAGGATATACCAAATCTTGTGGAATAAAACATGGAGAGTCATCCAAGATCATCCCTAGCCTGGAATGAAGCTCATTTTCCTCTAGTGGCTGGGCAGGTCACAGGAGTGAAAGCAGGGAGCAAGCTGGATGGAGCAGTGTGGAGGCAGGTGGCCCCTGCTCTGCTTCCCTGCTCGTGTCCTACAGGGCTTCAGGCCTCATGAAAAGCTGAAAATCTGGATTTTTTACCTCCCAATATGCAGTTTTTTAAAATACTGACAAACCAGACCACACCTGTGTGTAGGTTGGATTTAGCCTGGGCTTGTCAGTTTGCAGCCTCTACTCTAGAGTAATAAGCCAACCATCAGCTTCAGTTTTGTAAACTGAAAAATATAATCAGGTCACCCTGTGGGTGCAGTGGGCAGTGCATCAGTCTCATAATCTGAAAAATATAATCATATTACGCACCTTCATAGCATCATCATGAGGATTAAAGAAAATAGGACATTGTCAAGTATTTAACACTGTTTGGTACAGCTCATCTTTATATGATCTGAGGAATTAGTCTGGACTTATTTAGGGTAAATGTGGTATATTTTGTTGGGGGGAGAAGATAATGCTTCTCACTTGTCAATGCAGGACAGCGATGGTGAGAAAAGTGATGACAACTTGGTGGTTGACGTTTCCAATGAGGTATGTTAGTGGCTACTTTAATTTTCTGCTCTTGTCCAGCCATATCAAAGACTACTTGTCCGAACAATTAGTATCCAAAATATTTTGAGATTTGTCATTTTGTTGTTGTTGCTGTTGTTGTTGTTTGAGGCAGGATCTTGTTCTGTTGCCCAGGCTAAAGTACAGTATTGCGACCACAGTTCACCGCAGCCTTGAACTCCTACGCTAAAGTGATTCTCCCTGCTTAGCCTCCCGAGTAGCTGGAACTACAGGCACACGCCACCATGCCTGGCGAATATTTAAATTTTTTGTGGAGATGAGGTCTCATTATGTTACCTAGGCGGGGCTCAAACTCCTGGGCTAGAATTAATTACAGGTGTGAGCCACTGCACCCGGCCCAAAACATATTCTTGATTTCTAAAGGGACCCATTTTTTATTTACATAAAAATTATATACTACTGATTTTATGTTATTGATCTTTTTCTCTTTTTTTTGTCACTGTTCTTTTCTATTAAGAGTAAAGTGTCTTTCTCTACCGCAGTGAAGGCACACCAGATCTCTGTGGTCAGCCTGCAGGTCTTATTGACGTGCAATTGGCAGATGGGTGGGGTTTTGATTTGTCTTTGGGTTTTAAATAAGTGCTATAAATACTATAATTTTGGGGCCCTCAATACTGAATATTTTCATTAGTAGTTTCAGTGAGTATTGTTATCTGTTCTAGCACATTTGTGCTTCTAAGCATGCATTAAATGCTTTTGGCTAGAAATGTCCACACCCAACATCCCCAGCGTTGTAAATGGGCTGTGCTTGCATTACTATCCTTGATGTTCCTTTGTAGGATCCATCTTCCCCTCGAGGGAGCCCAGCACATTCCCCAAGAGAGAATGGCCTGGACAAGACACGCCTGCTCAAGAAAGATGCCCCGATTAGTCCAGCCTCTATTGCATCTTCCAGCAGTACTCCCTCCTCCAAATCCAAAGAACTTAGCCTTGTAAGTAGCTCCTTACCATCTCTCTGAGTGTGGCCTCTGCCAGTTTGATGTTTGAATTTGATGTTTTTATCTTTATATTTCTCACATTTTTTACAGGGCTTTTCTTCCAAGTGTATATATATGTTCAGTATTTAAGTTTAATTGGCAAAAGTATGTAGAGCAGAATAAGTTTACTAACTTGTTGGTGATGAGTGTTTATTTTGTGATTCTTTTTGCAAGGATAGAAGAGGGATATGGGGAAATTGAGTGAAACACGTCTTAGCGAAGATGAAAAATGCACACTGGGGTTACAGAGATGGTTTTGTCGCCTGTGGTTTATGGTAAATTTAGTTTGGGGCTTGAATGTGATTTTGTTGCTAGCTTTGTTTGAATTACCAAGCTACATATGACTGCAATAATTTTCCCTTCCTATCTAAAAAGTAATCTGTCATTTACAAAAGTCTACCTTGACTCACATCACAAATCACAAATGCAAAAATGAACTGCTCACCCATCAGGATAATCTCCCTGCACCCTATTCTTCTGTGGCTGTGTAGTTAATTGCAATTTTGTGTGGTGTGTCTTTTTTCCTCACCAGTTATTTCCTTGTAACATAACATTTAAAGAATAAAGAGACAAATTCAGTTTTCTAATAACCTCCGGAATTCACAGCTAAAGGAAAGGAAATTCCTCAGTTGCTCTGCAAACTAGGAGGAATATGTCCGACAGAGGGCTAGATTGTTGGGTTTTTTAAATTTTATTTTATTTTCTCTTGGCCTTCTGGCATTCTTTTAATGGCATCTGCTCTCTGCTTAGTCTCTATGACAGTTCAGACTTGGATCTGTTTTCTAATGTGACCTGTTCACCAGGAAGCCTCTTATGACGTGAACATTCTGCCAGGAGCCCAAAGTTACCCCAGTCTTTACCAAAGCTACCGGCAAGTGGCCACAGTTAGGACATCCTGGTTTGTGAGCCTCATCTGACTCAGACCAATTTCCTAGAAATGAGCTACTCTCCTCTAAATCCAGCTTTAGTTTATGTCTTCCCAAATATTAGGTCTGCAGTCTCAAGGAATTCTTTTGTTTCTTTGTTAACGTTTCTATTAATGAAAATCAAGGCCCAAGCTGAAGAACCTCTTACATTTTTTTTCCTCCCTTCCTTTTCTTTACCTTCCTAATGTTTAAAGTCATTGTTAAAACCATGTTCTAATTGCTGGTACATGTCATTTCATCTCATTAGAATGAAAAATCTACTACTCCTGTTTCAAAGTCCAATACCCCTACTCCACGAACTGATGCGCCCACCCCAGGCAGTAACTCGACTCCCGGATTGAGGCCTGTACCTGGAAAACCACCAGGAGTTGACCCTTTGGGTTAGTAAAAAAAAGTATTTTCTATATTTTTATGCTTGTTTTTAAATAATTCAAAGAGTACAGTACATTAAAAGTGCTAATGACCAGCATTGAATGGCTGTTAGACAAAGTTACTTAACCTGAACTGAGCACCTGGGACCAACCTTGTCTGGCACATGGTAAGTGTTCAGTAGAACAGAGTGAATGAGTGAACTCTGAAGGCTTGAATGACTTTTGAGAATATTAAAATAAGCTCATTTGAACCATAGATTCTATTTTTTGACATGTTTACAAATGTCTTCACTGTTGTTTCCTGTGTTCTTCATTTTTCTTCCATCCATTTTGGTTTGCAGCCTCAAGCCTAAGGACCCCAATGGCAGTACCCTGTCCATATCCAACTCCATTTGGGATCGTGCCCCATGCTGGAATGAACGGAGAGCTGACCAGCCCTGGAGCTGCCTATGCTGGGCTCCACAACATCTCCCCTCAGATGAGCGCAGCTGCCGCTGCCGCTGCTGCTGCTGCTGCCTATGGGAGATCACCAGTGGTGCGTTTGTGAGCTTCACAAAATAATATTTTAGCACACAGAGGATTGTCATGCTTGATTGATTGCTTGATTGATTGAGACAGGGTCTCACTGTATCACCCAGGCTGGAGTGCAGTGGCATGATCTTGGCTTACTGCAGCCTCCGCCTCCCAGGCTTAAGTGATCCTCCCACCTCAGCCTCCCAAGTAGCTCAGACTACAGCATGTGCCACCATGCCCAGCTAATTTTTAAAATTTTCCATAGAGGCAGGGTTTCACCATGTTGCCCAGTCTGGTCTCGAACTCCTGGCCTCATGTGATCTGCCTGCCACAATCTCCCAAATTGCTAGGATTACAGGCATGAGCCACCATGCCTGGCCTATGTATTTTTTAATGTAATTTATATAATCTAAGGTATTTAGAGATCTGTGGGTATTTATAAATGAAGCTGCATGTAAGTATATCTTGAGATCCATTTTCTTTTGTAAGGTGAGGAAGTTTCTTTTTTATTTTATATGTCTTTTTTAAAGAATACTAATTTTAAATTTTCCAAAATGGTACTAATTCTGGAAATTTCAGACCTACAGAATTAGATCACGTAGTATAATGAATGTAATGACTCTTTGGTTTTACCATGAGCTTCAGTAATCATTAGTATAATTTTTTAATCTATGTTCCACCCTCAAGTATGATACCATTAAATCCTAAACATTTTATCATTTCATCAGTGAATACTTGTGTGTATATATCTCTGAAACCTTATTTTTTAAGGATCTATTCTCCCAGGTTTTAGAATAGATTTCGAGAAGGATAAAACAAGTCGCATGTAACTGTGCTTATTTTTGCTGTTTGCTTGGGAAAAACTATAGGTGGGATTTGATCCACACCATCACATGCGTGTGCCAGCAATACCTCCAAACCTGACAGGCATTCCAGGAGGAAAACCGTGAGTACCTTTTTGCCTCTTTACTCATTGTGTGTCAAACTCAGGTCCCTTGCTGGCCCCTTAGACTTTGAGTACCACTCGACGGTGTTGGGGGAGTTCCCATGACTTGTATTTTTTACCTTGCAAGGTATTTTTCATTTTCTCTTAGCACAAGAAGAGAAGTAATGAAGTGGGGTTTTGCAGTGTAAAATTTTGAGCTTTAATATGTAAATGCAAATTGCAGAAACATCTCCAGTAGTCAGGTCTTCTCTACATCTGTTGCGGATTTCAAGGCAATTCTTTGTTCCAAAAGTCTGATTATTATGTGCAAACCTGGATGTTCAAAATTTGAATATGTTGGGAAAAGACATGCCAAACTTCCAAAGCTGAGAGGAAACAAGGGCACTCTTACGCTACGTTCTGTTTTCAGAAAAGGTGACTTGCTCAGTTGGCTTCTTACACCATGCTGTGGGCATCTGGAGCCTCTGTATTCACAGATTCCTTGAGTTAGGAAAGACAAAACACAACATACCAGTTGTTCTAGCCTCCTCTTGTACATTGTGATCTCTCACCAGATCTCATTCCAAATACTTTATTTTAATCTAATGCACCTTTTTATTACTACCTAGTCACAGTTGTCTCTGCTAATTGGCTTCATCTTCCCAGAAACAAAGATTTTACTATAAAGTAGCACTGGCTCTTTCTTTAAAATCCCAGCTGGCTGCTTTCTCTCTCCTCTCCTTTGGGAAGCCTCCCCCGCAGATCCTCCATGGCCTTGTTAGTCACCTGTGTGTGTGCATTTATTCTCATCACTCTGTCCGTGGGCATCCCCTCTGTCACTACACATGCCGTATATGTGCTACCTCCCCAGTCTCCAGGGCTATCCAGACCTGACCCTCAGTAGCAGCTCAAGGCCCCTTCTCCCAGAGGCTTCCCTGGTAGCTTTGCCTGCCTTGAGGCATTTTGTTGTTACTGTCCTTCTTCCTGCAAAACTTTCTGTGGCTTAGTGTCTCATTTAGTTATCTAAGATGTCATTATGTCAGAGCATTCTGCCCTGACAGCCCTATTATCCCTCTCTCCCTTCCTCCCTATTATTCTCTCCTGTTCTACTACCTTTCTAATGCTTATTTGTAGCCATTTTCTGCCTCTCCCTCTTGCCTATAAGTTCCATGAACGCAGAACAGAGCTTTCTGTTGTTCAGTTTTAGAAGTAGTCTCACTGCCTAGCATGGTACGTGGTTCGTAGTGGTGCTCACAGTATGGATTTGCTCAGGGAACGGATGTGTGCTGATCTCTCTTCTCGGACCTCCCATTGCTTGTTTATTCACTCCCTCACACTCGGGCACCTAGTTTTCACCCTAGTGTTAATTGCGTGCCCTCTTCTCCCCACATCCCTTCAGTGTTGCCTAACCTAGACCCTCTCTTTACTTTCCATCTGAGGAATCCGAATCTCAGTTCTTCCTTTTGTAACATATTAATACTTCTTCACAGACTCTACCCTAACCTTTCTTGTTGCATCAAACACAGTGCTGGCTCCATAGCCAAGTTGCTTGGTAAATATTAGACTGATTAATAGGGGAGAAAAGACAAATTACAGTTCCTCGAGAGTTGAAGGTATGAATATCAGTTACCATACAATTCTGTGTACCTGTATGTGTCTTGCAAATAGTTGTTGACTGACTGACAACTCTTATTGACCAAGAACTCTGAGGTATTTGAAGGTGAAAATTGGGTCTACTTCAAGCAATGCTAAATAACAAGGTAGTACGATTAATCAAATAATGACCCAGATACCTACAAGTTCCATATGAACTTGTGGGGAAAGTGGAAGGGTTCCTTTAGGGAAGAAGTACTATCCCTTTTTTATGGTCACTTCTTAGGTAACCAACAGTTGTACTCAGAGCTACAGCATAACCACTAGAGTGAATGAGATGATGCTTCTTGCCTCAGCTGCTGCTTCGAGGCGCAAGGGGTATAAGTGTCTTTAAGGAAACACCTTGGCTAGGGGATTTGGACCAGTTAAACCACTGTGGAGTCATAGCCGCTCTGACTCAGGTCGTGCTTCTGAGTCTTGAGCTGACTTCCCTTCATCAGTTTTGACTTTTGGTTTTATAAAATGTTTAAATATTTAAGATCCTTTTAAGTGAGTTAATGCATTAGAGGATTGTTGAGAATTTGTGTTTATGAGAGTAACAGTCACATCTACTGCAAGTGGCAAATGACACTTTACCAGGAAAATGACCCTTTACCAAAAAGCATGTGGTGCAGTCAACAGGGTATGGTTTTGGGAGTGTGACAGATCCCAGTTTGAATTTAGACTCTGCCAGTTGAATTTCATCTCTTCTCTCCACTGAGAGGAGTGGCTTTATGCACAGTTTCTTTGTGAGCTTGAGTCGGCTCATCCGTGAATCAGGGATGGCACCTCCTCAACAAGAAGGATGTGAAGATAGGAAGTAAGATAATATGTTGTGTGTTCCTTGAGTACCACATTTGTTACATGGTGGCTGTTTAGTCAACCCCAGCCTTATTTCCCTTTCAGCTTTGTCCCAGCATATTATCCATTTTTCACCTACTTATGTAGTAGGAGGTACAGTGTGTTTTAGGGGCAGAAGTGACCCAAGAAGATGGGTCATTGGTGTGTCTTTATGTAACAGAGCATGAAGGCATATAAAGTTATATTGACTTATATGCACATAGAGATAATATACTTTTATTACAGATTTTTATAGCAGAAATGAAAAAAACAGTTATGTGGCTCTCCAGATCAAAAGATACAGAATTGTGCAACGTTGTCTTGTGCATATTTTTCAAAACAAAACTTTAAGTGTGCTAGAAAATAAAACAAAAAATCATCCATCCTCCTCCATCACACATACCCACAATGTAGCTACCTTTCTCCAGAAAGACTTATAAAAGTTGTGCGTCTCTGTTCTAATTATTTCACACAATGAATTGCTAGATATTATCAGAAATTATAATTAAATGCATGTTCCAAATTAATAAAATGGTGTTTATTATATAATTCTCATTGAGTGCTCTTGTCTGTTCAGGTGAATTAGCAGAGGTTCTACTCCATATATAGTTGGAATGACAACATAGTTTAATTTCAACATAAGCCAAAAATGGCCTTTCTCCTTCACCTGCTACTCAAATGAGACTTCTATGGCTAGTGTATAAGTATTTGATTAAAATCACGGTACTAATTGTATGGGATATGACATGTGAACAGAGCAAAAATAAAAGATCTCAGGTTAGTGGATTATAGGCTGCTCACAATTCAGAAATCTGACTCTTTTGCATTGGTTTATTTTTATAAAGCAAGATTTTCAAATGAGAATAATGCCTGGTACATGGTAAAAACCTTCAACAAGTATTTGTTGGCTAACTCACTGGTCTGTGTGCTACTTAGAACCAAGGTTTTCTATCATATGTCAATGTAAAATACAATAACCAGACCTCATTGTGACCTCAAGGTCGAATCCCATCTTGTGACACATTGGAAATGTGGAGAAGGTATTGTGCACCTGAGAGATGAGCACAGCACAGCAAAACTGGGCCTCAGAGAGGAGAATGAGGGGAAGGTGGGAAAGCCAGCAACCTTCTTTAAATATGCAGGGTCTTTGTCAAGATGATAATCCATATATAATGAGTTTGATACACATGTTTTTAAAAAAGCAAATTGCATGTGTCTGGATTGTTCAAAGTGTAGTTATGTCAGAAAGTCCAAGCCTAGCATTTTCTTCAACTGTCTCTTATTCTCATCGCCATGTTTGTTGGAGAGCCACTCTTTGCTCGTAGCAGCTTAACCTGTGGGGTGTATGTTTGTGTTGAGAGGAGTTCAGGTCACTCTATTTCTCTCCCTCCAGCGCTGTATTTCTAGTTATTTGTTGGGCATCTTAGCTAGGGATCTTGAGTGTATGTTACTTGCACCACAAATTCATTATATTCAGAAAGTACTTCTGTAAATTAGGTCCTCTTCCCAGTTTGCCCTTTTTTTGGTAATTACAAGTACCACGTTTCTTTTTTCCTGAGCTCAGAAACTCAAGTTACTCTAGTTCCTCCTCACATCTC
This sequence comes from Rhinopithecus roxellana, assembly GCF_007565055.1. Classification (NCBI taxonomy): domain Eukaryota; kingdom Metazoa; phylum Chordata; class Mammalia; order Primates; family Cercopithecidae; genus Rhinopithecus; species Rhinopithecus roxellana. The sequence goes on from NC_044564.1 coordinate 28,474,849, forward strand.
ATCAATTTAGTCCTGTAGGATTTTATGTCCACTGTACCTTCTAACTTGTCATCCTTGCCCTTGCCTAATTCAGGCCCCCCAGTACCTCTTATTTCAATTGTTGGAACAATTATTGTTGTTGTTGTTTGAGAGAGAGTCTCGATCTGTCGCCCAGGCTGGAGTGTAATGGCTTAATCTCAGCTCACTGCAACCTCTGCCTCCTGGGTTCAAATGATTCACATGCCTCAGCCTCCCAAGTAGCTGGGATTACAGGCACATGCACCACCATGCCTGGCTAATTTTTATGTATTTTTAGTAGACATGAGGTTTCACTGACTGGTCTTCGAACTCCTGACCTCAAGTGATCCATCCCCCTTGGCCTCCCAAAATGCTGGGATTACAGATGTGAGCTACCACGCCCAACAGGAATAATTGTTTTTAATTCCTCCTGTCCATCCTACTCCTTACTACTAAGTTTATTTTATGAATAGCTTTGCCCAGTAATGGCACACTCCCTCTATCCCTCAAAAATCCCTTCAGTCAATTCTGGGAAGGTCTCAGGCTGGCATTCTGTTCCTTCCCTTTTATAGCATTACATTGATTTAATTATATAGAGATATAGATCTGGTATGTTTTTTCAGACTGTGCTTGGCCAGTTCTTCTATCCACCTACTGTGTGGTTATTGTTGAATGATTTCCTGGATTAAAACCAGCTCATTTCACCTCATCCTTTTGGAACTTTTGTTCTCTGCTATTCTTGCTATCTGGAATATTTTTTCCATCTTTCTCTTTACTTGATGATATCTTTTCACTCTTTAAAAACCCATTTCTATTACCATGTCTCTCTCTCATGCAACATAAGCTCTATCTTTCCTTTTCAAAACACTTCAGAATACTTTCCATTAGAATGTGACCTGATATTGTAGTCACTTCTGTACTTTTCTCTTATCATGCTAACTAGATTGTTAGTCACTTGTGGACAAGACCAGGTGCATTACCTAACTTTGTATCCTTAGCATGACATTTGCATCAGAGTATATGGATGGGAGATGTTTAATATAGTGGTGCATTAAATTAGTTAGAAACAGAATAGTCCTTTGCGCCTGGGTTTCTCTGATTCCTGGCTATGCTGACTTCCCTCATACCTTCCAGGAGTCTTTGCTAGTTACACTCAAAGAGTCTATCGAAATCTGATAATAAGTATGTACTAGAGCTTTGTTGTTGCCAGTTCTGAGTGCCTGCTATGTATGTTAATAGCAAACAGAGGGCCACATTAATGAAAGCAGGCTCTTGGAATTCATCTGGACCCTTGAAAGGACTCTTTCCGGGAACATAGTAGGTGCTCACAGAGTGGTTGTGATTGAGGTGAAGGCTGTCCTGTTGAAGACCTTGAAGGAAATGGTGTGCCTGTTTTCTTAACTATTTAAAATCTCAGTGCTCTTTAAAAACCATTTAGTGACTCTAGACTAGAGAATGAGATGACTTTCCTAATAAATTATCATTAAGAATGTATAACACCATCTAAACTTTGAATAATCTTCCTTTCCCTTCCTTTAAGATTTAGTCTTCATGACCTCCTAATTGCTAAATCAATTAGCCTTTTTCTCGGTCGTCATCCCTCAGAACCTCAGCCTTTAAGGAGCATTACTGCGGCCTTCTCCTTGTCTGAACTGAAATCTGGCCGTCTCCTGAGGTCACCCCTTCACCTGCAGCTCTCTACGGGGTGACCTTTCCATTTCATTCACTGACCTCAGCACCAGCAGTGGGGTTAATAATAGCTGTGGTTGCCACCCCTTCCCCAGCCTTTCCAAGAACAGAACTTTTCTACCTGTTTATGAAAACTTTGCTCCTTTCAGGCTCTTGCCATTGGACTACCTCCTCCTCCACCTTGTTGGAAGTATTTCCCCAGTGTATTAAAGACTTGATACACGGCTGAGAGTCTGCCACCACCCAGAGGCTGCCGTAATCCTGGTTGACTCTGGTATCTACAAAGACAACCCCCCAACATCTTCATCGTGGTCTTGGACCCCCTCATCTCTAGTGAACATCTGCCTTCCTCACCTTCAGTTACCTGTATTTACATGTTCACAAAGAAGAGCTTGTCATCCATCACCCCTGTGTCCCCTCCAGATTCTAATCATCCCATCCAGTACAACCTACTGTGGCTCCAGTCAGCCGGAGTGCTCCACGTTCTACTTCCAACTTACTACTGTCTCCCAAGCTCTAGCCACTTCTTCTCCCCTAGATTACTGTGTAGTCCCCAGACTAGTTGTCTTTCGTTTTGCCACCTACACTCCATTCTTCACCCAGCAATCAGAAGATCATTTGAAGACGTTAACTGAATTGTGTCACTTTTTTTGCACAAGTCTCCAGATTCACATTTGTACTCATCACAGCCTACATGGCCCTTTTTAGTTTGGCCTTACCTGTCCCTTCATATCCTGTATGCTGTCCACCGAATGCACTCTGGCCTCCTTGCTTATTTCTGGTCAAGGCCTTTGCATTTGCCGTTCCCTGAGCCTGGCACATTCCCCATTACTTATTTGTAAGGCCTGTGTCGTTCCTTCAGCTCTCAGCCCATATGCTGCCTCTTCAGAGAGGGCCACCTGACTGCCACTCTGTGCACCCCTACTCTCTTTTATCTGAAACTGTGTGTGTATATTTAATGCTATTTTCCACTGTCTGAGGTTACTTATTTATATTTATCTGTTACCTGTTTTCCCCTCTGGGATGTAGATTAGTGTAAGGATAGGGACTTTGTGGGTATTGTTCACCTCCGATTTCCCAGCACCTGATGGTAACTAGAACATACGAAGCATTTAGGAAGTATTTGCTGAATAAATGAATAATTAGCATGCTCTCTTGCTCTGGCCTTTGAATTTGCCATACTCCTAATCATCATACTGTCTTCAGACAATTTGTACCCATTCTTAATATTGCAGCCCCATTGCCATTTCCTCTGTCCTTTTCACTCTGTCAAATTCCTAGACTACCATGCATTGTTCATCACACTGACCATCTGACATTTTGATAGTTATTTATGTGCATATCTCACTAATGAATGTGCCCCTCAGGCTGTAACTTCAGGAGAACAAGGTGTGTGCATTTCTTTCTTATTCCATGCTTTACCATAGTGCTTGGCACACTGGGATACTCAAGAAATGTGTGTTAAGTGAATGAATCTTAGTAAATTGTCATGTGATTGAACATCTTCTCTCCCTTTCTGTTTTATTATCTCTACTAATAATTTAATTCCATGACTACTCTGGCTGGAGATTCCTTAAATGTCCACATTCTTTGGGATTCTGTATCTGGTCTGCTTCTCACTGCATAATCTGCTCTGGGATTCTTATTTCCGGCCCCTTAGCTTCAGACATCACTTCTTTATGGATGGTTTCTAACCTGACCTCTCTCCTGAATCATAGCTGTTTGGATTTCTGCCCTAAGTTCAAGAAAACCAATTCCTTCACCTCCCTGTAGGTGTACCTTTGAGTTATGCTTCCCTGTCATCTTCACTAGGTAATGCAGTCTACCTGGTCACCCAGGTTCTAAGCCCGAGGGTCCTCTTCAGCATCTCTCTCTCAGGTCACCCATCCAGTGTATCTCCAAGTCCTGTTGATTTGATGCAAGAAACGTCTTCTGTCCATTGGCTTCCTAGCTTCCCACATCCTTCCCCTCCAGCAAGTCTCACGTACTATGTTCTTCTGCAACACTCTGTAATCTGCAGAGGAAGTAAGAGCGTGCCACTGTCTGGTGCCTTCATCTTCCACAGCCTCAGTGCGTGCTTCATTTTTTCTGGGAACATTCAGGTAGTTGAGGACCATTCGATAATGGACTGAATTTTGATGAATGTGGCCGGCCTGTAAATTTTTGCCATTAAGGAACGATAAACTTTTAATTTAATTCTACAGCTTCCGCAGTTTGGTCCAGCCTCCTGTCCTTTGTGCACCCACAATGCTTTCCCTTGGTGTGTCTTTTGTGAACTACTTTCCATAAGCAGAGCAGATTCCCAAGCTCCGTGCCCAAGTAGAATAGCATTGTTTCCAAAATGGGCTGTTGTCTATGATAGTCCCCAGTATAGGCCCAGCTGCCTCCTGCCTGCCACTGATGTCTTCTGCTTCCAGAAACATGCATCACAATAGCCTCACTCGCCCCTTCCTGACTTCGTGCCCTAAAAATAAAAATGAGTGTGTTGAGGGAGATGCTCTTACTTAAGTTGCATTTTAGAACCAAAAGCTTTCACCACCTGAGGGCTTTCCCTGGAAATGAACTGGAGATGGAACTGCTGAGAGATACTCACTCACAGGCGGGCCTTTGGGGCTCTCAGGACGCTTTTTTAGGTTCTCATTCCATTTGGATTTATTAGAATTTGTGATTGTCAAGTCTGATCAAGGTTTTAAGCTAGGGCTTTATCATTTTTTTTTTCTTTTCACATTTGTCATTTCAACATCTAAGCCTAGAGGCTCTTAACTCCTTAAAGCTTCCTGATTTTGGCCTACTCATCTCCCTTGGTAAGTCCCTTGCCTGAAACGAATTGATCTGTAGGGAAGGCCTCATCACAGGCCTCTGATTCATCCAAAGGAGAAGGCAATGCAGGTTTATGGAGAATCCCTGAAGGTGACTATTGCACTTGACATTGGTTATCTCATTTAATTCTGTGAGGTATAGGTAGCATTCTCTTCATTTTAGAGATTAGAACTGCAGTTCAGAGATTCTAAGTAACTACTAATGTCTCACAGCAGTTTGTACAGAGTCAGCCTGAGATCTAGCTCTGTAGCAGCCTAGCTGTATGATTCTGGAAATTATATTCTTTACACTGTATGGGTAAATTCGATTTGTTCGTAAATCACAAGTGGCCCTGAAGGTGTTTTATTTCTCATCTCATTACACTGAACAGTTAAGGGACATTTTTTACATTCCCCTCTTTCTTTTTTCCTCTCCATTGCCTTAGAGCATACTCCTTCCATGTTAGTGCAGACGGTCAGATGCAGCCTGTCCCTTTTCCCCCCGACGCCCTCATCGGACCTGGAATCCCCCGGCATGCTCGCCAGATCAACACCCTCAACCACGGGGAGGTGGTGTGCGCGGTGACCATCAGCAACCCCACGAGACACGTGTACACGGGCGGGAAGGGCTGCGTCAAGGTCTGGGACATCAGCCACCCTGGCAATAAGAGTCCTGTCTCCCAGCTCGACTGTCTGGTAAGTGAACATGGATGAACAAGACTTAGACTTTCATTCAGAAAACAGGAGGAGCTGATGAGAGAACTGTATGTATGAGCAACACCACACAGTATTGATCCCAGGCGGATAGTTGCTCTTCAGGGAATTGCGATCTTTCACTTGGAGTGTGTCTTTTGCTTCCTAGAGACACAGTGATCCAGTTCTTCATGTGTGGCATGTGCACCATACTGATTTCATTAACTCTGCCTCCCATAGGAAAAGACAAACCACTTGTTTTCCTCTCCGATGGTTAAGCAAACTAAGAGCCCATACAGTGACTTTATGAGCGTGTACCTAAATATCATCTGTCACGTGTAAAGAGTAACTTACTGCCTCATGTGGCAAATACTAGATAGCCCCTCAGCTGCTACATTGGCCTTAGCCCTTGAGTTCTTTAGGAAATGTCCGTTTAGTAGAATTTTTGCTATAGCATGAGGCTACATCAATTGAACATAATTAAATATACATAAGATTCCTGTAACCTCATGAGCTAGGAGGAACTTTTTTTTTCTGTTACTTAACACTCCATGATCAAGTCTTGCCTCTGGTGCAGCTTCATCAAATGCATGATGCCCTTTAGTCACGTAATGCAGGCCCGGGCAAAAGGAACAGACTGCCAGGGATCTACCCCTGAAACTTGCTTGCCGTTAGTAGCAGGACCTTTCAGCAGCAGAACTGAGCCTGAGTCTACCAAGGTTCCAGGTTTGGATACTCCAAGACTGTAAGAGCTCCTGCATTAGTGTACGTGTGTATCTGTGTGTGCAGATGATGCAAGCAGTTGGTTAATTTGGTGGTGGTGGGAGTGGGTATAGAGCTTTGCATTTTGATGCTAATTAAGATTAAATATCTCAGTACTACATTTTGTAGATCAAGTTTAAGTACTTCCCTAATTTCATGTAATTTTCTAGCATTAATCCACTTTATCATTGTCATAAGTATAAATGGCTCATTAAACCAGGAGGGAACACAATACTTTTATGGATTTCTGCTCTCATGTTAATGCTGTTTTCCTTTCCTCATGAGTAATCTCTTGATGGTTTTTGTCTCTACAGAACAGGGATAACTACATCCGTTCCTGCAGATTGCTCCCTGATGGTCGCACCCTAATTGTTGGAGGGGAAGCTAGTACTTTGTCCATTTGGGACCTGGCGGCTCCAACCCCACGCATCAAGGCAGAGCTGACATCCTCGGCCCCCGCCTGCTATGCCCTGGCCATCAGCCCCGATTCCAAGGTCTGCTTCTCATGCTGCAGTGACGGCAACATCGCTGTGTGGGATCTGCACAACCAGACCTTGGTGAGGTAGGTTAGCAGGATCCGTTACCAGGTTGTGAGGAGAAGCCGATTTTACCATATTTTGCCAAAGTACTGTGTATGTAGGTATGGGTGTGTGTGTGTGTGTGTGTGTGTGTGTGTGTGTGTGTAAAGAGACATCTTACTAAAAATTGTTCAGAACAGGTCCATTTTAAGATGTTAAAAACAAATTATCAGTATAAAAATCTGGTTTTCTATAGTACTTGAACTTCATAAAATGAAGTTTTTTTCCTTCCTTGACATTATACTAAAGCATCACCAATTTGTTTTAACAAAATGAGGTCAGTTTGACATAATTAATATGCATAAGGTTTCCATGACCTCATGAGCTCATTAGACATCTGTAATTTGCCATCTGTGTTTGCTAACAAACCATTATTGTTGATAGAGCCTCACTGAGAAGATTCACAGTATATGGTACTGTCTTGGGTGCCATAGACATCAGTGTATGGTACTGTCTTGAGTGCCATAGACATCTAACAGGTTCATTCCTTCAGCAGGTATTTAGCAACTCCCATGGGCCTGTGCACTGTATTTGGTGCAACTCATTCTGAAATGGTCTAGATTATCTGTTGTCCCACCTTTGAGGTTGGATAGATAAAACTTTACAAATGAGATTATAAAGGGTTGGTGTTGGTAGATGGGAAAAGCTCTGACACGATTCTCTAGGTGTCAATACCTAAGAGATTAGCAAGCAAGTAGAATGATCAGCTACAGGGTATGAAAAGGTTGTAATCAGAGGTAGCTACAAGTCACGTGTGTAAAAGAAGAGGGCTTTACTATCTGTTATTTCAAAGGACTGAAACCTATAGATTCCAAAACAAATCGTCACTTTCATTGCTTATCAGGCAGGCTCTTATGGGAAGCTGCTTCCAACCCTTTTTTTCTCCTGGTGACCTTGGTATATTTTGCCATGAGTGATTCCTGGGCCAGTAGTTCACACTGAGTATCTTTTCCAGGTGCCTTACTTGAGAGCCTCACCTTCCATCTTGCACAGCCACCCACAGACACATTGCTGCTCACTGGCAGGACTAGTTCTGTCGCTCCCTGTGCCATCTCCAGCCCTTTCTAAAAGGGAAAATTAAATTCTCTCTCCCTCATAGCACAGTGATAGAATAGGTCTCAGATTATATCTTTGATTAGTTCATATACGTGTAGGCGTGTTTCCTTTTGTTAATTTCAGGTAATTTTTTTTCCATTAGTAATATTAATCATGTTTTCATGAAAAAGTAATTAGAAGAATTCCTAAGTATTCAAAATCAAGCAAAAAGTACAGGACATTTGGCATCTCCGTTAAACTTTAATCTCTTCATATATGCTTTGTTACTACTTTGAATAATTAGAAACCATAATAAACCAAAATGAAATCTACAAATAAGGCCTGGATTGAAATTGAATCATCAAGGAATTCTAAATTGAGTTTAACTAAAAGCTAACTTTTCAAGGGCTTTCCCTCCATTTTGACATTTTCAGGCAATTCCAGGGCCACACGGACGGAGCCAGCTGTATTGACATTTCTAATGATGGCACCAAGCTCTGGACAGGCGGTTTGGACAACACGGTCAGGTCCTGGGACCTGCGTGAGGGGCGGCAGCTGCAGCAACATGACTTCACCTCCCAGGTATGATCTGTGGCTGAGGCATTTCAAAGATACGGTTTTAGGCTGAGGTGGGCAGATCACCAGGTCGGGAAATCGAGACCATCCTGGCCAACATGGTGAAACCCCATCTCTACTAAAAGTACAAAACTTAGCTGGGCATAGCGGCATGCGCCTGTAAGTCCTGGCTCCTCAGGAGGCTGTGGCAGGAGAATCGCTTGAACCTAGGAGACAGATTGCGCCACTGCACTCCAGCCTGGCGACAGAGCAAGACTCTGTCTCAAAATAAAAAAAATTAAAAAATAAAAAAGATACAGTTTTATGAAACATATCACTTACTGAAAGAGGAGGCAGTTCACTTACCATGTGATGTCACTTTTGATTCTGGATTAACCACTTTGAAATCTCATTACTTTGAAATCATCCATTTGACTTTGGTTTTCCCCTGTACAATTCAAATTATCTTGATTTTCTTCATAATTTAAGTAGTATCTGTAGAAGGGATAGTACCTCCCAGATGAAAGAAGTGTGTCCACTGTGGCCACTGTCACTATCACCTGTTTTAATTGTAGATCTTTTCTCTGGGCTACTGCCCAACTGGAGAGTGGCTTGCAGTGGGGATGGAGAACAGCAATGTGGAAGTTTTGCATGTCACCAAGCCAGACAAATACCAACTACATCTTCATGAGAGCTGTGTGTTGTCGCTCAAGTTTGCCCATTGTGGTAAGCAAACACCTTTTGTCCATTTTCTGTCAACCAGAATTGCTCCTTCCCCCTTCCTGTGTTTTTATTTCCAAGTCGAATCCTTGAGTTCATTACCATGCCCCTCTTCAGAATTCTATTACTTCCTGATACATGCCTGCTTCCCCAACACCATGTAATTTTCTGGCATTAATCCACTTTAACCTTAAGGATTAATGACTCATTAAATCCAGAAAGATAGGCTTTATTTTTGAAGTGAAAGTTACTTTCTTACAAATGGATGAGTTTTCTGTGAATAGTTTGATGTTCTATAAAGCACATCTTGGTGTCTGACAAAGTAACACAAACATTGCCTTTTTCAAAACCCTTTACCTGTAGGCAAATGGTTTGTAAGCACTGGAAAGGACAACCTTCTGAATGCCTGGAGAACACCTTATGGGGCCAGTATATTCCAGGTAACATGGAACTTGTTAACTACCACTTATGTTTGTTTAATCAAACTCTCTGTGCATTCTCTCAGATTAATAATGTGCAGAAGTGTCCTGGCAGGTCAGAGCTAGTATTATGCACATTGTACAGAGAAGGAAACTGTGTCCAAGGGGAGGTTAAGTGTCACAGCAAAGCCATGGAGCTGGGGATAGTCCCCAGTGTTCTGCGCTCAGAGCCAGTGCTGTGCCTGATTCAGTGCTCACTGTTGCTTCATCATCAATTCCTTTTTGGAGTAGAGGTTTTATGTCTTCTGGGAATTTTGTACATGTATGTCTTTTTTAATTTTTAATTTTAAAAGTTGAGCATTTTGCTTAAATACGCTCTTGTTAGTAGTAGTAGTTTTTTTATTTTTTTTTTTCCAAAGACGAGTGCTATGGAAACGTTTGATAAAAATCGGTTTTATAAACTTTTATTTTTCCTATTGACTCAGTGGAACTTTGTATAGCTTGTGAAATTATTTGTAGAAGGACCAAATTGTAGACATAGTACCCATACGTGCACGTGTGCACACACACTCTCTCCCCCTCTCTCCTACTGGTACATGAGAATTTCATAGGCAAAGTGAAAGACTCGCCTTTATTAACCTTCTATATTTAGGATGTTATTTCCTAGTGTTCTTTTTTAGAAGTAATATAATAGACTTCCAGTTTTCTTGACCAAGTGATATTAAGTCATCGTAAAGTAGATTAATTCCATCGAATCCAAAATAGTATGCAAGATAATCAGTAGGGCAAAAAAAGCCAATTGTTGCAGCCATGAAACTTCTACTTTTTTTTTTTATTTATTTTTCTTTTTTATTATACTTTAAGTTCTAGGGTACATGTGCACAACATGCAGGTTTATTACATATGTATACAAATGCCATGTTGGTGTGCTGCACCCATTAACTCGTCATTTACATTAGGTATATCTCCTAATGCTATCCTTCCCCACTCCCCCACCCCACAACAGACTTCAGTGTGTGATGAAGTGACATCACTTCCTGTGTCCAGGTTATCTCATTGTTCAGTTCCCACCTATGAGTGAGAACGTGCAGTGTTTGGTTTTCTGTTCTTGTGATAGTTTGCTGAGAATGATGGTTTCCAGCTGCATCCATGTCCCTACAAAGGACACGAACTCATCCTTTTTTATGGCTGCATAGTATTCCATGGTGTATATGTGCCACATTTTTCTTAATCCAGTTTGTCACTGATGGGCATTTGGGTTGGTTCCAAGTTTTGCTGTTGTGAATAGTGCCGCCATAAACATACATGTGCATGTGTCTTTATAGCAGCATGATTTATAATCCTTTGGGTATATACCCAATAATGGGATGGCTAGGTCAAATGGTATTTCTAGTTCTAGATCCTTGAGGAATTGCCACACTGTCTTCCACAATGGTTGAACTCATTTACAGTCCCACCAACAGTGTAAAAGTGTTCCTATTTCTCCACATCCTCTCCAGCATCTGTTGTTTCCTCACTTTTTAATGATCGCCATTCTAACTGGTGTGAGATGGTATCTCATTGTGGTTTTGATTTGCGTTTCTCTGATGGCCAGTGATGATGATCATTTTTTCATGTGTCTGTTGGCTGCATAAGTGATGTCTTCTTTAGAGAAGTGTCTATTTTTATCCTTTGCCCACTTTTTGATGGAATTGTTTTTTTCTTGTAAATTTGTTTGAGTTATTTGTAGGTTCTGGATATTAGCCCTTTGTCAGATGAGTAGATTGCAAAAATTTTCTCCCATTCTGTAGGTTGCCTGTTCACTCTGATGGTAGTTTCTTTTGCTGTGCAGAAGCTCTTTAGTGTAATTAGATCCCATTTGTCAATTTTGGCTTTCATTGCCATTGCTTTTGGTGTTTTAGACATGAAGTCCTTGCCCATGCCTATGTCCTGAATAGGTATTACCTAGGTTTTCTTCTAGGGTTTTTATGATTTTAGGTCTAGCATTTAAGTCTCTAATCCATCTTGAATTAATTTTTGTATAAGGCTTAAGGAAAGGATCCAGTTTCAGCTTTCTACGTATGGCTAGCCAATTTTCCCAGTACCATTTGTTAAATAGGGAATCCTTTCCCCATTTCTTGTTTTTCTCAGGTTTGTCAAAGATCAGATGGTTGTAGATGTGTGGTGTTATTTCTGAGGGCTCTGTTGTGTTCCATTGGTCTATATCTCTGTTTTTGGTACCAGTACCATGCTGTTTTGGTTACTGTAGCCTTGTAGTATAGTTTGAAGTCAGGTAGCATGGTGCCTCCAGCTTTGTTCTTTAGGCTTAGGATTGTCTTGGCAATGAGGGTTCTTTTTTGGTTCCATATGAACTTTAAAGTAGTTTTTTCCAATTCTGTGAAGAAAGTCATTGGTGGCTTAATGGGGATGGCATTGAATCTATAAATTACCTTGGGCAGTATGGCCATTTTCACGATATTGATTCTTCCTATCCATGAGCATGGAATGTTCTTCCATTTGTTTGTGTCCTCTTTTATTTCATTGAGCAGAGGTTTGTAGTTCTCCTTGAAGAGGTCCTTGACATCCCTTGTAAGTTGGATTCCTAGGTATTTTATTCTCTTTGAAACAATTGTGTATGGTAGTTCACTCATGATTTGGCTCTCTGTTTGTCTGCTATTGGTGTATAAGAATGCTAGTGACTTTTGCACATTGATTTTGTATCCTGAGACTGCTGAAGTTGCATATCAGCTTGAGGATATTTTGGGCTGAGACGATGGAGTTTTCTAAATATACAATCATGTCATCTGCAAACAGGAACAATTTGACTTTCTCTTTTCCTAATTGAATACCTTTTATTTCTTTCTCTTGTCTGATTGCCCTGGCCAGAACTTCCAACACTATATTGAATAGGAGTGGTGAGAGAGGGCATCCCTGTCTTGTGCCATTTTTCAAGAGAAATGCTTCCAGTTTTTTCCCATTGAGTGTGATATTGGCTGTGGGTTTGTCATAAATAGCTCTTACTATTTTGAGATATGTTCCATCAATACCAAATTTATTGAGAGTTTTTATCATGAAGGGCTGTTGAATTTTGTCAAAGGCCTAAGCATCTATTGAGATAATCATATGTTTTTTGTCTTTGGTTGTGTTTATATGCTGGATTACATTTATTGATTTGCGTATGTTGAACCAGCCTTGCATCCCAGGGTTTGAAGCCCACTTGATCATAGTGTATAAGCTTTTTGATGTGCTGCTGGATTCAGTTTGCAAGTATTTTATTGAGGATTTTTGCATTGATGTTTCATCAGGGATATTGATCTAAAATTCTCTTTTTTTGTTGTGTCTCTGCCAGGCTTTGGTATCAGGATGATGTTGGCCTCATAAAATGAGTTAGGGAGGATTCCCTCTTTTTCTATTGATTGGAGTAATTTCAGAAGGAATGCTACCAGCTCCTCCTTGTACTCTGGTAGAATTTGACTGTGAATCTGTCTGGTCCTGGACTTTTTTTGGTTGGTAGGCTATTAATTATTGCCTCAATTTTAGAGCCTGTTATTGGTCTGTTCACAGATTCACCTTCTTCTTGGTTTAGTCTTGGGAGAGTATGTGTGTCCAGGAATGTATCCATTTCTTCTAGGTTTTCTAGTTTATTTGCCTAGAGGTGTTTATAGTATTCTTTGATGGTAGTTTGTATTTCCGTGGGGTCGGTGGTGGTATCCCCTTTATCATTTTTTATTGTGTCTGTTTGATTCTTCTCTCTTTTCTTCTTTATTAGTCTTGCTAGCGGTCTATCAATTTCAGTTTTGTTGGTCTTTTCAAAAAACCAGCTCCTGGATTCATTGATTTTTTGAAGGGTTTTTTTTGTGTCTCTATCTCCTTCAGTTCTGCTCTGATCTTAGTTATTTCTTGCCTTCTGCTAGCTTTTGAATGTGTTTGCTCTTGCTTCTCCAGTTCTTTTAATTGTGATGTTAGAGTGTCAATTTTAGATCTTTCTTGCTTTCTCTTGTGGGCACTTAGTGCTATAAATTTCCCTCTACACACTGCTTTAAATGTGTCTCAGAGATTCTGGTATGTTGTATCTTTGTTCTCATTGGTTTCAAAGAACATCTTTATTTCTGCCTTCATTTCGTTATGTACCCAGTAGTCATTCAGGAGCAGGTTGTTCAGTTTCCATGTAGTTGAGCGGTTTTGATTGAGTTTCTTAATCCTGAGTTCTAGTTTGATTACACTGTGGTCTGAGAGATAGTTTGTTATAATTTCTGTTCTTTTACATTTGCTGAGGAGTGCTTTACTTCCAACTATTTGGTCAATTTTGGAATAAGTGCGATGTGGTGCTGAGAAGAATGTATATTCTGTTGCTTTGGGGTGGAGAGTTCTATAGATGTCTATTAGGTCCGCTTGGTGCAGAGTTGAGTTCAATTCCTGGATATCCTTGTTGACTTTCTGTCTCGTTGATCTGTCTAATGTTACAGTGGGGTGTTAAAATCTCCCATTATTATTGTGTGGGAGTCTAAGTCTATTTGTAAGTCTCTAAGGACTTGCTTTATGAATCTAAGTGCTCCTGTATTGGGTGCATATGTATTTAGGATAGTTAGCTCTTCTTGTTGAATTGATCCCTTTACCATTATGTAATGGCCTTCTTTGTCTCTTTTGATCTTTGATGGTTTAAAGTCTGTTTTATCAGAGACTAGGATTGCAACCCCTGCCCTTTTTTGTTTTCCATTTGCTTGGTAGATCTTCCTCCATCCCTTTATTTTGAGCCTATGTGTGTCTCTGCACGTGAGGTGGGTCTCCTGGATACAGCAAACTGATGAATCTTGACTCTTTATCCAATTTGCCAGTCTGTGTCTTTTAATTGGAGCATTTAGTCCATTTACATTTAAGGTTAATATTGTTATGTGTGAACTTGATCCTGTCATTATGATGTTAACTGGTTATTGTGCTCATTAGTTGATGCAGTTTCTTCCTAGCATTGATGGTCTTTACATTTTGGCATGTTTTTGCAGTGGCTGGTACCAGTTGTTCCTTTCCATGTTTAGTGTTTCCTTCAGGATCTCTTGTAGGGCAGGCCTGGTGGTGACAAAATCTCTCAGCATTTGCTTGTCTGTAAAGGATTTTATTTATCCCTCACTTATGAAACTTAGTTTGGCTGGATATGAAATTCTGAGTTGAAAATTCTTTCCTTTAACAGTGTTGAATACTGGCCCCCACTCTCTTCTGGCTTGTAGGGTTTCTGCCAAGATATCTGCTGTTAGTCTGATGGGCTTCCCTTTGTGGGTAACCCGACCTTTCTCTCTGGCTGCCCTTAACATTTTTTCCTTCATTTCAACTTTGGTGAATCTGACCATTATGTTTCTTGGAGTTGCTCTTCTCGAGGAGTATCTTCGTGGTCTCTGTATTTCCTGAATTTCAATGTTGGCCTGCCTTGCTAAGTTGGGGAAGTTCTCCTGGATGATACCCTGCAGAGTGTTTTCCAGCTTGGTTCCATTCTCCCCTTCACTTTCAGGTACACCAGTCAGACGTAGATTTGGTCTTTTCACATAGTCCCATATTTCTTGGAGTCTTTGTTCATTTCTTTTTACTCTTTTTTCTCTAAACTTTTCTTCTCGCTTCATTTCATTCATTTGATCTTCAATCACTGATACCCTTTCTTCCAGTTGATCAAGTCAGTTACTGAAGCTTGTACATTTGACACTTAGTTCTCATGTCATGGTTTTCATCTCTATCAGATTGTTTAAGGACTTCTCTGCATCGGTTATTCTAGTTAGCCATTCATCAAATCTTTTTACAAGGTTTTTAGTTTCTTTGCGCTGGGATCGTAATTCCTCCTTTAGCTCAGAGAAGTTTGATCGTCTGAAGTCTTCTTCTCTCAACTCATCAAAGTCATTCTCCGTCCAGCTTTGTTCCATTGCTGGAGAGGAGCTGCATTCCTTTTGAAGGGGAGAGGCACTCTGATTTTTAGAATTTCCAGCTTTTCTCTTCTGCTTTTTCCCCATCTTTGTGGTTTTATCTACCTTTGGTCTTTGATGAGGGTGACGTACAGATGGAGTTTCGGTGTGGATGTCCTTTCTGTTTGTTAGTTTTCCTTCTAACAGTCAGGACCCTCAGCTGCAGATCTGTTGGAGTTTGCTCGAGATCCACTACAGACCCTGTTTGCCTGGGTATCAGCAGCGGAGGCTGCAGAAGAGTGAATATTGCTGAACTGCAAATGTTGCTGTCTGATCATTCCTTTGGAAGCTTTGTCTCAGAGGTGTACCCAGCCATGTGAGGTGTGAGGTGTCAGTCTGCCCCTAGTGTGGGGTGTCTCCCAGTTAGGCTACTCGGGGGTCAGGCAGTCTGTCCGTTCTCAGATCCCAGACTCCGTGCTGGGAAAACCACTACTCTCTTCAATGCCATCAGACAGGGACATTTATATTTGCAGAGGTTTCTGCTGCCTTTTGTTTGGCTATGCCCTGTCCCCAGAGGTGGAGTCTACAGAGGCAGGCAGGCAGGCAGGCCTCCTTGAGCTGCGATGGGCTCCACCTAGTTCGAGCTTCCAGGTGGCTTTGTTTACCTACTTAAGCCTCAGTGTGCACCCCTGAATGGGCACCCCTCCCCCAGGCTCTCTGCCGCCTTGCAGTTAGATCTCAGACTGGTGTGCTGTTTGCTAAGACCCTTGGATAAGCACAGTATTAGGGTGGGAGTGACCCGATTTTCCATGTGTTGTATGTCACGGTTTCCCTTGGCTAGGAAAGGGATTTCCCTTCCCCCTTGGCGCTTCCCGGGTGAGGCGATGCCTCGCCCTGCTTTGGCTCTCGCTCGTTGGGCTGCACCCGCTGTCCTGCACCGACTGTCCAACACGCCCCAGTGAGGTGAACCTGGTACCTAAGTAGAAAATGCAGAAATCTCCTGTCTTCTGTATTGCTTACGCAGGGAGCTAGAGGCTGGAGCTGTTCCTGTTCGGCCATCTTGGTGCGGATCTCAAAGCCTATAATTTAATACAGCATTTTTCATATCATGGATTATCACTTGTTAGATAGTCCCAACTGTGCTTAAAATAAAAAAGTACACTTTTTATAGTAAGCCTAAGTACTATGTCTTTAAGTGTTTAAAGTATTCAGAGTCCTGGTTAAAATCATGTGTTGTTTTCATTTTAAATGAACACAGTTTAGTTAAAAGTTAACATTGAATCCTTCATACTACAGTTGAATATGGTATATACAAAACTCTATGGTATGTTTTTCTTTTTAACTGTTGAACCTCTCCCCTCTTGCAAATTTGTGTTACATTTTAACGGTGGGAGCATTAGGCTTTTCACTAGAAATAATTTTATAATTCTTTGTTTTTTTTTAATGTGTTTTCAGTGCCATTTCTCATATCTGATCTCACTGAACTCTGCTGCATCCCTCTGAGGTGGTAGACAGGTAAAATGTCTACCTATTTGCTATTGTAAGGAAACTGAGATGCAGACAGGTTAAGTGACCTGTGCTGTGTTCCACAGCTCAACCTAATTCCAACCATCTGTTTGAAGTTGAGGGTTTTTCATGCCAATAACACCCCCCTCTTAACGGTAGAATAGGGCTTGAAATAAGGTCTTGCTTTGCCAGCAGAGGTGCTCAAACCATTGGCTTGCCTGCCTACCTGATGTCCCCAGGGCAGAAGCCTCCTGACTGACCCAGTGAGGTGTTGCCAAGGGTGGATCTGATCCACCTCTGCCATTTTAAGAAAGTGCCACGTGGTGGCTCATGCCTGTAATCTCAGGCATAATTTGGGAGGTCAAAGCAAGAGGATCGCTTGAGCCCAGGAGTTTGAGACCAGCCTGGGCAACTTAGTGAGACCCTGTCTCTACAAAAGGAAAGTTAAAAAATTAGGTGTATAGGGCACACTGATGTCATAGTCCCAGCAGTTCAGGAGACTGAGGTGGGAGGATTGCTTGAGCTCAGAAGGTCAAGGCTGCCGTGAGCTGTGGTCACACCACTGCAGTCCATCCTGAGTGACCGAGAGAGACCCTGTCTCATTAAAAAATAAATAAATAAATAAAAAGGCAGCAACACTCTCCGTGACCACATTTCACCTTTCCTTGACTGGGCTCCTGTTTGGTGAAGGAGCACATTACATTTGCATTTGCTCCGAGTCCTCCATACTCATGGAATTTTCTTTTGGTATTTAACATTTTTGATTATATGTTTCTTTCGTAGTCCAAAGAATCCTCATCGGTGCTTAGCTGTGACATCTCCGTGGATGACAAATACATTGTCACTGGCTCTGGTGATAAGAAGGCCACAGTTTATGAAGTTATTTATTAAGGACAAATCTTCATGCAGACTGGACTCCTCCTGGTAGCACTTTGCTCTGTCATCCTTTTTGTTCACCCCCCATCCCCGCATCTAAAAACCAAGGATTTCAGATACTCATTGCAGTCGTGGAGTTTAAATCCCCTTTCTTAACCTCACTTCCCACTTGCTATTGAATTGTGAATAGTCATTAAAAACCTGTGATACCAAATCTTCAGCTATCTACTTGGAAGAACATGGAATAAGCATACTTAACAGTGAACAGAATCTTTAATTATGTATTATATCTGTAATATATTTATTTTGTTTAAAGAAGGCTTTCTAACAATGACTGACTAAATAAAGCTGTCTGCTCCTGCATTGATAATGAAGGTGCGTTGTATTTGATACCCCTCCCCCCCTTTTTTTGGCAAAGGAGGGGAAAGGAAGGTTTAAAATAATTGATTTAAAATGTCACTAAATGTAGACTGATGACTGTATAGAGATGTGAAATGTATAATTACACATGGAAGCAATATGTTGCTGTGTTGTTACTAGGTTTTTTTTGTTTTTGTTTTCTACATCTTTTAAAGACCTTTGGAAATTTGGCTGAACAATTAGAACACAACAGGCCATCTCATACTCATTTGGATCTATTTAGACGACGTTAACCAATATATCTATAGCTTTAGATTATATTCGATAAAAGTAATTGGACTTTTTTCTTTTTTTGACTCGTTGACAAGTGTCTTTGTAATATGTTTTTAGTTCCCTTTTTTGTTGTATTATAGACAGATGAACAAATTAAATTTGGCCTCAAAGAGAGAACTTAATCCCTTCTGGATATTTTTGCCACGTTTCTTTGCAAAAGGAGATACATATATATATCTTTAGTCAGTTTTGTTGTTATGAGAAATTATGGGTTATTTTGTGGCATGCTCTTTGGGAGCTGCACAGTTATGGGGAGGACTCCCACTGCTGTGCAAGTTAAGTCTTTCACAAATCAAGGACAGCAGAGAAGGGTTTGCAGAGACCTCCCTCTGAAAAACACAAAGAATGGACTCTCTCCTGGGATGAGGACTTGCTTTCTTTACCTCCGGTTCTTTCCATGTCTTAGTTGGATGTCCCTGAAATGGACACAGGCTGTGCCATTGTGCCAGAAACATTGTGTTATCTTTTATGTTGTTGTTGTTGCTGTTAAAACTATAATATGTGACTTCTTTTTTTATTATTATTTTTTGTTTGAATGCTTTAAAAATCTTTTAAGTCTGTGGATCTGCTGATGTACAGTGCCTTTGCTGCTATGGATCAAAATCAAAAGAACCGTGTAGATATACTTTATTGTATAAGTAGAAAATTACTTAATTTCATACTAGAAATGGGTGGATGCTGCAAGTTGAAATGGACTGTCCATTGACGTTCCTAATGTGGTAGCAGAAAAAAAAAATGGTGTCTTAAGTGCTTAGTGTTTGATGTCATTAACAGTTTCGTAAAACTCTACAGTGTAGAAAGATTTTGATACTAAACTGTGCATTGTACATAGTTCTAATGCATTGTATTGACCACCAGTACTTCTATAATGGTAGATTGTTTGTGCATTCAGACTTTTAAGCATTAAACGTAAATAACTTCTAGTATGCTTATTTTTCTAATTCTTTGTCTTGATGACATTAGTTTATTTTTTATCTTTGGCTGTGCCACTCCTATATATTAAAAATGCCTAGTTTTTTCGAGGGAGATTGTTGATAAGGTAATGTGGGTTTTTTTGTTGTTGTTAAAGTAGTTTGGATTTTTTCATTGTTGCTACTTTTGTTTTGGTTTTGTCTTTACTTGAAAGGAGCTAGAAAAGGTAGGTGATAAAAGTTAACAGTGACCAGTTGGTGCTAAATATTTATTGAGTACTTCTTTGATCTGTAAAAGTACTGCCTATCAAAAGGTTATCATGTCCCTCAAACCCTTGATGCTTTAGAGGTATGCTGTTCAATATGGTTACCCTAGGCATTTGTGGCTCTTTAAATTTTTTAAAGTTAAATAAAACTAGAAATCCAATTTACCAGTCACACGAACTACATTTCAAGTGTCAAGTAGCCACATGTGGCTAATGGCTACCGTATTGGACTGGACACATGAACACGGCCTTTAAGTTAGCCCATGTAAACCATTGCCAGCCATTTGGGTTTGGGAAGCATTTCTAGCATAACACACTGAGATCTTTACACCAGGCTTCTTGGGCTGCTACTGGTTGGGTGTATGAAGATTCAGTATGAGGAGGAGTTTAAATTAAAATTCTAAAGTGCTGGGACTCAAAAATCTGACATTTTAAGGTTCTACTAAGTAGGAGGATTAGAAGCCCCACAGTATTCTGGAAGGATCGTCTGTAACAGAGATACTGACTTTGGTTGCTAAGTACAGTATTCATCAGTTGGACTGGAAGCTGCACTTCCAGTGTGATACCATGTGCGTTGTTACATCGAATGATGATGCACAAGTCAGTCAAGGCTGGCTGAAAAATTAAAAACCATAAATAACACGGGGGTAAGTGATCATCTTCAAAGGTGTGTCCCCTAGACAGGATGGTGGAGTTTATGTTGGACTGGGAAGGAATAATCTTCAATATCTGCTATGTACAGAGCACTGTACTGGCTTATATTACATATATATATGTATAATGTGTATATAATATATACATATAATATTAGCCACCTACACATTATCTCAGGTTTTTCACAGCTCGTGTACCTATGTGATCCAAAGATTTAGCCTCAGGGAAAAGCGAGTCTGAGGAAGGTACTAATGCATCGAGTATATCTGTACACACTGGAAGACTAGGGGCATCTGGCGTTAAGAGGGAGGTGGTTATCCAGGTAAGGCACAGAGCAGAGTTGTCCATTGGACTGACACAGTGGACCACACATTGTCCTAATAACATCTGAGCTCTGGGTGGCTTTGGAGAGGAGAAGCTGGCGATCCCTCGTAGAGTGGCAATCCCAGGGTCTGGACGGCAGCATCAGCTGGCCTCCACCGAGAGCTTGGATTCCCCTCCCCACCTAAGACACTGCATCCCCTTCCCCACAGCAGGGATTGTGTGAACTTTCTCCTCTAGTGCCCAGCTTAGTACCAGGTTTGTATAGTAGTAATCTTTGCTGAATTGGGCAGATTAGGAGGGTAGTGAGCATGGAAATGTAAGTTCTTCCCACTTTTAAAGTATTCCTCCGTTAATTCATGTGTAACCTTATTAAAAATGTTTAAACGATGAGAGAGCTTTGGAGTAAAATAGCTTTGGCACAAAAAGTATGACACATGCATAGTGTGCACCTCTAGAAGGTGGAACGTGCCTGCCTCAAGGGGTTGGAATTCCTATTGGGTATCTGATGGTTGAAGTCTGATGCCTTTAATTGTCTTTAGAGAAATCCAAAACATTGGCTGTTGAATGGAATAAAAAACTGAGATGAATGCATAGATTTAACTTTTTTAAACAAGTGGGCATCTGTTTCCTCTCATTGCTAATGTATTATCAAATTAAATTTTTATGTCTATATATTAATCTCAGCCCTGGCTTAATGTGCACAGAGTCTTGATGTTCTTGATGTTGTAATTCTAATGTTAAAAGTAATTGCTTAAACTTGGTTTTTAAGTTAACCATCGTTTTTGCTTCAAATGTAGTCTTGCAGAGTCTGAAGAACAACAAAGACAGGAATCACCCTGAACCAGGAAAACTTAGATTCAATGAAAGGAGAGCAGAACTCTCAAGACACTACAAGGAAAACCAGAGTAAAGAAGGCATCATGACCTTCCTAAGATTGGCAGGTCAAATGAGAGTGACAGACCCTAAGTCCTTAGAGTATTTATGGATACACACCTCGCTTTGGGCCACTCTTTAGCAATATGGCTTCATAGTCTCAACTGCAAGAGATCCAGCCTTGTCCTAAAACCGTGTATGTTGGAACCTTAGCTGCAGCCTCAGAATACCTGCAAGTGGTTGAAAATTACACAGCCTTGGGATATCCAAAAACTTGGTTTCAAACCATCACACACAGCCATGAAATTCTGGGTTCCTGCAGCCAAAAGCAGGGGAAATGGATGTTCTTCAGCCAGAGGTAGTATTCTGGTTAGAGGTGCTGTGCGCATGCTAGCCTCGTGAACACATCCTCAACTGTCACCTCATCTACTTCCAGACATGCCTCAATCTGGACAGTTTTACAGTTGTGCTGTCCTAGAAGCAAAATGTCCAACTTAAGGTATTTGTCAATTGATATTTTTGACAGTTTTATGGAAATTTGTTCTGAGATTCCGTGTCCAGCATTGAGTAAGCAATTACAAAATTATGAAGATGTCAGGGCCAAAAAAATTACTTGTTTGATATTCTTGGATGCTCATATCCAAAACTACCTAGCTGCTGCAACTTGCAAAGAGGCATTCAACAAGCTCTAAGGTCCTGCATCCAACATTTTCTCACTGGGGCAGCAGCTCATAACCACCCCCGTTCTTTTGAGCTAATTGCATTTATCTGCCTTTAGGTTCAAACTTACATTCAGAACTAACAATGAAAATGGCTTATTTTTGATGACCTGAGCACATTAGAAAACCTCTCATGTATGAGAGCATTTTAAGAGTAATGCTATCAAGATAGAACTCTTACCTTACAAGCAGTTTAGTTTGCATTTTTGGCAGCCTGTGATAGAATCTTGTGGACCCCAGAAAGGAATTCACGGGAAGACTCTAGTTTACCTGTCCTCAGGGAAATAAAATTCTCAGCTAAGACTTCATATATTTGGCCTGCAGAGAGTTCCCACAGGGTTGTTTTTAGTCCAGAGGCAAATGATGAGCACAAGTGTTTTCATGAAAGTTGTCCCATTTGATCTCAATGCAGGCCTAGCCAGGGTGGACACTAGAATCCTGAATTTACACACGAGCACCAAGGATCGGAGGAGAAAGGTGTTTACCCAAATCCTTATCTTCTGGGGATACAAGCCCAAGGGTCCTGACTTGGCGGTCCAGAATTCTGTACTGTCTGTCCAGCATGGAGATTGGAACACAGATGGAAATGAAGGGTTCAAGACACTTCATTGCTCTTTGTCCCTCAGTTGCACACAAATTAACTGGCTTCTGGTTTCAGCATCAC
Organism: Rhinopithecus roxellana; assembly: GCF_007565055.1. Lineage (NCBI taxonomy): Eukaryota > Metazoa > Chordata > Mammalia > Primates > Cercopithecidae > Rhinopithecus > Rhinopithecus roxellana. The sequence goes on from NC_044564.1 coordinate 28,497,442, forward strand.
AGAACCTTTTGACAACTCCTGAAATCAATCACAAATTGTCTTTGTCATGTGCTGTGTGTTCCCACTGTGGGCTGAATGTGGTACGTACAATGCAGATACCCACTTGTGTGTGAGTAGATGTCTCTTGTATGTGCGACCGTTGGCATCTGACTGTCGCAGGGAGCCCATTAACTTCACCCTGTGGGGTGATGAGAACATTGGGAAGGTTATTTTGGAAGAAGATTTAAACTCACATAAATGTCGTATTTTATTTGACTTGGGTGTAGTAAAATACATAATTTACGAAGGTACTTGTGAAGTAGTTGAGTTTTGAGAATTTAGACAGCAAAACTTGGGGACTCTGTTTAGGTAGGATCTAACGAAACTCATGCCCTAGTGTTTCTGGATGGCCCTGCATGTCTCCCTAGACTTAAGGAGCAGTTGGCCATTACCCAGTCTTCACTGGACACCCCCACTGCCTCTTCCAAGAGGAGCTACCATACTTGGTACCCTGGCTGTATCTTATGTAGCAGAAAGTATGAGTTGAGCTAGGGAATTTTTTGTTCTCAGGAGGCTGGAAAGTTGCAGGAGAATGAGTGACTGGTGGGAACTGAGTCAAGGGTGAAATGCAGGCATCGTGACCATGAGGGCTCCAGGCAGGAAGACTGTCAGACCAAGCTTGTGCCTTCCTCCTCGTCCCAGCAGCACAGGGACTGGGAGAGATACTAGCAGAATGTACCACAAGGGCAGGAGTGAGCCTTCAGGACCACTGTGCTGCAAGCAGTGTTCCTTAAGATAACTTCCCATTACTTGAACTTCAGTTGGATGCCTCTTTGCCCTAGAAGAGTTGAGTTTAAACAAATACCTATTCACTTAAACACTGTTGGCATCAACTTTGGGTAATGTACCAAATGCAGAGAAGTCTGTTAGTGCCGAGAATAAAGCATCCCTCTCAGAAGTCAGCTAGTCCTTCCCAGATACCTGAAAACAAGACTTGGTTTCTGGAGTAATTGAAGAAATCAACTGTTAAACCTTGTTCTTAAATCTCCGTCAGAGATTCATAGCACCTTTCATGTTTCCTCTGAGTAGGCAATCCGTGTGAATGAAATGTGATTTCAGGTTTTATGGCTGAGTCAGGAAATTCAAAGTTATGGTTTCCATGCTGATGGTTATCCCACCACTACCAGTGCAGCCGGAGGCATCCAGGCTTTAGTATGGGCAAGAACAGCCTCTTGGGCATGAGAAGGTGGTAAAGATTACTTAGAGAACAAAGGCCTTATTTGCAGACATGGGTTCCTGAGTGATGGTCTTAAAAACAAAGCATAAAGTGCCCCTAATAAGAAGGTTAGCGGTGACTCAAGCTGACTAAAAGTGAAAGGATTTAACCGCAATCTCTGAGGGGTAGACACATTTTTGAGTCACCTTTGCATTTACCTTGAGAGGCTCTGCGTGAGGTGGTTGGCTTGTGCTTTGCAGACATCCTGCTTTGTATGCAGCACAGACTTTGAGCAGGAGACTTAGCAACCAGACTTCCAGCTCAGCTCTTCCAACTTCAGCACGCGGCATTTGCAGTGTATGTGTGTGTGTGTGTGTGTGTACTTTTCTTGCCAAAGATTTGCTTGTGCACAAATTACAGAGCACAGCATTATGGTGTCTTTTTCATATTTCATACCACTAGGTTTTTAAAACTCATTGAATTTATAATCTGACCGCAGATCTGCAGGAGAGAATAAGATAAGGCAATTTGGTGGTGTCCAAGCTTACAAAGTTTCAAATTTTTAAATTGTTAAAAATTTTTCTTATTTTTGTGGTGACAATTGTCGCATCATAATTTACCTCTGTCATCTGACATTTTCAGGAAGTGAAAAATTCCATGTTACTTACTTTTTTAGATAACTGACATTTACTCTTTGAAAAACTGAAACGAACTTTTTGATTGAAAAATGTTCAGATGTATTGAACTCTCTTCTACCTTTACTCCCCTTCAAAAGGTGCTATAAAGGTTCCTGATGTTTTAGAAAGTCAAGGTAACAATGTTTTGGTTGTGCTCTGTAGCAGCTATACTTTCCTTAGTGTTTTCATTCCTAATGATCCAAACAAATGGATGCATCACTTTCCACAGGCCAGCTGCAATGCCAAATGTTTCATTCACATAATCTCATTTTTGCCCTCACAACTACCCTGTAAAATAAAGGTGTGGGTTCTCAAAACTCACTTGAAATATTTGAGCCCATGTGTATTTAGGAAGGCAGATTGTTTTTCTTGTTTCTATTTTTTGAGACAGAGTCTCACTCTCGCTCAGGCTGGAGTGCAGTGGCAGATTTCGGCTCACTGCAACCTCCACCTCCCAGACTCAAGCGATTCTCCTGCCTCAGTCTCCCAAGTAGCTGGGATTACAGGCGCCTGCCACCACACCCAGCTAATTTTTTCTATTTTTAGTAGAGACAAGGTTTCACTGTGTTGGCTAGACTGGCCTCGAACTGCTGGCCTCAAGTGATCCGCCCCGCTTGGCCTCCCAAAGGGCTGGGGTTACAGGCCTGAGCCACTGCACCCGGCCGAGGAATGCAGATTGTGTGTGCACCAAACATTACGTCCCATTTACTAGTACCCCATAATGAAGCACATTCATCTTTCTGGGCAAAGCGTCTGAATGTTCATGTTCAGTGGAGTCGGTAATGGCGATAAACATATACAGCTCCGTTTAGGTTCGTTTTGTCCCCAAATGCATCATGAAAACACTTCTGGCTTTCTCTGAATTTTTTATTTTGGAATTGAAAAGGAGTTTGTGGATCTGTGTTTTTGATCTCATTTTGAAGATGAGGAATCAGATTCACAGAGGTTAAGTGACTTCATCAAGGGACAATGACGGAAGCTTGCTATAATGCCAGAGCTGATGTCTCAGCATCTGCCCACTGTCAGTGTGTGCTCTCATTCTCAGGGATGGGACGACCCTATCTAGAATGTTCTTTCGGTTCCCTGTTTTGTATTGTCTCCCACATACTACTTACATATGTTCTCTGCATCTCTTTTTTTTTTTTTTTTTTTGAGACGGAGTCTTGCTCTGTTGCCCAGGCTGGAGTGCAGCGGCGTGATCTCCGCTCACTGCAAGCTCCGCTTCCCGGGTTCACGCCATTCTCCTGCCTCAGCCTCCCGAGTAGCTGGGACTACAGGCGCCCGCCACCACGCCCGGCTAATTTTTTGTATTTTTAGTAGAGATGGGGTTTCACCGTGTTAGCCAAGATGGTCTCGATCTCCTGACCTCGTGATCCACCCACCTTGGCCTCCCAAAGTGCTGGGATTACAGGCGTGAGCCACCGCGCCTGGCCCTCTGCATCTCTTCTAATCAGTCACTGAAAATTACTTTTTCACTATGCCCAAGAAAAAATCCATACTTCTTTAAAAAATAATAAAGTAATGCATGGGCTTTGTTACAGACAGTGTGTCCTTGGCCCTGCAAAAGTTGGTTTTTCATGTGATGCTATACGTGACTCATCTAATCTTTAGATGAGAGGCATTGTTAAAAGCTGGCTGGGCACGATGGCTCACGCCTGTAATCCCAGTACTTTGGGAGGCTGAGGCGGGTGGATTACCTTCGGTCAAGAGTTCAAAACCAGCCTGGTCATCATGGTGAAACCCGGTCTCTACTAAAAATACAAAAAATTAGTCAGGCATGGTGGGAGGCATCTGTAATCCCAGCTACTTGGGATGCTAAGGCAGGAGACTCGCCTGAATCCAGGAGATAGAGGTTGCAGTGAGCCAAGATTGCGCCATTGCACTCCAGCCTGAACAACAAGAGCGAGACTCTGTCTCAAAAAAAAAAAAAAAAGTGTGTGTGTATATATATGTTTATTTTTATTTTATTATTTGCTTTTTGAGATGGAGTCTCTCTCTGTTGCCCATGCTGGAGTACAGTAGCACCATCTCGGCTCACTGCAACCTCCAACTCCCGGATTCAAGCTATTCTTCAGCTTCAGCCTCCCAAGTAGCTGGGACTACAGACAGGCACTATCACGTTCAGCTAATTTTTGTATTTTTAGTAGAGACGGGGTTTTGCCACATTGGCCAGACTGGTCTCGAACTCCTGACCTCAAGTGATCTCCCTGCCTTGGCCTCCCAAAGCGCTGGGATTACAGGCATGAGCCACTGTATATTTTAATGGTAATTAAAAGATCAACCAAAAAAAATGCAGCATCAAAAATGTCTTTAAAATTTTCTGATTGGAGACGTCTCAATCCATGTTTTATTTTTTTTCTCCTCCCAACTTAGATCAATGAGACAGAAAATTAACAAGGATATTCAGGACTTGAACTCAGCTCTGGACCAAGCAGACCTAACAGACATCTATAGAACTCTCCACCCCATCACACTTATTCCAAAACTGACCATATAATTGGAAGTAAAACACTCCTCGGCAAATGCAAAAGAATGGCAATCATAAACAGTCTCTCAGACCACAGTGCAATCAAATTAAAACTCAGGATTAAGAAACTCACTCAAAAGTGCACAACTACATGGAAACTGAACAACCTGCTCCTGAATGACTACTGGGTAAATAACAAAATTAAGGCAAAAATAAGTAAGTTCTTCAAAACCAATACAACGTTTTGGTCTGGTACAAACAACGTACCAGAATCTTGGGGACACAGCTAAAGCAGTGTTTGAAGGGAAATGTATAGCACTAAATGCCCACAGGAGAAAGCAGCAAAGATCTAAAATCAACACTGTAACATCATACTTAAAAGAACTAGAGCAGCAAGCGCAAACAAATTCAAAAGCTAGCAGAAGACAAGAAATAACTAAGATCAGAGCAGAACTGAAGGAGATAGAAACACACAAAAAAAAAACCCTTCAAAAAAGCAATGAATCCAGGAGCTGGTTCTTTTGAAAAGATCAAAAAAAATAGACTGCTAGCCAGACTAATAAAGAAGAAAAGACAGAAGAATCAAACACACAATAAAAAATGATAAAGGGGGTATCATCACTGATCCCACAGAAATACAAACTACCATCAGAGAATACTATAAACACCTCTACACAAAAAAACTAGAAAATCCAGAAGAAATGGATAAACTCCTGGAAACGTACATCCTCCCAAGACAAACCAGGAAGAAGTCGAATCCCTGAATAGACCAATAACAAGTTCTGAAATTGAGGCAGTAATAAATAGCCTACCAAACAAAAAAAAGCCAGGACCAGATGGATTCACAGCTGAATTCTACCAGAGGTACAAAGAGGAGCTGGTACCATTCCTTCTGAAACTATTCCAAACGATAGAAAAAGAGGGAATCCTCCCTAACTCATTTTACGAGGCCAGCATCATCCTGATACCAAAGCCTGGCAGAGACATAACAAAAAAAAAAATTTGAGGCCAATATCCCTGATGAACATCGATGTGAAAATCCTCAATGAAATGTAGTTAGCTTTTTAAAAGATGCACAACTTTGTGTTAATTTTTTTTTCTTTCTTTTTTTTTTTTCTTTAGAAAATGGTGCATTTGGTTCTGGCCTAGTTTCTTTCCTTTCTTTTTTTGTTTTTTTGTTTTTGTTTTTGTTTTTTTCCTTAAAAACAAGTACTTTGTAGTATGTACAACATTCTTGTATGATAGATGTCATAAGGGAAGCTTTTCCTTGATTACTTTTGTATGTTTTGATTCATGAGCTCATAAAGGCCCAACCATGGTGGTTAAACAATTGTTTACAGTCATGTTAAAATCACACTAAGATAACAGGAGGCCCTGTTCACAGGCTAGATTGATGGGCTTCAAGGCAAAGGACACAGGTTGCTTGAAATCTTGACTGCCACAATTCTGGGTGCACAAAGGCATCTTAAACTGTTGCTCAAGTCTGAGGGCCATCTGATTATGTGGCCTGAGGGCTCAGTGTCACATACCTGTACTAAAGAAGGCTGACTCTCTCCCCATTGCCAAGAACTTAGGGAATTCAGAGAGATGACTGTAGAGTTTTAATTAAGATCTCATCACAGAACTTGGACCAGTTAAGTTACTGTCTGAATTGCTTTCCTGTGAAAAACAAGAGCTGCCAGAGCCACTGCAGGATTCATAGCTATTTAGATGAGTGCATAATTGGCTCCCTAGAGGAGAATTGGGCAGCTATGAGTGTTTTAAGTGAGATCATCTTTTCGGGACGTTGCAAAACTATAATCCTATTCATCTGTAGTTCCTGAAAAATCTTTCCTGAAACCTCCACTGTCCAGGGAGGTATGACTGATGTCAGAATGGAAAGTTGACCCCTTGCTCCCTCCATCCTTGCTTTGGACATAACAATCACATGCGATGCCAGTGGCGGGCACAGAGGGAGTAATAAACGTGAGGTCTTCCCTCGATTCATTCCTCTCAAGCTAAGACTGTATTCTTAGTGAATATTTGTTCTTGGAACTGTTACTTGACTAATATGTATAAAAGTTGTCATATAAAATGTGATAATGATCAAGCAGATTGGTTAGAAAAGTTACACAACTTTTTACAATGCAGATTGTGGGCAGATATACTTTTTTAAAAGGCAAATTCTGTTTTTACTGTAATGCTTTCTAAGAAAGACCATATTTTAATGTCTAAGTAAATACACAAACCATCAGATGTGTATGACCATCCGTGTTAAAGTCAAGCATTAGGTCCAGGTGTCTGGCTTGGGCAGTTGAGTGGCTGGCAGTGTCATCCTCTGAGATAAGTGAGGGGTGGGGAATGGCGTTTACCATGAGACATATACATGAACGGCATCGGAGGAAAGTGAAAGTGTAAGTCCAGAGCCATGAGAAGAACGTCTAGGCAGAGGTGATAGTTGTCAGTATTTCCATAGAAATACTGCTGTGAGGATGAAGGAGATGGCCTCACAGTATGTAGTGAGGGGAGGAAAGGCCTGGACAGAATCCTGAGAATTAAGATAGGCAGATCTAAGAGAAGAGAAAACAGTGCGAAAATAAGTGGTCCACTGGCTGTAGTCGCCAGCCTATAAGATGGCTGCTAGGCCGGGTGCGGTGGCTCATGCCTGTAATCCTAGTATTTTGGGAGGCCAAAGCGGCTGAATAACCCGAAGTCAGGAGTTTGAGACCAGCCTGGCCAACATGGTGAAACCCCATCTCTACTAAAAATACAAAAATTAGCTGGGTGTGGTGGTGAGCATCTGTAATCCCAGCTACTTGGGAGGCTGAGGCAGCAGAATCACTTGAACCCAGGAGGCAGAGGTTGCAGTGAGCTGCAGTCAGGCTACTGCACTCTACCATGGGCGACAAGAGCAAAACTCAGTCTCAAAAGAAAAAAAAAAAAGATGGCTGCTACAGACTCTGCCTCAGGACTTACCTCTGTGTGCAGCCCTCCTCCATTGTACCAGGATTGAGCTGTGTCACCAGTGGGATGTGGCAAAAGTTATGGCGTATTAGGTTATACCAGATTATAAAAGACACTTTCGGCTTTGCTGTCTCTTTCTCACCCCTCCTGTCACTCACTCTGGGGAAGCCACCTGCCATGTTGTGAGCATCCTGGGAAGAGTCTCCTGTCATGAGGAGCCTGGGCTTGGCCAACTGCCCTGTGGGTGAGCTTGGAAGTGGAGCCTCCAGCCCCAGCTCACACACTGCACGTTCATTGGAAACCCTGAGCCACAACCACCTGGCTAAACTGTTCCTGGATTTCTGACTCACAGTAACTGTGAGATAATTTTTGCTGTTTTAAGTCAGTAAGTGTTGAGGTAATTTGTTTTACAGCAATAGATAACTAATACACAGGTTATCTGTAATTCAGGTCTAGTTGACATTTTTTCCCCAACACTGAAAGAGAAATCCATCATCTAGGGCTCTTTTCATCACAGGTTTCGTTCTGATCTCCCTCCAAGTCGTTACTAAACAGACAATGGCTTTCAGGGTCACTTAAAATCATTTCTAGCCATACGCAGAAATTTTAGATTTTTGTTTTTCTGTTACTTTAGTAGTCTTGTAACTGTAACTTCTTGGGACTCATTACATCGTCTTTTGTTTTTTGTGTTTTTTTGAGACAGGGTCTCGCTCTGTCACCCAAGCTGGAGTGCAATGGTGCAATCTCAGCTCACTGCAGCCTTGACCTCCTGGGCTCAATCAAGCCTCTCACCTCAGCCTCCCAAGCAGTTAGGACTATAGGTGTGCACCACCACACCGGGCTAATTTTTGTATTTTTTGTAGAGACAGGATTTTGCCATGTTCCCCAGGCTGGTCTTGAACTCTTGGGCTCAACTGATCTGCCTGCTTTGGTCTCCCAATGTGCTGGGAGGATAGACGTGAGCCACTGTGCCCGGCCAGATTTTTTAACATCTAAGGAGTAAACTATACGAAGAAGACTTTCTTATAGTGGAGAAAAGAAAGGACCAGGGAAATTGACCTGTCAGAAAGAAGGAAGAAAAGTTGACAAGATGGAGAGATACCAAGATGTCAAGATTGAGCAGAGCTGCTAATAGTACTTGAGCTTTTCCTCCAAGCAAAAATGGTCAGCTGTTTAAGGACAGCTGCAACATTTTTCCCTGGCAGGGTGGAAAGTTAAATAAAATCTAAGGTTTTGAATAGTTAAGAAAACTTGAAAATGTTGATTATGTTCTGATTATATTCAGATGATTCAATGATACTTAAGAATCACTGGGTATTACTGGTCTGGAGAATTCACTAAGAAAGCAACTGTAGTAATATTTCTGGAAAAAGGTGTGGGAATTAGAGTTCTTTATTTGACCTTCAACGGACTGTTATGTAGAAGAGCACAGCAACCATGCAGATAACAAAACTGCATGAAATATTTGCAGCATATATGACAAGCAAAGTTTTAATATTTTTATGTATAAGTGACTTTTACAAACTAATAGTAAAATGTACCAAATGACACAACTGGACTATTCAGCAAAGATGAAAATTGTTGTTAGAATTTGTAACTGAATGAGTACAAATTCAAGATAGCATTTTTCACCTATCAAAGTAGCCACAACAATTATTTTTAATCCAGTGTTAGGGAAGAGTGGATAACAGACATTCTCAATTCTCATATATTGTAAATGAAAATTGAAATTGATAAAATGTCCATGAAAGGATTTTTTTTTTTTTGAAACAGAGTCGCACTTTATTGCCAAGGCTGGAGTGCAGTGGTGTGATCTGCAACCTCTGCCTCCCGGGTTCAAGCGATTCTTGTGTGTGCCTAAGTCTCCTCAGTAGGTGGGGTTGCAGGTGTGCACCACCACACCTGACTAATTTTTGTATTTTTTTTTCCAGTGGAGATGGGCTTTCGCTGTGTTGGCCAGCTTGGTCTCTAACTCCCGGCTTCAAGTGATCCACCTGCCTCAGCCTCCCAAAGTGCTGGGATTACAGACATAAGCCACTGTGCCTGGCCGGAAAGACTTTTTGGAAATGTGTTTCAATCATCTTAATGCACGTAAGCTTTGACTCAATACAGTGTCTATCATTTTACTCTAAATATTTCAGGGTATGTTCAAAGATTTTTTTTAAAAAAGGGATCTTAGTTGAATTCTTTTTTTTTTTTTTTTTTTTTTGAAATCTACAAATAACAGAAACCCAATGTGAAAAGGCTTAAACAAAAACAAAGAGTTGATTGGCTAGGGGAATTGAAAGGTTTGAAGAACTGAGCTACAGAAGAGCAGGAATGCAGCTGGGCCTCGGGAACAAGGCCCAAGGGTTCCCAGGTTTCCAGGCCATACCCTCACGCTCATCTGCTGCTCTCTGAGCAGTCTCTTATGTTTACTACAGACTGCCTTTTTCTCATGGTGGGAAACATCACCATTGGTCCAACGGACTGTATCAACAAAGGAAAGGCTGACACCTCTTAAATTCTCTGAGTTCTAGTTCAAAAACAATTCTATGAAGAGATGCTGAAGGCCGAGTCTGGAGGATCAGATGACCACCCATGGAACAGTCGATTGTGATGCTGATGATTGGCCTAAATTGTCTCAGGTGCCCTCTTCAGATGACTTGACTTGTGGCCCTGATGTTGAAGATACCAGAAAATGCATAGCCATGCATCTGGGAGGAGGGGAAGGGTCTAGCAACTGGGCAGGCATGCCCTAGATACCCACAGGAAAAGTTTGCTTTTTCCCATGATAAGCCATACGCTAGATGCAGTATGGTGTTTAAATTATGAAAACGGAGATAGGGGGTGAGAAACATGGTGAACAGCAGAGAGCCATCCGTGGCTTCAGAATGGTGGCAGGAGATAAGAACTTGGTAGCTGTGTCACTGAATCTACTGATAGGTCACTTTCTTGAGGAAGATTTAGCCAAATTCAGTTGGCATACTGGAGGCATGTAATTAATATCACCTAATTCACATGTGGGTGTGAATGGAAGTGAAGAATCTGATATTTATTACATGCTTACAGTATGTCTGACTCTGGGGGAGGTACCTATCTAACTAGTTACCTAAATATATATATTTCATGTATTTCTGACTTCAACTCTATAAGACTTTGGAAGCCCCCTATACATACAAGGACACAAAAGTTAAATAACTTTTCCAAAGTCACACAACTAGTAAGTGGCCAAGCCTTTGAGATTCTGACTTTGATGTGCTGGTTCCTTGTATCTCCTGACCTTTCTCAAAATTTTCACTCCAAGATGTCTTAAAGATATGGCATACCTTTCACTTAACCAGCATTTCGTATACCATTCATTTTGCATTTTATAATGCTTGAGTTTATGTCATTTGATTTTCTCCAATATAAACTTCACATCATTATTTCTGCATATTTGTAAAACCTGTCCCAAACAATGTAAATCCCTTACCCAATAGAGTCTCCAGTGACCATAGTGAGCTGGCTCTTCATAGAGGAAGGACAAATACGCCTCCACAAAATGCTGATCTATCCATCCATTTTATTTTATTTTATTTTTTTTGGAGACGGAGTCTCCCTCTGTTGCCCAGACTGGAGTGCAGTGGTGCAGTCTTGGCTCATTGCCACCTCCATCTCCTGGGTTCAAGTGATTCTCCTGCCTCAGCCTCCTGAGTAGCTGGAATTACGGGCGTCTGCCAACATGCCTGGCTAATTTTTGTATTTTTAGTAGAGATGGGGTTTCACTATGTTGGCCAGGCTGGTCTCAAACTCCTGACCTTGGGTGATCCACCTGCCTCGGCCTCCCAAAGTGCTGGGATTACAGGCGTGAGCCACCGCACCTGCCTATCCATTCATTTTAGAGTCATGATGGTTCAACAAGCAGCTGCTGTCTGATCAATCATTCTTTCATTGAGCGAGTGTTGACTGAGGACATAGCATGTGCTAGAACTATATTTGGGGCTGATGGGCATGTTAAAGTATCTAGGAGCCAAGTATTAAAGTATTCCTGTGCCAAGTAGTATCACACCAAATATTCTCCTATCCAAATCCCCACCTGCCAATTTAATGCTGAAACACTGAGAGCTCTGCTTTTTAGTAAACCTTTTCAGCAAATTTCTTCTGGTCTGAAGTCATCTGTTGATGAGCATATCATGGAAGAGAGAATCAAGAGCTTTGTAAAATTCAAGCTCTGTTACATCTATTTAATCCCTCTGATCTACTAGACTTGTCACTCTGTTTTAGAAGGAAATTAGATGGTTCTGACAAGACTGTTCTTCACAAAGCAATGTTGATTATTACCTAGTATTCTGTGATCTTATGGGTGTTTGCAAATTGATTTTTTGATGATTTGTTCTAGTATTTTCCAAGTATGAAAACTAAACTGACTGCTCTATGATTTTCAGGGCTGTCCCTTTCTCTCTTTCAAATATAGATCTCTCTACTTTTTACTGGTTTTTAGTGTCCTTGCTGATCCCTGTCGAATTTTTTAAATTGCTTTTGTAAAACACTGTTAGCCTTGCTTCAAAGTTCGGTAAGAGAAAATACTTAAAGGAAACGATGACTTGAACATCTACAGTCCATTTTAGAAAAGAAAACGTGATAATAAGCATTGTAATACAGAGGTTCTTACAAATTGGCAATCTCCCAGAGGATTTGCTAGGCCACCATTCACAGAGCTAAGGCTGGCCTTAAATGCTAGCTAGAAGGTGGAAGATTGCCATTCTGTTTAGGGGCATAACAACAAGTAAATGTTTAGTGAAATGCTTAAAGGTGTTTAAGGCAAATTGATTCAAATATGTCTTCCCCTTGGCAAGCCTGCTTTGTAAAAGACATACACAGATTACAGGATAATATATACTTTTGAGATGTAAAGAGATTTGTTTAGTCCTCTGAAGAGGATAATCATCAATGGAGATAGCTTACTTGCTTTTTCCTGCCATTCGACTAAGTTCAATATTGTATTGTACTAGAAGCATAGGTGAAAAATCTCCTTCTAACTAACTGAATTTGAAAATGTAGTCCACAACCAATTTAGACTGTTATTGTGTGGAAATTACGTCAAGACAACAACCTTTGAGATTGTACTAGGCTTACTGTGTGAAAACCAGAGAATAGCTGTGAAATTCCCTCGTCTAAAACATCTGGGAGAGAAAACTAGGTGAATACACCCAGATGTGCTCCAGACAGAGAACTGATGGGATTTTCTTCATTCTCTAGTTTCTTTCTTGGCACCATCGTAGGCTCATTGGTACACTTAGCTTTGGAATCTTAAAAGCAATAGTTCAGTAAAGAGAGCTTTGTGGCTCCAAGGCAGACAGAACCATTTTTCAATTGCAGAAGCACTTAATTCTTTCTCACTTTAAGTGTGAAAGCCATTTGGGTGATAGCCCAGGCAGGGTATTGCAGACCGAGAGTGAAAAACTCTTGGCCTCTGAAAAGAAACAGTAGGGGGAAAAATTCAGTTACCATTTACTAAGAGACCAAGAAAAAAAAAAAAAAGGATTGCATTTCAAAAAAAAAAATTGCTTTTGGCAACTGTGCTTAAGACTCTCCAATTTGGAAGTTAAACATGGGAAAATGTTATAAACGGGTTGCAGCGTATTTGTCTATCACTCTCTTTTTGAAGTGGCAATCTGGGTGACTGGAAAGTATGAACACATCTCTATTCTAGTGCAGCTTGCTGAGAACTGCAAGTTACAGAACGAAGCCTGCCTGTTGGGCTGCTGCTTATAAATAGAAGGAATCTGCTTCATGCCATAGACGGGGAGCTTCCATTGGAGATTTTCATGTGTGTGAAGGAAGCTTGTGTGTATTTGACAGGACAGCTCAGCTCTCATGAGCCAGCAAGTAATGACAGAAGAAGGGGACCCAGCAAATAGCCATTCTCTGAATGTGCTCCTTGAGGAGTTGGGATAGTTCCTGTAGCAGGAATCCTCATGCCAGAATCAGGACTTGGGGGCTGGCGAGTGGCTCAGGGTTCTATCAGGCAGGCCTAGGGAGTTCTGTAATGCCCATAGCTATTCCGCGATGACTCATCCTCCCTAGTGACAAGCATTCTCTTCCTCTTCCTCCCTTTTTGATAGCGGTAGTCATTTTATAAGATGATAGGCCTATGGAAAATTTGAAAGTCTTATGGGACATTCATATTCAGATAGGAAAATAATATTTGAAAAGAGATAACAGTACAACCACTAAGGAAAACAGTGTAAAGTTTCCTTAAAATTTTTAAAATAACACGTGGTACTGTGTGCCTGTAGTCTCAGCTGCTTAGGAGGCTGAGGTGGCAGGATCACTTGAGCCTAGGAAGTTCAAGACCAGCCTGGACAACATAGCCAAATCTTGTCTCTAAAAGAAAAATCCTTAAAAAAATAAAAATAGAACTACCATAGGATTCAGGAATCCCACTGCTGGGTATATATGCAAAGGAAATGAAATCAGTATGTCAAAGAAATATTGGCACTCGTATATTCATTGCAATGTAAATCACGATCGGCAGGAAATGGTACCAATCTATGTGCCCATGAATGATGAATGAATAAAGAAAATGTGGCATATATAATAAATTATATATATTATATATTATATATATAATACTATTCAGCTCTAAAAAGAAGGAAATCCTGTCATTTGCAACAACATGGATGAACCTGGAGGACATTATGCTAAACGAAATAATCCAGGCACAGAAAGGCAAATACTGCATGATCTCACTTATAGGGAATCTAAAACAGTTGAACTCAAAGAAGCAGAGAGTGGAATGATGGTTACCAGGCACTGGGGGTGATGCTGGGATTGAGAGATGTTGGCTAAAGGGTACAAAATTTCAATTAGAAAGGAGAAGTTCAAGAGATCTATTACACAACATTCTGACTATAGTTAACAATATTGTACACTTGAAAATTGCTAAGAGAACTGGATTTTAAGTGTTCTCACCCCCCCAAAAAAAGATAAGTGTATGAGGCAACACGTATATTAGGAGCTCAATTTAGCCATTCTACAATACATGTTGTACACCCTAAATAGATAAAATTTTTGTCAATTTGAAAAATAAATTTTAAGAAAAGAGAAAAAGAAAAGGGATAATTATCTGCTGAGTAGGTTATGCATTTACAACATTTTTTCAAAGCCCCACAGTAACACAATTATGTAGGTGGTGCTGGCCCCCCTTAAATGCATGGAAATGGGGGCTCCAGGAAGCAAAGTGATGGGCCCAGAGTTCATAACTCGTAAGTGATGTGACTAGTTTACTTAGCTGACCTTCACCGCCCATCATCAGCTGCTCCACCTTTTCCTCCCATGAGGAAAAGCCCACCTGTGAATTACACCAAGAGCCTGATTATCCAAGGGGGAAAATGAGTCCTTGTCCTGTGGCCTGGCTGTCACTTATGTCTTTGCACTTCTACTGAGGAGCGGTGGGAGCAGCAGCGGCCAGCCACTCTTGGGCAGTTCTGTTGAGAGACCACATGTGATAGTTCAGCACCAGGTCTGCTTTACAGCAGGGATTATCAGTCATTTGTCAGCGCTCTGTAAGCCCTTCAATTTTCCGGGCGAGCAAAAAGTCCTTATTCATTCCTCCGAGGATTGTTGTCATCCAGCTGTCATTTGGGCATTTAGAGCGCAAGAGTTTGTGCTGTTCATCTGGCCATATTTCTCACAGTGACATCTGCGTTTCTCCCTCTCTTCTTTCCTAGACTCTGGTTCAATTTAGAGGTATATACTACTGTTTTTCTTATGCTTAATGTCTAAATAAACAAAAACATCTTGATGGCTTGATGTGTTCAGGGCCACCATCTTAGGGATGTTTTAAAGTCAATGCAATAAGTGATATTCAATGATTTCTAGACTTCTATCAATTTTGGAAACAAGGTCCTCACCAACTGTTCACACACACACAGACACACACACACACACACACACACACAATGTGTTCTGCAGTATCAAAACTCTTGCCATGTCATTCAGTGGAGAACTTGTAAGAGCTTCATTGGTTCTGCTTGGGTGAACACACCTAGGCACTGGATCCCAAAAGAGAAACCAAAGACAGGGTCATGTTTTTCATAAAACTTTCAACAGATTGTGGCAACAAATGTATGAACAAACACACACATGAATAAATAAGTGTAATAAGTAAGTTTTCATTTAAAAAAAAGACTACACATTCAAATAGTCTTTAGTCTAAGTATATATTTTCATGATTGTCTGTAGGTGCATTAGAAATGTCTTTTTCAAGAATTGATGGAGATTTCAGATGCTTGATGTTTGTTTTCAACCTATTTTGCCCTCTCCCTTCTGCAAATGGTCAATTCCACATGGATAGCCAAAATTATCAAAAAATGTCCACTGTTCCCTGAAATTCTAAATGTAGTAACCAATAATGTGAAATATGATGTTTATTGTCCCTACCATCCTACACCTGCACCCCCCAAACTCATCCCTGGAGAGATTCTAAGAAGAGTAAAGCAAAAGGAATTGGGAAGAAGAAAATGATCTCATTTGCACTAGAAAAAAACTGAAGAGGACATAGATATATTTAACCAATATATTTTATTAAAGAATTTTAGTAAATGTATATTTCATAGTTACATATTTAAGTATGTGTGTAGACACTCTTTGAATGCAGGCGAGCTGAATCTGTTTCATGGGTGCACCAGTGCTGAAGGTTTGTTTATGTTTTAAAGAGATCATTAAGGTTAGAGGTTTTAATTTCTTGGAGGTGTGGGAGATAGCTTCCGGTTCTTTCTCAGCCACTTTCCTTTCTTCTCTCTCCTCTTTCCCTCTCTTCATTCTCACTTCTCCTTCTGAGTACTCAGCTAGACTAGGCAAGAGGGGCCCAGCCCTTGCCCCATAGTTTACAGAGCCCTACACATCACATAGAGACACAGATTAATTAAAGAACATGTGGACACCTCTGTCACTTGGGATCCAGTGTTCAGTGCTGAGACAGTGTGACCCTAAATACCCACCCTCATGACTAACACCATTCAGGCCCCAGGCAAATACTTCTCTATCCTTGTCCTCTATCCAAATGCCTTAACAATGTACGGACTGTCCTGCTGCTACTCACATTAGAGATGAACACTACTTTAGAGTCTGTGAAAAGATTTTGAGTGGCAGAAGCGCTTAGGTAAGAGAAAAGACAAATTAATTAGCTTGTCAAATCATTTTTCTCCGATAGCATGAATGCAATAGAGCCTCGCGTGATTGAGTACCATTTCCCAGTTGTGCTGAGCATCTACTTTCTTACTTCTCTTTGTGGTTCCACAGGTATTTACAAATTAGAGCAGCATTCAGAACACTAGCACATGGAGTCTAAGGAGCATATTCTGAAATGAAATCATCCAAATTACTCCTACGTCTTTATAGCTGCACATCCAGACATTTCGTGAGAAGTAGTCATTTTTCATATATGGCTCTAGATGTTGCTTTAAGAGATGGTGAAAATTGTGATATGACTATGTATATCAAAATGAAAATATTTGGTAATATTGTCTGTGGTAAAAATAATCTATGATGGACAATCCAAATACAATGTTTGAACATGATATATAAAGGAATTTTATTGACAACTCCAGTTGCTACTGTGTTAGTAGAGTAAATGTTCTCCAAATAGAAATTAGTAATAAAAAAACTACCTTAGGACAATAATATTTTAAGGAAAGCATCTATTTTGGCATTACTGTCAATAGAATACAAAATAAGTGAAAGTGTTGATTACAACATAATTAGTGTTTTGCTGAAACAATGGCAAGAAAAACCAACTTTGTGAACTGTATTTGTGATTTAATGACACCTATTTTATTACTTATCAAACACTACTGGCCTATCAAGAAAACACCCAGACACACAATGAAATTAAATCTAGTCATATTTGAGAGTTTGTTGACTTTCAGTCATGCAAAAACCATAGCTTTAAAAAAAATTTTTTCATTTTATCATTATGAATATGTATTTGTCCAAGAAAAGGATAGAATAGCCATTATTTGGCAGTTTGTTAGCTTATAATTATTTAGCTCTGTGGTACGCGGCATCCGTTCATACCCTTGCCACATTCCACCATCTTTCTTCCCTCATTATCCCTTGTTTTCTTTTCTCTTCCCTCAGATGTGGCTCTGTTTCTCCCTTGTATTCCTCTCTTCTCTCCTTTTGTCCTTATAGATCTTACTGCACAATCTCAATTAATTAATGTAATTTTTTATTTTAAAAAATCAAATTAATCTCGGAGTCTCCATCTCTCTCAAATGGCAAAAATACGTCAATTTCAGTCTTTATGGAGGAGGGCATAAGAATGGGATTCTCTTCCTCTTTCTCTTCTCTTCTCTTTCTCTAGGGCCATATAAAAACTCCGAAAGCTTACACTGAAATCAGGAGAAGGCTCTTTCACTCAGGACATCAGACTGAACACTGAAATCCTGGGTCCCAAGCTAGGTAACTCACTGAAGATGGGCAGTTCTCCAGCTTTTTTGTGAAGCTGGGACTCGGTCTGTCATTGTTGCTATTGGGAACCTGGTGGTGAGAGTCCAGATTCTCCCAGACCCCACATCGATAGCCTCCTGAGGTCCTGCCACCACCCTCCATGGTGCAGCAGGGAGGTGGGTGTGGGTCATACTGTTTGAAGAATTTGACAACCCCAACCCCTTCCCAGTCTGGGGGCAATATCTCTGCTTCCATTACTACCTTCGAATCCCTCCTTCCTCCCCATCCCTAGCATAATTCCTTCAGGAGTCCTGTGATTCTGAAAAAACAAGCCAGAGTCAAATTATCTAAATGCAATTCCTGCTTTTATGGATCACAAACAAGAAAGTGAACACAAAGATCTGGCTATGTTCTTGGAAGAGGGGAAAGAAAAATACAAGAAGGGCAAAACAAATCTATGTTTTAGATAATTATCTCATACATTTGGACTTTGGGCATGTGGGTGAAACCCTCTTGAACAGTGTCTGCTTATTTCTGGAGATCTGAGGGGGTTGGAACATAAAAGCAAGGGCCCAGATAATTATGACTGATTTTAGATTTTAAGTGAAATTTCAGGTTTTGGTCCAGGCTATTCATTCAGGTCAGTAAAAAAGCAATGGAGATAGTGACTCAAGTTTCTTCTTCTGGCCAAGAATGAAGTCAGTGCATTTGGTTGGTACCTTCCCCAAGGTATATCTCTTGGGAATTAGTGTTTCCTACAAACTCCAGCCTCTGGCCCCTGGAAGATCTGCTTTGCTGCTCCAGATACAGTTAACATATTGACAAAATTAAACATGCTCACAGGTGAGTTTCTTCCTTCCTTCATATAGTCACTTATTCATTCAACAAATATTTGTTGAGTGCCAGGCACTGTACTAGGTGCTGGGTGTACACTGGTGCATAAAATAGACATAGTGCTTTTCTTTGGAACTTACAGTCAAGCGGGGAAGATATCCAATAAACAAGAACACAATGTAAATTACAAATTGTGCTGAGAGAGTGAACACAGAGAGTGAGACAGAAACTGAAAGAACCTAAAACACAATTGTGTACAGAAAGGCTAAAGGAATTAGGAAGATAGTTGTCTTTTTCATAGAAGGCTCAGAAGAAGTTCTTACTACTATGTAAATTTCAGAGGATGTCACATGAAAAAAAGTACTTTTATTTCATTAATACTAAGGAGTTGAGCCAGCATCAAAACCTACAAGTCTTAGGGAGATCCATGTTGGGTTGACCGGATGAAGAAATTTTTTTGCTGTGAAAAAATGGAATGAACTGTCGATGGGGTCAAGTCATCAGTTCCCTTAATTAAAAATAGACACAATTACTGCTCAGTAGTAAAAAGATGTAAATACACAACATGACTGAGTCTCAAAAACATAATGCTGAGTGAAAGATGCCTTACACAAAAGGCTACATATTGTATGATTCCATTTACTTGAAACTCTAGATTAGGCTTAATTAATCTATGGAGAGAAACTGGGACAATCATTTCCTGGTCGGGGGGGCACGCAGTGCAGTGGGGCTGGAATTAACAAGGAAGGTGTGTGAGGGAACTTTCTAGATAATGGGCATGTTCTATACCTTCATAGAGATTTGGCTCACACAGATAAGCACATTGGCAGTACTTAGCCAGTGGTTCATTTAATACATTTGCATTTCACTAGACACACATTTGATTTAAAAGTAAATAAGGAAAGCAGGAGGGAGGGAAGGAAGGAAGGAAGCAAAGAGAGAGAAGGAAAGAAGAAAACAAGGAAGAAAAAAGTAAAGAAAAGAAAGGCTAAGCAAAAGGAAGGAAGGAAAGAAGAAAGGAAGAGAAAGAACCAAAACCAAATATTAAACTTTAGTTAATGATATACATGCTGGAGTTTTAGAGGTGAAGTGTACTGATGTCTGCAGTTTACTCTGAAATACATGAAAAAGTTAAGATGAACTGATGAATGGATATTTAGATACATAAATAATAAGGCAAATATAACAAAATGTCAACAATTGTAGTGTATGGGCATTCATTGTACAATTCTTTAGCTTTAGTGGTGTTTCAGTTTTGTTCTTAAAATATTAAGTAAAATGTAGTCACTATTTATTGAGGACTTACTAAAATCTGTTAGTTGTTGTGCTATGCAGAGGTGATACATTACCTTACATACTGAAGAGAATAATTCATGGTGGATATATATTTTTTGTGGATTAGTACATTTGTAGACTGTAAATTAGGAAATTGGGACTAAGACAATTCCATTAACATGTCCAAGACCATATGATTAAATGGCAAGCCCATCTGTTTGCAAAGCTATGCTATCTAATTGGAACCCACAGATGTTTAAATGTGACTTGTTTAAATGTGACTAGTTTGACTGAATAACGGAATTTATAATTTAATTTAATTTAAATTAGAACACCAATGTTCAATTCAGTTCTTGAAAAATTCAACTTAGTTACTGCAAAATTTCAAGTATGTTTGCAACAACTTGGGTAAGTGAATCTACATTTTCAATGGTAAATTTTATGAAATCTAAGTGCTCATTAAATATATATATTTTTTGATGCAGGTCCTTGCTCTGTTGCCCAGTCTGGCATGCAATGGCATGATCTTGGCTCACTGCAGCCTCAACCTCTTGGGTTCAAGCAATTCTCCTGCCTCAGCCTCCTGTGTAGCTGGGACCACAGGTGTGTGCCACCAGACCTGGCTAATTTAAAAAGTTTTTGTAAGACAAGTTCTCACTTTGTTGCCCAGGCTGGTCTCAAACACCTGGGCTCAAACCATTCTCCAGCCTCGGCCTCCCAAAGTACTGGGATTACAGGTGTGAACTACTGCACCTGGCCTCATCAAGTAGTTCTTAAAAAAAAAAAATTTTTTTTGACACAGGGTCTCACTCTGCTGCCCAAACTGGAGTGCAGAGGTGTGATCATAGTTCACTGCAGCCTTGACCTCCCAGCCTCAAGTAATTCTCCTGCCTCAGCCTCCCAAGTAGCTGGGACTCCAGGTACATGCCACCGCACCCAGCTATTTTTTTTTTTTAATAGAGACAAGGTCTCACTACATTGCCCAAGATGGTCTTGAATTCTTGAGTTCAAGGGATCCTCCTACCTTTGCCAAAATGCTGAGTTCAGGCATGAGTCCACTGCATCCAGCCTCTCATCAAGTATTTCTAATGAACACTTAGCATCTAAACCATAATGTGTCTTACATGTAAAATAAACACATTTTGAAGACTTATTGTGAAAAAAGAATGTAAAATATATCACTAATAATGTTTATATTGATGATATGTTGAAATGACATATTTTGGATATATTGGGTTAAAATTTAAAATATTGAAATTAGTTTTGCCTCTTTTTACTTTAAAAAAAATTAACATTTTACATGTGACTGTATTAGTCTGTTCTCACACTGCTAATAAGAAACATACCCAAGGCTGGGTAATTTATAAAGGAAACAGGTTTAATTGACTCACAGTTCCACATGATTGGGGAGGCCTCACAACCATGGTGGAAGGTGAATGAGGAGCAAAGTAATGTCTTACAGGGTGGCGGGCAAGAGAGTGTGTTCAAGGGAACTTCCATTTCTAAAACCTTCAGATCTCATGAGACTTATTTGCTACCATGAGGACAGTATTGGGAAAACCACCCCCATGATTAATTATCTCCATCTGGCTCCACCCTCGACACATGGGTATTATTACAATTCAAGGTGAGATTTGGGCAGGGACAGAACCAAACCATATCCTTCTGCTCCTGGCCCCTCCCAAATCTCATTTCCTCACATTTCAAAACAATCACCCCTTCCCAATGGTACCCCAAAGTCTTAACTCATTTTAGCATTAATTCAGAAGTCTACAGTCCCAAGTCTGGTCTAAGACAAGACAAGTCCCTTCTGCCTAGGAGCCTGTAAAATCAAAAGCAAGTTCAAGTTGGTTACTTCCCAGATGCAATGGGGGTATAGGAATTGGGTAAATATACCTGCTCCAAATGGAAGAAACTGTCCCAAACAAAGGGGCTACAGGCCCCATGCAAGTCTGAAATCCAATAGGGCAGTCATGAAACCTTAAAGTTCCAAAAATGACCTCTTTTGACTCCATTCTCACATCCAGGGTGTGTTGATGCAAGAGGTGGGCTCCCACGGCCTTGTGCAGCTCTGCCCCTATGACTTTCTCCTGCCTGCTTTCACAGGCTGGCATTGAGTGTCTGCAACTTTTCCAGGTGCATGGTGCAGGCTGTCAGTGGATATACCATTCTAGGGTCTGGAGGACAGTAGCCCTCTTCTCACAGCTCCACTAGGCAGTGCCCCAGTAGGGATTCTGTGTGGGTGCACCAACTCACATTTCCCTTCTCCATTTCCCTTGTAGAAGTTCTCCAATGAGAGGCCCACCCCGAAGCAAACTTCTGCCTGGACATCCAGGCATTTTTATACATCCTCTGAAATCTATGCAGAAGTTCCCAAACCTAAATTTTTCACTTCTGTGCACTTATAGGCCCAACACCACATGTAAGCCACCAAGACTTGGGCCTTGCACACTGTGAAGCAATGGCCTGAGTTGTATTTTGGCCCCTTTTAGCCACAGCTGGAGCTAAAGCAGCTGGGACACAGGGCACCATGTCCCAATGCTGTATAGAGCAGGGGGCCCCTGGGCCTGTCCTACAAAATCATTTTTCCCTCCTAGGCCTCCAGGCCTGTGATGATAGGGTCTGCTGTGAAGGTCTCTGACATGCCCTGGAGACATATTTGCCCTTGTCTTGGTGATTAACATTTGGTTCCCCCTTACTTACGTAAATTTCTGCAGCTGGCTTGAATTTCTCCCCAGAAAATCAGTTTTTCTTTACTATCATATTGTCAGGCTGCCAATTTTATAAACTTTTTTGTGCTGCTTCCTCTTGAAGATTTTGCCACTTAGAAATTTCTTCTGCCAATCTCTTGAAGTCAGTAGTTCAAGACCATGTTGCCCTGGCCAACATGGTGAAACCCCATCTCAACCAAAAAGTACAAAAATTAGCTGGGCGTGGTGTCATGTGCCTGTAGTTCCAGCTACTCAGGAGGCTGAGGCAGGAGAATTGCCTGAACCTGGGAGGCAGAGGTTGCAGTGCGCTGAGATAATGTTACTGAACTCCAGCCTGGGCAACAGAGTGAGACTTGGTCTTGGTGTAAAAAAACGCTACATGTGGTGGCTCTCACCTGTAATCCCAGTACTTTGGGAGGCTGAGGTGAGTGGATTGCTTGAGGTCAGGAGTTCAAGAACAACCCGGCCAATGTAGCAAAACCCCACCTCTACTAAAAATACAAAAATTAGCTGGGCATGGTGGTGCATGCCTATAATCCCAGCTACTCAGGAAGCTGAGGCATGAGAATCAATTGCGCTGGGGAGGAGGAGGTTGCAGTGGGCCGAGATTGCAGCACTGCACTCCAGCCTGGGTGACAGAGTGAAACTTTGTCTCAAAAACAAAACAAAAACAATAAATTTCTTCTGCCAGATACCCTAAATCATCTCTCTCAAGTTCAAAGTTCCATGGATCTCTAGGGCAGGAGCAAAAAGCCTCCAGTATCTTTGTACAGCAAGAGTGATTTTTTTTTTTTTTTTTTTTTTTTTTTTGAGACGGAGTCTCGCTCTGTCACCCAGGCTGGAGTGCTGTGGCCGGATCTCAGCTCACTGCAAGCTCCGCCTCCCGGGTTCAGTCCATTCTCCTGCCTCAGCCTCCCGAGTAGCTGGGACTACAGGCACCGCCACCTCGCCCGGCTAGTTTTTTGTAGTTTTTAGTAGAGACGGGGTTTCACCGTGTTAGCCAGGATGGTCTCGATCTCCTGACCTCGTGATCCGCCTGTCTCGGCCTCCCAAAGTGCTGGGATTACAGGCTTGAGCCACCGCGCCCGGCCGCAAGAGTGATTTTTATTCCAGTTCCCAACAAGTTCCTCATCTTTACATGAGACCACATCAGCCTGGACTTTATTGTCCATATCACTATTAGCCTTTTGGTCAAAGCCATTCAATAGGTCTCTAGGAAGTTCCAAACTTTCCCACATCTTCCTGTCTTTTGAGCCCTTCAAGTTTCTAGGAAGTTCCAAACTTTCTCACATTTTTCTGTCTTCTTCTGAGCCCTCCAAACTGTTCTAACCTCTGCCTGCTACCTGGTTCCAAAGTTGCTTTCACATTTTCAGGTATCTTTACAGCAACACCCCATTCCTGGTACCAATTTACTGTATTAGTCTGTTCTAACATTGCTAATAAAGACATACCTGAGACTAGGTAATTTATAAAGTAAAGAGATTTAATTGACTCAGTTCCACATGGCTGGGGAGGCCTCATAATCACGTCAGAAGATGAATGAGGAGCAAAGTTATGTCTTACATGGCAGCAGGCAAGAGACTGTGTTCAGGGGAACTCCCATTTATAAAACCATCAGATCTCATGAGACTTATTCACTGCCATGAGAACAGTATTGGGAAAACGACTCCACCTGGCCCTGCCCTCGACACTTGGGGATTATTACAATTCAAGATGAGATTTGGGTGGGGACACAGCCAAAACATATCAGTGACTCACATTGTTTTTCTATAATTTGACAGAGCTGGTCTACACTCTTTCCACTGTACTCAGCATGGATTGTATTCATACACAGGCTAGGCATGCCAATTACCAGGTGTGTGTATGGGGTGAGGTCAGGGTGCACTAAGTCAAAAAACTCTTCATAACTTATATCCTCGGAAATTTTGTATCATACTTACTATGTACTAGGAACGCTTTTCAAGACTTGGCATTTATTATTTCATCTAACCTTACCACAATCCTATAAAGTAGGTACAATTATCTGCATTTTACAGATGAGGAAACTGAGGCATAGAGGCATGCACACAGATATTTAGTAGCTGCTAAATCAAATTAAAGGAACAACTGCAATTGAGATATACATAGAATTTAAAACTTAGTCTTTCAGAACTTTCTTTAAACGGCTTTGATTTAGAGATTTGGTTTCAATTATTTGGACTTCTGAGAATGTTTTTCATCCTCTTAGGACACTGGCCTCGTTTTTGTGTGCAAGCTGCTTTCTGAATTGTACATCCCTTCCCAGAATTCTAAGGCATTTATTCAAACTATGTAGATGAAACCAGATAATTGGCCAACAGGAGTACATTGTATCTGAGCAAATGGATTATTAGAGGGGTCCCATTTGAGAATTCATCATTTTCTTTCAGTAGAAAGGGCAGTTTAATCTCTTTTAAAAGCCTGCCACACCCTGTGGTAATTGACTTAGCAATGGAATTGCTCTGGAAGAAAGCTCCTGCTTTTCTATGCCAGAGATACTGATGGAAGACTTGAAGTCTCAGGAACAGCTGGGTTGCACTTCCTAGATATCTGTTCACATAGGACAGAAGGTGACCATTGTATCCTGAGGCAGTTAATTTTCTTTTCTTTTCTTTTTCTTTCTTTTTTTTTTTTTTTTTTCTGAGATGGAGTTTTGCTCTTGTTGGCCAGGGTGGAGTGCAATGGTGCAATCTCGATTCACCTGCAACCTCCGCCTCCCGAGTTCAAGTGATTCTCCTGCCTCAGCCTCCCGGGTAGCTAAAATTACAGGCATGTGCCACCACACCTGGCTAATTTCGTATTTTTAATAGAGATGGGGTTTCTCCATGTTGGTCAGGCTGGTCTCGAACTCTGGATCTCAGGTGATTCATCCGCCTCGGCCTCTCAAAGTGCTGGGATTACAGGCATGAGTTGCTGGGATTACAGGCGTGAGCTGCCAGGCCCGGCAGAGGCAGTTAATTGTCTAAGTGCTAAGCTTTATTCATTTTGAAGGGAACCTCGATTGGCTGGTGTTCCAGAAACCATAGCAAAGAAACCCAGAGAAGACATCCTAAGTTACTTGAGCATTTTGGATAGGCAGGCACAATTGGTTTTCTGTGTGAGAGATCAACCCCCACCCTTCTTTTATGAGTATGTCTTAAAAGTTCAGGTCAGTGCTGATGCCAGTTATAATCTATGTCTATTGCATGAAGGCAATGCCTGCTATGGTCATTAGACCCAGCATGCTCTATGCTGCTAACACATTGGCAAATCTTTCAAATACTAATAATAAAACAGGGAGCTTTATAAATTCAGGAAAATGCCACCATAGCGTCAATTCTGTGAGGGTAGAAGGTGACAACACGGAAAAATCTTGAAGAGCAGAACAGTCTGAGGATAACAAATGTTAATTCCTGCATTCTTCTAAAAGCACAGAAGGTGGCAAATATAAATGTCTAAAAGGTGTTAAGTTCTGAAACCACAAAATTAAAATGTCCAGGTTTGTTAATCATCAGTGACAAATGGTGGAGAGCACTTTGCATTTTGTTTACTCTAGACCAGTGCTGCTCAGAGCGTGGTCCCCACTAGAAGCATCACCTGGGGTCCTGTTAGAAATGCAAATTCACAACCGGGTGCAGTGGCTCACGCCTGTAATCCCAGCACTTTGGGAGGCCGAGGCAGGTGGATCATCTGAGGTCTGGAGTTCAAGACCAGCCTGACCAACGTGGTGAAACTTCGTCTCTACTAAAAATACAAAATTAGCCGGGCATGGTGTCGCATATCTGTAATCCCAGCTACTTGGGAGGCTGAGGCAGGAGACTTGCTTGAACCCGGGAGGCAGAGATTGCAGTGAGCTGAGATTGTGCCATTGCACTATAGCCTGGGCAACAAGAGTGAAACTCCGTCTTGAACAAACAAACAGAAAAATGAATTCAAATTCACAAGTTTCCCTCCAAATCTAGTGAATCAGAATTACTGGGGTTGGTGATTTGAAAAAAAAAAAAATCTGCTTTTTGAAGAGATATATGAGCTCTTATGTTCACCATTGCAGCATTTTTCACAATAGCCAAGATATAAAATCAAGTTAAGTGTGCATCAACAGATAAATGGGTAAAGAAAATGTGTATGTGGTTTATACACACAATGGAATTCTATTAAGCTCTAAAAAAGAAAGAAATTCTTCTTTGTCATTGGCAACAACACAGATTAGCCTAGAGGACATTATGTTAAGTGAAATGAGCCAGGCACAGAAAGACAAATACTGCATGATCTTACTTATATGCAGAATCTGAAAAAAGTCGAGCTGGTAAAAGTAGACAGTAGAATGATAGTTACCAGAACTTGTGGGCTAGGGAGGGAGGGATAGGGAGGGAAAGAAGTGATTCAGTTAGACAGGAGGAGTAAGTTTTAGAGATGTAAACTTAGAGTCATGATTTCAGAATCATCACAGGATGACAATTTTAGTTATAATAATGCATATTTCAAAATTGCTAGAAGAGTAGATTTTAAAAGTTCTAATTACAAAAAATAAGTATGTGAAGTGATAGATATGCTAATTAGCTTGATTTAATCATTCCACAATGTAAACATTTACCAAAACATCACATTGTACCCCATAAAACCCCACAAATATATACAATTATTATTTGTCAACTAAAGAATCTGCATTTTGACAAGATCCCTAGATGAGTCAGACCAGTGCTTTCTAAACCATCTGTGGAGAAGGAACTAAATTTCTTGTTTTTGTTTTAAGTTTGTCACTGACCCATTCTTTTAGAAAATTTCTTATTCAGCAAGACAAATCCAGTGATCCCTCACTGGCCTGCTGCAGGAATGTCCAACTGCTACAACAATATTTTAAAAAAACTTACTTTAACTTGTGTACGTTTCTTATTGGACACTGGTAACAAGAGTCCCTGGGCTGGTACCAGTCCATGGACCACATTAGAGTAGCATTCATCCAGACCATACCTCTCCAGTTCACTGGCCTTTCTGATCCAGAATAGCCACTGTTGCTGCCTAGAACTCAAAGATCTTAGCCAGGGAAACACCACGAGCTTTACAGAGAACAAAGGCATGGACAGGCAAGTTAATCAAAAGCCACCTCTTCTATCTAGATTGGTCAAACAGTTACTAAACACACTTTCAAATGACCCTTTTCAGCTTAAATAGATCAGGTGGATGGCTTGTCTTCTATTGCATTAGGATGATGAATTACAAAGATTTGCTCTTCATGTATTACTGTTGTGGTTCATGAAACTCACAGCTCCCATGAGTATGTAGATATTATGGAGCAAAGCAAATTTACTTTCATGTCTCTCTTCCAAACAGGGCTGAGTTTATAATTTTCTGCTAAAAGGTTGTGTTGCAAAATTTGGCTGGTCAGATGACATTTGGAGGCCATCAAATTATAATTGATGAATAAACACAGGAGACTATTTTTCTCCCAGGCTTAAATTGTGGAGCTGTCTTTGTCATAAGAGATGGAAGTATTATACAACTTTTGTTTTAGTCTGTACTCCATTTGGCTATTCTCATCCCAAGGCCACATCCTTTTAAATCTTGTTAAAATACATTAGGGCTTAATGTATTTAAATCTTGTTAAAATATACCCCTTGTTTATATTAGGGATTCACTAAGAGAAGGTGTCAATGATGTAAACATTACACAAAAGTGAAGACTGCAGAGATGAAAACAGTGCTTAATGGAGCTGCTTTGCTAGTGGGAAATGAGTCCTGATATTAACCAGAACAGGTTCTTACTCTGAGATGTTCCCCACTTACAAAGAGTGTCAAACAG
The DNA here is from genome assembly GCF_007565055.1 of Rhinopithecus roxellana. Taxonomy (NCBI): domain Eukaryota; kingdom Metazoa; phylum Chordata; class Mammalia; order Primates; family Cercopithecidae; genus Rhinopithecus; species Rhinopithecus roxellana. The sequence goes on from NC_044564.1 coordinate 28,525,756, forward strand.
TCTTTTAGCAGCCTTCAGGGAAAAAAAATCTAAGATTGTTTACATGAAAGTGTTTCAAACTCTTCCTCTGCTATAAATTGTCTACAGCCAAGTGGGCGCATTAGGATTTATACTAAATCTCTTTATCTGGTAAGATAAAAGGAATGTTTATGATTTCCCTGAAATGTATTTGCTTTTCTCACGGCTTTTGATAATACCCCCTAGGATGAGCCATTTAAGAAATAGCTGTTTAACCTACAACACAAACAGTAGCATAAGCCCTTTGGTATTTTCTAATATCCAGAAAATGAATAACTGTGCTTTTTCCAGTTATTCAGCCCCTCCTCTAAGAAGGGGCCTAATTTATGAAGTTTTTCTGGTTTTTAAGGATACAGGTGGTAAAATGTTTCAAATGTTTCTCATTTTGGTTTCTTCAATTCATATATGATGCAAGTATGCCCTAAAGAAAATACAAATTAAAACCACAATGAGATACCATTTTGCAGCCACCACAGTGGCAAAAAGAGAAAAAGACCAACAATACCAAGTGTTGGTGAGGACGTTTTGCAAAGACACTTATACAAGCTGGTGGAAGTGTGAATTGGCACAACCACTTTGGAAAACAATTTCATCTTATCTCATAAAGTAGAGCATCTGAATACTACACAAGTCAGCATTTCCCCTCCTGGGTGTACACCCTAAGGAGGTTATTGTGTATATGCACTAGAATATATGCAAGAATATTCTTATTAGTGTAGTTTTTAATAGCAAAATTCCCAAACAGTAAACCCAAATGACCATCTAATAAGAGAAAGAGTAAATTCATTTTCTTATGCTCATACAATATAGTATTCTGCTACATGCATCAGCATGGATGAATCTTAATATTAGATTGAAAAGTAAATTTGAGAAGAATACATACAGGAAGATCCATTTGCATAAAGTTAAACAATGTGTAAAACACAGAGATTCTAGATGTGAGATAAATGATTAAGAAATGCAAGTGAATTATTAACACAAAGTGAGATAGTGGTCATCTTTTGGGAAGAGGCAATCAGTCGAGGTTAGTCACCAGTGGAGCTTGAAGGAACTGATCATGTTCTATTTCTGAAAGTGAGTTGTAGGTTCATGTGTGCATTTTAAAAATTAGGCAGGTATGTTATATATAATTTGCAAGTGTGAAATTTTTATAACAAAATATGAGTACATGGAAGAGTATGACTAAAAACAAATCACATGGGACCTATATTCTCCAAATTCTCGGTGACTTAATGAAGTAAATTTTTTTTTCTCTCTCATGCTACATGTCCAATGAGAGTCATTAGGGACCTCTGATTATGGTGGTAACTCGGGGACCCAGACTCAAGAGTTTCTATGGAAAAGAGATTCTGTGAATACTGCCTGTGGGAAAGTTATCACCAGATCATGACAGAGTTGGGGCAGGGAAGGAGGACAGGAACATGATGAGTCAAGCACTGGCTCTTCAGGTTTCTATCTGGAAACGACATGTCACTTCCACTCACATTACATTGGCCAAGTCAAGTCCTAAGGCCCTACTAACTTCAAAGATGTCAGAAAAGTACAATCTCACTTTGTCTGTAGAAAGAGAACCTGAGTATTTGTGGACAGACTTAAAGGCCATAATGACTACTGTATAACCATAGCCAAATTTTGAGTTCATTGCTGCTGCTTCTATCCCATGCTCTAGAAGAACACACATTTGTGCTTATTTTTCATTACAACTCTAATAAAGATACAAAGTGCTGACTTAAAAAGGCTTCTTTCTTGATGATCTTAATGGTCTTAGGAGAGAATTTCTTCTGAAGATAGGATACTCTTAGTCCAAACAAAAGTCATCCTCATGGAGTAAAAGCCTCTTATCTGTATAAAGGTTCATGGATTTTGTCTGTTATCTGCAGGGGTGAAAGGCTCACTGTTCTAATTCCCAGAACTGTAGAATGTCATGTTGGGGTGGCACTAAAGATGGGTAGGGGATGGTGGGCAGGGATATCAGCAGAAATCCAAGCTTATTGGAAAACATGACCACTGGGGGTTGCATATTTATGCCCAGGACCTCCCCTTTTCTTTGTGTTTCACAGAGGATGCTGGCCAATCATTTTTGCTGGACACACCTGCATCCAGGCAATTGAGGGCATGAGAAAACACATGCCAATCATCTGACGTGGTTGGTGAAGCCAACCTCTACAGTGTTGTCCTCAAACATGGGGCAGAAACTGGCTCTTTGTTCTCCAGCCCCATTTCCTTGTCCAGTGCACACTGCAAGGCTACTTCGGTTAGGGGTATGGGGTCTAAGTTCTGGATAATGGAACATGTTACACAGGATGTGATGTCCAAGCCTGATGGTGGAACAGCAGCCGAATATTTCATAGTTTCTTACATCTCTTTCTTTTAGCCAAATGCAGAGGAACCACTCTGAGGAGCCAACAGATGTTAGGAGCCTGTGTTCCCAAATCACCACATTGAAGGCTAACCACTGAAAACCCAATTGGATGATGATGTGAGCAAGAAATAAGCCTTTATTTTATGAAGTCAGTGAGATTTGGAGGTTGTTAGTTTCATGAGCTAGTGTTAGTAACCATCAAAAAATATAAAAGATCATAGTTCCTTTCTTCAAAGATACTTCTGACAAGGAACTCTGCTGGGTTGAATTCAGATAATGTTCTAGGACAAGTCTTTCAGACTGGTATAAAAAAGAGGCTTGTCATCTTTTCTCACTACCTTTAAAGTGGCTAGGCAAGTCAGGCTCTGCCCACGTGTTGAGTGATCATTCAGAATTGGTATTATAATTTGGCACACAAAAATGCTTTGATTGATTAAAACAATGGATCCCATTTAGACTTTTTTGGGTGTCTGGAATTTTGAATATTGGTTTACCTTTGCAAATGGTAAAATAATTGCTGGGTATTTTTAGCAGAAGGTGTGATATGATTTAGGAGATGGCATAATAATTCTGCAAAAGTCTGGACAGGCTACTTTTTATGCTTCAGGGTAGATTACACATAATAAACCCATTGGATGAGGGGAAATACAGGCCACAAACGCTATTTTATGTGTGTGGAATGTGGGGAGAGAAATGAGCCAAGGGAAAAAGGCTAGAAACCAAAGTGAATGAGCAGGCAAAAATGATGGTCAGAAGGGGAGTTTTCCAGTGATATTTTTTTGGCAGACATTAAAAAATATATAAAATTGCAGATTGTAGTCATAGTAATGGAACCTGTAAGGTGACACTTTTGTGCCCATGATGTAGGCATTGTGATCCTACATCAGTTTATTCTTCTTTACAGAGTGGGTAGGAATAAGACTATACTTGCTTGATGTAAGACACAAAGTGACATTGGAAAAACTATAATATCTGAGTGGCCTCTCAGAGGAGTTAGTTACACATCAGCTAAGGCATTTGATGTGTTGGGCACTTGTCACATAGTCACGTACTTGTTTTTCGTGTACACGTCCATGAAGCAGCCTGCTGCAATCGTTGACTCAAGAGTCAGAAATCTGAACTTAAATTTTGACTCCATCCCTTATTCTAGGTGTAACCCTGGGCAAATTCTATAAACTCTTGGAGCTTTAAACTCCACTTCTATCCGATGAGGATCACACAGACATTTTATGAGAAGCACATGCAAAAAAAAAAAAAAAAAAACTATGTGAAAACCATGACAGCAGTACCTGTCGTATCACTAACATTCAATCCATTAATCCCTTCTTTCTGTCGTCCACTTGCTATGAAGTTCCTTGAGGGATGGGATGAGGGCACTCTCATTTTGCATCACCTTAAGGGCCTGGCACATTGTAGATACTAGATAAATGTGTATTAAATGCACAAATGAAAAGGGCCAGTGGTCAGATTATTGGGCTAACCACTGGACTCAAGCAAATTAAAATGCCGATTTTTCTCCTCTCATGAAATTTCCCTTAAGATGGGTGTATTAGATAAGATTTAGTTCCACAGCATTCAACAGAGACTCAAAGGACAGTGGCTAAAAAGATAGAAGTTCATTTCATGCATACGCAAAAGCCTTACTATAGGCAGAGCAGGGCTGGTGTCAGGGCTCCAGTGGAGGTCCCAGGGGGCTTTGACCTCATTGTCCAAGATGGAGGAAAGGGAGGGAGAAGCCGCCTGCAGACACTACCTTTAATGAAACAGCCAGGAAACTCCCTCATGTCCCCTTAGCCAGAAGTTCTAGTTGCAGCACCGGGAATGTGATTTTTAGTTCAGGTGGCCACGTAGCTTCCATTAGCTTGGGAAAGGAGAACACATATAACGGTATAAAGTTCCTCCCATAGACTGTCTTCTGTAACACTACTTCGAAAGTGGAATGATTGCTGGTATCACATCCTGGGCCATGAGGGTGGCAATCATGTCCCAGCGACAGAGGAGAAGAAAGGACAGAGGCACCCTGAGTCCCAGATAAAGGAGGAGCCACCCGACAGTCTTGAATTGCCCGTTTATGTGTGAGAAATAAATTCCTTTCTGAAAACTCCGATTCTTTTTGGATCTCTGTTGCCCACAGCTAAATTTCTACGCTGAGCACTACAATCCCGCTGGTGCACATGTGCGCCTATGCGGCTCTAGGTGAGTCCGGAGTGCGTTAACCCTTCCGCGCATGCCCAGAGTGCTTTAACCCTTCTGCGCATGCTCAGCCTTAGCCATTGCCCAGGATGCTCCGGTCCGGTCGCTCTTCATCCTGCCTGGGCAGCCCCATGGACTGGCAGGAAACCGTTCTTCTCTCCATCCAGCTGTGATTTCATTCCATTAGGCTGGAATGTAAATCAGGGGTGAGTTAATATACCGAATTGTACCCCAGTGGCCTCCAATTTATTCTCTGCTCGCTTATGGGGTCAGGCCCCGTGTAGTTACGTTTTATACTAGCAGTACAAATTGTACAAGACTCTTACAAAAATCAAGCCAATCAGAAGTAATAAGATGATAAAACTCAGGCCTACCTCGCTGTAGGAAATCTCAGTATGTGAAAATTTATAAATATAGAATGATAATGCCTCTACAAAAAGACGGATCCCATTACAAAATAATTACTGAAAACCTAATAATTTGCCGAATACCTAAATACACATAAATAGGAGCATTTCCTTACAAATTTGCGGTACTGTGTCCAAATTTTGTTCACTTAAAATGTTCCCTTACTCCATCCGTTACACAAAGATAGACCAGCTCAAACACCCATCCTGGGTCTGGATGAAATAGATGGAATTTTATCAGTGTAACTTTTTTTTTTCAGTGTTGCTGCTTTGACATTAAATAGGCAGGATGAATAACCTGAAGAAATAGTAAATAAATATTCTCTAAAGAAATAGTAAAGGCATTAAAGTAAAGTGGTGTTCTGGTGTTCACACAAAATCAAGCTTTCTACGTTTCTTCTCCATTACATTTTATCATATTACTGACACACCTTTTTTTTTTTCACATTTTAGAGTTCATGCCTTGTGTACTTTACAGTTTTATACCTTGTATATTTTTAATGTCATTTAAAAAACCCTCAATTCTAGGCATTTTCGCTTCTTATGCCGTGGCTGATACTATAGAAGGTTGGAACTAAAATAATCATGACCCCTTAAGGCAAGTCCTCCAGCTTTTGAAGTGGACCAGACTTCATGCCTAACAGCTTTAACCTCTAATAACACAGAGGGATAGAAAAAGAGCCTAGGATGAGAAGCCAGCCTTTCATCTGGGCTGTCTTTTCCTTCTGAGTTCTTAAAAAGGACTGCTTTAATTATCTATTCTGTTGCTTTTCTTAGCAGGCAGAAAAATTTCTGGGTTTAAATGTAACATCTTTCTTTACCCATGAATCTATGGAGAAGTCCACTTTTCATGAGCCGTCAATTAAATCACTCATCAGCTCTGCGGCCCCAGTTCCATTTGCAGCTCACACTGCCACTTCATGAGGAGGAGAGGTGCTGGCAGGCAGCCAAGTCCACACACCAGGCTACAAAACCAAAGTTTAGGAAGTGTTGAGTACCATCTCTACAGGATTATGCCGCCACGAGTGTGCCATTGTGAACTGCCGTCAGAGTCCTGGGTTAGGTTTATTATCTCCTCTTCCATTCCCCGGGAATGCCTGTTCCAGATAGGCAGGGATTGGCAAATCTTTTATTGGCATTTGAAGTACAAGTTTATGGAACAAAATTCAGTTAGCAGAGGGAGAGGCATGCACAGATAGAGACCATACATTATTGTCATGATTGTACAAACATCTGGCTTCCACCCAGAATATCCGCTCTACGGTCCATCCTCATTCTCTGCCCCCAGAAAGCAGGATGCTCCCTTTCCAGGACTCCTTATCCAAGCCTGCCTTGTCTAGGGGTTCTCCCCTGTGACCAGGGCAGTGAGCGCTGACCTGGCTGGAGTCCCCTGGTACTTCTCCAAGATTCCAATGCAGCGTGCTCATTAGGAGTTTTGCTTTTATTGTTTCCAGGTTCCCCACGTTGGTTGTTGATCTATGGTCACTCCACTTGGAGAAAGAAAGCAGAGACAACCCTCTCGGGTTCATTCCTAAAGCACTGACTCACTTTGTCTTCTTGCCACTGTTGCTGGCCTGTCATGTACCTCCATCTGTCTTTATGCCGGACCAAGCAGACACCAGAAACATTAAAAAAAAGTCTCTCTGCATCAAAAATGATCACAGAGCTCCACCTAACCATAGGTCAGGTACTTCCAACCTGAATTCATCTCCATGACAGACCCCTGCAGATGAACTCTGGTGACCACTTTCTGTTCTGCCTTTTGTTTTGTTCCTGTGTGAACCACAGTTGCTCGGGCGAATGGAGGAGGGCGGAGTGGAAGGAGGACAGTGCTGAACTTGAAGTCGGCAGACGGCAGTTTTGATCCTCCTGACTTGTGAGCTTAGCATTGGTGTAACCTTCAGATATTGTTTAACCTAATTGAGACTCAGTTTCTTCACCAGTAAAATGGATACACAAAAGCCCCTGCTGAGTCAGCAGGAGCTAACAGAAACCCCTACCTCAGTCCCTCAGATTTAATCTCCATATGATTAAGGATTTACTACACATGTTCTGTTTACTAGCCCAAAGCCAGACTCACTTGAGAAAGTACAAACAGAAGCCAACATCAAAATCTACAGACTTTTTATTACTTGATAGAAAAAAGCTCAGCAGGGTCTGATATACAGTGGAGATTCAGTGGGATTAGCACTCTTGGCCTTTACAGCCGTCCCCTGCAGCACCTGATGGATATGCTTTCACTCTAGATTCCAGGCAGAAATCCCTAGGAAATCAGGGAAGAGAAGGTGAAAAGTATTATATCCTCATTGCAAGACATTCGGCATTGTTAGGTTTTCTCTTACTGAGTGAGCTTGTTGGTGTGTGTTCTCTTAAAGCAGAAACAAAAAGCTAAATAGCACTTATCTGATTCTGTTCAGGAGTGATCGCTGAAGGTTTGTAAGTGCCTCGAGGTGAGGCTTCTGTAAACTTCCCAATCTCCTTATTGATTGTGATCTGAGGTGGCAGAGTCTGAGCTTGCCTGAGGTACCTGACCAGCCAAGGAAGGGATTCCTGGGGTGTGTGGTCATTTAAAAACACCTCACTCGTAGATGAGGCAGTCACAGTGCAGGAGGTCGGTTTAGATGTGAAGGGGAGAGCTGAGGCTATTACCATAGAGGAATTATTCTTTCTTTAGAAAGGCTTCTCTCCTCTCTCTTCATGTGTGGTTTTGGGGCAGAAGAGAGGTGGGAATCAAATTCTGCTCAGCCTCCATCACTCCCACGTCACTCAGATGGGATAATCTTACCACTGAAATGAATGCCTTTGGTATTAATTCTAATAATATGACTGCCTCGGAAAGATTAATGGCTGACCTTTTATTCCTTTGCCCTGTGTGCACATTTACTGAGTACTTATTATGTGACACATTTTGTTTTTCAGGTGCTCTGCAGGTCTTAGCTCATTTATTCCTCACAGCATCTCCATGAAGTGGGTACCATTTTTATCCCCAATGCACAAAGGAGAAACTGAGACAGAGAAAGGCAAAGCTTTCTTCGTGCTCTTCTATTGCTAGGGATCCTTTATGTTTTACAGCTATTGACTTGAAGATCTCAGTTTCCAGTGAATTTTTCCTAAATGATCTAGCCTGCACCATTTGCTCACTAAGCAATTAGTATGTTTGTTTCACACAATGACAGACAATCTGAACAGTGGAGGAGAGTACCACCAGGAGACATCGCTGATAATAGATCCTGTATGTCGTACAGCAGATGGCCTAGATGGTTGTGCTTATGGAGGACACCTGTAATTTTAAGATCTTTTCTCAGTCTCTGACCTCATGCCTGTGATTCTGTAAAACATCTCACATTTCCTTCCAATGCAAAGGCACCAACGTGCATGTCTTCTCAAATGACTTTTTAAAGCACTCTTGATAGTCTGTTCAGTTTGAATACATTTGTGAAGCAAATTCCAAAATTGCGTATTATATCTTCTGGAATGGTGCTATGGTTCGGATATGATTGATTGGTCCCCACCAAATCTCATGCTGAAATTTAATCCCTGGAGTGGCAATATTACAGGTGTAGCCTGGTGGGGCATGTTTGGATCATGAGAATGGATCCCTCATGAATGGCTTGGTGTCCCCAGGTTTGTCCCTTCTTCGTACATACCTACTTCTCCTTTGACTTTCTCTGACATGTTTTGACTCATCACAGAAGACCCCACCAGAAGCCAAGTGGATGTAGGAGCCATGCGTCTTGTACAGCTTACAGAACTGTGAGCTGAATAAACCTCTTTTCTTTATAAATTACTCAGTCTCAGGTATTATTTTATAGCAACACAAAACGGACGAAGACACGTATTACTGTAAAATAAAGGAAGATTTTTAAAAGTGGAATTAAACATCAAGTTACTCCATAGGCAATCAGGAATAATTTGGGCAGCATGGTAACAGCCCCTGCACTGCATTTGGGATCCACACCTGCTCTTTGAACCCAGAAGAACCTGATTCAAATTTGATTGACAACATGACCAGGCTAGGATGCCTAGAGCTGAGGTCTGGTTGAAACCCAAAGCAGGTGATCTGCTGTAGTAGAATGGTAAACCGAGATTCTTGTTGGGATGCTGGCAGACAATATTGAAAAATTGGAGTAAAGTGAGTAAGAAAGAATGTGGAAGGCAGGTAAAACTGATGAAGGCAAGTGGTTCAAACCCTAGGCTGTTAATCCCAAGTGTTGTCACCATGCTGTTTTTATAGTAGCTGGCATAGGTGAAGTGCCACCTGGGGGCCAGGCTAGACAGCACTGGATTTGCTCACGTATGAGCCAAAGAATGCTGAGTTGTCTGTGACAACTGGTGTTTTTCAGGATGGAAAAGGAGCAGGGTCTGATTCTGTGCTCTGTTCTTACCCCATGACTCTAGTAACAACACATTGTGTGTTTCCAATTTTCCCCCAATGCCATGACCTTTAGGAATTCCATCCATTTAGCCCCTTAGCATGGGTTAGTCCAATGCAGGTTGGCAACATTGGGAATTCACCTATTGTCAGGCAGTCAAACAGGCTCTTTCATCCTCCTTTTTCCTCTCCCACCTCTTGAAATACTTTACACCCTTCAAGATGCATGTCAGAGGCTACTAGTCTACAAGGCCTCTCCGATATCGTTTCCTCCTCTCTGGAGCTGGATTTAATCTTTACTTTGTGCTTCCTGTATTATAGCACACACCAAAGACTATCTAGTATTTATCTTTATTATTTGTGTTCACATCTTACCTGGACTGAAAGCTCCCTGAGGGTAGGATTCATATTTTCCTCATCATTGCTGCCTCCGTATCACCCGTCATAGTGCCTTGTACAAAGTGAATGCCCAATGACCTCTTGTTGAATTGAAGCAGATTAAAAATCTACCATAGTCCAGGTTGAAGTGAGAACATCAAATATTTTTGAAAATGTATAGATTTGGGTGGTGGATTGAGGCAGAAATAGATGAGGCCCCCAGGGAGTAGACACATTTACAAATTTGATTTCTACACCAAGCCAGTGTAGATCTGTTTCCTTCCTGAGCAATCTATCATTTTCATTGTTTTCTCCTATATGGTCTGTCTGTCCTTCTTGCTTTTTCAGATTAACTGAAGAGCATTCCTTTTTCTAGCATTCTCTTTGGGTTATAGCAGAGCTGCTTTTGTCAGTGGAGGGGAGGGGCTCTCTGGGCTCCTGCAGGGCTGCTCTCCTCCCTCTCCTCTCTCTTAGTCTGGAGTGCAGCGCTGACCTCCTTTCCCTGTGAGGGAGAATCTCATCTGGCCACCAGGCTTGGACTTGTTTGGCGCCAGGAGAAGATAAGACAATGTAAGCAACAAGTTTCCTTTCATACCAGCTAGTTGGGGATTAGCCTTACCAACCCCAAGGCAAAGCTTGCCTTTGCTGTTTAAAATAATAATCTGTGCTTGCTTTTGTATATCTTAAGGACTGGGCGCAATAGTTCACAAATGAAAAGGTAATACAGAAATTCTTCTCTTCCTACGTTAATGTTTTCATCTTGTTTTGGGCCATTTGTTTTAAAACGGGATGTTCTATATCAGCAGTGGCCCTCTAACTGAAATATTAGACAATTTCTTTCTTGACACTGATTCCCATCTCTACTTTCTTAAGTGGCACTTGGATTTGGGGAAGGGGGAGACAGGAAGAGAGGGAGAGAGAGAGAGGAGAGAGAGAGAGGGAAGTCTGAGGGCTTGGAGAGATAGAAGTCTGAGGGCTTGGGGAAGGAGTTTCTCCTCAGCTCCTGGTGACTCAGCTGGGCTATCTGGGCTGTGGAAGATGCAGGAGAAAAGAGGCATTTGGAAGCAGATGACTGGAATGATCCAACATATCTCAATCAGGCCACAGGAGCAATAAAGGAGACATGAAATGTCCCCTAGTCCTTCCAATCCATCTTGGATATTTCAGGCCCCAGTGGTCTTTGATCTTTAAGAATTTTCATCCTCTCTAGTCTCTTTCTGATAGCAACCAGGATTCAGTAACTGAAAGCACAAGAATTTCACCTGTCCCTAAGTGCTGGCAAGACACCGGAAAACAATAAGTATAAATCAGGAGTAGAAAATACAGCTTTTTGCATATGTAACCAGTGGGTTTTACAAGCATCAGTTGGGTCATAAGCAAAACACAGCATTATAGTCTTTCACCCAGCATATCTTGAAGCTCAATTAAGTGGGATTAATTTTCCCCTGGCCTGGGAGGTCAGCTCTGTAGATCTTACTGTTTTGCCTCCATTCTTATACAAAAGGTACTCCAAGGTCACTGTAGTTTGCAAACACAATCTCAATTCAGTAATTAGAATGTCATGGTAAAGATGCTCATCAAAACTTTGAATGTGATAGCATCGAATCATTTCCATTTCTTCAGTGCTGACCTGCATCAGGCTCCATCCTCTGGTTGACTCTTTCTCAGCTGCCTCTCCCTGCTCACCTCTTCTTCCCGCACATTTTTTCTTTCTTCTGGTTCCTTGCCAGGGTCAAAGGTGGGAGAAGGAGAGATAAGGGCGCATTGTGATTTTTACAAGGCTGGATAGCTCTGTTATCTTTGGGCCTGAGGCTGCTGTCTCTAGGTAGGTTGTGGATAACAAGATGATTAAAACAGACCCTTTCTCCACCGGTGCTTTTTTGGGGTCTTTGAGGTACCGTGCTGAGCTCCTTCTCCTGTGGCTTCCTTTGCCTGTGTGGATTTCTCTCTTTTAGGTGGCCACTTCTAACTTCTCAATCAGCCTGTAGGATCCAGCTGTACCCTTTCAACTCCTGCTGAGGTCTTCCCACCCTTCTGTTACCCTCTTGGGCAGGACCCAAGACAAGATGAGCTGGGTCTCTCTCCAGGGGCATGGCTCACCCCAGTCCCCAGGATCTTTTGCCCAACAAGTCCTGGGCGTGCAGGCCGACCCCACGCGGAGCACTCTCTTGGCTTTGTCATGAAAGAGTGAGACAGTTCCTTGTTCCCCGCTGGAGGGCAGGCCTTAGACAATGCTTCACTTTGGCTTTCTCAGTCATGAGTCAGGAACCGGTCCTCTACCAACTGCAGGGAACATATTGCAAAAGGTACTGTGGGGTTTTAGACATCTCCTTCAGCAGCCTGTCATCCTATACCTTTGTCCCCTCATCATTTCCCAAAAAAAGGAGAATGGAGGTTCACAGTATAGCAACACCTCTCTCAAACAAACCAAAAAGCCCTTGCCAGTTTTCTTCGTCTACCTTCTCTGATGTCCTTTTATCATTTTGATCTGGCTAGAAGGTTGAAGATTCATGGGACAAAGTTTTGAGGCTATGTTCTTTTCCCACTTGTATGAGGAGGTGAAGGTCTTGTTTTATTCACTTTGATATTCTGTATCTGTTGTTTTATCCAAGTCAAAGCTGAGGCTGGAAGAATTCAGTTCTCACATATGGCTGCACATGTTACCCAAAGTAGCTCTGACTAGAAAGTGATGGGCCTTTAAGTCTGTCCTTGCCCAGCAATATTGGGCAAGCCATTTGGGTCTGCCAACTTCAGAAGCCACAGAAGAATACACCTATGGTGACCAGTCCTTTTTATTAAGAGCAAAAGGCAGCTGGGCGAGGTGGCTCACACTTGTAATCCCAGCACTCTGGAAGGCAGAGGCAGGCGAATCACCTGAGGTCAAGAGTTTGAGATCAGCCTGGCCAACATGGTAAAACCCCATCTTTACTAAAAATACCAAAAAAAAAAAAAATTAGCTGGGTATAGTGACAGCACCTGTAATCCCAGCTACTCAGGAGGCTGAGACAGGAGAATCGCTTGAACCCAGGAGGCAGAGGTTGCAGTGAGCTGAGATAGTGCCATTGTACTCCAGTCTGGTGACAGAGTGAGATTCCTTCTCAACAACAACAAAGAAGCACAAGGCAATGCCAGTATTTCTACCCAATTCTTGGATGTAGAGGTGGGGAGGGTAATGAGCACTTAGGAAGGGTTTTAACTCGTTGTTGTGAGGGGAGAGATAGAAAATGTGAGGATGTTTTCTCCCTAGTGTTTCAATGTATGGAATGTGGTAGGAAGGGAGAGGAGCATATTCATTGCATTTAGTGGGAAATCACTAGATTCCTTCTCTAATCAATAAGTTCATAAGTTCCACTATCACATATTTCCCTTATGGGCTATTTGGCTATCTCTTAACATAATAATGCTACAATACAAATAACCACAGGCTTGGTGGCACATAACAGGCAATATGTGTTGCTCATGATTCAGGGGGTCGACTGGGGGTCAAACAGATGGTTCTGCTGATCTGGCTGGGCTCACTCACTTGCATAAACAATAGATGGGTGATTGAGGCTTACCTTAGTTGTAGCAACAGTGGAGATTTTACTCTGGTCCATAGATATATTTTATTTGTTTATTTATTATTATTATTATTTGAGACAGAGTCTCACTGTGTTGCCCAGGCTGGAGTGCAGTGGTGCCATCTTGGCTTGCTGCAACCTCTGCTATCTGACTTCAAGTGATTCTCCTGCCTCAGCCTCCCAAGATTATGGGCATGCACCATCATGTCTGGTTAATTTTTGTATTTTTAGTAGAGACGGGGTTTCACTGTGTTGGCCAGTCTGGTTTCGAACTCCTGGTCTCAATTGATTCGCCCACCTCAGCCTCCCAAAGTGCTGCGATGACAAACTTGAGCCACAGTGCCCAACCTCATATACATCTTTTATAACAGTGTAGCTCAGGCAGATAGACACGTAAAAGTGAATGAAAATATGCAAGGACTCTTGAGGTTTAGGCTTGGAACACACACACCTCATTTCTACCTGGATGTCCTGTATTTTTTATTTGCTAGACCTGGCAACTCTACACTTCATTTTACTGGTTGAAACAAGTCACATGGCTGAGCTCAGAGTGAAGGGGTGAGGGAGATCACCTTGTTCACCATCAGAGGTCGTGCACAGCTACATGGCAAAGGGCAAAGGTCTAGAGACATAGAAATGTGACCAATTTACAACATGGACTGTTTGGTGAGCTTCTGTTTTCTGGTTAAGAACCCACACAATACATAAGAGTCTTCCTCATGTTCTTTTCACTGTGTTACTGGCAGTAATCATTGGAATTTTTTTGAGGACCAGAGTTATTGCCTACGGGATGTGTTGAGGGCCATGCAGAGAAGCTAAGTGAACATAGTCCCCTGTTAAACTGAGTTCTGCCCTCACAGTGGCTTTGCAATACATAGGATTCAAATTCCTGCTTTGAATGACAAATGGCAACATGACAAATTTCTTTGCCTTTTGGCCAGCCCTCCATAGTTCCGAAGAGTCAAAACTGTCAGTGTTAACTCTGAGAATATCAGCATGTTATGGTACCTAAATCACACATGGGAGAAAGACAGAGCGACAAGGTGAGCTGGAAGAACAAGGCAGGTTGCTAAATGGGTGTTAGAGCGTTGGGAAGACAGACTGAAGAAATGGCAGGAAGGAGGTTGGAAATGGAATGTAGCTCAGGCCATGGTTTCCAAGGCTGTTTGATTGTCACGTGGTGACATTGTAAGTTCCTTAGTTCCGGGTGAGGATTGTGAAACTTCTGGTTCATATCAACTTTAGAGACAGCAATCCAGTTCCTCAGCTGGGTTAGTTACAGGTTTAGATACATGTTAGTATGAGTGGGATAGCTCCCCTTGATGGATTGAAAATTGTTTGGAAAACCTTGCTGTGTGAGAACTAATTGCACATAAATATTATTTAATCTGTTTTTCTCAATTGCATTTTAATTTTACAACCAACATTTCTTGACATTAGAGAAAATGAGTAAAAACATTGTATTTGATTCATCATATATTCTCTTACATTTTTGAGTTGCAAATCCCCCCAGAGAGAAATCAAGCCAATCCTTTATTGCTGTGAATATTTAGAATTTGGTTCTTGCTTTTGTTAAATGCAGTAACCTTAAAAGTTTTATGATCTGTAAGTATTTGTTTTATGAAAATACGATTTGAGAGTTGGAAGAAGAGAGGGCAGCTATTAGCATGACTTAAATTTTATTGCTTTTGAAGTAAGAAATATTCATTGACTTGAAGGTGAATTGTTTTATTTCTCTAAAAAGTATAGTTTACAACGAGTGAGGGATGATGATGTAGTTTTTGGGACAAGTATTTTCAAGAAGACTATTTCTAAGTGCAAAATGCCAGGCAAAATCCCTAGAAGAGCAATATGCATATTGCTTTAGTACGATCATAGCCATGTACTATTCCCCTTCCATTTCCTCTGTGCTTCTCAGTAATCTTTTCTTTATATACTTAGAATTTTTTTCTGCTTTGAAATGAAATACTCCATGGAGAAATTACTTTCTATATCTGTTTTAAACCTTATTTAGTTAATTAAAATGCATATTTAAGAGTTATAGTCTGTGCAGCTTAGATTTATGACCCTAAACACTTAAAGTCAACAGTGTATGAAGTCTGGTATGGTTGATGTGGCAGAGAAAATATGTAGTGCAAAGTACTGAAATTTTACAAGCTTTGGCAATAAAGGGTAAAGACCTATATTCGTTTAGAAACTAATGTTAGAAAACAATGCTTTGTAATTTCATAGTTTATCATCTCAGTTGATTCTCAGAATAACCTTGTGTGATACAGGCCAGTCAAGTTTTTTCATCCCCATGTTAATAATGAGAAAATTGAGGCTCAGAGAGGTTCAGTAAATTTTCCAGCATCATCCTGCTGGTATACTGAAGAACTAGTTTAGGAACCCAGCTATTCTCTACCTGAGTCCTGACTTCTGTGTTACAGCATTATGATTTTCGAGATAGGAATGATTAGCTAGGCCTAGCCCTGGAGATACAAAGAAAAATGAGATATTATTCTACTCTCTACCTCCTTGAAATCAAGGTTGGTTAATGGGCAAAAACATAGAGTTAGAAGGAATAAATTCTAGTGTCCAATAGCTGTGTAGAATGGCTACGGTTAATAATAATTTGTTGTATATTTCAAAATAGCCAGAAGAGAAGATTTGAAATGTTCCCAACACAAAGAAATGCTAAATAGTTATGGTGATGGATATTCTATTAATAAATATCCTTATTTGATCACTACACATTGGATGCATGTATCAAATGTACCCCATAATTATGTGTAATTATTATATACCAATATAAAATATAAATGAGACATCTTCCCTGTTTTCAAGGGCTGTTTGGAGATTCATATGGGAGACAGGAAAGCCAGGACCTTTGCAATACAATTTGATAAGAACAATCAATCATAAGAGCTACAGAATGAGGCATAAGGGAAGGAGGATTCTATTAGGATGAGAGTGAAGGGAGTTCAGGCTCTTGTGTTTAGGAGAAGGAGTTTTGGTCCATGGCAATATTTCACAAGCTCTGGACATGAAAAAGTAATTTTTCTTTCTGTGGTCTGGAGACTGAGTGATTGAGGAATTAAAGTTGATGGTTTTGAATACAATTCCAGCTGAGCAAGAAAGTCTGTGGCGATTAAAGAATTCTTAGTCTGAAAGTAATAGGCATTCCCAGAGAAGGCAGCAGGGTTAAGTCCTGCGGTAAAAGATGGACCCCGAACTTTGACCCTACCTGGAATTTCAGAATGCCATTGTGGCAGATGGCATTTTCCAAAGACAGCTACTACAATCTCTTGTCTCTCATGCTCTTCTGCAATGTGACCTTCTCCTCTCCCATCAAGAGGTTGAGTCTGATTCTCCTCCTCTTGAATCTGGGTGGACTTGTAATAGCTTCAACCAATGGAGTATGCAGAAGGGATGCTGTGTGGTTTCCAAGGCTGGTGATAAAAGGTGAGGCAGCTTCTGCATTGTTGCTAGAAAACTCTTGTTTTATTCAGGGTACTTTCTATGAAAATTACATTGGTACCATCAAGGATGAGCTAAACCATTTATATATCACATCTATCTGTATAATCCATCTAGTATCTATGTGCCTATCTATCTATTTACCAAAAAGTACCCAAGACAAGTCTCAACTTAGAGATTTATTTTGCCAAGGTTAAGGACAATGGCCCGTGACACAGCCTCAGGAGATCCTGAGAACATGTGCTCAAGGTGGCTGGGTTACAGCTTGATTTTATACATTTTAGGGAGGCAGAAGTTACAGGCAAAGACATAAATCAATACATGTTAGGTATACATTAGTTAAGCCTAGAAAGGTGGGACATCTCGAAATGGGGACTTTCAGATCATAAATGGATTCAAAGATTTCCTAATTGGCAATTGGTTGAAAGAGTTAAGCTCGGCCTGAAGAGTTGAAGTCAGCTTGAGTTAAGGTAAGGGGTGGGAGTGGTTGTGGAAACCAAGGTTCTTGTCATGTAGATAAAACCTCTGGGTAGCAGGCTTCAGAGAGAATAGATAGATGGTGAATGTCTCTTATTGGACTTTAAAAGGTTTCAGACTCTTAGTTAATTCTCTCCTGGATCAGGAAAAGGCTGGGAAAGGGAAGGGAATTCTCTACAGAATGTAGATTTCTCTGACAAGAGATAGCTTTGCAGGGCCATTTCAAAATATGTCAAAAAATAGATCTTAGGGGTAAAATACTTTGATTTTCTTTAGGACTTATTATCTGTCATGTGATGTTATACTAGGGTCAGGTTGGAGTTGGTGTCTTATTGCTACAAAGAGTCTGTTCTGTTAGTCTTAGAGTCTCTATTTTAATGTTAATGTTGGCCAGTTGTGTCTGAAATGCAAAAGGGAGAGGGTATAATGAGGCATGTCTGACCCGTCCTTCCTGTCACTTCCTGAGCTAGTTTTTTGGGTTTCTTTAAAATCTCTTTGGCTGAGAGGGAAGTCCGTTCAGTTGGCTGGGGGCAGTCTTGGAATTTTAATTGGGTTTACATATTCATCTATCTATTCTCTCTTTCTCAATGTGAGAGAAAAGTGTTTCTATCACAATTAATTCTATTTTACTATTTTTTGTTTTCTGTCAGTAGAATTATAGATATGTAACATTTTTTATTACAAAGGATCAAAATAAATTTGAAGTTGAAAATGGGTATATTTGTTTATTTAGAAGACACTAGAGAAAGGAAAAGGCTAGTTAAAAGGGAGGAAATATTGTACACTTCCCTAAAAGAGTCTAATGTTACTCTTCCACAACGTCCTGTATTTTGAGAGTTTTCTCCATCTGTTGGGCTTCCCTTACTCTGTTTGTTTGGTAGTCTCTTTTTGCTCTAACTTACTTTTTGGTGGTTTCCATGGTTACTTTGAAAGCCCTATTTTCCTTCCTTTGTCTTCCTTTTTATTCCCATATTTCCCTTCCTTTCTCTTTCCCTACACTCTCCAAGGGTGAGCTTATCCCCTCATTTGGCTTAATTACTATTTATTGCCAGCAACCATTAACACTGCAAACATTTATTGAATGCCTTCTGTGTGCCAGGCATTCTTCTAAGAGCTAAGGATACAGTTATAGCTTACATTATTTAGTGGTTTTATGCTTGTGAAATTTATTTTCAACTGGCAGTCATCACCAGAGAAATTCAAGTATTATTGTATAAATTTATATTAACATAAAATATGTGTTCTGAAGATGAGTGTTTAGGAAAGAGTGAGTAACTATTAGCAGCTTGAGCCACAGACATTCCCCACCTCTCTTGACTTGGAGAGAGTAGCTCTTTGTTCTTGGAATTAAGGTAGCACGATTGATGAGAAAATAATTTTCCCTTTTGACACATATTGCACTGAGTAGGTTGCAATTGGGAAGTCCTCTATGATGACAGCTATTAATGGCAGAAAATCTGCTTGAAGCAGATGCCAAGATAAAATAACCAGGAAGTATCACCTTACTTTGTTTGGTCTCCTTGGCTCTCATACATGCATTGCTGATTAAACTGGATCACTGTGAGCCAGGTTCCTGGAATTTAGATTAATTTTGATAGACTTTTTTCTTGGTCTGGGGTTGTTTGGTAATGTTAATAGAGACTTTCTAGAGGAATAACTGGAAAAAATACCATGAAGCCATTCATATACTTGAAAGCAGACACCTTTGGTGTTATTTATATTGAGTACATACTATTCCTTATTTTGGGTTATGTACGAGGACATTTTGGCCTCCAGCAAATTCTAACCCTAGTGTAATTTGTAAAGTTATTTGGCTCGGAAAAATACAGAAAGTCACATTTTAAATTGTTATGTAGCTTTTATTTCCAATCCATTGAAGAACTTAAAAATCAACATAAAGCCACACCCCACCAGTGTTTATTATTTTGACTATGTGACTTTTCCTTTTGGAAAAGTCCATCTAAACCAAAATAAACAGCCAACATCTTTTCATAGACTGTTTGCTTCTAGACTTTCTGCATACTTGATATGTTTTGTTGTCATGCTGTTTAGGACTCTTTTTCCTTTTGAATTCAAGACACCCAAGGACCTTGTTCTGAAACTACCCTCCATGAAAGCAGCTGATGGTCTGTTGCGCACACAAAGCGTCATTAACTTTGCAAAGCTCAGCCTCCTCTTCTTACATCCATGTTCTCCACTGTTCTCAAATGCCAGTCATTACTAATTGTCTTCAACTGTGTCACTGTCTCTTGAGGGCCCTTTGGTATTAAAACCTACAGAAAAATTTCTCAATCAGACCCAACCCTGGTGATGGGTTTTGTTATGGGCAATTAGTTTGAGTTCCCTTTTGTTTTCGTTGGTCAAGAAGTTGCCAGCTAACCTGAGGAGAAATATAGATGCATCTGTGATAGGAATGGGATAGAAAACAGGAGAAATTAATAATGTAGTGGAGTGCATCTTTGGGTAATGGCAATATGCAAACTTATAAAATTTCTCTGAAGCATAATAACTTTTGAGTATAGCACAATAGCAAGAGAGAGAAGGAGCAAACTTTTACTGAAATACCTACCATATACTTTGGGAGGCCGAGGCAGGTAGATCACTTGAGCTTGGGAGCTTGAGACCAGCCTGGGCAACATGGTAAAACCCTGTCCCTACAAGAAATACAAAAATTGACCAGGCATGGTGGTGTGCACCTGTAGTCCCTGCTACTTTGGAGGCTGAGGTTGGAGGATCACCTCAGCCCAGGGAGGTTGAAGCTACAGTGAGCTATGATCCCACCACTGCACTCTAGCCTGAGTGTCAAAGTAAGACCCTATCTCAACAAACAAATGAACAAACAAACAAAGAAATACCTACCATGTAACAGTCTCTGTGGTAAGATTTTCCTATTTTTTCTCATTTATATCTCACAATAAAACTAAGAAGTTATTATTGTCCCTAACTCACAGATGAGAAAACTAAAGTTCAAAGATATGAAATGGCAGAGCCAGGATTTGAACCCAAATTCAAATCTAAAAGCTTAACTTGTTTCCAGTTTACTAATGTGAGGGCTCAGAAAAAAATGCCCCAAAGTATGGTGCTTTGGCATCCTGAATACTTTGAAAGCAGATTGGAGGGCCTCAGAAGCAGCCTGAGAAGAAAAGTTCTCTTGAAACTTCTCTTGCTTTCCTATCTTCCGCTGTGTTTCTCCTCCAAAACAAGACATGGAAACCAAAATTCCTCTTCCCCGAGGAGGTCATAGAAGATAGAACCTCTCTCTCACAAAACAAGTCATAAAACCTAGAAAGGTCACTCTCTCTCTTCTCCGTTGAAGACTCTTTCCAGAGGGGACCTGCCCCATACCTGGGGGAAGGAATGCTACCCAGAGAGGCCAAGAAGAATCTGAACAGACAGGCCTGGCCAGACTTCCTTCCTCAGTCTATTTTCATTAGAGTATACCCTCTGTCCAATCACATTTCTACATGCTGTTCATTCTTCGAATCTAAACTTAAAAACAGATAGATTCTGTGCCGCCACCGTCCCCATCCCACCCCCCAACCTCCTTTGATCTCTGGGTCTTCACTTCTTTCTTTTTTTTTTTGAGACCAAGTCTCACTCTGTTACCTACGCTGGAGCAATCTTGGCTCACTGCAACCTGCACCTCCCAGGTTCAAGCAATTATCCTACCTCAGTCTCCCCAGTAGCTGGGATTACAGGCGCCCACTGCCACGCCCAGCTAATTTTTGTAATTTTTAGTAGAGACAGGGTTTCACCATGTTGGCCAGGCTGATCTTAAACTCCAGACCTCAGGTGATCTACCCGCCTCAGCCTCCCAAAGTGCTGGGATTACAGGTGTGAGCCACCATGACCGGCCTGGGTCTTCATTTCTAAAGGCTCCCGTGCTATATCAAATTTGGATTAAATACATTTGTTATGCTTTTCTTGTGTTAATCTATTTTTTCTTATAGGAGTATCAGCTGTGACCCTTTTGATGGGAAAAGAAAGTCACCATACCTTTCTGCCACTATACTATAAACACCATACTTTATATGGTATCCCCTGATTATTTCATGATGACTCAAGAAAGAGTGGGGCAAGACATTCCCACAAGCACTTTAAATGTGACATTTGACCTCCCTAAGTGAAAATAACCAAAGGAAACACCCTCACAGAAAACCAGGAAAGCAAGTTAAGGTTTTCAAATGTCAGCCCAAGATACAGTCTTGACATTCAGATTGAGAGTCCCTATTTGCACTATAAAATAATTGCCTCAAAATCCGTATCTTTCATTTTCCTGTGATAACCATAATAATAAATAATAACAATATTAACAACAATAGTAATTTTAGAAGGGAATCACTATGCTGGTTTTTCTGTGTGTTGAAAGAAAGGTGAAAATGTTGCACCTTGATGATGTGGGTCTCCCCTCGCCTTACACTAATTGGCTTCTGGATGCTTTTTCTCTAAGTCTTAATTAGAAACACTCTACCTGGTGCTTTAGAAATGTGAAGATTCTTTTTGTTGTTGTTAAGCAGTTTTTTTTAAAAAAAAAAAAAAGGAAAGAAAGAAACTTAATTCAAAGTTTAGTTTCAATATGCTTGAATTTTAATCTCACATTTCTTAGCTGAGGCACATTTTTTCTTTTGGATCAGAAAGCACTCCTGGCTGCTATCGATAGTAAGAAATACCGTCCTGAGACAGATGTCTGTTTCCTCTGCCAGGCTGGTGTGGAAGCCGACCCATGTCTCCTCCCTCTTCTGAATATCGGAGGAAGCAGAAAGGAGGTATCAAGCTTTCCACCCAAAACATTTTTTCTCACCCTAATGCTCTTGCCATATCCAATGTCTTTTAAAATAGCAGCAAAATGGCTCTGAAAGTCTATGACGTCAGCCTGAGGTCGGTCCCTACAAGCTCAGCTCTCTATTTATGAATCGTGCCTATACTGAGAGCGGGGGCAAGCTTTGAATTAGGTCAGACCTGGATTTGAATCTCAGTCCTAATACCTTAATTAAGCAGCTTTACCTTTGCATAGTTATGGAACATAGTGTAGCATAAGACCTTTCCCAAGATCTAGGAATTTCAGTGAAGTCTCATAAACTGTAACAATGGGTGGTAAGTGCCCATACTTTGCAAGAAGTGCTGACATTTCTATGTAGACTTCCTTAGAAAGCGGCCAGACTCATCGTTTCACAATTTGCCCCCATTGCCCAGCTTCATTCTATATAAGAAAAAGTTAGGGGATACAGTAGAGAAGGGGAGGATTCATTGAAGGGCATAACAGGCTTAGGAAATGCCAGCGTTTTTCTCCTGGACTCCCTTCTTGGCCTCAATCTCTCAAAAACCATTGTTAGACAATGAGATCACTTGGACTCGGGAAGGGGAACATCACACATGGGGCCTATCATGGGGAGCGGGGAGGGGGGAGGGATTGCATTGGGAGTTATACCTGATATAAATGATGAATTGATGGGAAAAAAAAAAAAGAAAACATTGTTAGAGACAAGGGCCATCTGACAGAAAGAACAACGGACATTTCACAATCCCTGTTAGCTTTATGGACTAGAGCAGACATCAGCAAACTTTTTTGCAAAGAGCCAAATAGTAAATATTTAAATATTTCAGGTATTGTGGGCCATAGGTCCTTGTTGCAACTATTCATCTCTGCTGTTGTAGAGTGAAAGGCCTCCTAGATAATACATAAATATGGTTGTATTCCAATAAAATTTTATCTTCAAAAGTAGACTGGTCAGATTTGGCCTGTGGGTCATAGTTTGCTGACCCCTGACTTACAGGTTTATCCTTTAGTTCTTTTGGTTGGATCACAAATGAACTCCTGGAAGAATGTCTGATGGGTGTATGGGAAAATAAAGACCAGAGTATCTTATCATGGCCTTGGGAAAAATTGTAAAAGATTTTGAAAGGAACAAAAAAGATAACTGGGTCTTTTTAAATAGAAAGCTAGACATTTCCTAGAACATTCTCCATAGTTGTGTGATTTCCTGGGGTCTCTTTCATCTGCTTTGAGTAACTTTACAATGCTGTAACTTATAGAAAACTGAGTCATGCAAGTTGCTCCTGTCCATAGACATGCAAGTGAACTTTGTCTAATGGAGAGGTGCTTGATTTCCCTCCCTTCTCCAAAGAAGCCAGTTTATATCTAAGGAAATTATTTTTACTTCAGCATTATTAAGGGCCTAAGTGTAAATCTGCATTTTGGATTCTTTTTTGAAGTGATTGATTCTAACATCTTACTGGTTCCCTCATTAATTAATGACTTGCAGATAATCTTTATGCATGTTCTTTTTTTTCTTTTTTTTCTTTTTTTGAGATGGAGTCCATTCTCTCGCCCAGGCTGGAGTGCAATGACGCCATCTTGGTTCACAGCAACCTCTGCCTCCTGGGTTCAGGTGATTCTCCCTCCTCAGGCTCCTCAGTAGCTGGGAATACAGGCACCCACCATCATCATGTCCAGCTGATTTTTGTATTTTTGTAGAGATGAGGTTTCACCATGTTCGCCAGGTTGGTATCGAACTCCTGACCTCAGGTGATCTGCCTACCTCAGCTCCCCAAATTGCTGGGATTACAGGCAAGAGTCACCGTGCCTGGCCTATGCATGTTCATTTTATATTTATGTGAGAGTCATGATTTCATCCTTTTATTTATTATTTAATTTTTTTTTGAGACATTTCATACAGGCTGGAATGCAGTAGTGTGATCTTGACTCACTGCAACCTCTGCATCCCAGGCTGAAGCCATCCTCCCACCTCAGCCTCCCAAGTAGCTGGGACTACAGGTGCACACCGTCACACTCAGCTAACTTTTTAAATAGTTTTTGTAGAGATGGGGTCTCTCTATGTTGCCTAGGCTGGTCTTCAACTCCTGGACTCAAGCAATCCACCCACCTCAGCCTCTCAAAGTGCTGGGATTTCAGGTGTAAACCACTGTACCTGACAGTTTTATCCTTTTGAAAGCAATTATTCTTTAACAGTCAGGAAAGGAGAGAGGACTTAGAGAAAGTGTGTTGGGCATCTCTTGTGCATCACTTCAAAGGTTTCTTGGCCACCTACCTCTCATTCCAGTCACTGCTTGTGTTTCCTACAGGTTCAGTGAGACAGGTCCTGGCCTCAGGCCCAAACTGCATAGCCTTCCCTTCCTGGCCTTTGGTTTCTCTGATATAGTGACCCTCAACTCATTTATACTCAACTTGGAATTGTGGAGGGTTAATACCAGTGGGGCCACATGTGGTCAACCAAGAATGAGAGACAATAGATAAATATTTTCTGCTTTCCTCAGCTTACCTGTCACCCCCCAACCCCGGCCACCATCCACTCAGCTCCGAGGTGCATTTCATAAAGGTCCATAGTCAGCCACGACAGGATGATTACCCCTGTCCTTCACTGGGCTCAACTTCATAAAGCATAACTGCTGTGGCGGTGCCTCATTCTGTCTCTTTCTAGCTCACCTGCTCTCTTGCTTTCTAGAATCATAATCCCAGGTAAACTACCCGCATGCAAGCCTCTGTCTCAGGCCCTACTTTTAGGGAACTCAGACAAAGACATGCAGAGGCCTGCACTTGAGTTGTTTGTTGGGACAAGGATTCACAGTGTTTCCTGGAGGCTAATTGACCCTGAGCAGGACAGCCAAGAGTGAACTCTGTTGGAAAAAACTGTCCAGGAGAAATGTTTTCTGTGACGATGGGGTCCCCACAGAAAGAGGTTGTATATGGTGTACAAATAGAGGGTAGGGATTAAGGTGGAGTAAAAGAGACAAGCTTGAAATTGCATGCCTTGCCCTGGGGAAATGGTGTAGTGGGGAGATCTCTGAGGAGGAGCTGAAAACATTTACAGTGAACCCCACAGAAGAGCCAGAGTTTGAATGACTGCTTTACAAGAGCTATTAGGCATATGAAAAAGAGCTATAAAAAGCATCAGCTAAGAAAAAAAGCTTTTGCTCCTTTAACACTTATTCCACTTACTGCTCTTGACTGTGGAGGAGCTACAGCCAACAGGATGAGTAGGTGAGGAGTTGGATTAAGGACAGGCAGAGAAGAGACCATGTGTCCTCTACTGTCCACTCGTGGTCTGAGAAATGGTGGGTTCAGATTAGGGGTGCAGGATGGGAGAAATTCTTAATTGCTAAAGAGATTGAAGTTTTGATTTGGACTGGATTGAACTTTTCCTTTTTTTTTTTTTTTTGTTTTTTGAGATGGAGTCTTGCTGTCACCAGGCTGGAGTGCAATGGCGTGATCTCAGCTCACTACAATCTCCACTTCCCAGGTTCAAGCGATTTCCCTGCTTCAGCCTCCCGAGTAGCTGGGACTACAGGCGTGCACCACCATGCCTGGGCAATTTTTTGTATTTTAGTAGAGACAGGGTTTCACCACGTTGGACAGGCTGGTCTCAACCTCCTGACCTCATGATCCACCTGCCTCAGCCTCCCAAAGTGCTGGGATTATAGGCATGAGCCACTGCACCTGGCTGGATTGGACTTTTCAACACCTGAAAATGAAATTCTTTCATTGCCTAAAAATGACTGAAAATCTGTAGAATCTACCTCAGGTATTGTCAAGGGACAGGGAATGAAAAGCTGATAGCATTTAAGGTTGGTCTTTCTTGAGTTTGTTCTATTCGAGAAACGACTTACAGCAGTTCTTTAACATCTCTGGTTTTATTTTTCTTGTCTTTAAGGTGGGGATACCAAACCTATAGTTTATTCTTAAAGATTCAGATTCTTGATGTGGTGTATGTTGACTGACTGATTCACTAAAAGAGAGAATGAAGGCACATATTGTCCAAGCTGTGGCTGTTTTTAACTTCATGATTAGACTCCACTGGGCAGATATTTTTACTCTTCGAGTGATCTCAACTCAAATGATCATCATCAAATGTTGCCACCTTCCAACTTTTACAGACTCTCTTGGTTTAAATACTGTCTTAATCACGAGTGTCCCTTTCTCAGGTGACTCAGTTGGATAGACAGGTTATTTTGATTGTGGCTTGGATGACATTGTCTCAGTTTCTGTATTATTCTATCAGGGTAGCCCAATGGTTTTCCTGTCATTTTTTCTGATGCTCCTCTGTGTAATTCCCCCATTGTTACCTAAGAACATCAAGGAACATTTCTGCCAAACTTAGCAACAGTATTAGTAAGGAGCAAGGGGCTGCAATGGAAAATTTTTATTCTCAAATGCTCTACCCTGAAGAATTGACTGCTGGGAGCATATACATAAATTTCTGCTTAAAGTCATAAGATGTTATTTGTCACTCAATCAAAATAAAGATGTCATTTTTAGGATGAATTTACAGAATTGCCAGAACCTAATTTTTCTGAGTGAAGCAGGAGATGCCTCCCTCTTTGCTCCACTGTGCTTCTGACTTACACTTTGTTCTTGTGTTTTCACCTTGCTGAGAGATGCGTATGACAAAGGATTTTGTCTGGGGACTGTGGCCAAGTATGATTTGAGAACATTTTCCAAAAACTCGACTATCAACAGGAGAGTCTCTCCTCACCCCCACCTCTGCCATTATCTCTTCCATCTGAATTTACTTTGTAAATTTTTTTTTTTTCCACAAGACAGAACAGTCTCATTTGGGGAATCAGAAGAAAAAAATTCCTTCTGTGATGTTGGTGCTTGTACCAATTGCCCATAAAGCATTTACAGAGGAGCTATGCATATCCTGTCTTTAATTCCTGGAATGTGCAGAGTCTCACTGACACCAGCAATAGCACATCTCCCACCAGGCTTGATCCAAAAATGTGCCTGTCTCCTTTGAGGCAGAGAGGAAGTCTAGAAAATGACATGTCTATTTGGGTGACTGGTGACTGTGTGGAAGCATATATAGCAGCAAATCTCCAGTAGGGTTGGCTTTTAGCAAAATATCCAAGTCACAAACACTTGGCACAGGTACATTTTGGTTATTATTTTAGCTTGCTTTTTTCTAAACCCAATCCTGACCTCACTTCCATGTGTCCCAAGCTGCTCATGGTGCCTTGCTGTCTTCTCAGTCCTACTATCTTAAAGAGGATGGTGGCTGGCCACACAGTCGTATATACTTTGTTGGAAATTGCTGACAATATATTCTAATGTTATTGTTTATATAGGTAATTAACTTAAACAGGTAATTATTTTTCATATACCCCCTTCTTTTTCTTTATATTATTTTAAATTATAGAAAATACATGCCTTTTGTAAAATGTTACACTGATACAGAGGAAGATACAATAGAAATTGAACATCCTCTTTTATCTTCTCTCTCACTCTTCAATCAC
Source organism: Rhinopithecus roxellana (assembly GCF_007565055.1). NCBI lineage: Eukaryota > Metazoa > Chordata > Mammalia > Primates > Cercopithecidae > Rhinopithecus > Rhinopithecus roxellana. Next base: position 28,553,233 of record NC_044564.1, read on the forward strand.
ACACTCTTTCCCAGAAGTAACCACATTTAAGAATTGGTGTCAGTGGTCTATACTTCCTTTTCAGCTATTGTTTTTGACTGTCTTTTACATAATTGAATGTTTATTAGCATGCCTATGGGAAAATAGATGAACACATTTAGAATGATATCTCTTGAATGCAGATATTTATGTGAATATTAGTGCAGGTTTGGTGGAGGGTAAAGAGCTATACTGTACCTGAATTCCAGCTTCTTTTGAGAGCTTTCCATTAATTAGGACAGGTCAATGTTTCCCCAGTTACCATGGCTAACTCAACGCTAACTATCATACAGATTGGTTTTACAGATTATAACGTTGGGTATTAGATTTTAAGAAAAATTATTTTAAAGAGTTTCCTTGTATTCTACAGTAAGAGAAAGATCCAATTGGGAGAATAAGAATGAGATAAAGAATCTGAGCTGACACCAAAATGAAAGCCTGTGTGCTGTGAGAAGCATTCAAATAATTTTTTAATGAACTGGTTCCTTTGACTTATTTTAAGATCTATATGTAGGGGGTAATAAATGCATGACAGGAATAGAATAGATGGAAAAAAATTAAACAAGATTCTGCCCCATTAGTTCTGACTGACAAGGAAAAGATAATAGCCAAAACGCAAATGGAGTTTGTTAGCAGAGGGAGATAATGATAATGGGACTTTTACAAATATATCAGGGAAGAAATAGATAAAAGTTTTTAAAAAGTTCAATAATCAGTAGAGATGGACATAACACAAATGACTCTAAAATGGCTGATCTTCTAGTGTTTACATTCTGTAATTATGAAAAGAAATAAGGAAGGAGAGTTTAGACCACTGATGAATAATGAAGAAATTGCAAACATGGCTACTAAAAATGCAGATAAGTGACAGTCTGTACTTGGAACTTAGATATATCAGCACATCTGGTTGGTATGCCTCCTCTCTTGGGTAATACAAGAATTAGCTAATGTGTTTACCAAACTACTTATGATGCATAATTTTTATAAGATAATTGTGCTGATTTAACATGAACTAACTATCTAAATGCATTGAACTCTGGAGCTACGAATTTTCAAAGAAAGAAAGGAGGGAAATTTGAGTAACAAATATTTGAAGGCACCAGCTCTATGGTTTTATTCTTTAAGTTGACCCCTCTCCACTTTAGCTCAGAAGGCCAATAGTTGAAAAGAATTATGCATAATCCCCTATCTGATGTGAATTTAAGCTAAGAAAATGTAGGCACATTCTTCATCTCATTTCCTTCTCACTCTTGTTTGCAAAAAGGGAAAAAAGCTGTGTTAGTTTATCAAACTCAGGCAAATAATATGGAAGACTGTCTAGACTCCAAAGCATGTCTCCACAGAGGGATCAATTGAAATATGGGAGAAAAACAGTAGCGCTTCCCTTTATCTCTTAATCGTCTACTTCTATTAATATATTCTCCAAAATGATAAATGAACTAAATTTACTGAAATTTAATTTATTGGTTGACTTGGATATATTTATTTCAGTGTTCCACAAACAGGAGATGTTGGTAGACGATTGATGACTTGCTTGCTTTCAGCATCTTGCAACATTTTATAGCCAATCTGTTAAGTGGTTCTATTTTGTAAAAGTAAGCAATTAATTTTTTAGAAATGGGGGTCTCACTCTGCTGCCCGGGCTGGGCTGCAGTGGTACAATCATAGCTCACTGCAGCCTCAAACTCCTGGGCTCAAGTGATCCTCTCACCTCAGCTTCCCAAATAGGACTGCAAGCATGTGCCACCATGCTTGGCTAACTTTTCCTTTTTGATTTTTGTAGAGATGGGGTCTTGCTATCTTGTCCAGGCTGGTCTCAAACTCCTAGGCTCAAGCTATCCTCCTGCCTTGGCCTTCCAAAATGCTGGGATTATAGGTATGAGCCACCTCTCCTGGCCTTATGTGGTTTTATAGACAATTTTATCTTGTGTGCATCTCAACCTTTATATGGCAAGTGGACTAAAAGATTCTTGCAAAGATACCAAAGATAAAATATCTTAATAACGATGTAAACAACAGGCAAGGGTCAGAAAAAAAAAAAAGCAGAGCTGACATTTTTGCTACCCCCTACAATATGAGTTCATGGTTCGTCACTTAAGAAGTAAAAGCAATGACAATCTAATGATCTAATTCTTGGACATAAAACTTGGAAATTTTCTAGAAGACCTTTTGACATGTGAATTTATACCCACAACAAAGGTATTAGCTACTAATAGTATGAAGTCATCATGATTTGCAGAATGTTTACAAGTAGTTTTATTTAACTTTGCTATAGTTTGTTATGTTTCAGTCCTCTAAATCTCATGTTAAAATTTGATCCCCAGTGTTGTAGGTGAGGCCTAATGTGATGTGTTTGGGTCACAAGGGTGGATCTTTCACTAATGGCTTGGTACTGTCCTTGAGGTTGATGAGTGAGTTCTTGCTGTATTAGTCCCCCAGAGAGCTGGTGGTTAAAAGGAGGCCCCACCTTCTCTTGCTTCCTCTTTCTTGCTGTGTGATCTCTGCACATACCTGCTCCTGATTGCTTTCTGTCATAAAAGAAAGCAGCCTGAAACCCTCATGAGAAGCAGATGCAGGTACCATGCTTCTTGTACAGCCTGCAGAATGGTGAGCCAAATAAACCTCTTTTCTTTATGAATTACACAGCCTCAGGTATTTATAGCAACACACAAGTGAACTAACACACACTTTATTTCATCTTTTAAATTTTCTAAATTTGCTATATGTGTAAGATGTATAAATAAGTATCTATATTTCTGGAATGCTTGCTAAACATTTATTGATGGCATACTGAATTAAAAATGCTTGAAGATCACTGTATGTGAGAATGCATTTTAAAAAGAGATGCTGTAGTGATTCCCCAAAGAGTGCTCTATGAAGTGTATGTGTGTTTATTACCTTGTATGTCATATTTAGGTGTAAATTTCATGTACGTAATTTGCAATTGCTAAATTCTTGTGCCTTTCAATGAATTCTTCTACAAGTTGGTCATGGAATTTTCTGTTCTTCCATGGTGTGGAAATATATGAAGACCAACCAAAAGTGGAGACTGTTTATTCAGAGATTGTTATAGCAAGGGAGTCAGCTACCTTTGCTTGCATTTTAGCAAAGACTGAAAGGCAAACAGAAGGGTAGGAAAGCTCTACAGTGGAAAAAAGGGAAGGTTTCAGGTATATTCTGACTGAAGGTTCTTGGGGTGGAGAAGCTGGTAGGCAGGCTAACTAGAAGTGGGGCATCCTATGTGATTGGTTAGGGGTGCATATTTGGCTTTGTCTGATTGGTCTTAAATTAGAAGTGGGAACAAAAATGAGGGGAGCTGTCAGATTAACCAAATCCTCACCATTTTGTGCTGTTATTGAAGTTATCATTAAGCTTCTTGGATTGTTACTAGAGACAGGAGTCTGACTTTCTACAAGCCTGATTTCTATTAGGCTGGTTTCCTGGGCTGCTTACTGTAGGTAAAGAGTTGGTTTCCTGGGCAGGTTGCTTCAGGTTGTGGTCAGCGTTCTACTTTTACATATGGTCCAGCCATTGTCCATTTGTATATTTATCTCTCAGTGCCTGTTTAGTTTTATGATGCTCCCTCTACGACTGTGCTTAAAAATGCCTTCCAAGATTTTGCATTAGTACTTTCTGTTTTGACAGTTTGCTAAAAATTATACAAAATGATTTAACATCATTTCCACCTTCTGAATGTTGCACAATGAAGACAATAGCGCTGAAATCACTGCTCTGGATACTGCTGGGTGCATGTTAATTCTTTTCAGCCTTTGGGGAGGTAGATCTACAGCATCTATAAAGCTCTGTTCCAGAGGGTCTCTGGGGTCTTTCTAATGCTGGGCCTAAGTAGGAAAACTGTGCTAAAAATAGTTAAATATATTCCACTCACAGGTGCCCAGCTTCAACTGTAAAGATGTTTGTTCCAAGAGGCAAAGTTCTTCTCATTTTCTTAGGATAAATGTATCAAATTGAGATAAAAATTATATTGCTTATTAAGAAAAAAGAACATTTTAAAATTACCAATTTTAAAATCTATTGAAATCACCATGTACCTTGGTTCTTAAACAAGTATTTATTAAATTTTATTAAATATATTAAAAGTTTTAGCAATACTTGCTCATGAAAGGGAATTTGGAACAAACAGAACAGTGAGAAGAAGACAAAAAGAGTTATGAAACCCAAAGGAATTATTTTGAAAGTATTTCCTTCTAGTCTTTTTTTTCCCCCACTAGGTAAAGAATTTTAAAATAATATGTAAATAGAGCCATTGTTTTCCAAGTGTTTTTTTTTTTTTTTGTCTTCTTGCTCACTTCAACATATAGAGCATTCTGTTCTTACAAAAAGTTCTGCAAAGCATTCCCTGTAATTCTGCCCCATTCATCTTATACTCCTTATCTGGCTTAAGTGAGAAAATAAGAGGAGGAGGTAGCCACTCACTTGCTAGAAAACCACATTGAATTGTGTCATTGTGTTTCTATTCTCCAACCTGTAGACTCAGGAGGAATTAAGGGGAAATGATGTGATTAACCACTTTTCTATATAAGCCAATAAAGATACATGCATATTCTATTACGATTTCCCTGCTCTATTCCTCCCCTCTCCTACTGTTTCCACAGCAGCATGGACCCTGAGGCTGACTTGTCTGACTACACAAAAGGAAAGAGGGTGTTGTACATTGATTCAAAAAGTGTGTGAAAATACCTGTATTATATGGGAAGACATAATATGCTTCTAAGTAGGCTGAGTGCGGTGGCTCATGCCTGTAATCCCAGCACTTTGGGAGGCTGATGCAGGCGGATCCCTTGATGTCAGGAATTTGAGACCAGTCTGGCTAACATGGTGAAGTCCTGTCTCTACTAAAAATATAAAAATTAGCCTGGCATGGTGGTGTCTGCCTGTTGTTCCAGCTACATTGGAGGCTGAGGCAGGAAAATTGCTTTAACCTAGGAGGTGGAGGTGGCAGTGAGCCGAGATCACACCACTGCACTCCAGCCTGGGCAACAGAATGAAACTCTGTCTCATAAACAAACAAACAAAATAATAATATGTTTATAAGTAAACATATTTTGCTATTTAATTTGAACATGATGTCATTAAACACAGTATAAATTTTGTTTTTGCTGGTATTTTCAACACATGTGCTCCCTAACCTCTTTTATCCCTGAGGGTTATTTTTACCTACTCTGGGATATGAAGGAGTGGTAAAAAGGAATTTAGAAATGTTGGATTTACTGTAGTTGCTGTGAGTTTGTCCTGACTTCTCAACACTCGCGGGTCCACAGCTTTTCACAGATGGATATCCTTAACCATCTCTAAGGAGGTGGTCAATATCTATCAACAGCCGTGGAGAAAGGGAACCATTCTTCTCCATGGGCCAGGTAATTCTTTACCAGCACGTCTCTGAAAGAAGGGGTTTAGGTAGTGATTGTTAATGCCCCTTGGAGATAGGGTGTGGCAGTATGAGGGTGGGTTGGTAGATCAAGTATTACACTCTAATCTGGTTACCTTGTATAACACAGGAGACCTCACTACCAAAGTATTAGGTGAGAAGACAGGATTCTAAATATTATAAAAGTGAATTTCATGGAAATTTTGATCTTTTGTTATGCACAGATTAAAAAGGAACTTCAGAGTTATGTTTGTCACCCAGAGTCAATAAACATCTGGCCTCTATTTAGTCTTGGTCATCAGTCTTAACACCAAAAGGCAAATGTCAACCTAAGGCAACAACTCAGGAGATCAAGACCATCCTGGCTAACACAGTGAAACCCCGTCTCTACTAAAAATACAAAAAATTAGTCAGGCGTGGTGGAAGGCACCTATAGTCCCAGCTACTTGGGAGGCTGAGGCAGCAGAATGGCGTGAACTTGAGAGGCGGAGCTTGCAGTGAGCCGAGATCATGCCGCTGTACTCCAGCCTGGGCAACAGAGCGAGACTCCATCCAAAAAAAAAAAAAAAAAAGCATTCCACAGTTCTCTGCACTACCTTTCTTCTCTGACATCCGTTCTTTCTCGCTTTCCTTTTCCACAGCCCATAGCTACCTCCTTTATAGGAATCCTCTCTCCCACTTCAATTCTCTTTCCTCCCTATCTCTTGCATTTCACAGAATAGGCTACTCCTCAATACAGAAATAATGATATTCAGAGAACTCTTTGCACTTTGCCAGTTTTACACTCTATCTGCTCAGTGAATGCCAAAGCTTCTCTACCTCCTGATTTCTGCTGCCTCTGCAGAGGTCTTGAGGGGTGAGATGATAAAAGGGGAGTCAAACTTTTAACTCTGGACTGTAGTTAGAGTTTATCTAATTTTTGCTACTTTCCTTATCATCTGTTTGATAATTTTTCTTTTCTCTTTCTCAATATTTTTATCTTATGCAATGGGAACTAATAATCTTGACTTTGATCATATGATAAGAGCATTATTCATTCTTCTTGCTTGCTCTAGGAATGTATAGAACAAAGCTTTCCTACAATGACGGAACATGAAGGGCACCTGCCCAAATCATTTCTCATTTTATTAATCCATAGTAGTTTCTAGAATGCTGCTCTAGTCTGGTAATTCTGAAAAGAGTTTCCATGAATATTCAAGAAGATTATCCTACTAGTATAATGGTAATCGTAAGTATTTTCTATGTTAGAATATTATTAACATCTTTGTTTCAGATTATATCCCATTCCATCCATGTTAAATAATTTGCTAAACATTTCAAATCATAGCTAATATTTAGGTTGTGGTCAATTAAATTGTTACATGTAAGACTGCTCTGAACATCTTGGCACATCGTTTTTCTGAAGTTTAGATTAAAATAGCATCCCAAAACAAAAAGCTTTCTAATAAAAAGAGACTCTGGAAACACATAGTTCTTTTATCTTTTCCTTTATATTGATCCTTAAAAATCTACATAATACATTTTTTGGTATTATGTTATTGAAAATAATCCAATTAATATATGTTTCATTATAATACCGAAGGTCAATTAATACTTATTTCCTCCATCTTGTCTATTTGTGTATTGTGTTAGTATTTAATAGGCCATGTTAGTGAAACTTAATTTCTTATTTATTATATTAAAAGTACATTCTTTTAATTGAAAATTAGTTAATGTGGCAGTTAAAAGTAAAATGTTAATTTGAAGAAATAGACTGAATTATGTGGTTACTTTCTCAAATATATTTTCTGAATTGCTTACAAACTGAAAGATATTATATTAAATTCTTCTCCAAAGGATTACACCTAACGGGTAATTTCAAAATCTGAACCAATTTATATAAAAATAGAAATAAATTAAGATTCTCATTTGAATCATCTATAAAATAAAAAGGAATTATTATTATTACTTCAAAATTTTTATACCCATTAACACTTCTAGTAAAAGTGCTTAATCTCTGCATATTTCTTTATAAAACTTAGTTTAATTTTTGGGAAACCTGGCCAATAAATATAGAGAGTAGAAAAGTAAATCATTTTTAGGTTTTAATTTGACATCTAATCAAATATGTAATGATCATCTGGGTTGCGCAATATAAATAGAAATACGAGGTAAACTCACTGCATTCAAAGAATAATCAAAATGAAAGAGGCAAAACATAGACTTATACAACGTTAATTAATTTATCTAAACCTCAGTTTAATTGGAGAATTGGACCATCTGAGTGCTACAAGTAATACTATATAAATACCAAAATTGTAATCAAACTTTTATGATGAAGTATAATTTGATAAACAGCCTAACTGTTTCGGGAGTGGGCTAGGGAGTGTGTCAGGGAGAACTCCTGGGAGACAAGGGATTTTTATTCTATCCAAACCTCCCTAATCAGTGGCTATGTGGAGAACCCATGGAAGGTGTGTAAAGAACAAAGCTTCCCTACATGGACAAACTGTGAAGCATGTCCAGCCCAAATCACTGTTCTTTTTAGCAAGCCATAGGATGGCAATTGTGCAAGGGGGTTCCACAACTATTTAGGAAGGTTATCCTGCAAATATAACACTGACCATAAGTATTTCATGATCCGCAGTTTCTCCAAATCAGTTTAGAGCACGTGAGTCCTGGTGAGGGAGTAATAACAATGGAAGACTAGCTTCAGAGAAATATAGAAAATCTGACAGAGGTTATTGCAATTTAAGCAAAAGTACCATGAAATTTATATGACAAAGATGAACAAGCATAAGGAGCAAACTTCATTTTCACTGAGTGTAATGGGTTGAATGGGCCAGATGCCAAGACAGATATATTAAGAAATATTGAGGAAAGTGTCCGGAATGATAAAAAGCATAGGGAACAGATACAGGTGGAGAAAGCCTTCAGATCATAATAAAGGTTTGACACCTATGAAAGGAGAAAGGGAGGAAAAGAACATCACTTTGAAAGAGCCTCAGACTGCAGGACACATGGCATTGGAGAAAATCTCAACCAGGCATAGAGCCAAATCAAGGCAGAGGCTGACTGTGCCAACTCCAACCATAAAGAATAAAGACATTTTAAGTAAGATCAAAAGTAAATTACACACGAAAGGGTGCTTGAATTTGTAGTAGCAGAAGATTACAAAGGGAAAGGAAATACATTTTAAAGACAGATGATTGGGATTTCAGTTTCTGGCAATATATGGCAGACTAGATGGCATAAAAATAACAATAGCAAGAAAATCTTGGGCTATAAAACAGCTGAAACTGTTTGATAAAGTATAGCAAAGGCATTTCTAAATGAAGATCTGACCATTGCGAAAGTCAAAGGAATCCTAGGGACCAAAGACCAAAAGGAGCCTGAGGAACTGAGCTGAATGTGAGAGTTAAATTTGACTGCTTTGGGATGGAGGTGGAGTGCTGATTCTGAAAACTATGGGCATATATTTTAATGACCACCAGAAGGACAAGAGGAGCTGAATCTCTGGTCTACGTAAGGAGTGGAATTAGAAGAGAAAAGGACTTTATCTTAAATCTCCACATATAGGAACCTAACAAATGAAAATGGTGTAGGAGAAGACAACTAAGCAAATATGAAGAAATAAATACCAAACGACAAAGCTACCTACCAGCCCAAGGAGAGGGGGAAAACAATCTTGTTTTTTTGACTTGTATTCTGGGTGGGGGGAAAAAGTGTGATTTCATAATTATGGCTCTACATTCAAGTAGGTTTGTTATACTACTTTTATAATTTTGTAATCTGCAAGTCAAGAACTTGTGGTCAACATCAGTCTGGTTCTGATAATATCTCTTGGTGGTCTGACAGAGGCAAACACAAAGGATTTGTAGGGGAATGTAGGATTGAGGAACGCTGAATGGAAAGGAATGGGATAATATATGCAACAGAAACATTAACTTGGAGTAAGCTGGTATAGCTACATTTGATTCTGGCCAAGAGCATCTTTAGGGTTAAAAGGATTACTAGACCTGGTGCAATGGCTCATGCCTGTAATTCCAACACTTTGGGAAGCTGAGGCAAGAGGATTGCTGGAGGCCAGGAGTTGGAGACCAGCCTGAACAATACAGTGAGACACCATCTCAGAAGAAGAAGAGAGGAAGAAAGAAGGAAAAGAAAGAAGAAGAAGAAGAAGAAGAAAGAAGAAGAAGAATAAGAAGAAGAAGAAGAAGCGAAAAGAAGAAGAAGAGGAAGAAGAAGGAGAAGAAGGAGAAAGGAGAAGAGGAGAGGAAGCGGAGGAGAAGAAGAGAAGAAGGAAGAAGAGAGAAAAGAAGAACTCCTCCTCACTCCTCCCCTCCTCCTACCTCCCCCATCCTCCTCCTCCTCCTCTTCTTCCCTTTCCTCTTACTCTATCCAATCCTCATAGCACGAAATTAGCTGGGTGTTGTGGCATGTATCTGAGGTCCTAGCTGCTTAGGAGGCTGAGGCGAGAGATCACTTGAGCCCAGGAATTCAAGATTACAGTGAGCTATGATCTCGTTGCTGTACTCTAACTTGGTTAACAGTTCAAGACCCCATCTCAAAGAAAAATTTTCAGGAGGTAATATGTGCTATAAAAAATAATGAAATAGTGTGAGAGGAGAAAGAAAAACAATACAGGGGTACTACTTTTCATAGGGTGGTGAAAGAAAGTTTTAAAAATACGATGACATTTGAGCTAAGGCCCAAAGCAAGAGCAGGCATAAGCAATGTAAACATAGGAGGGAAGATCTTTCACAGCATAGGGATTAGCAAGTGCAATGTCCTTCAGGTAAAAGTATGCCTAATGTGTTCATGGGACAGTGAGGAAGTCAGTATGATAGGAGGGGAGTGTATCATGCAGAAAGTGGCAAGAAATAATGTCCAAAAAGTCACAGGGGGTTGGATTACCGAGATCTTCATGGCCATTGTAGCAATTTTGGATGTTTTTTTTTTCAGAGTGAGATAGAAAGTCTTTGAGCAAAGGTGTGTTTTGTTTTAAAAGACTTACTTGGGCTGTAGTACAGAGTTTGGACTGTTCTGAGGGCAAGGAAAGAAACAGAAAGACCAGTGTGGGTGCTATTGCAATAGTCCAGATGAGACACGATTGTGGCTTGGACCACTGGAGGTGAGGAGAAGGAATCAGGTTCTGGTAAATTTCAAAATAGAGTCCATGGGATTTGATGTGAAGGAAAAAGAGGAATGCAGACAATAACCTCACACATTCTAGTTTGAGAACCGGAAAAACAAGAGTTGTCAGTTACTGAGGAGAACAGCAGAGAAGTAGCAGGTATGGGTGGGAAAATTAAAAGTTGGACATGTATACCTAATAAAGAAAATGATGTAAATTTCAAGGAGCAGAGGATCATTTAACAGTCATAGTGTGGATTGTAATATACTTTTCCCTTTAATGGACTGATCAAGTAGACAAAACTTCAAGTATAAAAGATTTGAGCAGTGTCATTAAGAGGTTTTATTTAATGGAAATATACAGACTCCTACAAAATAGTGTCTTTTAAAGCATGCATACAACATTTATAAAAACTGTCCATGTACTGGACCAGAAAACAAGACTCAACAAATTTCAAAGGATTGGTAATCCACAGATTACTTTAACCACAACACAATCAAGGAATAAATCAACAACAAAAGAGAACTGAGGAATAATTAAAAGAAAGATAGCAGGCTGGAAAGAAAAGGACTTTAGAGAAATGAAGTACCACTAACAGTATTTCCAAGAAGCTGTATCTGTATCTGAACAAGCTCAATGTATTTGGTTACATCTAGGGGTGGGATAGGCTTTTCATCTCACCTGCTTCGTGATTAGGAGTTCCCTTGAACGAGGCTAATTTTGGTTCTCTTCGGGAACAACTCAGGGATCCCTATAACTTGGGTAGTTCACTTCAGGGTGATTCATTTCTTGGAATTTGTAAATCTCTTAAGAATTTTTTTCTTTTTAAACTTGTACTAAAATCCACATCATTTTGGCTTTCCAAAAGTAGCTATGGTCGTTGGACCCGCCAACCTTGTTCTGTACAGGCTTGAGTGTCTGGATGGTTCTTGGAATGCTAAAGCTGTCCTGAATTCAAAGATATGGCAGAAGATAGGGGCCTCCTTGGGTGTTTCTGCACTAGGTGTCAAGGACTTATCCTTCCCTGCTGCATAACTGGCACACATGGTAGTTGGTAGTATTAGGAAACCAGCCATGAGCTGGTCCTGACTTGCATAGCTCCCTTAAGCTACCATGACCATCTTAGAAACATGCACCAACAGTGCATACAGTGAAGCTCTGTAGCTTCCTGTGATACCTGGTCCTCTTTCTGAACTTACCCCTGCTCGGCTCCAGCTCTCCACTTCTGCTTCTGGTCTTTCTGGCTTTGGACTTTCCTCCTCATACCCTATAGGGTAGATACTGTTGTGTTTCCACATATGACACTGAAACATCTGTTGATTGACTTCATGTGTTTGATTTTTATTGTTCCTTTATACTATGTTTTTCTTCAGTTAAACATCCCTCTCTAGGTAGTTTCAGTCCAGTTTAGGAATCTGTCTCCAGTACTCCTGGGACCTCGGCTGAGAAGGTGCAGAGCTCACAGTAGTCAGTCTGGAATCAGGGTCTGTGCAGATTGGGATAGTTATTCTATAGTTTTCTAATTAGGGTTTTTTTTTTTCTGACTATAAAAGTAATAAGTAATTGAGGAAATTGAAAAATAAAAAGAATATAAAGAAGAAAATACGCACTCTTCTAAGTCAGTGGGTATCCCTTGTTCAGTGGGTATTCCACTTCTAACACTCAGGGGTATCCTTTGTTAGCATTTTGGTGCATGGTGTTACCAGTTCCCACTTAAGCTTTCTATGCATATAAATTACTAAATGAATGGACTTTTAGAAGAATTTAATTATACTCTGCGTACGGAGCTTTAGGCTACTTTTTCCTTTAACATAAATGCATATTACCCCAAGTTTATAAAAATCTTCATAAACACAATTTTAAATGCTTGTTTATTATTTAAGCATATGTATAGCCTTTACACTTAATATTTTATTGAAAATTTTAAAATTTGTGTTATTTTTTTCCTGGGAGGCTTGTATTTTTCCTAATGAAACAATGATATTTGCTAGTATTATTTATTTTTTATCGTATTTTTCTAAAGTCGATGTCTTATGTATCTAATTATTTTCCTTTCAAAAAAGGATGATAAACCCTGGGATTCTTAAAGGAAATGTAATTTTACCTTTGTGAAAGAATTCAATTATTTGAGTTTCCTATCATGAGTAAATTAGCTTTGGATATTTTTAAAGATTCAGGATCTTATTAACTTAACAGAGTAACAACTAAATCTCCAGATTCTTTAGGAATGAGACATAATATCTCAGGAAGGCCAGAAAAGCAAAATTTCAGCTTCACTTTCCATTTCTAGGGATAGTAAAAATCACACTTCTAAAAATGTTCCCAATGCTTCCAGACCAACAAATATCCCCTTTTATAAACGATTATAAACTTGAACAGAAAAATTTTTCATTTCATCTCTTTATCTCCACAGTATTCAGCCCAAGCTCCACCATTTGCTGGTTGTGAGTTTTTGGACAAATTATTGAATCTCCCGAATCCTCAGTTTCCTCATGTATAAATGGAGTAATAATTGTACCTTCCTCATTGGGCTGTGGTAATACTCTGCACAGTGGCTAGCCTGGATCATTGAATTTTAGATATTATTAATATTGTTGTTATGTTATTGGTGGACATAGCAAAACATGATAGTTAATATCGTGGACTCTGGTGTAAGAGTTGTTGGTTCAAACTTGGCCTGCCACTTACTAGTTCTGTGGCCTTGGGAAGGCATGTAATCTCTTATGCCTCAGTTTCTCATTTGCAAAAAGGATACAATAATAGTATCTATCCCATGGCATTTTTCTGAGGATATATATACACACACACACATATACACATATATATAGGTATAGATAGATAGATAGCACTGAGAACAATGTATACTAATTGCTATCTAAGTGATTGTTTTACTGAAATAAAATGCATAATACATATTTAAAGCAAAAAGTGAATGGTGTAATTACAAAACAAACTAAATCATGTCGCTCCATCTTCTTACATATGCCAATATTTCTTTTTCTCTGAAGTATTCAGTAACCAGCTGAACTGCAAAATCTGAGATTGTTAGCCTGAAGGGTCCTCAACTTGACCAATATCCAAGGAAGCACTTGTAGTACTGGTAGGGTGTGAGGTTACTGCTTCAGAACCATCAACATCTGAGATGAGTCAGCTGATGCCTACTCTTAGATTCTTCAGTAGAGCCCAAGAATAGTAGAGAAGTATCATGAATAGGTGGCCTTCTCTCTATATGTTCATGGGACTATTGCCATCCTTTCAAGTACAGAAAGGTAGTTGTGGATTAGAGAGATGAATTTGCTTTTAGAGATTCAATGTCTTGGACTGTTCCTGGGCAAAAAGGAGTTCATGTAGAAATGAAAACTAAACTGTGCAATTCCATTCCTCTTATACTAAGACTCTTCATAAAGTATGAGCCAATAGAGTAGAAGACTTTCAAAGAAAGGAAAATTATTTTTCACAAGGCAAATGAGCATTTGGATTATTTGCCTATGTTGTAGACATCTTAAGAGTTCTTCAGATAAGGTCCAAAGTGCAGCAGAACATAATCATTCCACTTGGAAGACAGCCATGGAATGGGATGACTGAATAAATACTACCATCTAGCATCATTTCTCTCAGGCTTTAGTAGGAAGTGGGCAAGGTTGGGGAGGGATTTCTTGCCAAATTCTAAAGTTAAACCCAGAGAGAAGGCAGTCCAGTCCAGGGGCCACTGTGCCTCCATTATGAACCTTCATAGACTATTATTTATTTATTTATTTTAATGATAGATTTAGGGAGTAAAAGTACAGTTTTGTTACATGGATATATTGCTTAGTGGTGAAGTCTGGGCTTCTAGCCAGAATAGTGTACACTGTACCCAATGCTAGTATTTCATCCCTCACCTCCACCATCCCATCATCGCACGCTGCCAAGTCTCCAATGTCTATGATTCCACCCTCTGGGTCCATGTAATTTCATTGATTACTTTAAAATTGTATTTTGATTGTTAGGAGGCAGAGTTGGTTTTGAGCATCTATAATTTGAAAATGTGACTGGAAATGTGATAGTTTGCATGGATAAAAATATAATTTTGCCGCTGGCCTTTTCTTCAATATATTATTCTGCCGACAAATTAGGGCCATTAAAAATTCCTTGCCGTAGAGGCAGTTGATTATTTAAGGTAAGACTGTGGATACCTCTGTCAGCCTTTGACAGAAGACACAAACCATAATTCAGAACCTGTAATATAAACCTTGAAACAACTGAGTAACTTAACAGACTTGAATCAAGCATAAACAATGAAGTGGTTTGAAAGGGTTGGTCTCCCCAAAATGTCACGTTCCACGGAAGAATGCTTTCTCTATTTGATCTGTCACTAGAGCTCTCAAAACATGACACTCCTTGAACACAATATACTTTGATGATAAACTAGATTAACTTTCCCAGTACAAGTGAAAGGCCACCTGTTGCCAGAATGGCCATATTCCTCGTTGGCTGTCTTGTAGCTGTCATCACTTCAATGCAATCTGCAGCCGACATGCTGGAATATAATGAATATGTCAGAAGTTGGAGGTCAGCCATCCAAGTACATGAAAACTTGGCTCGCCTACAGTGTCAGCATGGAGGCCTCCCTATCATCTTGTGCAAAGGATTTCTGCACCACTTGATTTGTTTGCACAGGGTTTGTTGCTGTTGGATGGGGCGTATTTCTGAGAGGCTTTTTGACAGCCCATTCAAATATTTTCAGTGTGGAAAAACAGGGCTTCTGGTTTCAAGCTCTTCAAATAATAGGTGTTGTGAAATGCTGTGGAAGCTGATGGTGGTGGGGATCTGTTGTTGGTTTTAGTGTAAAAACACCCATAGAGATGTTAGAAGTGTTTTGGTTGGAGTGGAGAGGAAGATGGGTTGGAAGATCAGAGCTACTGAGGAGATCTCAGTGGTGCTCAGTTCCTACCTTCTCCTGCCCATCCTTCACTTTCAATGGTATTGGGTCATGTGGACCACAAGTTCTAGGCACTGGACGGTATAAAATAGCACATCAGTTGTAGTTATATGCTATACATTTATTATAGAGAGAGTGCAATATGCATCTATGTTCCCAGACCACAATGCTGAGGAATGATGAAAGGCTTTTGTTCACTCGTGGCATGTCTATTTGTTCCCTGTTTTTTCTCCCAGTAAAATCTGATTTGGCTAACAGCACCAGAAAGAGGTCCTCTGAAGTCTTGGTCAGTGTAATTAAAGGATCATGAGTAATTCCACTGGCTGAAAGTAAGAGAGTTTAAAAGCAGTCTTAGCTGTTGTGAAATGTTTGCCCCAAACCTTTAAAGATGTGAAATGTTTGCCCCAAACCTAAAAGAATTCTGTCCTTGGCTGTAGCTAGGGCAGAATTTCTCAGCCTTGGCACTCTTGACATTTTGGATCAGATAACTCTTTGTTATTGGGGGCAGTTCTGTGCATTTTAGGATGTTTGGCACCTCCCCAGTCATGACAATGAAAATATCTCCACATGTCCCAAACTGAATATCCCAAATATCCCCTGGGGCCCACTGTGGGGCAAAATTGCCCCCAGTGGAGAACCACTGAGTTAGGGGCATACAAAGGTCCTAGAAGGATATTACATTGAAATATAAAGAAGCAAATTGTATGCATAAACCCATCCTCCCAACTTCACCTCCTCAGTTTTAACATCAGAATATCAACTGAATAGGAGGAGGATACTTCTTGTACTCTACACCATAATTCACATTCATACATCCTAAACATGTGAGTTTGGGTGGCCAAGGATGCAAGATCATCTGTTTGTTTTGGTAATAGCAACAATATTAGTTCTCATTTACTGAGAAACCGAGCCATGTACTAAGTCACCTATGTGTGTTATTTCACTTGCTCCTAATGACAAATGTAGAGGTTAACTATATTATTACCTTACTTTCTTATCAGATGAGTACACTGAAGTTTTGAGCATTTAAACTGCTTTCCCAAGCTCGTACCCTTTGTGGGTGGCAGTGGTTTCACCCAGAGCCTGTATGTTGAAGTCCTTCTGCATAGTTCTCCCTCTGTGGCTGAATCACAGTGGAAGGAAGCCTGCTCCTGGGGTCTGAACTGTTATTGGTCCTCAACAGCCGATGCTCAGCAGATTTCTTTCTAGCACTTTCACATAATTTAGGCCTCAATGAGTCACATCCTATAATCGTTTTATGAGAACAAAATGGCAAATAGCTAATTTAAAATTATCCCTGTCAAAAGAAGATAAGAAAATTACGTGTGGGTTTGATAAAAAACATTTTACATCTCTTCTAAAACACTTGTTAAATTTTATCGAGCTGTGACCTTATAAACTTAGACCTATAATGTATCAGCAAGCTACATGCTCACTAGGAATCCAAATCCCCACTCAATATTCACTTTGCATTAATTAACTCAGTGTTTAATTTTGCTATTTGTTTCCATCATCTTTAACATTTCCTACATGTGGTGACAAGGAGAAATATTTGACTACTGCTCACCTTTTTTTTTCTCTCTCTTGTTCTGCTAGTGGAGGTTTAAAAACTAGTGAAATGGTCGAGTCAAAAACATTGAGCAAAACAAAACAAAATAAAAACAGAGACACCAATTAATCCACAGTCTGAAAAATGAACTAACAAATTTGCCCTTATCTGTGTTATCTTAGTCCAATGCCGGAGTTCCTTTCCTCCTTTATTTATACATTTTTAAAATCTTCCCTTCAGTTTATCTCCATTTATCCAGCTACAATTCCCCAAATTGGATATAAAAGTAATATAAGAAGAGTCCTTCCTCTTCATTTCTATTTTAATCTGTGCATTAGGCCATTTCTTCATTAGTAGTTAATAGACACTCAGCAAATGTTTACTGTCATACAGAGCTCAGTTGACAAATCAGAGTAGAAAACACATCAAAACAGAAGAGATAGACAAAACTTAGCTGTATGGAAAAGAACTCCACTGCCATTAAATGGTGCAGGACAGAAAGAATGGTGAATTGTTAATGCCATATTTCATGGATTCCTTTTTAAGAACTCTTTTTCATGGAGAATTTCAAACATATACGAAAGTAGAAAGAATAGTAAATGAACATATACTTGTCACTCAGCCCCAAAAGCCAACCATCCATGGCCTTGTCTAGACTTTATTAGTTATCTATTAAGATGAAATGAGTCATCCCATATTGTAGCAGCTTAAAACAAAATACATCTATTATTTCACAGTTTCTGTGGATTTGGTCTTTGCATCAGGCTTATTCGGGTCCTTTGGCTGTGGTTCTCTCACAGGCTGCAGTCGTCACAAGACTCACCTGGAAAGGATCCATTTCCTAGACCCGATTCAGTTCCTCATTAGTTGTTGGCTGTAGACCTCCCTCTGTTCCCTTTCACGTGGGCAGCTCTACAGAGGGCATCTCACAATATGGAGTTTGCTTCATCAGAGTGCCAGCAAGAAAGAGAGAGCAAAGGAGAGCGAGCAAGAGAGGAAGATTCAGTCTCACGAAAGAGTTACCTGACCGCCCTTGCCATATCTATTCCTTAGAAAAACATCACTAGGTCCAGCCCACACCCAGGGGGAGGGGATCACATGCCAGGAGGCAGGAATCCTTGGAGGCCACTTCCGAAGTCGGCCTACCATGCCTGCATTCATCTCTACCCTCCAACATTATTTTAAAGCAAATCCCAGATTTCGTGTCGTCTCTTCTGTAAATATTTCAACATACATGCCTAAAAGATAAGAGCTCCTTCAAAAAATATATAACCAAATATGTCAAAAATATTCTCAAATATCCAGTGTTGAAGTTTTCAATTGTCTCACGAATATCATGATGCACTGAAATTGATTATGTTTTAAAAATATATGTTAAGACACTTTTTTTTTTTTAGACGGAGTCTTGCTCTGTCGCCCAGGCTGGAGTGCAGTGGCCAGATCTCAGCTCACTGCAAGCTCCGCCTCCCGAGTTGACGCCATTCTCCTGCCTCAGCCTCTGGAGTAGCCGGGACTACAGGCGCCCGCCACCTCGCCCGGCTAGTTTTTTTTTTTTTTTTTTTAAGTAGAGACGGGGGTTTCACCGTGTTAGCCAGGATGGTCTCGATCTCCTGACCTCGTGATCCGCCCGTCTCGGCCTCCCAAAGTGCTGGGATTACAGGCTTGAGCCACCGCGCCCGGCCAAGTCACTTTTAATCTATTGTTTCTCTCTTCTCTTTTGCCATTTTCTTGTTGAAGAAGACAGCTTGTTTGACCTGCAGTTTCCTGTAGTCTGGGTTTTGCCAGTTGGATCCCTGTGGTGTTCATTCATCATGTCCTTTATATTTCCTTATAAATTGATAATCATTTATTTTTAAGATAGCATTTTTCACAAATTGAAATTAGGACACATCTTATCATCAAAGGCATTGTATTATAATTTCTCAGGTGACAGTTATGATACTGTTATCATTGCCCAGCCTGTGTAAACTTGTCTTGGCTATTTATATTGTTATTGCGTCAATTGAGTTGTGTGGCATTACGTGTGCTGGGTTTAATTGCCATACATTTTTTTTTCAAAAAGACTACGCTATGATTATGTATTGAAAGGAAAAATTACTGTGTGTGCAGAAACACAGAGACAGAACAGAGGGGTATAAATTTGATATATTCATGACTAGACCTCAACTCCTTGATATTGGTGACAGCAAGCCAAGTAAGAACATTTGAGAAAGGAATATGTGTCCTGATATTGCCTGAAAAGATCAAGGAAGTACCAGTATCAACACTTGCCAACTGGTTGTCAGTCCTTTGGAAGAAAATTCCATAGTCAATAGAGGAGTATTCTATCGTGGTATATTCAAAGTGTGTATTATCTTTCAATAAAATAGTATGGAAAAACATAGATAGACTATTTAAAAAATCATAGAGGCCAGGCACGGTGGCTCACGCCTATAATCCTAGCATTTTGGGAGGCTGAGGCGGGTGGATCATGAGGTCAGGAGTTTAAGACCAGCCTGGCCAACATTGTGAAACCTCATTTCTACTAAAAATACAAAAATTAGTTGGGCGTGGTGGCGTGTACCTGTAATCCCAGCTACTCAGGAGGATGAGGCAGGAGAATCACTTGAACATGGGAGGTGGAGGTTGAAGTGAACTGAGATTGTGCCACTTCACTCCAGCCTGGCCACAGAGCAAGACTCCATTGCAAAAAAAAAAAAAAAAAAAGAAAAAAGAAAAAAAGAAAAAACATAGAAAGACTAATTTCAAGGCATATAATTGATGACTTTGTGTATAAAAGTGATTCCTGCTGAATTTTTTTCTTAGAATTTTTTTCAGAATATTTATTAGCTTTGGGAAATATTAAATGAAAATGATAAGAAACAGCATTGCAGAATCAATATTATGCTAATTGAAACCCAGGGAGAAGACTGGAAAGAAATATATCAGATTGCTACCAATGATGAGCTTCTGGGACACTTGTTTTTTCATTTATATTTTATTTTTGTTTTTCTGGATTCTTTACAATAAACAAGGATACTTTTCAAAACCAGAAGAAAACCCCACAAAACCCAGTAAATATTATTTTTGTAAAGGCGCCGTGTCAGAAGACTGATATGCCGGGTTGTGGGATGGCGTTTGTAAGAGAAGCTCTGGATGTCCTCAGGCTCACTGACTGGGGGTGAATTATATTTCTTGACTGTGGAGGCCCTCGACAATCTTTGTGTCAATGGACCCTGCTTCTTCCTCCTTGTGAAGCAAGCGACCCATCCACCCCTGACTCTGGCAGTTTTGATGCTGACTGATGAGGGATTTTCTCTAATCCTTACTGGTTGTTCTCCAGATTACCCAGGTATGATATTCTCAAGATGAGCTTGGAAAGGCCTTTTGGGTTCTTTCCACGAAGATTTTTTTTTTTTTTTTTTTTTGTAGTGTCTTCACTGGTAGCATTTTAGCTAACACTTTCATTGTTTTGGATACAGAGGAGTCTGGAAAAATAAGTGTTAAGAAATAATTTCAATAAGTATAAAATAAAATCTAAATAATACAAAGGCATTTTTATCCGTTTAATTGGTAAGTTTTTTTTCATTGGTGGCTATTAAAATAACTGTGTTCTTTAGCTAAGTTATCGGGTTTGATGAAATATATTAATAATAACACAACTAAAAAAAAAAGAAAAAAAACTGAATACATTCTCTCCTCTAGAGCTAAGATTAGGAGATTTGGGGATTTATCTCTTTCTTCTCTCATCATATGTCTTTTCTTGTTGATAATCCCACATTTCCTTGACAGCAGACACCATAAGTTGCTAAATACATCATGAACTGAATAACAGCTTTTCAGAAAAAATAGGTACCTATAAAATCGCACAACTTTCTTTTTCCTGACAGATATATATTCTTCAGTTCGTAAGTTTGGTTTGAGCATAAGATTTTTTGCATTTAAAGTCCAAATATTGTCCTGAGTCTATTTGGACACCGTCCATGGGATCATGGTGACTCCACTTCTCAGAACTTGAGTTTTATAATCTATTCCTCTTTAGCATGGTTAGGAACAAAAGACTAATTTCAAGGCATATCACAGCATTTCAGACTTCATGAACAGTTCCCATGTGGTTAAAATCATCATTACATTTTTTTCCCTTTTAATTGAATCACATATTGATGGACATTAAACAGTTCTTAAGAGTCAGCTGGGAATTTCTGATGGATGCATGATGGTATCAGAGTGATAGTCATTTGGAATTCAAGAACAGACATCATCAAATCTTCATAGTTTTGAGAAACACATGCCCATCCTAAGAGATCTGGCAATTGCTATTGCATGTAATTGTACTACATAGAGCACGACAATTCTGCAAAAACAATACTCATTTGTTTCTCTGTCAAATTTTCGTATGTTCTTTTCGAAGACATTTTAAATGACAATTGGAATCCAAATTTAAAAAAAGGTTCAACAACATGCCATACTAACAAGGCTTATATCTCAGCTTAGGTGAGACTCAGATGAATCTCTAACCTTCTACACACATGCTAAATTTGCACATGTGCAGGCATTGACATCTATGTCACAACTCCCTCCCCTGCCAAGTTTCTTTTGGCACTGGTTATAAATTACATGCGAATTTGAGATATGTTAAAATGTGAAAAGTTCTGCATCTTAGACTTGATGAAATTCAGTAATAGATAACATTTATTGAGTATGTATAATATGCTTGATGCTTTACTTATTTCACTTAGTCTTCATAATTACTATAATTACTTTATGAGACTTGCTGTTATTGTCCCCATTATACTGATGAAGAAAACTGAGACTTAGGGAATTTAAACTTAACATTCATTCAAGTGAAAGGCAGAATTGAGTCAAAGTTTGAATTTGAAAGCACATAGTATATTTCCTTCCCCAGTTTGATCCCAGTAAAGCCTTACTTTTTAAAGCCTTACGTGTGCTATCCAATAGAATGTTCTCTGATGAAAATGTTCTCCATCTGAGCTGTCTGCTGTGATATAGCCAGTAGCTACCTGGGACTACTGAGTACTTGAAATGAGGTTAGTGTGACTCAGCAACTAACATTTTAATTTTATTTAATTTTAATTAATTTAATTTTAAACAGGCATATGTGGCTGCTGCCTCCCATACTGCATAGGCCAGCACTGGAATGAAGGTAACTATATTTTCAGGAAAATACCAAAGAATTAAGGGAATACACTTAAGTGAACAGAATTCACTTTTTGCTCTTGCAAAAAGTCATGCAAAAAGCTCTTGCAAAAAGTCATGTCTATACAAGTGCAAATATTCTGAAGTAATTACTTCTCTGGGACAGTTTGACTATTTTCATGGCCTTTTGGAAGCTGGTCAGGAGATCTCTGCTTAAACAAAAAGGAGCAGCTAGAAAAATTATCTTATTATTGCAAGGGGTATTTAATTATGATGTAGAGATGTCCCTTATGGGATTCTTCTTAAGTTTACTTAGGTTTACTGTGACCATATTTTTGTTGATATTTTATTAATATTTTATATTGGTAAAATAATTTATATTTTACCTATCAGTTTCCAATTAGTTTATTAAACTTTTCTAGACATCCTATAAGGTAAGCAGAGTTGGTATTAGTGTTCCCATTTTATAGATGAAGAAATTGAGACTCAGGGAGTTTGTATAACTTGCTTGGGGCCACATAGGTAAGGAGTGACTTACCTGGAACTGGTACCTAGATTTTGTGACTTTCAGTCTTCTGTGTTTTCCATTACAAGGGGTTGTTTCTATACAATTGGATTCAACCATATTTCACCAAACAAACTCTGCTGATAGAAACTCAGACTGAGGGCATGGTGCCTCATGCCTATAATCCCAGTACTTTGGGAGGCCAAGGCGGACGGATCATGAGGTCAGGAGATCGAGACCAGCCTGGCCAATATGATGAAAGCCCATCTCTACTAAAATGCAAAAAATTAGTGGGGCGTGGTGGAGCGTGCCTGTAGTCCCAGCTACACAGAAGGCTGAGGCAGAAGAATCGCTTTAACCCGGGAGGAGGAGGTTGCAGATGGCACCACTGCACTCCAGTCTGGGTGACAGAGCGAGACTCCATCAAGAAAGAAAGAGAGAGAGGAAGAGAGGAAGGAAGGAAGGAAGGAAGGAAGGAAGGAAGGAAGGAAGGAAGGAAGGAGGGAAGGAGGGAAGGAGGGAAGGAGGGAAGGAGGGAAGGAGGGAAGGAGGGAAGGAGGGAAGGAGGGAAGGAGGGAAGGAGGGAAGGAGGGAAGGAGGGAAGGAGGGAAGGAGGGAAGGAGGGAAGGAGGGAAGGGAGGGAGGGAGGGGAAAGGAAAGGAGAGAAAGAAAAGAAAGGAAAGGAAAGAAAAAAGGGAAAGACAAGAAACTCAGACCTTGAGTGGAGATGATCCCATGCAAGCAGGTGAAATAAGATGTTATCCAGTGGAACATTTGTTCTTCCCAAGGGGAGGCTTTACCAATGGTTTGGGTGCCCTTCAATGTGCTTACATTGAGTGGCGTCAGGTTTTCAGGTTAACTAACTTCAGTCCCAGTGGCTGTGGTGGGAGATCAGTTGCAGCTGCGCTAATTCTGCTCCCCTTCAATGTGGCCATATGAGCAAGTGTTAGGTTTGCACTTTGCAGAGAAAATGAATATGTGATAATCCCAATTCCTCCCTGGGTATTTGGTTGGCTTCAAGTACCATTCCTTTTGTAATTAAGTGGGAAAGAGAAAACAGATGGTCACCTTGTCAAATCTTGTTTTCAAGTTAAATACACACAGCCTTTTTTTCTAAGTAGGATAATTCCTTTTTAATGGTAACACTTTAAGACAGGGAAACACCAGTGGCTGTGTCTAGAGTGCAATGAATCTGCATGTATTGTCTACCTGCTTGAACAGTGAGCTTGGAAAAAGTCCTTGATTTTTATGAACATGCCACCTGAAATCTTCTGTGTTGTCTATAACAGTGATTATTTAGCTTCTCTCTTCTTCAGTCTTCTCAGGGTTGCACCTTTTCCACATGTGGCTAAAGCACATGCATGAAGCAATGATATTTACCTGGAGACTAGACCGTGCCATTCAACTGGATATTAAAGGAACAGTGGGGAGAGTTCCTCCGGTGGTCCCATTATCTCCGCATTTTATTTACTTTTGGATATCGAGAAGGATCTGGAGAGGTGAAATAATTGAATGACTCAATAATTTCCCCCAAACTGGAAGCAATCTCTTATCTATTAACTTCCTGGAACAATGAGGACCAATTGATTAGGGAGCTCTTAGGTCCTTGTTAGATCTTTCTCCATGCTATGAGGAATATAGAGAAAATACCATCTTTTTTTCAAAAACTTATAAAATAATATAGTGAGAATCGATTGAATGATGTCTACTGGGCAGTTTATGGCCCTCTATAGAGTATATCTAGATCAATTCCTTTATTACAATGATGAGATAACTAGTCCCCCTCCCCGACTTTTTTGAAGGGGTAGGGAAATGAGAAACGTATCTTGTCTTTGTTAATTCCAAAGTCTCTCTTTCACTCCCTTAAGTGCTTCTTTCTTACTTTCTTGTCCTTTCCCTGTTATACGCTCTGGAACATCCAAACTATCCAGACAGGGAGAAAGCCTTGATTCAGCCTCTATTCTAGAAAAACAAAAGATTTTTGTCACTGCTTTGCTAGCAATCGACAATGATTTCTTGAGTGCCTACTGTGTGCTTACAAGTGTGTTGGAGTCGTCCCTCTTTCCCTTAAGCAGAGCACATTGATTTTTAGAACCACTTTTAGTTAAGACTTTAATTGAAAATCCAATGCTGTTTAAAAAATGTTTGTCATTCCTCCTGGATTTCTGAAGTCTTTTCCTGTCTATGTGTTGGCTTGGGGGAAATTTCCTTTGGCCCTGTTTATTTCATTTTGCTACAAGTAAAGGAGACAATTGAAGCTTGGTGTTTTTGTGAAGTTTCCTTAAAAGCATTTTGACATTGTGGTTGGTGGTCTGATTACTTCAGAAAGGATTTGTATTTAGTATAAGTGCTTTTTATCTAAAAATACATAGCTTGAGAGACCAGCTAATACTGTGTTCTCACCTTAAAATATGCCTATATACATATTTAAGCTCAGTTTGGCTAAAAGAACCTTTGAACTAGAACATCATACACCACTCCCCAACTCCCATGCTCAAATGTTGGCCAACAGAGAGGACAGTAAAAGATAAAGATCCTCTGAACATATAGAATCTATATAAGTCTAAATTTAAACAAATAACAACCGGACTTTAAGCACTGCTGGACAAATATTATCAGCTCAGAAATGGAGACCTAAATACTGATTCATTGATTGTTTAATTAAATTTATTATTAATAAATAAATTGTCCAAGAAAAACCCCCAAGAGTCTGGGTAGTATGAATTCCACTCTGAATGGGGCTACAAGGCCAGAACAAATGACTTTTGCACAGGATCTTGTTTTCCTCTATAGTTCTTAAGGAGGGTCTTCTTTGCATTATTCAATGTTCTTGGCTTATTTATTATTCCTGGAGGAAAGGCTGCACAAAACCACAAATATTTCAAATGTCATTGTTATCATTGAAATTACTCATTCAGACTGCAAATGAAACCAGGAATGTTTTTGCCATTTAAAACTTCCAGAAGAAGAGTGAACAAAATATGGAGTCTTCAAGGTTAAGCAGATGTGGTAAAAGCACATTCATTCAGTGTTTGTTTTGCTAATGAAAGTGAAAGTTTAATGCATGTTACAGATTTCTCCTCTGCCTTTTGTTAAACTGTTAGTTGATTATGAAGTTGAAAAAGGAAATTGTAAGAACATAATTTTCTTTAAGACCTGAAAACTCAAGAATTGTGATTGAGTTAAATATATCTTTTATTTTTTTTATTTTTTTATTTTTTATTTTTTGAGGCGGAGTCTCGCTCTGTCGCCCAGACTGGAGTGCAGTGGCACAATCTCGGCTCACCGCAAGCTCCGCCTCCCGGGTTCACGCCATTCTCCTGCCTCAGCCTCCCGAGTAGCTGGGACTACAGGCACCGCCACCTCGCCCGGCTAGTTTTTGTATTTTTAGTAGAGACGGGGTTTCACCGTGTTAGCCAGGATGGTCTCGATTTCCTGACCTCGTGATCCGCCCGTCTCGGCCTCCCAAAGTGCTGGGATTACAGGCTTGAGCCACCGCGCCCGGCCATATCTTTTATTTTTTAATTAATGCACTGATCTGTGTGATATTGTAATTTAGAAGTTATGTTTTATTGAAAAGTGTTTTTAATAGTGTTAACTGGTTTGTTCATCTGGGACAGTTTAATGAGTTCAACTTTTTGTTTTTATATATATGTATAGATGTTTTGAGACAGGCTCTCGCTCTGCTGCCCAGGCTGCAGTGCAGTGACATGATTATGGCTCACTGTCACGCGGAGCTCCTGGGCCCAAGCAATCCTCCTTCCTCATCCTTCTGAGTAGGTGGGACTACAGGCAAGTGCCACCAGGTCTAGCTAGGTGTTTTGGTTTTTTTAAATGATCTTTTGTAGAGATAGGGTCTTCCTGTGTTGCTCAGGCTGATCTCCAATTCCTAGGCTCAAGTGATCCTCTTACCTCAGCCTCCCAAAGGGCTGGAATTATCCGCCTCAGCCTCCCAAAGTGCTAGAATTACAGGCATGAGCCACCGCGCGCGGCCAAGTTCAACTTTGTAAGAAAACCGTGTTCAAGTTCCTCAGAACTGGTTTCTTAGACTTCGGTTTCTTTAAGGATGCCTTTTTCACCCTTGGCCTAGGTACTTGATCTTGAAGTTCTAAAATTGGATTTTTCTCTTGGCTTGTATCCCAGCTTCCTACTTTTTTTGAGGGAGAATTGGAAGATGATTATAGGAATTCATTTTTTTCCTCTTTGCATTTTGAAGATGAAGAAAACATTATCTGTGTGTAAACTCCTAGATGATTACTTAGAGTAATAATAATAGTATATGGTATTTACCTGAAAAGATGCTATGAGTTAAGAAAATTTTAATTCTCATTTTTTAAAATGGTATTAGATTTAGGTACAGTTAAAAATATCACTGTAATCCCAGCACTTTGGGAGGCCAAGGTGGGTGGATCATGAGGTCAAGAGTTCAAGACCAGCCTGGCCAAGATGGTGAAACCCTGTCTCTACTAAAAATACAAAAATTAGCCAGGCGTGGTGGTGGGCGCTTGTAATTCCAGCTACTCCAGAGGCTGTGGCAGAGAATTGCTTGAATCCGTGAGGTGGAGGTTGCAGTGAGCCGAGATCTCCCCACTGCACTCTAGCCTGGAAGACAGAGCGAGATTCCGTCTCAAAAAAAAAAGAAAAAAAAAAAATCACTGAGGTAGCTAATGGATGATGGTTGCCAACTGATTTCTGGTGTTGACAACTAGATTTCCTTTTTGTTCTCCCTTCAACTTCAGTCATCCTGTAGTTACCACTTACTGTCCCTCCCTGACATGAGCACTTGTTTTTTTGTTTGTTTGTTTGTTTGCTTGTTTGAGACGGAGTTTTACTCTTGTTGCCCAGGCTGGAGTACAATGGCGCGATCTCAGCTCACTGCAACCTCTGACTCCTGGCTTCAAGCAATTCTCCTGCCTCAGCCTTGCCAGTAGCTGGGATTACAGGCATGTGTAATGCCTGGCTAATTTTGGTATTTTTAGTAGAGATGGGGTTTCACAATGTTGGTCAGGCTGGTCTTGAACTCTTGACCTCAGGTAATCTGCCTGCCTCAGCCTCCCAAAGTGCTGGGATTACAGGCCTGAGCACCGCCCCCCCCCCCCCGCCCACCCTGAGCACTTGTTAGTTCACAGTAAGTAATGAATACTACAGTTTGTTATTAAGTTCAATGCCTAACTAAATATGACCAATTAATGCCTACTATCCACCTGAAAGTTAAAAACTGGTTATGAAGCACCACCTGCCATCCCAGGGGTTACAACTTGAAATCAACATTTGCATATACCTTTATAAAAATTAGTATGAAAACTTCTGGAATGTTGCCATACTCCCTATTTGAATTCAAATGATAATATAGTCAATTCAGGAAAGAAAATCATCCTAAAATTTCGTATTATGATTAGAAGTGTAATTTTGCTGAAATAGAAAATTTCTAATTATTAAATTTGACAAATCACCACTCTCTAAGTGAAGATTCTGGGCACTGAGTCTTTGGAGACAATGACTACATTCGGCACGGTGCTTGCCACATTGTAAGCACTCTATAAATATTTGCCGCATTAAAATTTAAAAGGTCACCCACTCTTAAAGTCATGGAAAACTTTGCTAATTTTTCTTGTGTTGTTTTAAAACAGCATGCTGATTAATTTCCACTATGAAAATAAAAAGTTTTCTGTCTAAATCTGGCTACAAATTTAATAATAATGGGGGAGAAAGAGGATAGACTGAGAAAGAAAGAGAAAAGAAAAAAGGAAGAGAGCCAGAGGAAGAAAAGAGAAGGGAGGAAGGAAGGAAATGAAGACAGTCTGCACCCACATTTGGTTGCTGTCCTGAGATTAAGCCCGACCACATGAAAACCCAAAGGAAGCAAGCATCATTTAACATTCAACTTGCAATTCATTTTGTGACTCTATCATTATGCCAGCTCATTTGTCTGCAGTTTAAAATGTGTTATAAAGTCAAAACTTAGAAGTAAAATTCTTTCACTTCCTGATACTAGAGTGAGCGTAGTACATCTGCCTGTTTTGGATCATTTCTAAGCATTTCTCAAAGGTTAGTTCCACTTTGCCTGAAAGATCGTGTTTTGAACCATTAAAAACTGTTGCCTCAAAACTTCATCAGATCATAATTTCTTTTTTAAAATTCTCTCTTGGCAGATATTATCATTTGAAATGTTTAACTTTAGTTACCTTGCTCTATTAATTTTATTTCTAAAATGTCTCTTGAATATATCTGCTTTTATCCATCCCTCTAGGCACTTTCTTTATGCCCTTAACACCTCTCACCAAGGTCCTAGGTTGCCTTCCGTTCCAATCTTTACTAATTTAATTATTTCTTTAGGCTGTTAGCAGGATTATTTTCCCAGGAAATACGACACATCCTGAATTTTTTTTTCTTCCAAAGCCTTCAATGGTTTGCATTTGCTTATATAATAAGAGTTTGGACTACCTGGCAAATATTCAAGATCTTTTATCATTGACTTCTCAAATACCTTCTCATTCTCAACTTCTCCTCCATTCCTTGTTATATTTCTGTACCACTGAGTTACGCAAATGAACTGGATACTTTCATATTTCTTTGTTTCTGTTCATGTTAATTCCTCATCCCAAAAGTCCTTACTCTGCTTTTACAGTTTTGGAAATCCTAGCTCAACTCAAATATCACTTCTTCCATGAAGCCCTGAGTGTATTACTCAACTGAAGGTAATTGTTCTTTCCTCTATCCCCCATGTGAAGTAAATTAATATGATGTTAGAGATGGAAAAAGTTTTACACTTCAATCCATCTCCATTCAGGGATCATCTTGGTATTGGAGAGGCAATTTAGTTTTCAATGAAAGATACAAACAAGGGTAAATAAAATAAGTATTTATTGGCTCGTGTAACTGAAAATCCAGTAGTTGAGCTGGCTGAATTCAGTACCTGGCTAATGTTCTCAGAGATCTGTCCCTTATATTTCCTGGCTCTGGTTTTCTCCATGTTGGGTTCAGTCTTAAGCAGACCCTACACTCATACATGATGGGAAAGCGGTTCTCAGAAGCTCCAGATTTACATAGTATTTTTAGCTCTCAATCTCCGAAGGAGAGAAATCCTCTTTCACAGCATTTACATCAACTTGTCATATGACTTGGATTGTTTGGAGGTGGGGCATGTGTCTATCTTGGGGCTATCATTGTTTCTGGGAAGTCTGGGTTCTCTGATTGGCCAGTCCAGGTCATAAGCTTGTTTCTATGATGAAGGAGGTAGGGTCATGTGATGAACACGTAGAATCATGTAGAGTGAGAAACGGTTTCCAAAAAAAGTAGTTTTTATTGATTACATTCTCTTTTGGGTACTTTCATTTGCCCTCTGTTACAGCCAACTGTTTATTTGTATCTCATCTTTGTATTTTAAGATTATTCAGAGCAAGAATCAAAACATATTCAGTAAGTGTTCGTCTCTTAGCTGAACGAAGGACCCAACAGGCAGACAATAAATGAAATAATATCCAAAGTCACCGTTTTATTTGACTTATGTTCTCTTAGACTTTTTAAAAGTCTCATTGACGAGACTTGATACTTTCCAGTAATTAAAGAAAATTGGCATTCACATAAAATGGTGGACAGGATTAATTTTGAGATACAATCAATTTACTTAAAATATCAGACCCCAAATACTTCTAGCCATGATTTGACTAGTGAAAGTCTTTATAAATTAAAGTTTTCCCCTTTAGAAAAATTATTGCTTTTACTAGAAAAAATGTTGATATAGTTTATTACCATTACTAAAACAACACTTGAAGCTTGCTTTTAAAAATTTCTCATAATTTGACAGTTTTGTTTTGTAGTTTTAGAAAATATAGGGTCTCTCCAGGTAGTGTATTAAAATCTCCAAAATGGGCCAGGCGCAGTGGCTCATGCCTATAATCCCAGCACTTTGAGAGGCCAAGGCAGGTGGATCATGAGGTCAGGAGTTCGAGACCAGCCTGGCCAACATGGTGAAACCTGTCTTTACTAAAAATACAAAAAATTAGCCAGGTGTGGTTGTGCATGCCTGTAATCCCAGATACTTGGGAGGCTGAGGCAGGAGAATCACTTGAACCCAGGAGGCAGAGGTTACAGTGAGCCTAGGTCGTGCCATTGCACTCCAGCCTGGGCGACAGAGCAAGATGCCATCTCAAGGAAAAAAAAATCTTCAAAATGGAAAATTAAATAGTAGTTCCTTTTTTCTATTCTTAGTAACTTTAGCTAATCTAAGGAAACAAAAGGAAATAACTTTTTTATTGCTTTGCATTATTTGTTCAAAATAATCTACCTGCTTTATTTAAACTAGTTATTTCATTGGCATGATGTTCCACAAGACCATTGATCACCATGGCCACGACATGAACAGTACCATATTGTGAACACCTAATTTGTATTGTTTTCTTCAATGAGTTGTTGTTGTTGTTGTTTTTGAATTGAGTTTCGCTCCTGTTGCCCAGGCTGGAGTGCAATGGCACAATCTCGGCTCACTGCAACCTCTGCCTCCCGGGTTCAAGCAATTATCCTGCCTCAGCCTCCCAAGTAGCTAGGATTACAGGTATGCACCACCACTCCCAGCTAATTTTGTATTTTTAGTAGAGATGGGGTTTATCCATGTTGGTCAGGCTGGTCTTGCACTCCTGACCTCAGGTGATCACCCGTCTTGGCTTCCCAAAGTGCTGGGATTACAGATATAAGCCACCACACCCGAACCAATGAGCTTTTAATAAAGTAATTTGTGAGCTTGTTTTTATCAAGTCTGTATTCTAGAGGTTGTGTAGTGTAAATGCAAGCATTCTGGATTTGGAACCAGACTTCACCTAATATGAAATCTAACTCTGCCACTCCTTAGCTCTTGGTATCACAATCACTTAGCCTCCTTGTCCCTCAGTTTACTGCTTTATGAAATGGGGCTAATAATATCTGGTTCAGAAAACTGTGAAGAATAAAGGGGTAATGTGATGTTGTTGACGGAGTATATGGCACATTGTAAGGGCTCAATCTAATATAAAGGCTATTTTCATTATGGCTCCTATTATACTGCTACCAGTACTAATTGCTTTCTAGAAAAAGCAAAGCTGGAAATCACTGGGGAAGGAATATTTGATCGGTCTTACCAAAGCACTCCTGCTTAAAGTGAAAGATGTTTGTGGTGTAAATGTTGGCATTTGTAAGACAGAACAATGTTCTTATTTCACCACTGAAGAAATGCCCTGCTTTCAACCTTTTGATGGACAGATGTCTTTGCTGCTTTAACATCCCACCCCACCATGCTCTTCCTCCCTAACTGCAACTACCAGTATTTTGTGACAAAAGACTCTTCCTCTGTAGATAGACTGTGGGGATCACTAGGCCAGTCCCAGTGTGACTTCTTACTTTGCATAAGATAGAAATGTCCTACTCCATTTGAGATTAAATTTGATCTTTCTGGGAAATGTAAAGCTACTCTACTCCAGTTTCTTAAATATAAAGGTTGTGAGGTGAAGCAAGGCATAGCATACACGGAGATCTAAATAGCCATCCCAGGGTTCTAATGAGGCCACAAATCACAGAACTCCATTATGATCAGAGTCGTGGTAGTATTAGACTGACCATAGCTTGCTTAACCTTACTGGTGCCACAGTTTTGGAGTAAGCACATTATCTGCCTGTAAAGCACATTTCTATTTAATACATGCACATGCAGCAGGTATTTATTCTTACACCAGTTCCCCACCCATAGTTATTTTCTGTTTATAGTAATTTTGGAAAATATTTATTTTGCAATGATTTCAGACTTATGAAAGTGTCACAAGACTGGTTTAGAGAATTAAGGACTTTATTGGGATTAACCAATTTTATTTTGAAGGAACACATGCTAGAGGTTTTAGCTCATCGTTAGTGAGGGAAACAGGCGAATATTACAGCTAGTTCAAAGGTTCATTTATAGATCAGGAATATCGAAATACATTTGCATATGGATGCAAACTAGCTTCTTCTGCAGAAGTGGAGGGAAGACAATTGAACCTCTACTTGACAGAATTTATTTACTCCTCCTCGACAAGAATTATTTTGCATTGCTCTGCTGATTCGGTAATGTTTAACATTTTGCCACATATCCTTTATCATTCCCTCTTTCTCTAATTAAATTTTTCTGAACCCTTTGAGAGTAATTTGTATGCACCATGCCCCATACTCTTTAGTAGCTTTAATTCACTGTGAATTGTCTAAGAAAACACATTTTCTTACATAATCACAACAAGTAATTAAATTCAGGAAACTTATCATTTGATACAATACTTTTCTCTAATCTACGGTTCATGTTTTGTCAGTTGTCCTAATAACGTCCTTGATAGCATTTTTTTCCTTTCTGTGGCACTGAATTCAGCCCAGGGTCACACATTTCATCTAGTTATCTTTAATCTCCTTTATATTTTTTTTCAAATTTGAAGTTTGTCTACATTGGAAATTTAGAGTCAAAGATTGTGGCATTTCTATGTTTGTGTGTGCATGTGTGTGTGTGTTGCTTCATTTATGATAATATCCTTAGCTATTATGTCAAAAGCTGCCTTTTTTTTTTTTAAGTGCATTTCAACTCCAAAGTAACACTGAGGGGAAAATAGCAAGCATAAATCAGAACATCAAAGTAAGTCCCATCATGCCTACAGTGTACAAATAGCTGTTGATGAGTTTGCCATGCTTACTGAACTGAATAAGTATAAAAGCTTTTCATGTGCATTCCTGTTTTCAGGCCCAATACAGTACGTTAACCTCAGAATATCAAATTGAATCAGAGGTTCTGAGAAGAGCAGCCTGCAAAGCCGTTAGAATGACACTCTTCATTACACTATCTAGATTCAGGTTTCAGACAACCATAACCGGGGCTTTCCCAACCTCTCACCCAAAGTCAAATGTGCACAGCCACCCAAATCACTGCCTGCCTTCCCGCAAGGGCTCCCAGACCTCTTAAAGTGGGAAGTCCACCCAGTCCCGGAAAGCTGAGCCCGGAATTATAAAGAACATTTTTGTGATGACATTTTTCCTGGCGAGGCTCAAATAAACAGCCCCTGCAAGGCAGTTTGCCACACAGTGTGTCAGCACATATTATGCAGTCTGGTGCTGAGTGGATGTGTCAGCTGCCCATTAGACCACACTAAAATAGAATTGCTGGGAGCCTGAAGCATGAAGCATGATATTAGATAAAGTGATGAAATTTCACTCGATTAAAGAGCCGGGTCAAGGACAGTTACCTCGGGAAATTCCTTTTTTCCTCGAATATTCTCACAACTTTGATGAATTTATCATTTCCCTGCTTATTTTTCATTATCGTCTGGGGCTTTATGAACAATAAAACGTGCCCTCAGCAGGCACTGACATATTGGAGTGATCAGAATCATAGGTTATGTTGATTCAAAGAAAGAAAGGGAAAAAAAGACGAGATTGACATTGCTGCAGGTCAAAAGCCCTTGGAAATGTTGGATTGATTTGTTTAGACAGTTGTTTGATTTCTCTCTCTCTTTTTCTTTCTCTAGCTCTTTTTTCCCCCTCAAGTAGAAGGATAGGAAAAAGAACAGAGAGGGGTAATCTTTTTTATTTTAGGCGAGTTGAAGGAGAGAAGCAGAAGCATATGGCTTGGCAGAAATTTTTATTTTTATTTATTTGATTTATAAGGACAGGAGAGAAATGCTTCTTGCAAAGGGCTTCTTTTATCAAAGGACTTGCAGGCTGAAAGTAAATGACTACATACCTGCAATGCTTTTTAAACCAGGATTGGAAAACCACATCTAGCTAGTGTAAAGCTGACCAGTTGCTCTCCATAGTAGGAAAACAAAAACCCACTTTGGTTTATGAGTATTTTACTCTGACATAATTTCATTTACAATAACATTTGAGAGACAAAAGAAAGGAAATGTGAATATTCAGAGCAGTTTTTGTTCTACCCTTAGAGCTTAATTCTACAGTCCTTCCATCCCCCATTTTGCCAGTAAGGGTAGAGCTCTTGCCAGCCAGACATCCTGGGAAGAACAAGCAGCACCAAGCCCAGCTAATTGGACCATGTTGAATTCTAATTCAGTTAGTTCAGTTGGTCCTTCTTTGGGTCAAAAATTTGCTTTAGACAAATGTGCTGGTCTGGAGGACTGGGAATACTTTGGAGGTTTAAGTTTTTAGCACCATGTGGGGGTCATTACAAACTCTGAACTCAATGAATTACTGAGTAGCCTTATGTCTATGAATTTCCCATGCAATATTTTAACTCTGGTGCTCAAATTCCATTCTAGTATGTAAGATGCTTGAGTTTTTAGGACTCCTCTTTCTTTCTTATAATATACGGATATTAGCATAGAATACCTCTTCTAACATACAAGACTGTAATGAATATGAAATAAGGCCATCTATTTCCAGATATGTTTTTCCTAAGAGGAGAGGTGTTATCTAAATTCTAAATAGTGCCATGATTATATTTTTGTAATAATCTTATATTTTAATATTGAGGGACAAAAAATTTACATGACCCAGTGAGCTGTACTTACTTGGACTATAAACCAGAGATGAACTTAAAATTCATATCTTGGCCAGGCACGGTGGCTCACACCTGTAATCCCAGTACTTTAGGGGGCCAAGGGAGGCAGATCACCTGAGGTCAGGAGTTCAAGACCACCCTGGCTAACATGGTGGAACCCCAACTCTACTGAAAATACAAAAATTAGCCAGACTTGGTGGCGGGCTCCTGTAGTCCCAGTTACTTGGGAGACTGAGGCAGGAGAATTGCTTGAACCTGGGAGGTGGAGGTTGAAATAAGCTGAGATTGTGCCATTGCACGCCAGCCTGGGCAACACAGTGAGACTCCATCTCAAACAAAACAAAACAAAACAAAACAAAAAACATTATTTTTCAGCAAGTTCCTTGGATATTACATTAATGTTTATATAAATTAAATTTCTTTTTCATAACAGCACCCATTCATTAGGTGAGAGTGGATGTCTAAGGAAGAAATAAATAACAGCCTGGTGGGACAGGCAGGAAATGCAGGATGAGGAGTGTAATGTGGGTGCTTCAGTTTTCTCATAATTGATAGGACAAAAGTGAGACATCAAAAAATTTTTTCTTTTAATTACAGGAAAAAAAGCCTGCACAGAGACGTTAGACAACTGCTTTCAGATCTGATCAACTGTAATCTAATTTTTCTTTTCTTTCTTCCTCTTGAGCCAAGGGGGTTTTGTTTTTTGTTTTTAAAATATTGAAGTGGTTTGAAAGATGGGAAGGCAGTTGTGCTAAATTTTCTATTATTAGCATCGAAGTGATAACAGCTTTCTTACCCCTTGGGAGAAGAGGTGGCAGTTGGAAGCCGAGGAACGCTCAGTGCTGTGTCGGCACACTTTTCACCAAAACAAAAAATACAGAATAAGAATATCTGCCTGTAATAAAATAATGAATCTGTTACTTTTTCTCAGTATGAAGTGAGGGTGAAATATACACATATTGTTAGGCAAAAGAGAGCACCACAAAATCGGTGGAGTTTTAAACCCTCCCTCTCCTGTCCGGTGGACACCAGGACTGCTTGGCTGCAACCCTCTGTCTTCTCAAGGTTCCAAGGGCAAGCAGCACTGTCTCCCCAGTGTGTTTTTCACCAGTCGCTTGCTTTGGGATCTTGATTTCTTGCGTTTTATTTTGGCCTGACAAAATCCTTCACTAAGCTACAGAATGCAGAGAGTGCATACCAGGGGTGAGTTGCCAACATAAGGCTTAGTCAGTAAGGTGCAGGAGGAGGCATTTGATATACATTTCCCTCCTCTTCACCAAACACTTGGGCAGCACTCAAGCAAGAATTGTATTCTATTTACGGTCATCTTGCTTATGATGAAAATTATATGTTTCATCCCAAGCAACAATAAAAAAAATTACTTTGAAACCTCTCACTGGCACTTCTAATGAATACAATAAATAGAAGAATATGCTCATCAAAAACTGTTCTCCTTTTCTCCATGATGAACCCAATAAATATTTCATTAGAAGAAGGGTTTAGCTTCTCATGTGAATTGTGAAATCTCTTGGGTTATATTAAGGCTGTAAATGTAGTTCAAAGCAGCTCAGAGTCTCGCTTTAGGGGATGGGTGCTTTTTATTTTTTATCCTTTCCCTAGAGGGTCTGATTAGCCCAGAGCTCATTTGGTGCAATAATGGAACAGGAAATTTTCTACGAGCAACTGCAACAGAATTCCAGTTGAGAGTTTGCTACCTTGGGAGAATCAGGCCATTCTCATATCTGCTGGGGAAATGCATGCTCCCCAAGAGAAAGGAATTGGAAAAATAAATTCTTCTGACAAGTGGAGAACTTCTGCTGCAGAATGTTCCTGAACCTTGCCAGAGGGGGAGATTTTATCTTCCTGATCAGATTGCCCTAGCATTTTCCCTTCTTCCTTTAAAATTTTGTGTTTTTATTTTATTTATTTTGTTTTAACATAAGAGAACTGAAAGGTCTATGCTCTAATGTGCATTCTTCTAAACTGAAGGGTTTGTCATTTCAGTTCTGAACACCGATTTCTGTCACTTTGGCCAACACGAAGGAAGAGATACATTTCTTTTCCTCCCTGACACCTTCGATGACATGATACACAAATGGCGGACTATGTAATAGTTTAACCAAGCCTGATCTTTCTGCCTGGGGTACTTACAGCACTTAAAGCCTCAGTGAGTCTTTACTTATTTATTTATTTTTTAGATCACTCAAGTAGAGAAACCATGGTATGTAAAATTCACCTAACTTTTAAGTCTTTTACATGGAGATTTCATTTTTTTCCTTATTGCTGACCAACTATCCCCACAAGCTAAAGTGGTAGAGTTCTTGTTAGAAGGAGAGTCTGCAAATGTTTTAATTATCATTTTTTCCTTCATTAATGTCTGGGGTTTTTGTATGACCTCTCCTTTATCAGGGCACTGTGCGGAGGAGAAATTGCATGCCCTTCAGTCTTCAGGGTGATCTATTGGTTTTGTCACTTTGATTATTTTCTTTCCCGAGTACTACACAGCATACCTTTTCTGCTGGATTCAGCTAAATTCATTCCCCTCTGGTTCACTGTGTTGAAGGTGATGTGATGTACCAGGGATCTTGCTCGAAGCCAATGCTAGACTTCTTAAGAGTACTTGAGCACCTCTTGAATGACATAGGAATTCCTCTGACACCACTGCCATGGTGATTCTTTTAGGACAAGGACATGCCATTTTTTTTTCTTCTTTTTCTTTCCTAGTATATCCAGGCAGGATTTAATATGGAGATGGATGAGTAGACAGAAAGGAAGATGAGGTAGGTCTTACAGATCTGTCTTTTAAATTAACAAAAGCTACAAAAACATTAAGAATTAAGCTACATTTGAAGAGGCCTCAGGAGAAATCTGTTAGTCTCCCAGACCCAATGGCATTTAAATGTCACAAAGACAAAGCCATGAAGTGTCCAATTGGTCATGAACTTCATCACAAAGTGTGGAAACAAAGAGGATGAAACAATAGGAAGGCCTTAACCAATTTAGATGTTGTCAAAGAGCATTCTTAGAAGCCCTGTCTGAAAGATACTAGTTTTGCCTAATGCCAATTATTACCTAATTCCAACTGAGATTGAATTTCAGACTGTGAGTAGTAAAGGTGAGAGGAGGAGTGGAGACTGGTGGTCGGTGGGGTTGAGAGGTGGAAGCTGCTGGCCATTGGGAAACAGATGTTGCAATTTTTAATGGGTTGGTCAATGTCATTGACAAGATGGCATTTGATTAAGGCCTTGAAGGAGAGTTTCAAGTCAGCCTTATAGAATCTTCGGAATGGAGACAAATCTGGTCAAAGACCATGAGGTAAGGGTGTGCCTGGTTGAGTTTGAAGAAAACTGAGGAAGTCAAATTTCATGGAATGTTGCTATAAAGGGGAACTAGAGGATAATATAGGGGTAAGGAAGGGGTTCTTTATAAGACACTTGACACTGATGGGCATGACCCAATAGAGAGGAAGAAATTCTTGATGTAGGGAGAGCAATGGGAGAGGAGAAGTTTCAGGAGTCAGGTTTATGTGAGAGAGAGGAGATGGAATCTAGGAAGCATGTGAAGCATTGGCTTTAGGGAGAAGCTTTGACAGTTCAGCTGCAGCGGCAGGAGGGAAGGACAAACATATGGACACTGTTCCCAGTAAGGAAGGAGATTCAGGGTCAGGAGCTTGGGAAGCTCTTTTCTGATGTGTGTATGTGTGAGTGTGCGTGAGTGCAAGTTAAGTCATCAGTGGAGAGTAAGGATGGAAAATATGTGTTGGAAGTTTGAGAAGAAAGAAAACGTCATGAAATAATCATCTAGGGCAGTGGTTATCAATGCGTGGTCCAGATTAGCAGGGTCAGCATCATCTGGGAACTTGTTCAAAATGCAGTTTCTTAAGTCCACCTTAGATTGATTCAGACACTTCAGGGGTCAGGACCCAGCAATCTGAGTTTCCACACATCCTCCAGATGATTCTGTGGCAGTCTCAAGTTTGAAAATCACCAGTTTAGGGTAACAGGAGAATGAATGGATTATGGAAATATTGAATGATTGATGGGCAGAGCTCGAGACATTTTTGAAGGTAGGGATTATCAACTTAAAATGAGATCAGTCAGCAAGCTGTGTGGCTTTCTCCAGCTCTGGCCATCTGTGCTGGTGTGCAGAGTAAACCAAGTTGATCTAACCTGGCCTGGGGTCTTGTTAATCTTCTTAACAAGATTGTTAAGAATGTATGCAAGAGTGTGAGATGATGGACCATCAGATCTAATCTAGGCCGGGGAGAAAATTGAGGGACCAAGAAAAGCTTAAGTAGTCAATGGCTAATAGCTCCTAGTGGGGTCAGGGTTTCTTGGAGTTGGGACATTGGTGAGAGTGAGCTGGAAAGACAGAATGGTTGAAATTGTAATTATGGATGGCTTTGCTGGTAATGATAAGGCCAGAGTATAGCCTTTGGAGAGAGTGGTTGAGGCAGGGTGGAAAATGTGAGAGTTGGAAAAGAGGGCCTCGAAAAA
Organism: Rhinopithecus roxellana; assembly: GCF_007565055.1. Taxonomy (NCBI): domain Eukaryota; kingdom Metazoa; phylum Chordata; class Mammalia; order Primates; family Cercopithecidae; genus Rhinopithecus; species Rhinopithecus roxellana. The sequence goes on from NC_044564.1 coordinate 28,592,858, forward strand.
CCAAGAGTCTAGGACATTGGAAAGATCATATATATATGGATATTGAAATTACCAAATATTTTGGAGAAGTGGTGGTGAGTTGGGTGCTAAAATCTTCAAGGAATTAGGGGAGTGACCTGTGGGTCTGTAGATAACAATAGTAAACTAAAATGGTGATTGATAAGGACTAATCACATAGTATTAAAAGTTGAAAACTTTGTGTTGTTATTTGTTCTTGTGGTAGGAAAAAAGGATGTTCAAGTGGCAGTATGAAAGCAGAACACCTGCCCCTACCTCCAGATCTGGCATTACGAGAACCTTGCAAGATACCACAGCTACCATTTTCAGACGGCAGGGTAAAAGCAAGTGGTTTCCTGAGAGTCTGTCCATTTACAGCAAGAAGTGAAAAAAAGTTCTGAGAAGAAGTACGGAGAAGCTAACAATTGAGCATGACTTCCAGAAGACAGTGTGGACTGGTTTCAGGTATTTGGGATGAGTGGCAGAGTGGATGAGAAAAGGGAGACTATAGAGATGATTGATAAAAGAGAGACTATAGATATAAGAGGCCGGGAAGATCAGAGTTGATTGGGAGCTGCAGGCTCCTTGTGAAGTTTGATGTACATGAGAGAATGGCAAAACGAGATTTGCCTTGATGTTCGCAATGTAAGCACTGAGGAGAAGGCTGGGAGTGTTGCAGGGCAGTGAGTGATGGGGTCCTGCTGGGAGTGCTCTGAGGCTTTCTCTTTATTCCTGACAGTGGTGATGTGGGGCCATGGATGGCAGTCTTATCCTGCTTGGAAATCTCGGAGAGGTGTGGAGACCAGGGAAGGTTAATCTTTTTCAGTTGGATGTGTGGATGGCTCTTCAATCGAGTAGATTTTGAAAGTGTGCAATGGAAAATGGTGTTAGAAATGAGTTGAGGAGTAGATGAGTCAAGGCTACTCTAATTTCAATGTCCCAAACCATGCCCAGCTCAAAAGTCACAGGGTGGTAATAATAGTTCCACTTTTCTATTCTTGTTATCGTTAAGCCTCAGAAATAAATCAAAGTGGGGGCCTGTCTTCAACATATCAAAAGCAGCTGAATTTGTGTCCATTTATCCTTTCATTGTTGTGAGATCAAGCAGTTGCACCTCAAGTGCATTCACTGGTATAATTTCTAGGAGGAAAGACAGCTTCATTCCACGTTGGTGCCCCACTCATCCTCCCAGCATGTTTCATACAAAGAGACATCTGGTTTGCAGAGATGCTCTTAGGAACCAGCATGGTTTGGTGGCTTGAGCACAGGTCCTGGGTGTGAGGAGTGTGCCAAGGATGCAATCGTGCATAGTTTTCTGGGGATGCACACCTGTACTGCAGAGAGGGGGCTACCAAAAAGCAATTGGCTGGGATGCCAAATACTTTCAGAACAGCTAGCTCCAGTGGAAACCTCTTCAACCCTGGCAAGAATTCCAAGTTTTGAGAGCTGTGCACACTCAATTTTCACACTGTATGTGAGCCACTGCTTTGTGTGGAAATGCTTGAATGCAAGTAGGATTCTTGTAATGTGTCCTTAGTGGCATAATATTGCATGCAGAGCTACAGGCTTTAATGCACTTCTCCCTCACAGCTAGGCTTAATAAGTGGCAGGAGAATGGCCTGATGCAAAAATTAATACTTTTTAATGAGTCAAGATTGATTCTAGAATTTAAAGAAGTATTCTATGTTTTCAAAGAAATAGGTAATGGAGAACAGTCTATCGGCAATTTTGAATATCTGCAGAGCTAGAGGGATGATGGAAAGAGATTTGCTTCTTTAAGGGCTGTATTAAAAATGAAACGATACTGTATAATTCCAATTTTATGACTTTCTGGAAAAGACAAAACCATGAAGACAGTAGAAGGGTCCGTGGTTGCCAGGGGGTTTGGGGTTGGGGGTTAGGGTTGCATAGGTGAGGCACAGATAACTTTTAAAGTAGTGAAAATACTCTGCAGGATACTGTAATTACACAAATGTATAATGAATATGTGTCATTATGCATTTGCCCAAGCCCATGAAATGTACAACAGCAAGAGCGAACCCTGTTGTATACTTATGAACTTTGGGTGATGTGATGTGTCAGTGTAGGTTCGTCAGTTACAACAAATGTACTGCTCTGGTGGAGGATGATGATAATGGGGGAGGTTGTATTCACATTATGGGGGCAAGGGATATATTGGATACTTCTGTATCTTCCTTTCAATTTTGCTATGAACCTAGAATTCGTCTAAAAAAAGTCATAAAAAACATAAAACCCTTTGAATCTTTAAGATCTCTTTCTCACCTGCTTCCTCTTCTATTACTGTAACTATTAACCACTGTGAACAGTTTCATTAATAGGAACAGCTTTTGGCAACCTGTCCCTGGTGATGAACATTTAGGTGGATTTTATTTTGTGGTTACTACAGCAAAACTGCAGTGGACTTTGTGCAGATGTATTTTTGTGTGCTAAGGCAAATCTATCTCCGGGTTAACCGCCTAAAAGTGTAATTTCTGGTTTAAAGAATGTACGTGTATATTTTTGGTTAGATAAATAAGACATTTTATTTTAGGTTCACAGTGTTGCAGCAAACCAATAAGTAAACGATGCATTAAAAAATGTAAAACTAGGTAAAGGAAAAGATAAGCGGCAGGGAAAAAATATAATGGGTTAATAAACAGGTGAAAAGATACACAATCTTACTCATCACTGAAGAAATGAAAATTAAAACAGGATATCATTTTACTCGTAAAATTGATAAATATTTATGAGTTTGATCCCACATGGCATTGGTGAGAGGGTGGGAACCCAGCATACGCGTGCCTTCCTGATGGTGGTGTGAACCATCTCGCTTGTTTTGGAAGGCACTTCAGCAAGAATTTTGCCAGTGTTTTAACTTTCTAATGCCCTGCAACTTGGCCTGGAGCTACACTCTGCTCGCTAGATCAGAGGAAGATCTTCTTTGGGCACCAATGATAGTTTATTTTTCAGTTTGGAAAGCTGTCTGACTTACCTCATTATGAATCAATGTATCTGTTTAACTCTGAAGGCAAAGGCAATTTTGTTTCATTCATTTAATAGATATTTGTTGGGCATCTGCTTTGTGCCTGTGGGAACACAGTAGCGACCAGTGGGCATGGCAGGCAAGGCCTTTGCTCTCAAAGAATTTTTGTTTTGATGGAGGAAGGCAGGCAACAAGCAAACATACAGATATATGATCAATAGCAGGAGAGAGCAAGTACTGTGGTGGAATCAAAACAGGCGAAGTGATGGCAAGTGGCTGTGGGATATTGGGATCAGTGACCAGAGGGTCACTCCAGAGTTACGACATTCAAGCTAAATGGTAAATGGCAAGAGAGAGCTGGCCATGCCAAGACCTGGAGAGGTCCTACAAGCAGAGGGTACAGCATGGCCAAAGGTCCTGGGGGGCAGGAAGCCAGTGTTAGGGACTGAATTGTGTTCTCCCAAAATTCATATGTTCAAGCCCTGATCTTCAATGTGACTGTATTTGGAGACAGGGCCTTTAAAGTGGTAAAGTGTTCTGAGGTCATAAAGGTGGGGCCCTAATCCAGTAGAACAGGTGTCCCTATAGGAAGACACCCAGGGATGTATGTGCACAGAGGAAAGACCCTGTGAGGAGACTAAACTTGCAGCCACCTTGACATGGATGTCCGGGCTCCAGAACTGTGAGAAAATAAGCACCTATTGTTTGAACCACACAGTCTGTGGCATTTAATAAGCACCTATTGTTTGAATCACATGTTCCGTGGTATTTAATAAGCACCTATTGTTTGAACCACACAGTCTGTGGTATTTAATAAGCATCTATTGTTTGAACCACACGGTCCGTGGTATTTAATAACCACCTATTGTGTGAACCACACAGTCCGTGGTATTTAATAAGCATCTATTGTTTGAACCACACAGTCTGTGGTATTTAATAAGCACCTATTGTTTGAACCACACAGTCTGTGGTATTTAATAAGCACCTATTGTTTGAACCACACAGTCTGTGGTATTTAATAAGCACCTATTGTTTGAACCACACAGTCCGTGGTATTTAATAAGCACCTATTGTTTGAACCACACAGTCTGTGGTATTTAATAAGCACTTATTGTTTGAACCACACAGTCCATGGTATTTAATAAGCACCTGTTGTTTGAACCACACAGTCCGTGGTATTTAATAAGCGCCTATTGTGTGAACCACACGGTCTGTGGTATTTAATAAGCACCTATTGTTTGAACCACACGGTCCGTGGTATTTAATAAGCGCCTATTGTGTGAACCACACAGTCCGTGGTATTTAATAAGCATCTGTTGTTTGAACCACACAGTCTGTGGTATTTAGTAAGCGCCTATTGTGTGAACCACACAGTCCATGGTATTTAATAAGCACCTATTGTGTGAACCACACAGTCCATGGTATTTTGTTAATCAGCCTGAACTGATTAAGGCAACCAGTGTGGCTGAAGCCACGTGACCACGAGGTACCAGAAGGCTGGAATGAGCAGGACTTTGAGGGTTGTCGGAAAGATACTGGATGTGGTTTTCAGTGTGATGGGACACTACGGGGGCAGAGGTTAAGTTTAGAATTCTCACTCTACTTGCTGTGAGGAGAATGGAATGAAATGGGCAAATAGGAAGAAGGAAGGATAATGAGGAGGCCTTATCTTATAGAAGTCCAAAAGAGGTTGGGCATGGTGGCTCATGCCTGTAATCGCAGCACTTTGGGAGGCCGAGGTGGGCAGATCACCTGAGGTCAGGAGTTCGAGACCAGCCTGGACAACATGGTGAAATCCCGTCTCTACTAAAAATACAAAAAAATCACCCAGGCCTGGTGGCACATACCTGTGATCCCAGCTACTCGGGAGGCTGAGGTAGGAGAATTGCTTGAACCCAGGAGGCAGAGGTTGCAGTGAGCCAAGAAGGTGCCATTGCACTCCAGACTGGGAGACAGAGTGAGACTCCATCTCAAAAAAAAAAAAGTCCAAAAGAGAAAACAGATGATGGTGGTAGCTAGGGTGGCAAGAAAGAGACAGAGAGGGCTGGGTGAATCTGGAATATAATGTGGTGGATGAGAGGGAAGCCTTGGGGACCTCTACCCAGTGGTGCACTCAGGAAGGGCGGTGGGCGTGGTCTGTCCTGGTGCCTGCAATAGGGGGTGCATTGTCTGGAGAGAATTTAAAGGCAATGGTAGTACTGACTCAGAGTCCTCTGCTTCATATTATCATCATGCTCTGACACTTCTAGACAATGTTTGGGATAGAACATTCCTCAACATGAACATGGACATCTCCTATCATCTCCCAGTACCCACCATCTCACTCCCTTGGCCCAGACGCTGGGGTGGGAGTGTGAGTCCAGTAACTGCACCCACTAGTGCTGGGAGGCAAACTGAGGTTCTCAAATTCTCACCTATTAGGCTACCGACTTCCTCTCCATCCCTGAAGGGTGAGTGGAGGAAAAACAAAGTCTCTTCTGCCAACGCCTCCCCTCATGGTGAGACAGCATGAGCACAAACAGGTCAAGAGGCGGCCAGGTGTTCCCAAATTCTCCTCAGCTTTCTGTTCTCTCTCAAACCTTTGGACTGATGGTCAAACGTATGATCAGCCAAGGACACAGCTGTCCCCAGAGAGAAGGGGTCAGCAGCGCCAGGGCCACTCTGCTCCTTCTCCTGGGCCACTGCCCAATACCTGACAAGACTCTGAGGACTGTCTCCTGGCCCTAGAGTGCCATGCAGTTCAGTTCAGTTTTTACTCCAGCAGAATAGAGAAGAGTAACAAAAGGATGTTAACTTATTTCAAAGGCCAAGCTGAATTTTAGGCTGAGTTCATTCCTCAGCCAATACTCAGACGCACTAACCAAAATAGCTTATCCAAGATTAGGGACTGGATCAAAATAATGCAATATTGATTCCCCAATATCAAGAATAGATAACTTGCTTCCCTACTAAAGTCCTAGAAGAAATTAGAACTCAAAAGTGAAATAAAAATGGAACTCCCCTTTCACTTGTCAACCAAAGATGTATAATTCTAAAATACCTTCCTCCTCCATCTCCCATTCTGCTCAGAGTCAGTCTTGCCTGGCTGTTGCAGGCTGCTCTGATTTCTAGGGAAGTGCTGCAGCTGCTGTATCCTCCTAAGAGTAGATTCAGCCAACCCCAGAGCTCCAGTGTGTCCCAGGTTCCCAAAGGGTCAAAAAGTCACCCTGACTCATAAGATGATTGATCAGAGCATCAGACCTGTACAAACACCATTTATACATAATCCCCACAGCAAAAGCATTTCACAAATAGGAGCGATGTTCCCCTCTTACTTTAGCCAGCAATGGATCAAAGCAGAGAGTTGGTGTTGTTATGTGGAGGAAGTAGCACAGAGGAAAAAAAAAAAAAAGTATGAAAGGAAAAATCATCTTGTCTTTGGATTTGCCTGTGTGCCAGTTACTCTATGCCAGCTGTCTGGAGTGTACAACATGTTCACTTAAACTCAATTGGAAAAATTTTCCATCATGAGGTTCAACATACTGCCATATGCTCCTACCAGAGCCTTCCATAAGGCCAAAGCTTCCTCGCCTGAGCCGCTGCTGAGAACTTTCTCTTTCCGAATCCTGAGAAGTGAAGACCTCTGCCTGCCATGTGCTTCTTTTCTCAAACTTGCAGTAACTGTGGATTTCTTTAGCTTATTCTGGCTGACATAACCCCCCCAACATGTGATTCAGTGGTCCCTGAGAAATGAGAACCCCAAAAGCTTTTCCTTTTTCCAATTTTTTTTCTTAGTTCCCCCAGGCTTAGAATAAATTTAGCTGCCCAAGAGGCAGCGCAAAATCCCTTGTCAACCACCCATGTCCTGATACATTAAATCCACAGCAATGAACGAAGGGGAACAACTAAGCAAGTAACTTTGCCTCTCACTTGCTCAACTCTCCAAACATCTCATCCATGTCAATTCTCCAACATTTGAATGTTTCTAGGCCCTTTGAGATGAGTCTTCTTTAACTCTATTAAAGGCCTTTTTGTTTCCCCTTCCTTCCTTCCTTCCTTCCTTCCTTCCTTCCTTCCTTCCTTCCTTCCTTCCTTCCTTCCTTCCTTCCTTCCTTCCTTCCTTCCTTCCTCTTCTTTCTTTTTCTTCAGAGTTTCGCTCTTGTTCCCCAGGCTGGAGTGCAATGGCGTGATCTCAGCTCACCGCAACCTCCTCCTCCTGGGATTGTTGGTCAGGCTGATCTCAAACTCCTGACCTCAGGTGATCCACCTGCCTCAGCCTCCCAAAGTGCTGGGATTATAGACTTAAGCCACTGCGCCTGACCTAAGGCCTTATTCTTTCTAGGGCTGTAGTCTGTGAAAGACCTTGTGAGATCCTGAATTCCTGGAGAAATTAGACGGTCCAAGAAAACTTCACTGATGCCAGATGAGAAGTCTGTATCTCTGCTCCAGACCAAATCCCTGCTTTTTCATTTTGATATTCCAAATAAACAGTGAGTTCCTTTTAGTTATAATTCCACCCGTGGCCAACTGCATTAGGATCCCTGGCACGGATGCAGGTGATTCTCAGTTGCTGGGGCCTGTGATTGCTAGGTCCAGATTCTTGGCCTTGTCATTTCTAGAGCTGCCATAATGATCTACAGAGTAAGCAGCAGAAGGATTGGAACAGAGAGAGGAGTGTGGCCTGCATCTCACTCACCATAACCAATGGAACTAGAAAAACGCTCATGCTTCTGTTGAGCATGTGAGAGTGAAAAAGGAAGCTGATCATTTAGTTTCTGCTTTGGAAGCATGGAGAACCTGCCTTCTACTAAAAGTGGTCAAAGGAATCTCTGGTCCTTTGTCTCAAATAGCTCCATAAACAAGGACGAAACGCTTGCCTGTAAAAGACAGTTGTGGGTCCTATGCAGATATGTGTCAGTATTAGCCAGTTTGTATTGCTATGATGGAATACCTGAGGCTGAGTAATTTGTAAAGAAAAGAGGTTTATTTGGCTCTTCATTCTGCCGATTGCACAGAAAGCATGGGACGAACATCTGTCCCTGGTGAGGGCTTCAGGAAGCTTTTACTCATGGTGGAAGGCAAAGGGGAGCTGGTGTGTGCAGAGATTATACGGCAAGAGAGGAAACAAGAGAGGGGAGAGAGGTGCCAGGCTCTTTTTAACAACCAGCTCTCACAAGTACTAATAGAGCAACAATTCACTCATTACCTGAGAACTGCACCGAGCCATTCATGAGGGATCTGCACCCACAAAACAAACACCTCCTATCAGGCCCCGCCTCCAATATTGGAGATCAAATTTCAACATGAGACTTGGTGGGGCCAAACAAATCATACCCAAACCACAGGATTTTGCCCCGGTCCTCCAAATCTCATGTTTTTCTCACGTGCAAAATACAATCATCCATCCTAATAGTCCTTAAAAGTCTTAACTTGTTCTAGCATCAACTCAAAAGTCCAAAATGTAAAGTTGCATCTGAAACTCAAGGCAAGTTTCTTAAACTGTGAGCCTGTAAAATAAAAAGTAATTTACTTCCAAGATATAATGATGATACAGACATTGGGTAAACATTTCCATTTCTTTTTTTTTTTTTAAGTTTGGAGGTATGTTTAAGGGCTAATTTTTTTTATTATTATTATACTTTAAGTTCTAGGGTACATGTGCATAATGTGCAGGTTTGTTACATATGTATACTTGTGCCATGTTGGTGTGCTGCACCCATCAACTCGTCAGCACCCATCAACTCGTTATTTACATCAGGTATAACTCCCAATGCAATCCCGCCCCCCTCCCCCCTCCCCGTGATAGGCTCCTGTGTGTGATGTTCCCCTTCCCGAGTCCAAGTGATCTCATTGTTCAGTTCTCACCTATGAGTGAGAACATGTGGTGTTTGGTTTTCTGTTCTTGTGATAGTTTGCTGAGAATGATGGTTTCCAGCTGCATCCATGTCCCTACAAAGGACACAAACTCATCCTTTTTTATGGCTGCATAGTATTCCATGGTGTATATGTGCCACATTTTCTTTCTTTTTTTTTTATTTAATTTTATTTTTTTTTAATTTTTATTTTTTTTAATATTTTTTTTATTATACTTTAAGTTCTAGGGTACATGTGCATAACATGTAGGTTTGTTACATATGTATACTTGTGCCATGTTGGTGTGCTGCACCCATCAACTCGTCAGCACCCATCAATTCATCATTTATATCAGGTATAACTCCCAATGCAATCCCTCCCCCCTCCCCATGATAGGCCCTGGTGTGTGATGTTCCCCTTCCCGAGTCCAAGTGATCTCATTGTTCAGTTCCCACCTATGAGTGAGAACATGTGGTGTTTGGTTTTCTGTTCTTGTGATAGTTTGCTAAGAATGATGGTTTCCAGCTGCATCCATGTCCCTACAAAGGACACAAACTCATCCTTTTTTATGACTGCATAGTATTCCCTGGTGTATATGTGCCACATTTTCTTAATCCAGTCTGTCACAGATGGACATTTGGGTTGATTCCAAGTCTTTGCTATTGTGAATAGTGCCGCAATAAACATACGTGTGCATGTGTCTTTATAGCAGCATGATTTATAATCCTTTGGGTATATACCCAGTAGTGGGATGGCTGGGTCATATGGTACATCTAGTTCTAGATCCTTGAGGAATTGCCATACTGTTTTCCATAATGGTTGAACTAGTTTACAATCCCACCAACAGTGTAAAAGTGTTCCTATTTCTCCATATCCTCTCCAACACCTGTTGTTTCCTGACTTTTTAATGATTGCCATTCTAACTGGTATGAGATGGTATCTCATTGTGGTTTTGATTTGCATTTCTCTGATGGCGAGTGATGATGAGCATTTTTTCATGTGTCTGTTGGCTGTATGAATGTATTCTTTTGAGAAATGTCTGTTCATATCCTTTCCCCACTTTTTGATGGGGTTGTTTGTTTTTTTCTTGTATATTTGTTTGAGTTCTTTGTAGATTCTGGATATTAGCCCTTTGTCAGGCAAGAGAAAGAAATCAAGGGTATTCACTTAGGAAAAGAAGAAGTCAGATTGTCCCTGTTTGCAGATGACATGATAGTATATTTAGAAAACCCCATTGTCTCAGCCCAAAATCTCCTTAAGCTGATAAGCAACTTCAGCAAAGTCTCAGGATACAAAATTAATGTGCAAAAATCACAAGCATTCTTATACACCAGTAACAGACAAAGAGAGAGCCAAATCAGGAATGAACTTCCATTCACAATTGCTTCAAAGACAATAAAATACCTAGGAATCCAACTTACAAGGGATGTAAAGGATCTCTTCAAGGAGAACTACAAACCACTGCTCAGTGAAATAAAAGAGGACACAAACAAATGGAAGAACATACCATGCTCATGGATAGGAAGAATCAATATTGTGAAAATGGCCATACTGCCCAAGGTTATTTATAGATTCAATGCCATCCCCATCAAACTACCAATCAGTTTCTTCACAGAATTGGAAAAAACTACTTTAAAGTTCATATGGAACCAAAAAAGAGCCCGCATTGCCAAGACAATCCTAAGTCAAAAGGACAAAGCTGGAGGCATCATGCTACCTGACTTCAAACTATACTACAAGGCTACAGTAACCAAAACAGTATGGTACTGGTACCAAAACAGAGCTATAGACCAATGGAACAGAACAGAGTCCTCAGAAATAATACCACACATCTACAGCCATCTGATCTTTGACAAACCTGAGAGAAACAAGAAATGGGGAAAGGATTCCCTATTTAATAAATGGTGCTGGGAAAACTGGCTAGCCATAAGTAGAAAGCTGAAACTGGATCCTTTCCTTACTCCTTATACGAAGATTAATTCAAGATGGATTAGAGACTTAAATGTTAGACCTAATACCATAAAAACCCTAGAAGAAAACCTAGGTAGTACCATTCAGGACATAGGCATGGGCAAGAACTTCATGTCTAAAACACCAAAAGCAATGGCAGCAAAAGCCAAAATTGACAAATGGGATCTAATTAAACTAAAGAGCTTCTGCACAGCAAAAGAAACTACCATCAGAGTGAACAGGCAACCTACAGAATGGGAGAAAATTTATGTGCCACATTTTCTTAATCCAGTCTGTCACAGATGGACATTTGGGTTGATTCCAAGTCTTTGCTATTGTGAATAGTGCCACAATAAACATACATGTGCATGTGTCTTTATAGCAGCATGATTTATAATCCTTTGGGTATATACCCAGTAATGGGATGGCTGGGTCATATGGTACTTGTAGTTCTAGATCCTTGAGGAATTGCCATACTGTTTTCCATAATGGTTGAACTAGTTTACAATCCCAACAACAGGGTAAAAGTGTTCCTATTTCTCCACATCCTCTCCAGCACCTGTTGTTTCCTGACTTTTTAATGATTGCCATTCTAACTGGTATGAGATGGTATCTCATTGTGGTTTTGATTTGCATTTCTCTGATGGCGAGTGATGATGAGCTTTTTTTCATGTGTCTGTTGGCTGTATGAATGTCTTCTTTAATCCAGCTTACAAGGGATGTAAAGGACATCTTCAAGGAGAACTACAAACCACTGCTCAGTGAAATAAAAGAGGACACAAACAAATGGAAAAACATACCATGCTCATGGATAGGAAGAATCAATATCGTGAAAAAGGCCATACTGCCCAAGGTAATTTATAGATTCAATGCCATCCCCATCAAGCTACCAATGAATTTCTTCACAGAATTGGAAAAAACTACTTTAAAGTTCATATGGAACCAAAAAAGAGCCAGCATTGCCAAGACAATCCTTAAGTCAAAAGAACAAAGCTGGAGGCATCATGCTACCTGACTTTAAACTATACTACAAGGCTACAGTAACCAAAACAGCATGGTACTGGTACCAAAACAGAGATATAGACCAATGGAACAGAACAGAGCCCTCAGAAATAATACCACACATCTACAGCCATCCGATCTTTGACAAACCTGAGAAAAACAAGAAATGGGGAAAGGATTCCCTATTTAATAAATGGTGCTGGAAAAATTGGCTAGCCATAAGTAGAAAGCTGAAACTGGATCCTTTCCTTACTCCTTATACAAAAATTAATTCAAGATGGATTAGAGACTTAAATGTTAGACCTAATACCATAAAAGCCCTAGAAGAAAACCTAGGTAATACCATTCAGGACATAGGCATGGGCAAGGACTTCATGTCTAAAACACCAAAAGCAACGGCAACAAAAGCAAAAATTGACAAATGGGATCTAATTAAACTAAAGAGCTTCTGCACAGCAAAAGAAACTACCATCAGAGTGAACAGGCAACCCACAGAATGGGAGAAAATTTTTGCACTCTACTCATCAGACAAAGGGCTAATATCCAGAACCTACAAAGAACTCAAACAAATTTACAAGAAAAAAACAAACAACCCCATCAAAAAGTGGGCAAAGGATATGAACATTTCCATTTCAAGAGGGAGAAATCAGTCCAAAGAAAAGGGCAATAGGCCCTACACAAGTCTGAAACTCAGCAGGGCAGACATTAAATGTTTTTCTTTGTTTTTTATTTTTCTTTTTTTCTGAGTCAGGGTCTTGCTCTGTTATCAAGGCTAGAGTGTAGTGGTATGATCATGGCTCACTGCAGTCTCAATCTCCAAGCTCGAGCAACCCTCCCACCTCAGCCTCCCGAGTATCTGGGACACAGGCGTGCATCATCGCACCTGGCAAATTAAGCAACAACAACAACAAAAAGCCATTTGTACAAATGGGGTCTCACTATGTTGCCCAGGCTGGTTTTGAACTCCTGGCCTCAAGCAGTTTTCTGATCACAGTTTTCCAAAGTGTTGGGATTACAAGCATGAGCCATTGTGCCTAGCCAAGAAATTAATTCTTGAAGTTCCAAAATAATCTCCCTTGACTCCATGTCCTGGCACATTGGTGTGAGCGGTGGGCTCCCAAGGTGTTGGGTGTCCACACCCCCCATGGCTTTGCTGTGTGCAGTCCATGTGGCTGCTCTCATGGGTTGGAGTCTGGAGCCTGAGGCTTCCAGGGTGAGGGTGCATGCTGCTGCCAGTGGTTCTATCATTCCGGGATCTGGAGCATGGCAGCCCTCTCCACAGTTCCACTAGGCAGGGCTCTGGAGGGCATTCTCTGTGGGAGCCCCAACTCTGTATTTCTGCTTGGCATTGCCTTAGTAGAGGTTCTCTGCATGGGCTCCTGTGTCAGGCTTCTACCTGGGCACCCAGGCTTTTCTATATATCCTCTGAAATCTAGGTAGAAGCTGCTAAGCCTCCATCACTCTTGAATTCTGGGAGTCGCAGATTTAACACCATATGGAAGCTGCCAAGGCTTATGACTTGTGCCTTCTGGAGCAGCAGCTTCTATAATACCTGGGGTCCTTTTGAGCTGTGGCCGGAGCTGGAGTGGCATGGAGATAGGGAGCAGCATCCTGAAGTGGCACAGGGCAGTGACACCCTGGACCAGTTTCCCAAAACTGTTCTGTCCTCCTAGGCCTCTGGGATTATAATGGAAAGGGTAGCCTCAAAGATTTCTGAAGTGCCTTCAGAGCCTTTTCCTTATTGTCTTGACTATTAGCACCTGGCTCCATTTTATTCTTGCTAATCTCTCTAGCAAGTTGTTCCAAATTTTTACACACTGTTTACTTTTTAATAATAAATTCCAATTTTAGGTCATTTCTTTGCTCCCATATCTGATCATAAGCTGCTAAAAGCAGCTATGACATTTCTTGAATGCTTTGTTGCTTAGACATTTCTTGTTCCAGAAAATTGAGAAAAGGAAAAGCTTTTAGGTTCATTATTTCTCAGGGATCACTGAGCCACAGGTTTGGGGAGGTTGTGTCGGCCAGATGGAGCTAAAGAAATCCACAGTCACTGCAAGTTTGGGAAGAGAATCACATGGCAGGCAGAGGTCTTCACTTGCAAGGATTCAAAACAAGAAAGTTCTCAGCAGTGGCTCAGGCGAGGAAGCTTTGGCCTTGTGGAAGGCTCAGGTAGGAGCATATGGCAGTATGTTGAACCTCATGGTGGAAAATTTTTCCAATTGAGTTTAGGTGAACATGTTGTACACTCCAGGCTTTGTGGAAGGCTGATACTAAGATTGATAAACTTGCCTTCCACAAAGCTCTAGGGCATTAACACAGTGTGGCCAAGTTCTTTGCTACAGTGTAACAGGATGGCTTTGACTCCAGTTCCCAGTAAGTTCCTCATTTCCATCTGAGACCGTGTCAGCCTGGGCTTCACTGTCCATATTTCTATCAACATTTTAGTTATAACCACTTAACCGATTTCTAAGAAATTTCACTTTCCCTTGTCTTTCTTTTTCTAAGCCCTCCAAACTCTTCCAACCTCTCCCCGTTATCCAGCTGTGAAACTGCTCCACATTTTCAGGTATCTTTACAGCAACATCCCACTCCTTGGTACCAATCTTCTGTTTTAGCCCATTTTTGTTGCCACAAAGGAATACATGAGGCTGGGAAACTTATAAAGAAAAGAGGTTTATTTAACTCACAGTTCTGCAGACTGTAAAAGAAATATAGTGCCAGCATCTGCTTCTGATGAGAGCTTTAGGCTGCTTCCATTCATGGTGGAAGGTGAAGGATATCTGGCATGTGCAGGATCACATGGTGAAAAAGGAAGTGAGAGAGGGGAGGCAGGGAGGTACCAGCGCTTTTTAACCATCAGTTCTCATAAGAACGAATCAAGCAAGAACTCAGTCATTTCCATGAGAATGGCACCAAGCTATTCATGAGGGATTCTACTCCCAAGACCCAAACACCTCCCATCAACCCCCATCTCCAACACTGAGGATCAAATTTCAATATGAGACGTGGCAGGGATCACACGAATCATATCTAAACCACAGAAGCATCCCGCCCAGGTGTACATGCTTGAGCAGGATGCTAGTCTTCCTTCAGATTACAAGACAGAGTAACTCCACTCATTGGTTAAAACAGCATGAGCCTTTGAATACCAGCCCTGGCTATTTAAATTGGTTACCATAGTCACTACCTCTTTCCTTGGAAAAGAGTGAGCTTGGGGGACAGTTGGGAGAAAGAGAGAGAGAGGGAGAGAGAGAGAGAGACAGCAAGAGAGAGAGTGAGAGAGCAAGACAGAGAACAAGCCTAAGTGTTTATTATAATGCCTCCTCCTGTGTGCAGAATGTCAGATTGAGAGGCATGAGCAGTATATCAGCCAGGGTTTCAACAAAGAAACAGAACCAGTAGAATGTACGTTTTGTGTGTGTGTGTGTGTGTGTGTGTGTGTGTGTGTGTGTGTAAAATGAGATTTATGTGATTGTGGAGACTGACTAGGCTAATCAAGAATCTGTAGGGTGGATCATCAGGAAGGGCAAACTGAAAATCTCAACCAGCGGCTGATGCAGTTCACAGGGGGAGTTTTTGCTTCCTCAGGGAAACTTCAGTTTTGCTCTTAAGGCCTTCAACTACTTGGATGAAGCCCACCCAGATTATCTAGGATAATTTCCCTCCTGTAAAGCCAACTAATTATAGACATTAATCAAATCTACAAAATACTTCACAGCAACACCTAGATTAGTGTTTGAATAACTAGATTCTATAGTCTAGCCAAGTTGATACAGGAAATGGACCATCACAAATAGTGAGGAAAACATCCAGCTTTCTCCACTAACTAGGTGACTGTGAGGGGGAGGGTGTTTCATACACTGGGAACAGCATGTGCATAGAAGCACTGAAAGAAAGTCAGAGTGTTGCAGGTGGGATGGAAGGTGGCAAAAATAGGAAGGAAGGAAGGAAGGAAGGAAGGAAGGAAGGAAAGGAAGGGGGGAGGGAGGGAGGGAGGAAGGAAGGGCGGAAGGGCTCAGAATGAAGGAAAAGATTTCTAA
This sequence comes from Rhinopithecus roxellana, assembly GCF_007565055.1. Taxonomy (NCBI): domain Eukaryota; kingdom Metazoa; phylum Chordata; class Mammalia; order Primates; family Cercopithecidae; genus Rhinopithecus; species Rhinopithecus roxellana. Next base: position 28,608,665 of record NC_044564.1, read on the forward strand.
AGGTGAGCTGAAAAAATAAGTTTTCTCGCATTTTAGAGCTAGGAAGTTTAGATTTTATCCATATACTTAAATCTTAGAATTTTAAGACAGAGAGGGATATAAGAAGATATATATTTATAGAAAGATCAAGGAGGTGACTTGAAGAAGGGACTGCAAGAGGAAAAATGGAAATATGAAGGTAGGCTAAGAGACAGTGGACAGGATCCAGGTAAGAAATGTGTTTCTAGGGGTCAAGCTGAAGAGAAGGTATAAATTCACCATCAATTTAGTCTGTTTAAGAAGTAGAATTTACAGCACATGGTAAGGATTGAAAATGGGGTTGAGAGATCAGAGAAGAGTGTAGGTGTTGGGCAACAAACAGGGTTTTTGGTCATTCATCTGCAGAAACAGGGAATTTGGAGGGAGATCTGATTTATATGCCTTGTACTCATCATAAGTGGTGTGTACAGGGATTCTGTACGAAAGGAGACTGTGAGCATTCACATGTGAGTAGGCAATACTAGAGCCCCAGAGGATGTCTGAGCTGAAAATAGAACTTTGTGGTCTTTTAATATATATTTCATAGTGAGTTATACAATTGGAAGAGATTATTTAGGAAGTCTATAAGCATGAGACTCCAAAAAGAATAGGAAAAGAGGAAATAAGAGAATACAATAAAAGAAAAGGACCAATGAGAAAATTCTCAGGGTCCTTACCATTTAAAGGATTGCAATGGAAAGAGCATGTTGTGAATGACATAAAAATCAGATGACCTGAAAGTGCATGCTCTTTTCAGTAACTCCCTAAATGATGAGTTTCTATGGAGTACTTACTGCCTTTGGTCCTCTTAAATGATTTATCTAATTCCTTCTATTGCCAGACACCATTCTGGAGATACAATGATGAGCGAGTCATGATTTAGCTCTTTAAGTATCCTAGAGCAGGGTTTCTTAATTTCAGCACTACTTTTTGTTTTATAATTTCAACTTTTATTTTAGATTAAGGGGTATATATGCAGGTTTGTTACATGGCTATACTGCATGATGCTGAGGTTTGGGGTATAAATTACCCTGTCACCCAGGTGGCGAGCATAGTACCCAATAGGTAATTTTTTAGCACTTTTTCCCCTCCCTCACTTACCTCTCTAGCAGTCCTCAATGTCTATTTTTTTTTTATAGCATTCATTTTTTCCAACATTTATTTTAGACTCAAGAAGTACATGTGCAGGTTTCTTACACGGGTAAATTACATGTTGCAGGCATTTAGTGTACAGATTATTTTGTCAGCTAGGTCATAAGCATAGTATCTGATAGGTAGTTTTTTGATCCTCACCCTCCTCCTACTCTCCACCCTCTGATAGGCCCCAGTGCCTATTGTTCCCTTCTTTGTGTCCATGTGTGATCAATGTTTAGCTCTCACTTATAAGTGAGAACATGCGGTATTTGGTTTTCTGTTCCCGCATTAATTTGTTAGGATGATGGCCTCCAGCCATCATTATATCATTTTTTTTATGACTATGTAGTATTCCATGGTATACATGTACAACATTTTCTTTATCCAGTTCACTGTTGATGGGCATCTAGGTTGATTCCATGTTTTGCCATTGTGAATAGCCCTGCAATGAACATATGTGTGCATGTGTCCTTTGGTAGAATGATTTATATTCCTTTGGGTATATACCCAGTAAAGGGATTGCTGAATTAAATGGTAGCTCTAAGTTCTTCGAGAAGCCTCCAAACTGCTTTCCACCGTGGCCGCACGAATTTACACTCCCACCAGCAGTGTGTAAGTGCTCCCCTTTCTCTGTAACCTTACAAACATCTGTTATTTTCTTTTGTTGTTGTTGTTTTTTCATAGTAACCATTCTGACTGGTGTGAGATGGCATCTCACTGTAGTTTTGATTTGCATTTCTCCAAAGATTAGTGATGTTGAGCATTTTTTCATATGCTTGTTGGTCACATGCATGTCTTTTTAAAGAAGTGTGCACGTCCTTTTGCCCATTTTTTAATGGAGTTTTTTGGGTTTCTTTTCTTTTCTTTTCTTTTTTTTTTGCCTGTCAATTTGCTTAAGTTCCTAATAGTTTCCAGATACTAGACCTTTGTCAGATGCATAGTTAGCAAACATTTTCTCCCATTCTGTAGCTGTCTGTTTACTTTATTTCTGGTTTCTTTTGCTGTGCCGAAGCTCTAGTTTAATTAAGTTCCATTTGTAAATTTTTGGTTTTTGCAATTGCTTTCAGCATCTCCATCATGAAATCTTTGCCAAGGCCTACGTCCAAAATGATATTCCCTAGGTTTTCTTTTAGGGCTTTTATAGTTTTAGGTCATATATTTAAGTCTTTATTCCCTCTTGAATTGCTTTTTGTATATGGCAAAAGGAAGAGGTCTAATATTAATCTTCTGCATATGGCTAGCCAGTTATCCCAGCACCATTTATTAAAAAGGGAGTCATTTCTTCATTGCTTGTTTTTGATGACCTTGCCAAAGATCAGATGGTTGTCAATGTGCATCTTTATTTCTGGGTTCTGTATCCTGTTCCACTGATCTATGTGTCTGTTTTTGTACCAGTACCATGCCATTTTGGTTATGGTAGCCTTGTAGTATATTTTGAGGTTGGGTTATCTGATGCCTCTGGCTTTGTTCTTTTTGCTTAGGATTGCTTTGGGTATTACGTCTCTCACTTGGTAACATATAAAGTTTAGAATAGTTTTTCTAGTTCTGTCAAAAATGGCATTGGTAGTTTGATAGAAATAGCATTGAATCTGTAAATCACTTTCAGCAATAAGGCCATTTTAGCAATATTGATTCTTCCTATTCATGACCATGGCATGTTTTTCCATTTGTTTGTGTCATCTCTGGTGTCTTCCAGCAATGTTTTATAATTCCCATTGTAGAGATCTTTCACCTCCCTAGTTGACTGTATTCCTAGACATTTTATTATTTTTGTGTCTATTGTGAATGTGGTTGCATTCTTGATTTGGCAGTCAACTTGGATGTAATTGGTGTATAGAATTGATTTTGTATCCTGAAACTTTGCTGAAGTTCTTTATTCTGGGAGCTTCTGAGGAGAACTATGGGGTTTTCTAGGTATAGAATCATATAATCTGTGAAGAAAGATAGTTTGACTTCCTCTCTTCCTATTTGGATGCCTTATATTTCTTTTTCTTGCCTGACTGCTTTGACTAAGATTTTCAGTACTATGTTGAATAGAAATGGTGAGGGTGGGCATTCTCTTGTTCTGGTTCTCAAGGGGAACACTTCCAATTTTTGTCTGCTCTCTATGATGTTGGCTGTGGGTTTGCCAGAGATGGCTTTTATCATTTTGAGGTATATTCTTTCAATGCCTAGTTTGTTGGGGATTTTTTTCTTAACATGAAGGGATGTTGAATTTTATAGAAAGCCTCTTCTGCATCTATTGAGATGATCATATGTTTTTTGTTTTCAGTTAGGTTTATGTGATGAATCACATTTGTTGATTTGCATATGTTGAACAAGACTTGCATCTTAGGAATAAATCTTACCTGTTTGTGGTAAGTTAGCTTTTTGATATGTTGCTGGATTTGGTGTACTAGTACTTTGTTGAGGATTTTTGCATCTATGTTCATCAGGGATATTGGCCGGATGTTTTATTTTTTCACTGTGACTCTGCAAGGTTTTGGTATCAGAATGATGCTATCATTATAGAATGAGATAGGGAGAAGTCCCTTATTTTCATTTTTTTGGAATAGTTTCAATAGGGTTGGTACCTGCTCTTTATACAAGTGATAGAATTTAGTTGTGAATCTGTCTGGTCCAGGGTTTTCTGTGGTCGGCAGGCTTTTTATTACTGATTCCATTTTGGAACTTGTTATTGGTCTGTTCAGAGTTTCAATTTCTCCCTGGTTCAACTTTGGGATCTTGTATGTTTCCAGGAATTTCTTCATTTCTTGTAGGTTTTCTAGTTTGTATGCATAGATGTATTCATAAGAAACTCTGATTTTTTTTTTTTTGTATTTTTGTGGGGTCAGTGGCAATGTCATCTTTGTCATTTCTGGTTGTGTTTATTTGGATCTTCTTTTTTTCATTAGTCTAGATATACCAATCTTATTCTTTCAATAAACCAACTTTTGGTCTCATCTTCTGTATGGCTTTTCCAACCTCAATTTCATCCAATTCAATTCTAATATTGGTTATTTCTTTTCTTTTGGTAACTTTTAGTTTGCTCTTGTTTTTCTAGTTCCTCGAAAGTGTGATGTTATCTTGTTAATTTGAAATCTTTCTAATTTCTTGATTTAGGCATTTAATGCTATAAACTTTCCTCTTAACACTGCTTTAGCTGTGTTCCAGAGATTCTTGTATGTTGTACCTTTGTTTTGATTAGTTGCAAGGAAAATTTTAATTTTTGCCTTCATCTTATTCTTTACCCAAAAGTCATTCAGAAGCAAGCTGTTTAATTACTGTTTAATTGTGTGGTTTGAAATAACTTCTTAGTATTAATTTAAGTTTTTAATGTGCTGTGGTCTAGGAGTGTGGTTGGTATGATTTTGGTTTTTTTGAATTTTTGAGAATATTTTTATGGCCGATTGTGGGGTTGATCTTAGAGTATGTGCTATGGGCAGATGAGAAGAATATATATTCTCTTGCTGTTAGGATAGAGTGTTCTGTAGATGTCTGTTAGGTCCATTTGGTCAAGTGTTGAGTTTGGGTCCTAAATATTTTAATTAGTTTTCTATCTTGATGATCAGTCTAACATTATCAGTGTGTGATGTTCAAGTCTGTCACTATTATTGTGCCATTACCTAAGTCTCTTCTTAGGTCTCTAAGAACTTGCTTTTTGAATGTGTGTGCCCTAGTGTGGGTGCATATATATTTAAGATAGTTGAGTCTTCTTATTGAATTGAACCCTTCATCATTATGTAATGCCCTTCTTTGTCTTTTTTATTGTTATGGGTTTAAAATCTGTTTTTTTTTATTTTTTATTTTTTATTTTTTTTAATAAGAATGGTGACTTCTGTTCTTTGTTTTCCATTTGCTTGATAGCTCTCTCTCCATTGCTTGCCTTTGAGCCTGTGGATGTCATTGAATGTGAGATGGGTCTCTTGAAGACAGCATTCAGTAGTATCTTAGTTCTTCATCCAATTTGTTGCATTGTGCCTTTTAAGTGGGGCATTTAACCTGTTTATACGCAATGTTAATATTTATATGTGAGGATTTGATATTGTTGTTGTGTTGTTAGCTGACTGTTATGTAAATTTGATTATGTAGTTGCTTTATAGTGTCAGTTGGCAATGTACTTAGCATTTTTTTGTGGTAGCAGGGAACTGTTTTCTGTTTGCATATTTAGCACTCCCTTAAGCACTCTTGTAAGGCAGGACTGGTGATAATGAAGTCCCTTAGCATTTGCTTCTCTGAAAAGGATTTTATTTCCACTTCACTTCTGAAGGTTAACTTTGCTGAATATGAAATGCATGGTTGATATTTCTTTTCTTTAAGGATGCTGAACACATGCCCCAATCTCTTCTGGTTTGTAAGTTTTCTGCAGAATGGTCTACTGTTAGTCTGATGGTGTTCTCTTTACATGTGACGTGCTCATGCTCTCTATCTGCCTGTATTATTTTTTCTTTTGTGTAGACTTTGTAGAATCTGAGGATTATGTGTCTTAAGGATGGCCATCTTGTACAGCATTTTCCAGGACTTCTCTCAATTTCCTGAATTTGCATGTCACCCTCTCTAGCAAGGTGGGCAAAATTTTCATGGACAGTATCCTCAAATGTTTTCCAAATCGTTTTCTCATCCACATCTATTTCAGGAATGCAAAAGAGTAATAGGTTTGATCTCTTTACATAATTCCATACTTCTTGGAGTTCTTGTTCATTTTTAAAAATCATTAAAATTTTTTTTGACTGCCTTTGCTAGCTCAAAGGAATTTCGAACTCTGAGATTCTTTCCTCAGCTTGGTCTATCCTGTCATTAATGCTTCAAGTTGAATTCTGTAATTTCCATAGCAAATTTTTTATTTCCAAGGGTTCAGTTTGGTGCCTTCTTAAAATGTCTATGTCATCTTTACACTGTTGGACCATTTTATTGTTTTCCTTGGATTGGATTTCAACCTTATTTTATCTCAATGAGTTTCTTTGCCATCAATATTCTGAATTCTATGTCTGTCATTTCAGCCTAGTTAAGAACCACTGTTGGGGAGTTAGTGCAGTCATTTGGAGGTAAGAAGATAGTCTGGTGTTTGGAGTTGCCAAAGTTCTTGTGCTGGTTCATTTTGATCTGGGTGGTCTAATGTTCCCTTATTCTTTGAAGTTGTTGTCTTTTGGATGAGGCTTTTTGTTTTTGTATTCTTTGATGCCTTTGGGCATTTGACTGTGGTATGGGTTGGGTTTAGTCAAGTGGCATCATTTCTACATGCTTTTAGGGGACCAAATTTTATCTTGGCTTTCCTGGGCTGCAAGCGCTAACTCTTGGGGGCTGGGATCAGGTCACCTGCAGCTTTGTTCTCTGTCCCCTCAAGGTTAAGCACCTGCTACACTAGAGGGGTTAAGGGGTTCCCAGTCTGCTGGCATCAAAACTCCAATGGAGGCTGCTGGCAAAAGCACCCCAGGGGAGCAGTGGTGACCTCCCTCACATATGCATCCCAGCAAAGCAGCAGGGGTCCTTGTGTGCATGTGCACTGGTTGTGGATCTGCAGGTGCATGTGCATCTGTAAGTCTGTGCATGTATGCATGCTGATGGGGCAGTGGCTGGCCCCATGCACATGTGCAGCAATGGGTTGGTTGTGGGGAGGCTGAGTGTGAGTGGGCACAGGACAAGGAAGGCTGTGGGTGGTTCCATGCTGGTGGAGATTTAACTTCAAAAGTGTTGTGATAGGTAGGTGATGTCTGTCAGTGAAAGAACTGTGGTGGTGGCTGCTAGCAAGCCAGGGCTGTGCTGCTAATGGGTGCAGCCAGGCAGGGACCCTGGGAGAGGCTGGCAGATATAGGGATGTTCAGATCACTCCAGCCTCACCCCACTGGCAAGACAGCCTGGCTTTGTCCAGGTCTAGCAGCTAATAAAAGCTAAAGCCACCTGGGAGAGTATGTTGACCTTTGGAGGATGGGCACCAATAAACATTCTCCACTGCAGCCATTCCCATGACAAACCTCCTGGGCTCTGTGCAGGCTGGAGTTCTGCCTGTGCAAACTCTCTGGGCAGTTCTCCCTACCAGCTCAGATGTCTGTGGGGATCATGGGGGTCTCCTGCAGCTACAATCCCAGAGGACCATGGCTACAGTTGGCCAGTCCACACCTGTTTCACTTGCTCCTTCCCTAGGAGCTGCTAAGGGTGAGGTATGAGTGTTGGTTCTTAGCAACCCCATGCAGGTTTCCCAGCAACCTCTCCTTTTAGCCTGCAGCCTGCATCCTCCCTCTGTCAACTCTCAATGCCCAAAAGTCATTCAGAAACTACTTTCAGATCTGCTCAGAGTGTACCAGTCTACCTGATGGTCTGGTCTCTCCTGATGGGAGAGGCTCTTCCTGGCTGTTTGTAGTCAGCCATCTTGACAAAGCTCAAGAAAAAAAAAAAATCAACCTTCCAAAGACTACGACTAAGTCAATTAAATTTATAAGCAATAAAATTGTTGATATTGTCAATGGGATTTCAGTTATTTTTGTGTTATCATAGCTGGCAACAGAGATATTTAGACTGAAATATCATCACCATGGAGGCTCTTTTAATTCCTGCTTATAAAGTTATCAAATTTGTGTAATATTAATAGATCACTATCTTACTGGTGGAAAGAAAGTTTTCCAAACAACTTTCCACCAGTAAAATGTTGTGGCAAAAGTCTCTCTAACCAGAAATGCTGGTTATCAAAATGCAAGAAATGTATAAAAAGCTTTGAATAATGTTTATGAATTGTTAAAGTATAACAAATTTGTATTTCTCCAGTTTGTTAAAGAGCAAAGAGGAGAATTGGTGTGGTATATTTTTGTTCACTATAAAAATAAACACAAATAAGCCAGGTGTGGTGACTCATGTCTGTTATCCCAGAACTTTGGGAGGCCAAGGCAAGAAGATTGCTTGAGGCCAGGAGTTCAACATCAACCTGGGCTGAATAGCAAGATCCTGTCTCTCCAAAAAATAAAAAAATTAAACTAGCTCCAAGCATCTCTATTCTCTTTTCTAGTCTACCTAAATGAGAGCTTCTTAATGAAATCTTCTTTACTAACCTCTCCAATTCTTGGATAAAAAGTAATCTTGACTCTACTGTGGTTATTTAGATCTGTGATGCTATAATCTTAAGCTCGGTCAACTAGAGATTGGTCCTAGATGCTACCTTCCTCCCACCTAGTTGAAGTGACAGAGTCTTGCTCTGTCACCCAGGCTGGAGTGCAATGTTGGGATCTTGGCTCACTGCAACTTCTGCCTCCTGGGTTCAAGCCATCCTCCCACCTCAGCTTCCTGAGTAGCTAGGATTACAGGTGTGCCCCATCATGCCTGGCTAATTTTGTGTATTTTTGATAAAGACAGGTTTTCACCATGTTGGCCAGTCTGGTCTCAAACTCCTCACCTTAAGTGATCTGCCTACCTCGGCCTCCCAAAGTGTTGGGATTACAGGCGTGAGCCACCTTGTTCGGCCGAGTTGTAATCTTTGCTAGCGGACAGTCTTGCCTCGATGTTGATGGCTGCTGACAGATCATAGTGGTGGTTATTGAAGGCTGGGGTGGCTGTGGCAATGTGTTAGCATAAGAACATCCATACTACTGTTTTTTGATTTTTCACCTCCTTCCATAAATCACAAATGTTCATAGTGCCATCTATAATGGGGAGTCCTTTCCAGGAAGTTTTTAATGTACTTTGCCCAGATCCATTAGGGGAATCACTATGACAGCTATAGCCTTACAAAAAGTATTTCTTAAATAATAAAATTTGAAAGTTGAAATTACTTCTTGATCCGTGGGCTGCAGAGTGGATGTTGTGTTAGCAGGCATGAAAACAATATTAATCTCCTTGTACATCTCCATTCAAGAACTCTTGAATGACTAGGTACATTGTCAATGAACAGTAATATTTGGAAAGAAATCTTTCTTTTCCTGAGGTGTAGGTCTCTTCAGTAGGCTTAAAATATTCAGTAAACCATTCTGTAAGCAGATGTGCTATCATCCTGACTTTTTGCTCCATCTATAGAGCAAAGACAGAGTAGATTTAACATAATTCTTAAGGGCTGTAGGATTTTTGGATAGCAAATGAGCATTGGCTTCAACTTAAAGTCATCAATTGCATTAGCCCCTAACAAGAGAATCACTGTGTCCTTTGAAGCTTTGAAGCCAGGCATTGACTTCTTCTAGCTATGAAAGTCCTAGATGACATCTTCCAATAGAAGGCTGTTTCATCTACATTGAAAGTCTGCTGTTTAGTGTAGCCACCTTCATCAATTATTTTAGCTAGATATTTTGAATAACTTGCTGCAGTTTCTACATCAGTACTTACTGCTTCACTTTGTACTTTTATGTTACGAGATGATTTCTTTCCTTAAACCTATGAACAAGCCTGTGTTAGATTCAAACTTTTCTTCTGCAGTTTCCTCACCTCTCTCAGCCTTCAAAGAATTGAAGACATTTAGGAATGTGGACTGGATTAGGCTTTGACTTAAGGGAATGTCATGGCTGGTTTGATCTTCTATCCAAACCACTAAAACTTTCTCCATATCAGCAATAAGGCTATTTCACTTTCTTATCACTGCAGTAACACTTTTTTCAAGAATTTTTCTTTTGCATTCACAACTTGGCTGTTTGGTACAAGAAGCCTAGCTTTTAGCCTATTTCAGCTTTTGGCATGCATTCCTCACTAAGCATAATCCTTTTGATTTAAACGAGAGACTTGTAACTTTTTCTTTCACTTGAACACTTATAGCCACCATATGGCTATTAATTGGCCTAATTTCAATATTATTGTCTTTCAAGGAATGGGAAAACCCAAGGAGAGGGGAAAAGACAGGGGAACTGCTGGTCATGGAACAGTCAGAGCACAAACAACATTTATTAATTAAGTTGGCTATTTTATATGGGTGAAGTTTGTGATGCTCTAAAATAATTACTAGGTTGTGCAAACGTAATTATCGCTTTTGCATTTTTGGGTTCTATACTAATAAATGCTATGCCACTTTATATAAGAGACTTGAGCATCCCTGGAGTTTGGTATTCATGGGGTGCTGGAACCAATTTCCCACAAATATAGAGTGGCAACTGAGTTTTCTTATGGCAGACCTATAAAAGTATTAATATAATAGCAAAATCAAAGATTACTGATACTAATCACCATAACAGATAAATTAGTAAGGAAAAAGTTCGAAATATTGTGGCAATTATCAAAATGTGACATAGAGAAACAAAGTGAGTACATGCTATTGGAAAAATGGTACCAATAGACTTACTTGATGCAGGGTTGTCACAAATCTTCTAGTAGCAAAAAATGCAATATCTGTGAAGCACAAAAATGCAAAGTTTAATAAAATAAGATATGCATGTATATATGACATTTTATTGATCCATTATTCCATAATTGGACAGTTGGTCAGTTTCCAGCTTTTAGCTATTGTGAATAATGCTTCTATGAACATTGGTTTACAAATACATGTTCAAGTCCCTGATATCAATTCTTTTGCATATATACTTGGAAGCAGAATTGCTAAATCATATGATGTATTTGATGAATTTTCATATGTTGAAACATCCTTGCATTTCAGAAATAAATCCCACTTGATCACAGGTGTATAATCTTATGCTGCTGAATTCAGTTTGTTCATATTTTGTTGAAGTTTTAAACTTTTTTTATGTTAATTTTCACAAGACTTATTGATCTGTATTTTTTTTTTTTTTTTTTTTTTTTTTTTGTAGCATTTTTGTCTGGCTTCAGCATCAGGATAATGCTGGCCCCATAGGAAAAGCTGGAAAGTCATTTCCTGCTCTTTGAGTTTTAGAAAAGTTTGATAAAGACTGGCTTTGAGTTGCTGTGTAGCATCCTTCAATTTCAATCTGAAAGTCTCCCATTATCATTTCTTGTAAAGCAGAGCTAGTGGGAATAAACCCCTCAGTTATTGCTTGTCTGAAAATGTCTGAATTTTTCCCTCGTTGTGGTAGACAGTTTTGCTGCACATAGAATTCTCAGTTTACAGTTTTGTTTTTCTTTTAGTACTTTAAATATATTAGCCCACTGACTCTGGATTTCAAAGTTTCTTCGTAATAAATTGGTTGATAATCTTACTGCTAATGATTGGCACATGATAAATCACTTCTTTATTGCTGCTTTCATGTTCCTCTCTTTTTCCTTGTTTTTATTTTTCAACAGTTTGGTAATGATGTGTTTCAGTGTGGTTTCTTTGAGTTTGGCTTGCATAGAGTTTATTGAGCTTCTTGGATTGGTAGATTCATACCTGTAATCAAATTTGGAGATTTTTAGACATTATTTCTTCAAATAATCCCTTTGCCCTTTGTTCTCTCTCTTTGCCTTCTTGAACTCTCGTAATGCATATATTGGTCCTCTTAATGGGATACCATAGGTATCTTTAGCCTTTTTGACTTTTTTCATTCTTTTTTGTAAGCTTTCTCATCAATAGTTTCTGACAATTTATTTTGTTCCCTTGAATAGGTCATGTTTTCTTGTTTCTTTGCATGCCTTGTAATTTGTTGTAATTGTTGAAAACTGGGCATCTGAAAAACAGACACATCTTCCAGTTTTTGAAGAAAGACTCTGTCTAGGATAGTACTTCACTGATTAGCTGGATTTTCTCTGAGCCTAGGGATCAGCTAAAGGTGGAAGTTTAAGGTATTTTCTGAGTATTCATCTTTTGAGGGTCTGAAATTGGCCTTCTCAACTCTTATGCATGACGTCTCTTGAATGTCCTAATTTTCCAAAGAGTCTTACCCTAGATTCTCATCAGGGCCTTAGATGGTCTATTCTGTATCTCCACCTATAATCTTTTGTCATAGACATCATCAGGTCTGAAGTCTCCCTGCAGCTTTCAAAAGTGGAATCTGATACTTTTACCACCTAAGATGTGAGTTATGAGAAATAGAAACCAGGCCTTTGAGCAGCCTCTGGACAGTTTAGAACATTGCAAATAAAATCTTCTCCACTCTCTCCAGTTTGAGGGGGAGAACTGGTAACTGGGCTGCTACCTCTTCTAGGCCAAGACCATGAAACAAAGAAGGGAAATGGGAATTTGGGCAAAGGCAGGTGAAAACACCATAAAATGTCCTACCATATGAAGGTGACTTTTTCCTGATTAAGCATACATTCATTTGCTGTAAATCTTTGACTCTTTTTCAGAGGTTCTATAAGGTTAGTTCAGCCAGTTTCTGGTTCTTCCTTGGTGTTTTTGGTGTTTTCAGAGCTTAGAGATTCCCAGTCTGCCGTTTTGCTAATGTCACTCTTGTCAGTCTTTTCATTAAACCTTTTAATGAGTTCTCTTCATTCATTGATAACAGGACAGGGGCCATTCATTCTAAAGCACCACCTATATATATTTCACCAGTCCTCAATGCTATTATTTTCCATCCATATCCTATAGCCAGTTTCTACCATTCCACCAAAAATTACTGTCAAAAGCAACTTAATGACAGATAAAGGACTTGGGGTTTTGAGATCATCAGGACTTGGTTAAAATTCTGGCCCACGATTACTTGTTTTTGTATCTTGGACAACCATCATAAACTCTGCAAGTCTCAGTACAGTGAGTTGTGTCCTTGCATTACCTGTAATATAATCACTTTGCAAATTTGATTTTAAATCAAGACTAGGTTTGTGACTACCCCAACCCCCACCAATAACTCAAAATCCATCTCTCCATTTTTTTCCCACATGGTTTATCCTATGGAAACCAGTAAGAACTTTTATGTCTCTTTCAAATCGCTGTAGCACTTGTTATCTGTATCATTTATATGTCAGTTGCCACTCTGTGACTGGAAATACAAATTTTCTCTTTGCTTATGCCTTGGATCTTTCTTAATAATGTGTTCATTTGGAAATAAAGTCATGTCTCTATCTGTTAACTTATCTGTTGCATATTTATTGACTGTTTCATAGATATTGTGTTAGGTTCTGGTTACAGATGCTAGTGAAATATAGTTCTACCTGAGAAGCTTACAGTCTGCAGAAAAATAGAAAAAATCCAACGGCCTATGCCTCAAATACCTTTGCATTTCCCAGAGAGAACACAATTAGTAGGTACAATAAATTAACGTGTTATAGGTAAACATATAAATACTTGTTTGGCATCAAAACCCAGTTAACCACTTTTCTATTTTGAAATAGAAAACTTCTCTTTTCTCCTTGGTTTGCTCCTTGCTATCTGGGATAAACTTAAGCTAGCAAGGAGCAAACCTCAACAGGTTCAGAACTTTAGTTCCGAGAAGCATTGAGAAGTTATTATCTGACACTTATACAACATGCTTGACATGAAAACAGAGCTGGAAATCTCACAAAGTTAGGGATCTTTCAGGAATTTCAATAGTTTCTGCTGTTGGTTGGAAGGTCTATAATAATAGCCTTCTATAAAACACAGTTAAATATTCAACAACCTATGCGTTGGCTAAGTGAGCTCAAGAAGGCAAAGAAACTTGTGTTTTAGTTCCATTTACTATGGAGCCTCTGGTCAAATTATCCAATTCTGCTATATCTCTGTCAGCTTATCATCTATAAAACGGAGGAAGCTCTAAAAACATAGTGAGAGATGCTGCACAGCTTTATGTGTAATTGTGTTCATTTATCTTAGAATACCAAGGACATCTAAACTATTACTGCAGACAACTCAAATGTTATTTGGGGTCATCTAGTAGACTCTGTGGAAGCAAAAGTAAAGAGGCCCCAGAATAACTGACTTTTCCAAGGGGCCACAATTATTTTCTGGCCAACTTGGGACAAAAACCTAGACCTCCTCAATTCCACAGAATTGTTCTTTCATTGGGCCCTGAACATAGATGCATAAACAGAAAATAAAATCCTTCTGTCCTGTGTAACTGGTACAGGGCTTGGCAATATTGAAATTGCCACACTAAGTAGTAAGAGGCATTTGGAAAATTCTGAAAACAAAGTAGGATACAGACCTCTGATACTGTGGATGAGCAGAACTGGTAAATAAAGGTGTATGAGGACTGTAGTTTGTAATAGGATAGTTGAATTGTTGTCTTCTGGTACCTTGAAGACTCCACCCCAACCTACAACTCTAAAACAAAATAAAATTTTCAACTAGATCACATTGAATTCTACATGCATTCATGCAGACATGCATACATCTACATACACTGATGCAAATCAATAAAATATCCCATGTATCATTTAAATTATCATTTACTTTTCTTCATTTTTAATTTCTACTTCCTTCTTTCCAAACATAGAACAGGGACTGAATATAGGTATATGGAAGGCTACAGAGATGAAATAAGCTCACTTCATTTACTATGAAAATTAATAACCTAACAACCTCTTTGCAGCTGAAAGTGTCCAGACCAACTATCTTTGCTTTATAGGCAAGACTTCTGGAAAAATCAAGGTGACAAACTCTTAATCACCCAATATCCCTTATCTGTTTCAATAAGTACAATTATATGAGAATTCTTCTAGAGACAGAGAAGGGCAGCCTGACTAAATATCAGCATGACCACAATGTGGATATGATGGGATCAAGTTGTGTTACAAGGGACGGAGCCTATTTCTCATTACTAATTAATATAGTACAACATTTAATATTGTTTTCTGCTAAATCATTTTTTCCGTTCATTAAAATGGATGGGCTATAATTGAATCTGTAGTGTATGTATTGTCAAAACCTGAATACATCTTTGTGGGTTACCAGGATCACTTTTATAAGTCACAAGTTTCTAGGGAAGATCTGCTGAAAAACTCTCAGTCTAGTATTACATTTATAACAAAATTGTAATGTAGCCTTGAGCAAATTAAGCTCATCTGTAAAAGAAAGATACTAACACGATAGATAAATTGTGTTATTTACAGGAAAATTTGAATTCTCGTATTCTGATTCTTTCTCAGTAACTTTCTAAAGCTGAGAGTAAGTCCAGGGGCCTCGAAACTGAGCTCCATTACACAAGAGAGGCTCTGAAAGAAAAGGCTTTGGTTTTTGAACACGTACGTACAAAGAGAGCTAAACCAAACACAGTGTCAAATGAAGGACACTGAAAAAATGTACAAAAATGGAAGTAGAAAAACGCATAGAAAAGCAAATAAAATTATGTCAACTACAAAGACAAAATATGTTACTTCATCAGTAACTGGGTGATGCTCACAACAAAGCTGACAATCAAGAAAAAACAGTAATTGATATTCAAGCCAAATGTGATGCTAGAGTACAAAACCTTCAAGCCGAGTGCAGAAAGCACCGTCTTTTGCTAGGAGAAGACTATAAGAAGTTGAGCAATGAATTTAATCATTTGAAAGACAATGTCAATATGAAAGAGAGAAAGCAGAAAGAGTAGTTGTGAGACAACTTCAACAACAACGGGATGATGTCCTAAACAAACAACAACAAAAGCTTTGCTGGATGCTTCATTGCGTCACTGCATCCATTTGGAATGTGAGATGCAGGATTCAAGGGAGAAATTAGGCCTGATGAGAAGTTAATTTCAAGAAATACAGGATCAACTTACAGCGACTATAAGATGTACCAAGGAGACGCAAGGCCATGTACAAAAGCTTGACGTAGAAAATTCCATGTTAAGAAATACAATTAAAAAGCAAGATGACCACATTGAGCGGATTCAGAAAATCCTGCAAAGTTCAAGTTTGATGGAGCAAGTGTTGCAAGAAAATGAAACTACAGAAGTAGATGAAGCTTCTTCTGAATTTAAATCTAGATCTTCTATAGCAGGGGTCCCCAACCTGCAGGCCACAGACAGGTCCATGACCTGTTAGGAACCAGGCTACACGGCAGGAGAGTTATTGTGGATCTTCTAGATCATCTGCATGCCATGTGAATCTTACAGTTTTCAATTTCTACAAAAAAAAAAAAAAAAAAAAAAAAAAAAAAAGCCTGCTTGGCATGGAATGGGAATTGCTTTATATCTATAGATGAATATGGAAAAGAATTAACATCATAACAATGTTGAGTTTCTCAACCTATGAACAAGATATTTACTTAGGTCTTCTTTAATTTTTCTTAGCAATGCTTTTTAGTTATCAGTGTACAGATATTCCACATAGTTTGTCAGGTTTATTCCCAAGAATTTTATATTTTAATGATATTGAAAATAGTATCATTTTTAAAATTCCAATTCCTAATTGTTTACTTCTAACATATAGAAACACAATTGATTTTTGTATATCGATTATACATCCTGCAGTGTTGCAAAACTCACTGGCTGGTTTCTGTAACTTGGTAATGGATTTGGTTTTCTACATAGATGACAATATCTGTGGATAGATGGTTTTACTTATTTATTTCCAATCTAAAGGCATTTTATTTTCCTCCTTCCCTCCCTCTTTCTCCCCACTCCCAATTAAAAAATGATTGTAGTGGTTAGAATTTCTAGTACAATGTTGAATAGAAGTGGTAAGAGCTGACATCTCTGTCTTATTCTCAACCTTAAGGGAAAGTATTCAGTCTTTCATCATTACATAGGATGTTAGCAGTAGATATTTTAAAGATGCCCTTCAACAGGTTGAGGAAATTCTCTTGTATCCCTAGTTTGCTGAGATTGTTTTTTAAATAAAGAATGGTTGTTCAATTTTCAAAAACAAAACAAAACAAACAAAAAAAGAAAGATATTTATACTTGTTGTCTCTACCTCAAGGGACTCCTATAATAAACTCAATAGAGGTGTATATGCCTGCATATATTTCCAATATTTACAAGCACTTAAAATGAATTCTATAGAATGCACTATAAAAAATGGTGATGTGTCTCCCTCATATAGTTCCAAACTCCATTAAAATTACCTAAATGAACAAAACCCTATATATTTACATATATAGAAGAGAATTCCAAACACTGCTTCTTGCAGTACCCTGTCCCAACCATTCTACCTACTTCTTCACACTAGTCCTCAATTCAGACACTATAGGGATTCATTCACTAATCCATGCACACATTTATTCATTCAATAATTTATTAATCCCCTACCAAATGCCAGGTACTGTCCTTTGATATGTTTCACAGGTATGTTGAGGAAATATAGCCATAACCAGAAAAAGATAAATATCCTCACCTTGTTGTTGGAGGGGGACACAAAAATAAACAAACGAACAATCTTATAAACATAGGCATAAATATATGAATAAAAATAGATGGGTAAAATAAATAGTACATCAGATAATTGCTACGGAGAAATAGAAAACGGGGAAAGGAGATAAACAGTATTAGATGGTGGAGGGAGGTTGCAATTTGAAATTATGGGGGAGGTGAAATTTAAGAAGGAACCTGAGGGTGTTCTAGGAAACAACAATGGGCTTCTCTGGGAAATGCACGTTACAGGCAGAGCGAACAGCCAAATGGGAAGGCAATGAGGCAAGAGTGTCCCTGAGAATTTAGGGAACAGAAAGGGCATCAGTGTGTGAGGGAGAGAGGGATCAGAGTGGAGAGGAGAAGGAAATGATGTCAGCAAGGAAACGGAGAGCATGGGTTGCTAGGGGTTTGGAGGCAGTTAGAGGACTTTGGCTTTTGCTCTGAGCAAGCCATTATAGAGATTTGAGTGATACAATCTGATTTAGGTTTTAACAAGATCTCTCTGGATGCAATGTTGATTAAAAATTGTAGAAAAGTTTTTAAAAAAAGATCAGGGAGATCAATTCCTTTACAGAAGTGATTTACTCAAAGATTTGCTTTCTACTCATAAAGAAATAGATCAGTGATGGGCAAAAAATGGCCCATAGATCTTTTTGTATGACCTGTGAGCTAAGAATGATTCTTACATTTTGAAAGGTTGTCGAAGAAAAAGAAAAAGGAGGAGGAAGGGGAACTTCAGAAACTGCATATAGCTTACAAAGCCTAAAATATTTAAAGTCTGGAAAATATTTGCTAAATCTTCAAGTAAAGGATATAACTGGATGTAGGTCCTCAATAAAATTGGAAAGAGGGATACATGAGAAAATACTTGCTAAAAACATTGTGAAGTGATAGGTGTCAAGAAACGTCTATGGTTTCATTCCCAACCTTCACAATGTCACACGTTTCCATTGAGATATTGAAAAATATGGTTGGTTTGTAAAAGAATAACCAAAATGGCGCTGTGTCACCGAGACAATATCACACATAAGATTGATACAGTAATAACAAAAACAGGCCGGGCGCGGTGGCTCAAGCCTGTAATCCCAGCACTTTGGGAGGCCGAGATGGGCGGATCACGAGGTCAGGAGATCGAGACCATCCTGGCTAACACGGTGAAACCCCGTCTCTACTAAAAACTACAAAAAAAAAACTAGCCGGGCGACGTGGCGGCGCCTGTAGTCCCAGCTACTCGGGAGGCTGAGGCAGGAGAATGGCGTGAACCTGGGAGGCGGAGCTTGCAGTGAGCTGAGATCCGGCCACAGCACTCCAGCCTGGGTGACAGAGCGAGACTCCGTCTCAAAAAAAAAAAAAAAAAAAAAAAAAAAAAAAAAAAAAAAAAAAAAATAAATAAATAAATAAATAAATAAATAACAAAAACAATAACACAAAGCATTTTTATGGAACTTAAAATTTTACAAAGCATTTTCTTGTTAATTATCTCATTTCACCTTCAAATCAACTCCTTAGGATAGGTATAATTTCCTTATTAGAAATTACTGTATCTTGTAACCAAAACAGCAGGGTACTAGTACCAAAACAGAGATATAGACCAATGGAACAGAACAGATCCCTCAGAAATAACACCACACATCTACAACCATCTGATTTTTCACAAACCTGACAAAAACAAGAAATGGGGAAAGGATTCCCTATTTAATAAATGGTGCCGGGAAAACTGGCTAGCCATATGTAGAAAACTGAAACTGGACCCCTTCCTTACACCTTATACAAAAATTAATTCAAGATGGATTAAAGACTTAAATGTCAGACCTAAAACCATAAAAAACCTAGAAGAAAACCCAGGCAATACCATTCAAAACATAAGCATGGGCAAGGACTTCATGGCTAAAACACCAAAAGCAATGGCAACAAAAGCCAAAATTGACAAATGGAATCTAATAAAATAAAGAGCTTCTGCACTGCAAAAGAAACTACCATCAGAGTGAACAGGCAACTTACAGAATGGGAGAAAATTTTTGCAATCTACCCATCTGACAAAGGGCTAATATCCAGAATCTACAAAGAACTCAAACAAATTTACACGAAAAAATCAAACAACCCCATCAAAAAGTGGACGAAGGATATGAACAGACACTTCTCAAAAGAAGACATTTATGCAGCCAACAGACACATGAAAAAATGCTCATCATCACTGGCCATCAGAGAAATGCAAATCAAAACCACAATGAGATACCATCTCACACCAGTTAGAATGGTGATCATTAAAAAGTCAGGAAACAGGTGCTGGAGAGGATGTGGAGAAATAGGAACACTTTTACACTGTTGCTAGGACTATAAACTACTTCAACCATTGTGGAAGACAGTGTGGCGATTCGTCAAGGATCTAGAACTAGAAATACAATTTGACCCGGCCATCCCATTACTGGGTATATACCCAAAGGATTATAAATCATACTGCTATAAAGACACATGCACACATATGTTTATTGCTGCACTATTCACAATTGCAAAGTCTTGGAACCAACCCAAATGTCCATCAATGATAGACTGGATTAAGAAAATGTGTCACATATACACCATGGAATACTATGCAACCATAAAAAAGGATGGGTTTATGTCTTTTGTAGGGACATGGATGCAACTGGAAACCATCATTCTGAGCAAACTGTCGCAAGGACAGAAAACCAAACACCACATGTTCTCACTCATAGGTGGGAATTGAACAATGAGAACACTTGGACACAGGAAGGGGAACATCACACACTGGGGCCTGTTGTGGGGTCAGGGGAGTGGGGAGGGATAGCATTAGGAGATACACCTAGTGTAAATGATGAGGTAATGGGTGCAGCACACCAACATGGCACACGTATACATATGTAACAAAACCGCACGTTGTGCACATGTATCTTAGAACTTAAAGTATAATAATAATAATAAGAAGAAGAAGAAGAAATTACTGTATCCTAAATCCTTAGTGATTGATTGCTCAAAAAAAGTTGAAATCATAAATGCTACATCTGTTAACACAGGTTGGTTTTCTCCTGTGAGAACACTGGATACTAAAATCAGCAGGCACTTGTAGTAAAAAAGGATAGACCATGAACACATATTAGCCTTGTGTTCCTCCTGAAAATATGAGATACCAAAATTAGTAGACCAATAAAAGTCAAGAGATTGTGGAAGTCATCAACCATAGAAAGGTTTTGTTACATGTCTGGAAAACAAAAAGCAAACTGGAGGGGTAATTAATAAAACAATCAAGAAGAATATCTTAAGAAGCAACCGCACAAAGTCAGTCTGTTTTTGCTGAACCTTGCGTATAGTCAAAGGCAGAAGTGTGTGAAGAAAGTGAACCTGAAAGATTCAATCCTGGACCCTGATCGGCTACCTGGGCCTAAATCTAAAATACAGCCAAGCAGCCATTGGCTGACTAGAGGTCACATAGGTACTTTGAATTCCCTCAAAATCCACACCATTTTAACTTTGGAACTTTCAGAGCTCAACTGAACCAACCAATTAGAGCTTGCCTGCCTAAGCCAATCAGGGCTCAGCTGTATGAACCAGGCAGGGGTTGTCTGCATCGGCTAATTAGAGCTCAGTTACATCAAACTATTGCAACTCAGCTGTGTTGACCAATCTGAATTAAGCGTTTCTAACCTTTCATTTGTGTAAATGGACCTGAATGGGAACCTAGACAGAAAATTTCTGCTCTAAAACTCAAGCCTTCCTTGTAGGTTGAAATGTGCAGCCTAATATAAAACCCACCAAAAGAATTACATGGGGCTATAGAAGCAAAGTCAGAAGATTATACTCTCATGCCTGTAATCCCAGCACTTTGGGAGTCTGAGGTAGGTGGATCATGAGGTCAGGAGTTCGAGACCAGCCTGGCCAACATAGTGAAACCCCATCTCTACTAAAAATACAAAAAATTAGTCGGGCATGGTGGCGGTCACCTGTAATCCCAGCTACCCGGGAGGCTGAGACAGGAGAATGGCTTGAACCTGGGAGGAGGAGGTTGCAGTGAGCCAAGATCATGCCATTGCACTCCAGCCTGGCTGGGTGACACAGCAAGACTCTGTCTTAAAAAAAAAAAAAGATTCTACTCAGCATTCTCTACAGTCACACCCCCTAGACCCTAGGAAGAGGGGTGAGGGTAGAAAGGGAAAAAGAAAGAAAGAAAGAAAAAAAAAACCAATAATACTATTATTATAGGGAAAGAAAGAAGAAAAAGAAGAAATAGTACCTGCATGGAAATAATTACAAAAGTTAGAAGTGCCAGTGTCTCCAGATGAGAAGTAACCAGTCAAATGATTTTGGAACCATGAAAAATCTGAATGTAGTGACACTACCAAAGGATTATGCTAGCTATCTGTCAGTGGATGGAGATTTAGTTAGGTTTGATTCTTAACCAAAATGGAAACTCAGAATTAACAGGTGAATAATTCAAAGCATGGAATGCAAGGAAACTCAATGAGATCCAAGACAAAGCTGGAAATCAACACAAAGAAACTGCTAAAGCAATCCGGGAAATGAAGAAAGAGATAAACATCTTAAGAAAAGGCCAGAGCTTCTGAAATTGAAAATTGTACTTAAGGAATTTCAAAGTACAATAGAAAACTTTATCAATAGACAGGATCAAGCAGAAGAAAAAATTTTAGAGCTTGATAACCAGTTTTTGAACTAACCTAGCGTGACAAAAATAAAGAAAAAATAATGTAAAAAGATGAACAAAGTCTTCAACAAATATGGGATAATGTAAAGGAACCAGACCTATGAATTATTGGTAATTCTGAGAGAAGAGAAAAAACAAATAACTTGGGAAATATATTTGAGGGAATAATTCAAGAAGACTTACCTAATCCTTCTAGGGAGATCAACATGCACGTACAAAAGTCCAGAGAACACCTGTAAGTCACTATACCAAATGAACATCACCAAGGCATATGGTCACCAAACTATCCAATGTCAATGCTAAAGGAAAATCTTAAAGACAGATACAGAAAAAGGGCAGATCATGAAGAAAGGCAACCCCATCATTTTAACAGCAAACTTCTCAGCAGAAACCTTACAAGCCAGGAGAGATTTGGGGCCTATTTTCACTGTTCTTAAAGAGAAGAAATTCTAGCCAAGAATTTCATATCCTGTCAAACTAACCTTCATAAACAAAAGAGAAATAAAATCTTTTCCAGAAATGCAAGTGCCAAGGGAATTTGTTACCATCAGACCTGGCTTACAAGAGATCCTTAAGGGAGTTCTAAACATGGTAATGAAAACACAATACCTGCTACCATGCAGACATACTTAAGTACATAGCCCACAGACCCTATAAAGCAAAAACCCCATAGAGGCCGGGCGTGGTGGCTCAAGCCTGTAATCCCAGCACTTTGGGAGGCTGAGACAGGCGGATCACGAGGTCAGGAGATCGAGACCATCCTGGCTAACACAGTGAAACCCTGTCTCTACTAAAAATACAAAAAACTAGCCAGGCGAGGTGGCGGGTGCCTGTAGTCCCAGCTACTCGGGAGGCTGAGGCAGGAGAATGGCATAAACCCGGGAGGCGGAGCTTGCAGTGAGCTGAGATCTGGCCACTGCACTCCAGCCTGGGTGACAGAGCGAGACTCCGTCTCAAAAAAAAAAAAAAAAACAAAAAACAAAAACAAAAACAAAAAAACCCATAGAAACTATGAAGCAAACAGGTAACAACTTCACAATAGGATGAAAACCTCATATATAAATGTTAACCTTTAATATAAATGGGCTAAATGCCCCAGTTAAAACGCATAGAGTGGCAAGTTGGATAAGAAAATAAGACCCATCCATCTGCTACCTTTAAGAGACCCATCTCAGACATAATGACACCCATAGGTTTAAAGTAAAGAGTTAAAGAAAGATTTAACACACAAATAGAAAACAAAAAATAGCAAGGGTTGCTATTCTCATATCAGATAAAAGAGACTTTAAACCAACAATAGTAAAAAAAAAAAAAAAAAAAAAAAGACAACAGCATTACATAATGATAAAGGGTTCCGCTCAACAAAAGACTTAAATATCTTAAATATATGTGTACCCAACATTAGAGCACCAAGATTCATAAAACAAGTACTTCTAGATCTACTGAAAGCCTTAGACAGCCACACAATAATAGTGGGGGACATCAATACCCCACTAAAAGCATTAGACAGTTATCAAAGTAGAAAACTAACAAAGAAATTCTGGACATAAGCTTGACACTTGATGAATTGGACTTAATAGACATCTACAGAATAGTCATCAACAACAAAATACACATTCTTCTCATCTGCACGCAGAACATAATCCAAGATTGACCACACACTTAGTCATAAAGCAAGTTTCAATAAATTCCAAACAACTGAATTCATACCAACCATACTCTTGGACCAAAGTGGAATAAAAATAAAATCAGTTCTAAGAAGATCTCTCAAAACTACACAATTACACGGACATTCAACAACTTTTTCCTGAATGACTTTTGGGTAAACAACAAAATCAAAGCAGAAATAAAAAAAATTACTTGAAAGAAATGAAAACAGAGGTACAACATACCAAAATCTCTCAGATATAGCAAAAACAATGTTGAGGAAAGTTTAGAGATCTAACCTAAATACTTAGATGTCAAATTAATAATCTACTACCACACCTAGAGCAACTAGAAAACAGAACAAATGAATCCCAAAGCTAGTAGAAGAAAAAAATTCACTAAAATCAGAGCTTAATTATACATAATTGAAATGAACTATTCTAAAATTTATATGGAACCAAAAAAGAGCCAGAATATCCAAAGCAATTCTAATAAAAAAACAGAACAGTCCAGAGGCATCAAATTCCCCAACTTCAAACTATATTATAAGGCTACAGTAACCAAAACAATATGGTAGTGGCACAAAACCAGACACATAGACCAGTGGAAAAGAGCGAAGAACCTAGAAATAAAGCTGCACACCTATAGCCATCAGAAATAAGCAATGGAGAAAGGACTCCCTATTCAATAAATGGTGCTGTGATAGCTGTCTCACCACATGCAGAAGAATAAAACTGGACAAAATTAACTCCAGATGGACTAAAGATTTAACTATAAGACCTCAAGCTATATGAATCCTAGAAGAAAGCATAGGAAACACAATTCCAAACAGGGGCCTTGGAAAAGAATTTACGACTAAGTCCCCAAAAGCAATGGCAACAAAAACAAAAATTGACAAGTGGGACCTAGTTAAACTAAAAAGCTTCTGCTCAGCTCAACAGACTCAACAGACAACCTATAAAATACAAGAAAATGTTCACAAACTATGCATCTGACAAAGGTCTAATATCCAGATTTTATAAGGAACTTAAATTATTGAACAAGTAAAAAACAACCCCATAAAAATTAGCAAAAGACATGAACAGACACTTATCAAAAGAAGACATACAAGGAACCAACATACATGAAAAAAATGCTCATCCTCATTAATCATCAGAGAAATGCAGATTAAAAACGTAATGAGATAGCATCTCACACCAGTCAGAATGGCTATTACTAAACAGTAAAAAAAAATGACAGATGTTGGTGAGGCTGGGGAGAAAATAGAACACTTATACAGTGTTGGTGGGAAT
This sequence comes from Rhinopithecus roxellana, assembly GCF_007565055.1. NCBI lineage: Eukaryota > Metazoa > Chordata > Mammalia > Primates > Cercopithecidae > Rhinopithecus > Rhinopithecus roxellana. The sequence continues at coordinate 28,633,455 of NC_044564.1, forward strand.
GTAACTTTGTTCAGCCACTGTGGGAAACAGTTTGGAGATTTCTCAGAGAACATCAAACAGAACTACCATTCAACCCAGCAATCCCATTACTGGGAACATATCCAAAAGAAAACAAATCATTCTACCAAAAAGACATATGCCCTCACATGTTTATCTCAGTGCTACTCACCATAACAAAGTCATGGAATCAACCTAGGTGCCCATCAGTGGTGGAGTGAATAAAGAAAATGTGGTACATGTACACTATGGAACAATATACAGCCATAAAAAAGAAATAGAAATCATGTCCTTTGCAGTAACATGGATTCAGCGGGAGGCCATTATCCTAAGCAAATTAATGCAGGAACAGAAAAACTAAATACTGTATGTTCTCACTTATAAGCGGGAGCTAGACCTCAGGTACTCATAGACATAAAGAAGGCAACAAATAGACACTGGGGACTACTGGAGGGGTGACAGAGGGAGGATGGGCAAGACTTTAAAAACTGTTAGGTACTATGCTCGGTACCTGGGTAATGAGATCATTTGTACCCCAAACCTCAGCATCACACAATATACCCAGGTAACAAACCTGCTCATGTGCCTCCGAAATCTGACATAAAAAGATAGAAGCAACACCAAACCTAAAAACCATCCTAATCCTTCTCTTTGTTGTCTGGAACACTCCTTTGTTTTGTACAGGAGGCTATAGTTTCCAAACTATTCATTGGAATAAAGTCTCTTTCCACCAAATTCCTTGTTCAGAGAACTTTTGTTCATAGGAGAGGAGTGTGTAGTGACTGACAGCAAGGAGACAAATGGTATTTTAGAGGAAAAATGTTCATTTAATGAACTCCATAGGTCAGGAAAGTCCAGAGGACCCAGTATGTCCCCACGTTGACTCTATATGACTTACAATGGATTGTTGGTGATCAAGACAGGAAAAGGGCAAGTAAGAGTGTCAACCACAGTTTGCCAGCTATGGTTTATTGTCACTACCACAATTCCATCCCAAACCGGCCAACCCCAGGTTCATTTTTTATGATTGAAAATTGTTCTTTTTTCCTCAAAAAAAGAAAGAGGTGATTTTTTGTGGAATATCCTTGTCCAAATTTCCTTGTATTGTCCTGAAGTCCAAATATGCATTATATGTTTAATAATGTTTTTCCTTTTTGAAGAAAAAATGAAAATATGATAGTAATTTATTATTTGTAAGTAAGTCTGACATATGATTATCTTTCTTTATAGTTCCTCTAGGAAATCTTTGTCCAAAATTTGTACCAGTTTGTTTTGTTCCAGAAAACAAAACCAAGAGATTATTCCTAATTGAAGCTCTCTCCAAATGATAGCAAGGAATTATGGTAAAATGCCATAAATGTAATCCATTTATGCCCTGGTTAGAAAGGGCTTATAATATTTCTCCTCTTTTCAAACAGAATTTGGGTCCGAGCAAAACTTTTTGTGTTCTACCAACCTCAGCCTTGTTGGGAATAGAACTCCAAATTTGCTCTGACATGCTATAAAACGAGTCTTATGAGGAGAGGGCTAAAACCAATTTTATAGTATGTTAATTATGTCCAATGTTATTTTAAATAGATGTTTTAAAATATAACATTATATGAAAAATTTTTAGAGAGCTCTGTTCTTGGTTCTGAAACTTCTGCACGTCTTATATCTCATACACCACATCAGCCCTAAGAGAGAAAAATACATCACTGAAATAAGCCTGAGAAATAAGATTTGAACTAGACAAATTCCTGTAGGATTTTCAGATCTTTCTTGTCATGCTGAAGCTTCTAGCTCCTAGGACAGTCACACACATTTCTCTTGTCCTGACACTGAAGAGCATGTCTCCTCTCTTGGGCATAAGAAGGTTTAGAGTGATACTTAGGTGACAATAACGTGTGGTGAAGAGTAGGTCCAGCTGGCATGTTCACAATGACCAAATTGTATTGATCATATTTTAATTCAACACATTACTCCAGTATTAACTGGCAAGTAAATATTGTTGCTTTCTAGACATATTGCAGGAAGACCAGAAAACATGGATTCTTTATTTTATTTTATTGTTTAAGTTCTAGGGTGCATGTGCACAACGTACAGATTTGTTACATAGGTATACATGTGCCATGTTGGTTTGCTGCACCCATCAACTCATCCTTTACATTAGGTATTTCTTCTAATGCTATCCCTCCCCCAACCCCCCACCCCCCGACAGGCCCCGGTGTGTGATGTTCCCCGCCCTGTGTCCAGCTCTTCTCATTGGAGAGCATGGATTCTTATCCATAAGAAATAATCCACTGGTGAATTTCTTTCTGGATAGACCATAATGGATCTAGAACATCATCTTTATATACTTAGATACTTCACACAGGACCAAAAAGATCATCTGGGCTGCAAGGCTCCATTAGAAGAGAAATGTGGCATGGCCCCATGTGACAACTCAGCGTCAACTTATGAGTTGAGGTAAAGGCCTCATCCTGGGAGTGTATGTGCTTATTACATATATGCCACCATGTAAAGTACCCAGAGAAAATACATGTAAATTGCCCATCTCGAGCAAGTTGTGCTCGTTTCTTTTTACAAATTTGCTAAAACACTCCTTCGTTTTGTACTGGATGTTGCTAAAACAACATTTGGGCCTGAGACTCTTCTCCAGGTCATTCAGGTGGCAGTGGCCCAGCCAGGCTGTGAACCCAGGCTGTGTGATTCCACAGCTCATGCTCTGGCCCGTGTGCCTCCTTATCGTGGAGACATGGTGTTTTCTCAATCTTTCCTGTAGCTGGATGGAGGTTCGTCGCCTCTGCTTCTGTCCCTCGCTCGAGATGGGCAATTTACTTCACATATTTCTTCCCTGGTCTAACTGCAGGCTCCCGGGCCAGCGCCTGCCCCTCACCCTCAAGGCCTCTGCGCCTGACTGGGACACCCAGGCCCTTTCTGATTCCTATGCAACCCGCTGTGACCTCCTAGGCCCTCCTCTCCAGGCAGCTTGTGTGGCACCCCTTGTCCTCTCCCAGATGACAAGGGTGACCCTCTGGGGTTCCTGCAGGCTGTGACCTCTGAGCCGCCTGCTAGGAACTCCTGGAGGCTGCTGCACCCTCCTGGCCGCAAGATCGCTCTCCAGCTGCCTTCACCACCTGAGCAGGTCCCAGCCAGGCTCCCGAAGGAGACCGAGGGAAGGGCCAAAGAGGAGCCCAGAACAGTGACGCAGGAGCATCACGTAGAGACCCAGGGGCAGGATGACAAGAAAAGGGCCCCCGTAGCCACGACAGTGAGACGTCATCCACAACTAGGGACCTGGAGACTCAGGGAGACCTCACATCTTTGAGGTGCAGGCCAGGGCCTCTGCAGGGAAATGCCCACCCCTACTTGTCGGAAAACCACTTGAGAGAGAAGGCCCAGTTGTCTCCAGTAAGTGAGTAGCTCCTTCTGGGAGGGCCACGAAGCTCTCAGCTCACACAGCCCTGCTGGAGGTGGCCTTCCGCTTGGGAAGCCTGACCCAGCCCCAGCAGTGCTCCCGGCCCCAGCCCTGGGCTGCTCCCTGCTGCCAGTGAAGGTGGCCAGAAAGGTACTGAAGACCACCCACGCGGCTCTCCAAGCTTGCTGATGTAGGGGAAGAAGATGCAGGGCAAGAAGCCTTCAGCTCTTCCATCATGGAACTCTTCTCCACCCAGAGCTGCCAGCAACAGGCCCTGCAAAAGGAAAATGTGGATTCTACCGCTGCTGCCCCTGGCCCCAGCCTGTGATTGATGTGGAATGGAGGTGAGCTGTCTCCACCTGCTAAGCTTCCCTGCCTGTCTATTGAGGGATACCTGGCAACTTGGAGAACAGCATGGGGTGTAAACAGAACAGCAAAATCTTGGAGGATAAAACAGAAATTTTGAAGGATAAAACAAGACAAACTGCAGCACCATCCAGCCTGCCCCTGCTATCTCCCCACATGCGGGAACTTCAGACTCCCTGTCCCTGGCCACCTACACTTGGCAGGTCCCAGCTCCTCCTTCCACTCTTGACTTGGCTGAGCTGACTCCCAGATCCCCCATCCTGCCTGTCCTTCACACCAAGAATATCCAAAATCCCTAACTCTCCATTGTCTCTTCCCACTGATTTTGTTCCCATTTTTGGGGTTGCAAAATGGGAAGGAGGTTCTTCTCATTCTGGAGTAGCTTCAGCACCTCCCACTTCTGACCCCCCGACACCTAGCCCCACATCTTTCTCCTTCCAGCTTCCCTTCAGAAGGGAGTCCCCTTCAGTCACGTGTGTGCATTCCCTTCCTCCTCTTTCCTCTCCTACTCTTCTTCCAGGACCTTCCACCAGGATCTGTGTTATCACCAGCAAGCAGATGAATTCCACAGCAGTCATTTCCACCATCACAGCAAAAACATCTGCCCACCAGACCTTGCAGCCTCCTTCAGATCCTCAGGTCCTCGATAGGGACACCATTTTCCCACCTAAGGCTGTAATGTTCAGAACTTCCTCAAGCTCCAGGATGAGAGCTCTCCCAATTTCCCCAGTTGATAGCCGTGCACATCAGGGGCCCCCTGGTAAGACTCAACCTACATCCACCCAGCTATATTTATATTCCCCAGTCCCACCCCTCAGCCCAAATTTGGGACCCCTGATTTGGCCAAGGCAAACTGCAGCACCCCCCAGCCTGCACCTGCTGTCTCCACACCTGCAGAGACTTCATATTCCCTGTGCCTGGCCACCTACACCTCCCAGGTCCTAGCTCCTCCTCCCACCCCGACTTGGGCATTGCTTCAGCCCAAGTCTCCACCAGTTTGCCTGCACAGCCTGTCATGAGAGCAATGACAACTTCTAACCACGCTGTAAATCTGGGAGCTACCGCTCCACTCACACTGGGGGCCCCTAATGGGCAGCAGTGGAAAGCCTGTCTCCCCAGTACCCCTGTTATTCTAAGTCATCCCATTTTGACTCATCCACGTTAGGGAGCAGCACCTCTGCAACATCATCATCCATTCCTACCATTGACAGCAGTGCTGTGGATACCACCCTTATTCAAAAGCTGCCATCTTCCAGTCTGCCTCTGTCTCATGGAAGAAGCATATCCTTGTCTCATCTGGGGCTCCCTGGTTCTGGGAATACACAACCCAGTGGCAACACTGCCTCAGTTCGTGTCTCCACCAGTTTGCCTGCACAGTCAGTGGTAGGACCAATTGTAATTTCTAACCACACTGTAAAATCAGGGAGCCACTGCTCAGCTCACACTGTGGGCCCCTGATGGTCAGCAGTGGAAAGCCTCTCTCCTCAGTGGTTTTCTGAGACTTCCCAGACACCTCCAGTTTAGGAAGCAGCACCTCTGCAACATCATCTTTCCTTGCTACCATCGACAGCGAGGCTATGGATACCACCCATTTTTCAAAAGCTGCCATCTTCCACTCTGCTGCTATCTCAAGGAAGAAGTGCATCCTGTCTTATCTGGGGCTCTCTGCTTCTACAAACAAACAACTCGAGCGTCTGTTCTAGATTCATCCTGGCACCACCATGTCGAAGGTTTCCTTTAAGATCACGCTGACGTCGGACCCACGGCTGCCGTACAAAGTACTCAGTGTTCCTGAAAGTACACCTTTCACAGCAGTCTTAAAGTTTGCAGCAGAAGAATTTAAAGTTCCTGCTGCAACAAGTGCAATTATTACCAATGATGGAATAGGAATAAATCCTGCACAGACTGCTGGAAATGTTTTTCTAAAACATGGTTCAGAACTGCGGATTATTCCTAGAGATTGCGTTGGAAGTTGTTAATATCTGCTACTTGGAACATAAGATTACCTTTCAGAATAAATATTGATATTTAAAACAACAACAACAACAAAAAAAAAAACGAAAAAACACAACTCAATAGAAACATTACCTCAGTTCACATCTCCACCAGTTTGCCTGCATAGTCATAGGACCGACTGTAACTTCTAATCACATTATAAATCCGGAAGCCACCACTCAGCTCACACTGGTGTCCCCTGATGGACAGCGTTGGAAAGTCTGTCTCCCCAGAACCCCTGTTTTCCTGAGCCTTCCCATGATGGCTCCTCCAGACACTTCCAGTTAGGGAGTAGAACCTCTGCGTCATCATCATCCATTCCTACCATTGGCAGCAGCACTGTGGATACGACTCCTTATTGAAAAGCTGTTGTCTTTCAGTCTGCTGCTGTCTCAAGGAAGAAGTGCATCCTATCTTGTCTGGTGTTTCATATGGTTCTGGACCATGAACCCAGTGGCAACATTGTCTCAGCCCACATCTTCACCAGTTTACCTGCATAGTCAGTCATGGGTCGGATCCCAACTTCCCACCATGCTGTAAATCCATGCTCCACTTCCCAGCCCATATTTGGGGCTTCTCATGGGCAGGATAAGTCAGAGCGTTCTTTTATTCTGGGAAACCCAGCAACCCCAGCACCAGTTATAGGCCTAAGGTGTTCTTGCAGCCCAGCCACACAGTGGCAGCATAAAGGCAGCAGATCTCACCACTGTGACATTACCATATTTTGCATTTGGCCTGCCTATCAATGTGCAGCCAGATATGATTAAAAACCCAAATGCTTTCCTCATTGGCACAGCCAAGTCATCTACATTTAGAGATACCACCAGGATGTCTGGCATTGGAGACAGTAACTGCATCAGTCGACAATTCTACTCTAGGCCCATGGGGGATAATGAGACCTGGAGACCTTAGACATGGTGAAAACTGGGGTTAGCACGTCTCCGGAGTTCCACATCAAGAACACCAAAAACTATACCAGGATGGAGGGAAACAGCCAGCACCAGTCTGTTCCCCCATTTGGTCAGGTAGCCTGAGGCTCACCTGCTCACACCACATTGGTTGTGGCTACAAACACCAGCACCATCCCTGCTTGTTCCACCTTCATGCCAAATACCTGGCATACACCGCTCCAGAACCCAGGTGTTACACCAGGAAGAGGCAACCACATTCTTATCGTTGGAGGTCCTTGTGGTTCCTTTTTCCATCAGTCCATGGTCGGCTCACCTGGACAAAACACAGGTAGTACATCTATAGTGAATCCCACTATAGCTATAATGAGAGGCCTTCATGTGCCGACACAGCAGCCAAGCACCCAAGGCCACCTGGACAATGATCAGATGGTGTCGTGGGGGGTAGCACCACAAATGCTGTGAATAGTCACACTTATACTCCCCCATTCACAAAGAGCACCTGAGGCCCACCTGGTACACACAGGTGGTGTGATGGGGGACAAATAAGAAGCAAGTTCTTCTCCACATGTGATCTCCATGAACAAACTTTGCCCCTGGAGGAAGGGGCTCAGTCCCTTTAAATTAAACTTAAGCTGCTCTCTCCTTTTAGAAGACAGAGACCCCAAACCTCAATGGGTGTGTGTATGTATGTGTGTGTGTGTGTGTATTGGAGGGCATGAGGAGGCTGATAAGCCCAGTCAGAACCACAGTGTATTTGAGACACTCCCCTGTGGAAGGTAGAAGAAACCAGCATGTGTCTGCTGTACTCCCCCTGGCTTGACTGTTAACCTGGCTGCCCCAAGTCCTCAGCCAGTTCTCTAATCTTTGAACTGGCAGAATACCCCCTGCTATTTACAGGTGCTACTTTTCCACTTGCCCATTTTTCTCAATGGGCCCTTGTCTTTCCCGATTGTATTAAAACCTTGTTCTTGCTAATGTGCCTCTGCTCATGTGTCTTTGCTCTTTGACTCGATTGTGGAGGAAGAATTGACGTGTATGAGGAATGATGTGTTGAGGCTGACTTTACCCAAAACTTTCTGTGTGCCAGGGAATAGGGTGGATGTGGAAGCAGCCACCCTTTCTGACTTCACAGGCTGAGTCCTAAAGCCTCTGTGTGAGGTTTGAGCATCGGGGATGACAACCTAGTAAGACATGAGGTTCAGACCAGGGAGTGACCAGGTGGCCCATCCTTGCCTTTTCCATCTGTTCTTCTCTCCAAGCACTCCTACCTCATTGGAAACAATATATTTCCTGATGTGTGTTAGGAACCTGCGCTTTCTCATTTTCATTTAAAAAAAGTGTTTAAATGTCTTTCGTTTGTGTCTTTTTGTTTAACTTAGACTTAGGCATGTCATTCTTACAGATTCCCACTTCACCCAGAGGGGTTGGGCTTAGCATCCAGCTTCTTGCACGTAGAGGCACCAAGAAAGGAAGCACTCATGCCTACTCTGTAATTATTGAAGATTTGTGTTTACTTAAAATTTATCATGCTGCTTAAAACGATCAGAAAAGATTCTCTTTAAGAACTGCTCTGGCTCTAGTCTAAATCACCAAGATATCAAATCACAAGTGTTACAATTACACCCAGATCTGGCTGACCCTAGCATTCTGCTAGGTCTCCATTAGACTGAATTGCTGAAAATACAATCTTTTCTAAGCTATTTTGCAACCCAGGAGAACCATCTCAAGATGGGGAAAGGAGAAAAGTACCAGCATTTCCTTCAGCTTCTAGCATATTCAACATTTGCTAATGATGACTTTATAATAAACTCTGTGCTAGGCTCTGAAGATACAGAGTTGAAAGACATCTCTTGCCCCAGAAAATTTACAATGTAATTGGGGGGAACAGAGGACCAGACCAAACAATTAACTGGATAGTTAGGTGCTGAGATAATGGAAGCAGGTAAGAAGAACATCAACTACTTCTGGGGTAATGAAGGATGAACTGCACCTTCAAGGAAGAGAAGGGGACAGTTAAGTGGAGAAGTGCTACTTCAGGGTCAAAGCCATAGGATTAAAAAGCTAGAGAAAGAATGGAGATGACCAGTCAGTGGGACACTAGACGGGTAGTCAGGTGTGTCTGAAGATGAAACCAAAGGTGGGAGGTGCACCCGCAGGGTTCAACAAGGGTGGAAAGAAAACAAACTTAAACACCACAACAGGGCATCTGTTCATTTTTCTGAAAGTATGAAAAGTCATGAAGGGATTGTAAGCAAGATATGACAAGATTATATGTAGCTTTTAGAAACCTCCCTGTGACTGTGTAAGAAAGAAGAGGTAAATGGTGCTAGGGCAGAGGCAAGGAAGCTTAATGATACTTCAGTGGGCAAGCAAAGATGAAGCAATGAGCTCCTGGTGTAAAGGAGCTGACAGCAGGGATGGTGAGGAGGTCAGAGAAGAGGGAAGTGAATTGGGTGACAGCAACAAGCCCAGGTCTCTCCTCATCATCTGGCTTGAGTAAATGAACATGAGTGATTTTGGCAAAAATGTAAGTTCTACTTTTCATAGTGTGAGATGATGATGGAAAATCCAGATTCGATTTGGAAAGCAGTTCATTCACTCTATCAATTTAACGTATCTGTCGAGCATCTGGGATGTGCTGTGGACTATTGTAGGTAGTAGTGTCAATTACAAGAAAGGAAAAATTCCTGACTTTGTGGACTCTGCATTCTAGTTGAAGCAGAGAAAAGAAGCAACAAACATGGAAATTATCTGGTAGGTTAGCCAGTAACGAATGCTATGGAGAATAAAGAAGTACATGGAGGATTGAGATTGTGGATAGAGAGAAGCAGGGGTTTCCATTTGAACTGTGGACAAGACAAGCCTCACTGGGAAAGTGAAATGTGAACCTCAGAGGCAACTGAGCCAGATATCTGAGCAAAGAGCATCCCAGATAATAAGAATAGTCACTGCAGAGGCTCAGGGGAAGGACACCTGGGGTCTTCAGGGAGCAGCTAGTGAGGTAATGTGGCTGGAATGGAGTCAGTACATGGGAGAGAGGGAGAGAGGGAGGGGAGGAGGATAGAGAAGATGTGGGGTAAATTTCTTGTGCCACCATTTATTAGTTGTACAAACAGTAGAGTCAACCTTCAAGAGTCTCAATGAAGTCAGTTCTTATGCTATGGACTGTTTATCTGAGAAAATTTCTAAAAGGATAAAATGAAATAATATAAGGAAGTAACTTAGAAGCCATTGTTGTTATTGTTCTGTGGATAAATGGATGGATGAATGGATAGATAGATGAAGAGGTACAGACTGAAATTTTGCATTCCCCCAAAAATTCATATTTTGGAACCCTAGCCCTCAATGTGCTGTTACTAGCCTCTGGGAGGGGTCTAGTTTTAAATGCAGTCATGAGGATGGAACTCCCGTGAAGGGATTCGTGCCTATATAAGAAGAGCAGGGAACACCTGAGCTTCTTCTCACTGCCACGTGAGGACATAGCAAGAAGGTGAGCGTCTTTAAGCCAGGAAAAGGGTCATCACAAGAAACAGTATCTGCTTTCCTCTTGGACTTCCCAGTTTCCAGAACTGTAGAAAATAAATGGCTATTGTTGCAGCTACCAGTCTCTCTCACTTTGTTATAGGAGCCTGTGATGGTTAATACTGAGTGTCAACTTGATTGGATTGAAGGATGCAAAGATCCTGGGTGTGTCTGTGAGAGTGTTGCCAAAGGAGATTAACATTTGAGTCAGTGGGCTGGGGAAGGCAGACCCACCCTTAATCTGGGTGGGCACCATTTAATCAGCTGCCAGTGCTGCCAGAATGTAAAGCAGGCAGAAAAATGTGGAAAGACTAGACTGACTTAGCCTCCCAGCCTACAGCTTTCTTCCATGCTGGATGCTTCCTGCCCTCAAACATCAGACTCCGAGTTCTTCAGCTTTGGGACTCGTACTGGCTTACTTGCTTCTCAGCTTACAGATGGCCTATTGTGGGACCTTGTGATTGTGTGAGTTAATACTCCTTAATAAACTCATATCTATATATCTATAGCTATAGCTATATATCTATCCTGTTAGTTCTGTCCCTCTAGAGAACTCTAATACACAGTCCAAGCTGACTAACACAGATAGGTAGGTAGGTAGGAAGGTAGCTAGGTAGCTTGATAGGTAAATAGACAGATACATAATGAAGATGGAGAGCGGATACTTATATATGTGTGCTCCGTGAGTGAGTTCCTTAGGCAGTGGTCCTCTGATTGCCTTTCCTAGGCAATGCAAATAGAAGAACCCTATTTTAAAGGGAGCATAAAAATGCTTGCTTTTATGAAGTAAGCACCTGTAAAAATATGATAAATAGGACTGAAAATGCACAGCATTGCGCCTAGTGCAATATGTATGAGATTAGCCCTGTAACAACAAAACCATCACAAAGAGACTAATGGACTCCTCTAGGCACCCTGCTGCCTGATTCCTTTATTCTCAGTTGCTTAGTACAGTTCTGGAGGGTCAAAGTTCCTGCACAATGGGTGCAGAGAATCACTTGCCCTTTGTGGTCAGAACTGCCTCACAGAAGGAGGGACAAAATCTGTCTGTTTTTAATAGTCCTGCCCCCTGTCTCTACCATGCCTGGCAATAATATTACCAGGGATGACAAATTTTAAAAACTCATATTTTTTGACATTTTAGAGAAGACCTTCAATTATTAGTCTGACAAGACAAACTTTAAAAAATATGTGAGAGATATAAAAATGAATTTGATTTTTATGTTTTGATACACTTACACAGCTGTAACTATTTCTAAACAAATAGAAAAATTCTTCTGTTTTTATTAAAATAAGTGTAATATAAATTTGAATAATACTGAAATTCAACCCTTTCTACTCCAGTTCAGTTCTCCTCTCCAAAGATAGTCTTTAGCCACTTTGTTGTTACCCCTATATTTCTAAACTTTTTGCTTATTCTGCTGTATTGTGACATATCCATTTTAGAAAATAGTTCTACCACTCTAACATGAGGCAGAACGATAAACTCCCACTTCCACTCATATTCCCCATTTCTTCTTTCCCATGTGTCATATTCATTTTATTAATTTTGCTGCTTTTGTTTTATAACTTCATGTAGTTTTGTAAGATTTTTGGATGAGGGAAAATGGTAGCATAGTGACTAAAAGCATTGGCTCTGGAAATAGACCACTTGGTTTGGAATCCTTGCTCTTTAGCTTACTAGCTCTGCAACCCTAAGTAATTTACAGAGCGTTCCTATGTCTGTTTCCTTATTTGTAAATCAGGGGAAAGGCTGATATCCACCATATCCACCATATGGGCTGCTCATGATGCTTAAGTGGAGTAATGCACTTGTAGACTTTAGCGTCCAATACACAATCTCGAGTATTTTCTATTATTATTAAGTTCTTGTTTTATCAATGTTTACTCTAATCTTAGGACTTTATGCTCAAAACTGTATTCTCATGACTCCTCTGTCTTTCCTTTTCCCTTGCACAACTCACCTCTGTCAATTTAAGTGTTGCTCAGTCCTGGGGAAAATAGTGGGATAGGATTATATTTTCTTCTTTGTAGGTAGAAGGCCCCAACTTATGTCTTTTCCATCAATTGTTGCTGTATTCCAGTTTGCATTTTACTTCAACTATTATTTTTCCATATAGATTTCATTGCTTTTCCTACAATTTGACTTGTCTTTCTCTTTTAAATGCTTGCATTCTTGGCCACGAGAAGAGTATTTCATATTTTCAGACTCAATATTGTTTATGTGACTGGATCACTCCCTTTTCCAGAAACCTTGTGCCTCCCCAACTCCATTTGGAAGCTTTAAGGCCAAAGTAAGGACATAGTCTCAGAAGAAAGAGGGCCAAAGGGGCCACTCACGTTGCTTTTAGATTAGGCCAGAAGTGCTCACTAATCACTCATTATAAAAAATGTCTGATTCTCACCTCAACATCCTAACTTCCTAGATCTGTGGTAGAGCGAAGAATCTGGACTTCACCCAGCACTCCGGGTAAGTATGATGCAGACAGTCCACATTTCATATTCCTCCAAACGCTGCTTCAGGCCTTAGGCAAAGGCTCACCAAGGGCCCATTCATCTCATCAGATAAATAATTTTCTATAGGAAGTGAGGATAAAACCCCAGTTATTAATAAGCAGAGTATCTTTTCCGCATCTGCTTCTCAGGAACTAGAAAGTGGCATGTGGGAAATTTGAGAATTTCAGAGATGTGGATGCATGCCTTTCTGGCTCTAAATATTTTCATTTTAGAGATCTAGAAACTGCCCCTGGCTGTAAGGAGTGTTCCCAGACCCTCCCTGAAGCAGTCACTGCTGTGACCCCAGGGCACTGTGATGCAGTGATGGCCTCCTGAACAACAGTGCATTCTTTTCCTGAGATAGAGCTGGGAATGACTCTCCCAGAAGTCCCAGGACAGGAGTGTCATCTTCAGGAGTGCCTTCTGGATAGAGAAACTGAGGATCCTAGCATCAAATAGCAGCTAAGTGTTAGAGTCATGATCTAGATCCTGAATTTATTGAAGGCAGCGAAGAGGGTGTGGGAGGGACAAGAAAAACAAAACCAAACAGAACCTCTGCTAAAAAATGGTTCTTCTTAGGTAAATAGCATCTTTTCTTTAAGCTCTTATTTTTTTGTTAATGACTAATATCAGAGGCTTTCCTGGAAGTAGGTCTCACAGGATGGAGGGAAAAATGAACATTTATGAGTAAAAGGATAGGGCTTTGTGGGGAGAGTGCATTGAAGATAAGGGTTCAAAACACATACTAGGTCAATTTCTAATCTGGCATTGGACTAGCCTAGGCTAGAAGCACTGACTAGTGAAATGCCCAAGTTAGCCGCAGGGACAATCACTAAAAAGTATTTCTTTTGATTTCCCTTGAAGTTTGATGATTTCACCAAATATATATCTCATATACGCACAGAAAATGCAAGCCTTGAAAATGTTGAGATATTTGTGAGCCTAACCTTGATGGACATCAAAACTTATGACAGAAAGTGGAGTAAGTGATAAGCTTGGGATTTGTATTTATTATTAACAAATAGTGCTTACTCTATGCCAAGCACTATTGTAAGTCACTAGCAAATTCTGATTCATTTAATCTTCATAATAACTATATTGATAGGTATCATTTATAATCCTACTTTTTTATTTTTTAAGGACGCTGAGACCCAGAGAGGTTAAATACCTTGTTCAATGTCACACAGTTGGTAGACTGCAAAAACCCAGATTTATAACCAGACCATCTGAACTTTTGTCACTTGGCTGTACAACCTCATTATAAACCATGTGTAGGGAAAGATCTAAATTGACAAGAATCTGAACTAAAGGCAGAAGAGGGAAATGAGAAAGTGAGTGATGCTGGAACCTGGGGAGAATTTAAGTTCAGAAGTTCTCAGGGATGAGTCCTAGGAGAGGGCCTGAGATGTGGCTGGAATATTAACTTGGGGTGGCACCTAAGTCCCCTGAGACAGAATTCTGTTTGCCTTAAAGTTCAGAAAGGAAAAGAATATGTGACTTCAGTGATGAGCAGTAACATTTTCCCTTTAAGTAACAGGAGAAGAGAGGGTCTCTGGGGAAGGAAAGACCTCTTGCTGCCGGGTGTCTAGGCATTTATTCCCCGGATGAACATGGGGAAAAGTGACAGTCATTGTACTGGTTTCAGAAATCCCTTAAAACCAAAGCTTCAGTTGCCCAGAACAGGGTTAACAGCTGTGTGTCAGGCTCTCCACTTTGTCTACAGTCACATGTTTTCACTGTTCCTGATAGGTATGCATTAGTCTCCTATGGCCACTATGACAAATTAGCACAAACTTGGTGACATGAAACAAAATACATGTATACTCTTACAGTTCTGGACGTCAGAAGTCTGAAAGCACTTTCACTAGGCTGAACTCCAGAGGTGACCGGGCTGTACTCCCTCTGGAAACTCGAGAACAGGATCAGTTTAAGATGAGATAGCACCTACAACATAAGCTGAGAACCGTTGGGTGCAAGTCAATGACACTGAATATGAAGGCAGTATGAGTTTAGAGAATTAAATCAGAGAATAAAGGTTTACTTGTTAATATGTGGGAAGGTTTTAATTTTATCCAACAAACATTTATGGAGAAAAGGTGACTGAAGAACAGGAATGTGCACGGGATTTGGTCATTGGTAGTGGGGTATCTGCTGTTACAGTCACGAATCCACATGCTTTGTCCTCAAATGGCATTGGAAGTCTGTCCCCCACCACTGACGTTGTCAGCTAGAACTGGATTTTGGCATTTCATTGGCTCAAGTCACACTGTCTTTTGGTGTTAGAATCTCCTTATAGTTTACAATCTTGTGTTCTATTTAGGTTGCTTTTTAAAAGCTAAATTCCAGCATAGGCTGGGGTTTTGCCTACACGGACTCTGTCATAGGCGACGCCATGGACTTCTCCAAGGGTGTTCAATCAAGTTGTCAGAAGTGTGCAGGAAGCTGTAAGACAGGTTGTTAAGATACAGAGGGCAAATTAAACTTTAAAATGCGCCGTAAGAGAGGCTGCCTCGTGACATAGTATATTCTAGGCCCTATTGAATTCACTAGGTCCCCACAGCCAAGCAAACTGGAACCTGTAGGGCTTCTTAGATGAGGGGCCGTCTGTGTTACCTAACCTCTGCCATGTTCCAGGGCAACTGCTACTTTTCAATCTAGAAGAAGACCAGTAGAAACAAAATTCTTATTGTAAAATCTTATATTAATACTCTCAAAAATAATAACTAAGGTTTTCTTACATGCTATTGATGAAAATCATGATGATCTAATTTTTTTAATGAAAAATTTTAAATTTTATTATTTAATTGTGGGTGAAATCTAGCATCTCTTCAAGCATGTTTCCAAGTTATTTGTGTTTTCTTCTAAAATGTATTTCTTCTTAAATGAAAGGCAACTAAAACTTTGTTCCATGTCTATAATTGTATGGAATAATCTAGTCATTTATTTCTCCAAAAATATTATTGTGTCTTTTGATAAAGAAAATTAAACACTGACCCAAGGGGAAAGCTGACAAATCTCAATACCTTAACATTTTTTAGGGCCAACTATCCTAATGTCAAGAAAAAAGAAAAGAAAAAATATTGGCAGTACATACGATTGTGTTTAGAATTAAACTATCATTTAAAGTACTATTATAAATCATTAAGAGCAAATAAATCCATAGAGAATAGGAAAAGGACATGAATAGTTTGACAAAAAAGAAAATATAAATAGCTTAGACCATATGAATACATGCTCAGTAGCATTCATATTTTATATTAAAACTAAAGTAACTGTGAAATATAATTTTAAGTTTTATATTCATACAAAAAAATCATTGCTGAAGATGTGGAGAAATGAAAATTTTCAGGCAATTTTAACAGGAATGTACATTGGGATAGCCACTTTGAAGCACAATTTAGAAGTATCTTTCACATTTTTCAATGTATTTAGTATTTGACCTGACAATTGCATCTCAAGGACTCTCTCCTATGGATGTGTCTAACACAGAAGCAAAGATATGTGTCCATTGTTATTATTAGTAATGGTCTGAAAACATTTTAAAAGACTCATTAATAGGAAACTGATTAAAATAATTACAGTGCATTCATATAATGGCTCACCTTACAGCCATTTTTAAAATGAGGTACCTCCCTAAGTTCTGACATGCTGACACAGAATTTCCTCTAAGCTATATTGTTAAGAGAAAAAACAAAAGTTGTAGAAGAAGGAAACATAGGACACAATAATTTACATAGAAAATTCCAGAAACTATACATAAAATCTTTTAAGCAGTAAGATGAGAGGGAAAATTGTTTTCACTGTTTACCTGTTTTGCTCTTTTGCATATACATTTCCTACTTTAGTTATATAATCTAGCTAAGGACAAGTAAAGTGTACCATGTCAAAATAGTCTGAGCTCTATAAGCTTTTTAACATATCTTTAAGGAGGGAAAACATTCAGCTGAAATATGTCAAAAGGAAATTACACAAAGAATGAACAGATAGATGAGTATCCATGATGCATGACACTTTTAAATCTAGATACCTAGAGTGTTTCACAAATACATCTGGGCAGGCAATGTGTACACTAGTCTCACTGGCTAGTTCACTTCATGTAATTCATGCCAATTCCTCATATTGGGTTCAAAGAACACAATTATACCTAAAGGCCTAATAGAAATACTCCTAAAACTTTTGTGACTATAAAAGGAAGATGCTCAGTGTAGGAAATATGATGAGACCTTGTCTCTACAAAAACGTTTATATTAAAACTAGCTATGCATGGTGGTGCATGCCTGTAGTCCCAGCTACTTGGGAATCTGAAGTGGGAGGATCCCTTAAGACTAGGAGTTCAAGGCTGCAGTGAACCATGATCATGCTATTGCCCTCCAGCCTGAGTAACACAGTGATACAGGGTCTTAAACAACAAAACAAAACAAATATCAAAAAAATTGCTAAATACAGTTTCAAAGATTAATTGTTCATTACAGACAATTTATCTATACACAATTTCTCTGATTCTGAAGAATTTGATATTTTAGTCTAAACTTTAGTTAACTATGATATCTAAAAATGTCTTAAAAGAGAAAAAGAAATATGCTGTTAAATCTCATTACTACTCTTAGGTTGATACATTTCCAATAATCAACTTAGCTTAAAAGTACTCAAATAATATGGCAATGTATTGCTCAGATTCAATGCCACTTTTGGGAGTGAATATAATAACCAAGCTTAGATTCACCTATTTACGGAATAATTATTACCCTCCTTAAGATCCTTCGTGTGATTGGACTGGTAAATAATATCATTAACTGTCAGTGAAAAAGCTACACTCACTGATTTTATCAGGAGTAAATACCCTCAAGAAAAAGACCTTGGACATCATCATAATCGGGATTTATACAAACTAGTGGATTAGAAAAGTCATGATGGAAGTCAGATTTCAGAGAGTGACTGGCAGAAAATCTCTGAAAGTGCAGAAGGGATTGAATCTACCAGGGCTGACTCAGAAATAAGACCTACTTTTCAAAAGGGATAATGATTTTGGGTAGAGAGTCAGGCTGTGACTGAATTTAGTCTGCATTATTTTCTACTAGACTGCCTAAACACTGCTAAAAAGAGAGTTTTGTAGGTAGAAATTAAATAATTGTGGCATCGGAAGCCCAAGCCATTCAGTGGGAATCCGTTTTCTTTACAGAGGGTGCTGGATGGTATAGGCTAGACTCTTTCAATAGCAGCTTTAATCATGGATGTGTCATAAGAACAGAAAATTAAAGAGAACTAAAGACATGTTGTGGAACTTTGGGAGTCAGAACAGTAAAATAAGGTGCTCCTGGAGATTGGAGTTGAAGCCTTTATAGGTGTGGCCCAAGCAGCACATTGGTAATGATACCCATGGGCTGAAGAGGTAGAGGGTTTCCAGGCTTCAAAACAAGTGTGGTGAAACAAGTACCCTCACGGGTCTTTCTGCTAGAAGTCAGCTGGATTCTGCATTAAATATACTTTTGGATTTAGTGCTGGTCTTCCAGGACATCAGAGAAACTTCTAAACATCGATAATAAAGAAAGGCAAAAATCTGTGTGCTGAAAGTAGAACAGCGAAGGGCAAGCAAATAAAAATTGGATTTTCCCAAGGGCAAAACCAACATTAGTATCATATCATGTGAATTCAGCCACAGGCTAATGGTAAAGAAGTAAATCTGACCCATAGTTGTGTGTATAAAACCAGAAACCCTGAATAGGGAAGTAGTTCAAGAGAGGAAGTCCCTCTGGTTCCCACCAGATACAAAGGCGAAACCACAGAATAATGTCAACCAAGCGCATATAAACTCACAGCCAAAGGTCATCAAATATACACCAAAATAAGCCACCAAGGGTAAAAATGTGGAGAAAAAGCAGGTACTTCTGATATTAAATATTTCAGTATGGAGTATTAAAATGACTCTTATTAGATGTTAATAAATAAAAGAAGTAATCATAAATTTAAACAAGCAGTAAGAACACAATGCAGATATTAAAAGGAATCATGTACTATGTTTTGAAATGAAAATGTATTGTCAGAGTAAAAAAAACATCCTCAAGGACTTCTGTAAACAACAGATTAGCAAGATTAGCACACTGAAAAAAAAATTAGTGAATTGGAAGCTAGATCAGAAGAAATCAGACAACATAATACAAAGGGATAAGAAAATGTATAACATGAAAAGAGGCCAATGGGAATGGAGGACAGAGCCACAAGTTTCACCATACGTCTAATCAGAGTTATATAAAGAGAGAAAGGAGGAGAGGAAATATTTGAGGAGTATTTTTTCCAGAAATGATTAAAGACATGGATTCACAGATATAAGTAAAAAGAAATCTAGACCCAGATCCATTGTAGAGAAACTGTAGACTATCAAAGACAAAGAGAAGAGATTAAAAGCAGCCAGAGAGAAAATATAGATAATCCAGCAAATTACAAAAGCTACCTGACAATTAACATCTTAATAGCAACAATGGAAATTAGAAGACAAAACGTAACTGTCAGCACCAAACTGGGCACTCAGGAAAAATACATTTTAGAATAAATGTAAAATTAAGATTTCATTTTAGGCACTCAAAAACTAGAAGTTTTTATGTAAAGTGCCTTCTAAAAGTTATACTTAAGAAGAAAAAAATAACATCGGAAGGAAATTCTCACATGTAAGATCAAGAAGGCATAGAAACAGATAAACATGTAGCTAAATAAAATTAAGTCGTATCATATGAAGTAATTATAGTGTTGTCTAATTAGTAGTGTTGAAAATGACAAAAATATGATAAAAATAATGACATGCACACCAGGAGGGAGGAGTTCAAGGCATTACATTTCTCATACTGTTTTTGAGGGGAGGTTAAGATACTTTTTAAAAGCATACATGGTAACAAGTTAAGATCAGTAACTAAAATTAAAATAGCATATAAAACTTTTCAGCCTGTGGGTATGTAGGAATGAAATAACAAACAAAACAACAGTTGAATGAAAAAGAGAGGCAAGACCTAGTGTTTGATAGACTAGCAGGGTGACCATGATTTATAATAATCTATTTAAATTTTAAAATAGCTGGAAAAGAATAATTCTAATGTTTCTAGCCATAAAGACAAGAGAAATATTTAGGGTGATAAACATCTCAAGTACACTAATTTTATCTTTACAAATTGTATGAATGTATTAAATTATCACATGTAATCCCAAATTAAATCTATTATGAATCAATAAAATAAGATAAAGTTTTTCTTAAAGTTAAAAAAGAAAGACAAGAAAGCAAGAAAAAAAAATTTCTTGAAGCAAAGGGACACATTGCAAGGATAAAAGAGTAGACAAGTCTAAATATAGTATTAACCACATTAATTTAGACATACTAAACTAGCTAGTTAGAAAACAAATTGTCAGATTAAAAAAAAGAAAATCTTGACAAATGCTATTTGTATTGGACAAGCGTAACACTTAAGACACAGAAAGTTTTATATAAAAGGATGGAAAATTATTCTAAGCCAATTAACCAAAAGAAATTAGAAATACTGATTTTTTAAAAATGGGTATATTGGAATCAAAATTACATAACCTCTATAGAAAAAATTAAAAATATGTCTGGAAAGATATTATAGAAGATTTAAATAAATTGTGAGACATTTCATATTCATTAGACTCAGGGTGTTAAAGACGATAATTTGCTCTAAGCAATCCATAGGGGATTCCAGAACTTCCACTCAAAATCTCCGTAGAATATTTTTGAGGAACTTGATGAGATGATTCTAAAATTGACATAGCAGACGTCAATACCAAGAATGGTCAAAATTATCCTTAAACAAAAATAAAGTGGGGGAGGGATTGCCTTACTAGATAATAAGAGTTGTTATAAAGCTATAATGCTCAAGGTTTTGTTGTACTGTAAGAGATGGAGACATTGACCAATGGAGCAGAATACATCGCTGATAGGAACAGACCAACGTAACCTGGACATCTGAGAAATGAGAGTGTTGGATTTGTAGGGAAAATTATAGACTATTATGAGTGCAGAGTTGGGCTTTCTTAAACAAACGTAAAACATACAAACAGAATTGGTAAGTTCTAATTTACAGAAGTTAAGAATTTCTCTTTTCATGTAAACACACCAAAGAGAAAATGAAAGCAAGTCATTTGAAGTAGATATTTGCAGTATGTCCAGCTTACATGAAGAGCTACAAATCAGCAAGTTAAAGACACCTGCAGAAATTCTGGTTATGTGTGTGACACTCCCTGATCCTCAAGATCCCAAATTCAGGGACTATTCAAGAGACACAGAAGTAGGGGCTGAATTCTTTGGGACTGAGTAATTTCCTAGACTTTGGGTATTGCCACTGAAATGACTTCGTAGGAAAACAAGCAGGTGATCTTGGGGAATTTCAATTTACATATAGTCTATGAAATATGTCAATTTGCAGTACTTTGTAATGCGTACTTCTGGTTGTGTATTCTTATCAAGTAGTACAGTCAGATGAATACAGAATAATGTTAAGATGTTGGGGCAATTGCATTAGAGCAAGTTATTAAGAAAAAAATATTCTTCACTAGTGTTGAGGGTAAATATATATACGTTTTTTACCAACTGAAATGTGAGCAAGGCATGAAATATTGCATCAAAGACTAGTTGCCTGAAAATATGGAATAGTATTCTTTATATCTTTGTCTGCTTTTCTGCCTTGAAGGCTATGGTTTCCCTCATCTCTCTTTCCACAGGCCTCAAAATCTAGAATATCCTCTCCATCCTTTTGTTTTCCATACAAACTGTAGTTACCTGTCTAGCTTCTCCCCTCCTCTCCTTTCCTCTCCTCCCCTCTCTTCTCCTCTCCTCTCCTCCCCTCTCTTCTCCTCTCCTCTCCTCCCCTCTCTTCTCCTCTCCTCTCCTCCCCTCTCTTCTCCTCTTTCCTCCCAATCCCTCCCCTCCCCTATTCTTTCCCTCCCTTCTCCCCTCTTCCCTTCCCTCTCCTTCTTCACCCCAACTTCTCCCCTCTCTCTGTCCCCTCTTTTCACCTCCTCTTCCCTTCCTCTCCTCCCTTTCCCCTCCTCTCCCTGTTCTCTCTTCTTCTTTTCTGTCTTCTCACCTTCTGTCCTCTCTTTTTAAATGTTGACCTTGACTTTTCTTATCATCTTAAAGAGAATAACACTGTTTCCTATCAATAATACTGTGTCCTATTAAGGACAGTGCAGGAATAAATAGTCACAAATTCCTTTGATTGGAATTTATGTTTCAAATAAGAAAGGCTATTTAATAAAATTTCAGTGGTCTTTTGCCATAATAATAGGTTAATAAGTTAATTAGCCAACCAAACATTCATATATACTATTTTTTCTTCACCTAACTATTTATTTGTTAAGCACTTTCCTTGAAGCCCTACATTCCTCTAAGTTGTCTTTTCTCAAACTGGGTTCTATAGATCCTTGGGGATTCAACCACAAACATCTTCTCAAAGATCCAAGAGTTCTATGTGAGAAATCTAAAAAATATTACATTTTTATTTAAATGAAGATTTACAAATTTAATAGATTTGTCTTTTAATTCTCTGAATAATCCCCTTATAACAGGATACTCCCTTCTCAACCTCAGGGATCTAATTTGTGCTTATATTTATGACTATGCTGTTGCTCAGTAAGTTCTCAAAGTGAGCACATTTAACTCAAAGTGTTGTTAAACATGTCTGGTAGCCATTAGGTGAATAACAATCATAATATCAGAAGGACAATAATTGCCTGATTTCTGCCTCGTACCTATTTTGGGTACTTTTTCTATCAATAAATACAAAATTTCTCTTTTACAGTGGTAATTCTCAACTGAAGACACTTTTCATAGAATAAGACTTTAATGTCTTATTGGAATTAAAGAACAATCTTTAACATAATATTGCATAAAATTAGCAAAGCAAATCTTACAATAGTATAATAAAAGTACCATACTTTATGAACGAATTGGTTTTAGTCCAAGAATTACAAGGTTGATTTAACATATGAAAATCAATTAATGTAATTCACCACACTAACAGGTTAAAAAATGAGAATTATATAATCACTATATGTAGAAAAAGCATTTGACAAAACATACAACTCATTGCTCATAAAAATTGTCAGCAAACTAGGAATAGAAGGAACCTTAGTCAACCTGATAAATGGCACCCCAGAAGTCCTATGGTAAATATGATGAAAGATTTCATAATGATGAAAGATTGAATGCTGAGAAAAGGATGTTTTTTTCTCACCATTTCTATTCAACATTGTATTAGAAGGCCTACCAAGTGCAAAAACTGAGAGGGATGAATATTTGAAAGGAAAAGGAAAGCTATCTGCAGATGACATAATTTTGTAGCTAGAAATTCTTATGGAATCTAAAAGAAAATTACTAGAACTAATATTTGGATGTAGCAATATTATAGAACACAAGTTGAATGAATAAAATTGTTTTATTTCTATATATTAGCAATAAATAAGTAGAAAATAAAACTTAAAAACATTATCAAAAACATTGAATACCTAGTAATAAACATACAATATGTGTAGGAACTCTGCATTGAAAACTAGTGCAGGCTCTAATCTGTAATGCACAAGATAGGATCGGGGTGGAAGTGGGGCCTGAGGCTGTACCAGGGCCGGATGTGGGGTGGTAACTGGCAGGGCTTCAACCTAGAGCTGTGGCACAGCTGTGGGGTGGGGAAGGCTCTGGGGAGAGGAAGGAGTGGGTGGGGACCACTTAGCCTGCTTTAGGACTGAGGGTGCATGAGCTGTCCCGCCTAAGACAGAGGGGACCCTAGTGGGGAAGAGCTACCAGAGATGGGGAGAATCAGCCCTAAGTCTCACTGCGCAGGCAGAGGACACCCTGAAGAGCTGGCACCACACCTGCCGCACAGGGTGCCCCATGGCGGTGGGATGCAGAGGCCACTATGGCCTGTGCTGCTGCTCTCATTGTCTGTTGCTCCTGAAAGTTTGGACACTTGCGGTGTCCTGCTTGCCAACAACTGACTCTCAGGTGTTTCGAGTCTTCACTTGGCAGCCTGACCTCAGGAGTTTTGGAAATGATCCCCCCTTTTTCTGTCCTCCCAAATCCAGACATCCCCTTTCCGGGTAACTTCTCTCCAGGTGCTCCTGGACAACACAGAGGGGGAGTCTAGCAGCTTCCACATGTCTGCTTTCAGGGCCTCCCAGAGACAGGCTTCTGGCAGGTGGCTAGAAATGAGCTCTTGCAAGAGAATGGAGAGGGAGAAGGGGGTGGAACACATTTGTGTCAGGGCAAGGGGTAGGCTGGGTGCTTTTTGCCTGAGACTTCAGGGAGGAAGGGACGACCCAGCCAGGGCTCACTAGAGAGCAGCACTCAGGACAGGGCACAGTGGGTGGATCATGAGATCGAGACCATCCTGGTCAACATGGTGAAACCCGCTATCTACTGAAAATACAAAAACAAATTAGCTGGGTGTGGTGGTGCACGCCTATAGTACCAGCTACTCAGGAGGCTGAGACAGGAGAATTGTTTGAACCCAGGAGGCAGAGGTTGCAGTACAGTGAGCTGAGATCACGCCACTGAACTCCCTCCTGGCGACAGAGCAGGACTCCTTCTCAAAACAAACAAACAAACAAAAATACAAAACAAAACAAAAAACAAAGATTGCGACTGAGTCCCATGAGTCAGAGTTAAAGCAGAGTTTGCCTAAGGAGGAGCAGAGAGGGTGGTAGGTGCAGATCCCAGTCCAGTGAATCAGTGTGACTCCTGGGATGAGTTAAAGTAGGTGAAAGATTGGTATTCTGACAGAGAGTGGGTCACATGGGGAGCTTGGGTCAGAGACCAAAAGAGGTTTGGACGGGCAATAGAATCCAGTGTCTGACTGTGCCTTGGAGTTAAAAAGAAAACATTATTACCTAGACGTGAGAACTAGACCATTAACAGATTGAAGGCCAGGGCACAAAGAAACTCTATGATAAAGGGAAGGAAAGGACAGTGATGGGGTGGCTGGGTCATGTGGGAGGGTGGACAGCAAGAGATGAAAAGGCCAAGGTTAGCAAGGACTCTAACAGGGAAGCTATGACATCCCAGGGGGACACAGAGGGAGTAGCGTCCTCCACCAGCTCTCACGACAGGATGTCCTGCTCCCCTAGCTGTTCTGCAGCACCTCTGTCTGCAGAGATCTTGATGGAGTTTGCACAAGGCTACTTTCAACAGGAGCTTTCCCAGATGGTTGCAGGAGACAGGTGGTACTGACTACAGCCAGGAGCACTCCCAGGACAGGACGCTGGCAAAGTTCGCATCCTCCCACATCTTGACGACACCATTGCTGCAGATTTTCTGCCCTGAATGAGTTCTGAGTTAGGTAAAACAAAGGCAACGGCCTTGTGTCAGTCCTTCAGGTAACCCCCAGACAGGTTAGAACAAACATACACAATTCTATGAGAACAGGTAGTTCTCTGCTCCCTTGGGAACCAAGGACCAGGGTCCCATCCTGGGAACCTGGCCACCTTCTTCAAGACCATCACCAAGCAGAAAGAGAGTGGGGGTGAGGGCAAGGAAACACACAGCAAAGCTGCCTTGTTGTTTTTAAGCTGCTTTTGTGCTGCTTAAGCTTTCACTCCATTGAAGCTCCTTGGGCTATTTCCCAGAGTTCTGAGAAAGCTGAACCCAGCCACCCAGTTTACTTCCACAATTGCCCCCAAATCTGCATCTGCAGAGAAGCATCAGTGAGCAAAGGGGCCTTTATCAGAGCGACAGAGGAGGAGGGAGCACTGAGCACTGTCGCCCCAAATTTAAAACTGTCTCTGAGTGATAATTTCCTTTTAAAGTCCCTTTTGCACTGCTTGGCCCTTGAGGGCTCTCAGCCCTCTCACGTGTACCCATGTGGTCCCAACCTGCCAGCGTCCTCCTCCCCTTGCTCAGGGTCTCTCCCTCTCTCCCAACAATCTAAAATATTTTTCCATTTTTATACAGAGCAAGCCAGCTCCCAGGAGTCCCTATGCCTACCTGCACATTCTAAAGCCATCTAGATTTGAAGTACAGATAGGAGGCCTTCTATTTGGTATAACTTAAGAGAGAAGTTGCAGTGATATAAAGCCCCATCTTTTTGTTTTGTTTTGAATCACATCAGTGGTTGTTTCCCTATGAAGGGTT
The DNA here is from genome assembly GCF_007565055.1 of Rhinopithecus roxellana. NCBI lineage: Eukaryota > Metazoa > Chordata > Mammalia > Primates > Cercopithecidae > Rhinopithecus > Rhinopithecus roxellana. The sequence goes on from NC_044564.1 coordinate 28,659,262, forward strand.
GTTTTATGAGGTGTATGTATGTGAGTGTACATATACACACACATACACATACGTATGCACACACACATACATATGCCATACACACACATGCTCCCATATTTTATTTATTTATATTTGAGACGTAGTCTTGCTCTTGCCCAGGCTGGAGTGCAGTGGCGCGATTTTGGCTTACTACAACCTCCACCTCCCAGGCTTAAGTGATTCTGAAATACCTGCCTCAGCCTCCCCAGTAGCTGGAATTACAGGCGCCCACCACCATGCCTGGCTAATCTTTGCGTTTTCACTAGAGACGGGGTTTCATCATGTTGGCCAGGCTGGTCTCAAACTCCTGACCTCAGGTCATCTGCCCGCTTTGGCCTCCCAAAGTGCTGGGATTACAGGCATGAGCCACCGCGCCCGACTGCTCCCATATTTTATATCCTCATATTAATAGATTTGATTAGCTTAGCTTAAAAAGCATTGCCATTCATTGGTGTGCTGGGTCCTGAAAGCCACTGCGCACACCTTCTCAGTGCCCTGTAGCAGTGCTGTCATGTTGGTATCTTGAAATTATCGATAGAGTGGTGGAGTATTTACACCATGGAATACCAGCAATGGTACCTTTTAAAAAGAGTGAGCATCCCACTGTTTCACAGTGTTTGAAGCTCACTACTACATTATTAAGATCCCACCCTGGTGGAAGCAAGCATCATATCATTTCCTCATTAATTTCCTCAAGTCTCATGATAATTCTAATAAATCAACCACAGCCAAAACTTTTTCCTCCCATGTGATGAAACCTCACAAGAGTTGGTATCTCCCTTTTTGTTTGTTTTCTCTGGCAAGACAGCTTGTTCATAATCCCTCCCCATCAAAGGACTTACACTTCGAAATCCCCTCTTCTGCTCTCCTTTCGCTGCCAGAGGATGCTCTGTTTGGCAAAGACCCGCAACTCATTTCTGACATCTCTCGCTTTGGCATTTGCAGCCTGATTCTGGCCCAGACTGACTTTAAAGACCCAGATCTCTTAGATCTAAAAATACCCTTCAAAGTTTGAACATAGGTAAGATCTAGAGAGAGAAGTTCCATGTGAGAAAATAGGGTCTACAAATGGCCTGAAGTATATATTTCTAAAAAACAAATCAGTATTCTAAAAGGCAAAAAGTTGCTGAAAAATTTCAAATGTTAAAGGAGACTATGGAGACATACTATCCGATTATGGCACATGGTCTTATGGTAGACCAGTACTCCAGCGACGACAGTGCTATAAAGGACATTACTAGGTAAATTGACAGAATTGACATGCAGAAAGAAGATTCAATAAAATTTCTTTAGTAATGTTAAATTTGCTGAAGTTGATAACCTCTGTACATACCGAAGTATCTACTTTGTGAATGAATATACTCTGAAGTACTTAGAGAAGGACCATGTCGTATGCAACTTATTCTCAAAGCTTAAGGAAAAATATTGATAATTATATGTATATATAGAAAACAAATCTGACACAATTTTAAAAATTTGAGAACCTGGGTGAAAATGTATAGAACTCTTCTTTTTTTCTTATAATTTAGCTATAACTTTGCAATTATTTCCCAAAAAGTGTTTAAAACTTTTTTTCTACATAACCCCAGTAGACTCAGGACTTGGAGACACACAATAAGAAAGAAAGAAGAAAAGTAAAAGAGATTCAAGCCCAAAAAGTGGTTCAGGGACCGCAGATATCTATTGTGGTGATTGTTGTTAGACTTCCAGTCACCACACCAACAGCTTTTTTTCTTAATCAAACCAGTTCTAAGAATATATAATATATTAGCCAGCAACAAAAATCTCCATGGGTAAAGCCATCCGATGACTGCCTCAGCTCACTGCCTATAGCTCCAACCACCCTGCAACCCAGACAACTGGATTCTGGGAGTTTTAGTTCTGTTGCAACTGTTCTAACTGTCATTACTGGTGTACAGAGAAGAGCCACTGATGATCCCTTTCAGGATGCTGTGGCTCCCTTTACAATTATATTTCTCACTGCCTTGGTAAAGGGTCTTTTGGACTCTACTTGGATGTAGTTTAGGGGGTAGGCAAGTGGTTCTTAGATGAGAAACCTACTCTAGCATTTCGGTTTCCTTGGGCCCTGTAGACCTTCTGCAACATACCAATGGAGTTCTGGCATTTCACCTGGATTTAGTCTAGGTCACCAGATTTTAGTCAATTAACCAAGCAAACTCTTAGAGCCACTCAAAAGGACACATTGAATCCAGAATCTTGGCTTAAAGTTTCTATATCGTTGATTTCATCCTTGTCCAATATTATATTCCTTTCCTCCTGATCAGACCCTTAGGATCTATTTCCATGCGTGTTCCTTAGGTTTCTGTCTATATAAATTGATAAACTCTTGCAATATTTTGGTGTAACTTGCATCTTCTCATGGTTTACACTTTGAAACTCACACTCTGGGGCCTGGTGAGACTTGAATGTGGTTACAAATGTAGAAACAAGAGGCACTGAGGGTTTTCAGGAAGGTTAGCAATCCTTTGCAAGGCAATTACCTTGAAGGAAGTTATTACAATCTTTAGGCAAAGAATACTAACCTTAGTCTTGGAGGAAGGGTTTCCATCTGCAAAAGGGGCTCTGAAGAATTTAGAGATTCGTGGTCTCCAGCTTCACTGGAATTTGTCCATGTGTCCCCTTTTAATTGTTAGAGTCCCACTCTTAGTCAACGTACCAACTTCAACATGAATTCAATTTGCCTTGTAATTCAGCCAACAGAAAGATCAGATTTTGAATCTGTTTTTCAGAAATCTTGGCTCTATGTCTACAGGAGAAAAAAAGGTATTCATTGAAGCATTCTACTCCCTTATGCAGACCTTGAGCTGGGGATTCAAAGCCCCAACTTCATTGTTTTCTTTCCCTAAGTTCTCTATCTTACTTAGAAGCAACTAACCAATCCCATTATGGTCCTTATTTCTACCAAAATGTTCTATGGTATCACTACTTGATCCCCCAAACCTCTGCCTTCTACAGGCTGGTGATTCCAGATGGCTGCAGGTGATCAGATATCTAAGTAACCCTCTTGCCACCAAATACCACACACGGTTCAGTTACTCTTTCAAAAAAAATTATCAAGTAACTACTCTATGCCAGAGACTCTTCTAGTTCTGAAGCTATAGCAATAAATAAGATAAAGACAGTTCCTGCTGCCATTCAGCTTGGTTCTAGTGAGAAAGACAGATACATTAAAAAATAACTTGACATTACATTTTCAAGAATTTAAGTACTTTCTTGGAAAATGTAACTGTGTAAGAAGACAGATATTGACAAGAAGGACACTTTTAGTTCTTGTGGCGAGGAAGTATAGATTTAACTCTTATTAGTAAAAGAGCGTTTAAGAATAAAAATATATCAATACCCCTAACTTTGGAGACAAACCGAAGCACTGAATGTACTTCTATTTTTGATTTTTCCCTTAGCATGGTGAGTTGTTTGGGAAATGATTCAATAGTTATTTGTAGTTTCTAAATTCTCAGCAGCAGTTGCCTCCTGATATGTGTCACTATATATTCTGAGTTGACATCTGTTATCTGAATCACCAAAATAGTGCCTTGTTTTAAAATTTATCCACTATTGGCTTATGTTTTATCTTACTCTAGGCCATGTTATCACTACATGTGACATCTCTGTATATGTGTTTGTGAAACTGGGATAAAGTTGGCAAAACTTGAGATAGAGGAAACTATCTATGAAACATGTTTTGCATTAGTAGAACAGGAGGCATAAGCACATTTGGAATAGAAAGAACAGAGAAGGCGATATTGGAGAAATAGGATCTCACAAAGGAAAGTAGAATGCAAGTAGAGAACTTAAATGCAATGTAGGCAACAACCTTGCAGTTTGGACAACTATAGACCTACTATGGCTTATGGTTTCTACCAACTAGACTTAAGCTCCTTTTGGAATAAAGCCTTTGCCTCATGGTGGAAGTCAGTTAATGTTTGCTGATTGTGATTTTGATGATGACATTCATGATGATATTCTATTTGGGGAACGTTTTTCAAAGTGGGGCTTTGACCTGACAAACTGTTATACCAATAGAAAAATCAACATTTTCTCCCTCACACCTTAGGTATTGACAGATATCCGAAAGAAAAATAATTGATCTGACTAAGCAATAGTGAAGTGTAGGATATCGATCTCCAGAGATTTGTGAGACTAAAAATTGTGCAAACGAATAAAAAAAAATCATAGTCTAGATTATCACGATGTTGAACAATATAGTTATGTTTACATATAATGTTGGAAAAGGCATCAGTGCAATTTCTACGATGCGCTGATGATAACGACAATGAAATTTCAGTGATAATGTGATAATGAAATTTTAGGAGAAATTACAGTTAGTTTTTCATCTCTCTTAAATGGATGCGTGGTTTTTTTCTGTCCTACTCCTTCTCCATTTATGCCTGTTCTGGTTCCTTGTTGACTTGGGGAAATATACATGAGGGTAATAAGGGTGAACATTTCTGCAGAAACAGAGCAGATCTATTATGCTTCAGCAGGCTTAATTCTCATTTGTTTAAAGAGGGTTTGAAAAGGTGGGGGGGTTCCTATATATAGTCAATGCATACTTAAGAACACCTACTATGTGCTGGTTTCATTTTAGTCTCTAGGAACTGGGAGACATTTTGAACCATCTGTACCTACGTATATTAAAATTGTTGTACCGAATAGTATTTCAAGGTCTTCTATCTACCTGTTTTCTTTTGGATGGAAGCAGTCAATGCAAACCAGCATTGTGAATGAGCTTGAGGAGAAAAAATTTAGGAGAAAAAATTCTCACTTTTGGGGTTTTTGCTACAAATTTTAAGAAGGGGGAGCTATTTTCAGAAGAATGTGGAGCTACTTTGGCTTCACTGGCAGAGTAAGTCCGTTAATAATCCTGAAGCACTCCCCTTGTTGAAATAGCACAAATTAGCATTTAACCCAGGAGGAAGAACACGGGAAGAACACGTGAAGTTATTTAACATTTACATAAAATTATGGAGTAAACTCCAAACAGGTCGCCTCCGAAATGTATAATTACACTCAGCAGTCCTGTCAGCATACACAGAAACAATTTTATTTCCAATCATCTTCTGCTTTTATTCACTCAGGAATGTATCATTAAAATTTCCACAGAACAATGAACCTTAATAGGTGCTAATGCAATTGTGAATTATGGTAATTGTTACCTAAATTAATCTCTGTACTTTCCATTCCTTATTGCCCTGTGCATAAGGAGTGTGAAAAAGATAATGTTGATACTGACATTTGTATAAACGGTATAAAAATTTATCTTATTTAATAAAAATTTAATATAAGAACTTGCTACTTTGTAAAGTAGTTTACTTAGAAAAAAATGTTAGATTTATGGCAAGTCGGGTTTATGTAATCTTTAATTTGTGAAATTTGTGAGGGAAAATGGCAGTTGATCCATTTTGGTTATCTTTGGGGTATGTGTATGCACCCAGGTATCTGGATGGCACATGTATGTTCCTCTGTGCACATATTGCCAGGGCAGCGTATGCATTTGTACCCTTATCTATGTGCATGGCCTCTTTCTATGTGTATATGTTCACTCATTTACATAAACTACCCTCTTGGTATAATAAAATCCACCATTATGTGTTGAATTGTGTTCCTCTCAAATTCATGTGCTGAAGTCTATCTCCTAGTTCTTCAGAATGTGACCATATTTGAAGACAGGGTCTTAAAGAGGTGATTAAGTTAAAATGAGGCCATATGTTTGGGCTCCAATCCAGTGTGACTGGTGTCCATCTAAGAAGAAGAAATTAAGGCAGAGACATAGAGGGAAGACCACGTGAAGACACAGGGAGAAGATGGCTGTCTCCAAGCCAAGGAGAGGGGCTTCTGAAGAAACCAGCCCTGCCAACACTGTCACGTCAGATTTATGGTGTCCAGAACTGTGGGAAAATAAATTTCTGTTGTTTAAGCCACACAGTCTGTAGTACTTTGTTATGGCAGTCCTTACAAACTCATATACTCAGCTGGATTGGAAATAAAGAATTACAGGGTTTTGTCTTGTTTCTGTCACTCCTGGATTATATTTGACCTTGGGCATATCACTTAGCCTCCCATTTGCAGTAGGGTCCAGTTCTTGAATACTTGTCTATTCAAAGCACTCAGTTTCATAGTCTTTGCTAACTGTACCCTGACTTTACTCTGAGAAAACACTCACCCTTCACATTTACTTCTCACAGTTCAGATGGAGCTGATCTTCGGCTCCAGCTCCAGTGGGCATGTTCTTCAGGTCTGGCCAATCAGTATGTTCCATGCTCACAATGATTGGCTCAAGAATGCACATATGACAGAGCCCTGGACAATGAGATTCCATTTCAGGACTTAATCTGGAACTATTGCACAGTTATAGGATCTCTGTTTGCTAAGGTGAGAGGATGAATGTCTGGGGCTTGCTGCAGCTGTCTTGGAACCACAGAGAATGGTCAGACCAAGAATGAAGCCAATACAGAGAAAACTGAACCACAAGATGGAGAGAGATCCAGTACTAAGAACCCTCTGTGAGTCCCTGATCCAGCCTTGCGTGAAGCCAGTGATTCCTGGGGGCCCTCTGGTTTTCCTTAAGAAGCTGGTAAATCCCTCCACTTTATTTTCCCCTCAAGGCAGTTTGACTTGCATTCTTCTCATTGCTACCCAAAGAGTCCTGAGTTGTAGAATGGCTGAATGCTGCCTCTTCCTCTGCCAAATGAGTGTATCCTTTATAATTGAAACTATTTTTCCCCAATTAAATATTATATAGAACACAAATACTGCTGTGTATGTGAGAGGAAGCAGGAGTGAGGGGGGAAAATAAAACCTGACCCCTTTGACATTCCTCTAATCCCCTGGTTCTGTGTGGACACCGCTGGGTTAGATGATTCAAAGTTTCCTGCCAATCCTTAGAATTACTAATTTTCCGTACTTAGGAACATTTGTAGCATTCGGTGGGTAGGAACTTCAGGGGCAAAGTGGAGAGCACAGTGAGGAGGAAAATGCACTAACAGGTAAAGAAAACACAGTCAGAGGTCACACACAGGCATTTTCTCCACCTGGTGCTGGTGAAGTTGCCGAATGACCAGAGGTGAGGGCTGCTTGTAAAGTGCTTTAATGTTGGGATACTCTGTGATTTTTGTATCTGTCTCGGGCAGGGCTCCAGGATGTCAAGCACATGCTGAATTGAGAACACTTATGGAGAGAGGTATACTTGGTCCTCATGGTAGTAACAGAACTTAAAGAGCAGTATCACTGGAGCCACTAAAAACTTCCACAGATGGGTGAAAAGCCCACCAGGTTCAACTTGAATGCACCATAATTAGTAGTACTTTTATAGAAAATGTTTTACTGAGCCCCATCTGGGATGAGTTTTGCCATTTAACGCAGTGATTTTTCACCAAATCTGAAGAAAACTTTGAAAAATACACGAGCCTTCAATCTCTCGTCTGCTCTCAAATGCGTACATACAGTTTGCAATCAATTTCAAGGACTCTGTCCTTTCAAAGCCATTTTCATACTGGACCCCAGGAAAAGCACTCCTGCTCTAGACACATGTGTCACACATGCATTTGCTGATCTACTTTTTAAGCCACTGGGATCTTTCTGAATCCAAATTCTTTAAATCGTAGTTTAAGCGACTCTGCTAATTCATTTTGTCAACTGCCATTAACTTTTTCTTTTATTTTGTGAGTTGCTTTGTCTCTGATTTGGTTCACCTCTTCTACTTAACAAATATTTATTGGGAAAATGTATGTGTGATATCATGAAAGTGAAGATAGAGGGTCTTCGTTGCCTTGGAACTTCCGGTCCTGTGGGAAAACACAGGACTTAGGTAACATGAAGTCAGCAGAATCTATCATGTCAGCTCTATCTCTAGAACAAGGGCATTAGATCTGTGGGACTCAGAGTAGCAGGGGACTGGAGTTTGGAGGGGACTCTTGCACCTAAGGCTGTGTAAAGTCTGCCCCTACAACTGTTGCAGCTTTGCAGAAATGTTGGAGGCTTCACAAAAAGAGATACTAACAAAGACTGAGGACTGCTAAGCATGCCCTATCCTATTACCAAACACTTCACTCAAAGGTAAGTTCAGTGAGGCACTTGGCTCTTGAGTGAAAAATTTATGGAGACTCTAAAATCTTTTTGATAAATAAATACCAAAATTTTGATATTTTGCCCATCATGAAAAAATTAATTTTGATCTTTAAAAACTATTTCATGAAAATGTTATCTGTCTATCACTCAGATTTTTGATGCTCTCTTAAATTTTGTGCCTGAAGTGAGTGTCTTGCTCATCTCAACCTCGTCCCAGCCCTACCTCACACTGCAGTGACAAGTCACAGCACATGGTTTAGAAATGTTTGCAATGGATCATTTTATAATTTAGTGTATATAGGATGCATATTGTTATAATAAATATTTGGGATTTTGTGTGTGTGTGTGTGTTTGTATGTATGTAACTAATTTGACTTCATGAGATTCTTTAAAAATTTACAGTAAGTGTTTGAGGGTCAGCAGATTGAGATACACAGAGAACATATATGCATCATTTTTGACTCAACACCTCTTAGTTTAGCTTGGAAATCCTGCTGCACAGTACCACATCTGGTTCTGAGGTTTAGCTGTTGTCTACATCTGTCCTAGGTGGTCATAAAGAGCTGGTGGAGGGGGGGCATAGTGGCTCATACCTGTAATCTCAGCACTTTGGGAGGCCGAGGTGGGCAGATCACTTGAACTCAGAAGTTGGAGACCAGGCTGGGCCACAGGCGAAACCCTGCCTCCACCAAAAATACAAAAATGAGCTGGGCCTGGTGACCTGTGCCTATAGTCCCAGCTACTCAGGCGGCTTAGGTGGGAGAAGAGCCTGGGAGGTTGAGGCTACAATGAACCATAATTGTGCCACTGCATTCCAGCCTGAGTGATGGAGTAAGACCCTGTCTCAAAAAAAAAAAAAAAAAAGGAAAAAGAATAGAGCCAGTGAAGGCTGCTGACTGCATGCCCTGTAGCTACATGCCTTGCCCTGAGGCCACTGTTATTTTCCCATTCATGATCCTCCATAGGATCGCTTAGCCCCTCACTTCTGGCTCTGTGTGGCCCTGATCTCTTCTTACTGTCCCAAGTCCCATATCTCTGTCTTCTTCTGTTCCCAATTTTTTACCTGTTCCCCAGTCTCAATACCAGACTTTGTGTTTCATCCCTGACTCCTCTATTGCTGGCATGTAGCGTCTCCCACGCTATTTCTTCGCCATCTGGAACAAGTTCTAGAAGCCTAATTAACTTGTAAAGTGTGTTCGGTTTGGATGGCACAACCCATCTTTCTTCCCCGTGACTTGAACCTCCTGACCTTTTCTCATAAAACACTCATGTCCTATTTGCTACCCTGTGCTCTGTTGTCATTAGTTTGTGTTGACAGTTTTATTGTTTCCTGGTGACCCCTGTCCATCCACAATTACTATGGTATGTAGCAACCTATTTATTTCAAAGTTAAACGTGTGGTATAAAAATAAAACCCAAAATTCCACATTCTCGGGGGCAAAAATCCCAGTTTTTAAAATATAATCCACATTCATTCATGTATGTATAAATCCTATTCTAACTTATTTCACTAAATTAGTGGCTAGGTCTCTTAACCACATCCAGAGAACAGTTAGTAACTCTTGGCTTTTTAGAACTCCTAGGCTCTTAAAATTGTGCATATGAATAAACAAACTTTGAAAGAAAATTTTTTCATGGAAGCCAAAATCAACCAAAAATAGATAACATTTCAGCAATTACCGCATAAATGGCTTTAAAATATTGGCCTATTAATGAAGATGATTCATTTTCAAAACATCCTGGATTTTGACATGAAATAAGTTTACAGTTATGATACCTGTGTGACCTCATCATAATGTTGGAATTAAAATAATGGAGAAAAAATAGTTTGGTATATAGCAGTATGAAGTGAGGGTGAGGAGACCATGTTCTGTGCATCAGTTGCTGCCACCGATTATGGAACCGGCTTGGATAAGACGTGAACCGTGTGGATGCCTCACACGGGTAAAAGGAAACCACTAAAGCCGATATAAACTAGCATCACATGGCTACAGACCTATATTTAAAAAAATGTTTATCTCTAGTTGCATTCCTGTGATCCGTTTACATAGTAATGGATCGTTATTTGATTTTAAAAGTTGAGAGGCCAGCACAAAGATGCAGAAAGAAAAAAAAAGTCCTGTGTGTTCCCCAGGAGGCTAAGAAGTTTGGGATTTTTTCAGATACATGTAATTCTTCTTCTATGTATATATGTACTCTTTAGACTGAGGATCCAGGTTTTATTAATTTCCATATTCTTTTTATAACTCTGTGGGATTCACATCTTTTGGGAGAATGGACTCTGGGAATAACCACATCTACTTGTAAAAGCATGCCCTTAACAGTTTATCTTTGGATTAATTGGTAAGTTTTATGAGTCAAGTTGCCCTAGGCTTTTTCCTGAGTTTCTTCAGAGAAGCAATGGGAGGCAAAACTAACATTTTTCTGGTGCTTTGGGATCCTTGGTAAGAAGCTATGTGAGAAGCACAAAGTATCGCTCTCATTTGGCAATCGTGATTCGAAGGCATATTGAAGCAGACACTTGAATGCTCCAAATGACAAGATAATCCAGATAAACTTTACGCATCTTGCAGCACTTGAAGTTTCTAAAGCCAAATAGAGTGGAAGGATAAAAGACAAACCAAGTTCCTAAGTTAGTTCATATCCTGTATGTACTTAATGTCTCTCCTTCATATGAATCCCTGCTGCCAGCAACAAATATTACAGCCAAGCACCTAGAGTTGGCCTATCTCCATGTGGACAATTCTATCACATATATGGGCTATGAATTCCAAAAATGAGACTATCTTCTTATGTAACTTGCTTCATTTTAATTAACATAGTACTGAGTAATTAAATAGACTTTTCTACAATATCAGCTGTAATAGCAAAATAGTTCTCCACTATATACACGAAATGAAAATATACTTAATCAATCCCCTATATTTGCATATTAGGAATCTCCACTGTTGGTGACTTACAATGTGAAAAAAGTTTCAATTTGACCTTTTAAGGTTTCCAAAGCTTTTAGTAAAATTTAAACTGACGGGAGACCCAACAGAGTAGGACTCGGAGCCCTGTGAGGTATTATACATTGGGTCAGCAGGGTACAGAACCTGGGGAAGAACTGGAGGCTTCAGTAATAATTTATGTAAAATCATTGTATAAACTGTGGCAAATGCACAAAACATGACATATTAAGACTCAGAAATGACTATCTTTCAGCATAATCTTTCCATGGTCATTTCCTGCTGAAGATATTGGCCTATATTTAATTATCAGCCAAGGTTTATACAGTTTAATGTGGGGTGCATCCTTCTTAGAAGAGTCTTTTTTTTTTTTTTTTTTGGAGACAGAGTCTCACTGTCGCCAGGCTGGAGCGCAGTGGTGCAATCTTGGGTCACTGCAACCTCTGCCTCCAAGGATATTAGCTCCATCACCTGAAGAGCTAATTCTGGAACTTTTCTGGAGAGTGGGAAAATTAATATAATACCCAATTTGGTCTGATCAAAACATTGAAACTGTTTCTTTAGGTCATGTTCCACTCCTATTACGTAGAATTACTTAGGCCCTGTCTCTCCTTATTTTGCTTTCCAGGATGGCACCTGGGTACAAAAGGTGTCTCCATTTTAGTGGGTCGGAGGGGTCCCTGTCCTTTTCTAGCTCTCGAGTGTTCTCTACCATGCCTCCCACCCAGCCCTCAGACCAGTCTGCTCAGTTCCACCTTCTCCTGTGGTGTCATCTTGCCCAGCACAGCAGGCTCCATGTGAGGGTGGCTGACTCTCAACTCTGATACCCACACCGCAAGGGCCTTGAGGGAGAAGGAGAAGTTTTAAACCAGATCACCCTCTGTTTAGTCACATAGGTTGCTTTCTTAGTTGAGCGGAGTGGCTTTATGTTGGTGTGAGGCCTTCCTCATATCATCTCCTCGTTCAATCCCAAATAGAGAAGAAGGGGAAAGAGCCATCTTTCTTTGAGATTTCTTTGCTTATTCAGCACAAATCACCCTCTGGGCAAAAGTCTGAGGGGAAAATCAGGAGACCTAAGACTGAACATTTGAATCTCATTTCTTTTTTCCCTTTCTGCTCTCTGTAATTCTCCAAGCCAGAAATGGGGAATCTTTTATTTTTCTTTACCTGCATTTTGTTTCCCTACAATTGAGCAAGAGCTTTCCTGCCATTGCCTTCTTGGGGGGAAATAAAATTTTCTTAACTCTAAGAAGAACTCAATGGCTGTGGGTCCTTCCGGATTGGCTGTCGATGTCCTAAAAGAGTAAATAAAAGCATTTGGGAAATCCTTTCTCTCTAAAAAATGCATGGCTCTTAAGCTTATTGACTTTCTGTTATATCCTATTTCATATGTCAGATGCTGAATATTACATCAGTCTTTGTTTTTATTTTTCTTTCCCCAACATCTCCCCAAGCATGTGGATGCTCTACGACATGTACTTGGAAATGCAAAACAAGTAAAGTGCATTAATATTTTACTGTCTCCGATATACGCTTCTATATTATAAATAATAGTAAAAGATAGATATCAGAAAAGAGAAAAATTGTTTTGAAGGAAAGGAGGAAGAATAAATAATAAAGTCCAAGAGTTCATTTTTTTTTTTTTTTCAATCCTGGTGAGAGAGAGCAGTTCTAAAGGCATAGACTCTGAGAAAAAACAGATGGTGTCTGGGCCATATTTTAGGGCCCTAATTTGGTGCATCTATTGGTAGACAAAAATTACTTTGAAAATTAGATGTGGGGCTAGTTATCCTTGATCTGATAAAGGATTAAAGGGTTAAGCTGAAGTATTTCTAAGAGCATTGGAACGATGGCAAGTAATCCAAATTTTCTTTGCTTCAATTTTTTTCTTTACTTTTATGAAGCTGATCAAACCATTCTCTTATCTGTCTTGCTGACCTCAAAGGAATGTGATGGAGAAAAAGATTGATGAAGAATAGAGCTCCCTTTAGAATAAGGTTGAGATATTAGGTTTATTACATCTTTATTGTTACACATCAAGAATGGGCAGCTTTCTTATTCTGTATCTTTAATAATGGAATTGTTGCAAACTGGTGGGCAGTTAAAGACTTTCAAAAGCAGCATGTCTTCCTATTTCATTTCACACTGCCTTATTTCTTGTTTTGATAGAGATTGAGATGAAAGGAGGACTTAGAAATGTGCAGTCATTAGACATGGCAGTGGAATAGCCCGGGTGTGTGTCAGGCAACAGACAATTCCATAGAAAGAGACAGTGAAGAACTTTATGGTTAAAGAGTAGCAGGAAAGATTGTGAAGCAGGAAAATTACGAGTTTTATTATTTAGGCTTGTTTAGCAAGTATATGTAGATACAAAATCCTTGAAGATTTTGAAAACTTCATAATTGGTTTAATTAGGAGCCTCTTTATTTCCCTGTTTTTCCAAAGAATCTCTGTTTAGACAAAAGGTGGTTACCAGCTTTATATGTCATCTTTACCACGATTGTAAAATGTACTTTTTGTTCCTTTTGCAACCCACACACTGATGTAGCACACTGCTTAGCTTTCCCTACTCCTTCTCTAAATCTTATCCTTTTTTCCAGTGTTTTTGTAGCAACACGGACATGCCATCACTTTTTTTTTTTTCAGTTGAAAAATACTGTAATAAAGGTAGGCCGCGAATATATTCTGGTGGCATGATTTGTAAATGAGAAATGTTTTTAAAGATGCCTTTCTTGATGAATCCATTAGTGGTGTCTTGGTTTAAAAAAAAAAAAAAAAAAAAAAAAAAGATGCCAGGGTGGAGTCTCCTTTTCTCCTAAGCACCTCTGATCCCAGTGTACAAATAATGTTTATATTCCAGTTCACAGAAAAAAAAGGAACGTGAAAATATTTCATTGAAAGCTGACAGCTTTAACGAACTTTAAAGGTTAACCCTGGTGCTAGTTAGCATATCTATTCATGTCTCCATCAGTCTATTGAATTACTCAGCTGAACACGCACACAAAAGCAAAACTGCAAAAAAAAAATACCCAGAAAGCCAACATTAATAATTCATAAATACTGGAGGCTTGTGACTGACAATTTTCCCCCTACTGTGTTGAAGTCTGTTAAGAACTGAATCCTGATAGCTCCTAAGTTACTTTAGAAACTCAGTGAGCAACCCTGCCCAGGAATGTTAATGTTTCTGTAAGTGGTTAGCTACCGAAACACATTGTGGGTTTTCATCCCCTCAAGCACTTGTTCATGTTCCTTTGGATTAGTATAAGGTACAGCTTTTCATGAGATGTTTAACTGACAGTTTTTATATTTGAATTTTACAAGCATCTGCAGACCATAAAGAACTCCGAATTCAGCCATAATCCTCTGTTACAAAGTAAATCGGCATTTTTGAACAGATTCCAGATACCAATTATAGCATTAATGAGGATATACAATCACGTTGTCTGCTTGGGCAGGATTAGAAGTGATGCTGCTCCTGACAGGCCTGGCCTGCCTCGGAATTCACAGTCCTTCTTCCTCCATGTACATGAAATTATATTTATTAAATCCTTCCATTAAAAATAGAAGCTATCAACATTTTAATATATTAACTATTTTCCAGGGGATGTAAGGGACAAATACTATCACTGTTGCCTGACGATGAATTGATTTCAAGCTCTTATATAGGAAGAACAAAAACTCAGGCTTTATGTTATTAGAAACATTTAACAAAGTGCTCCCATGGAGGACCGAGGAGATGGGAACTCCATAGGTTCTCCAGTTGGTACTGATTGCTCTTCTCTACTAGGTTTGCTTCAGAAGGGTTTCCAGGGCGGTGAGCCAATATTTCTACCATTTGTCAATGATGAAGCTTCCTTTTACATTTTCTATTTTAGGGTTTCTAATTGTTATGCCACCTTTGGGGAAAAGCAATGCAAGTGTGTGGATGCAGAGTTTTCTCAGACTATTTTGACATGAGGCTATCGGTTAGCTCTCACTGGCCTGCTTCTAAAGGTGAAATGATGGTGACGTTCCAATTTTAAAAACCCTGGCTTGGCTTCCTAAATTGCAGTGCTAGAAATTGGTTTATATTAGGGATAGCTAGAGAAATAACTCAATCTCTGACCTTGTTAGCAACAAGTCTGTTTTCATTTCCTTTAAGTTGCTGTTACAACAATCAGAAACTATTACATTAACTCAGGTCCTTCCTCGTTAAAGTCTTAGCCTCATGAACTGTCACTAAGGGATTTAAGTTTAAAGATTTGCAAGTTGTGGAGTAGACACTCAAAAATAAATGATTGATTCCATATGATTGCTTAATACAGAAGGCATTGACTTTTGTAGTGAGCAATAAATAAAGTCCAAAACATCTATTGAGTACCTTTCCCAGATGAGGAGCTTTACCTGGTATGGTGACTGTATCAGTCATTTATGATAAATGTAAGTTTGAAATCCTGCACTGCTGATTGATAACTGTGTATGTTGGAGCCTTTGTTTACTGGTCTGCAAATTGGGGATAACAATATTCACCTAAGAGAGTTGCACTGTGGATTGAATAAGATAATGTAGATGGAATACCCAGCAAAATTAACAGTAAATGCTGTTTTCCTTTCCTTCATATCAGAATCAGAACAATCTTTTGAAGAATCTAAACAATCTTTTTGTGCATGTGTGTGTGTGTGTTCCTTTACTGTAATCCTGTGAGGTAGAAAAGGCAGATGTTAATGAAGATATCGAGACACAATCAAGTTATGTGGTTTGCTCGTTTAATTCAAAATCAGAATTTCAGTCTATTGATTTTTCTTTATACTGCTTCTATGAGTATAAACTGCCTTTTTGTACCGTTCTATATCAAAATCCAAATTAAATAATAATTACATCACTCCTAATTGTTTCAATCGAAGTTTGTCATTATACTAAAGGTTATAGGTTAATTCTCCTTTGCCCAACACACGTTCATGTAAAAAATCTATTTGCCTATTTTTTTTCCTTTGAGGATTTGAGGCCACGTATAACCTAGTAAACCAAAATGAAAGTCACAAAGAAGATATAAAATATCAGGATCAAATAAAAAGGAGATCATAATTATACACATCATAAGGCTTAAACCTTGTTGCCACAGCTGGCTTTCAAATTTGGCTTTAAGCCATTATATAATTCCTTGAGGGCAGTGAGTGATGTAATAAAAAATGACCTCAATCACGTTTTTATAACTGATAAAATACTAAATTTTATATGGCTTGACTATATGATGACATTTGTTAAAAGCTAAAGGTAAACATTACACTCTTAGGGATAACCCTAATGTGTACAAAAATGAAACTTTCTGGCAGTTCAGCTCACTTCATCTCAGTATCTAGAGATGCTTGAGATCCCTGTGGATTGCGTGAGTATTTTTTTGAAACGTTTTCTCTATGTTACAGTTATTTTGCAAAAGTCCCATTAAATTTTTCTCCCAAATTTATGAAATTTATGTGAAAAAATACAAAACAACATATTTTATAATCTTTCTCTTTATTCTTTTCTCTTCCCTATTAATGTAATAACCTATATTAACAGCTCATGTGTATTAGTCCATTCCAGAGCAGAGAGTGCTAAAAATGCAGATACAATACTTCAAAAAATCCTTTTAAATGTATTTGAAAGTTGCATGTCTGAGCTAGGGTTAAAATATAAGAAATAACTGGATAAAATGTCAATATACAAGTATAGACTGATTTTCTATATATTAGGAAAATAATTAAGATTAAAAATCAATTAAAATTTACAGTAACATCAAATAACATCAACTCTCTAGAATAAATGTAATGGTAGATTTGTAAATCTTCACTGAAAACTAAGTAACTATACAGAAGAAAGTTAAAGAAGACCAAAATAATGGAGGAATAAACCATATTTACTGATTGGAAGGCTAAGTACTAAAAAGATATTAGTTCTCCCATATGGATTTATAGGTCCCATGCAATTCCAGGTTTGTTTATTTATTTTCTGTTTCTCTTGAAAAGTAGCATGCTGATTCTTAAATGTGTATTTAAGAATATACAATTTTTGATGCAAAGAGGCAAGAATAACTAAGATGATCTTGAAGAAGAGGAACCAAGTTGGAGGAAAACATTCTCAAATATGAAGATTAACATAAAGCTGCTATAAGTAATATAGTATGATATTGATATGAAGATGAATACCAATAAAATAGGAGAGAGTTCAAAAAGTGACTCACATATATAAAATCACTTAATTTATGAAAAAGATTATGCTGTAGTACCGTGGGGAAGAGCACTGTGAGGAAAAAGATGGTCTTTTAAATATATAGTGCTGAGTTAATCATACATACACATTTAGAAAAGAATCTTACTCCCATCCTGCATTGCACACATGTGCACATGCACAGACACACACCCCCCCACACACACACAAAATTCTGGGTCCAATCATAGATCTAAACATAAAAAGCAAAACAACAACAAAAGTTCTAGAAAATAATATGGGGATTATAGAGGCAGGAATTTCTCTGTTATATCTAGAACTTTCTGAAGAGATGCAATCTCTTTCAGAGACCCTGCCCAAGGGAAGGAGGGAAGGAGGGGAGTAAAGAAAGTTGGGGTGGGGTTGGAGAGATCCCTGGCTTCTCTGCGATTCCACCTTTAATCCCCTGCCAGTGACTACCTTGCTGGACTGAGGTAAAAATAAAAATGTATTGTTCAGGGAGCTTGGAAATAAAGCAGAGAGGGGAAAAGAAGAGAAATGGATCTGAGAGCACATAAAAAAATTAAAACAAAACAAAACAAACAAAGGCTTTCAGACAATCATTATGTTCAAAATTATTAGTAATGATTTCTTATAGTGCCACTCCTCTTCATTATTTTTGGATAAATCTGTTCCATATCAGATGAATCCAAAAAGCTCATAAAGGGAATATGGTAATGACTGAAAATAAATTTATTTTATTTCACTCTTCTATTATTTATTACTTACCTTTCTTCAATGTTTAAAAATTCAATTTGATTTTTTTAAAAGAAAAGCCTCCAATTTTTTAAAAAGAAATTATAAAGCCACTTAATATTTGTCATCTATCTATCTGAATATATATTCTGAAGTATAACAATGAGTAGAATAACTAGTGTTGCCAATGTATTGAATATAATCCTTGACTCTTATTCAGTCTTTAAATTGTTAGTATGAGCTGAGGGGAAGAAAAAAACCCAACCAACGCCAAATTGGTTCCAAGAATGGCTTTCGTTTTTAGCCAGTGTTACATTTTTCACAGGATGGGGGAAAAAGCTTTAGTGGTCGCATGCTGTTCTTGGGTAATACTTTTTAGTAATGCAAGAGCTTAGTTTGCTGGGTAACTTGATTACTCTAGAGGGCATGCTATTAGCAGAGTGGGAAGAAATCAAAAGAAAACAAAATAATTTACATTAAGGCCACAGACATGCCATACAATACAATTACTTCAGGTTTCATATCAAAAAGCTACTATACTTTTTTTTTTTTTCCATTCTTTTAGCACTGTTGTATTCTGGTAAGGGGTTTTATGAGAGGCAAGAAATGGATGCTAGCCCAGAAAAGCCCAAGAGATTGTTTTGTGAATGAATGAGGCCTGATGGTGGTAATAAGTCCACATGGATTTTTCTTTTTAGGCTCTTTCTAATGAGTTGTGATTATCTATGGATAATCAATTCACTTCTTTTACTTTAGTTTTCACATGGAAATGATCATTCTAGTTTTCATTACAGAAGTGCTATATGCATAAAGGAGACAATGTATACAAAGTACTTTTGTATACCCAAAAGAAAAGTACAGCGTCCTTCAGAATCATTACCCAGGATCTCATTAATTATTATTCACTTATGTAGTAGGAATTATCATGAGGAAAGAGCATCTTGGAGTTGATATTAGTTAGGACAGTTTAGGTTATGTTGTAGTAACAGATTAATCCCCACATCTCAGTGGCTTAACAGAAAAAAGATTTAATTTATATTCGTTCAGTATATCTTACAGTGGGATGTTTTACTGCAAATGCTGAGATTCAGCCTGAATAAATCCTACTGTTTTTACTGGAAGGTCTTTGTTATTAGAGCTCCCAAGATGGTGGTGGGCCACTCCCAAGATGGCAGCAAGCCTCTTGTTCTCTGACCTGGGGTTCTTGGCCTCACAGTTTCCAAGGAATGGAACCTTGGGCCATGCGGTGAGTGGTATAGCTCTATTAGAAGCCATGGATCACAGAAGAGAACTGTGGAACCCAGCGACTAGTGTTCAGCTCAATTAGAATGAACCCAGGCACTTAGCCTTGCGGGAACAATGGCGAGCTTTTAGCCCAATGGGGAGTGGCAATGGGCGCCTCACTGGATCAGGAGCGCAGTGGACACCCTGCCTGATCCAGAGGGGTGGAAGTCAGCGGCGGGTCTGCCACGGAGGCAAAAAGCAGTGGTGGGTGGCGAGCGAAAGCTCAGCTTGAGCTGTAACAAACACGGACCAGAAGAGTGTGCAGTTGCAAGATTTAATAGAGTGAAAACAGAGCTCCCATACAGTAGGAAGGGACCCAAAGGGGGTTCCCCTGTCCTGGCTTGAATGCCTGGGGTTTATATTCTAATTATTGTCCCTCCCCCGTGCTCTCAGGTGATATATGATTTGGCTTATTTCTTTCCCTCCTGCTTTTAGCCTAAGTTGTATTTTAGTGAGCCCTCTTTACTACCTGTTTGGTCGGGTGTGAGCTGAGTTACAAACCCTGTGCTTAAAAGTGGGTGCGGTCTCCTTCCCAGCTAGGCTTAGGAATTCTATGGAATCTAGCTAGTTCTGCCTCTCACTATCACGTGTTGATGCCAGCTCACAAACATGATTTCCAGGGTCTAGCTAAGAAAGAAAGAGGGAACACAGAACATTTAGACCTATTCTGAAGTTCCTTGACCAGAAGTGGCACAAATCACTTTCACTTGCTTTCCATTGGTTAGAAACAGTCATGTGACTCCAGCTACCTGCAAGACACCTGGGAAGTATAGTCCCTTGTGCCTAGGAAGGAGCAGAGAGCCACAGATAGGGGAACATTGTACTCTTAGCCACAGTCCACTGTATTGAAATGTGCAAAGGAGCTCATCAAAAAGGAGCTATTTACAGATGAAGGTGACCTTTATTACTCATCTCAGGTATGTCATCACAGTAGTGTTTTAGTTTATTTCATTCATGTCTTGCTTCTAATTGGTAGATGGCCAACCAGAAACAATCCTGGGCTTTAAAATGAGGTGTTGGCAGAGACACAATTTGTAACCTCAAGTACCAGACTCTGAACTGACCACAGAGCTCCTCTCTGAGTTTATATCAAGCTGTGAGCCTCTGCTTCCATCAGGAGATCCTTAAATAGTTCATTTTTCCTTCTAGGAGCCTGCTGTTGTGTTCTGGCTAGAGGGAACAGGACCAGGGCCAAGTAAGATCTTGAAATTTAAGATAGAGACATCTGGTCTGAGTTTTCTGAGAAGCTTATTGAATCCTACATTAATCTAGGCACTCATAATACAGAAACTTTATTTTATAGGCAAGTGAAAGAGATAATTTATGTTAAAGATCCTAGCACAGTTCTTGGCATGACTATAGTAGGTGCTCAATAAATGCATCTGTACTTCCTTTGCAAACGAAGTCAAAATTATACTGGTTTGTACTCTATAAGTAAATACTGTTTAGTGGAATTCTCATGTAACAATATTCTTCCTACTCCTGTATTTCCATCGGACCAGTTGTACAATGATGAAGCTATTAGAACTTCTATTCAAAAGAAGGACTTTATTTGAAGCCTTGCACTTGTGAAAGGAAAATATCTTGGGCCCCTAAATTCACCAAGCTAAAGGGAAAATTCATGCGAGGAACTGCTTAGGGCAAACCTGCCTCCCATTCTGTTCAAAGTTATCCCTCTGCTCATGGAGATAGATGCACATCTGAGAATGCAACCATTTGTCTCTCACCTATCTGTGACTTGGAAGCCCTCTCCCGGCTTTGAGTCTTTCTGCCTTTGCTTGGAGTTGTCCCGCCTTTCAGGACCTCCTGAGACTGCCTCACAGGTGCATCCTCAACCTTGGCAAAACAAACTTTCTAAATCAACTGACACCTGTCTCAGATTTTCTGGATGTACACACTGGACAAAACAGAAGTGAACAAACTAGCTGAAGTTCCCAATTGTGTTCCTATGGTGTGGGGGTGGGGCAGCAATGGAGACAGAAAGCAAACAAGTAAATGAAGAAAGAAAATATCACTGAGATGTGCTAAGGAGAGAATTGAAAGCGGGTGATGAGGTTGAGAATAAGGAGCTCCTTCAGATAGGTGGTGTAGCAACCCAGGTTCCAGGAAGAAAAACAGAGGCAATCAAGTATTCCAGGAATACGGGGTGGTGTGAATATGGGAGGAGTTGGAGAGTGAAGGCCCAAAAAGCTTCAGCTCTAGAATCAGAGACACTCTCTGCACTCTCACCTGGAAAAGCTGGAACTCAAAGCGAAGTTCAAGAAGTAGCACAATACTAGCTCTTTGAGTAGGATTGTGAAGTGTGTCCATGAGAGTGGCTTTGTCTTACACTCACGAGCTCCCAAGAACGGTGACTTCTGCATTCCACATCTTACTTGAACTCCTGTCCTTGGCAAACCCTAATCTAGAAGCATACAGAAAAGGGGACTCTGGGAAACATAGTCCTCATCCTTAGATGGGTGTGGTGGCTTGGTGCTGAGCTGATAGCCGACAATTTAACACCAATGATCAGTATGACATTTAAGCTGAGTTCTGAATAACAAGAAGGGGTCAGCTTTCCAAAGATCATGGGGAAGAACATTCCAGAGAGAGAGAGTAACCAGCACAAAGGCACTGAAGCTGGAAAAAGCATCTTGAGTTCTCCAGAAACATCAAGAAGGCCAGTGTGCCTGGAGCTGACTGCATGAGAGGAAGACTGATAGGAGATGCTGTTGGAGAGGTAAGCAGGGGCTAAATCATACGGGGTCCTATAAGACATAGTAGGTCCATTAAGGATCTATGCGCCTGACTGGCTTATGTCTGAGCCCCGTGGATAAGGTGTGTGTGGGCAGAAAGCTCACTGAGCTCTTCAAAAAGAGGGACTTGGTGAGATTTAGGGACCCAGACTTTCCTGCCTCAGGCAGTAGAGAGTGCTGTAAAGCAGAGAGGGGTGCTCACCTTATCCTCCCCAGAACACAATAGAGTTTTGCAGCATGGAGAGTTTAGGGGACACAGTGCTGCCCTGGAGCCTGGAGGAAGGGACATTTGGGAGCATCCAGAGACATTTACTCTGGGAAGGATGTCCACTCTTGTACAGTGGTGAAGAACCACAGTGTAAGAATAGAGGTGCTCTAGTAGGTTTGAGTTGTCAACTGACAGACGAATTCAGGAAGAGATGGGAGACCCTCATCCTGCAGCCAGAAATAACAGGATGAACAATAGAACAGACTTGGAGAGGGGACATGAGGGTGAAATATGAGTCAGTAAATGTTAAGGTGACCCTATTTCCCTTGAAGCCTGGGTGAAAACCATGTGGAACCTCAGATTGCGTTGGCTAGGCCCTTGCTTGAATGCTTTCAGAAAGTTAAGGGATATTCATCTCCTTTGGGGAATCCATATAGTGATTTCATTCCCATTGTACATACATGCTTTATTGAAATGACTAGGTTGCTTGGAATTTTTATCAGGCATCTTTTCAAACCCAAAAGCTGTAATTTTAGGCATTTCAGGTCTCCCAACAAAAATACTGGCCAAGGTTGATCAAATACAGGTTGGTCTATGCCCTATGGTGACGTTTGTGGGATGACAAGATGACTGTAATGTCCCTTCTTATTGTCTGAATGCCATGATGGAGAGTTCGTTGGCCTCTTAGTGTGACTGAACCAAGTGCCTACAGTGATAGCTGCTCTGGAGTGCTCCCTAACTTAATTTCTTTACATTTTGATCTCAATTCCACAGTTCCCTGCTGGTGCTTCTTGAGATCACCTCCCAAATAAGTTACTTGCACCTAAATCCTAGTCTCATTGTCGTTTTTTCTGGGAAAGCCCAGCTAAAGACAGTCAACACAGCTGAATGCAGTGAGATGCGTTTGATGCCTCACAAGGTGCGATTCTCACCTAATTGCTAAAACAACTCTATGAGGTAAGGATTTTATTATTATGATTTCCATTTTACATGTGAGGAAAGCAAGACACAGAGTAGTAAAGGAACTTGCTTAAGGTTACCCAGTTAGTAAATGGCATGAGACCTTCACCTCACCTCATTCTCATCCCTTTTACCAATTTCTGATACATTTCATTCCTTTTGGCACCCCGTAAGGAAAATATTTAATCTCCCTGTCATCCTACTTTCTAAAAATTGCTTCTCCCATACACTTCCTTCCTCATTATAATATATAATAATATGGTGCTGTTTTTATAAAATTCCCCTAATCTGAGAACTTCTGTAGAAGCACATATTACCGTTGATGGTAATAACAGGCCACAGGCCTCACCAACATCTTAATGTTCCTCACATTTACCAAAGAATGGCTTGATTGATGTATTTCCCCCCAAGCCCTTGAGACTTGACTGCCTGCTGAGAAGCTGAGGCTTTGAGCCCAAGGCTTGCTCTTTGGAGAGCAGTGATTGTACAAAGGAGAATATGTGTGATGCATTTAGACTGCAATGCCTGTGGGTCCTTACCATGGCTCCTATTTTTGCTCTTGGGAGGAAATCTCAAAATAGTCCACTTTCCTTCACCACCCAATTTGATTTCTTCTCTCACAGTCCCCAAGGCAATAGCGATATGTCTGTCTGTGGTGGCAAAGAGATAGCAGTCTTGAAAAGCTGGAGGGCTACAGAGTTGAATCTATGTATGACTGTAGATGAGTCTCTCTCTTTCTTACTCTCCCTCCCTTTCCTTTTGAGTGTGTGACTACAACTTTGTCTCAGTGTTTGTCCTGAGGTTTGTTTGTTGCAATAGAAATGCTCTCAAAGAGCCTTCAAATATAAATGCAAGAGCTACATAAATTCAGGCCCATGGAGGTGGACTTTGTGGGGCCTCTCTCTCCTCTCCCTACGAATAGTGTTCACTCTGGCTCCTCTCTTGGCTTCTGCTTTGTCCTCTTCTCTCTCTACCTGTTGCCTTTCCTGCTCACTCCTCTGTTTCCATGACAGTGACCTCAGTGTCCATATTTTTATGATCTTTCAGCTCAGCTTCTTACAACTAAATAAATTGGCTTCTGTATTCCGCCTTCTAATTCCCGGGAGAGAGAATATGAATTGCTCATATGGAGCCAAGAGGCCATCCCCAGCACAACCAATTGGTGGGGATGGTGCTGCTTACTCAACAGGAGTCACCAGTCTCAGAAGATTCTCTCAGTGGCAGCAAAATTGACCTTCATGTTGGATAAAATGTTTTTATCTATGCACATAATTTTTATGTATATTGAATGCCAGCCAATTCCCCAAATCATGCTATAAACATTATTTCGTGTAATCTTTACAATTACCTTGCGATGTAGGTGTAATTATTCCCATTTACAGATACAGACTCTGAGGGTCTGTGGCAATCCTGAAGGAGAGAAGTGCTTAATAGTGTTGGGTGTTATAACATCTCTGCCTCCAATCCCAGTGCCCTTTCTCTACAGGCAAAGCTGGGTGGAAAGACTCGTTAGGAAACCATTTTCAATGCAAACAGCATACTTGGCAGATGTCACTGCTTTCTCAGGAAGAAAAAAGTGAAGTGCATGGAGCACATTTTTATTTTTTAGCTAGATCAGGTCAGCACCCCCCTGCTGAAGGTAGAGCCTGCCTACTGATACATAACGATATTTCAAGATGATGAGCAAGAAAGCTCTGTCCATTCCAGGGCAGAGTTCCCTGGGGACAAGGCTCAAAGAGCAATGAAAAGAGGGTAAGTGAATCATGAAGGCTTTGGAGCAAGGATGAGCACTAGAGCCAGGCATTTACAGTGAAGGGCAGAGTGGGCTGGAGAGGACTCAGGAAGCATTAGAAAAATGATTATCTGCCAACCCGAAATGAGACTCCAAGGAACGCGAGCAGTCCCTCCCACAAAAGGGTTTGTGGAAGTTCTCCCAATTTGCAGGGACCTGCCTGTGGAGTTTGTTCACTCACTCATTGAAAGATATTGGTTATCTTAGGGATTGTGAATAGTATATACCCTATGGTGTGGGATAAAATCTTTTTAAAATGGAAAGCAAAACATATTTTCAAATAGAATGAAGTGTGTTTTGTAGTCATGATATTAATCCTCCTTTATTGTTAGTGGAGTAATTAGAGAGTAATTCCATGACACAGATTAAAACACAAGACAGTGAGGAGCTGGGAGGCTTTCAGTTGCAAACCTCAGAAAAGCAAGCTCGGTGAGGAAATATCTTGGCTTATGTAACTGTCAGTCAAACAAAGGAGGGGCTCGCGGGCGCCATTCTGATACAGGAGCTCCACCATGTCCTCAGGGACCCAGCTTCTCCCTTTCTGCTGTGATGTCCAAATGATCAGCTTCAACCTGACAGTAATTTTCTGTGTGGCTTTAAGATGATTGTGAGAAGCAATTAGGCTACAATATTGTTAATGCTTTTCTCGGGATAGACAGACATTTGCAGGAAACTCTTCTGGAAGTGGCAGGAGAAACTTTGTCACATCTCTATCTCCTTAGCTTGCAGTTTTGCTGTAACCTCTTTCCCATACAATTACCATCGAGGAGTGTGGGAATACTCTGATTGGGATAGATTGTTGGTTCTCAGCACTCACTGCTTATTAGAATCACAAGGGAGGCCTTTAAAATGTTTTTTAAATTATTATGGGTATAAAATAGTTGTACATATGTGTGGGGTACATGTAATGTTTTTGATACAGACATATAATGTATAATGATCAAATTAGTGTAATTGGGGTATACATCACCTTAAACATATATTATTTCTTTATGTTAGAAACATTCCAGTTTTACTCTTTCAGTTATTTTAAAACATGCAATAACTTTTTTTTTTTTATTATACTTTAAGTTCTAGGGTACATGTGCAGAACTTGCAGGTTTGTTACATAGGTATACATGTGCCATGGTGGTTTGCTGTACTCATCAACCTGTAACCTACATTAGCTTTTTTCCCTAATGCTATCCCTCCTCTTGCCCCCCATACCCCCACAGGCCTGGTGTGTGATGTTCCCCTCCCAGTCTCCATGTGTTCTCATTGTTCAACTCCCGCTTATGAGTGAGAACATGCAGTGTTTGGTTTTCTGTCCTTGTGTTAGTTTGCTGAGAATGGTGGTTTCTAGCTTCATCCATGTCCCTGCAAAAGACATGAACTCATCCTTATTCATGGCTGCATAGTATTCCCTGGTGTATATGTGCCATATTTTCTTTATCCAGTCTATCATTGATGGACATTTGGGTTGGTTCCAAGTCTTTGCTATTGTGAACAGTGCTGCAGTACACATACGTGTGCATGTGTCTTTATAGCGGAATGATTTATAATCCTTTGGGTATATATCCAGTATGGGATTGCTGCGTCAAATGGCATATCTAGTTCTAAATCCTTGAGGAATCGCCACACTGTCTCCCACAATGGTTGAACTAATTT
Source organism: Rhinopithecus roxellana (assembly GCF_007565055.1). Taxonomy (NCBI): domain Eukaryota; kingdom Metazoa; phylum Chordata; class Mammalia; order Primates; family Cercopithecidae; genus Rhinopithecus; species Rhinopithecus roxellana. The sequence goes on from NC_044564.1 coordinate 28,685,866, forward strand.
ACACTCCTGCCAACAGGGTAAAAGTGTTTCTATTTCTCCATATTCTCTCCAGCATCTGTTGTTTCCAGACTTTTTGATGATTGCCATTCTAACTGGCGTGAGATGGTATCTCATTGTGGTTTTGATTTGCATTTCTCTGATGACCAGTAATGATGAGCTTTTTTTCATATATTTGTTCACTGCATAAATATCTTCTTTTGAGAATAAGTTATTTTTAAGTACATCACTCTATTGTGCTGCTGAAAACTATATCTTTTTAAAATTTTTTTTTTAATTTTTTGGAGACAGTCTCTCTCAATCACCCAAGCTGGAGTCCAGTGGCGTGATCTCGGCTCACTGCAATCTCTGCCTTCTGGGTTCAAGTGATTCTCCTGCCTCAGCCTCCCAAGTAGCTGGGATTACAGGCATGCACCATCACGCCCGGCTGATTTTTGGTATTTTTAGTAAAGATGGGGTTTTGCCATGTTCCCCAGGCTGGTCTTGAACTCCTGAGCTCAGGTGATCTGCCCACCTCAGCCTCCCAAAGTGTTGGGATTACAGGCATGAGCCACTGCACCCAGCCTAGATCTTATTCATTCTATCTAATAGCATTTTTGTACTCCTTAACCATCACTAATCTATCCGCCCAATCCCTGCCACCCTCCCCAGCCTCTGGTAACCATCATTGTACTCTTGATCTCCATAAGTTTATTTTATTTTTTTCCCTAGCTCCTGCATGTGAGTGAGAACAAGTGACTGATTTTTCTTTCTGTGCCTGACTTATTTGACTTAACATAATGTTCTCCAGGTCCACCCATGTTGTTGCAAATGAGAGGATTTCATTCTTTTTTATGGTTGAATAATATTCCATCATGTGTACATACTGCATGTCCATCATCCATTCATTAGTTGATGGACATTTAGGTTGATTTTGTGTCTTGGCTATTGTGAATAGTGCTGCAATAAACACAGGAATGCAGATATCTCTTTGATATACTGATATCCTTTCTTTTGGATATATACTCATTAGTGGGATTGTTGGATTATATGGTAGTTCTATTTTTAGTTTTTTGAGGAGTCTGCTGTTCGCCATAGTGGCTGTACTAATTTACATTCTCACAAACAGTGTATGAGGGTTTCTCTTTCTCCATATCCTTACCAGCATTTGTTATTGCCTGACTTTTGGATAAAAGTCATTTTAACTGGAGTGGGATGGTATCTCTTGAAGTACTAATATTTGGGCCTTTCCCTGGCCAGGAAAGTCAGACTCTCTGGGCATGGAGCCTGAATATCAGGATGTTTCAAGTTCTCCCCAGCTGATTCTAAAATTTGGGAAGCACTAGCTTATACTTACCAGGATTAATCCATTGATGTAGAGATGGGAGCAGCTTACCCTAGGTAAAAAGTCCTGGATGTAGAAGGGTCATGGAATAAAAAATTAAGATTTTGTTTTAAATATGGAAATGGGGAATAGATGCTTGGTAGGCATTAAATGTTATTCACTCCAAAAGAGATTTGCTGGTGACCATTTTTAAGATTTATAGGTACATGTTCATTTAATACAACAACCTGATGAGCAGGGCATGCAATTCACCCATGTGTAATAGTTATTGCCCCACCACTTGTTTGCTACAAGTACCCATGCAATTTGACCAATATTTATGCTATAATAGATAGTAAATATTTCTAACATTATTCATGCCAATAAGTCAAATGACTTCATAGTTTATTAGCCAAATTGAAGCAGTTTTGAGAGTCAAAAGAAGTGTGACATTTTAATGGCTATTATTCCAGGGCATCAAGAATAAACTGGGAGGATTATAAATGATTCTACTATAGAGACACATGCACACGTATGTTTATTGCGGCACTGTTCACAATAGCAAAGACTTGGAACCAACCCAAATGCCCATCAGTGATAGACTGGATAAAGAAAATGTGGCACATATACACCAGGGAATACTATGCAGCCATAAATAAGGATGAGTTCATGTTCTTTGCAGGGACATGGATGAAGCTGGAAACCATCATTCTCAGCAAACTAACATAAGGACAGAAAACCAAACACTGCATGTTCTCACTCATAAGCGGGAGTTGAACAATGAGAACACATGGACACAGGGAGGGGAACATCACACACCGGGGCCTGTTGAGGGGTGGGGGGCTAGGGGAGAGATAGCATTAGGAGAAATACCTAATGCATATGACGGGTTGATGGGTGCAGCACACCACATGGCACGTGGATATCTATGTAACAAACCTGCATGTTCTACACATGTGCCCTGGAACTGAAAGTATAAAAATTAAAAAAGTAAAAGAATAAACTGGGACTGTTCTGGGCAAATCAGCACATATTGTCACTCTACCTAGGAGGTATTATGTGTAGTAGAGAGTTTAGTTTTGTTAAAGAGATGTATGGCGTTTGCCATCAGCTCTAGAAGGTAATCTCTGTCATACCTGATTGAAATACTTTGCTTAGGCTAGGACTGACCACACTGGATTTTGTTTTGTTTTTTGTTTTTTTGAGATGGAGTCTTACTCTGTCACCCAGACTAGAATGCAGTGGCACGATTTTGGCTCACTGTAATCTCTGCCTCCAGGGTTCTAGTAATTCTCCTGTCTCAGCCTCCCGAGTAGCTGGGATTACCAGCACCTGTCACCATGCCCAACTAATTTCTGCATTTTTAGTAGAGACGGGGTTTCACCATGTTGGCCAGGCTGGTCTTGAACCCCTGAACTTAGATGATCTGCCTGCCTCTTAAGATGAGGATGGCCACATCCGATAACCTTAGGGTCAGGGCTGGTCACATCAGAAAGACCTACAATTGGTGGGGACTTTGGAATATAGGATGTCAGTTGACCTAGATACTGAGTTTAGCCATATGGGCAATCAGTCAACCAATCATACCTGTATCATGAAGCCTCAGTAGAAACTCTGTATGCTGATGCATAGGCAAGCTTCCTTGATTGTCAGCACTGCATGCATATTGCCATACATTGATGCCAGAAGGCTAAGGTGTCCTGAGGACAATGGAAGCTTCACATTTGGAATCCTTCAAGACTCCGCCCTGTGGTGTCTTCCTTTGGTTGATGTTGATCTATAATAATATAAACTGAAGAACAATAGTTTTCAGTGAGTTCTGTGTATTCTTATAGTGAATTATAAAGCTGAGAGTGACTTTGCTAACCCTCTAGACTTGCAGTTGATGTTAGAAGAAGGGGAAGTCTTGACAGCTGTGCCCTCCAACCTCACCCTTTAACTAACTCTGGGTATATCAGACCACTTACGGAGGCCAAGTAACTTGCCCAGTGTCTCAAAATTCATGAAAAAAGCAGTTTTCAATTCTCAGAAATTATTACTTCTGAGGTATTTCAGTGTCACCTTTGTTGCTCTTTTCTTTCTTTAATTCCTCATGTTGCTTCTTTTTGTTAAAATAACTGATGTGTTTTCTGTTTTCCTGATTGAAACTAAATTGGTACAATGGTATTGATATTCTAATACTTTCTTTTCATTAAAAAATCTTAAATTTATGGGATACTTTCTACTAGAAATACAATAAAAAGATGCTTGTCTATAATCTTAGAATTTGAAAATAGCAAAACCTATTAACAAAACAGTTATTTGAACTAATAGCTCAATGTTGACTTAGTCAAGTGGATGGTCTTTCCTTGGGCTTTCAGAGGCTACAGCAAGCTTAAAGTGAATCAGTTCTTCCAAGTCCTGGCTTTTTGAGGCATCTCTCTATTCCTGGGTATTTTGTAACACTCAGGCAGATGCTGATGAGACTTGAGACTGGAGACTCTTACAGTGTGACAAGAAAGAAGCACAGTTGCACAAATTCTCCTTGTCCTTTCCTTTTCCATTCTGGTTTCTAAGACTAACAATTTGATTCAGTAGAGTGGCATCTTTATCTTTTCTGGTTTTGGTCATGTGAGTTTTCCCTCTAGTTTTACCAATTCCCTGATGTGATGGTTAATATTAGGTGTCAACTTGGTTGGATTGAAGGATACCTAGATAGCTGGTGAAGTACTGTTTCTGGGTGTGTCTGTGAGGATGTTGCCAGCAGAGACTGACATTTGAGTCAGTGGACTAGGAGAGGAAGACCCACCCTCAATGTGGGTGGGCACCATTCAATGGGCTGCCAGTGGGGCTAGAACAAAGCAAGTGGAAGAAGGTGGGCTAAGCTGACTTGCTGAGTCTTCTGGCTTTCATCTTTCTCTCATGCTGGACGCTTCCATCTGTTCCTCCTGCCCTCAGACTTCAGGTTCTTTGGTGTTTGAACTCTTGGACTTATGCCACTGGTTTGCTAGGGGTTCTTGGGCGTTCAGTCACAGACTGAAGGCTGCACTGCCAGCTTCAATGCTTTTGAGGCTTTTGGGCTTGCACTGAGCCCCTACTGGCTTCTTTCTTCCCCAGCTTGCAGACAGCCTATGGTGGGACTATGCCTTGTGATCATGTGAGCCAGTTTTCCCTAATAAACTCCCTTTCATATGTACATATATCCTATTAGTTCTGTCCATCTGGAGAACCCTAATACACCTGTGTAAGGGAAGCTGGTCACAGAACCGTTTACTGATGAAAGTATTTTCCAGTCATTTGGACAATTACTGCTGATTTAGTGCTTTTTAGCTTTAGTTCCTCTGACGTAAAGATTGTGCCAAGGTAAGTTAGGAAAGTGAGCCCATACGCAGCATTAGCTTCATTAATATTCAATCCATAGATAACAGTTGTGAATGTGAAGCTGTAAAGAGGAAACACTCAACTTCTGATTAAATGTCCTAAATGTGCTAGAGTTAGCAGATGGGAGTCACATACTATTTCTAATTTATGAAACTTTAACTATAAAAGATTAATGTGGACAAATGGTAGGTACCTCATGCTGCTGAAACCTTTGTTTTAAAATATAGTGTATTGATAGAGAATTTGAAGTATAGTAAGGCCAACAGATCAGGAAATAACCACCATCGAGAAGCTGGTTTAGTGCTAAAACTATCTTCCCAAAAAGAAGCGGCCTGCCATGTCCTGGAGGTAGGGTAGGAGTATTAGTCAGGGTTCTTTAGGGAAACAGAATCAATAAGCACGTGTGTGTGTGTGTGTGAAAGAGAGAGAGAGAGATAAGGAACTGGCTCACACAATTATGGAGGCTAAGAAATCCCCAAACCTCTAGTTCGCAAGCTAGAGATCCAGGAAGGCAAACTGATGTGTAGTTCCAGCAAGAGTCCAAAGGCCTGAGAACCAGAAAAACAGCTGGTGAAAGTTCCAGTCTGCAAGCAACATGCTCAAAACCCAAGAGGAGCAGATGTTTCAGTTTGAGTCCAAAGGCGGAAGACTCTCATTTTAGCTCAAGCAGTCCGGCAGGAGGAAGTCCCCATTACTCACAGGAAGGTTAACCTTTCTGTTCTATTCAGGTTTTCAACTGATTGTATGAAGGCCACCTGCGTTAGGCAGGAAAATTGGCCTTACTCAGTTTACAAATTCAAATGTTAATCTCATTCAAGAATACTCTCACAGACACACCCAGAATAACGCTTGCCCAAATATCTGGGCATCTTATGTCTCAGTCAAGTTGACACATAAAAGTAGCTGCCACAGGGGGCCACCTGGGGAGTACTGGGCTTGGTCAGAAGGCAGGGTGGAGGGGGGAAACTGGGTAAGTTTTCCCTGTGGTTTCTGCAGGCAGGAAGAGGTAATACCGGGTAAACAGATTTAGGATTGGGTAGTTGAAGTAATTTCAATAGGCTCTGGGCATAGGGGTTGTCCCTATTTTTCTAGTACATGGCCCTAAGGTGATTAGGGCAGGTGTAGAGTGGATCAAAGTGTGAGAGCCATATAAGACTGTAGGAAGCACTGAAAGAACACATTCCTCAACACATCACAGCCTTGAGCAATGCCTCCACTTCCTGGGCCCGACACAAACACATCATAGCCTTGAGTACAACTGTTTGTGAAAGCGCAGGAACCAATAAGAAGGCTGCTAAAAGCATAACTTAACATTAACATGTAAACCAATTGTAATGCTGTAGCCTAGAGAAATGCCTTGTTCCTCTGTAACCTGACAAGTCCTGTTTCCCCCGAGCTATAAAAAGCAAGCGCACGCATTGTTCCGGGCCCTCTTGTATGTTGTGGAACGGAGGGACCAAGTTCGAACTTGCATTAAAGATCCTTGCCCCTTGGCTTTGACTCTGGACTCTGGTGGTCTTCTTCGGGGAACAAACGGTCTGGGCATAACAGTACAGACTAAATTTGTTGGGTTTTAGTTGAAAAGTGTACCCAGGAAGAAGATTCCTCCTGGGCACAGGGGGAGGTAGCGAGGGAAGCAGAAGGCTAAGGCAAGTGACTTAGGCATATTATTAGGTTGTACACAACAAGGCATGTAGAACAGATGTTAAATATGGAGTTTACAGAAGCTAGAAACAAAGTTAACACACCCCCTGGCACACAGCCTGTCTTATTCCTATTGTAGGAGTTAGCATCTAGTCACATGCATTCTCTTTCTCTAACCCAAGCTGAACCACAGGCATCCTCACTCTCATCTTACAGACTCGTGGTCCAAGAGCAAGTAAAATAGGATAGCAGGAAATGCCTGGGCCTTGGAGACAAGAAAACTTGTAATTGAATACTGACCCTGTCACTTATTAACAGTTTCTTTGAAAGGTAATTTAATCTCCTTAAGACATGATTTTGCTATTTATGAAAGGTAGAAAATAGAATCAATCTGTCAGGTTCACATAAATATTTGGGATAATGAATATGTGATATTGTGATACAATAAGAAATATATATTTGGTCTCTGCCCACCTTTTCTTAGACAGAGTTCCTAAAACTCTTGTAGATAAGGGTGCTAGGAGAATCTTTTGTTCTGTAGAGGAGAAGTAATATATTTTTCTTACTCATCACAAGGTTCATGACTGAGACCTCTACAACAAAAGACATATTAAAAAGAGAAAAGCCTACAAATGTGTTTAATGTAAGTTCTACATGATTCAGGAGCCTTCAGAAATCAACACTCAAAGAAATGGGAAAACTATATTTTTATGGACAGCCATGCAGAAGTATGACTGGCGGACAAAAAGGTCTGATCTAATGGTAATAAACTGGGAGGTAAACTTAGCAAGGCCCTGTTTATTCAGTTTCTTCTTGGTATCCCTGTGTGACATTTTTTTCCCTCTGGGTATAGGGCAAGCCATCTCTTTGTCTCCTGAGTGCCTTCAGGGGATAAGGGAGGAAGAAGGTCAGAGAGTTTTATGGTTGGCTTCCAGGAAGAAAGGGTGAGGACAATTTGAGTTTTTATCACCCACTTCATGAGAAAGAGGGAGGGAGAAGGTCAGAAAGATCTTTTGCAGTCTTCTCAAATGCCAAAGCACCGTATTTTGGGATTTTCTGCACCTCATCTGTTCTAATATCTTTGACCCCTGACACAGCTCCTGAGAGCTTTGTAATTTCCTGAGTGATAGGAGCATTTTTTGTTCTCATGAGGTAATTCTTGGAGGACTCCTGCATAGCCTCAGAATAGGGGCTGGTTGGCAGGAGAACCAACCATGTGATTACAGGGTTGGAACTTTCCACCCCACCTCCGGACCTCTGGGGAGGAGAGAGGGCCTGAAGGCTGAGTTGATCACCAGTAGCCAGTGGTGTGATGTAATCAATCATTCCTACCTAACGAAGTCTCCTTAAGAACTCAGAAAAACTGTTTGGAGAGCTTCTGCATTGCTGAGCACACGGAGGTGCGAGGACAGTGGTGTAGCCTAAGAGGGCATGGAAGCTCCGTGTTCCCTGCCCATATCTTCCCTATACATCTCTTCCATCTGGTTGTTCATCTGTATCCTTTATAGTAAACCAGTAAACATAAACTATTTCTCTGAGTTCTGTGAGCTGCTCTAGCAAATTGATCAAAGCTAAGGAAGGGGTTGTAGAAATCCCAGATTTATAGCTGGCTGGTCAGATGTACCAGAGGCCTGGACTTGCGATTGGCATCTGGAATGGCGGCAGACTTGTGGGACTGACCCCTTAGCCTGTGTGTTCCACCACTGTCTCCAGGTAGATAGTTTCATAATTAAATTGAATTACAGGACATCCAGTTGGTGTCCCCTGGGGAATTGGTAGTTGGTGAGGAGACATCCCCACACACATTTTGATACCCAGAGGTGAAGTATTGTATTGAGAATGGTGGGTAGAGTATGAGAGTAGAAAAAAAACATTCTTTCCCATTTCAAACAGAATGTAATATGCCCGGCCTATTTTAATTAAGATGTTTTTGTTAGTATCATTATTATTATTAAGATGCACAAATTTGGGAATCCTGAACTGAACTCAGGGCTCATGAGAACCTGGTATTCATAAAAATTCAAAATAGCTGGGACTATTAACCAGATTTAACCCTTTGAAATTGTTACTCAAATAGGCTTACTTTAATTCACCCATTGGCAGCTGGAATACATCTTTGAGTTAAATGAACAATACACAGTTTTATATTACCTGACCTGTTGCATGTTTATGTTAGACTTATGTTATGACCTGTTTCTTTTAGACTTGTTTAAAAAAAAAAACAGCAAAAAAACTTGGCTGGGCATGGTGGCTCATGCCTGTAATCCCAGCACTTTGGGAGGCCGAAGCGGGTGGATCACCTGAGGTCAGGAGTTCAAGACCAGACTGGCCAACATGGTGAAACCTGGTCTCTACTAATAATACAAAAATTAGCCAGGAACGGTGGCACGAGGCTACTTGGGAGGCTACTTGGGAGGCTGAGGCAGGAGAATCGCCTGAACCCAGGAGGTAGAGGTTGCAGTGAGCCGAGATCGCACTACTGCACTGCAGCCTGGGCAACAGAGTGAGACTCTGTCTCAAAAAAAATCAACAAACGAACAAACAAAACTTAAGATCTCTTGAGTTGCCATCTCTTTCTAGTAACCTTTGCTTTACTGTCTTCTGTAGTAAGTATTACAGAGAAACAAAATGTCTGCCTGAGTTTGGATGTGTTTGTGTGTGGTGGTTGTTTATATGTATCTGTGTGCTCATAAAGGGATATTTTATGCTTGAGGGATATTTTTGGTGGAAAAATGGAAAAAAATGTTGGCTTATGTCTGGGTTTTGTTTTTTCTTTAAATTCTTCTTTTTTGGGCAAAATATTTCAATCTTGAATATAGTATTTTCCAGGTAAAAAAAGTTTCTTTTATTTTTCTCACAATCATTGCTTCAGTGCTGTCTTTCTATTTTATTCTTCTTAGGACTCTCTTTGCAACTTTATTGAAATCCCTACATTAACCTTCCGTGTCCTTTAACTTAACAATTTGAATATTTTTATCTGCTTTCCCTGAGTTTGGGGAGAATTTCTGGTTACAAATTTGAATTTTTAAGATAAGTCACTGGTTAGTAAGCCTTCATTAATTTTATTAAGCTTGTTATTTATGTTTTGTATCTCCATGTTTGATACAGTTTTGTAGAAACAGGTCCTTTTGATTCCTATTGTAAGCACATAATACAGATGTTCTAAAGCACTTTCCCGTTTTCCTTGCAGTAAATTTGTTATTTTATAGGAAGACGTTTGCTCTGAATTCTCATGGTGATCCCTTGCTTTTGAACTACCATATCTTTTTTATATGCCTTGTACATTTTTTTGGTCTTAGTTGTTCACTCTTGCAAAGGAATAGCTAGGCTTGTCAGGGATTGGGAATTGAAAGGGGATCTATCAGGCATGCGTATGAGACCTTGTTTGAAATTTTTACACCCAGATGAAGGGTAAAGAACGGTACCTGGTTTCATTTTGCCAGTTCAAAGATCCCTTCAGCCGGTGGGGAATGGGGATAGAGCAGAAGCCAGAGCCAGAGTTGGAGAAGAGCATCAGAAGCAGCTATACCTGGGAGCTTTGCCCAGAATTTCTGTTTTGCGTTTGGCATGCAGTCAGGATTTTTCTGGGGCAGGGCCCCTGCTATTGTCTGGCACAGTCACACCCTTTAAGATCTAATGGTATCTTTGCCATTTCCCTTTACCAAATGTGGCTGCCAGGACAAATTTCAACCCAGAGGAAAGCCGCCACAGAGGCTTCAGGCTTGGCAAGGCCTCCAGGATGAGAAGTGCTTTAGGTGTCACTGGTGGGATGTGGATTTCTTCTTCCTGCTCCCCTCCCTCTCTGTGATCGCATGTGCTATTATCCCACCTCCTTCATGCCCAGCGCTCACAGCCTTTGTTTCTCTAAGTTACGCCGTAAGTCAGCACTTCGTTATATAAAACCCAAAAGGATAAGACCCTGCCAAGCTTGGCCCAGAGTTCTACAACCTGAGGAGTTTGCTTGGATGTTGGCTGATTTTGCTTCAGGGTATTTTCCTGTATCTCCTTCATGTCAGGCATTCAGTCATATAATCTCTGGAGCAGGAGTGAGGAATCTGTATTTCTTAAAAGCTTCTGAAGTGATTGGAATGCAGCTGACCCTTAGATATCTGACATTTATTTGCAAATCATGAACCTGAGAACAAGAGCTGAAAACACATGTGCCAATGTGTCTTTCTAACATTTTCTGAGCACCTACTTTATGCAAATTGCTCCGCTGTGACGGTGCTGCTGCGTAGGATAGCAAGGAGTACCAGGGGGAGAAATGTATAACCTAATTAGGCAGAAAAGAGGTTTTGCAAAAATAGTTAACATTTATCCAGTGCACTTCCCTTAGCACTTCATACACATTAGCTGGAATTGATCCTTGCAATAACCCCATAACCCCAGGATTGGGAAACCATTATTTTCCCTCCTCTACAAATAGGAAAACAGAGGTTTTAAAAGAGGTAGGAAGCTTGTCAGCATCACACAGGTAGCAAGTGGCAGGGCTTAGAACCTGAGCATGCAAAGTTTGTCTCCAGGCTGCATTTTAAATCTATTCTATTGCCTCCCACAGAAGGAGATAATGGACAGGATCGTTGATCTGTGGTTAAGCCAAGTGGAAATTCAGATTCTAAGTGTTGTGTGTGTTCAGAGGAGTGATGCATCACAGAAAAGGCAACTTGGCCTGGGAGTAGGGGTGTTTGGGCCAGGGGAGGCATAGTGGGTGCCACTGGGGAGTTGGGCTCTTCTCACAGTTGCATCTAAGCAGCCAGTCTAGAGTGCCCTGTCTCTCACATGCCCTGAATATCCACTTCCCTCCTTCTCCCCAGTCTGCCATTTACAGCCAGTGTTGATGGAGGCTGTACCCACCTGTGTTTGCAAGAAGCCTGAATGCTCCCTTGTCTATTTTTAAGCTGTTTGCCTATGACAGGGTACGAATAAGAAGATGAGAACATCTCTAATATGACTTTAGAGGCCCTGTGTGCCATTTCAGCTTCAGTTTGTTGTTTTCCCCTTTCTCTTTAGGATAGTAAAGATTGGCTACTGCCTCTGATCTTGTCAAAGAAGCATAAAAAGGTCATTTACTAGCTTTCGGGATAATTTATCCAAGTGGATTTCCAAATATTTTGTGCAAACCTAATGTAAATATCTTGTAAAAATTGTAGCGTAAATGCATCAGTCACATTCAGGGGAACATCAGAGGGAAGAAATGTTTTCAACGTTTTATTTTCTGTGATGTTATTAGAATTTGGTAATATATTATGTCATTGTTATGACTAGGAATTTAGTAAGTGATTAACTATACAAGTTGCTTCGGTTGACTTTACACAGAAAAAAGCAGAGAAATAGTCTGCCCCTAAGAGATGTGTTATCTGAGATAAATGTAAAACAAATAACACTGGCATAAATATTAAGTAAAACCAGAAAGGATGAATCCCTCTGAGAAAGGGAGCATAGCACAGCATTTAGTGTATAGTATAGAGTATGCTCTAGTATAATATTTAAGAACACAAATTCTAAAGCCAGGCTGCCTGATTTCAAAGCCCCACTCTCCATATAGCTGTCTGACCTTAGGTAAGTCAAAGCTTCATTTTTCTCATGTGTAACATGGGGATGCCAATCATATCTATCTCATAAGTTTGTCGTGCTTATTAAGTAAGTATACATACAGCATACATATGTTATTTAAACTATTTGTATTGTTTTTTTTTTTTTTTTTTTTTGAGATGGAGTCTCGCTCTGCCACCCAGGCTGGAGTGCAGTGGCCGGATCTCAGCTCACTGCAAGCTCCGCTTCCCGGGTTTACGCCATTCTCCTGCCTCAGCCTCCAGAGTAGCTGGGACTACAGGCGCCCGCCTCATCGCCCGGCTAGTTTTTTTTGTATTTTTAAGTAGAGACAGGGTTTCACCGTATTAGCCAGGATGGTCTCTATCTCCTGACCTCGTGATCCGCCCGCCTCGGCCTCCCAAAGTGCTGGGATTACAGGCTTGAGCCACCGCGCCCGGCCTTTTTTGTATTTTTTTAGTAGAGACGGGGTTTCACCGTGTTAGCCAGGATGGTCTCGATCTCCTGACCTCGTGATCCGCCCGTCTCGGCCTCCCAAAGTGCTGGGATTACAGGCTTGAGCCACCGTGCCCGGCCTGTATTGTTTATCTATCCCATACATTTAGTAAATCTGAAGGGAAAAACTAATAGCAAAATCATGAAGAGTTGTCAGAATGCCAATTATAAACGTCTTTTGCCTTGATCAAAGATATTACCACAAGATAGTGTTGGCTGAACTTGATTTCTCTGTTGTTAGAGGCAAAAGAGGAAAATGGAAGCATTTCTTACATGTTGCTGGATTTTATTGGACAAAGATCTATGTAGTGCCTACTGTGGGTCACACTCTGGCCAGAGAATTATGCAGATATTAACTTATTTAGTTATTTATTTAAATGGAGTGGGGAGGTCCTTATCATTCCCTCTTTTCAGATGAGCGGAGTGATATACAGGGGATAAAGTAATGACTCCAAACCACGCAGCTTATCAACGGCAGAACTACAACTCACACAGGACCTTGGGCTCCTTGGTCAGTGCTGGGAAACCCCACACTATGCTGCCTCTCTTAGTATTTGAGTGCTCGACCCATTGAGCAGAACGTTTTGTGACGACACATATAGCTTTGACTATAAACGAGTAAAAGGAGCAGTAACTAACTGATTTTTCTACTTGCCTATCCCCTTTGACTCAGCTACCATTGGATCCTTAGTCCCAAGGAGAATATCAGAATAGAGACATCAAGGAAATCCTGGAGAGAGGCAGGGTGGAGGGAGTGGGATATGTTTTAATTTTTCTGTAACAATGTTTGGCCTCTCATTTGCTAGCTTTTCTTACCATGTCATGGATTTCTACAATTATTCAATGTAGAAATTGAAAGTAGAAATTATTCAGTGTAGGCTTGTACAATGGAACAAGCCTTACTACAGTCTTCCCAAACCTAAAATTGCATACGATTTGCCCTGGGATTTGGGGAAAGATTTTGGCTCTGTGGGTCTGGGTGTGGCATTTCTAACAAGCTCCCAGGGGATGCTTCAGGCTTTGGGATCAAAAATCCTTGGAGTTCTATGTGTCAACTCCTTTACTTAACAATTAAAAACAATGAGGCCCAGAAAGATCCAGAAACTTGCCCATGGCCTCATGCTTACATTGAGATATGTCAAAAAGGCAGATCAAAACAAGATATATAACTTTTACATCACTCAAGAAGGCCCCTCTCATTAATCCTCATGACATCTTCATGAAATCTTACTCTTCTACTTACGATAAAGTAAACTGAAACACAGGGAAGAAAAATTACTTACTTTAAGCCTACTCAATAAGTTGTATCATACCTAGAGTATAAAGTAGATTTAGTCATACCCCTCTGGCATTAAAGTCACCCCTTTAAATGGTATGCAGATCAGTGATGGGAGAAATCCATGCACTGAGGATTAGCATTTGTGTCATGGAGCTGGATTAAGGCATATCAATGTAAAGTCCACTCAAGTTGCCTTTTATTTTGAGAATATTTTTTTCTCCATTTGAACAACTTAATTTACAAACCATTAAGTAGAGATTCAACTTTCAGGATCATGTGGTCTTTCTTCTCTACTGAGGCTATTTGGAATGCTATTCTCATGTCTCAAGTACCTTTGAGAAAAATCATTGATAGAAACCACATGATGTTTTTGTGTTTTTATATCTGACACTTGCCCAAGGACAGGTTCAGTTTCTGTGTTTACTTATCTATACCTACTCTGACTCCACAGAAAATTTAAGGTCACCGATATGCTTATTTTTGCAGGGGCCTTGGTCAGTTGCTCTAGAATTCAACTGTCTTGCTGTGTCTCTGTTAGGGGCCAGGGGCTCCACATACCTCATTGAATCTGTACAATAATCTGATTCAGTCAGCCTTGTTCCTGTGCATTCAGAGATGAGAAGAGTAGAGCCCAGGGAGCTTAAGTAAAATCCCTTACGTCAAACAGTATAGAAAATGGCAGCACTGTGATTCAAACTAAAATCTGCTGGCTTCCAAAACATCATGCCCTGCTTCCCAACATTTGGCTAAATGTAGCTTTAGTTGTCTGGAAACCTCATAGACTGGCTTTTTTGTTTTGTTTTGTTTTGTTTTGTTTGGTGGTGCTTCTTGTTTTTGTTGTGAGGCTTAAGGTCAGCCCTGAGCGAAATTTTGAATTAGACCATTTTCTGCCATCTCTCTCTCACTTGCTCCTCTGTTCCTCAAGGGACCCACGGCAGCTTCCCATCTGAGCCTGCCTGGGCCTCTCCCCTGCTGCCTCCCCTTATATTTTGGGTATCATTTTTTTTTTTCTTGGCTACCTATCACATTCAAAGCAATATCTGCTTGCATTTATTCCTACTGGAAATGTTATTTTAATTACAGGCTTGTGAAGACATTAGAGTGCAATCCCAAATATTCTCTAACTAGAATTTTTGGCCTGGTCCACCATTGGAGAAGATTGACTTAAAGATCTTCCTGCTCCTTCAAATCATACCTTGTAGTCCACCAACCTTTGCTGCATCAAGGGTTATCAGCCTCAGAACTATTAATAGTTTTGGCCACCAAACTATTAATATTTTGGGCGTGGTGGCTCATGCCTATAATCCCAGCACTTTGGGAGACCACGGAGGGCGGATCATTTGAGGTGAAGAGTTTGAGACCAGCCTGGACAACATGAAGAAACCCAGCCTCTACTAAAATAAAAATTAGCTGGGCGTGGTGGCACACACCTGTAATCCCAGCTACTTGGGAAGCTGAGGCAGGAGAATCGCTTGAACCAGGGAGCAGGAGGTTGCAGTGATCATGCCACTGCACTCCAGCCTGGGCGACAGAGCGAGACTCTCTCTCTCTCTCATGTGTGTGTGTGTGTGTGTGTGTGTGTGTGTATATATATATATATATATATATATATGGCAAAAAAATATATGTATATGAGAGAAAAAATATATATGAGAGAATATATATTTTATATATATGAGAGAATATGTATTTTATATATATAAAACATACATTTGGCCATATATTTGGCAAAATATATATAATATAATATTTTATATATTATATAATGTATTATATTTTTATATATTATATATAATGTATTATATATTATATAATGTATTATATATTTTATATATCATATTTTATATATTATATAATGTATTATATATTTTACATATTATATGTAATATATTTCATATATTATATAATGTATATTTTATATATTTATACAATATATTTTATGTATTATATAATGTATTATATATAATATATATTTTATATACGCATATATTTTACCAAATAAATCTGTGAGGGCAGTTTGTCTCCAGGCATTGCTAAATGTCCCCTGAGGGGTAAAATCAATCCTGGATGAGAACCATCATTCTACACGAAAGTTAAGTTCTGCTTAAAGTGGTTATATAAGCAACACTTTGCTTCTTGTCAGAAATGGGAATCCATTCCTAATACTTTTAAACTGTATCTATAGTTTGTTAAGCTTACACTTTGACTGAAATGTAGATGGAGAAAATTGAATAATTTTTTCTCAGTTGTTAAGTGGCTTGACTTCCTCTCTCCCATAAACATTATTTCTGCTTTTAAAAGTGTAACACACTCTCGTGGAAAATAGCATAGTCCTAGTCAGAAACTGAGGCCAGAGACTGACTTTCTATTTACAGGCTCTTCAGACTTAGACAAAATTAACTTTCAGAGATCTCCACTTTTGTATTTGTAAAATGGGAATTTTTCCTGGGACAACACATTCTCTGCTTCTGTAAAAGGGATGAGATTTCCACTCTACCTCCCAGAGAGGGAAAATTGTGAAATTACAGAATGAACACATTTTGATTTTCCCCACCTCCCACTCATGCCTCCCCAGAGATAAAAGGGAGCTCAGCTGCTTGGTGAATTTGGAGACGGGACTGAGTGTGCCCAGCTCAGGCTCTTTCCCTCTTCAGAACTGCCTGCTTGCCAGTCTCCCTGGCCTCACCTGCCCCTGACTTGGAGGTGTGTCGTTTTTTCCTGGGGGCCAGGTATGACTTGGGCGAGGTATTAGGAAACCCGGTGAAAGCTTAACAGTAAGCCTACCTCTCCAATCCACTCCAAGAGCTGACATTTGGATCTTAGCTAGCTCCAAGTGCACATTGTAAGGAAAGTGTTCCTTAGGGCTCCGAGAGTCTTAGCTGAGCCTGGAACTATTGCTCACCGTGGTAGAGACGGGTAAGCAAAAGGAGCAGGGCAAATCGCCTAACCTGGTGCCTGGTTACATGGCAGATATCCAACATGACCTAATTCTCATTTAAATAGTTATGTTTTATTATTTTTCTCTAAGCATATTAAAGCTAAATACCCTTTCTTCTTAAAGCTAAATACCCTTTTAGTTTTTTGTTATTTAGCTCACAGGCCACGTTAAAGGAGGAACAATGTCTAAGGGAGGAAAAAGCTCAAAGATCTTCATAGCAGTGTGGAAGTCAGGAGGAACCTAATTAGTTTATTGAGGAAGTATAAGCCTCAATAAATTTCATAGTTTTCCCTTGCACTGAGATGTGCTTGACTTTTATCTTAAAACACAACTTCCTATTTCTCAGTCCTGGCAACATCTTTCAGAGAAATCTCAGGTTGACTTTTTCTGTATTTCTTTTCCTCCTATTTTCCCCTTTTTTCTTATTAATTGTCTCCCTTGTTTTTGCACTTGCTCATCCTTCCCCCATCCCCATCTCCTTTCTTTCTTTCCCTCCCCTCTTTTTATTTTTGCAAGTTGAATGAAAAGTAGCGTGGAGTGTCTTACAAACACTTTGAGCAGGCAGCTTATCGGTTCTTAATCTTGGTGCACAGTCCTCTAAATTATGGGAAGAGGAGATGGTGCATACTTTGCAGAAGACCTCGCTGAGTGCAGAGCTGGCTCTATCCTTATCATGGTCACCATCTGTCAGTGATGTACAGAAGAGCCTTGTGCTGGTGAAACTTTGGCCAGGTGACTTCTAAGAGCATTCTAGACTTCCAGGCCAAAGGATTCAGGCAGCAAACACCTAGGGTGAAATTCAGATAGTACCCATTCCCCTCTCCCCTTTCCATTTCACTATTTCTGAAGAATAAAGCCAGTGTGACCTGAAGTCAAGAGAGCCATAATGAAGCCCTAAAATGTCCATCACCAATCAGCAAACACCTTCTTTCCCTGAGTTGGAGCGTGGATAACCTCGTGACTAATTTGCCACATCTTTTTGTAATAACAAGGAATTTTTAAGGTGTTTATCCCATCCACAGCTTTTTAAAGCAGCGAGTTCATTTAAATAATTACCTAGTCATTTAGTTAATGCATTCTTTTTTAAACTTGACTAACTACTGCGTATGTGGTTTTGATGGAAAAAGAGCCCCCTTTATGTAATAGCACTGTTTTTTCCCCCGCAAAATAAATGCAACACAATTATTTTACTGCAGAGAAATTAGCTCATTTGCAAATGCCACCTCAGAACACAAGAAGAATGGCATTTATTGAAGCACTAATAAAGGCACCATGTTAGAATAATTTTATGCTGACGGGCCCACAATCACTCAATATTTTAAGAGCTGTCATCACACCAGCATGAGCTGCATGCAGAAGTACAAATTTATGCTGTGACATCATGGAACTAAGAGTATAATTGGAATAAAATTACCCAGCATCTCTTTGGCATATACTGGCATTTCTGAGCCTTTCACTGCCCACCCAGAGTGGATCTTGGTCTTTGCACCAGTGGCCACAGACTCTGTGAATGCGGGATGCACAAGGCTCATGGTCGTGGGCCCTCCAGGTGTCTCTAGGGGATACTTTTCAGTAGGTACTCAATGACCTGTGCCATTACTAAACAGAGGGCTGCCCAGGCCTAGAAAACTGCAAGAATCACAAATCAGCCAAAGCCATTCTTTAGATATGGATAATTAAGCAAACAATCGCCATACAATGGTTGAAGACCTCATAGCATCAATTTTAGCAAGTTTATAAATTCTAGTCATGGCTCATGGTTACATGCTAAGCTTGAACAAATGAGAATGTCTGCATAAAAATAGGGACTTTAAGATTCTACCTTTTGACTTTTTACTGCATTTTTGTTCTCACTGGGTCTTAGGGTGGGGGGTAAAAAACAACACCTGACAAAAGATGGCAGTAAGTGTGGAGAAAGGGCACAGACTTCCCTGTCATGTTTAGACATGACACGCTGCTTGAAATCTCGCATTTCCTCGGCGCCTTTTAGGCATAATCAGATGTGCTCTACACTGTGGAAGAAGGTGCTAATGTGAGTCTTCAAATCTGGGCTGAATTCTGTGAGTTGGTAAGTTTGGGCACTCAGGTGTGCCTGTCTGTCAAGGGATTTGAGGGGGGAGGGGCAGTGGGAATACTGACTTCTGCAAAGCACAAGACACTGTTCCCCTCTGGGGTGCTGAATGCGTGGAGCTGGTTGAGACTCTCTGTAGCCTCTAAGGTGGGAGAGTGAGGGTCTTTAGTAAGCTTGGTGGGAGAATTAATTTAGATGTAAGAGAGGAAATGTCATTAACAGCCCGACAGTTGGTAAACATAACACATTCCTGTGAGTGGATGACAGAATATGGAGGCTGTTGGGATGAAGAATGTAGGTGTTGGTTGCTCTGATGCTGTGTTTGTATAATGCTCTCTGTGGTAGGCAGAGTGATTGCTCCGAAGTTGTCCACATCCCCAGCCTCCAAACCCATGAATACATTACTTTATATGGCAACAGGGACTTTGCAGATGTGATTAAGAGTCTCGAGATGCCGAAATTATCCTGGATTGTCTGTGGGCCCAATGTAGTCACTGGGGTCCTTATAAGTGAAAGAGGGAGACAGAGAATCAGTCAAAGGCGGAGATGTGAGGACAGAGCAGAGATTTAAGTAATGTGATGACTGGCTTTGGAGATAGAAGGGCCCATGGGCTGAGAAGTGAGGAAAAGAAATGCATTCTCCCAGAGCCTCCAGAAGGCACTCAGCCCTGCCCAATCCTGAGTTTAGCCCTGTGACACCTACTTTGGACTTCTTACCTCTGTAACTATAAAATAATAAATCTTGGCCCTGTGCTGTGGCTCATGCCTGTGCTTTGGGAAGCCGAGGCAGGCAGGTCACCTGAGCCCAGAAGTTCAAGACCAGCCTGGGCCACATAGAGAGATATAGACAAAGAGAGACCCTGTCTCTGCAAAAAATACAAAAATCAGCCGAGCGTCGTGGCTCATGCCTGTGATCTTAGCTACTTGGGAGGCTGATGTAGGAAGATTGCTTGAACCCAGAAGGTTGAGGCTGCAGTGAGCCGTGATGGGGCCACTGCACTCCAGCCTGGAATACTGGAGTCTAATCTATAATTCAAATATTTTTTGAATTATTATTCAAAAAATAATAACTTAAAAAAATCTGTGTGGTTTTAGGCCACTAAATCTGTGGTCATTTGTTATAGCAGTAATAGGAAACTGATATAGTCTCTTTATTTATTAGTATCTTAAATACATTGAAGTTGTTAAGTTTTTGGCATTTGATGAGTTTTTGATTACTGTGTAAACTAAAGCGCACTTTCTAAAACCCTGTATTTTTCATACAAATTAATTTTAAACATGATTTTTTATTAGAAAAAAGATTTTTGCTAAAGTGCAAGTAAACATAAGGTGATCTCAGTGGAGAATAATAAGAAAGTACCAGGCTTTGGAATCAGATAGCCCAGGGTTTTCTACAGTGCCATGTGTATTTGAGTAACCCTGAGTTTTAGCTACCTGACTTGCCAAATGGAGATAATAATAATTTCTTCATAGAGCTGTCATAAACAGTAAATAAGGCTGTGTTCTTAAAGCTTCTATAGTACATAGTCGTTTCTTCGCTTATTTTATTGACATTTAACAGTGTAGATTGTGGCAATTATATAGTTGTGGCAATTTTACCATATGGCCACACATTCTTTGACATTTACTTCATCTAGAAGTGATGTTTATGTCCACTCCTTTTTATTCTATGTGGCTGTGTAATATTTGGAATATAGCAGAATATATTTGGAATATAGCAGGAAGGATGCCATATATGTTTTTCTAAGAGTAGACCATGAATGGCTTTGTTTGTTGAAATGCTCATTCCTGGAGCCCTGAGCTACCAGGTCAAAAGCAACTATCCTGATTTTTCCATGCTGTGAAGAAGCCCAAGCCTCATGGATAGGTCATCTGTCCACATTCCAGTGGATAGTCCCATCTAAGCCCAACTTTTGAGTCATTCCATTTCAGGCACCAGACATGCAAGTCAAGAAGCCCCCACATGGGTCTAATCCTAGAGGTTGCAGCCTCCCAAAGCCCCAGAGTTTTGCCAGATGTGGCCCCAGACATCTTGGAGCAGAGAAGTTATTCTACTGTGCTCTAAATTCCTGAACTAGGGAATCCATGAGTCTAATAAAATGGTTGTCACTTTCAGTCACCAAGTTTGGGATGATTTGTTATGCTGCGATAGAATACTGGAGCATTAGATTATTAACCAATGTTAGTGAAAAATACAAGGCAGAGAAAAGTGTGGTGCTAAAACAAGAACCCGTTGCAGATCACTAAGTCAGCAATAAAACACAGAGAAATGTATTTACACGGTTTTTCAAATGCATTCTCTTTGTAAAAAGTAAACGCACTGTATATACTTTATTTTCCTTCCAATTGCAGTGTCATTAAAGGATCTTTTCCTTCTCATTTTTCTAAATTAGGAAAGGAGCCATATCTTTATAAACATCAGACAGGATGCCTTCTGGATCTTCTGTGTGTGTCCCTGTTTCATCAGAAGATAATTGTTTGAAAATACACATTTGAATGGGAAAACTAGCTCTAATGAAAGGAGACAACGTCTTGTTTGTCCAGATGATTAATTAACAAATCTTGGACTTCCTATTCCTCCCCGTAATAGCTTCTTTATTTGTATGTTATTGTTATCTCTCTCCTCTTTCAGATTTGAAATGCAATATTAATCATTTGCTAGACATACAAACAAAGGATTGCAGCTAGATTATATTGATAGGATCACAGTATTTGTGTTATGCAGAACCTAATCGCATCTCTCCATTTTTGGATGACTTGGCATTGTCTCACAAATCAGCTACTTGCAGGATTTCCAGCGGGCACAGAAATGGGATGCTCGCCCAGACTTCAAAGTTTGGCAAACATAATGAGATAGACCTTACAATGGCTGCTAGTGTATGTATTTTCATGGACTCCCCCTACATCCTGTTTTAATTTAAACACATATGTTCATTATTTTTGAAGTACATGCATATGCTTGAATATTTATTTGGAAATAAACAAAATCATTTTCATCCCAATTATTTTTTAAATTCTAAGGATAAAGTGACACAAAGAAATCAATATTTCAGAGTATGTACGTAGAATAAATGGCTAACTGAAAGTTTTGACAGATCTACAATATTTTACAAAAGGAATGAAATGTTTGCTTTTCTTAATTTAATGCTTGTCCGAAATAATGAAGTAGAGAAGAAAAGTGAGTTAAAATTTCACTGTATTTGTTGGATCTTCAAGAACATCATGCTACCTTTCCTTGCCTCAGGAAGGAAATTAGAAATTGTAAAATGCTATTGACTTTCAGCCCTATCATGAATTGAATGTGATGGAAAAATGAATCATAAATGGAGAGATGTATTTTTTAAGGAATATTTTGTTTAAAATTCTTATTTTCTCCAGGTGTCCATTGCTGTTACCCCTGGCTTCTCACAGATCTGATCCTCACACTGCCCTCCGGCTTTAGCTGATGTTCCCTTACTGCAAACAGTGCTTTTCTGAAAAGCTGAAGCCTCTTGCATCACATTTCTTTGGCTAGCAAATGTGCTTTCTTTGTTGAAAAATGATAAAGTCATTAAGTCATTACTTCTCAGCAATAAGACTCTTTCTGCATTCATACAAGTCATCTGTAAGACCCACGTTTCTGGACAAGCCTGTATTTGGGGAATACGATGAGACAATCTCTGACCTGAAGTTTCTTTAACTTACTGGACATTTTAAGAAAACTAATGCAGAATTCTGGATGAAAGCAGATAAGAAAACGAATATTTATTTTAGAGTGAGAAAAGAAACCACAATAAACTATTGGAGTCTGAGATTCAGGCCCCTTTGTTTTGACATCCTTTCAAACAACTGGCCAGAAATGACCTCATAGAATGTTTCCTCCCACAGCCGGGCTTTTCCTGTTGCCTAGAACATCCAACAGCTCCCGTGGAGTCGACATGCTCAGTTTTGAGTGTCAGAGACGCCTTGAAGCTTAAGCTCATTAACTTCAGGGCAAATTTGCCTCTGGTCTAGTGAATGAATAAATTTTGCCAACAGAAAGCAATCACAACTGACACTATTGAACACTAATTTTGCATGGACCACTGTTGCAAGTACTTTACACGTTATTGACTTATCCTCTCAGCAATACATTTTGTCCAGACCCAACAGCCACTCAGGTGGAAATAGGAGTTTCCCTGTGTATAATTGTATAATTTCCTTTGTATAATTTTAAAAACATAAGTATAATACATGTGCAGGGCTGTTTATAGCTCATACTCATAGATGAGGAAATATTCCACAAATACTTAAAGGCAAATTCGTGGCAATACTATAGATTTCACTAAAATAATCAGAGAAACATTAATATACCAAACAAAGACATTCTTATCAT
This sequence comes from Rhinopithecus roxellana, assembly GCF_007565055.1. NCBI lineage: Eukaryota > Metazoa > Chordata > Mammalia > Primates > Cercopithecidae > Rhinopithecus > Rhinopithecus roxellana. The sequence goes on from NC_044564.1 coordinate 28,708,857, forward strand.
GTAATAAATTCTGAGTCTAGAGTGAGTATGCTACTGAAAATTATTATTATTAATTTTTAAAATGAAGAATTAACCATTATACCTTGTTGAACTGAAGAAAGGTTCCTTGTGTAGGACTTTTCTTCTCATTTGGTTATTTAATATTGTGAGACCAATAATATCAGAAAAGAAAACACTTTCAAGGACATCTAGTCAATGCTTTTGCAGAAGTGCCAATTATAAATATTAAGTACTTTAATCAAGTTTCATAATTTGTAAATATTCCTCTTCTCACACATGACAGATTATTAAGATGTCTAATATATCAGTAAAAACTGGCATAATTGTGTTAAAATGGGTAGACGTTGGTCTAACATACATGTTAAAACTTCCTAAAATAATTTTTTCAATGTTCTTTGAAGGGTAAATTAAATGACAGATAAATGTTAGATTTGGCATTGCCGGAATTCAGCCCATAGTGAATGTCCACAATTAAGCTCAAATCATAGTAAAAACACAGTTGGAGCTAAGAAGAGGCCTCCAAGTGTGGAATGTCAGCTCTTAAATGGAACAAGCAATAAAAGTGTTCACAAATAACACTCTGTTGTGACAGATGTTTTCTTAGTACTTTCCATATAAGCCTAACTTATCTGTGTTATTTATTTTAACTGTCCCCCTACACTTTGTATTTGTTTAAACTTTTTAAAGCAATTTATTATAATGTATTCTTTGGGTAAAACAGAATCCATTTGGATGGTTTAAACAAGAAAACTCAAAAGATGGGACTACTTAACAGAGGCGTAAGAAAGTTTTGGAACTTACCTTGTAGGATGCATGTTAAGGCACCCAGGGAGTAGCAGCAGCTAAAAGCCTTTGGTGCTAGAGGGGCAAAGGTGAAAGGAGTATTACAAGAATCCAGTAACACCTGTCACCATGAGAAGTAAGTAAAGTAAATAAACTCTACAAATTATTATGTTTTTAAACCTAAAAGTTCAACTATTGGTTTGCTTAAGAATGGGTATGTCCATGACTCAGGGATGAATCCAAGCTTGGAGGAGCCTGAAGTTTATACAAATGGGGGACCCTTTTTAAGAGCATGACAGAATTACAACTGACAATTGCTAAGTCTTCTTCAGGGGCATTGGTAGCAGGCCAAGCAAGTGAAAGAGTTGCCCTAGAAATTGAGTTTCCTTGGCTTTTCAGCAAATGTGTCTCCACTCTTGATGCACGCTTCTTGCCTGCCAGCTACTTGGTAGGCTCTTGTGAACTGACATCTGCCAATTTGGTCGCAGAAAATTTGATGATTCTTTTGGATAGATGATGGTATGAAGTTAGGTGAGCCATCCAAGAAGTCTGTGGTGGAGAGGGTTAGCAGCTTCCCTACAATGCCGCTACCTGGTACAATGAAAGGAAGTCTCAGACCACATTCTGTCACAGACATGGACAGTTATTAAACAGATATTTGCTAGCAAAGCAGGAACCAAAAACGAGGGCAGGACTAGTGTGAGGTGAGTGAGACCCTTGCCTAGGGCACAAAATATAAGGGGGTGCCAAAAAATGCAGTCATCAAAATAAATAACATTTTAATATATTATTTTTTAAAACCAAAATCATTGCAATAGACACATGATGAAAAAACATACAAGTTTTAAATAAAGATGGGATCGATATCACTGATTTTATCTTCTGCCTCAGACTTCAAAATGGTTTTGCATGGCACTGCAAAGGGTTGAAATCATCTCTTTTGTTAGCCCAAGAAATCCCAGTTCTCCATTCTTTGAGATGGTCCCAGCATTCTTCTCATGGTAGGTTGACCCAGGCTTCCAGAGTCAGTACTTTGCATTCTGGTTGGTGTCAGACAAACAGAAATCCTCCTGGGTAGCAGGCTGAGCAGGGCTCAAGCTTGGGTGCCATTTTTAAGGGTGCAGGTGAGGGCACTCACTGGATTCTTGGACCTTCTTTACGCACGAGATTAGAAAGTGTCGACAACGTGTGCTTAGTTATTACTCTGTGTATGTGGAATAGCTGGAGACCTTGTTTCTCACTCTGCTAACTTCACAATAAGAACCCATTCCTGACGTTCACTTTGAGGAAGGGTGAGAAGTTATGACTGTGCGCGTGGTGGCCTCCTCTGCTGTGTGACCCTTCCTCTTCGGATTGCCATCTGACTATCCCATCTGTGTGTTCTGGGTAGGCCACCCTTTGCACATTGCCGATTAGCATCTAGGCTTTGGCTAACCCTAGTGGCCGTGTCTCACTACGTTTGCGGGAGCATTTTAAAGCAGCTTAGGCATCTGGGCTCTGGGCATAGTGTGGGAAGCACAACAAAGTACTTACCCTCACAGAGTGAACGTTTAGCAGGGAAGAGCGTTCATAAAAAACAGGCAAACATATGTTACGATATTCTAACATCAGGTACTGATAAAAGCCATAAAGAGAAATGAAGCAGCATGGAGGGACAGGGCTGGATGAAAGGTCAGGGAAGTCTTCTAAGACAAGTGAGATTTGAGCGGCGACTTGAATGGGGTGAAGCAGTTGCTTTGCGAACATCTGGAGTGAAAGACTATTTCCCGCAAAGGCAATAGCAAGTGCACAGGTAACACATGTTAGGCAAATTATCACATTTATGTTGTGGAAGATCCAAATAAGAAAATAGAAAGCAAAGAAAACAAAAGCTTCCTATATTCCCACTCATCTGGGGTAGGCACTTGAACTAGTTCATTATGTTTCCTTCTAGATGTTTTCCTGTACATGTAAAACCCTATACCTGTCTTTACTTTCTCCTTTCTTTTTCCCTCCCTTCTTTTCTACACTTTCTGTCTCCCTTCTTTCCTTCATTTCTCTTTCTGTTTTAAAACTAGAAGGTACCATACACACTTCTTTGCAGTGTTTAAACAATTTTGTATTTGTTTTTCTTCAAGATCTTTCATTTTAGCAAAGTCACTTGCAGAGCAACCTCTTTCTATGATAAGTGTGCTATGGTACGGATGTGTCCAGATAGATTCAACTGGTCTTTGGTAAACAAATTTTGTAGTTCCAGTTCTTTACTATTAAAAGCAATACTGTGATACATATCCTGATATATATTTAATATGTATATATGTGTGTGTAAGTATACCAGTGCACGTGTCTCTTGCTAATCCTCAAGTGGGGATGATAGGTCAAATGGAATGCACTTTTCTAATTATGATATACCTTGCTGAAGTGCCTCACAAAAGGTTATGCTAATTTAGACTCCTGCCGCACTTTATGAGAGTTCCTGTTTTCTCATACTCTCACCAATATTAAGGAATGAACAGTTATTTACATCTTTGCCAGATGATGAATAAAATTTACATCTTCTCGTTATTGTAATTTGCATTTCTTTTCTTTTTAGTGAGGTTGAATATTTCTTCCTATGCTTATTGGCCATTTATTGTGGGAAAGTTGCTAATTATTAATCGAGGGTAGGAATTCTCACCTATTTCCTGTCTAATATGAAGGACTTCCACCAGCACATAGTACATCTTAAACAGATTAGAAAAAGATGTCCCTTCCTCGTGACACGTTACTGCCATCTACCAGAAAATTGCTATTATAGATAAACAAATCAAGGATGATTATAGTTGTGAGTGATTAATGGGGCTCTGTAGAGTTGTGCAGTGCTCAACCCACACATCTGTACGAGACAGCCCTGCTAATATTCAGGCTTAGTTTCTGATTCTCAGCCAACATAGCTGTTGTCATCTTTACCTCTCTAGCTTTCGTTCCTTGTGCCTTAGCTCTCTGACTGAGTCTAGGACAGAGTCCCCCACCCTACCCCACCCCGCTTTTTCCCCTAAATCTCTTGGGCTGTCTTGGTTTTTCCTTTCTGGCTCATTTCATCTGTCTTCAAACTTGACTCCTTCAGTGAACTGGTTGGTGCCCTTTTGTCACCTTCTACACAGGAAGAAGTAATTCATATTTTTCTATAAAACTTGTGAGTCAGAGTCACAGCTCCACCAGCATTCCTAATGCCTAGGAGAATTTCTGTGACCACGTCATCCATTTCTCTTTAAAAACACTTATCATTTACTTTCTTCTTAAAATGCCATTACCCTTCTAGGTTGTTGCACAATACATACAATCATAACATTGATCTGAGTGCTCACTAAAGGCAGGGCACTTTTCTCAGGTCTTTAAACCTGTGATCTTATTTTTTTATTTTCACAACTAAATGAACTTGATACTAATTACTATTCATATCACTGTTATCTGATTACTGTTACTACTATTAATAGTGTTTTTAGAGGCAAGTGGACAAGGAAAAGGAGGTGGAGATAAAGGAAGCAAAAGCTAGCAAATGTGCGCTCAAGGTTTGGAGCAAACATCCCATTCCTATCTTTTTAATAAGGGAGGGCACTGAGTTTACCTACTCAGAAATATAATAGAAGAGCTTAATGCCATTGGGCAAACTCTGCAACAACTCAACCCGCAAGAGGCTTGAGATAATTCAAGCCCTTTAGCTTCAGAATAAACTGATGAGGCTCACAGAAGGCTGTTTTCTCGGGAAGCACGTCCCTGTTGACCTCCCTTTAAAAGTGTACAAAGTTCATGGTTCCCCACGATCCACTGAGCAAATGTCACATGCCTCTGATAAAACTCAGTCCAACGAAAAATCAAGCAGGGGACTCTATTTGAAAATACCCAGATGAAAGCGTGTGTATATCTGTGGCAGGGCCTGGGGAAACGTTGTGAGGAGCACAGTGCATCCAGTACTGGAATTTGGAGGCTAAAAGCAGCCTTGGAAATCATCTAACTGAAGACTGTTATTTTCCAAACCTGGAAACTGAAGCCCTGGAGGTCTTAGTGACTTGACCAAGCTCACGCAACTGTTGAGTGACCCACCCTGATGTCCAAAATTATCCCTTTCCCCAAATGACCTGCCCCATTAAATGTGGAGACAAAGGTCTTCAGTTTTAATGTCAGATCTGTTGCTGATTGATTGTGCCACATTGGGAAAATTAGTTTATCCATATGCCTAGGTATTAGATTTCTAAAATTTCTTTGCTCCTTAACATGCAATGACCCAATTGTAAGTATTTTTAAAAATTTATTATTGTTGTTATTATTATTCCTAAACCTAGCTCTTTCTACAACCATTGGTTTTCATATTCATTGACTGTCCTCCAGGGGCTTAAGAATGGCCCCTGTGAGATGTCTTAATCTGTGTAGGCAGCCGTCGTGGGGCCCACCCAAGAAGGTGGATAGTGTGGAGCTGTCTCTGCGCAGTGCTTTGACTAGGAAAATGGCCAGCAGCCAGCATCCAAAACCAAACAATTGTCAGATGGCTGGGGAAAGAAAAATAAATGTTGAGCAAAGTCAAGAACTCAATAGCTGTTTCAGTGCAGCAGAAGGCTTCCTTTATGTCCATTTCAACTGGAGCATTGGAACATGTCTGAACCAGAGGGAACTACCATTTCCTGACCCCAAATGCCTGGGCTACAGTGGCCTGGGAGCGTTCTGTCAATCATCTGCCCCTCAGCCCGTGGAGCTTGGGCCTTTGGGACCACCACCAGTGGGGGTAGAATTTCTGCTGCTACAAAGTATTTTCTGCAACCCACCAAGCACATTAAGGATGATTTTTGAGCTCTTGCTACCCATACTGTCTGCACACAGTGCTGTGCTCATGCTTTTCGTGACATACAGAAATGTGTTCTCAAGCTTACACGGTCTTTTTGATGACATATGTTTATTTCCTGGACCAATTACTCTCTGCCTCTATACAGTACACTGTGGGGTTGACATCTTTTTATTTTTCCTAGATTGAAAATCCTGGATAAAAAACTTATTTTCACTCTATTCCTCAATCTGGGAGACAGGATTGTTTTCCATCCCCACCTCTCCTTATTCATACTCACACTTGTGTCTGTTTTCACATGTTGTACAGGGATGTTGTGATACAAATATTGTGTATTTGGGGACATCCAAACTCCATCTGTGTAGAGATTTGATCCTGGAATTGGCTATATTCAGATTTTCCAGGTACTAAATTTACTTTCAAATTTCTTTCTCTCTTCTTTTATTTTTCCATATCTTTTTTTCTCTTCCTCATATCTTCCTCTCACCTCTTTTTCTTCTTTGTTTCATTAAATTTCTTTTCCTTTGTATCATACTTAGAGTAGAGCCCAGTAAACACATCAGCAGAAATAAATTTCACAAATGCATATTTCCTTATTGCTCTTATCTTCTATTTAATAAAGTTTCTCATTAAAGAAGAGAGGCATTGTGAATTTTTTTAATCTGTGACAGATGAAAATAAACTTTTTTATCTGCAGAAAATCTTAGCAATAGCCTGAGGATAAACCAAGAAATATCTGTTTTGAGTAATTCTCTCAAACACAAATGGCTTCAAGGCTTTGAAGTAAATGTGTTTATTTAGTGTGAGGCAATTGGGAATAGTGAAGTCTGTGGCTGAACTAGAATGTCATGTCTAAAATCATTAAAATTTACTTTTTTTTTTCCCCATCACATTGGCCACTCAAAATAAGTTTTTTGACTTAACTGGATGCCAGGGCAGTAACACTGCTTTAGGTAATCATCCTTCTATTTTATTCAGTTTCTCTGGTGAAGCTGATGCTTGTCCTAGAATAACTTACTTAAGATTATGGTGTCCCTTACGACTGTGTTAGTCATGTCACTCTCCAGGGCTCCTCATTGTTTTTTGAATGAAGGAAATATTTCCATGGCATTTAATGTTCTCCCTGATCTGGACCCAACCTGCTTTTATGTTCATTTATTTTTCTCTGTCCTCTTTCAATAATATGATAACCTCATTTACTCATATTTTCTTTTTTCCGTTTTTGGAATAGGATCTCAGTCTGTCACTCAGGCTGGAGTGCAGCGGCGCGATCTTGGCTCACTGCAACCTTCAATCCCAAGCTCAAACGATCCTCCCACCTAAGCCTCCTGAGTAGTTGGGACCATAAGGTGTGCCCCACCATGCCTGGGTAAATTTTTTACTTTTGGTAGTGATGGGGTTCTGTCATGTTGTCCAGTCTTTTCTTGAACTCCTCGGCTCAAGCCATCTGCCAGCCTCAGCCTCCCAAAGTGCTGAGATTTAGGTGTGAACCAAGGTACCCGGCACTCATATTTTCTTAAACATACCCTACTCTTTTCTTTTTTCTCATCCATGTGCTTTTGTTGGTACCACATCTTTTCCCTGCCTTTGTGGATACTTTTCTTTTTGGTCAAGGCCTTGATTAAGACTGTTTGTACTGGCCAGGCGCGGTGGCTCAAGCCTGTAATCCCAGCACTTTGGGAGGCCGAGGCGGGCGGATCACAAGGTCAGGAGATCGAGACCATCCTGGCTAACACAGTGAAACCCCGTCTCTACTAAAAAGTACAAAAAAAAAAAAAAACTAGCCGGGCGAGGTGGTGGGCGCCTGTAGTCCCAGCTACTCGGGAGGCTGAGGCAGGAGAATGGCGTGAACCCGGGAGGCGGAGCTTGCAGTGAGCTGAGATCCGGCCACTGCACTCCAGCTTGGGCGACAGAGCGAGACTCCGTCTCAAAAAAAAAAAAAAAAAAAAAAAAAAAAAAGACTGTTTGTTCTGAGCTCTAGAAACTCCATTCAAAGCCTCTTGCTCTGTGCTCTCCTGATACTTTATGTAAACCTCTGTTAAGCTAGGATGACACACATCCCAGTTTGTTCTGGACAGTCACTATTTATATCTGTGGTCTCAGCTTCATTATTGCTTTATAATGGTCATGGTAATTATAAAACTTAATTACATTTCTGCCTTATGTTGAAGTTAGATGTGGTTTATGTCCTCATTGGACCAAGGATCATCCTTGTATCATCCAATGGCCAGGCTATCTATTTCTGTTATATTCATGATTGCCAGTTAAGGAAATTGGTGAATTTTATTTCATTTTCATATAAGTAGAAAGGTTAGAAGATATAGTGTGTTTTTTAAGCAGCTCAGAGCTGAAATGATTCTCATCTGTAGGTATTCACTATTCTTTTTTCTTTATTTTTTGGAAGACTCTATTTGATCTTGTTTCTTTCTTGAATGTAGATAGTAGGGACGGAGAACAGAACACGAAACCATATAGAGCAAGGTAGAACCTAGAATGATTACCTAGTCAAGTCCCCTGCCGTCACTCATGTAAATAATCCTATAGTGGACATCTGCTTTGGGCCCTGCATCATTCATTCCTTTTCTTTGGGTAAGGTGCACCCTGATTTTCCTTTGAGGAAATTGGTCTCACCTAACTCTCATTAACAGGGCTGCTATTAGTAGAATGAGGCAAGTGAGGTACTTAGGGTGTGAAATTTAAGGAGGTGCTCACTTCCAGAGTTGTACAAGATTGGCAACCAAAATAGTGCCTTCTTAAAGGTTGTCCCCTAGATGCCTTGCTTACCTCACCCTCATACCATCCTTGTTCAAAACAAGAAGGGCTGACCAAATCCCTGTCACCAGGGATGAGATTTGACATAAGTCTGGCCAAAGACCTTTCCTTCGCCTGGCCACAGTGATTGATGGAGCCACAGTCATGTGACAAAATCACAACCAGTGAGATTCTATTCTGGGACTTTTCCTGGGAAAGCAGTCTCTCTTTTCAATACAGTTGAAACAGGGAAGATGAAAGTCTAGAAATTCTGGGGCTACCATGTGGAGCAGCCTACAGGACAATGGAGCCACCGCAGAGGCAAGCAGACCTAGGGGTGGAGAAGGGCTGCCTTCAAATGAATTGTTTGAAGGCAAACAATTACATATTGCCTGGTTTCTTCAGTTGTGACTGATTTCACCTAGATTTAGGGGCACGTAATACATAACTCTTCACACTCAACCATCCACATACACCCCTTTCCTTTATTTTCATGCCAGTTTGACTTCAGTTTCTGTTTGTTTACAACTGAAAGAATTCTGGGCATAAATATGAGAAGGCTAAAGCTCTTGGAAGTTGACACTTGTTCCTGGTCACACAACTTCAATGAAGTGTAGAGAGTAAAGCTAGATCTACACTTCCCAGGACAGTGTTTCTTCATTCTACTGTCTCTGATATTCATCAGCACCACATAGCAGCTCAGTCATTGAATCACTCATTTAAAGTGCATTTGACAGAAATCATGAGTTAAGTTACGTAGGAACCAAGAGCCTGTGCTTGATTTTTTTTAAAAATGTTAATTTCAGACTAATTTTCTGTTCAATTTTTAATGTTAACTGAGGGCACTGAAGTCAATAGAGATAAGGTAAAATTTGTCCAGTTCTCTAGACTTTGGTCCAGTCACTTTTTTAGTGTACTTCTCAGCCTCTCAAAACTAGAACCCTTCATTTTCATCTTCTACCTAGATTTTGATAAGCTATTGAGCCTCAGGAATCAGTTAGGTGTCTTGATTATAGTTTATTACAATGCTTACTTGGCTTAAGACCAAACAGTAGTGATTGATTTTTTTTGTCTCCCATTGGGGCACACAACTTGGTTTGCTAATGGTGACAAATGACATTAAGAGACAAATCAGTTTAAATTAATGACCCCTACACTTGCAAAATACCTCAGGGAGGGTAAATTCACTCTGATATTGTGGAGACAGTGGTATTCTTGCCACTTTCAATTAGTAAAGTTAATGAAAAAATTCAAAGGCCATCACAACTTCACACACTCTAGTGAAAACGCGGACTGCTGGGCCCTGTCTCCAGAGTACTGGATTCAATATGTTTTGGGTAGGGCCCAAGAATTTGTGTTTCTAACAATTTCCAAGGTGATGCTGATCTTGAAGGTCTTGGGGCCACACTTTGAGAACCGCTGCTCTATATCAGGAATGGAATCCAACAGAAATGGGGAATTGGTGAGAGATACTAACAAAGATTCATGGTCAAGGTTAACTTTTTGAGTTTGTGATAGAAAGAAGAAAGGAAGTTGTTCCAAATGCCACCCTTGCTATTTCCCATAATTGTCACATTTTTCTTTATTAACCCTTCAAACCAAGAGTTATGCTAATAGAGTCCTTTAAAAATATTTGAAGGAATGCATGTGGCAGTGGGATGTGTCATTTACAAGTAAGAAAACAAAGAGACATTTAATCATGATTAACTTCATTTTGACGCTTAGTTTTCTAGGCCTAGAAGTTTAAGTTTTTTATTTCACTGAGTGGAGGTCAGTCTTTCAGGGATAGTGTGACTACACAGGAGACTGCTACATAAGTCTGAATGCAAATTTATTAGTGCACAGTGAGAAATACAACAGGTAGAAATAGTATTCTTATGTCAGTAGACAATAGTTTCTTTTACAGTAAGCAAACTGCTATAAAAACCAAAATACCTTCGGCTTACACCAGAAGGGAGTGTGGCCCCAGAATAAGAGGCATTAGTATAATTAGAGGAATATTGGCTATAGGTTGGTGCGATGCACTCACTTTCATTTGAAGATGGCTTTCCTTAAGGGACATGAGTACTGCTACCCTTTCACCAAGTCCTCTTAGAGCTCTAAGAAGTCCTGGACACAATCTGCTTGATTTACCTGTTTTTCTGAAAACCAAATTGACCAGATGGCTTCCAGAATATATTAAGATATTCAGACAAGTTGCAAGCAGATCTTGCCATGGACATTGAGTCATTCTGTTGTGTGATTTTGTACACATAGCTCTACTGATCTATTTCGGGATATCACATTAATGTCTACCAAACTTAATAGGAAAAGGAAGTTAACCTTCCTCTGTGGATATGATGAGAAGACCTAAGGGAATATGTGAGAAGTTCATAATTATTTGAATTTAATTCTTTATTCTTCATAATTCTAAAACCTTAGTCCTTTGTCCATAGAAGAAGGCAGTTTGCTATCAATTCTTGAACCCTTGTCCACTGAGGTTTGTATGAAATTGAGTAAGTTTCCTTGGACCACACAGAAGTCTAAGTAAAGTTGCCTCAAGAATTACATGATCCTGGGAGGCTTATATTTTTCTGTTTAATAGTGGTTCTAATTTATTTTTGATTTTATTTTTTTCTGAAGGATTTCTTCTTTTCCGAGAGAATCCCTCTGCTCCACCCTGACCTGCATGTGGAGCAAAGACATTCTTGATTTTCATCACTTTGCTCACCCAAAATGTTTCTTTGTAGTGGAGTTTTTACTGAAAGTTTAGGGTGATGATGGGGTAAGAGTGTTGGGGGTAGATGGGAGGGCAGGAGGCATGGTGTTTAACACACAGCATTATATAGCAAAGCCTTTGTAATGGAATATTAGACATTTGTGTCCTAAAAATGCTTCAGAATCTTATCATGTTGAATTGAATTTCTCATGGGACATTTTCCGCCCCCCCCCCCCCCCATAGACTCAAACTGCCATATCATGCTACTTCTTCTTGGATTTTTTCCTAATGACTCATCTTTGAGTCAGTAGGAACATTCTGAGTCTTGGAACAGTCTAGCTCTCTCCTTTTCCCATCTGTGTCCATATCACTTCCTCAATACCCTACTGTTAAAATCAGAGTGATTTAGTATGGTATTTCTTAAACAAGGACAGCTCTCTGCAGTCCACTATACTAATAATAATGTTTCAAAATAATGAATAAATACTCGTATTCTAGAAACAATATACTACATTTTCCTGCATAGTCCTTGGCAAATTGCTGTGCTCTACAGTTTGAGAAGAATGGTATTGGTGGTCAAGTTTGTAGTTTAAATCTCAGGCAGCATTTACCTTTCCATGACCATTGGCATAAAATATCCTCCCTTAGTCATGATACCTCCTTAAGGTCTGTATTATGTACTTACTATCTGCTATGTGTCACCATAGTGTGACTAGACTCAGATGAAAAGAGCCTAACTAATAGAAATAAGAATGAAAACTTTTACAATACCCAGTCTGCTGGCTACACAGGTAGTTTTCATATTTCTCAAGAAAATTTAATATTTTCTTCACATTAAAACCCCAAGTTTCTAATTAAAGCTTTTCCAAAATTATGTATATGTGTGTTATTGCTGTGCTATTGTTGATACTTTGTTTGAAAAACAATTGAGCCATGTATATTTATCTTATATCTGATCACTTTATGTGCTTTATTAATCCCAAGAATTATAGAGTATATTTACTGGGCTTTCTGAATGAATACATAAATAAGCTTTTATTAATGATAAAAAGTTATCTCCAGTAGTCATCTCTCTCTTTTTGTCTGCTTCTTACACTATTGAATTGTCTATACAAGTTTGTAATGTTGAAAATATTTCATTTTTAATTTTCTATAGTTTATAAAAATTAAATAGGAATATTGAATGCTGTTGAATGCCTTTGAAACAGCTGAATGATTAAATTAAATTATTTATCTTTTTTCTTATTAGGCCTATTTTTGAATAATTATATTAAGAGATTTCCCAATCTTAGGCCTGAATTCTTGGGATAAACCCTACTTAGTCATGGTAGCTAATTATTTTGTATTAATGAATTCAGTTTGAAATATTCATATTAATAAATGAGATTTTATGTGTGTGTGTGTGCTCTTTATGTCTAATTTTGGCCCTAGGATTTGTTAGCTTATGAAAAATTTGAGTAGATTTTGTTGCACAAGAATAATCTGGTTTTTGAAAGTCTATATAATTTGTAAGCTACTTTTAAAGGTAATTTTTAGATAAACTTTTAATTAACTTCTCTGTGAGTCTTTTCATATTTTATGCTTTTTAATGGAATCATTTTAGATAACATATTATTTTTCCATAAACCCAAACATTCTATCAAGATGTTTTAATTTTTATAATTATATAGTTTTTTCTTAATCTCTATTTTAATATTTATTATACAAATATATGCTTTATTATTTATTACATTCATCATTTATTATATTTTATTTTTATTTATTTTTTCCCCCAAAATTAATATTTGTGATTTGATTTGGCTCTGTGTCCCCACCCAAATCTTATCCTGTGGCTCCCATGGTTCCCATGTGTTGTGGGAGGGACCCAGTTAGAGATGATTGAATCATGGCAGTAGGTCTTTCCTGTGCTGTTTCCAAGATGGAGAGTGGATCTCATGAGATTTGATGGTTTTAAAAGCGGGTCTTTCTCTGTGCAAGCTCTCTCTCTTTGCCTGCTGCTAGCCATGTAAGATGTGATTTGCTCCTTCTTACCTTCTGCCATGATTGTAAGGCTTTCCCAGTCATGTGGAACTGTAAATCCAGTTAAACCTCTTTCTTTTATAAATTGCCCAGTCTTGAATATGTCTTTATCAGCAGTGTGAAAACAGACTAATACAGTAAATTGGTAATAGTAGAGTGGAGTGTTGCCAAAAATATACCCAAAAATATGGAGGCATCTTTGGAACTGGGTAACAGGCAGAGATTGGAACAGTTTGGAGGGCTCAGAAGAAGACAGGAAAATGTGGGAAAGTTTGGAAATTCCTAGAGACTTGTTGAATAGCTTTGACAAAAATGCTGATAGTGATAAGAACAATAAGGTCCAAGCTGAGATGGTCTTCAATGGAGATAAGGAACTTGCTGAGAATTGGAGCAATGGTGACTCTTGTTATGTTTTAGCAAAAAGACTGGCTGCATTCTGGCTCTGCCCTAGAGATTTGTGGAACCTTGAACTTGAGAGAGATGATTTAGGGTACTGGTGGATGAAATTTCTAAGCAGCAAAGCATACAAGATGTGACTTGGGTGGTGTTCAAGGCATTCAGTTTTATAAGGGAAGCAGAGCATAAAAGTTCAGAAAATTTGCAGCCTGACAATGCAATAGAAATGAAATTCAAGCCAGCTATAGATATTTGCATAAATAACAAGGAGCCAAATGTTAATCCCCAAGACAATGATGAAAATGTCTCCAGGGCATCTGAGAGGTCTTCATGGCAGCCCCTTCTATCACAGGCCCAGAGGCCTAGGAGGAAAATGTGGTTTTATGGACTGGGTCCAGGGTCCCTCTGCTGTGTACAGTCTAGGGACTTGGTGCTCTGCATCCCAGCCACTCCAACTGTAGCTGAAAGAGGCAACGTAGAGCTCAACTGTGGCTTCAGAGGGTGCAAACCCCAAGTTTTGCCAGCTTCCATGTGGTGTTGAGCCTGTGGGTGCACAGAAGTCAAGAACTGAGGTTTTGGAACCTTTGCCTAGATTTCAGAAGATGTATGGAAACACCTGGATGCCCAGGCAGAAATTTGCTGCAGGGGTGGGACCCTCATGGAGAACCTCTGTTAGGGGAATGTGGAAGGGAAATATGGGGTCAGAACCTCCACACAGAGTCCCTACTGGGGCACCACCTAGTGGAGATGTGAGAAGAGGGCCACTGTCCTCCAGAGCCCAGAATGGTAGATCCACCAACAGCTTACACAATGTGACTGGAAAAGTCACAGATGCTCAATACCAGCCTGTGAAAGCAGCTGAGAGGGAGGCTGTACCCTGCAAAGCCACAGGGTTAGAGCTGCCCAAGACAACTCTTTCGATTTGACAACTCAGTTATTTAAAAAAAAATTATTTTGAGTACCAGCTTGGCAACATAGCAAGACCATCTCCACTAAACATTAGAAAAATCAGCCAAATGTGGTGGTGGTCTCCTGTAGTCACAACTACCCAGTAGGCTGAGGCAGGAGGATGGCTTGAGTCCAAGGGTTCAGAGAGTTATGATTGCACCACTACACTCCAGCCTGGGCAACAGAGTGAGATTCTGTCTCAAAAAAACCCCAAAGTTTATTATGAAATAATTTTACACTTACAGAAGCATTGCAAAAGTAGTACAGAGAGGTCATATATCCTCTTTACTCAAATTTACCTAATGTTAACATCTTATACAACCATGATATATTTGTCAAAATTAAAAAATTATCATTAATGCAGTATTATTAACTAAACTATACACTTCATTTGGATTGCATCAGTTTTTCCACTTTTTTTCCTCTTTCAGTATCCAATGCATTTAATTTTCATGCTGCCTTAATATCCTCTGGTTTGTGACAGTGTCTTAACGATCTTGACACTTTTGATAAGTATATTCAACCATTTTTTCAATGATAGTTAGTGATGGAACACATTCTTCATCTATTATTTCTGCTTCTATTCCAGTCATTCATTTTTTTTCCCTTGGGAACATACATAATTAATAAGTTTGATCTCCTTTGTCTTATTTCCTTATCTATCATGTTCTTTCAAAGATTTTCTTCTTTTTTTACACCCTATAAATTTAGAGTGTTTCTTATGTTTTTCTACTTTGATTTTTTTGGTTATCTGCAATGCCATTCTCTTTATCAACATTAAAAATTTTTCTGGTCTAAATTGGGTTTATATGCAACACTTTCTTACACAACATTTTATCTTAGCTCGTAATCTATGCATTGCATCTACTATAATTACGTTTCAGCCCATTGGTTCCTTTTCATTATATGCCCAAGTTTCAAAGAGCAGAAAGTAACAAGAGAAAAAGAAAATAAAGTAGGTATAACAAGAAAAGTGGAAAGAAGTATATGCTGCTGCATAGAGAGAGAGAGGCAGAGACCAACCACTTTGGTTTTGAGGATTTGCAATTCAAATCTCATCTGAGGCCTGACTACATTACATTGACAAAAGCTTTTGCAGTATTTTCTTCTGGTTCCTATAGTGAATCATTTTCAGAAATTTGTTTAGTATGAAATTACCTTTTCCTTATTTT
Organism: Rhinopithecus roxellana; assembly: GCF_007565055.1. Classification (NCBI taxonomy): domain Eukaryota; kingdom Metazoa; phylum Chordata; class Mammalia; order Primates; family Cercopithecidae; genus Rhinopithecus; species Rhinopithecus roxellana. The sequence continues at coordinate 28,724,419 of NC_044564.1, forward strand.
TCAGTACTTTTTGTTTTGAATAGGCCCAATTTTGTCTTTCCTCTCCTTACATATCCTCAGGTGTGGTGTGTTCGATCCACACAGTTAACCAGCCTTCAGTCCATCTGAAATTACTTTTATTTACTTCTGCATTCCTTGGGCACTGATTGAGACCCCTTTCTACATCCACAGATGGAAATACCTGTAGAATTGCAGCTTAAATTCTAAAACTGAGCATGCTCTAATCTAGCGTTGCTCTGTTGAAAAAAGTGAAATGCTCTCCTGTTCTCGATCACTGCTCAGTTTCTTGAGATTCCAGATAATACGGTGTATACAAAATAGACTTCCTTAAGCTGAACTGCATCCAGATTTCTTCCTATGTCCATCCACAACGATTTACTTTGGGTGACTATACTTTCTACAGAGCAACATGCCATTATTCTTCCCCATGTTTCTCTACCTGTTGTTTTCTGAGACCAGTGATTTCTGGGTAGATAAAAAAAGATGAGGCAAGGAGTAAAACAAAGTGTTAACAGCACAGAGATGATTAAATTCTTTAAATGACTAACACAGATTGCCAGTCAATTGTGGGAGGGTGAAAATTATTCCCCTATATTTTGAGGGGTGAGCAGAACTGCTTAGCCATAATGCAAAGGATGGGGAGAGCACTTTTTTTTTAACTTTATTAATTAGTTGATTCAACAAATATATATATTGGATCACTGTTATGTGCAAGGCACTGTACTTCATCCTGGTGACACATATCTAAACAAGAAAGTCATGTTCCCTGCCTCCATTAAATTTTTTCTCAGTTGCTGGAAATACATTAGCATTTTCGAATGTCGACATTTATGGAGTGGACCTTTCTCCATAGAGTTGTTATCATAACTAAACATGATAATCCATGTCTGGTGTCTCCTGCATGCTAAGCACTGAATGTTAGCTTTTTTTTTTTATTATTATGATTATTATGACTACCACTACTTTCTCTAATACCGTTGGTCTATGACACCTCGCATGCATCATCACATTCAGTCTTCACAACAAGCCTTTAGGGAGGGTGTCAGCCGTAGTTTTCAGTGTGCTGTTTTTATCTATTTTTTCTTGGGCAGTTTTGTGAACTGTTGGAGTAGGCTGTGTAAGGGATTGCTGGTTTTTCTTTTTCCTGTTCTCTTTGATCCTGTTTCCCATTTTTGCCCACTAATACTATCATTCATTGATGATGGTACTGACATTAATTTTAATACCAATTGATCATTCTCGTTCACAACTATTACTGTGATGTTTACTAAATTGGTAATTTTTTATTTCCATCACTCTATCTACTTTTGTTCATTGGAATTTTGCTGTAACAAGAGCTTGCACTTCTCCTCTCTTAGCTTATGAAACTATTTATTTATGTCAGTATATACTCGTGGATATTCGTTTATAAACATTATATATTTTGTGACTCAAATTGACCCAAGTTTGTATATTGAGAGCCCTTTACAGTTGTCTCCTGGTTTGGATAATATTTTAAATTGGATATCTCTTAGTTTTTTCTGCCGAGTTTACTATTACACAAAATGTTGAAAGAATTATACAATAGATACTCATATGGATTCAACAATGTGCATTTTTTCTGTATTTCCTTTATAATATAGCTATCTAACCATCAATCATCTTATCCTTTGTTGATATGACAAAGTATACTGCTGACATAAGTATGGTACACCCCAAGACACTTCAGCCTGCATATCATTATCTACAGTTCAAAACTTGTTTATAGTTCATTTTTGAGGTATAATTAAATAATATGAAATGAGCAAATCTTAAGTGTTCCATTAAAGGAGTTTGGATAAAAACATATACTTGTATAAATCAAATCCCTCTAATGATATACAACATTATCATCATCACCCTAGGAAGCTCCCTAATACATCTTTACAGTAGAGAGATTTATATTCTTTTGGGTACATATGTAATGATGGAATTGTTGGGTCAAATGGTAATTCTGTTTCAACTTCTTTGAGGAATCTCCACGTGGCTTTCCACAATGGCTAAAAAATACCTATTAGGTACTGTGCGTATTACCTGGATGATGAAATAATCTGTCCACCAAACTGCTGTGACATGCAGTTTACCTATATAGCAAACCTGCACATGTACTCCTGTGCAGGTTAAGAAAAAAAGAAAAGAAATTCCCTAATTCTTCTTTCTTTCCAAATAACCACTGTTCCCGCCTCCCTGTAGACTAGATTTCTCTCTACTAGAAGTTGATATAAGTAGAATCATAAATTAGATACTCTTTTGTAGGGTTCCTTTCACTCAACATGTTTTTAAGACTCATCACATTGTTATTATCAGTAGTTCACTCCCTTTAATTGTTGAATAAAATTCCACTGCACAGACATAACACTGTTTATCCTTTTTCCAATTGGTGAATACCGGGATATTTCTAATTGTTGCCTATTATGAGTAAAGCTGCTATGAATCTTCTCGTACAAGCCTTTCTGTGGACCCCAGGAAAGGTTTTGCTCCCTGAATGTACATCACAGATGTGAGCCATACCCGCTTCTCTTGCAGCTTGCTTGCCGCCAGCCTCACCCATGTGAGACCCTGTGGCCGTGTTTGTACCAATGACTCCACTCCCCTGACCCTGCTTATTGGGTGGTGTATACACCTAACCCGTTTGGAGAAAGCAGAATTATTTTTTCTAAGAACCAAAACTTCTGGAGCTATGGACAAACATAGGCATGGAGAAATAGAGAAAGCCAATTTGCCAAAAGAAGAATGCAGACTTAGGGGGACAGAAACAAGGGGCAGGACAGCTTGTCCTAAAGAGGGAGAATGGTGAAAATAGTTGCCTATTTTTGATGGTTTCCTCATTCTGGACTCTTCAAGGCCTTGGCTGTATTTCCTTTCTCAGGTTTCATAACATTTTTATTTCTATATAATACTACATTCTCTAATAAATTCTATTATTATTTATTCAAGTTAGCTCAATATATTTTGGATATTTGCAACTGAAAATCTTGACTAAATCACCAAAAACAAAATACCACAGTTACAGATTTGTTGTTTAGTCTAAATTCCAGTCTGTATACATAACAGAGCCTAGCATAGAGTATATACTCAATAAAGGTTTGTTGAGTGACGAATGACTGAAGAATGTAAACACTGTGAACAAGGCAATAATATAGGTGATTGGTTGGTTATAGTCTAGGATAAATGGCTCAATCAGAAAATTTCCTGTGAGCAGGTTTTTAATGACGGGAAGGAGGACAGAATATCCAATTGGGAGCTTTCTAGCTGAGTAAAGAATGATTTCTTCTATATTCCCCTAAAAAAGGAGGGCTCTGGAACAAGAAATATAACAAAACCAAGTATTCCTACAACACACAAAGGTCAAGGCCCCATGTGAGGCACTGCAGAAAAGATACAGGACTTAGTTCTCTACCATTTTTAGATGCAGACTTAACCTACTTCACCCTCCTGTTTAGGATCCAGGTAGAGGAAATGGGGTGAATGAATGTTAGAAGCCAGGAATTTTTCTCTCCCTCCCTCTGGAAAGGCTTTATCTAACTTTCTCTGCAATGGAAACTTAGAGACACCGAGCATTCAAATAAAGTAGGTTGCCCGAATTTTCATCATCCCAATCCACATTGCAAATGTGTCTATTTTCTGAGAAACCACTGAGCTCAATCTACATTTCTTATTACCATTTAGAAAAAGAAGGATGGCAGTTGACTGTAACAGATAAAGGGCAATTGCTTATTTTTCAATCAATTCTTATTGATTTGGGAGACACAGGTCCTTAATTGTACGTGTGCTTCATCTTCCCATTGGAAATTTCTACTTCATTTGATAAATGGATTCTAGTTTAAATTACAGTGCAACATCCTTGTGTGCATTATAGGAGGAGGCTTAGGTCTTTCAAATACTTCAGAGGAGTATCTACAAAACAACCAAACCTTTTACCTATATTGGCTGCCTTGACTGATAGTGTAGGTTCTGAAATCAGACTGCCTAGATTTGAATCCTGGTTCGATCACTTACTGTCTTTGTAATGTTGGGTCAGCTGATTCTCCTCTTGATGCCTCAGTTTATTCATCTGTTAGATGTGTGTAGCTGTAATAGTATTTATGGTATTGTGAGGATAAAATGAGGATAATTTTATGTAAATCAAATTCCAAGTAAGAAAAAAGTATTTCGCATGAAAGAACTGAGAAAGCATTTACTTCGGAGCCTGGTCTTTAAACATTTTTTTGTTTTCTTTCTCTTGGGACCTAACTGTTGGTCAGCATCACTTCGTGACTGATCCTGCAAGTCTCATTTCATTTTCCCTGAATTCTTTGCCATAAGTTGTTGAAATTTACTTTTATATGCCCACCTTTCAACATTTCTAATTGTACTACCAATAAGATTTTGGACACATTTTTATTTTCATACCACTTATTTTTCCTTTCATTTTGACACACAAGTGATTTTAGATTGATTCTGTATTTGTATTATATACATTTCTCATAAATATATATGTGTATATATGTAATAATGGTTTGCTTATAATTGATTCACAAAAATGCAAACAGATCAAAGATGAATTATTTTTAGGATTACGATATAGGTTTCAGTAGTTTAATAGACATTTATACTGATAATTTCTTTAAATCCTCTTTTGAAAATCTAATCTTTTTTGGTATCATGTGAAAACAGCATTTAAACTGTATTTTTTTGTCAAATATGTCTCTAAAATTATTTATTTCATACTAAATTTCTTACTATTAATCCCTATAAGATAGTTTTTTAGCATAACCAAAATAACACATCTAAAATATTCACATCTAAGTTAGAAAAAAACTTTTATATTGATATAATTGTAAATTCAAATGTATTATAGTTGTAATAAATAATGCAGATATTCTATACATCCTTTTCCCAATTTTTCCTAGCGGTAGCGTTTTGTTTAACTATGGTCCAATATCACAACAAGGAAATTAACACTGATGCAATCCATCACATACTAAAAATTTTAACGATAATTCTTTTCATATTATTAAAAATGAAGGTACTGCCCAAATTTCTGTATTGTCTCATAATATTTTCCCAGATGATTTGTTATAACAAGAGGGATCCTTGCTTTTTCAAGAACAAATCAAACAAATCTTTTTCTGAGTAATATTTGCTGCCTTACACAGCCTAACATGGATATGTACAGAATGGAAAAGAACAGACAGGTGAAGAGAATCGAGAATCCCATCGAGTCACAATCATTATGCCCAGTTTGCAGGTGACTGAACTGAAGTACATAAAAGATAAGTACTTGTGCAAGTTCCCATGGATGGCTACTGCCACAGCCAGAATTCTAATCTGAGGCTTTTTCATGTTTTCTGTGACAGCACAAGAGATCCATGGAAGCTCTGGGGAAAAAAATCTTGTAAAAATTCAAGATATTTTACAGCCTGCAGGACTGTTGGGACTCAAATATTGCTGATGCAGCTTAATATGCTCTGGTACACTGATTTCTAGAGGTAGTTAGTTGGGTTGTAGATGAAAGGACATAAGACTTGACCTTAAGGACAAGCGATCCACCCTGCTCCCATCATTTACTAGTAGTGAAGTTTGGGCAGGTCATTTAATCTTTTTGAAATTCTATATTTCATCTACACAGCAGGAATATGAGTACCTATTTTATAGTTTTATTTGCTGATGACACAAGATAATATTTGCGAAGCTGCTAGCACATAACAGTGCTCAATAAATGCTAGTTCAACCTGAATGCTTGGCAAATAGCAAAAAACAAATGCTACAGAAAATGTTATTCAATGTTTGCAATAAGCCTGAAAATTTGAAGACTAATTTTGAAAGAATTCTTCAGAGCAATTTAATTTTTCTCAAGGCAACAGCAAAAGTTGATACAGGGGCTGCTCTTTTGTATAAGGTGTCATGGACAAGGGGCTGCCATTCATCCCTCCTTCATTTTGGCCCCAAGTCCTTTACAGATTGGTGCTGACACACGCTTAAGAAACCCAGGCAAATCATCTGCTTGGTTCCTAACAAGCTGCTTGTGGTTTTAGCCACAGTCAGTTTAACATCAGTGGCTCCTTTGTAAACTGTTTTGTTCTGTTTTTCTTAGGAACAAAATGCCAGCCTGGTCAAGATGTAGAAACTTGCTGTTCCATTGTAATAGGATATGCATTTAAATGAGAGCTATGCAAGTTGAAGGATACTCATGCTAGTGTTAGATTCAGCAAGCCAGTGGGAAAATCTAAGTCCTCTGGAATCCCTGAGCCTGAAGGCCTCTGGGGCTGGAGGCACGACTAGCTAGGACCATCTTGCTTTTAATGTCGATATTTTGTTTCTGCTCTACCACTGGGAGAAAAACATCACAAATAAATGCTACTGTTTGTTCTCTTCCTTTATAACATGTTATTTCTGCACTTAGGATTTTAGAAAGATGTTATTTCCAAACTTTGGGTATAAAGCTGAAATTTCTTTTACAACACCTGCCACAATGCTGTATTTTTATTTTCTCATAAGAATTCCTTTATTATGAAATTCACAAGTTGAAAACATCAATTGTTTTGTTGTGTAATTCAAGTTCCAAATGCATCTTCTTTTCTTTTTAGTCTATAATATCAGAATTTACAAACGAGTTAAAAAGCACACTATTGGCTTAGGCCCTGGGCATTAACAGTTTGGTGAGGGTTTTAGGATGCTTTACGATGTTGTTAAAATATTTTGGTGCTATTAGGAGGAATCTCCAAAGGTTTTACAATTTAACTATTTAAATAAGCGCTAAAGATTTTCTGTGAAAAGAGCACAAAAACTCTTTAAACAAAGACCCATTTCACATTTTAATGCAAATTACTATAATTTGGAGAGTCCGCCTATATTTCTAAATATAACACTGAATAAAATTAGTGGCATATTTTGTATTATCCACTCACTTATACTACTCTCACTCTGAAAAGCCTTATAGGGATGAATAGATTGCCAGCACAAAGTAGGTGCATAAGCTTTCAAATATTAAAAGAGACAAGACCATAAAGAATATAGAATGCTCATGAAAACATTCCTCAAGCGTGATACAAGCGTCCCTATCAATAGTGCTGGAAGACGAAGACCCCTAAGTAAGCTAAGTAATTACTTCTGTGATTCGCAGAGATTATGCAACTGGGAGGCAGCGGTTGCCTCAGCAGTCTTGCCACATAAGCGAAGAACACTGGAGGTCATTTCTAGAGGTACTGATAATTGCCTCATTCATGATAAAATGTTCCATAGTATACCACTCCCTTTCTTCACACATATATTTTTACCTAATTTATAAAGTATTGCCTTTAAATTAGTGAGTCACGTGTAACAGCTGTTTGATGTTTCTCTGTGCAATTGGTCAGCCTTAGGAGATCAACATGGCGGCCTCCTTTCCCCTTTTCTCTTTCCCCAGTTTGTGAGGTGGAGACCAAAGGGAGGAGAAGGAAAGAGAGACTGGGAGAGCGACTCTTTCTTCCATTCCACATCAGTTTAACATCTCTAGCGTAGGAATTCTGCACAGAAATGACTAGGCACGAGGCCTGCTGAGTCAAACTCCTTCACAGATGGAGAGACCTGCGATGCTAGTCCAGGAGTCCGAAGGCGACTGTCTCTTCAGTCCAGATGGCAAGGGCTCCTCAGCTGAATTAGTGAACAAACGCTCTACATTTTAACAACCTGACAAGCTCTCAACTGTAATATTAAACCTCTGATAGAAACAGACATTTCTAACCACCTCAGGAATGTAGTGCAGGTTATGAAAATGAAGATCGATTTAGAGGGGGAAAGGCTCTGTTGTTTTTGATGTTGAGAATCTGGGAAGGAAGAGAAATTAGATGGAGTTATGAGAAGACTTGCCAGCCACCTTATAGAAACCGGTGCAAATGAGTGACTAGACTAGAAAGCCAAATGCCCAGGCTGCTGTTTGCTGTGACTTAACCTTCCCTCTCACAAGTACGTGAGGACAGCAAGCCAGCAGAATAAAAGTAGCAACAAAACTAAGGCTGGTTCAGGGAGGCTACAAAGCTTACCAATAAATCTCAAATGAAATGCATTTCTGGGTTCCAGGATGTCCCGAATGGGAACAAGTAATATATTTAGTGCTTTACTTACTTGTGGAGGCCCTGGGATGTGAGGGATTGTTCAAAAGCCTAAAATGCACTAAATGGGTCCATTTACAAACCATACATTCTGCTCCTCTGTGTGCTTTTAGACAATAGAGAGTTTCAATATATTTAGGATAATTTGGTGATTGTAGTCTCCAAAGCTAAATGGTGGAGTGAGGCTTTCTGAATCCTAGGCATCACTCCCTCTGTTTAAAGGGCAGGGATTTTCCTCAGAGCTTCTTGCGGAAAGTTGTAGTCTTCTCAGGATTTTTCTAAATATAGGAGATAGGTTATTTTGGTGTTGCCTGAAGCCTGGCTTTTTTTCTAGGGAACTGGGGCAGTTAGTTTAAGAACCACTTGTCGCACAGCTATACATGTAGAAAGAGTCTGGCTTTCCGACTCTGGTTGGGCCACTCTGCTGGAAAACGGGAAATGTGGAGAGATTTAGCCACACAGAATAGGGAATTGGCATACAGAGAAGCCACAGGATTCCAAAAGGACAGGGGATTTGGAGCATGGAGCCATTCAATGGAAGCTCAGGGCTGGAGATGAATTCCTCCTTGAGTAGTTCTGCTGGTGCTGATGATAATGGAATATGCTAGATTCTGAGTTCAGATTATAAATGACATTGTACCATTGTATCACTACGTACAGACTGCACCTGTAGTTTAAGAGAGAAGATAACAGGAGAATAGTTCTGGAACTTTACAGCAGCCACAATGCCTTTGTCAAGTTCTTTTGAAGAGTCCAGAGTACAGCCTGTTACGTATCGCAGGTGCTTTCAAAAAAGAGTTCAAGATGCCTCAGAAGATCAGAGCAAGGCTGAATAAATGAACGAAGAGATGTGTTCTTCGGAGCAGGCAGAGGGCAAGCGAAAGATTCAAGAGTTTTCAATAAGGCATCGGCAAGTCTGAGTGAGCGAATGAATGGGGAGCAATGCTTAGCAACATCACTGTCTGAGAGGACAAGCGTAGAGAGGATCTTTCATAGAATACCTTCAGTCAGGGCCATTTTAGTCTTCATAAACCACTAGAAATGGTATTTTGGAGTTTCTATGTCACACAGCATCAAATATTAATATATACCCACATCTAAAATGAAATATAAATTTTCTTGTAAAGTGACAAGATTTTTATAACTGACTTTCAAAATTATTTGACATCAAATAACTCATTTATTTTACGATTTGCTGTGACTTCTCTGAAATCATTGTGCATTCAAAATTCTGCCTATGTGAGAAAATGTGTGCTGATTGTTTTCAAGTTGTAGTGAAATTTTATCAGTATCAAATTTAATGGTTGGTAAATCTGAAGAGTGTAATATATTATAGACATTTAATTAAACATTTATTAATTTTGAATTTCAGTCTTTTTTTCCCTATTTTAGAAGCAATAACTTTTTTTCAGGTGTCTATCATTTTCATAGGTTCCCAAATAGCTCCCAAGCTCTTGTGCTCTTGTCATTGTGCTTAGCATGCCAGTTGGATAAGGCAGCTGTTCCCAGCTGAGCCTACCACAAGGAAGACAGTTGCTAAGCCAGTGTAGACAGTTGGGTACAATTTGCAAGGACAGTTTTTCAAAGATATGAACAAATGACCTATTGTCTTCAGTTTTGGAATGGTGTGTTGTTTCTAAAGTTTGCTTAATTGCATTCCCAACTGAAGAGAAAGGAAAGGGTTGAATATTTTCTGATCACTGGGCAAGTGATTTTTGCTCTAAGAGACACTTGAAAGTTCTGGGCACTGACTTGTCAAGGCAAGACAGTGTTTATTTATTTGCATGTTACCTTGTTCCACAAAAACTTGAAGTCATGTATTACAAACATATGTGTAACACCATGAAGTAAACATTATTTTCTTATACTTCATTGGAAGAAGAGAACATCTTTGTTTGGGAAGTTCTTGGGAAAGCTATTGGAAATGAAGCAGAGAATCCACAGTCCTGAGTGCCAACTGATGCCCAGGCCTGAGAGTTGGGATGCTGCTGTTACTAATGAAAGGGATAGATATTGAAAATTACTATGGGAACATCCAAGTAAGAGGGAACAGGTGTCAGGAGAGCTGGACCTGGCATAGTGGAGAGTTTGGAGAGAAGATGGATTTAAATAGAACTACCAAGTGGTTGTTTTGAGTTCTTTCTGGTGAGCTTGATTTACTCACAACCAAGGGGAAATTAAACTCTAAGTAATACATATAACAGGGTTAATATAAATCAGAACAGGTCTTCTAGCAAAGGGACACATGGTATGCAGAGAAACCTACCGAAAATCAAGTTGTGAATGTTCCTGGCATTAGTTTTATAAAATCCAGAAATGACTAATTATAAGCTCTTTAATAAGATGAATAATGTGAATTGCCTATTATAGTAAGGCATAAAGTGACATCCAGGACATTATAATGTTCCCTTACCTCCCCTCCTTTGAGACATCTGTCAACCTCATTCTAAAGGACATCTAAAGGACTGATGTCCCCTTCTCAAAGGTCCTATTCTCAGCTCCCTTGTTTTACCTATCTTCTTCCCCTTTGAATTTCATCCTCTTTCACAATGCTCTCTTCTGCCCAATGTTTCTGTTAATGGTGAATTAACTTATCAATGATTTCACTAAGCCACTTGCAAGTTTTTATTCTTCTTATTCTCCCAATTTAATCAGTTGATGTGTAATATCAATACTACCTGGGAAATGTGTGTCACATTGTATTAGTTTCCTATCGCTGCTGCAGCTAATTGCCACAAACTTAGTAGCTCAAAAATACCCCAGTTTATTATCTTCTATTTCTGAAGGTCACAGTCCAAAATAGGGTCACTGGACTCAAATCAAGGTATCAGCAGGGCTGAGTTCCTTCTGGAACCTCTAGGAGAGAATCCATTTCCTTGCCTTATAGCTTCCAGAGGCCACTTGCTTTCTTTGGCTCATGGCCCCTTCCTCCATCTTCAAAGCTATCAGCGTAACATCTTCTCTCCTCTCTGACCTCTGCATCCATCTTTTCATTCTCTCTTTCTCCCTCTGATCCTTTGGGCTCCCTCCTATAAGGACTCTTGTGATTAGATTATGCCCACCCCGATAATCGAGAGTAACCCTTGCTTCTCACGGTTCTTAATTTAATCACATCTGCAAAGTCCCATTTGCCATGTAAAGTAACAGGTTCTGGAGATTAGAATGTGAACATCTCTGGAGGGCCATTATTTCACCTACTACACATACCACCATTCCCCTCTCCCATTACCATCAGATTTGCCTTACCTCATGCTTGGAATATTATAATAGCCTCATAACCAGATCCCCCGTCTGTAATACCTCACTCCTCCAATCTAACATGCACACTGCTTCCCATTATTATCCTACAGCTGGGATGTGTCCACACGTCTCCCTTCATCCACATCATTCAATGGTTCGTCACTGAACAGAGGAGAAAACCCTCAAACCTCAGACTTGAATGCTGACTTTCATATTTCCCATTTTTCACCCCTCCACAGGGTTCAATCATGCATCATGTATTCCATGTATCAACTCTGCTTGCTGTTCCTTCAACATGCTCTAAACTTTTACAAATTTCTTCTTCTGCTTTTACTGTTCCTTCAGTAAAGAAGGGACAATTTCCTTCCATTTCCCTACCTTATTAATTGAAGTTCAAGTCGTTATTCAGGGCTCAAGTCAAATCTCTCCTCTTCCATAACACCTAAACCCCTGCTGTCTTCACCTATTTTTACTATCTCTTTTCCTTCTAAAGACCTCTGCATACATTCATGGAGTGACTGCCTGTCTCCACAGACTGTGAAGCTCTGATGGGCAAGGACCATAATTTGTTGATTTTTCAAGACTTCATAGTGCTTAACACAATGTGTTGTTAGTTAGAAAATGTGAGCAGATATTTGTTTTATCGTATATTTGAGGTTTTTCTTTAGGGACTAGCCAAAGAAGTTATAGAGATGCTCTTCAGAATCATTTTTTAAAGGGAAGGTTATAACTCAAACACACGAATTTGCATGTTTTGATTTGCTAGTTTTCTGGCTGGGGGATATTTTCTCCATTCTCTGGATTATACCATCTCTCAGGGTTAGCATGATGGGAAAGTTTTCCCAGGTCTTTCCCAATCCATTTGCCCCCAATAGTGTTTCACATCTGCTTTGTCATTTGTGAGCCTCAGATACGGTGCCAAGGGGCCCTTGTCCTCCAACAGATACTTCTGTTCAGCTCTGTCTGCAGTGAATTATTCCTCTCAGTTTCTTATCCAGTATTTAATTCCCCATTACTGAGCTGTATTGAAGGTGAAGGAGGCCTATCTGATCTCCCAAGGGGCTCAGTGCCAGCAGAGTAATTAGCTAGGCTTCATGCCAATTCGGAGCTTTGATCTGGAAACCTATAACCTTCAGTTTCAATATGGTGGTGGAAGAAGGTGTTGGGCTAAAGAAGAATGCTCTAGGCTCCACTTTTAAAACTGCACAAACATTACCCTGGAGAGGCTGAGAACTGGACTACACAAAGTGTTGCTGAAAAAAAAGAAGAAATTTATTGGTTCATTTAACTAATCAAACTCTGACAATGTTTCAGTGGTTTCACAGAAAATTTAAGCCAAGGAAGCCTGTATTCAAAGGCGATGAGGCTGATACATTTATTGAATTGTGAATGGGATTTCTCTGGGCACCAGAAGGCTCCATGTGAACAGATATGCTTCTGTGAGGAAGTTTGTGGCCATAATGAAAGTAGTATCCGAAAGAGTCCACTGCAATTTTTTCCATCTTAAAAAAAAAAAATTAGGGAGAAGAAACGTGGCATGACATATAAAAGGGACATTTGACCAGAAGACACATTCTGGTTTTGTGACCACTAGCTTAAATACAAAAGATTTCTGTTGGAGTGAGGTTTGAAAAGCTGACAAGAAATAAAGCAGCCTCAGAAAGCTGTCTGTCTATGTGAAGTACTTTGCTGGCACCAACAAGGAGTGTGGCAGCTGCATTTGGTATCCAACAGGGAGCTATAGAGATATTTACTAATACTCTTGGAAAAAGAGATTGGCAAATACCCTCTAAGAGTCCTATATGCTCAAAATGTTGGCTTGGCTGCCCGGGAAGCATGTGGAACCCCAAAGGATGGCACAGCACTTCCCTAATGCTTTTCCTTCATCGTGGTTTGGCTATAGCTTTTAAACTTGAGAGCAAATTGTAACGGAATTGCAAAGTGGTCTCATTATGTTGGGTGGATTGAAATAACTTATAGTGCATGATGATGGGGATGTAGGGGGGTGTTAGTGGTGGCTGGCAGCAGGCATGGCCCATGTTCTGTTAATGAAGGCAGTGGTCTTTGTGGGTGACCGGAGAGAGGACTCTGGGACAGACACTCTTTTTAAAAAGACCTCTCCTGCTGGCCTGTCATGACGCTTTTATCTCAGCCTTTAAATTCCCACTGACTAAGTCTTAGCGGTCTTTAGCAACCAATAAAAATGCCAGGACTGCTGGACTGAGTTGCGCATTAAACTGTATGAAGATTTGAGAGACTTCCCTTCAAACCTGCCTCTCTCCTATGTTCCTACTGTTCCTGCCATGCACTGTTAACAATTTCCTCATTTGTCCATGGTTTCTCTCATTTCCTCACCACACACATCTAATTAGTGAGTCTTGTCACTCCTACCTCTGGCTTAATTTTCCTCACCTCAGTGCACTGCCTTGATGATCTCTTGCCTGTGTTCATGCAGTAGCCTCATGGTCTTCTGTCGTGGCTACTGGACATGCATTATTCACATTGCCTCCATTATCCTTAAACCTCTCCCTAACTCCTTAGTGGCCACAGGATGGTCTCAATCGTGTAGTTTGATAGCAAAAGCCCTTCACAGGCCCCTGTCCCTCTACCTGTCTCTGACTCTCTGGCTTCCCACCATATGGGCACCACCTTTTTCCTGATTGTAAAGAAGAACGTTTTACAGCTTCAGCTTACTGCGTATGCTGCTGCCCCTCTCCCTAGCCTGAACTTTCCCTTTCTCTCTGCTTGCAAAGTTTCTTCTTATCCTCCAAAACTCAGATTGTATGTGAGTACTGTTTCTGTAACTCTTCTAGATAAGACTTAGTTGGTCTCTTCTGCTCAAAATAATTTGTACACACCTCCATCAAAGTACTTTCTATCCTGTTAGTAACCCTCTCCCTAGTTTCTCAAAGATATCAATAATGCAGCATTCCTCTCTAGGTCTTCAGTGCTCACACAATGTCTAGAATAATAAATCTAAATGAAAAAACTGACTGGCTGAATACATAAACCATCTTGGGAATTAGTGGGTATGATCAGTTGCCCGTTTCAGCGGCTCTGTTGATGTAGCTCTATGACAAACTAGAAAGAGAGATCACTCTCATTTGTACAACTTTTTCTCCTCTTTTTTTTTTGTTTTGAGATAGAATTTCACTCTTGTTAGCCAGTCTGAAGTGCAATGGCATTATCTCTGCTTACTGAAACCTCTGCCTCCCAGTTCAAGCAGTTCTCCTGCCTCAGCCTCCTGAATAGCTGAGATTACAGGCGCCTACCACCATGCCCGGTTAACTTTTGTATTTTTAGAAGAGACAGGGTTTCACCACATTGGCCAGGCTAGGCTCAAATTCCTGACCTCAGGTGATCCGCCGGCCTTGGCCTCCCAAAGTGTTGGGATTACAGGCGTGAGCCACCACTCCCAGCCTTTCTCCTCGTCTTAAAACACCACTCCCATCATTTTCTTTCAGAAAAGGCTTATGCAAGGTATTATTTCAATCTTCAATTACAAAACAAGTATTAATGGCATATCTACTATATCCCTGACACCTTTGAGAATTGATATGTCAGGAAATAAGACAGGCAAGATCCCTGCTTTCAGGGGACTTGTGATCCAGGTTGGGCAAGACAGACATTAAGCATACAAATACACAAATAACATCATTTTAGACAGTGAGAAGTACTATACAGAGAATAGAAACGGGGACATTGGAACAATTGACAGGAAGGCCCCTCTACTTGGATCACATGTTAAAGAAGACTTCTCTGAGAAGGTGCCATTTAGCAAAGAGCCAATGACAAGAAGGAAAGAAGCTTCTAACCCTGTGAAGACAAGATATGGGAGAGGGTGGAGTGTGGGAGCATTGTAAGCAAAGGCAGCAGCTGGTGCAGAAACCCTCAAGAAGGAACCAAATGATTGTACATAGCAAGGAAAAGAAAAAAGGTATTGGGTGAGCTTTGAGAGCTGAGCAAGGACAGATGGTGGGTAGTGTTGGGTAGGGGTGTGTTCCTGATGGCCAAGGGAAGGCTTTGCAGGGTTTTCAGCTGGAGAGCAGCTGGAGACCTGGGCCCTATGGAAGCAGCATCCCGCACCATTCTCAGGGGTTTCCTGACATCATCCTTCTGAATGTGCATCTCCCACTCCTCAACTCACTCCTGTCTCTGCCTTGTTTTCCCTTTCTCTTCCCATTTGTCTGTCTCTCAGGACTCTGAAGAACAGTAAAAAGCAATTGACCATAAGCATGATCTCTCTTTCCCTCTGTTTTATCTAAAACATTCATGTAAATTTTATATTCTATGCTCTGTTATATTCCTTTTTATCCTCCAGCAGACTTGATGTTCCAGGAAGCTGCATTGGATTTTTCCAGTGGTTTTGCAAATTCCTAGTATACCATGCTCATATTCTAATTTGAGAAGCATTGGGATATAAGATAGATTGACTTCGTTTGAGTAAGATGGTTTTGGTCTAAACACAGAGTGGGTCTGCTTGACTGGGGGCCTCCAGTGAAGACCAGGCAGCTGTGGGAAATCCAGCAGAAAGAAGTTTTGTCAGCAGAGTAAAAGAAGCAACACAGGACAAAATAGTTGGTTGAAAAGGGAAAGTGAGGGGCGTCAGTGTTAGATTTTACTTATTCCCTTTACTTATTTTATGATATATCCAGGGGCACCTGTGTTCTCCTACCAAAAGCTAAATTCCATAAGCATGAACCTGTCTGACCTGTTCTCAGTGCCCAGAGCACACTGCTGGGCACATAGTAGATGCTCAGTAGCTTTTTATGAATGAATGAATAAATGACTAAATGATTGAATGAGCAGAGAAAGTAGCAAGGCCTACAGCCATCACTGATCTGAGATTCTCCCACAAGAGGATCAGGAAAAATGTACCATGAATAAAGAATGAGGCCACCCAGAAATGATTCTGGAATATTGCTATTGACATTTGGCAAGGGAGCATGAGAAGAAGGAGGTAGCAAGGAGGCAAAAGGAGAAAATACATTAAATTAAGAATGCATAGGCAAAAAAATTAGAAAAAAGGAAATAATAGGTAAAGTTTAAAAATAAGTATAAAATTGAACAGAGATTGAGCATATTTAATCAGAATATAAAAGTCTTTCATAATTACCAAGATGACAAAGAAACCCCTTGAAAGGAAGTTTATGAAGCACTGCTCCAATCAGATTCAGAGCCTTTTGGGATCATTTGAGTGATAACTGCGTGGGTGTTACTCCATGTAGATTATCATTTTCTTTCTGAATTCATTTCCTTCAGCAGAAATGAGAGTCTGCGTCACTCATGGGGCATTCTTGTGCGATGTGTGGGTTTTCCTACCCAAGAACTCATAGAATCACAGAGCTCAGAGTTAACTCAACAGGTCACAGGAGGCTCACCCTGGCCCCAGTGGGAAAGCCTTGGCCATCATTCAGAGCAAGAGGCCCAGAGATGCCCAGGTAAGAAGATTGTGTCAGCATACTGGGCACACTTTTCAACTGGTTGTGTTGTGCCATCATTTGTCCAAATGATAGGACCTTTGGGTCATCCTCATCCTTCAAGTCTCAGCTTTTAATACTCCTTTCCTTTCCTAACTCATCCAAGACTTCCTTCTCCTTTGTTCCCACTGGGCTTTGTACATATTTACAGGATACTAATTATACTCAATTATAACATGAACAGCTCAATTACCAAGCATGTATTATGTACCACACAGTTTATTCAAGTATTCATTTATTCCAGCATTCATCATTCATTCATGAGTTATTGAACATCTTTTAAACCTAAGACACTGTGCAAAGTAAATACTTGGGACACCAAGACAGTAAAACCTGGCAGCTGCCTTTAGAAGCTTAGTACCTAGTGAGGAACAAAAGGTACAAGGACCATTTGCTGACTGACTACTGTGCATTGGCTGTTGTGCTGGGTACTTTACCTTTGTTATCTCTAATTTCATAGCAATCACGTATGAAAGAAGACTGGAACTGGGAAGTGGACACTCAGTAAACTGATTTGATTGCCTCAAGGCTACAAGATTAGAAAGATTATATACCTTGGTTCCCAACTAACCTTTTGTTGTTGTTGTTGTTGTTGTTATTATTATTATTGCTAAATTCATTACTATTTTTTTTTTTTAATCAATCTCCCCATAAATGGCAGCTGCAGCTCCTTTTCTCTCTCCCTTATTGTATTACGCTGTAAGTCTCTGGATTAGGGTACATAGCCCTATCACTAGTTTCTACCAGAAAGTTTGGGATACTATAGGTGCCCCCTGTAAAAATTTGTTGAAAGGAGGCTTGCATGCATGAATGAAATGGCACACTCCCCACACTAAGCTTCAGATCCCATTTTCGAAATGGTCTGGCTTTAGTCAACTCTGCTGTCTTCCCCAGTTCCAGGCACCTGTTACCTGCATCAGTCAGGTTTCAGCTAGGTATGTGAAGCAGGAAGTATTTTAACATGGGTAATTGGAGGCTTGCACATCCATGAGGAGGGCTAGGAGCCAAAGTCAGGCAGGAACTGCCTGTTTAAGACATCTGGAAGTGCAGGAAGCAAAGGGAAGCTTGGGCAGCCTCATAGTAATTTTCGATAGTACACTGGGACTTGCAAGTCCTGTCCCAGCTACTGCTGGAGAAGAGTGGCTTCTCTTTCTCTTGCCCTTCCAAATCCTGGTGAGATCCCTTCCTTGGAAGCATCTGGCCTGGAATCCTAGTGGTAGGGAATGCTGGGAAGTGTAGTTCCTGGGCAGGGAGTGGCAGGGGCGGTGAGGGGGATGCCTCTGTGGACAACAGACAATCTGGCAGTTAAACTCTTGTTCATCCTGTCTCTATTTCTTAGGTAATGTTTCTCACCCAGCCCTGCGAGTCCAGGCACCCTTGCCTCACTCAGGCAGTACTTCTGTAAATCACCTTGTATCTTGTTGCCACGCTAACAATGGCAACACCAGAACTTTTGCCAGTAACGAAAACACAAAAGATCCATTTCTAACCCAACGAGGAAAATGCTTTTTATTTGTTTGTTTGCTTCATCCAACAGAGACTAAATTATGAGGTCCAGTTCTGGGTAGGGCTTTCAAAATAGAGCCCTGACCAGTGCTCAATCGACTTGAAGAATGAAGGGTTGGCTTCTGTCTCTCGGGAGCTGTGAGTTTGGTCTGCCCTTTGCAAAGTAAGAGGAAATTTAATGAACCTAAATAAGACATGATCCTCTGTGGCTATAAAAGTTACACTTTGAAAAAGCTCAGCTGGTCAAGAGCCACTTGAAAATGATGTTACCGCGGGGGAACTCTGTCAAAAGTCCACTCCTCTTGGTGAGTTTCCTTTTCTTTAAGGGAAAACAAAGAGAGGTTTTACAAGCGAGAGAAGGGTCATTTTGCTATTTGAAAGAGTGCATTCAAAATGGGAGGCCCGGTGCGATTGGGAGACATCCACAGTCAAGACTTGTTTATTTGTCCAGCTTTACACCATGTAAGTGATGCGGAATCCTTTCCGCCTCTAATAATAACACCACCGCGGCCCTGAGTTAATGGAAAGCTGGAATGGCCAAATGAGAGCCGGTGCTCAGATCAACCACTGCGGGTCAGACCAGTCCACAGCTGCGGTGGGGGAGGCGGGAGAGAGGTGAAGGGGTGGCGTGGAGGAAGGGCAGAGGGAGCCCGTCTTAAAATATTTTTGCCTAGTCAACAGATTTAATGCATGGTGCTTTTTACCACCAGATTCATCAACTGGAGCATTTTTAAAAGGATCGGGGCAAACAACCACCTAATGCACATTCTATGGCCTCTAATTGTGCAAGCGGTACATTTTAGAAACCCTTTGTGCTGAGGAGTGTTCATTTGTGGAGCATTTCGTTTGCTTATACGGTAGGCAACAGTGCTTAAATAGTGTAATTATTATGTGTTTCTAGTTTGCTTCGAATTTTGATTCAATCAGAATTCCTAAACCTGACAGCCTATAATCAAACAAAGGGAGTGCTCTGGAAGCGAGGGATTAACAGAGGGGAATTAAACTGTCGTTTTGAAACAGCTTAGACCCGTATGAAAGCCCATTTAGGAGTCTCTCCATAAATATCCCTTTTGTTTTGTCTAATTGCCGGTTTGAATGTATCAGACTCATCAATGGGATTAGGGTTAATAGATGTTTGGTCACGCAGAACATGCAGAGGAGGAATCTGATACACACACACAAAAATTGCACTTAATGAGCTTAGCAAATGTTTGCCATATTTTTAATGAACCCTGGGGCTGTCATTTAGAAATGCTTAGCAACGGCTTTTCCATCCTTGAAAATAGAGCAACTGAAGGACATTAACACTATGTACACCGTAAATAAGAGGAGCTATTTAAAGACACCAGCCAGGAGGAGGGAATGATGATATTTTTCTGTCTGAGCGCCAGTGATACTTAACACGCTGGGTGTGGGTTCAGTATGTGACAACAGAGTTGGGTGGTTCAAGTTTCCCGAAGGGCATCGCGGGGCGTGAGGTTTTTGCACAGGGTCAGGCAACCTCTTTTTTTTTTTTTCCTTAAGTTAAATCTGTTTGGGATTGAATGTCCCATCCTCCTACACCAGCCCCTGCTTCTGTTTTCACACCTTCCTCCTGCCCTTTCCAAGTTTTTCATGTATAGGCTTTTTAAAGGGGAGGTTATGCATTTGCTGCCACTTCCCCAGGCCTGATACTGCACTGGCCACGAGGCCAGCTACTCCTGTAGCTCAGCCAAGCGGGCCGGAGCGGCAAGCTCTTGGGATTGATTACTCAGAAGATTGAATGATCCATCTTTGGAGCCCTTGGGATTTGGCTCCGAAACCAATGCAGTCGGCAGTAATGGGGACTTATTGAAGGAGGCCATGTGGCTTGTGCTCTCAGAGCACAGGCTGAGCCTAAAAGAATCAGGTTTTCCTTGGGGAAAGTTTGATTTGATAGAGCACGAAATGCAAGTCCAATGGATTATGGTTAGAGCAAATGAAGGATATGTTAGACCCTTAGTTTTCCACAGAGCCAATTGATTTCAAGGACTCCCCGCTCCCTGCCATCTCTCCTCCAGCCCTGCCTCTCAAGGAGCAAACATAGACACCACCTCATTAAAAAAAAATATTATGAACTAAACGCAGTCACCCTTCAGCTTTGCTGGAAAATGAACAACCCTCCTGTGATAGCAGCTGTACTCTTGTGTTGAATGATGAGGTCATAATTCTTATTTGGAGAGAACCAAAAAAAAAAAAAAGGTTATTTCTAGTATTGTACAGGAGCTTTGTAAAGCATACAAAATTATAAAGTTTTCTTTGGAGGAAGCAGGTTGAGGAAAATTAGCATCATGAGGGAAAAGGGCCAGTGTGTTTTGTTCTTCTGGTGGCGATGGTGGTGATGGTGAGGGTGGGGATGTGTGTGTGTGTGTGTGTTGTATGTTTGTGTGTTTTGTTAGTCATTTGTCATCAAATGCTCCTTGCCCTCAAGCAACTATTAGAATGCCTGGTTTGATGAATGAAGCTAGAGATATTACCGAGGCTTTAAGGCTCTGTAGTTTAAAAACATTGTCAGTAATAAGCTATTTTTCTTTCAGAAGTGTCAAAATTCTTGGCATCCAAACCAGTGGATCAGATGAGTCCCAAACACTCATG
The DNA here is from genome assembly GCF_007565055.1 of Rhinopithecus roxellana. Classification (NCBI taxonomy): domain Eukaryota; kingdom Metazoa; phylum Chordata; class Mammalia; order Primates; family Cercopithecidae; genus Rhinopithecus; species Rhinopithecus roxellana. The sequence goes on from NC_044564.1 coordinate 28,745,348, forward strand.
TATTAAATAAATCCCTTAGGTCACAGGTCCACAACCAAAATACCTGCAGAATCTAGATTGGTGACATAATAGAATGAGTCTAGCTAGATGAAGTATCCACAACCAAAATACCTACAGAATCTAGATTGGTGACATAATAGAATGAGTCTAGCTAAATGAAGTATCCACAACCAAAATACCTACAGAATCTAGATTGGTGACATAATAGAATGAGTCTAGCTAGATGAAGTATCCACAACCAAAATACCTACAGAATCTAGATTGGTGACATAATAGAATGAGTCTAGCTAAATGAAGTATCCACAACCAAAATACCTGCAGAATCTAGATTGGTGACATAATAGAATGAGTCTACCTAGATGAAATATCCACAACCAAAATACCTACAGAATCTAGATTGGTGACATAATAGAATGAGTCTAGCTAGATGAAGTATTAAGGAACGGTGGAGACTGTCGCAGACTGAAAACCACACCCGTCCCTCTGAAGGGGACAGAATGCTCTGCTCTTCCACCCCTCTGCTCTGTCTCAACTTTACCATCTTCTTGGTTTCTGGATTTTGAGCTTGATTTTGACTTTCATACCAGTGGTTCACTGACTTTATCTTATCTTTAGGCTTTAAGACACCAGCTAGCATTTTCTCTCAATTCCTCCGTGCACCATCCTATAACCAGGTCCCTCAGGTGAATGAAAGAATGAGTCAGTGAAGGAATGAATGTCCTACTGTGTTTTGTTTTGTTTTGTTTTAGCACCAGTGTGTGTGAATCTTCTTTTTCCTCCTTCCTCCCTTGCTTTGCGGCTTCTATCCTCCTTTTTTCCTGCATCTATACAGAGAGCCTCACTGCATTGTAGACACTATATAATCTAGAGAGAGTGATGCAAACGCTGCACCATGGCAGGTGCTCTGGCTGCAATACGGCAGAGGCCAGAGGGAGAAAGCAGGGGGTCCGTGAGTCTCCCCAGGTAGCACCAGGGAAAGCCTCACCCATGGCCTGAGTGTGTTAAGTTGTGTGTAGGCATTTGCCAGGAGGACAGTATTGAGAAGAATACTCAATAGAGATAGGGCAGCTTAGGCAAAGGCATAGGGTGTGAGAATATGGCTCCCATGGAAAGTAACAAGCCTGGCTATAGATTGAAGGAATTGCAGGTAAGAGGCTAGAGAGGTGGACACTAATTAAAGCCTTAAGTTTGGACCTTATCTTACAGGTATTGGAGAACCATTGAAGGGTTTTCAGTTTTCATATCATATTCAGGAATTATTTAGTTCTTCAGAAGAAATTCAGCTGCTAACGCTTATTTAGATTTCAAACTCTGTATTAAAGGTTCTGCTTTTTTCAGAACCTTTGTGTATGCATGTGTGTATTTAACATTGGGTAAAAACCACAAACTGCCGAGAATATTCAGTAAATGTCCTAGGGTCTGCTCTCCAAGGGAACAATCTGAGGTTCCTTAACTTCATAGTTGGGTACCTACAGATGTTCTTCCACTTCACTTGTAGAAAATGTGCTTAAGCTGTTTTTCATACTCCTAAATTCCCTTTATAAGCAAATGCTCAAGTGTGGCTTGACATTAAAGACAAAAATGTTCTACTACTGGCCAAGCAGCTGAGCCTAGAACAGACAAAGTCCTCTGTCTATCTTTCTGCATGCTTCCCTTTTCAGGAATGGTGTTTGGCTATTGGATGGACACCACCAGTTCATTGAAGATGATGATTTTACTTTTGTCATTTCCAAAACATTTTTGTTCAGGAGTGTTCTATTGTCCTGCCAGTTCAAATCAATGCCATTAGCACTTCGAATGCCTAATGAAGACATGGCAGTGTGCTATGTAAGGTGGACTTACAGACGCCATGCCATTAAGTTCTTTTCTTAAAAAGTTTACAACCCCTCAGGAACAATGATGGGGCTATTCAAAAAGGGGTAGGGGGAACTTTTGGGGGGAAAGTCATATTTTTACACAAAACAAAGCAAAACAAGTGTCTTAGTTTCTTGAGACTTTTCAGTTTTAAAAATTCATGAGCTAAGATATTAGAGAGCCAATCAGTGCTTTTTAACTTTTTAAAGAAAAGTTAAAAAGTACAACCTTTAAGTCAGAAATTCTCTTCGGGAGTGGAGCGAGGAAAAACCGGGTAGAATTCTTAGGCTAGTCTGGTTAGGCTGAGGTTAGGCTTTTCAGGGTGTGGAGTTGGCCTTGCTCATAAACTTTGTAAATGAAAGCATCGCCATGGAGCTTTGAGTGTCTCAGAAATTTAATAAACAATTTTAATATAAGGCCAGCATTACACGGGAAAAAGCTAGTTTACATTCTGCTTGTCTTCCAGAAGACTTAAATATGTTATAAATATGATAAAATTAAGAAAGATGAGTATTTTAAAACTTTATTAATTTTAGCTATCCTTGAGTTTCTTTAAGACTAATTTAATATCTTTGTTTAAAATTTTTAATTTCTAAAAATTGTGGTAAAATAGACATAACATAGGATTTATTACTTAAACATTTTTCAGTCTACAGGCCTAATTTGCTTCAAAATAGGGGAAAAAGCTTGTTGTCCCAAACTATTCCCTGGAGGAGATCAATTTTAAATGTTTGTATTTAGGTTTGAACATGAAAAAAGTCCTTTTTTTCCCAATAAAGTCAAAAGCGGGAAAGACGGGAACTTTACAGTCAAAAAACAACGCATTAGCTTTGGACTTCTTACTTAGAGGGTCAGAACAAAGGCCTTGGCTGTAAAACTCCCACCCATTGTGAAATGAGACTGCCATGCCCCTGAAGAAGAGGTGGGAGTGGAGCGAAGGTTTACAGCTGACTGGTTTGGTTTTGCCTCCTGCTGATCTATGGCTGCTGATGTGTTTGGGTCTTTTCGGGAAGGGGGCAATGTTTGGGTTATTTATTCTGACAGGAGGCTAGATGCTATTTCCATCTGCCTTGGAGTATTTGAAGAGATAAATGTCTGCCACATCCTGATGAATGGCCTCTATGGTTCATTGCCAGAGAAACTGAGTTATGGCTCCTATATTTCATTTAAGAGAAAATTTCAGCCATCCAAAGTATGCACTGCAGCCTTCCATTTGACCAGGACAGCAAAGTGTTTTTCCATATAAAGGACAAGGTTTGCACAGTTGTACCTTAGGGGCATTGAAAGGTAGGGGATAAATAGAAAGCACTCCATAAGTCAGGCTAGTAAATCCAGTGTAGCCAATTTAAAATACGAAAAAGAATCCAGGGAACAGAACGTACAACAGTTCTGTGTCCTGGCTGAGTTTAAGATCATCTTTTCTTGTGAACTCACATCCTCAGTCAGTGGAAATCATTCCAGAGAACATTATTTTTAAGAATAAAAAGGGGGAGCATATAAATTTACATGCTATCGAAAGTATCACAAGATATTTATTTTTTAAGATATGTGAAAAAGACACAACTCGTTGGCCCACATACCAGTTATATGTATCAGTGCATTGAATGAAAATTTATTCTAGACACCAACAGATTTTCAGATACCAAATGGCAAGGGGATTATAATTGTAAATAGATTTGTCATAACCTAGTATACAGAGGCACATATATCCTGTATTCATTACTTAGTGATATATGAACACCTACATATGTTGAGTGGCTTGTACGGATGGGGTGGAGTATATGTTGCATGAAAAGGGGGAAATATTTCAGGGTAACACAGCCCAATGGAATGTGTGAAATCAGTACCTCTAGGGAACATGTGCCAGTCACCAGGACCTTTGGGGAAACAGACAAAATAAGGAGGAAAGACCAGAGAATGTTTGCATTCTTGTTAGCAAGGAAATGAGGTAAGCCAAGAATTCACTTGGGATTTAATCAAACTGCAGAGAAAGTCCATACGTGCCAAACTGTACCTTTTCTGGTTGTCTGGGCATTGGGGCCATACTTTATGAAAAAGCTATTATTATGAAACAAAACAAAAAGCTTCCTCAGATAAAATGATATCTGAATGAATGCTAATTTACAGGTGAAGCCCAACCGTGGTCTAGCCAGCTCTATTTTGGGGGGATGGTCTGGAGAGAAATGTTGGAAAGTGTTGTGCCACAGACCAAAGGTTAGGACTTGGAGAAAAAGACCTGGAGTTACGTACACAAGAGTTAATTTAAGCCTGCATGCAACAGAACTTCTAGGTATGACGCTTCTCTGTTGTTTCTCCGACTTTGGTCAGTTGCAGACCCATGTTGCCTTGCCTAATTTAAACATACACCACTTGATTCTTACTGGAAGCAACATTGGGTGAAGTGGATGCTCATCCTCCCAGTACCCTATGTGAGCTGGTGTGGGATTGAAGCAATTGTAGCAGCACATTGTCCTACCTAGGGTGTGTGCGTGTGCATGTGAGTGTGAGTGTGTCTGAGTAAAGTTTCCTATAAATCTAACTTATTTTCCCATAAACTGGAGACTGAAGAAAAAAAAAAAGAATACAACCTCAGTACTTGTTCTTATGCTAATATGATGGGACAATATAATTTGGAGCTGAATCATGAACACAGTTTATGCAATTATTAACCTACAGAATGAACCCCTGCTTATGAATTACATGTGACTTCCCCCAAGAAACCTTCTTTAATGCTCTCATCCACCTTTCCCCGTCTTTGAATATTGACTTATCTGCCCCTTTCTCCTATTGTCAAAATATTCTGTACATGCCTCTTATTGTACTGTCCAGATAATAACTGGCTTGCCTTTTCAACTAGACTGTAAGTTACTTAAAATCATTTGCATTCCATAACACTAAACATACTGAACACATAGTAGGTGTATTAGTCCATTTTCACACTGCTGATAAAGACATACCCGAGACTGGGCAATTTACAAAGGAAAGAGGTTTAATGGACTTACAATTCCACAAGGCTGGCGAGGCTTCAAATCATGGCAGAAGGCAAGGAGGAGCAAGTCACTTCTTGCATGGATGGCAGGAGGCAAAGAGAGAGAAGCTGTGCAGGGGAACTCTTCTTTATGAAACCATCAGATCTCGTGAGACTTATTCACCATCATGAGACCAGCACAGGAAAGACTTGCCCCCATAATTCAGTTACCTCCCACGGGGTTCCTCCCACAACACGTGGGAATTCAAGTTGAGATTTGGGTGAGGACACAGCCAAACCGTATTGGTAGGTGTTCAAATAATGTTGAATGAATGGATGTTTACAAATAAATCCTTCTGGACCTCAAAGGAAAAGCCTGTTGTGTCCACTGCCTCCAAGATCATTATTTCCTCAATGGATGTAAAGGGGTTATTTCAAAGCTGAGGTGAAAAAGAAAAGAAAATCCTATTTATCAAGTTGGAATACATTTCGAGTTGATGAATGGTAGAAAATAGGCTATCCGAGGAGTGACTGACTATAGAATTCTGCTAATTTTAAGTGCTGTGGACTTAGAATCTGGGCTCATTGGTGCGTTTGACTAATTAAACTCTCAAGGAAAGGCTTGGCATGACCACAATTCAGGCAAGACAGGACAGATAAGCCGTATAGTCTTAAACAAAGCAGGAGCCCAGGGGGTAGCAGGTATGCCTGGGTTCAAATCCTGACATCACCACTTAATAATAGGAATAATAAGACCAATTTTCCATGGCATTTTTAAATGTCCAAAAGGATAATGCATATTCATAGTATTAGTTTCTCTTTCTCTGTGTCTCAGAAGGTAGTTTGGATTGTGTCAGGTGCTCTGAGTGCTGCCCAAATTCTCCTTCTCTGTTCCACCAAGTTCCTATTCTATAAAGCAGACCCTGTAAGAACTTTCAGGGAGTCTCACTAGTCCTTCAGTTCCAGCCACGACATCACAATGAATGAATTTCCATTTCTCCTTCAACATATAACACATATACTTCTTAAACATTCCCCCATATCCCAATCAGTAGAAATTGAATCTCAAATAATACACTGAAGGAACCTCCCTATTTAGAAAACTGAGATGCATTTCCTCTGACTTTGATCAACACCACTCTTTCAGGCTTGCTGGTTAGCCTCTCTAAAACCACCCCTATTCCAGGGAAGGGGAAGATAGATCTCACTGCAGAGGTACAGCTGCATCTTTGAACTGGCTTGTCATTGCCGAGATTGCGGCAACAACTCCTCAGGACATTGCCTAGATTGTGGCAACAACTCCTCAGGATTGAAAGATGCACAATTTGAATATAGGAACTTGAGGCCAAAATCTATTACTGGTAATGTTGCTTTACATCTTTACTATGTATTAGTATAGATTTTCAAAATAAACTATAAGTACAGCAATGGTAGTAAAGCAGAATTTGCTATAACTTTCCAATTGCTGCTAGTTTCAATAGCCAGTTCACAACAACCTTCTTTATTTTTTAGGGTTGTTTTATTTGAGCCTCTTTTTATCTGCTTGTCAGATAGACATGGATAGACACCTGTAAATCAGTTAGCTTCATCTATATTAGACTGTTTTTGCATGTAAATGATCACATTAAGGTGAATGCAAATGTATCTCACCACAACTTTTCAGAGGCATAAATTTAATTTTTTAAAAATTTATATACATGTGGGTTTGGGAATACCTCTGCTCTTATTCTTGTTTTGCCTGTCAGAAGATCAATGATACATCAGAAATCACCACAAGTATTTATAAAGTAAGCAAATAGGATCCATTATGTTTTATACCGCTGCTTTTTAAAAGTATAGTTTCTCAATATCAATTTAAATTGGACTTTGATTTAATAACTCATCGAGGATTGGATACAATTTCAATTGAGTAATGCTAATATGGATAGAAGTTGGAGTCTGGCCAACATAATGTGAGTGCCAAGGGACCATACCTAATTATTGTGACCCAGCCTGCGATGTGACACCTTGTCTTCTGAAAGCAGCTGAAGTGAGGGGAAGCATGCCAGGGAGAGGGCATGCCAGTTTGCCCTTACATGCCCTAAACTTACTGCCTAGGTTGATTAGCAGAAAGAACATGGGCTTTGTCGACAAACCTCAGATTGAATTCTGGCTGTTGCACTTGTAACCTTGAGGCCTTGAGCATATTACTTAACCTCTCTGAGTCTCAGTATCCTTTCCCATAAAACAAGGATTATACCTCCCCTGCAGTGCTGTTTGTAAAGATGAAATGAAATACAATAACTCATGTCTGATCACTAGGCCAGCACACAGTGGCTCCTCCAGAACTATTTGTTCCTTTGCTTCTTTCTCTTTCCGAGTAGGTCAGATTAATGCAGAGCATTGTTTTTAGCAAGTTATTGAAAATGGCTTCTCCTATATAATGATGCTGAGATTCACTAGGTCTTTAATACTGTGAACCGGTATACTCATGAAAGTTACAGACAGGGTATGTGAATTAGAGCAGGATTGTTTCTTAAAATATTCTTCTCATTCTTCTTCCTTTTAGACAAGAAAAGGAAAATTACCCAATAGAACAAAAATGTATTCTGATTTCCCTGTCTCTCCTTTAATTTTATTTATTTGTTCATTTCTTTCATGTCAAATTATGTATGTATGTATTTATTTATTTATTTTCGGCAGACTAGGGAACTTGAATCAGAGTTTTAGAGAACACAGCAAATTGCTGTCTTCGTTCTCCATCCTGGGCCAATCTAATAGTTTCCTCGAGGCAGATCTCCTTTGTGATAGTCTCCTGTAAATCAAGCATAGGGATGCAGTTGCATTGGTCAGCATGTAAAATTACATGCTGTCCACATAGAACGCGATGTGCAAAGTACCAGTGTAACTTGACATCCATGCCCCTTTAACACCTGTTTCCATAGCTACACTGTAATCCAGACATTTGAGAGGCAGGCTTGCCTCTGCCAGGCCTGTCATTTCAGGGAAATAAATTAAGAAAGCTGATGACAAGGCCTGGATTATACAATTTCTTTAAAGTACAAAGCAGACCTGAAATCTAACCAGGAACCAACAGAGTTCAGATAAAATGGATAAAATCCATTTCCGGTAACCTTTGTAAGAAAATTTGAAGGCAGCCTCCTTTATACATTTTGTTCCCCGACTCCCAGAAGCAGCATCATATGTTACACCTGGCAGCCATATTTGTGGCACCATATTTTTCTTATTTTTAAGCGGTGATACCATATTTTTTAAAACGAAAGTTTGGAAAAAATAAACAGATGGGAAGATACTGGTGGCGGGGGGACGTGGTGCAAAGAGAAAAAGAGAGAAAGATGGAGTTAGGCAAGTGCTAAAGGGCAGAGCGTCAGTACCAGACACTGAGATATTTGCATATTCACAATATGTTTCTGGCCCAGAGCACGTTTTTCTGGCGTTCTGTATGTATTTCTAGGTCTCTATATTTATCCATGTCTCTGGCTACATATGTAAGACTAACTTTAGAGGTGGTGTGTTTGCTGGATGCTTTGCAGTGGTACTTGAAGAATTTCATGTTAAATATGCACTGGCAGCAGGAATGAGCTGCTCTCACATAGGAAGGGAAATAGGAGGGAGGTGGGGACCCCAGCCACGGTTCTGCAGTGTGGCGGCCAGCTGGAGACAGGGCCTTTCAACACTATTTTCATCAAGTGGTTCTGAGCCAGTTCATTTATTTTTGGATTCTCCTTAATTCCAAATGAAAGCAGGTGATACTAAAATCAGACTATGCTGCATGAGAACAACTAACCTCCTCTAAAAGACCCTCACCACGCTATTTTTTACCTCGTGGAATCCAGGTAATGCTTGCTTGCTTGAGTGCATTTATCTCCTTATTTAGTGTGCAGAGGGGAAGGTTGTTTTGGAAGCAAAGAAGGTAAGGAGAGACTGAGTTTGAAGAAGGGGTTATTACAAGGATATGTGCTCTCCCAGGGACATGGCACTCGCCATTATGGGAATGTTCTCGTCACTAGTTGTTTTATTTTAATGTTCTTTTCTTCACATTCACAGCTTCCCCAGGTAAAACTGATCACTCAGCCTGATTATTATTTTTGGACCATCGGTAAAATTTACTTTTGACTCAATATATTAAAAACTTGTTGGATCATGTACAATATTAAACACTGTCATTTAGTGATGTTCTAAATTTAGTATTTTATTTAAAATTGCTTTACAAGAGAAAATTTGCCAGTGGGTTTGCTCTGATTAGGTGAATCTCTTTTCTATATTGAAAAACAAAAGATAAAATTTATGAAGTAAAATTATTAGGCTGGTGCAAAAGCAATTGTGGTTTTTGACATTAAAAGTAATGGCAAAACCTCAATTAGTTTTGGAAACTAACACATGAAAAGTGAAGAAAATCATGTACTATTAACTTGAGGTGATGTGTGTGTATGCATATATATATATACACACACACACACACACACATATACACACATATATAGTATATACACACACATTTAGTTTTTTTGTTCATAATAAAGTTTTATTAACCTTAATATGAACAAAAGCAATGAACTTTAAGTTAATATAATGGAGGTAATATCTTGAAATGTTTTATTGTGCTTTAGTCCTTTACTTTTGCAGTTATAAGCTATTAATTCATTCCAGCCAAAGCATCCGTCTGCACAGGGACTGTGGATAGAACATGATGGATGATATTCAACATGCAACCTACGACTATGCAGTCAGAAAAAAAACCTGTAAGACAGGCTATTGACCTGAAAGAGGACTTTCTATTGCAGTCTAGAGAAGCTACTTCTTTAGCTACTGATGTCGTTGACAGGCTTACCTGCCTTAGGTAGTAAATTTTGATATAGTGGAGGTGAATAATGTGATCCCCCTTCCAGACTCAGGAGAGGAAAGAAAGAAGTGAAGATAAGTGAGTTCTGAGTTTCATCTTTTCTGGATTTCCTCCAACCTTATCTTGTAGGCTGTATCATACATTCTGAATCTGAGATGCCACCATATCAAAGTCTCATGGTGGCAGAGAAAGTGCTGAGGGTCCCCAAGACCACTTCCAGGTTCAATGATTTGCTAGAAGGACTTGCAGGGTTCAGCTTGTGGTTGTACTCATGGTTATGGTTTATTACAGTGAGAAGATACAAAGTAAAATCAGCAAAGGGAAAAAGGGTCTGGAACAAAGTTTGGTGGAACCAGTCCCAAGCTTCCAAGAGTCCTCTCTTGGTGGACTCTCATTGGATGTACTTGATTCTCCTGGCAACCAGGTGTGACAACACGTGTAAAATGTTGTTTACCAGGAAGCTCATTAGAAACTCAGTGCCCAGAGTTTTTACTGGGAGCTGGTCATGAAGGTAGCCTCTTCCTGGCAGGTGCCAAATTCCAGGCTCCCAGAAGGAAAACAGATCTTCAGCAAAAACCACATTGTTTGCACAAATAGTTGAGAGACAGTGATCCATTCTTATTAGTTAATATGGTGGGAATCCTCCCAAAATCCAAGTCCCAGACACTAGCCATGGGATAACCTTGTAAGCAGGCCTAAGGATAGCAGTCTCAGGCTTGCTGTGACTCTTTTCTACATAGAGGGTAATCAGGCAGACAGGCTCTGGGATAGGATTTCCTGGCAGCCTTCAGTTCTTAAGTGGCACGAGTGCTGTATTAAATGATCATGGGACTGCTGTGGAGTCTGCTGTGCAATGGGATTGATTGTGCAAGACAGGCTGGGATGGGTGGGGATCACTGGTCCAGGTGGACAACTCAGCAGTTAGGATCTGCAGCCAGCAGGAGTAAAGGAGGCCAAGTTGTCCAGGGAATACCATCCAGAACCTTTCCCAAGGAGAAAGGAGATATAAGTTCATCAGCCACAGATGACAGCACCAATAGGAGGCACGATGACCAGGACAAAAAGGGGTATCCCTTTGGATATTTGGTAAATATACGAAGACTAGAACAAGCTCAGGGGCCCCTTGAGCTTGGAACACATAAGGTGTTCTTCTGTTTCTGTGCACTCAGATGCTCTCTTTGGAAGACTAATAGAGGAGAGGGGCATGGCTGAACATTACCTAGTGGACTGTTTAGGTTATAGATCATTGCTTTAAGCTAAAATGCATGCCCAATATATTTTTTTCTCCTACTCACCGGTGTACAGTCATTTGGGGGAACAAATCCAGATTAGAGACTGAATAAAGAAATTGCATTTCCCCCCAAATCTGCTTTGTAATGTGACTTAAACTCTGTGCCTTTACTGTACTAGTAATTTTTATTTAATTTGTGAGAAAGGGTACTAAAGATATTTTACATTTCACTATCCTAAAGTCCTTTCCCCTTTTAGATAGCTGCCAAAACTGAGGACATCTTGCCACTAGGTGATGGTACTTTCCAATGTGCTTTAAATTCCAGGTACCAGATACATCCAAATATAAAGGTCTTTTAAAGCCACTACGTGATAGTCTTCAAAAATGGCTGCCCACAGTCCTATACCTCCCTTACCCCCTGCTAAAGTAAGGCATCCTGATTCATCTAGTTCTCCTTCCTTGAAAACTGGGTTGGCCCTTGTGATGTGCTTTGATTGATAGAATGCAGCAGGAATTCATTGTGTACCAGTCCTGAGCCATCTTTTTGAAGCCTGAGAGCTTCCTCTTTTTCTCTTGGGAAGTCTGCTGCCATGTAAGAAATCCAACCACCCCTGAGACCACCGGGCTGTGACTATGTCCAGTCATATATTTGGCAAGGCCATGGGGAGGAGTACTGTGAAGCCCTGCCAACAGGAAGAAGTGAGGCCCCAGACCTGTGACCCCAGCAGAGCTGTCCACCAGATTCCCAGCCATTTGCATCATCCCAGCTAAGACTCCAGCTTCCATGGAGCAGAGACACTCTTGCTATGCAAATTCCTGCTCTATAGATTCACAAGCAAATGTTATTTTGCTGTTATTTTAAATCATTAAGTTTGGGGGTGGTTTGTTATGCAGTAATAGATAACTGAAACAAAGAAATCAACGTTTTATTTGCCGATAAAGCTAAAAAGGTAATCTTCTAAAAAAACCAAACACAAATGTTCTTTATCACCTATATGAAAAAGTTTTAACTTACGCTTTTGGAGCCAAATTATCCTTTAAATAGCCTAAGTTTACCAAATCTTAAAGTTCTTTTCACATTAAAACATCGTAGGACTTTTGACAGTACAGAGCAGGAAACATTAACATTTAGTATCTGTTTTTTCAAGTAGGAAGTAGAAAATTTAGCATTAATTCTGTTACTCAGAAATTATTAACTATGTTAACTACTTTGGTTAATTGGTTACTGATTTTTGCCTAAGAAAATATTTTTTACTTTTCGTTATATAATTTTTCAAAAATATACAAAGATAGAAAATTAGTATAAGGAATCCTCTCACCACGAACCCTTCAGTCAACTTTAATGATCAATATTCTGTCATTCTTCTGAGAAATCAATCTTATGATCATCCTTTTCACATAGATTTCCTCCTAGGTACTTTTGTCTGAACCACATGGCATAAATTGGCAGAGAACAAGGAAAAGAAGAGAGGAAGGAGGAGAAAAGGAGAAAAGTCATTCTATTGAAAACTTAAGAATCTCTTTTTTCATTCTCTTTAATCAGAAGAGTTATTTCTCCACTTAGCACTCTAGTTAGTGAATCAAGGAATATTGACTCCAAAACTGAAATAAAGTGATTAGCCTCACTAAATCCCAGCAATAACTGCAGTTCAGACTTTAATAAGTGCCTCTGATATAAACACTTCCAGAAATTATTTCTCAAAGGGCATCCACTTGCAGAAAGGTTTAAACAAAATTTAAACAAGATTTTGAACATAGATTTACAATAGTTTCATGACAAAAGCTAAGGTTTAAAATGTTTTAGGAGTTGCTGTGGGTTTTTGACTGAGGACATAGTGTGTTATACATTAGCTGTTAAATGTGTTCAGTTGTGGAATCCAAAATTGCTTGGAAGGTTTAAACGTTGGCAGCCTTGAAAACAAACACTAGTCCGTGTTCCCAGCGCCTAAATGAAATCAAAGCAAACCTAATCATTTTCTTTCATATGACTAATAAAGATGTGAAAAAATAAGCTTCAGTTTTACATTTGAGCAGTAATCTTCTTAATTACATCTGGGTTACAAAATGCAAGTCTATGGTTCTTCTCCATAGTTGTAAAATGAAAGCTGAACGTTTATGTATTCCTTCTTCTGCATCACGAGACCAGGGTGGGCCTCATAAGAAGAAGGCAATGGGCCGATAGGAAATTTAATAGAGACCTTCTTTCTCTTTCTTTCTTTGTTGGGAGTGGGCGGGAGGAGGTGGAAATCTTTGTCAGAGTTGTATTTGTCTTGGGGTCAGAGTGTTCTCTCTCAGTTTGTGAATATGTGGTGGGGCAAGATGAACGTGTAGATTAGATAAATATAAGAAGGTAAAATAGGAATTTGCTGATAGAAGGCTGCTCAGCATTTTGGCAGGCCTAATGGTTTGGAAAGCTTTTTGTGAGGCTGAGCTGATTTCGTTTGCTTCTAAAACAATATTAGGCCCTGAGTGTTGAGTTGTAAGATACCTGCTTTCATAGGTATTTCCCACTGAGGTAAATTAATCGTATGTTTCTTTTTGAAGATTCTTTAAACATTTAATTATCTTGGACACACAGAGAGCACCGTGAAACATCAGCACACTTAGATGTCATAAGCTTCTTAATTATGGTTTGCAAAGAACATCGCCCTAAAAGAGGAAAATCTGAATGAAAGTTTTTCTCTAGTGAGTCTTGTTGGTATATTGCTACATATGCTTAGATTTTTTGTGCAATAGTCAATGTCTTAGTTGCTTTGTATGTGGAATAGAGATGATAAAACCTGTACTATCTACCTGCTAATACTGTTCAAAAAAATTAAATGACGTTAACCAGTGGCTTGAAAACATGTTGAAAAAGTTCAAGTAGAGGATGAAAGCCTGATTGTGAACATTAGTGTTATTTATAGAGTGCTGCATCATGCAGGACAGAGCTTAGGAAGGAGAGTTTCAAAGAAACATGCCAATGTTACTATTAATATAAACAAGATTGTAATTCTTAAGTAAATAATTCATTTCCAAGCTAGGAAGATAGATAAAAATGAAATAAATACATGGATTTTATAATTATTCTTTCCTTGCTATTAACATTCATTGGTAGATCAGTAGGTATTTGGTCTTTATTCAAAGAATATATATGCATTGTGTGCAAACTTACACACACACATTGATTTTCTAGCAACTGGTAGAGTCTGATAACACTAAATACAACAATCTAAAGGGGAATCATTGATGTAAAAAGTTTGAAAAAGGGTTCTATAACGAACTGAGCTCTACCAGGGGAAACGTATCACTATAAGAACTTGCTTAACCTTCTGTTTCTGTTTTCTATTACTGCATAATGAACCACCCCAAAATTTAGTAGCCTAAAACAATAACTATTTTATTGCTATAATTCTGTGAGTGAGGAATGATGTCTGGGAGCAGTGGGGGGTGGCTCATTTCTGCTTCACATGGTGTGAACCAAAGCAGCTCAGCTGGGCTTGAGGATCCAAGGTGGCTTCACTCACATGTCTGGGATTCAGTGCTGGCTGCTGGTTGGGGCTCGTCAGTCTTCTCTACCTGACTTCTCTCTCATCCTCCAGGGGACTCTCTTTACATGGCCTCTCTTCCAGCAGGAGAGCAGGTCTTTACATGATGGCTAGGGTCCAAAGGGCAAAATGGAAGCTGCAAGAGCTCTGCAGACCCAGATCCAGAACTGAGAACAGCAATTACCTATCTCCAGGCCTCCTATAATGTGAGAAAAACAAACTCCTAAATATTCAAACTATCGTGGCGGAGTATTCTGTTAGATGGAGTTGTATTATCATTCCTGTCTTCTCCAACACCAAAGTCTGGCTTGTCTGGAGACTGAGCCTTTCTTCCTCCGCCCTCTGTGTTGTTTAGTGTCAAACACCAAGGCTTTCCTGAGGTAGCCAGTACTATCACTGTGTGGATTTTTGTTTTAAATAAGAATGGTGAGAATTTCACCATTTTATTTGCTTCGTTTTGGGTTAACCCCTTGTTCATAAGAACATTTAATTAAACAGAACATTTATGTTGCCCTGAAAATTACAGTTTTTCTAGGTGAATTTGGTGAGAGGTAACTGCCCTGTGAATTTCAAAAAGAATGCTGCAGAGAAGGAAATGGTACAGGAAGAAGAATTAAGTGGTAACAACAACATTAATATTCATGACAGCCCTCCAAAGAACCTTAAAGAAAAGGGAGACAGCCAAAGCTAATGGATTATTTCCATAAACTTTACCTCAATAAATAGTTGTAGAGAATTATTCCAGCATCAGTATGATCATAAGATTCTAATCATACACTCTTCCTCAAATGTCATAGCTGAGAACAGAAATAAACCATACCTTATGCTTGAATACTTGTTAGTTAAATCACATCTTAGCTGGACTGCATGAAATCTGATAGATTGCAAAGTAGCAGATGTGTGGACTGAAAATCAGAAGACAGAAATTAGCTACTTCACTATAGCCTGCCCTTTCCAAGGCTTCTGAACTTTGAAAGGGATGCTAATTAGTTATTAGAAAATTGATTCAAGGACACGAGAACTTAAAAACGCAACAACAGATCACGTGAAAATTATCTTTGTGACAGAAAGTGTCCTTTCCATGGCTTGCTGTGTCTGAAGGTAATCCGCTTAAGGGAAGCTATAGAGTAAGGCACAGGAGGGGAAAAACCAAGTGCCATTAAAAACGTCAGTCCAGCGAGGCCTTCTAACCTTGAGCTTCATCCTTTCTCCCTTTCCTTCTCTCCCTTCTCCTCCCCTTCATGGAGATCAGCCACTCTTAGTGTTTTTCCTCAAATGGACATAAAAGTGGGTCCAAATCCTCTAGTCTTGTCAGACTGGTCCACAGATTTCTAGCCATGAGGACCTCTTTATTCCAGAGCTGTGTAATAAGCTGAAATCCTAGATCATTTACTCCACAGAGGACCTAGCGGACTGTATTCAAAAGACCAAAACTCATGTTGTGAACACCACTGACGAGAAACACCTTCTCTGTTGACTGGTCATACTTTCCGTTCGTGATCACAGATGGGCACACAGTGCTATTTTTTTTCTAAACATTCAGTGTTGGTTTCTCTTCACCTTCCTGACAGCTCAAATGTTTTGGTGCTCTAGGACTTTGGAGTGAGCCCTCTTGCCTTCACGTTTTCCTTGGGTGAATGCTTTTAGGTCTGCAACTTTAAATATCTATCTATATGATAATAACTTCCAAATTCATATCTCCAAACCAGATTTCTCTCATAAATTCTGGGCTCCTAGATCTATGTGCTACTTGACATCTTCTTTTAAATGTTGATAGGCATCTTAAACTTAACATATTTTTAAAAGTCTTGATAAACGGCCCGTCTCCATCAAAACACACACACACACACACACACACACACACACACACACACACACACACACCTGCAAACACACACACATCCCTTCCTTTTCTAGGACTTCCTGTATCAGTAAAGATGCCTTCCCACCTCCAGTTACTCAACTGTTTAAGCCAAACAGCTAGAAGATGTTTCTTGTTTTTCTCTTTCACTTTCCCCAAAATTGATTCTATCAGCATATCAAGGCAATTCAATCTCTAAAACATACCTGGAATCTATCTTATTCTCCCCCATTTTTACTATTAACACCTTAGTCTAAGTCTTTAAGCCACCATTGCAAATGGATTAAGCCACTCGCCTGCTAACTGTTTTCCTTCCTTATTTTTCTGACTACAATTGATTCCCCAAACAGGAGTGGAAGCAGTCTTCTTAAGAATGTAAATCTGATCATGCTACTCCTCTGCATAAAACCATCCGATACCTTCTCAGATACATAGAATAAAATCTCTTTGCTTAAGTCCTGCATGATCTGGTCCTGCCTGTCTCACCCCCTGATCCTACAGCAGCCCCTCTTGCCTCTTGAGTGTGTTTCCAATCCGTAGCCCTTATCAAGTCCGCTCCTGCCTTAGATCTTTTGCATCTGCCATCCTTTTTTGCCTGGAATATCTTTCCTCCAGAACCCTTTATGGATGGATTTTTCTTGTCATTTAGTTGTCATTTCAGATGCCGTCTCTTCAGACTGTCCCTTTCTAACCACTGATAGCATCATTCTCTTTTATTTTATTCATGGCACTTCCATTGTGTGATATTGTTTATGGAATATCTCTCCTGGTCAATTGTGAGCTTCTGAAACAGGGACCATACTTGTTTACTTCCCTACTGAATCTCCAATATCTAGAATAGCGTTTGGCACATACTGCTTTTTCAGTAAATATCTGTTCAATGTAAGATTTCAGACTGGGCACCTAGATGTTCAAAGCCTAATCCTTAGGTGAGTGAACGTATGAGTGATGCATGACATTTGATGATACCGCTCCTAGAAAGGACTCTTCTCCGTATCCCAAATCCACCCTACTCTATTTGGATGAGTTTTTCTGTCTTGGGATTTTGGCGTATATATATTTGGGCCTATTAAGATTCCAAAGCAAAGAAGGGATATTTTCTTTTTTTTCTATATCAAATATTTGTCCAAACATATTTCAATAGGTATTGGTATTTTTACTTTATTAGAGAGAATTATTTTCAAGACAGAAAATGTTCTTTCTACATTTATTTCAGGCATAGGATTCTATAAGTCTCTGTTCCTTGCATTGTATTTTCTTTACTGAAATATGGAAGAGTTACCAACAGTGTTCATATAAACTGTCTTCTATACTTAGTGGAGTCAAAGGCTAAGCGGGTGTCTTGACTTGACTTGTCTTCCAGATTTTCTGCAGACATACAAGAGCAGAAGTCATTTTCACGGTCAAATTTGTTTCCATTTCTCTTGCACTATGCGACATGTTTTTCCTATTTGTTAATGGTGACCTTTAAGCATTTTGCCATTGCAAAAACAATGTGTAGTTTTATTTATTTATTTATTTAATTCATGGTGATAAGCCGTCATAACTCCATTTAAAAAAATTCTTATTTGGAAAATTTAATGCAAATTCAAATTTAGCAAGATACATCAAACCACATGTCATTGTTGAACTGAAAATTTGACTCGTCTGATATTTTGTCTCTGAAGAATATTTTTTAAAATGTAAATTAATTGACTTATTCTGCACAGCACAATAAAAATGATAAATCTATGTGAGATTAGAATCTACCACAGATTCTGATTTGCTTATATAATGGAAGCAATTTTAACTGACATATTTATTTAAAAATCAAGAATTTGTATCTGTTTAAAAAATAAAAATGGGGCAGTTTATAAACACCATGTATAAGTACATACATATACACATATAAAATATTACTCAGACTTATTTTTATGCTTTTTCTCAATGTTATAAATAATTTGCCAGAAATCTTTAAGACTTTTTAATTGATTAGCAATTTTTGCTTTTTCAGGTAACAGTACTGGCACTAGGAACGGGTCAAAATTTTTAAAATATTGTCTAAATATGATTATTGTTACTGAGTAGTTTTTGTTCTTGGGTGTTGTCCTTTTATCTAAAGCAGCATAAAATATGGGAAAACAGTATAGATTGGTATCAGAATACATGATGTCACAGAGAATGAAAGAGAGGTTCTGCGTGTTCTGGTTCTGGTTCTAGGACTCACTAATCATCTGTGTTTATAGATAAGCTATAATCTTTTGGATCTCAGAATTTCCAAATATGTTTTTCAGTAAACTCATCTGAAGGATATTCATATGCATTTCACTAAAAAAGATTTCAAAAATAAAAAAATTGGGGATATGTTATGTAATATCCTGGTGTAGTCTTGAAAATTCATTAGGAATGTTATCATATTAAAGCATTAAAAATACAAGAAAGGCTGGGCATGGTGACTCACACCTGTAATCCCAGCACTTTGGGAGGCCGAGGTAGGTGGATCACGAGGTCAAGAGTTCGAGACTAGCCTGACCAACATGGTGAAGCCCTGTCTCTACTACAAATACAAAAATTAGCTGGGCGTGGTGGCACGTGCCTGTGGTTCCAGCCACGTGGGAGGCTGGGGCAGGAGAATCGCTTGAAGCTGGGAGGCAGTGGTTCCAGTGAGCCAAGATCGCACCACTGCACTCCAACCTGGGCGACAGGGCAAGACTCTGTCTCTAAAAAATATATATATACACACACACATATACATATATACATATGTGTATATATATGAATATATATATGAAATATATGTATGTATATATGAAATATATATTTATGTATCTATCATATATATGTGTATATATATATTTATGTATATATCATATGTATGTGTATATATATATGAAAAACAAATCTGATGTTAAAAACTTGGCATTTCCCAAATATTGTTACTCACAGAACTTTCATTTCTTTTTTTGCTTCCCAGATCTTTAAACTTTTTCTCAGAACACCTATGAAATCTTGGAAATCAAGTGTTCTGTAATAACCCAGCTTAGGTGAGGTCATACTACAAGATTCTTAAGGTTCTTTCATACCCCAACCGCCTATGATTCTTTATATAAAAATGATAAAACTAATAGCTCAGAGGAAACAAGAGACCAAACTTTCAGAATTAAGCTATATTTATGTTCATAATGTAATATAATCAGTCAATAAAATGTAGAACTTTCTCTTATCACCCACGTCAACCAAAAATCTAAAGGCCTAGAATTTACATCTACTTAAGGCTTGTTTAAAAAATCTGATTACATAAAACATGCAGAAAGACAGAAGTAAGTGTAAGCCTGAGAATATTTACTATGTTTCCTGCTTGTTAGATGCGATGTCCTCCTTTGGTGGCCCAAATAAAGTGTTTGCTATCATGTTGCTTTGGAGAGGAAAGAGGAGACGAATGATCACTTAAAATCAAACCTTGGGGGCAGTTTCATTGGGAAAAAGGGGCCATGAGACAGAAGCACCAGCTTTCTGCTTGTATTATAGTAGAATTGCCATGGATCCATTTGAACTGACAATGCCCAAGCAATGCAATCATTTGTGGTGCCATAGTGTTTACCTTCTTGGCTTAGTTCCCTTGAAGAAATTAATGAGCCATCTTTACGTTTCAGGCCCTCAGCCAGGCACTGGAAATATGCGTGAGTAAAACATTGTAACAAGACCCCATGATAAATGTTCTGATGGGTAAATGTGCAGGATATTAGAAAAATCCAAATCCAGTGTGAGTATGCATAATCTAGGAAGAGAAAATACAAGAGAAATACAGTTCAACAAGAACACCAAAGTAAATGAAGGAAGAACTCTAAGGTGGAAGCTGAGAAAAATTATTGGTCCTAGAAGGAAAGGGGACCAGAAGACATGGCACATCATTGCTGCTATGGTTTGGATATTTATTCCCCCAAAACCTCATGCTGAAAGTTGATCCCCAAAGTTAGAGATGGAGCCTAATGGGAGGTGTTTGGGCCACAAGGACAGATCCTTCATGAATTGCTTGGTGCTATCCTGCTGTCCTGGTGGTAAAGAGTTCTTGCTCTATTAGTTTCTGTGAGAGCTGATTATGAAAAAGAGCCTGGAGCCTCTCCCGTCTCTCGTTCTGTCTCTGGCCATGTGATCTCTGCACATGCTGGCTTTCTGTTCACCATCTGCCATGAGTGGAAGCAACCTGAGGCTTTCACTAGACAGCCAATCGTCCAGCAAGCAGAATTATAAGCCAAATGAATCTTTTTTTCTTTGTAAAAACCAGTCTCAGGTATTTCTTTATAGCAATACAAATGGACTAAGATAGTTGCCACAGATAAAAGAGCCAGGAAGAGCAAGTCTCAGTAGTTAATGGATCTAATTTCAAGGAAATTTATCAGAGGATTCTAGACTTTAAGAGAAAGGGGGTCCTTGAAGCTTATTAACGTACTCATAGCACAAATGAGTACACAAAACCCAAGATCACAAAGCAGGTTTGTGGCAGAAACAAGATTGGAAGCTAGAAAATCTGACTTTAAGCTTATTTTTCACTGTTTTATTATTTAAATTATTTAGGGATCCTGTGATTTTTTTTTTTAAACCATCACACATAGTTTGAAGTAAGTAGACCATTGTTTATGTGAAATAAGATAGGTTTTAATGATGCTTATTTTAATGAGACTTAAGCCATGAACCATTAAACACTTTTGAGAAGCTATGAACCATTAAACAATTTTAAGAAAGGCCATATTAGAGGAACAGAAGTTCAGCTTATACACAGAGAAAATGGCAAATAGCAGATTCAAGGCACATGAGGAAGAAAGAATTGACCTGGTCTCTGATGATATATGGAGGTAGTGAGTGGAAAGGAAGGAAGATGTCAAAACTAATTCATATTTCATTTTCAAGTGACTGGAAGAATGTTGATACCATTGCCAGCTGGAAGTAGCCCGTAGGGTAGGAAAGCAAAGCAATGTTGAAGTCTGCGAAGGGGAGAACACAGAGGCTGGGATGAGAAATTGTCTGTAGAGTAGAGAGGGAGAACTGGACAGTGGCACCTGACTATGGACTGTACATAATGAATGAGGCCAAATGAATTTAAAAATCATAGTGAAGGAAGGGCATGTGGCCTGCTATAGGGATGGAGGTCAGGGAAGACCTCTGGAACAAACATTAATATTTTCTGTACATGAAAAACTGCTATAAATCATAAAATTTTAGGTCTAGGAAAAATATAGCAGGTAATTGAGTTTTTTTCTGCCTCTAAAAAATTACTCCTTAGGCTTTAACAATGGGTAATGCAGAGTTTGTGGTTTGCCCTATTTTTAATAACTTCCCTTGATAAATTATTTGAATGCCTATCAATCATTTTATTACTAAATCATTCCACATGCATAACTGTGGGCCCTCATTTCTATTTGGTCCATTTTCTTGAATTTAAATCAAGAATAGATAAATCGCTAAGGCATTCCCTCCATTCCACTCCCTAAAGGTATTTGAGAGACAACCTTTGTAGTCTTCTATTCTCAGAAGTACATTTTCTAGTTTTGTAAAGTTTTCCTCATGGACATTGTACATCAGCTTCAGTGATACAATTCTGTTTGTCTAGCTTCAGTTGGGCTGTAAACTATTTTAGTTGAAGAGACAAGAAGCAGAAACAGTTGTCTTGTAAACAAAACAAAACAAAAACAAAACAAAGTAATATTCAGATAATGGATGAGCATATTGTATTTCCTGCAAGTTCTAGTTTTATTTATGTTGCCAGAAAGAACTCTTTTGAACTTCTTAAAATAGTGCTATGTATTTTATACAAGATCAGTTTGATATGTAACACATAAAGCCTCCCATTAATCCCTCCAGAATACATAAAAATACTTTTGCCCTCCTTTGCCAGACATTGGCAATTGCTTTGGAAAATATGTAAATAACTTGTTGAAATACTTTCCCAAGCTCCTTCTCTAGCATTCTTGTTTTCTTTTCAGTTGAAAGACTTAACTCCAGTACCACAATTTAATACAACAAAGGAACATATTTTCCCAGGTAGTGCAGAAATAATAAATGGAGAGGATTCCCACAGCTTCCAGAGCCTGCTACTTAACATTACTTTTTTGAATCTACAAAAAATAAATTGATCCACTGATAATTTTAATAGATGTCTGAGAAAATAAAACAGTGTATCAATTCTTGTCAGTGGTAATATTCATCTCTTTCCTTCTGTGTAGCAGCAACTCTTTGGGATCGCTCATCATAGAGACATTATAGATATTTGCAGAGGGAAATGAGAGGGCATAAGTTATTTTACTTATAGGCAATTCAAATTCTTCCTGCAAAAAATTTATAGCAACACATAAAAAAGCTAAAATACTGGTATTCTCACTTCCAATCCTGCCCATCCTTTTAAGTCACTGTCCCTAAAATCCTCGTTTCCTCTCCCAATTTTTCCAAAGTGTTTCCTTCATGTTTTCAAATATATTCTTGTGAGCTCAGCTCTTTTCTGTTTGCATAAAAGTAAGGTAACTATACTGGTCTCTCTGTCAATAACTTGCATTTTTCACTTTAACCTTATTTAAAGTGTGCAAATATTTAGCCCGTGAATAATATCAATTATGTAAATATGTATTTACACATTCTATTTTCTTGAAAAGATACCATGTGATAAGCATATTCACTATTGTTTTTTTCTAAAATGCTAGCAAAGTGTTATAAATACTGGTATAAAAAAGGAGACAACTAATGGATTGGTGAAAATTTTTGGGAGCTAGATTAAGCTGATAACTATTCATGGGGTTGACAAATTTTATTGCATTGCTGGTGCCACATAGAAGAGGGTCTTTTAGACAAGGCCATTGATTTGATGTATTTATAGCAGAATTTTCTAAAGTATCAGAGGGCCACCTTTACAGGATCAACTTCCCTTTTAAAAATTGCAAATATTTGTGTCCCATCTGAATCTGTCTGAACGAAAGTTTCTAAATGGAGAGGGCCTTAGAATCCACATTTTAAACAAGCAATTCAGGTTATTCTCCTCACATTAAAACACCCGGGCATCACTTGTTGATAACATGTTACTAAAATAACATTTGTATTTTAATCCAGATCTCCTTCTTGAAATTCAGAATCTGTTTCTAGAGGGAACTATTAGTTTACCTTCTTGAGTGCTCTGTGGGTATCTCATATTCATTGCATGTTTCATTCCACTAAACCTGCACTTCCTTTTCACTTGTCTTGCCAATCAAAAGCCTAAGAGTCACCCTAGACTCTGTCTACACCTTCATCCTCAGTACTCAAATCACCAATAAGAACCCTCGTGTCTAGCTTTTACGATTCTTGTGTCTCATCAACTCCTCTCAAACCTCACCTTCTCTAACATGCCAACTTACAAAGATTTTCATCTCTAAAGTGATGAGACCCAGTAGAACACACCACTGGCCTTTTTGAGCCTCCACAGTTGGTACAACAAGGGGGAAGAGTGGGAGTGATCCGTCACCTATGCAGGCTAGAAGTCTTGTTTTTGTTACTGTTTGTGAAAAAATTTAAAAAATAATAAAACGGTTGGTTTACTTTAATTATCACCATTAAGCAATGTTGTAATAAAATATTCCTTGCTACCAAACTGTTCCCACCCCTTCCCTTCACACACGGTTGGCCCACACTATGTACTTTCTACTTATTTCTATCATCTTCATACATGCACTTTATGTTACAATGATCTGTTTATATGTTTGTCCATCTCCCTACACTGTGAGTTATTTTTTCTGAGTTCTTTCTATATTTTATATTTCCTACCAATCAGCAAAAAACTCTTTATGCATTATATACACTTAATAAATATGAGTCTTGCATATTGGAATAAATTTATTATTATAACATTATATACAAGAAATGGATTAAAGTGCAAGACTAGGTATGTGTATCTGCATACTCGTTTTCAAAAACAGCTCTAGAAATTGTGAAAGAGGGATATTTTAGAATTACAATAATATGTAGCTGTGGGAAACACAGAAGTGTCATCAGTGGATTAGGTAATTTAAAGAATAATGAAGTGACAAAGGCAAGTAGGTATGACTGTTTGAATAAATCACTCCCCTAACACTGGCTGAAGAATACATTAGAACACAAAGATACACACACACACACACACACACACACACACACACACACCCCTATCAACAGGTGAACATGGAATATCAGGTTGAAAATTAGCAAAGACCCCCATGTGCGCACGCACATTCACCCCACTCATATTTAAGGAAAATGAACACCATAAAAGAGAAAGTAGTATAGTAAACATAAAATAAATATAACGAATATACATAGATAAAAATAAAGCATATTTCATCTGGAAGAAAGAATAGTTTTTCATGAAAAAGGAAAAACTAGAATGTAAAAAAATATAATTATGGTTGTAAACAGAAGCTCAATTCTCAGTAGCAGAATGGAGGCAGCAGAAGAGTGAATTGTTAAAGAGAAATATTGAGCCAGAGAATTGTCCAGCATTTATCACCAAAGAGCAAAAGAATAAGAACTTTGAAAACATAGTTAAAAGGTGGGAATCATAGATATAGAATTTAAAATATTCTTTTCATAAGAATTACAAAAGGAGAGAACAGTAACTGGAAGACAGGAAATAAACACATAATATTAAAAAACTTGATGAAGTAAAACATGGAACTTTGGGATAAAAGTGCTTCCCAAGGGCCTACCAAAATCAATGAAAACAAAGAAAAAAATCTGTGTCTAGGTATACCATGTGGCAAAATTTCAGACTTCCAAAGATAAAGACAATATGCTAACAGCTTCTGAAGACAAACCATGACACAAACAATTTGCCTATAAAACATAATGCATAAATAAAAAGATCACGGCTTATCATTTTTCTTCGTTATTCCTTGTCAGCATCCTTCATGCATTGAGCAGATTTTGGAACTGTCAGTATCCAAGGTTGACTTTGTTTATCAGTATTTTCTATATTTTATTCATCTTAAAACTGTTTAAAAATAGCTTTCCATTCTATTGATCAACTCCTATGGGTAAACCAAGGAATGTGATTGCTGAGTCATATGATAAAAGTATGTTCAGTTTTGAAGGAGACTGCCAAACTACCTTTCAAAGCAGGTGACCACTTTGCATTCCCACCAGCAATTAATGAGAGTTCTCATTGTTTCATATCCTTGCCAGCATTTGGTATTGTCAGTGTTTTAAATTTTGGTCGTCATAATAAGTGTGTAGTAGTATCTCATTGTTGTTTTAATTTGCAGTTCCCTAATGACATAATGTTGAGCATCTTTTCATATGCTTATTTGCCATCTGTATATCATCTTCAATGAGTTGTGCAGGTCTTTTACCCTTTTTTAAATTGGGGTGATTATTTTCTTATTGCTGAGTTAAAAGAGTTCATTGTATATTTTGGATAACAGTCCTTTATTAGATATGGCTTTTGCAAATGTTTTTTCCCAGCTTTCTTGTTTTCTTGAGACCTTTTTTTCTAATTCCAGCATTTTGAAGACATTCTTTCACCATATTCTGTCTTCCATTGCTTCTAATGAGAAATTAGCTGTTCTTCATAGTGTTCTATATACAGAATGTATCTTTTTCCTGTGGCTGCTTTCAAGATTTGTTTTCTTTGACTTTTTTTTTTTAGACACAGTCTTGCCCTGTCACCCAGGCTGGAGTGCAATGACATGATCTTGGCTCACTGCAACCTCCGCCTCCCAGGCTCAAGCAATTCTCCTGTCTCAGCCTCCCAAGTAGCTGGGATCACAGGCACGCACCACCATGCCTGGCTAATTTTTTGTATCTCTAGTAGAGACAGGGTTTCAGCATGTTTGCCAGACTGGCCTTGAACTCCTGACCTCGTGATCCACCCACCTCGTCCTCCCAAAGTGCTGGGATTACAGGCGTGAGCCACTATGCCTGGCGTTTTCTTTGATTTTTATCAGTTTGACTTTGCTGTGCTTGGTTATGATTTTCTTTGTTTTATCCTACTTTGGGATGTCTGAGATTGTTAAATCTTTTTGTTTATATTTCTGGAACAAAATTTGACATTTGTAAGGCAATTTTTTCTTCCAATTTTTTTTTCACGTTCTCTCTCTTCTCTCCTTTTGGGACTTCAGTTACACATGTATTATACTACTTAATACTAGCTCATAAGTCATTAAACTATGTTTATTTTATTTAATTCATCTTTCTTCTTTCCTTTGGCTAGGATAATTTTTACTGTTTTGCCTTTAAGTTCACTGGCCCATTCTTCTGTTTTCAATGTGCTTTGCCTATCCAATAAGTTTTTTATTTTAAGATTACACTTTTTAGTACCAGATTGCATTTATTTATTTTTAACAGTATTTAATTCTCTGCTGATATCTTCCATCTTTTCATTTGTTAAGATCGCTTTTCCAATCCTTAAACATAGTGATCATAACTTTTAAATGTTCTTTGTCTATTATTCAATATTAGGAGTCACCTTCATGTTGTAAAAACAGTTGAAAGCATTACTATTTTCAGATAATCTATATTTGCCTAGAGAATTGACCTTAAAACTAGTAAAACTAGACAAATTTAGTGAGCTGTGTGTATAATTCACTATACAATAATCAATATGCTTCATGCATAGATAAACTCAACTAAAATATGCATGACTTGTTTCAAAATATAATTTTTATTGACACAAATTAAGATGGAAAATTGTTTTGAATAAGATGCCTCAATATTGTAAATATGAATGTTCTTCCCAAATGGATCAAATTTATAATCATTCTAATTGAAGTACAGATATGATTTTTTTGTGTGTTTGAAATTGCTTGGTGAACTCCTAAGTTCATCTGAAAGAAAAAAAGCATCAACAGAAATCTAGAAATAATTTAAAGTAAGAATAGAGAGCAGATATTATAATATACTAAAAAAACTGCAGTCATTAAAGTATATAAATATTGGTTTTGGCACCTTCAATGCAAGCACTTTATTTCAAACTACCATCATATTTTCCCTCTATTAGTCATTACTTTTTAAACTGGTATTTCTGCTTCCACTATTTCCTCTGTCATTTATTCTCAGCCCAGCTGCTAGAATAATCCTGTTAAAATATAAATCAGATGATGTCACTTCTATACACAGACTGCCTATGGCCTCCCATCTCACTCAAAATAAAAGCTGAAATTCATACTGTAACTACAAAGTCATACAAGATCTGGCTCTTGCTTGTTTCTTTTGTCAACTATTACTGTCCCTCTTTACTGCTTGTCCTTCATGTTCAGCAAACACACTGGGTATGCCCCTGCCTTGGGAAGAAGCAACTGGATGGGGTGGAAAGGAGACTGAGTTACCTACAGTAGGTAGCAGAGCCTCTGCAGTGAAGCTCTGCAGTGAGCAGAAGAGCAGCTACACTCTCTGGATCCTGAATTGGAGGCTTGGCAAGTCAGCCCTGTTCACAATTGTGGAGCTGACCTCTGGAGGTCATGTCCACGTGTCATATCTGGAGTTGACTAGTCACTGTCATAGGTAGCTTCTTCTAGCAGGTGTAGAATGTTCAGGTTGCAGCAATGATGAGAAAGAAGGCCATTGGTATCATGTTTCTCAATACACACAATTTACTTAGGGGCTTCATTTTGATGTTCTCATTCCTTTCCACTAGACATTTGTTGAGCTTTGACAGTCCTACTCTATCTCCTTCACTCTACATCCTAGAGAGAAGAGAGATTTGCTGTATATAACTCTCTTCTCTCCTGGAAGCACCACTGAGTTCCTTTGACAGTTTTTTCCCTTCCTCAGATGCCATCATTTCACAATGCATGCTTTTGTTTGCTAATTCAAACTAATGTTGCTCCTCTCCAGGCCAGGGGTTGTTCTACTCACCTTTGTCAAATGGTGCTACTTATGATATGCATCAAGGTAGCATTCTATTTCTGTCTGCCCAAAGAGCTGCTGGAAGATGTTTTCACTGAGGGGAAAAAAGGCTGTATCATGGGGCATCTGACTCCAAAAGTATAAATGGGCTGTTTCTGAGGTATACATGCCTAATTTCAGATCATTTTCAAGAGCACATGGAGATAGAGAAGAGGAAAGAATCCTGGCTATTTGGAGTAAAAGCTGTCATGTTAGAGGAAAGGAGTAGTGTGGAGAAGAAGTTTGCTTTGCCCACTGAACACATTTTATTTAATACTTATTTTAAATATTAACGAGTAGAATGTCAGGTGTGAGGCAGAAGCCTTTTATAATATGGCAATGTTCCACCTGAATAGGAAAGATCCCACTCAGCATTTTGAAGTTTGTTTTATTTTACCTGGACAAATTTCAGCACCTTTTTCTTTCTTTCTTTAATACTCATTTTAACTGGGAAGCACTATTGATTGCAAAGTGTAAAATTTTTCTGATTAACTTTGCAGTGCTGTGGCCAAGGCTTTTTAAGGAAACATTTAACCTTAGAAATCCATAGTTTAAGTCTCTTTCTGCATCAGCCAATTTTCATTTTGTCTCTGGCTAGTCAATAATCCCCATAATTTCTTTGACTTGTTCTTCCAAGCTGGTGATGTATTTAGTTGCTGCCACTGACAAGCACAGTCTAAATAATGACACAAATAAGCAAAGTGATTTAGATGACAGCTTGTTGGCTTTGTCACAATAGACAGAAGACCTAGTTGGTAGAGACTTGCTAGCAGGGTGATTTTAGATAAATGGTGAGAATAAATTTTATGTTCTATTGTTACGGTCATTTTCAAAGTTAGTTGTAACTTATAATATGTAAGGCTCTGTAAAGGAGAATAAAAGTCACTGAAATTAAAGCTCTATGGCCTGGGGATGAATCTTGAGCCAATACCTTTGTGAGTTTCTGTTTTCTCATTGGCATAAGCATCTAGACTGATTTCTTCACAGTACAGGGATAAAAATGTAAATGATAATATGTAAATATAATTAGCACAGTGCCTGGCAAATTACAGTAATTTTCAATTGGGATTTGAAGATATTTTGGGGAAACATCAACAACTTTATATTGGATTCTTACTCATAATTTTTAAGCCACCAAACTTAAAAAAATATATCTATTGAAGAATAACCTACATGTAGAAAGATGAATAACTCTTAAATGTATGGATTGATGAATGTAACTTTATAAAGAGTATAACTTTATAAATATGACTCAGATTAAAAATATTATCAGCATCCCAGAAGCCCCTTCTTGCACCATCCCAGCCACTATACTTGCAAAGGTAACCACAGTCCTAATGTCTATCCGCATCAGTGTTTCCTGTTTATGAACTTCATGTAATCAAATTCTCTATTCCATTTTTTGTGGCTGGCTTCTTACTGTCTCTGTTATGTTCATGAAAAACATTCATGTTATGTTCTCTGGCGCGAATTCATCCATTCCCATTGTAGTAAAATATTTCATTATAACAATTTATTTATTCATTCTACTATCGGTGATTGTCAGGGACTTTTACATTTTTGACTATTAAAATATTACTACTGTGAATATTGTGCACGCATTTTTTGGTGTACATTTATATGGAGTTTAAAAAATTTTCCTCAATCTTTCATTTGGGAAAGAATAAAAGTTAAAAAATGTTGAGAAATAGTACAATGTATAGCCATATGCCATTCATCTACTTTTCCCAATTATTAACATTTTATCACATTTTCTCTTTGTTTCTATTTCTTTCACCTCTGAGTACTTTATTGAGTTATCTATTAAAAACAAAGGCATTTTTTTCTATAGAAATACAATTATCACACTCAGGAAATGTAACTTTGGTGGGATACTATTATTTAATAATTATATACCATCAATATTGAGACTTCTCTGTTTATCCTAATAATGTGTTTTATGGCTGCCATTTTAAAAACAATGGTTATTATTTTAAGATCTAGAATTAAGAACCTTGCAT
This sequence comes from Rhinopithecus roxellana, assembly GCF_007565055.1. Lineage (NCBI taxonomy): Eukaryota > Metazoa > Chordata > Mammalia > Primates > Cercopithecidae > Rhinopithecus > Rhinopithecus roxellana. The sequence goes on from NC_044564.1 coordinate 28,775,488, forward strand.
TCAGGTGCCAGGTTATTTTAATCTCCTCTGGTCAAAAGAAATTCCTTAACCTTTTCTTGTCTTTTTTGACATTAATATTTTTGAAGCATCCCGGGTATTTACTTAGCATAATGTTCCTCACTTTGGACCAGTCTGATTATTTTACATGTATACATTTCTGTTCACAATACCTCTAAGTAGTGGAATTTTTGCATCAGAAGTCTTCACAGATTCAGCTCTATTAGTTATTGCCAAAAAGTTTTCCAAAGAAAAATGTTCAATTTATAATCCTCCAGCATTATATCAGCGTTCTAGTTATTATGAAGTAATCATAGGACTTAGCCAGAATTTTGACTTGACAGTGTTTTTTAACATTTTAACTATTATGATGGGTATGTAGTAATATCTTGCATTTTAAATTTGCATTTCTCTAATTTTGAGAAATTTTTCGTAGCTAGTATCCATTTGCCTATTCTCTTTTACGAAGTGAATTTTTAGACCATTTTGTGATGATCTTAAATCATTTAACTTATTTTTTGTATATGCTATGACTGCTTCAATAGAATCTCACAAGTTTTTAAAAACAGCTTTATTGAGATATAATTCACATACCATACAAATCTCCCATTTATATTCTATACAACTCAGGGGCTTTTAGTGGATTGACACAGCTGTGCATCCATCATCACAATACATTTTAGAGTTATTTCATTACTATGAAAAGAAGCCCCACAAAACTTTAGGTATCACTTCCAAATCTTCTCATAGTCTCCAGCCCTAGAAAACCAGAAATCTACTCTCTCTATAGATTTGTCTCTTCTAGATGTTTCATATTAATGGAGTCATACAATAAGTCATCCTATGTGGTGGGCTGTTTCACTTAGCATAATGTTTTCAAGATTCACCCATGTTGTAGCAAGTATTCGTACTTCACTTCTTTCTTTTTTAAAACAATTTCATAATGTCGTACGTTTATCAGCCACACATAACAAGAAATCACAGGAAGTGCAGGTTATGGTCCACATGGGGTGGTTCAAACTACTTATACACATTATCTCCTTCATCTCTAATGGGTAGTCCTTCATTCTTGAACTTGTTGTAAGATGTCCATGTCATGCAAAGTACCTTGTGTTTTTGCAGTCAGGAATACAATGAAAGGGTTGAAGGTCTTCTCCTTGTGTCTGTTGTTTTTCTTCTGGATTGTTCCTGTAGTTTTATGACCCATGTCTCCATAGACTAATGACAAAACAAGCAATTATGTCTGGATGGGACTGGCATGGCTTCTCTCTCTTTCTCATCACTGGATGTGGAGAATGACTTAATGATATTGAACTACTTTGTTCTTCAGACTCTTAGTTCTGCCTTTGTAATTCAGAAAATTTCCCCAGGTCCTTACCACAACACAGCTGAGAAGCTCCCTCAAAGCAGTAACATGAGGCAGTAGTTGGGCTCATGTCATTTTTTTTTCACATGTCTTGGGTATTACCGTCCTTCACTGGTTGATAAGTAATGTCTTTTAAACCACCATTTCATGCATTTCATTCATTTTTTAATTTATTTTTTAATTGATATATAATAGTTGTATGTATTTTGGGGGTACATGTGATATTTTCATATCAGTGTACAATATGTAATGACCAAATCAGGGTAATTGGGGTATCTATTACATCAAACACTTGCCTTTTCTTTGTATTGGACACCTTATAATTCTTCTCTTCTAGCTATTTGGAAATATAAAATAAATTATTTTAATTATAATTTTCCTGCTGTACTGCTGAATACTAGAACTTATTCCATTTTTGTACCCCTTAACCAAGCTCTTTTCATTCCCCTTCCTCTTTTCCTTCCCAGCCTCTGGTAACCACCATTCTACTCTCTACTGGCAAGAGATCCACATTTTTAGCTCCACATATGAGTGAGAACATGCTATATTTCTTTCTGTGTTTGACGTATTTCATTTAATATAATGACCTCCAGTTCCATCCATGTTGCTGCAAATGACAGGCTTTCATTCTTTTCATGGCTGAATAGCATCCCATTGTGTGTATATATACCACATTTTATTTATTCATTCATCTGTGATGGACCCTTAGATTGAATTCATATCTTGGCTATTGTGAATAGTACTGCAACAAACACAGAAGTGCACATATTGCTTTGATATGTTGATTTCCTTTCTTTTGGATATAGTACTTCACTTTTTTTGATGACTGAATAGTATATCATTATTTGGATATATCTGGATATACCATCTTTGGTTCTCTGTTCATCAGCTGGTGGATATTTAGGTTGTTTTCACATTTTGCCTGTTATGAACAATGCTGCTATGAACATTTGTGTACAAGTATTTGTTTGAGTACCTGTTTTTACTTCTTTAGGGTATATATCTAAGAGTGGAATTGCTGAGTCATATGTTAATTTTATGTTGAGGTTTTTGAGGAACCTCCAAATTGTTTTCCACAGCAGCTATACCATTTTATTTTATTTTTATTTTTGTTTTTATTTTTTGTGATGTGGTCTTGTCCTGTCACCTAGGCTAGAGTGCAGTGGTGTGATCTCGGCTTACTGCAACCTCTGCCTCCCAGGTTCAAGCAATTTTCCTGCCTCAACCTCCTGAGTAGCTGGGACTGTAGGTATGCACCACCATGCTGGTTAATTTTTGTATTTTTAGTAGAGACGAGGTTTTCCCATGTTGGCCAGGCTGGTCTTGAACTCCTGATCTCAAGTGATCCACCCACTTCATCTTCCCAAAGTGCTGTGATTACAGCCATGAGCCACTGTACCCAGCCAAGCTTTACCATTTTAAATTCCCACTAGTAATTTACAAAGGTTCTAATTTCTCTACATTCTGTGAATGCTTACTCTTTTCCTTTTTATTTAAATTATGGCCCTCCTAGTGCTGTGAAGTAGTATCTCTTTGTGACTTTGATTTGCATTCGCTAAAGACTAGTAATGTTCAGAGTATTTCTCTCTCATTTTTGCCCATTTGTATATCTTCTTTGTTGTGTTGTCTGCGCAGGTCTTTTGCCCATTTTTAAATTAGGTTATTTTCTTATTGTTGAGTTGTGAGCATTCTTTAAATATTCTGACTCCTAGTCTTATTGGACATACAATTTGCAATTTCCTTTTCTATTCTGTGCATTGTCTTATCACACTTTTGATAGTGCCCTTTGATGCAAACGTTTGGTAGAGTTCACCAGTGAAGCCATCTGAACCTCAGATATTTTTTGTGGGAAGTTTTTTGATTACTAACTAAATATCTTTATTTGTTATAGGCCTATGCATTAGTAAGGATTTTCTGCAGTAGCAGAAACAAGATATATATATCTTGTTTCTGTGTGTGTGTGTGTGTGTGTGTGTGTGTGTGTGTAATTTATTATAAGAAATTGTCTCACATGATTATGGAGGCTGGCAAGTCCAAAATCTGCAGAGCAGATGTCCCAGTTCATGTCCAAAGGCTGGAAGCTGCTATAGAACCAGGAAGAGCTGATAGCCTTAAAGGCCATCAGGCAGGAGAATTCTTTCTTACTCAGGAGAGGGTTAGTATTTTGTTCTCTTCAGGCCTTCAACTTACTGCATGAGGGCATTTACATTAAGAAGGGTAGTCTGCTTTACTCAGTCTAAAATTTAAATATTAATCTCATCCAAGGCTATCCTCACAGAAACACACAGAATAATGTCTGACCAAATATCTAGGCACCCCGTGGCCCAGTCAAGTTGACACATAAAAGTCAATATCACTGTCTATTCAGATTTTCTGTCCTTTTGAATCAGCTTCAATAATTTGTTTTCTATGAGTCTGTCTATTTCCTCTAGGTTATCTAATTTGTTGGCATACCACTGTTCACAGTATTTCTCTATAATCCTTTGAAAGATGTTCTGTAAGCTTGATAGTATTGCCTCTTCCTTCATTTCAGATTTTAGTAATTTTAATTTCTTCTCTTCCCCATGCCCTTTTTGGTTGGTCTAGCCAAAATTTTGTCAATTTTGTCTATGTTTTCAATAACCAACTTTGGTTATATTTGTTTTTTTTTGTTTTTCTGTTGTCTTTGTATTCTCTACTTCATTTATTTCCCTCAAATCCTTATTTTCATCCTTCTGCTTATTTTGAGTTTAATTTACTCTTCTTTTTCTAGTTTCTTAAGATGGAAGATTAGGTTATTGATTTAAAATTTTTCTCCTTTTTTAATGTAGGTGTTCATAGACATACATTTCTCTCTTTGCACTCTTTACACTGCAACTTAAAAATTTGGTATGTTGTACTTTTGTTTCCATTCATCTCAAAGTATTCTCTAATATTCTTTATAATAGCTTCTTTCACTCATTGGCTATTTAGGAGTGTGTCATTGAAAATACATATATTTGTGTATTTCCTAAATTTCCTTCTGTTATTACTTTCCAATTTCACTCCATTGTGGTTATGAAATATATCTTAGGAAATGTATTTTGTATCATTTCAATTAAAAATATTGATATTGTTTTAATATATATTGAGACCATACAACATATGATCTATTCTAGAGAATGTTTCACATGCACTTAAAAGGAATGCATATTCTTCTCTTGTTGGGTAAAATGTTCTATAGACATTTGTTAGTCCACATTAGTTTATGATGTTGTTGAAGTCCTATGTTTCTTACTGATTATCTGTGTGGTTGTTCTATCTATTATTGAAAATGGAGTATTGAAATCTTCATCTATGTCTCTCTTCAGTTCTGTCATGTTTTGCTACATGTATTTTGGAACTGTGTTGTTAATCCCAAATGGCAATTAAGTCCCATACATACTTATACTTGTTCTAGATTCTTGATGGAATGACTCTTTTATCATTGTAATATATCCTTCCTCATCACTAGTAACATCTTTTTCCTTATAGTCTATTTTGTTTTATAATACTGTAGACATTTCAACTCTGTTTTTGCTACTGTTTGCATGGTATACCCTTTTCCATCCTTTAATTTCAATATGTTTGTGCTTTTGAAATTAAGGTGTATCTCCTGTAGACAGCATATAATGGTATCATGTCATTCTTTTATCTTTTATTCTAATATCTCCCTTGTTATTGAACTATTCAGTTCATTTATATTTAAAGTAAATATTGATAAGTACAATTTACACCTGCCATTTTGCTATTTGTTTTCCACATTCTTTATACTTACATTGGTTCTCAATCTCTCCGTTATTGCCATCTATTTTGCCAATAAGTATTTTTTAGTGTATAATTTTGATTTTCTAGGGTTTTCTACTACATTTTTGAAATATATTTTTAATAGTCACACTGTGGTTTCCAATTATCAACTTATACAAATTTAGTGTGAAATATTATCAATTTAATTCCAATATTATTCAGGTTTTGTTTCTATATGGGTAGCTCTTTTGTTTCTCATTTTCTTTATGCTATTACCATACTAACTAAATCTTTGTATATGCCCATTGACACAGATTTATTACTATTTTTCTTTATGTAGTTGTCTTTTAAATCAAAGAGGACCAAAATATTGACAAATAAAAAACAGATGTATTCTGTCCTTTACATGTACCAATGCAGTTACCTTTATGAGTCCTCTTAATTCTTCATGTGTGTTTGAGTTTTCTCCAGTATTTTCTCATTTCAGCCTCAAATTCTCTCTTTAAGACTTCTTGTAGGATGGGCATCCCATTGAAGAATACCTCAGTTTTTGTTTATGCAAGACTCTCTTAATGTCTCCATCATTTTTAAAGAGTATGTTTCTGGATGTAGAGTTCTTGATTAAGAGCTGACTTATTTCAGCACTGTGAATTTGCCTTGCTGTTTCCTGCTGATCTTCATGGTTTCTAATGAAAAATCAGCTGTAAATCATTATGAAGTTACCTGTACATGATGTGTCACTTCTCTTTTGCTGCTCAAGATTCTTTATTTGTCTTTTTCTTTTGACAGTTCAAATGATGTGAATGTCTTTGAATTTATCCTACTTGAAATTTGTTGGATTTCTTAAATATGAATATTCGTGTCTTACAAGAAATTTGAGAAATTTTTGGATATTATTTCTTCAAACACGTTTCTGCCCCCTTTCTCTCTCCCCTCTTATTGGGACTCCCATTTTGTGTATGTTGATATCCTTAGTGATATCCCACAGGTCCCTGAGGCTCTGTTCATTTTCCTTCTTTCCTTTTCTTTTGGTTCTTCAAACTGGATAATTTCAATTGACTTGTTTCTGTGTATGCTCATTTTTTTCTTCTGTCTGCTTAAATTTGCTATTGAGCTCATCTAGTAAAGTTTTCATTTTAGTTATTATTCTTTTAACTCCAGAATTTCTATTTTGTTCTATTTTTGTAATTTCTCCTTATTTAATAATATTCTTTTTGGTGAGAAATTATTTTAATACTCTCTTTAGCTCATAAAATGGTCTTATTTAATTCTTTTAACATATTTAAAGTTAAATTAAAAATTAAATTAGCATATTTAAAGTTAAATTAAAAAGCTGAATTAAAGTATTTGCCTAGTAAGTCTAATGTTTGTTCTTCCTCAGGGACAGTTTCTATTGATTAATTTTTTCTTTCTCTGTATAAGCCATACTTTCTTACTTTCTTCATTTTGTGTCTCTCTTAATTTTGTCAAAAATTGCTCATTCTAATTAATATAATTCTATTAATAGATTAATATTAACATAAGTTAATATAAGTCTGAAAATAAAATTTTTCCTCCATCTCTAGAATTCATTGCTACTGTTTATTTTTGTTTCTGCTGCTTTGTTCTTTAGTAACTTTCCTAAACTAATTCTGTTAAGTCTGTATGGTTAGTCATGCCAAAATGCATAGACCATCGATGCTAGGAAGAAACTATATCAACTAATGAGCAAAATAACCAGCTAACATCATAATGACAGGATCAAGTTCACACTTAACAATATTAACCTTAAATACAAATGGGCTAAACGCTCAAATTAAAAGACACAGACTGGCAAATTGGATAAAGAGTCAAGACCCATCAGATTGCTGTGTTCAGGAGACACATCTCACATGCAGAGACACACATAGGTTCAAAATAAGGGGACAGAGGAGGATCTACCAAGCAAATGGAAAAAAAAAAAAAAAAAAAAAGGCAGGGGTTGCAATCTTAGTCTCTGATAAAACAGACTTCAAACCCACAAAGATCAAAAGAGACAAAGAAGGACATTACATAATGGTAAAGGGATCAATTCAACAAGAAGAGCTAACTAACCTCAATATATATGCACCCAATACAGGAGCACCCAGATTCATAAAGCAAGTCCTTAGAGACTTACAGAGAGAATTAGACTCCCACACATTAATAATGGGAGACTTCAACACCCCACTGTCAACATTAGACAGATCAACGAGACAGAAAGTTAACAAGTATATCCAGGAATTGAAATCGGCTCTGCACCAAGTAGACCTAATAGACATCTACAGAACTATCCACCCCAAATCAACGGAATATACATTCTTCTCAGCACCATATTCCTCTTATTCCAAAATTGACCACACAGTTGGAAGTAAAGCACTCCTCAGCAAATGTAAAAGAATAGAAATTATAACAAACTGTCTCTCAGACCACAGTGCAATCAAACTAGAACTCAGGATTAAGAAACTCAATCAAAACCACTCAATTACATGGAAACTGAACAACCTTCTCCTGAATGACTACTGGGTATATAATGAAATGAAGGCAGAAATAAAGATGTTCTTTGAAACTAATGAGAACAAAGATACAACATACCAGAATCTCTGGGACACATTTAAAGTCATGTGTAGAGGGAAATTTATAGCACTAAATGCCCACAAGAGAAAGCAGGAAAGATCTAAAATTGACACCCTAACATCACAATTAAAAGAACTAGAGAAGCAAGAGCAAACACATTCAAAAGCTAGCAGAAGGCAATAAATAACTAAGATCAGAGCAGAACTGAAGGAGATAGAGACCCAAAAACCCTTCAAAAAATCTGTGAATCCAGGAGCTGGTTTTTTGAAAAGATCAACAAAATTGATAGACCGCTAGCAAGACTAATAAAGAAGAAAAGAGAGAAGAATCAAACAGACGCAATAAAAAATGATAAAGGGGACATCACCACCGACCCCACAGAAATACAAACTACCATCAGAGAATACTATAAACACCTCTAGGCAAATAAGCTAGAAAACCTAGAAGAAATGGATAATTTCCTGGACACATACACTCTCCCAAGACTAAACCAGGTAGAAGTTGAATCCCTGAATAGACCAATAGCAGGCTCTGAAATTGAGGCAATAATTAATAGCCTACCAACCAAAAAAAGTCCAGGACCAGACGGATTCACAGCCGAATACTACCACAGGAACAAGGAGGAGCTGGTACGATTCCTTCTGAAACTATTCCAATCAATAGAAAAAGAGGGAATCCTCCCTAACTCATTTTACGAGGCCAATGTCATCCTGATACCAAAGCCTGACAGAGACACAACAATAAAAGAGAATTTTAGACCAATATCCCTGATGAACATTGATGCAAAAATCCTCAATAAAATACTGGCAAACTGAATCCAGCAGCACATCAAAAAGTTTACCCACCATGATCAAGTGGGTGTCATCCCTGGGATGCAAGGCTGGTTCAATATACACAAATTAATAAATGTAATCCAGCATATAAACAGAACCAAAGACAAAAACCACATGATTATCTCAATAGATGCAGAAAAGGCCTTTGACAAAATTCAACAGCCCTTCATGTTAAAAACTCTCAATAAATTTGGTATTGATGGAATGTATCTCAAAATAATAAGAGCTATTTATGACAAACCCTACAGCCAATATCATACTGATTGGGGAAAAACTGGAAGCATTCCCTTTGAAAACTGGCACAAGACAGGGATGCCCTCTCTCACTGCTCCTATTTAACATAGTGTTGGAAGTTCTGACCAGCGCAATCAGGCAGGAGAAAGAAATAAAGGGTATTCAATTAGGAAGAGAGGAAGTCAAATTGTCCCTGTTTGCAGATGACATGATTGTATATTTAGAGCACCCCACCTTCTCAGCCCAAAATCTCCTTAAACTGATAAGCAACTTCAGCAAAGTCTCAGGATACAAAATCAATGTGCAAAAATCACAAGCATTCTTATATATCAATAACAGACAAACAGAGAGCCAAATCATGAGTGAACTCCTATTCACAATTGCTTCAAAGAGAATAAAATACCTAGGAATCCAACTTACAAGGGATGTGAAGGACCTCTTCAAGGAGAACTACAAACCACTGCTTAGTGAAATAAAAGAGGACACAAACAGATGGAAGAACATTCTATGCTCATGGACAGGAAGAATCAATATCGTGAAAATGGCCATACTGCCCAAGGTAATTTATAGATTCACTGCCATCCCCATTAAGCTATCAATGATTTTCTTCACAGAATTGGAAAAAATACTTTAAATTTCATATGGAACCGAAAAAGAGCCCACATTGCCAGGACAATCCCAAGCCAAAAGAAAAAAGCTCGAGGCATCACATGACCTGACTTCAAACTATACTACAAGGCCACAGTGGCCAAAACAGAGATATAGACCAATGGAACAGAACAGAGCCCTTAGAAATAATACCACAAATCTACAACCATCTGATCTTTGACAAATCGGACCAAAAAAAAGCAATGGGGAAAGGATTCCCTGTTTAATAAATGGTGCTGGGAAAACTGGCTAGCTATAAGTAGAAAGTTGAAACTGGATCCCTTCCTTACACCTTATACAAAAATTAATTCAAGATGGATTAAAGACTTAAATGTTAGACCTAAAATCATAAAAACCCTAGAAGAAAACCTAGGCAATACCGTTCAGAACATAGGCATGGGCAAGGACTTCAGGTCTAAAACACCAAAAGCAATGGCAGCAAAGCCAAAATGGAAAAATGGGACCTAATTAAACTAAAGAGCTACTGCACAGCAAAAGAAACTACCATCAGAGTGAACAGACAACCTACAGAACGGGAGAAAATTTTTGCAATCTACTTATCTGACAAACGGCTAATATCCAGAACATACAAAGAACTCAAACAAATGTACAAGATAAAAACAAACAACCCCATCAAAAAGTGGGCAAAAGATATGAACACACACTTCTCAAAAGAAGACATTCATACAGCCAACAGACACATGAAAAAATGCTCATCATCACTCGCCATCAGAGAAATGCAAATCAAAACCACAATGAGATACCATCTCACACCAGTTAGAATGGCAATCATTAAAAAGTCAGGAAACAACAGGTGCTGGAGAGGATGTGGAGAAATAGGAAAACTTTTACAGTGTTGATGGGACTGTAAACTAGTTCCACCACTGTGGAAGACAGTGTGACGATTCCTCAGGGATCTAGAACAAGAACTAACATTTGACCCAGCCATCACATTACTGGGTATATACGCAGAGGATTATAAATCATGCTGCTATAAAGACACATGCACACGTATGTTTATTGTGGCACTATTCACAATAGCAAAGACTTGGAACTAACCCAAATGTCCATCAATGACAGATTGGATTCAGAAAATGTGGCATATATACACCATAGAATACTATGCAGCCATAAAAAAGGATGAGTTCATGTCTTTTGTAGGGACATGGATGCAGCTGGAAACCATCATTCTCAGCAAACTATCGCAAGAACAGCAAACCAAACACTGCACGTTCTCACTCATAGGTGGGAACTGAACCACGAGAATACTTGGACACAGGAAGGGGAATATCACACATCAGGGCCTGTTGTGGGGTGGGGGTAGCAGGGAGGGATAGCATTAGGTGATATACCTAATATAAATGATGAGTTAATGGGTGCAGCACACCAACATGGCACATGTATACATATGTAAGAAACCTGCTCATTGTGCACATGTACCCTAGAACATAAAGTATAATAAAAAAAGAAAAAGAAAAAGAAAAAGAAAAAAAAATCTGGGGTTTGATGTTTTCTACCTGTGGAAATTTTCAGCCACCACACTTGAGCTACTGCTTCTAATTTGTTGTCTTTCTCTTTCCCTTCTGTGTCTCCAAGTTCCTTCATATTCACCCTTTGCATAAGATTCTCTACATCTCTAATGCTATTTTCTGTACTTTCCATATATTTTGTTTGCATGCTTCAGTCTAGATATTTTCTACTGACTTTCTTCAGCTCACTAAATCTCTCTCTTTTATAACCATGTATAGTCATCCCTAAGTATCCACAGGAAATTGCTTACAGGACCTCCTGTGGATACCAAAATCCACAGATGTTTAAGTTCCTTATATAAAATGGCACAGTATTTGCATATAGACTATGCACATCCTCTTGCATACTTTAAATTATCTCTTGATTACTTATAATACCTAATGAAATGTAAATGCCATGTAAATAGTCGATACGCTGCATATTTTATTTGGATTATGTTTGTGGTTGTATTGTTATTTTTAATTTTATTTTTTCAAGTATTTTTGATCTATGGTTGGTTGAATTCATGATGCAGAATTCATGGATATGGTGGGCCAACTGTATTGAGTTCCTATTGCTGTTACCATATTTTTCATTTCTTTAACATCCGTTAAATTCTTTTTCTTATATTAAAGTTCTTTCCTGAGGTATGTCACATTATTCTCTATTTTCTGAAATGTATAACCTATTTAAAAATACATTCTGATTATATCAATATCTAAGTCTCCTTTGGATTTGTTTGTGTTGTTTCTATTTTCTCTTCATCTTATTTCTCGGTATGCTGGTAATTCTCATTAAATATTGAATATTATGATGAAAAATTGTAGAGGCTTTGAATAATGTCATCTTCCTCCAGAGTGGATTCATTCTTTCTTCTGGCAGACAGCAGAAAGTTAGATCAACTCAATCTAAGTTTCAGACTGTCCTGACTCAAAGCTGGTTTGCAATCTTTGTAAGGATCATTCTACTTCTGGTTTTCTTCCACTCATCCACCTTCAGTGGATTCAACTCACAGCCTGGAACTTCCTAAGCCCTTTCCAACTTTGCATGTCATAAACTCTAATTTTTGCTCCCTAGCAAAAAGGGATAATGTTTTCTTATGCCTTTCAGCCATCTTAATCTTGACATTTTAGCCTGTTGTCTTTCTTAGATTAAGCAAGTGACTCAAGAAGAAAATGAGTTCCAAATATTAGTGTATTTGTCTTAGTTCTCTATACCTCAATACTATCCTTTTTTTTTTTTTTTTTTTTTTTTTTTTTTTTTGAGATAGAGTCTTGCTCTGTTACCCAGGCTGGAGTGGTGCAGTGGTGCTATCTTGGCTCACTGCAACCTGTATCTCACAAGTTCAAGCAATTTTTGTGCCTCAGCCTCCCATGCAGCTGGGATTATAGGCTTGTGCCACCACACCTGGCTAAGTTTTGTATTTTTAGCAGAGACGGGGTTTCACCATGTTGCCCAGGCTGGGCTCAAACTTCTGGTCTTGAGTGATCTGTCCAGCTTGGACTCCCAAAGTGCTGGAATTACAGCCGTGAGCCACCATGCTCAGCGTGTCTGTCCTACATTTCAGATCCTTAATATCTGGCTGCTTTGGCAGCCTTAAACTTCAAGTTTTGTCTTCCCATGCTCATGAGACTGCCTAAAGCACTCCCATGTCTTAGCAACCAAACTTTGCCTTCCTTTCTAGGCCATCATCTCATGCCAGGGCTCAAAAGTGCTGTAGGATATATCAACAGGCAGAATTTGAGCTCACTTCGACGAGCTTTCCTTTGGTGTATACTCTGGGTCCTTCAGTCCTTTTTGTCACAGTAGCATGCTGATGTCTACAAACAGATGTTTTGTATTTTGAGGGCTTTAAAAGTTTTTCTCAGTGGCAGCACTGGTATGCTATAAGCTACAGCATCAAGAAACAGCAGAATTCTCCCGGTCAACCTTTTAACATATAATTCTTATCAAAGGTTGCTTTCTTTCTACTATGATTATGACTAAAGTGTACCCATTTAAGTTGTTTCAAAAAGGAAAACTTGTACTTTCAAACATGTCATAACTTCATAATTTTAGAATTTGTTTTTCTTGGATGAAATTCTCCATTTTTAATTTTGGGCCAAGGGAGATATTTTAGAACACAAAATTTATGTCAATTTGGCCTGCTGTTTTCTATATAGTCCATGGTTTGTAAATATGATGAATGTGTATGCATGCATACATATATAGAGAAAGCTGAGATATCAATACAGAATAAAACTTTTCAAATAAAAATAACACAGAAGCAGCTGCTGTTCTCTAAATAAAAGAAACAATAAGCTTGATTTTAATTTTTAATTTATTTTCATGTAATTTTATGCCTTTCAACACTTATTCTGTCATTAAATTCTCAGTTTTTATGGTTTAATGGTATATTATCTGTAGTGCAGACATTATATAGCTCGTTTTCTGTAGCTATTCCTCTATATTCATAATACTTATAATTAGGAAATTGTTAGAAGACATTTTCAATAGGAAGGGAATCAAGTTGAAAATTATGTGGGAATAAGAAGGGAGAGACCAAAAATTGGATGAAATGAGTCACTTATCAAAAAGAGTAAAACAGTGTTTCCAAACTATAATGTGATCAGAAAGAACCATAATCTTTGGAAACTATGAAATTGATATTGTTAAATAAATTTTTGATCCTCCAATTTTTAAAATGTCTAGGAAAACAGATACTGTGATGAGAAACATCATAAGGTCATTAAGTTTGGGTTAATTGGTGTCTTAGCTACTGATATGATTAATTCAAAGGTTCTGAAAGTCATACAAAATTACATAATATAGAAGAAAGCAATTTATTTTACAGGGAATCTTTTTATTCAATAGTTTTTAATTCTCCACTGAAATTCTAACTCTTTGCTATTCTTGAACATATTAAGCACAGCTATTTTAAAGTTTGTGTCTGTTATCTCTATTTATTAGAATCCTTGTAGGTTTGTTCCTATAGGGTCTTTTTCTCTGGATTTTCAATCGCACTGTCCTGTCTTCTCATATACTGAGTAGTTTTGATTGAATGCTGGACATTGTATATGAAAAATTGAAAAGATAAATTGACTCTTGTTAATGGTATCTTCCTTCTGAAAAGAATTACATTTGCATCTGGAAATAAAAAATATATATTTTTTTTTGACAGAGGAACTAGCCATCCCAGGTCACATTAGTCCAATCAAAAATTGAGATGATGCCAAGATAAGTTTTAGACTTTGCTAGGATTGTTTTATTTCTGGCTTACCTTGCTTCTAGGGGTATGTGGCCCCTCAGAATCCTAATTGAAAACTTGGAGAGTTTTCCAGGGACCCATTACCTACATTGCCAAGACCCAAATTCTAATTTTTATCTCTCTAGATCTGTGAGGGTTTGGTTACGCAGATCAACAAGTTGGCTTCTTAACTATCTTATTAGAAACTGGAAGAAACCCAGAAGAAAAGCAACCTGAAATGCTGGGTTCAACTTTCTAGATTTTCTTCTTTTCTTGGGTCTTGGCAATGTAATTCTTCATGGAAAGGTTACTTCCCCATTGCCTTCAAAGAGATTTTTAATCTTGTTCATATTTTCAATGGGAGATTTGGTATAAAATGCCTAGGGTATCATTACTGCAATAGAACACCCTGGAATTATTTAAGTAGGAATATCAGTTATTTTTTTCTGTCACCTGAGAATGTGAAATTAGTTTACCCATGTCAATCATTGTAGAGAACAACCTGGATTCTATTCTACTCATTTTATTACATTGGATTTTTAAAATTAGATAAGAAAAATATGTATCTACTCTACTATACTAAGTAATATAAAATATGTTAATAAAAGCAATAATTTCTCGCCTCATTTTCTCACGTCCTTGACTAACCTCTGCTCCTTAAAATACCGAATCTCCAGTATGTATAACTCTATATTTACCTTTATATATACATACACAAACTTATGTACATATATGTACTTTTTATAAAAGGATTATAGCATAACCATTGTGCTAATTTATTTTAATAACTTTCTATATAAATTATTCAATCTGCATTTAAAAATTGGATACAGAGTTTCATCAATTTTTGGAAGACACAGTAATTCCATAAAATAAGAACAAAATTAGATTTGTTTTCATCTTAGGGGAAAAATGCATTTTGTGTTCCTTCATCTTTCATTGTTTTCTTTTATTGGTTCTAAGGGGATAAAGTTTTTATAAGACCCTGATTTGAGTGGCTTCTAGGCTCTTTGTACATCCCATTTCAGAGACAGATGCATCTGTGAATGAGTAGCTATGCAGTATTCTTTAAAGACTGCATCATCTTAGGCAAAATACGTTTGGTGGTTTAAGGCCAGCAGAAAAAACTACACATACAAACACTCACTATATATATGTGTATGTATTATGTATACACACATATATGTATATACATTTAAATCTAATATAAAATATGTGTTACATAAGGAATCATATGATATACATTTATAATCAATTTTAATTCTACTTTATCCTTATGTATACACATAGATACACATAAACACGCACTGTATGAAGACAAATGTTATTTTTATACATAAAATAAGTACATTGTATTGTGTGAGTCTGGTATATTTTTAGAACAGAGAAATAACTCTTCATCTACTTGGGAAAAGTTTTCATAACTGAAAAGAAGATTTTAACAGCACAACATATAAGTAGCTACTAGTACTATGTTAACAAATGTTTTTTTAAATTGCTAATGATAGCATTTATTCAATACCATATATGTGTTATGTATTTTGTTATGCACCTTGAGCATAGTATTTTAATACTGAAAATATCTTTATAGATTAGGTATTTTTTTCATTTACTATTTAACAGAAGAGGAAAGTAAGACAGAGAAGGTCATTTATTTGTTCAAAATCACAGCCAGGATATTTGATACCCAAACTGTCTTTTGATTCTGAGCTCACTCCTGTCTACTCAATTATACTGTACTTCAGTTTGTTCAATTGCATTGTGTTCACATTTTCTTTTTGATCTTGCAATTTCTCAGAATTTTTTACTTGTTTCATTTTGTGCTTTTATACAAAGTTCCACTCTATGTTGGAAAAAGGCAGGGTGAAGCAACTTCTAGTTTTTCCTTTAAGTGGAAAAAATTCACTTGAGTGATATAAATGGTCTTATATATCAAGGGTTTCTTGAGTTTCTATCATTTTAGGCTGATAGTTTAAAAGGGTACATGATTATTCTGTAGAAGTCCTCTTATTGAAAATGACTTCCCTAAGTATTTGGCCAGTTAAGCAGAAATTTCAATTAAAGCAGGGAATCATACAATATGATTCATACAGTAATACATACACATATATACACAATATCATGCAATGTATTCCTATATCTTACACATTTTATTTTAATGTGAACTATATACTTGTGGAGTTTCTGCCAATCAGTCAATACAGTTTGAGTTCTTATGTGGCATCAATCAAAGCTCTTTTATTGCACTTATTGGAATTTGGCATCATCAGTTAGAATATTATATTTATTGTGTAGATCAAGCCCATAAGTCATTACATACCTTTTCCAGATTTGGCTTATTTAAAGATGAATGACAATTTAAACACACTTGCAGGACAATTTAAAACAGGACACCTTACAATTTTCTTCCTCAAACTTAACGTTACAGCATTTTTAGTACTCATTTTTACTGAGATTTTACTAAGCATTCAACTTAGTTTTCAGAGAAATGACAATTTTTCTGAAATATTTTTATTTTCCTCATATTTCATCCACCTAAAAGTAGCTGTAATAGTTTTAGGAACAAACACTACCTGTCTTGTTAAGCATGTAGCCGCATAGGTGGTAGGAGACATGAGGAGTAGATGTGTCAGAGCCAGCCTCTGATCTCTAGCATCCAGCGTACCCAACACTGCATGTTACTCAAGGAGTAGAGTTTCCTTGTAAATGAATGGTGAGTCAATTAAATGGAGTTTCCTTTTACTGCAGTGCCTACCTTCTTTCCATCCATTACATTTCCAAAAGTAGGACTGGGAGAGATATCCAGGGTTATAAAAATGCATTCTCTTGTTGGCCCTATGTGATAGAATGCTATTTTAATTGAGGAGTGCTACAAAATATTTTCTGGATCTTACCTAAATAATTTTTGTAAATATTTTCATTTAGTTTGCTTCTCTAGCAATTGCTGAAATTGTTGATGCTGTTCCTGGAGATTGCTATCTATTTTACATTTTCTGTTTCAAAACTGTGTCTGCATTGTACGCAGTTCTCTGGCTACCCAAGAAATTTTATATTTTATTATATCACAATTTTTCTTATTAGATATTTCATAATTTAAAGGTCAGGTCTAACAAAATGATCTTTCTGACCAAACTGGCTAGCTAAATTTAGCAACGAGTTGATGGTTTTTCTATTTTACAATGTCTTGTCTGATCATTGAAATTCCCGAGTCAACCAGTTATTTTACCCTCACCTAGACATTGCCTAAGCAGGTTTATTTCACAGTCTGGTTACCAGGGTGCCTGGCTCACATAAACACATCTGGAGTTCACTTCAGATTCTTAAACTAAATACTAAAGTATGCATTTGATCAGTGAAGTCTTATCAACCCGTTAATCTCCCCCTTTACTATAATCAGAGCTAGAGTTCTTTACAACCATTGTCATACGAGCGTGAACCTGAATCCTTTCTCCCGGCACATTTTGTATCCATAGGAAAAAAATATAAATACATTAAAACAAATTTCCCCAAACTTTTCTTGCTTCTTTAGGTTCCAGAAGTATCAAAAGACTGGGGTGTAATTGAAATGAGCCCTGAGTGATTTGTTGCTAATGTCTTTTTAAGAAACCCATGGAAATCACAGTGACTTAAAATGAAACTCATGAATCTATTTTAAAATTCACATAAATCTGAGATTTGAAGTTAAACTTGAAGGTCACAGAAAACATAAGAACTGGAAACCCTGGGGTTTCTTAGTGTGTTAGCTATTCTGATTCTGTCGTTTCTGTGATCAGGCCGACTTCTTTTGGAGCATTGCATTATGAAAGGACACCTAGTCTGTCAGTCAACTTCTGCATACATTGGTAACATCTTAAAAATTCTTTAAGAAGTGATGGGTGAACATTTTGTGGCTTTTCATCCCTGATATATACCTTTTTCTTTTTTGGTTTCTAATTACTGACTATTATGCATTCAGGGTTTGAAAGAATATTTTCATTAAGCACAGACTTCTTCACTCTGGTACAGGATATTGCCTTGTTCTACCATGAACATTACCCTTCCTAGCACTCCAGTCTTCTACCAGGTCCTTCTGCTGGGCACCCTCTTAGTATCATGCTCTCTTGTGGAGCATCCTGGCTCCTGGGAACCTGCCAGGGAACCTCCAGGCTACACTGAATGTGCTCACCCATACTCTTCAACTAGGAGCTTCCAAACTGATGCCTTGGAGTCCTGGTGATGATAAACCTACATGGCCACCCATGGCAAAGTGAAACAAAACATTTCTCCCCTGTTGGTTAGAGTGTTTGGAAAATATCACATAGCATGGCTGCAGCCAGATATATGCTAGGGTTTTAAAAGAAATTATTATTTCAGTTTCATCCCTCTCACCACTCCTCTTGTCGAGTCAGGAGACACTGTGAATGGCAGACGTCATTCAGAAGTCTGAGTGTTGTGAATGCACCAACTCATAACCCTTTGTTCTGTTACTGCTTAAGGTCACGTTCCCCCTAGGAGCCTCTTACTAATAATTGCTACTACAAATAGATTTTTGTGGCTCATATCTCATTCATCTATTCCACAAATGGAGGTTTTGTTCTATTATATTTCTATTATATTTATTTATTTTTGTTGTTCTTGTTGTACTGTTTTCATTGGTTCCAATTTCACTTAACATGAGTCTTTTATTCCCAATAAATAATCTTGTTTTTTTTTTTTGTTTGTTTGTTTTTCTTTTTTTTTTGAAATGTTCTCACTCTGTTGCCTAGGCTGCAGTGCAGTGGCATGATCACTGCAGCCTCAACCTCACCGGTTTAAGCAATCCTCCCACCTCAGCCTCCTGAGTAGCACACCACCATGCCCAGCTAATTTTTTGTTGTGTGTGTATTTTTTCGTAAAGACAGAGTTTTGCCCTGTTGCCCAGGCTGGTCTCAAACTTCTGGGCTCAAGTGATCTGCTCGCCTCAGCCTCCCAAAGTGCTGAGATTACAGGTGTACGTCACTGTGCCCAGCCTATTCTTGGCTTTGATTGCACAAAACTTGACAGCTTGCAAGACATGTCCATGTATATCCGTTCAGTGGTGAACTGAGCTTGGATTCTCTCATGGACAGCTCCTCAGCCTCTACTTCAAGGTGTTTATGGAAGGCTGGGCCAACTATCTGCTAGACATTATGAGTTATATATCCCACTAAGACTCAAACCTGGATACTTCCCCACTTTGCCACATTAATACTAGGTATGAAGGTTATGAATTATTACCTGATTTTTACAGTTGAGTACACTTGGCCTTAAAGAGTTTACAGAAGTTGCTCAGGGCCTCACATCCAGTGAGAGGGAGTACAGATTCCAAAGCCAGACCATATCTACTGCACCTTGTTTTTCCATTAAATCTGTGATATGGCATAAAAACGTAGCATTTCCTGGAGAAAACTCTTGTAGAAAGTGGTAGGAGAAATGATCTCTATCCTCTTTGTTTACTCTCTCATTCATCAGGAAGTGATTATGTGATATTTTATGGATTTTTATTCATGGTTACTGGCTTGTAACTCCCACAGCCCTGGTTATAATGTTGTGGTCCTTTAGCCTTCAGAAGACGGTCTCAGGAAATAGCATGTCTTTCTCTGACCTTCTTCTGCCCTCCTTTCACCTGCCCAAGGCAGGACTCTATCTGACTGTCATCATTACATCTGAACCTATCATTCCAAAGAGAATCCTGGCCCATACCCCAGAGAAAGGCATGCTGCACAGAGGGACCAAGAAGAATCTGAACACACAGGCCTCACTGGGTTTAGATCATAACCTTTTTGTCCAACCACATTTCTACATGGTTGTCAATTATGGACAACAAATAATATCTTTGTAAAAGGCCTAAAGGACAGGGTTCAGAGAGCTTCTGGAGAGCTGAGGACGTGGAGGTTCCTAGATGGTGGCACACCCAGTGATATGGTTTGGCTGTGTCCCCGCCCAAATCTCATCTTGAACTGTAGCTCCCATAATCCCCACATGTCATGGGAGGGACTGCTGGAAGGTAATTGAGTCATGGGGGTGGGTTTTTCCCATGTTGTTCTCATGATAGTGAGTAAGTCTCATGAGATCTGATGGCTTTATAAAGGGCAGTTCCCCCCCACACACTCTCTTGTCTTCCACCATGTGAGACATGACTTTGCTCCTCCTTTGCCTTTCATTATGATTGTGAGGCCTCCCCAGCCACATGAAACTGTGAGTCCTTTAAAACTCTTTCTTTACACAAATTACCCAGTCTCAGGTAGGTATGTCTTTATTAGCAGTGTGAGAACAGACCCAGGAAGGACATAAAAGCTCTGTACCCCTTCCCCCATACCTTACCTTATGCATTTCTTCATCTGTATCCTTTGTGATATCCTTTATAATAAAGCAATAAACATAAAACAAGTGTGACCTTGAGTTTTGTGAGTTGCTCTAGCAAGTTAGTTGAACCCAAAGAGGGGGTCACAGGAACCCTAACTTGTAGCCAGTCAGAGGTTCTGGAGGCCCAAACTTGTGACTGAAGTGTCTGAAGGCAGGAGGCAGTTTTGGGGACTGAGCCCTCAACCTGTGGGATCTGACAATATCTCTAAGTAGGTAGGGTCAGAACTGCATTGGAAGACACCCAGCTGGTATCTACTGCAGAACTGATTGCTTTCTTGCTGGTGGGGAGAAATCACCACATATTTTGTGGTCACAGATGTCTTCTGTGTTGATGGTTGTTGTTCTTTTGGTAAGAAAGCAGAGGAAAAATGGTTTGAGAGTTTTTTCAAGAGTCACATTCAAATTCTCCAGATTGAAGAATCACTGGGAAACTAGACTTCTTTGCTTTTCTTCCAGCTTCTCACAGAGAAGTTTGTTTCTTTGTTTTGCTGTTAAGAAAATAGTTGTGTTCACATTACTTTTTAGTTTGTTTGAAACCTGTTGGCACCGCATTTTAAAGTGCCATCTAAAATTGTTCAGTCATAATGAGAGAGAAACTTTTCTTAGACTTATAGAATGTGGGATCTAAGAAACACATACTCCACTTCCCCATTTCATGCTTTAATCTCACCAACCACTACACTGGCATGCTTTCCTAGAGACACAACAGACCACTCTCCGTACCCTAAAACAAGCTACTGTATCTTCACAGCATTTCCCATTGTACCAAACTTGTTCCTTTGTTGAGCACAAAGCTTCTGATCCTACCCGAGCCTTCCAAGAGGATATGAAAATGTCTCCCATTTCTTCCACACAGAGAGCATTCAGAAACCTTCATGACTCTTCCAATACAATAAAAATAACCCTTATTTCTTTCTTATTTTTAATTTTATGGACCACTTGAAAATCGTGTTTGAAATGCCCTCTGAGGTAAGGGAAATTAATTGTTTACAGGCAAGGAAAATGAGGTTCAGCTAAAATAAAGGAAAAACCAAGATTCTTCTGGCTCATTTGTTGGGACTCTTTTCTCCAAACCTCCCTCCATTTCTAGGTGAACTATTCCCATTTTCTGTCAGTTGTTCCTCCTATAAGCCTGTGTCAATGTCCACTCAGCATCTCAGGTCCTGTCCCAGCTTATGATAATGTTCACAGTGCTCAGGGCTGAAATTAGGGACCACAGCTATTTTTGATCAGTACAGATGGATTATGCTCTCCAAGAAAGACTGTGCTGATAAACTTACAATTGCTCAAGTAAGATCAGTGCAGAAACCATGTAAGGTGAAAAAAAAAAACCTCAGCAGAACACTGTAGGGGGCTACGTTAAAGGAATTTTTTCTAAGGATGAAATTGTTACATAGTAAAAAATATTATTTCAACCACTTTCTTTTGCATGCATTGTTTTCCATCTTACCTCACAAAGGTATTCATGCCCATTATAGTTCCATTTCCCAAAGTTCCCAAACCATTCAGAAGATAGAATTGTAGGAGTCTCTCATGTGCATCGCATTTCCATTGCCATCACCCTAGTTGGGTCCTTGATGCTTATCCTGGCTGTTTGAAATATCCTCCTTATTGTTCATAATCACTCTCATTACTCCCTCTTGCAGATTCATAATCCACATTGCTTCCAGGGTTATCCTTTTTAAACCTAAAGGGACTATGTTAGTCAGGGTTCTCTAGAGGGACAGAATGAATAGGATAGTTGTATATATAAAGGGGAGTTTATTCAGGAGTTTTAACTCACATGCTCACGAGGTCCCACAATAGGCCATCTGCAAGCTGAGGAGCAAGGAAGCCAGTCAGAGTCCAAAGCTGAAAACTTGGAATCCAATGTTTGAGGGTAGGAAGCATCCATCATGTGAGAAAGATGTAGGCTGGGAGGCTAAGTCAGTCTGGTTATTTCACAGTCTTTGGCCTGCTTTATTCTGGGCACACTGGCAGCTGATTAGATTGTGCCCACCCAGGTTGAAGGTGGGTCTGCCTTTTCCAGTCCAGTGACTTAAATGTTAATCTCCTTTGGCAACCCCCTCACAGACACACCCAGGAATAATACTTTGCATCATTCAATCCAATGAAGTTGACACTCAGTATTAACCATCACAGGAACTAAGTTTATTTCCTACCCAAAACTTTCCAATAGTCTCCCATTATGTGAAAAATAACATACAGCTTCTCAGGCTTCCAACTCAACTTTTACAATTTTCCCCAAACTCCCAAAAGACCTTCATTAATACATTCTTAATTCTATGAGACTAGAAACGGTATTTGCCGTTCTCCAATGACAGCTTGTATATTTCCTGCTTCTGTGTCCTAAAGCACACTGGTCTTCCCTTCTTTCTGGGATTCTAATTGCTTCTTCGCTACCTTCCAGAATCTTCCCGTTTTTCAAAGCCTTGTTAAAATCTAACCTCCTCTGAAAAGCCTTTCTGTGGTCTTCATTTTTCTTAACTTCTTTTCAACTCTATTATACATTTATCAGAGTCCACTACTATTAATTATTTATGTATTTGGCTTGCCTGATACACTGCAATTCCTGGAGAAGAACATTCACTGCACATCATAGGCACTTGAAAGGTTTTATGGATTGAATTGAATTCCAACTGATGTTAGCATATTCACATATTTATTTATTCATCATGCATTTCCTCAGCATATGTTTATTGAATGACTACTACATGCCAACTGAGAGAATTCCAAGCCTAGTAGGCAAGATCGGCACAAACACTTCTAAGTAGAATTCAATGTAGAAGAATGACACAATCGAGATACAGCAAAGAGCTGTGATCTGCCATATCTCAGCTTTATGTTGTGCTTCCTTGGTGCCCTTTTTATTCTTTCTGCTTCTGTTTCTTTTGATGGTGAGGTTTTGGTCTCTTGTAGGCTCTATCTGAACTGTTATTGGAAAGTCATATAAAACATGATGTCATCCAGTACTGTTTCATTCTTGTCATAGTATTTTAGTCCTAGTTTTCTTTTCCTTTTTGTCTATAATAATAATTATGAATTCCTTTAGCATTTTCTGCCTTTTTTTGCTTGCTTCAGAGTTAAAGAAAGTCTGGTAGTTTTCTTCCTCCTAAAGATCAACAAACAAGACATTAGAATTTTAAGTTTCTTTTCTGTTATTAATAATAAGTGAGGTCAGAGAGAAAAAGTGTTAATACAAGAAGAAAATGCAAAGATCCAGTGACTCTTACGAAGGTCATTAAATCTTAGCCTTTGATTCATAGTTCCTGGACTTCTGCTGGGAGAATATTTAATTGCGTAATTATGCTTTTGCTCTAATGAATATTTATTTTTATTATGGTAAAATACACATAACTTTTCGGTGAATGGTTTTGTGGCATTAAGTACATTTACATTGTTGTGAACCCTCACCACCATCCCTTTCTAGAACTTTTTCTTTCCCAAGTGAAGATCTATACCCACTAAAAACTAACTCCACATTCCTCCCTTCCTATCCCACACTTTCCAACACCTAGAAACCACCATTCGACTTTCTGTCTCTGAATTTGACTACTTTAGTTATTTTGTACAAGTAGAATCATGCAATATTTGTCTTTTTGTGTGACTGGCTTATTTCACGTAAAATAATGTCCTCAAGATTCACCCAGGTTGTAGTGTGTGTCAAGTTTTTTTTCTTTTTCAGGCTGAATAATATTCCCTATATTTATACAGCACATTTTGCTTACCCATTCATCTATTAATGGACATTTAGCTTTCTTCTACTTTTTAGCTATTGTGAATTATGCTGCTGTAAACATGAGTGCATAAATATCTGAGTCCTTGCTTTCAGTTCTTTTGGGTATATATCCAGAAATAGAATTCCTGGATTGTATGGTAATTATAGGTTTAATGTTTTTAAGGAATCACCATCCCTTTTTTCAAGTGCATACATCATTTATATTTTCATCAGCAATGCACATGAATTCAAATTCCTCCACACCTTCGCCAACACTTATTGTTTTCTTTCTCTTTCTTTTTAAGATAACCATCCTAACAAGTATAGAGTGTTCTCTCATTGTGTCACCACGGATATTTCTGATGGTGACACTCACCAAATCTTATTCCTTCTTCAGACTTTTACTTTTTTTTATGGAAGAACATGTTAACACTTTCCTCTATGAAGTCTTATTTTCCCAGAATGTCGTTGTAAAGGGTCATGTAAGGAAAAATAGTAGATACTTTTTATGGAAAGAAATTTATTTAGATTTGTGAAAGCTCCATACTGATGATAACCATCACAGTGGGCCCCTTCCCCCTCAGCAAGGTCTCCATAGGAAATTTCCTCATACCTCTATCATCACATTTGACATTGGCTCAGACATGGACCTACCCAGCAGCAATAATCCATCTATTTTCATCCAATCATTCATCAATTCATCCCTCCATGCATTCATTCAACAATTAATTATTGTACACCTATGTTCTGTTTAAACCTAGCAATTCTTTCTAGTCTTTTTATTATTTACGATAACTAAGGAAGTATATTAATGAAATACTTTGGCTATTTCTTTCTGATTGAGTATCCAGGCTAGTTCTCTGGACATCTTTTCTGGGCAAGATCAAGAGACAAAGCACAGTGCTTTTTAGAAATGAAATGTTCACCTCATCTATGGCTCACATAGGCATTTCAAAGTGGGACCTAATGCTTTTAGAAACTATATTTGCACAGCATAAAATAGGAACTTGTATTCCACTTAGAGTAAAAACTATTCATGCCTTTCTTATGTGGTAAATAACATATTGTGAGTTAAGGATTCCTAATAGACACTAAATAATGTAATACATGAGAAAGGAAACTATGATTGGCAGGTCCAATTACCTGGGTCTTGCAATATATTTTTTTAATTGACCTTTATATCATTACAGTAATGATTTTTGTTTTTTTCATTCTTTTCTTTTCTTCTCTTTGAATAAGAAGAAACAAGATTGACAATGAGAATTGTCACATGCAGCATTTTGTTGTTGTTGTTGTTGTTGTTAGATTTCAGAGTTATAACTAAATAAAAATTCAAGTAATTTCACATCAAATGTTTCCCAGATAAATCCAGGGATTTCCACCACACTTTGTTCTTAGGAAATCATCACCATATCTCATTGTAGAAGTATTTCCATGTGTAATTAATTTAAATATAACATAAAAGAAACAGAATCAAGATGAAACAGACAATAATCTTCCACTCAAACATATTCAACCACAAACCAAAGTCATATTTTGGATTGTGTCCTCATTTTGATGATCACAGGATTTATCTTATTTGTGGTTTACTTGGGCTATTTTCAATGCCTGGAGAGACATGATGTACATTGTAGAATAATGCAATAAAATAATTGAGCATATTTTCCTCATCTCTGGGTATATTTATACTTGTACACACACAGTTACATTAAAAGGGCTAGAATGCAGCAAGCTCAGCTGTAAGTTATTACCATGATGGTGCTGGCGTGCTAGGGCTGCTGTCACACTGAGATGCAAACTGGGTGTTCCAATGGGATGGATTATCCTAGAGTCCGCTAAGAAGTCAGTGCATCTCATGGAGAGAAAAATCTGTTGAGCTTAAAAGAAAAATGCCTGTGGAACAACACAAACTAACATCTAATCCTTTGCCAGCAGAAGTTTTTAAGGGAAGTGAAAAATTAGTGACAGACAGAAATGTTCTTCTGAGTCTAGAATCAGAACAAATCCAGCTGTGGTCATTCTACTGGATCTCAGCAAAACAAACTTGGTTGCTTACATTTGTTCTGACCTCTTACACAAGAAAGGATTCAAAATCGGGTAATTTCAACTGAGAAAACTTGGTTAAATGAAACGAAATAGGTTTAAATCCAGGATGTTAGCTTGAGGCAAGTATAATATGATTTGAGAGTCAGAGTTTGGAATCAGGAGCCTCAAATCAGACCAGATGATTTTTAAGACAACACTGGCAACTCGAAAATGAAAATAAGAATCAGGAATAGGACCCCATAGACTTTTAGGGGGAGGCAAGAAATTCTCAATGCACTGGTTTCTATTCAAGTTATCAATTGACCCTGACACTAAATAGGAGTGTTTTGTGCTATATTTGCCTTATGGCAAACAGGCTTGAGCTGATTTTGCTGTCTATGAGAAGTGGCTATGAGTTTTCATCAAGACTGCAAAGGAAAAAGTTAGTTTGAGGGAAGTAATCAAAAGACCAAGTTCTGAATTCTAGAACATTGGTCTGATCTGGAGTCAGAAGACCAAGGTCTGATTTCTAGTTTCTGCACTTACCAGGATTATTTTGGAAATGTCATTTCATCTCCACTTAGTTTTCTTTTTCCTGAGAAAATGAGAATGTTTTCTGTCATCTTTATCTGAGGACAATGTGCAAATGTTTTGTAAACTCTTGTCAAGGATTATCATTATTTTAAAACTGAATTCCTTTCTCAGTGATAATTAAATAAACTATGAGAAAAATAGTTCTTAATATTAGAACTATGTAAAACTTTTTTTGTGTACAGTTGAGTTGCAAGTATGTTTTGGAGGACTCAATATCTGGTGGCTGTAACTGGTTTGTTTCCAACATATGATACACTCGTGTGCTAAGTTTATGTATTAGGGTAGTGCTAACCACCATACCACATAAAAAGCTAAAATTGCAATTCTTTAATACAATAGGAGTGTTTTTCTTGCACATATAAAATAGGTATTCTTGATTGGTGGGCTGTTCTTCAAGTGGTGATTCAAGAATTTCGTGGGTTTTTTTTTTTTTCGCTTTATTATCTTTAACACGTAGCTTCCTACATAGCTATATATGCAAGCCACTGGATGGAGAAAGAACATAGTGTATATGGTGTGGAATGCTGTTTATGAGCCAGCTCTGGAAGTGGCACACATCCCTTCTGTTTAATTCCATTGGCTGGAACTCAGGCTCACAACCATGTCTCTTTGCAAGGAAGGCTAGAGAATACGCTTGATTTTTGTGCCTGAGGAGAAGATGAAATGGGATTAGTAAGCAGCCAGCTAGTATCTGCTAAAATTTTGGGTCAGAACAACAACTCATGAAGTATCTGGACTGCAATACAGGTAAGTTGATCATTTTATTTGAAGTATCAGTTAACGGGAATTAAAAAGACCAGGCTTTTCAGGAATCCCCAGAGGGCATTCAGGGATGCCGTGTTCAGCGGTAGTGGATATGTGTATGCTTGTGTGAGGCATCGGCAGAGGGTAATCCCAATTCAGGTGTAATGTTTTCCTTTTTGTCTTCTCATAGGAGCTGACTGCGTTGGCTTGGCTGTACACAGAAGGAAGACCCTGATCCCTAGTGCTCAACACAAAAATGCTTCAATAATCCCCCGAGACTGTTTTACCTCGCAACACTCTCTGGAAAATTGTTGTTCCAGGAATGTGATGAAAAGATCTGTAAGAGAGTACAGCCCCTGTTGATTGACTTGTCTTGGTAAGCTTTCCTAGTTCTTTTGGAAAAAAAAAAAATGTGAACCATAAAACCATTTATATGTGGACAGCAATCTCCTGGTCTAGCTTTCAAGCAGAAGGGATTTCATGGTCAAGGGCTGGCCTCAGAAAATAAGCCTTGTTAATGAATATATAATTCTATAGTTCCTGAAGGTATGTGCATATAAGAACTCATGATGTGAAAGGACCATGAACTGAGGGAAACTGACCCATTGGGTTGGTGGTGGGCACAAGAATGAAAGGCATTCAGCCATTGAATTACAAGCACCTCTAAGTACCACATAATTGCATTTCAACCAGGGTTTTTATAAACAAATATAACAATGTTGACTTTGGATTTGTTAGCTTCAGGCTCCCACACATTTTTATTCCTCATGACTATTTTATTTTATTTTTCAAAAGAAAAGAAACCCCCCATATATGTGGTCAGAGAATAATTCTATGCACTGGGAACTTTTCAAATAAATTTACTACTCATGCTCAGTGAATGACCTTCACTTAGCAACAGTATGTAAACCTTGGAAAAAAGTAAAGCCAACATAAAATTATCCAAAAATTCCAGATTTCTAGCTCCATGGCCCCTATAAGAAATTCTGAATCAGTAAGTATGAGATCTGGGAATGTGAATTTTAATACAAACCTCATACAAAATAATTCCTTCTACTTTGGGAAATACAGATTTGGTGATTTAATATCATTTGCTCATGTTTGTGTAAAGTATACACAAAGAGCTTTCTGTATCTCTTAACATGACAAACTATCACATGATTATCATTGTCAAGTGAATATTTGCTCCTATTTTTTATTTTAGGAAGTCAGCAAGGGTACAATAGATTTGGATCAAACAGGTAATATAACTTGTGGGCATTATAAGAGATATGCTGATATCACTCCAGCTATTTAGCATCTACTATTTTCCACTAAAGTGTACTGCACCAGACACTTTATATTCATGTCTCAAAAAAACCAACAGAGGTGGCTATCATTGAGTCAGTCTTATAGTTGAGAAAACTGCAATACAAAGGGGTTAAATTGTATTTCCATTGGCACTGCAATAAAGGAATACCTGAGACTGGGTAATTAATAAAGAAAAAAGTTTAATTGGCTCAGCATCCTGCAGGGTGTACAGGAAGTGTGATGCCAGCATCTGCTTCTGATGAGGACTCAGGAAGCTTACAATCATTGCAGAGGGCAAAGGGGAGCAGGCATATCACATGTTGAGAGTGGGAGAATGGGAGGGGTGAGGTCCCAAACCTTTAAGCAACTAGATCTCACTTGAACTTAATGAGCAATAACTCACTCATCACCAAAGGAATGGGGCTAGGCCATTCACGAGTGATCCACTTCCACAATCCAACCACCTCCCGCCAGGCCCCACCTGTAACACTGGGAATCGCATTTCATTCCGTCCCTGGCCCCTCAAATCTCATGTCCTTCTCACATTTCAAAATACAATCACTCCTTCACAAAAGTCCCCTGAGATCTTAACTCATTCCAGCATTAATTCAAAAGTCCCAATTCCCTGGTTCCAATTCCAAAGTCTCACCTGGAGATAAGTTCCTTCCACATATGAGCCTGTGAGATAAAAAACAAGTTATCTATTCCCAAAAGACAATGGTGGAACTGGCATTGGGTGTACATTTCCATTCTAAAAGGGAGAAACTGGCCAGAAGAAAACGGGTACAGGCCCCATGCAAGTCTGAACCCATCAGGGCAGTCATTAAATATTAAAACTCCAAAATAACCCCCTTAGATTCCATCTCACATATCTTGGGCACACTGGTGCAAGGGCTGGGCTCCCAAGGCATTGGGAGCTTCACCCCTGTGGCCTTGCAGGGTACACCGTCTGCAGCTGGTCTCATGGGCTGGAGTTGGGTGTCTGCAGATTTTCTAGGCTCAGGATGCAAGCTGCCAGTAAATCTATCATTTTGGGGTCTGGAGGGCTGTAGACCCCCTTCCCAGAGCTCCACTAGGCAGTGTCCTTGTGGGAACTCTGTGTGTAGGCACTAACTCATTTCCCCTTGACATTGCCTTAGTAGTTTCTCTGTGCGGGCCTGCCCCTGTTGCAGACTTCTACCTAGGCACCCAGGCTTTTCCATACATCCTATGAAATCTAGGGAGAATCTGCCAAGCCTCCTTCACACTTACGTTCTCTGTGCCCACAGACTTAACATCATGTGGAAACCACCAAGGCTTGTGGTGGTTTTGCACTCTCCAAAGCAGCAGCTTGAGCTGTACTTGGGGGCACTTTCAGCCAGGCTGGAGCCAGAGCAGCCCAGATGCTGGGAGCAGTGTCCTGTCTTCACAAGCAACAGAGCCCTGTGTTTGAGCCCTGAAATCATTCTTTCCTTCTAGACCTCTGGCCCTGGGATGGGAGGGGACTATCTCCAAGATCTCTGTAGTGCTTCCAAGAACTTCCTCCCATTGCCTTGGCTATTAGCACTTTGTTCCTTTTAGTCATGCTAATCTCTCTAGCAAGTGGTTGCTTTACACCTTACTTGAATTTCTCTTTTAAAATGCTTTTTTTTGTTCTCTGCCACATGGCCAGGTTGTGAATTTTCCAAACTTTTATGCTCTGCTTCCCTTTTAAATAAAAGCTCCAACTTTAAGTCATTTTTTTTTACTTCATTGTCTAATCATAGACTGTTAGAAGCAGCCATGCCACATCTTGAAAGATTTGCTGCTTAGAAATTTCTTCTGCCAGATACCCCAGGTCATTACTCCTAGGTTCAAACTTCCACAGATCCCTAGGTCATACACACAATGCAGCCAAGTGTTTTGCTAAGGTATAGCATGGGTTAACTTTACAGTGAAGGTCATCAGCTTGGCCTTCACTGTCCAAATTTCCATCAGCATTTCAGTCACAACCACTTAACAAGTCTCTAAGAAGTGACAAACTTTCCCTCATCTTCCTGTCTTCTTTTGAGCCCTTCAAACTCTTCCAACCTTTTCTCATTACCCAGTTCAAAATCTGCTTCCACATTTTCAGGTATCTTTATAGCAACATCCCACTTCTCGGTATGAATTTTCTGTATTAGTGTATGTGTGCTGCTGCAAAGGAGTACTTGAAACTGGGTAATTTAAAAAGAAGTTTAATTGGCTCAGGATTCTGCAGAGCACATAGGAACCATGGTGCCAGCATGCTTCTGGTAAGAGGCTCAGGAAGCTCACAATCATGGCAGAAAGTGAACGGGGAGCAGATGCATTACATGGTGAGAGTCGGAGCAAGAGAGTGAGGAATGAGGAGGTCCCAGGCTTTTAAACAGCCAGATCTCTTGTGAACTAACTGAGCAAAAACTCACTTATTACCAAGGGGATGATGTTAAATGATTTATGAGTGATCTGCCCTCATAACCCAATCACCTCCCATTGGGACCTCCCTCCAGCATTGGGAATCACATTTCAACATGAGATTTGGAAGGGACAAACCTCCAAACTATATCACTTGCTAAAGTTTGATAGTAAGTGGCAGAGTCTAGATTTGTATACTACTGTTTGATTCTGGTTCTCTGCCTTTTCATTTGCTCTAGATCAAACCAGAGCTTCTGGCTGGGATACTGGTATCTCGAGTGAGTCACGGCAGGAGATACATGCTGGAGCTGAGGACGTAGTAGAGACAGCAGAAAAGGTAGGAGACAGCAAGAGAAGAGCAGCCTACAGATGAGAAGACAGGTAATGTACCCTGAAGTTCTGGGACTGCTGTAGGTCAAAGGAAAAATCCTTCTGAGAGATTTTGATTTTAGGTTTTGATTCTACTTCTGTTTCTATGAATGACAGAGAGAAGAAAAAGCCTATGAAGTATACATTTTCATAGTATTTTATAGATGAGCATCCGTGTTTTTAAGCTATTAACTGAGTCACCTAATTAGTTAATGAAAGAGTTGGGATTACAACCCAAGTGTGTTCGATCTCAGAGATCATGATTTCTAATTCGCAAATACTCTTTCCCTAGTAGAATCCATACCAGTGTTTTCCAAACTTGTTTATTCTGTGAGATTAACAAAAGTAAAATTAGAGTATGATTTGCAATAAAAGTTGTTGTTGGTGGTGAATTAGAGGCAAGAGTCAGAAAGACCATGTAATTGAATATATGAAGCAACAGGGGTTTTTGCTAATGGGCTGTGTTCTTGTGAAGGTAAGGAGAGAGAAAATAATGAGGACAAAGCAATGAATAAGGCAAGGAAAAGACAATAATGGAAGCCAAAACGAAGTGAAAGGAAAAACAGACCATTTGTTATATTTTGCTTTATTACCACCACCATTCTTAGGCATCAGAAAATTTTTTAAAAATCATGGCAGTAACTTCTTGAAGTAATATTGATAAAACTTGCTTCCAAATATTTATATTTTTTAAAAATAAGAAGCATAATCAGAATTCAGTGATTCCTTTTTAATGTCACAAGTAGTGCAATGTTAACAAGCTAGACTGCACGATATCCTGTTTAAGTGTGCGTCTGTGATGAGTGGGGCAGGGATGGGATCTTTGTGGTGTCCTATCTACCTATCAGTATGCATGTAGGAAGTAAATTCTGAATTGAGAAAATCATCATATTGCAACTGTATCTAATTTATGTGAATTAGTAATAAGGGCATAAATCTTACTACTTATTCTAGTTCATAAGGAGCTGGTGAAGCAGTCCTTTATAATGAAATAATTACTTTTTCAAGGCAGGAAGATAGTAGTAATTTGATAGGTGAATGATTTCCCAATATATAAAAATCAAATCCAAGGGATTTTCTAAAGCCAAATATATATTATTTTTTATTTTTCTACCACTTTAGATAATTTGTATCCATAGCCTTTAAGCAGAATTTAAAAAATCAAAAGCTGATGGTAAGAAGATCTCCAGGGATAGGATTTAATGTGATTTTTGTCTGCACATTGTTACTTTCTGATTGTTCTACAATTAACACAGGTTAGTACACAAATTAAAGGAGATAATTGTTGATAAACAGATAGAGCCAATTCTCAAATTCTGAATAAGCCTAATTCATTGGCAAATATGTTGATTGTAGATAAGACCATGTTTTTAGATAAAGATGACAATTTAAATTCTATTTTGATTTGAGGTCAGCTCACAAAGACCTCTGAAACTTTCATTTAGTTTAGCTTCAGCACTGATAAGAGAAACTGAAATTTACTGTCTTCTCTCTTATTATGTGATGCCTAAGACAGGAAAAAGAAAGAGCTCCTTTAACTCTTCTTGGACTTTAAAAAAAAAAAATAGCTTCACTGAATTTTAATTGACATACAGTAAACTGCATAAGCTTAAAATGTGCAATTTAACAAGTTTGACTTATCTTGTAATAAGTTCTAACGAAAAATTTGAATTAAGCCAAAGCTATTTTCGTGTTCCATTTCCTTATACTGTCCCCTCTACCATGCACATTGCAAAACATGTTTGTTAGAATGCGGGTAAAATAGACTGTGGAGACTAGTCTCAAAAATGACAATTACTGGTGATTTAGTGTCTATGAGAAAAATATATTCTAAATTCTTAGACATTGATTTACAAAATTATTTTTAACACAGCTTACTTGTGAAATGAAGACTAGCCAGCATTTACCAGTGTTGATAATCATCCTAACTGGTACATTTGGTCTTCTCACTTATTCTGAATATCACATATATTCTCATATCTTTCTATATCAAATGTCCAATAAAGCCCAATTACCTGATGTCATATGAAAGCAGCTTGCGGAAGGTGGGACTATTGGAGATGCTGTACCCCTGCTAGGAAGTGGCTCTGGAAAATGTTTCATTTAATATCCAATGAGACTGAGTTGGAGCTAACGTCTGAGTGGCAGATGTAAACTAAGGCTGAGCTTTCTATGTTCTGCTCAGCCCTTTGATCTTTTGAGCTTTGCTACCTCTCTTCTTTACCTCCCTATTACCGCCTCCTGCCCGGAGGCCTCCTCTTCTTTTCTAACTCAGACTATAAAATTCTACCTCATAGTGAATTTTTCAAGGCAGTTACAGTGCAGCTTTCCTCCTTGGAGTCCACTCTGCATTATTGCTATTAGAAGAAGGAGAAACCTGCAGGGATGTGCACAAGTTAGACTGAGAAATAAAACATATTGGTGGTCTTCCACCAGATCATGAGCACACTCATATCCATCTTACAGTCCTGGTTTTGCTTTTATGCAGTGGAACTATCACCCACTGCTTCTATATTAAACTTTTCAGATTTTCAACCTACAAGTCTTTTCATGCTAAGAAATGGCATTTCTTAAAAGAAAAAAAGAAAGAAAAGAATGTCTGGAAATTGGTTCTACAACAAAGTTACAAATGAGAGAATTGATAATTCAGTCTTACGCTGCTTCTTGAAATATGATGGTTTCTTTTTTTGATGGAAGATGTCTTTCATATGTAACCAGCACAAAAAATCTTGTAATTTTATCTTATTCTTAAAATTCTTATAATTTTAATCCCATTATAATATACTATCTAAGCGATTACAGTCATTATTATGTTGATAAAATTTTATTCTCAATCATTATTAAATGCAATTGTGAGATTAGAGCTGATGCATTTGATAGTTTCGTCTCTTTATTGTGAATTTCTGTGTCCCTTTTGCCCCTGCAAGATTTTGGTGAAAGATAAGACTCGAATGCCAAACCTCATGTTGCAGATACTTTGTACCTATTTCCACCTTTGATCTTTGCAGCAACTTTGTGAACTAAGTATCATGACTCTAAGTTTACAGATTAGAACACTGATACCCAAGGAGTTAGAGAATTTGTTTAACTGCACATGGTTGAGTCTGAGATTTGCTTACACCTGGGCCTGCTGGGCACCCCTCACTATCTTAGGACAAAGTACCACAATTTAGGTAAGGGCCAGAACTTTATTCTAGGTGCGTTACTCACATTGCTATCTCAGCTAAGGCTCCTTGCTCTTCGTTCACATCGTGTCTGGGGTATAAACCATCCAATGAAAGATGACCCCTTCTGTCTCTCCCAATTAAATAAGCATCATCCTGAGTTGTAAATGAATGTTTCTTTCCCGTTTCATGGTCACTGGTATCTTTTTGCCCTCCTGTTCTCAGTTTTACTTTTAGGCCTGAAGCATTTGGTAGGTTCATTGCTGAACATGGGCAGTTTCACTATTTTTCTGTTCCATAAGGAAAACCAAGAAGTCTGTGTTCTTTTATTCTGTTATTTTATTTTATGTTTGTGAGACAGGATCTCACCTTGTTGCCCAGGCTGGAGTAAGGTAGGGCCATCACAGTTCACTACAGCGTTTACCTCCTGGGCTCAGGCAGGTCACCTCACCTCCCACCTCAGAATCCTGAGTAGCTGGGACTGCAGGTGTGCACCACCATGCCAGGCTATTTTTTTTCTTTTTTTGAGATGAAGTCTCGCTCTGTCACCCAGGCTGGAGTGCAGTTGCGCGATCTCAGCTCACTACAAACTCCACCTCCCAGGTTCACGCCATTCTCCTGCCTCAGCTTCCTGAGTAGCTGGGACTACAGGTGCCCACCACCATGCCCAGCTAATTTTTTGTATTTTTAGTAGAGACAGGGTTTCACTGTGTTAGCCAGGATGGTCTCGATCTCCTGACCTCGTGATCCATCCACCTCCAGCCTCCTGCTGGATTACAGGCGTGAGCTGCCACACCCGGTACCCTAATTTGTTTTTAATTAATTTTTTGTAGAGATGGAGTCTCACTATGTTGCCCAGGCTTGTGTTCTTTCAGTGCCAGGCTTTATTCCATTTGCTTCCACAGCTCAGCAAGTTAGAGATGAATGAAAGAGCATATGAGGAAAGGGCTGAAATCAGGGTCCAAAGCCTCATTTGGCAGAGGGTCATGACACGTCTATTTAACTTACTTGACTTCAACCGTACATGTCAGCAAAGAAATAGTAAGAAAGTTAGGGGAATGGAATAATTCCAATGATGCTGGTGGGTGATGGTATGCCCCGGAGGGAGGGTGATTTATGGAATGTAAATCCCTGACCTTTCAAAACGGCCTCATTTCCTGTTACCTCTCATGGAGCATCCCCACATTTGGACAGGGATTCTGGGGTTTTCAGATATGTTTCCTATTCAACATGGTACCTAAATGCCAACCAACAACATTACAGAATTCTCTGCCAAGGAGGCAGAAGTTGATTCCAGCGGTAAGAGAAACAAATAGCAGGGGCAGCAAAATCCAGGACAACACCAGCCAAATAACTGGTGCACAATGCATCTGTGCATTCTATTTTATGGATGATATAGAATAGATTTTTCAATGGTAATTTTAATTAATTACAATGTTTGCAATACGTGCTAACTTTAGGATATAAACTCTTTTAAGTTGAAATGTAGGTTTTTTTGTTTGTTTGTTTTCTTAGAAAGCAAGTTCATTAAGAAAGAAAAGGAAATTAAGAATGGCCACTCAATAGACAAAGCAGCCAAAATGTAGTCTTTATTATTATTATATATTTTTTGAGACAGAGTCTCACTCTGTCACCCAGGCTGGAGTGCAGTGGCGCAATCTCAGTTCACTGCAACCTCACCCTCCCAGGTTCAAGCAATTCTCCTGTCTTAACCTCCTGAGTAGCTGGGATTACAGGCATGCGCCACCATGCCTGGCTAATTTTTATATTTTTAGTAGAGACGGGGTTTCACCATGTTGGCCAAGCTGGTCTCAAATTCCTGACCTCCAATGATCCGCCTGCCTCGCCCTCCGAAAGTGTTGAGATTACAGACATGAGCCACTGCACCCAGCCAAAATGTAGTTTTATTTCGCTATTTATTAGAGGACTTTGGTCACATCACTAGATCTTTGAGCTACACTTTATTTGAAATATTCACAGTTAGGAGTAATGCCCCAATGTCTGTGTCTTTCAGAGGTTTTGAATATTTAATAAGAAAAAATATATGTGCATATTTTAAGTACTTAAACATTTGAGTTATATAATAATAATTTCTAAGAGAGTGTAAAGCATTGATATCCTTTTGAAATTCCCTGATTCCATGATGAGCTAAAAAACTTTCTAAGGTTTTGAATACATTTTAAAAAACATTTTCAGTCATTGTAATGTGTGTATGTGTATACCTATGTCTATATCCCTATGTATTTGAATTTCGAAAAAGGTTAAAATGACTTCAAATATATGAATTGAGGTTTGGGTTAATTTTATTTTGCCTGATTAAGTTTACTTATCCCCATGGCAAACTGGCATCTGAATTGTCATCCAGCAGGTGTATTCCACACTTTTCACTTGTCTGTGTGTGTGTGAGTGCATAGACCTTCAAGAACACTCACAAGTGTAACTGCAAGTTTGCCTCTGAGTGCACAGACCTGAAATCTTAATATGCTACTTTTTTTCCCTCCATAAACAATACAAAGAAGTTGACAGGTCTGAAAGGGGCTTATGTGAAAAGATAATTAAGAGCTTTAGAGAGTGTCAAGAGTCAATAGCTCAGCACTGTCAGCACTCCGGAGAGTTACAGGCTATAATTAGATGGCATGGAGGTGTAAGGCATGCTTGGCAGTTGATTCCTGCATGATCTCCAAGGGAAAAACAAAGAGCAGCCTCCATGAGATCTCAGGCAAAGTGGAAAACAGACGTGCTGGAGTCAAACCTCTCAAGCGTCTGCTGTTTTCCCAGGTTGGGGCGTTTGGTGAAGAGCTTTTTTTGCCTTTTGATTGGCATCTGCATGGGCCGACTGGCCTGTGTTCATCATTCCCACAATCGCCTTGGTTTTGGGGAGCAGACCTTCCTTCCGCTTTGTGAATTAGAGGTCATTTCTGTGGAGTCTATGAATCCAGCCTGCCCCATGTTCCTGTACTCACTTTGGACTCTGAAAAGTTCAAGTTTATATGAAACAGAGCTAGTTGATCCCTGATAAAAGACCATTTTGCAAAGAGATCTGGAAAAGTCCAGAAGAGTCTCTCCCTATGTAAACTTGAACAGACAAAAAGCATGTGCAGAACTAGATTAAGACGCCCAAAACACTGAAAACATTCTAGAAAATAACCAATCATATGATGTCAAATTTTTAAAAATCTAAATAGTAAAATATGTATAAAGAAGTCAAATAGTGTTCTAATTTTTTCCAAATATGTATGTGTATGTGTATATGTATGTGGGCCTTCAAAATGTACATGGAAAGTGCATATGATGAAAAAAATCTGTGCATAAATTCCAATTTTTTGCACCAAAATAAACTCATACTAACTTGTTACAGCATGTCTGAACAGAATCTAGTTTGAGACACTAAGAAGGATAAAACATCAGTTTAAAAAGAGCCCTGTCAGAGCAACATGAATTCTGCCAAAATTGAAGCAAGAACAAACATCAAATTCATGGTAAAGCTTGGGTGGAAGAATGCTGAAATCACTGACGTTTTATGAAGTTTATGGAGACAAGGGCTTAATGAAATCAATAGTTCACAAATGGATAACTTGTTTTAAGAAGGGACAAGATGATGTTGAAGATGACATCCACATTAATTTGCCAGAAAAAAATTAATCTTGTTTGTATTCTTAATTTTTTTTTTTTTTTTTTTTTTGCGATCAGGTCTTACTCACTCACCCAGACTGGAGTGCAGTAGCATGATCACGGCTCACTTCAGCCTCAACCTCCTTGGCTCAAAAGATCCTCCCACCTAAGTCTCCCAAGTAGCTGAGACTACAGTTGCATACCACCACAACCAGCTAATTTTTCAAAAAAAAAATTTCATAGAGACAAGGTCTCGCTATGTTGCCCAGGCTGGTTTTGAACTCCTGGGCTCAAGCAATCCTTCTGCCGTGGCCTCCCAAAGTGCTGAGATTACAGGCATGAGCCACTGTGCCCACCCTTGTTTGTGAACTAATTGAACAAGATGGGTGACTAACAGCAGAAACAATAGCACTACAAATATCTCAGTTAGTTTGGCTTACACATTTCTAACAGAAAAATTAAAGTTGAGGAAACTTTCGACTCAACTGTACCCAGATCAGCTGCAGATAAGAGTAGAATTTTTAGTGAAAATTTTAAACAAGTACAATCAAGATCCTGAAGCATTTCTCTGAAGAATTGTAAGGAGATGAAGTGTGGCTTTACCAGTATAATCCTGAAGACAAAACAGAATCAAAACAATGGCTACCAAGAGGTGGAAAGTGGTCCAGTCAAAGCAAAAGCAGACCAGTCAAGGACAAAGGTCGTGGCAACAGTTTTCTGGGATGCTCAAGTCATTTTGCTTGTTGACTTTATGGAAAGCCAAAGAATGATAAGATGTGCTTATTATGAGAGTGCTTTGGGGAAGTTAACCAAAGCTTTAGCAGAAAAATGCCCAGGAAAGCTTCACTAGGGAGCCTTCCACCATGAAAATCCCTTCTCATTCCTCTTATAAACAGGGGCAATTTTGTGAGCGTTTCAACAGGAAAGCGTTAGGCTTTAGTCTGCTATAAGACTATGAGATTTGGCTCCTTCTGGTTTTATTGTTGTTGTTGTTTCTTATTCTTAAAAGTTTTTTTTAAAGGGCACCCATTTTTCTTCCATTAATAGTGTAAAAATGGTTGCATTGACTTGATTAAATTCCCAAGACCCTCAGATCTTCAGGGATGGACTAAACAGCTGATATCATTGCATACCAAAATGTCTTGAACTTGACAGAGTTCATGTTGAGAAATAAGGTTTATATTCTTTATTTTTACCTTTTAATTCATTTTTTCCACAAACTTTTTGACGTCCCCTCGTATGTATCATATTCCCCATTCCCCTACACACACACACAGCATATATGTAAATATATATATATAACTTTTTCACAGATGTTAGTGCTTTAGTGGTTTTCTTTGGCTTGTGCTTTAGATATACTCAGCCTTTTCATTTACTCTCCTAGCTCTGGTGTGTGTTTTTCAGTTAGATGCAAAATATACCTTGATTTTATTGGTAAACCATCACCTCCATCGATTCCAAAGCACTGTACATATTACTGAGTCAAAATGCAAGTTTCTAGGTAAATACTGCTGGTCAAAATTTGATCTTAAAAGTTTCTCATTATATAGAAGCTTTAATTGAAAAACAGCACCTAATTGAAAAAATTGCTATTTAATCAGTAATATTTAAGTAAAATGTGCGAACGTAATGTCACAAACTGAATAAATACAAAGAAAATATATGTGACAAAAATTAGCTTGAAATAAACCTGCATGCCCTTAAAACATAACTATTTTTAAAATGATTGAAAATGTATTTCTTGCCTCCAAGAAATCTGACTGTGATCAAAGAATAATCCCACACAGATCTGCTAATTTTTAACATTTCCTTCAAATCTTTGTAGAATAAAAAGTTATAAAATATTACAGATGAAGTTGAAGTCCTCAATAGTTTCATTACCGTCTCTCATTCCAAAGACAATTACTTTAATAACTTTTAAATAATTTACATACATTTTAATCTGTATGTCTGGACAATATATTGTGACTGTGTCTTGAAAGTTATTTATAAATGGTGTCAAATAAAATATGCCATTCTGCAATTTGTCTTACTTTAGTTAATGCTATGCTTTTTGAGATTTAGCCATGTTTATATGTATCTGTTTCACTTCTTTCAGCTACTACATATTGTTCCATTTTGTTTCTTTGTTATCCTGTTGATTAAAAAGTAGGTAGTTTCTAATTTTTCTCTTTACCAAATAGAATTTGTATGAACATTCATGCATGTCTGTATATGGGGGTGAGTTTCCTCATGTCGTTGTAGAATTACACCCATTTTGGCAAATTTTTCATGTCCATGTAACACTTTTGGTTTTTTGGCTCCCAAAGAAAAGTAGATAAGTAAAAATCATCTGATAATGTGAATAGATGTGATTACTACACAATACCTGAATTCAAATTTGTTGAAGTTAAACATTGTATCGCTGAAATAGTTTTCCATGTTTTATCATTCCACTGGGTGACTTTTTGGAGCGATACATTTAATAAATGAATCTCAGCCATCTTTATCATATTTCTAGAACACAGAAACCACTTAAACCTGTAGACATTTTAGATTGCAGTGCTGCAAATCCAGGTGCCAGGGTCCTTCTTTAAACTAATCCTAGAATCCAATGACCCCAGATCATGTGGCTTTCACCTCGACAGGCAAGAACATCAAGGAAACATTTTTTTAAGCTTGGTTTTTTTGTTTTGTTTTGTTTTGTTTTTGTTTTTAGAAAAAGAAAGGCAGTGAAGATGAACTCAGGCCCATTTAGAAAGGAAGCAAACGTATTAAAAATGGATAGCATTTACTAGCTTTTGTGACCCTCTTCTCCTGCTCCCACTCAGACTTGGAAAAAAAAGTACATAAGCTTTGCACCTGTCTCTAAGAGCTGTTTGTCATCACTTACTCGTTCCTCATTTTCTTTCATTGAAAGCTAACAATAAGTGTGATAAGACAGCTGAACTCAAGTGTAAGCATTAGATAGACTGTGATTAGAGCAAGATGAGTTGCTTTAGGCCAAGATCTTCTAACCCCCTTCTAGACGAAGCCTCTAGAAGCCATCTTTTTCTCCATAACCCTGGACAGCAAGTGACCTCAGGCCCTCATTGTATTTTATAAGGCTATTATATTACACTCTGAATTGTAGTTTTAACCTGTGGTCCCACAAAGCTCCCCTCCGAATCTACTTTCCATACTCTCCCCACACTCATTCTTCTGATACTCAGATCAAATCACAGTCTTTAATGCTTAGAAACACTCTGTGATGCTCCACTTTCTTCACACCAGTCACTCTAGGTAAAGTTTAAAGTCTTCAATACGGAGATTGAGAGCATCCACAATTCAGTCCGAATTAACTTTCCAGGCTCATCGTCATTGATTCTTATTAACTAGTGTTCTCCCAGGACACTCACTGGGTCTCAAATATGCCCTCAACTTTTGTAGCTCTTTGTCTTTGATATAACTATGACTGAAAATCTTCAAATGGCAACATCTTCATGAAATCTTATGCAATAGCTGTTTATATCTTCCTTTCTTAAAGATACTCATTTTTATGAATAAAGATTTAATAAAACACAGCCATATATTCTTTTTTTTTTTTTTTTTTTTTTTTTTGACTGGTTCTCACTCTGTCACCCAGGCTAGAGTACAGTGGTGCAATTATGGCTCACTGCAGCCTTGAACTCCCAAGGCTCAGGTGACCCTCCTGCCTCAGCACCCCCAAGTAGCTGGAACAACAGGCACATACCACCACACCTAGATAGCTTTTGTATTTTTAGTAGAGATGAGGTTTTGCCATGTTGCCTAGGCTGGTCTCAAACTCCTGGGCTCAAGTGATCTACCCACCCCGGTCTCCCAAACTGCTGGGATTACAAGCATGAGCCACTGCACCAGAACAACGGCCACATAGTCCTTTACATATCGCTTATGGATGCTTTCTCTATATGGCAGAGTTGAGTAGTTGTGATAGAGACTGTACGACCCACAAAGCCTAAATATTTACTATGCGGCACTTTCCACAGAAAATTTTCTGACCAAATGAATGAAAATGGGCTGTGTAGCAGGGAGAGGCAAGATTAGAGAGCAGCATAAAATGTTTCTTAAAATATTTAGTTATTACTCACATTTGTCATTTCAGGAGATTTTCCCTGTCCTCCATTTCCATCCACACGAAGATAGGAATATATGCAGTTATTGTCAGATTTCTTGTCTTTATTGATGGTGAATGATAATAGTGATCAGTCCAAGATAACTTGAACTGATATTTGGGAAATGTAGCCATCCACCCATCCATCCGTTCATCCATCCATCCATCCATCCATCCATGAATATATATATATACACATACACACAGAGACATACATATATGCACATGTATATGACATATATCATTTTTA
This sequence comes from Rhinopithecus roxellana, assembly GCF_007565055.1. Taxonomy (NCBI): domain Eukaryota; kingdom Metazoa; phylum Chordata; class Mammalia; order Primates; family Cercopithecidae; genus Rhinopithecus; species Rhinopithecus roxellana. The sequence continues at coordinate 28,818,253 of NC_044564.1, forward strand.
ATTTTAGACTCTTTTTGGAAAATGCTCAAAAATAAAGAAAACATGATTATCCCCTAATCACACAATTCAAAATTTTAAAAATCACAGGAATAGTTTAACCTGATTGCTTTTCAGAATTCAGCCAAGAAATTTGAAGTTTGTGTACATATATTCATTACTGACTGAATATCCAAGAGTGACCTGCATATATTTGCAAGATAACAATATTATAATTCCATTAGAAACAGTCGTACTTATTACATGCTAACTTGTGTTTGTCCTGAAACTCCACCACCTGATGAATATGCAATTAACCTACTTATTACCACAGAAAACATCTCCTTAGAAATACAACACATCCACATAATTTTTAATCTGATCTTCAAAGGTTTTCTGTGGGAAAAAAATAATTTTTCTCAATAAGATATATTATTGGAAACACAAGTCTATGTAGCCAATTTGCTACATCATCTGATTTATTTTAATTAGAGGTTAGCTGCTGAATGTGATTACAGTTATAATTATTACAATACCAGTCATCCACACTTCCATTAGCATTCCACTTGATAGTTAGCAATAAGCAGAAATAAAATATTAGGACGTTTAAGAGAAGAGATTACCAATTAGTACAATTCTCCACTGGCACAAGATAATTATTAATTATGATCATCACGGTAATTATTCACCAAGCTAAATTTCACAGGGCTACCTGTGTGCAGATTCTCTCTGTACTGCATTCTGACATCAGCAGCCTTCTTATCTGCTATGGAAATCCTGAAGCAATATTTGTATTAAATACACAGTTGACTGCACACCAAGTGGAAAGGCAGCTGCGAAGGTACAGGATGAATCTCCATTTCATTAAAGGATCTCTTCTCTTTGTAGGGCATTGCAAGGGGACTATGTAAAAACGTAAAACTTCAGAAAAGCATCACTAGTCACATATATATTTTCTAATCACATATGATAAAACTGTATCAAAACTAGCCCTCTCATTGTCAGCTCTTGCATTCTCCTGATATTGCCATTCATAACAACACCAACACTATTTATAAATAAAACAACAACAAATAAAATTTAGGAATTGTTGATCACTCAAGGACTAATATTATGTAAATAAGTTAGAAAAATATCTACAGGCATCATGGTTTTCAAATTACATCTACATTACCACTGACGTACTAAAATATAAAGTCATTATTCAGAAGTATGTTAATTCTTATACATAAATACACTTTATGAAAAACCACTAGGCTGGGCGTGGTGGCTCTCACCTGTGATCCCAGTACTTAGGGAAGCTGACGTGAGAGGATTGATTGAGCCCAGGAGTTTGAGAACAGCTTGGGAAACACAGGGAGACCTCATTTTTACAAAAAATTACCTGGGCATGGTGGCACTGGCCTGTGGTCCCAGCTACTTGGGAGGCTGAGGCAGGAGGATCACTTGAGCCCAGCAGGTCGAGGCTGCAGTGAGCTCTGATTGGGCCACTTTACTCCAACCTGGGTGACACAATGAGATCCAGTCTCAAAAACAAAAAACAAGAAACAAAAAAAATCCACCATATTCTGCTCCAGTTTTTTCTATCTGAAGTGAAAGAAGTTTCAGAAGGTTCAAGGGAAATTAACACCAAATGCAATGGAGAAAGAAAGATAATTTACTGGAGTGGACAGCACAAAACTGGGAATCAGATGAGTCAATACTAGTCTTGACTCTGAATTGACATGGTTACTTTCTTGAGGTAAGTTATTAAACTTCTCAGAGCCTCAGGTTCTTTATTTGCACTTGGAGACAATATCTCTTCTGCCCTTCTTGGGAGGCTGATAGTCGAGTCAGATGAGATTCTATACAAAATAATTTTTATAAGCTATAAAATGTTGTTCAAATATAAGGCAAATCTTTAATAATTCAAAAAAAATCACGTTTAACTTAGACTGTTGAATGTTTCTTGAAAAAATAATTTTAGAGTGTCATATAGCCCAAGTTTATGTTTCTACTCAGTAGACAGGAAGGAAATGTCTAGAACTGTCAAATATGGAATTAAGGTAACAGGATATTAGAGTTTCTTCAATCTCTGGATTAGGAATTGTTGACACAAAGTACAAAGCAAGGTTTTGTTGTCTTGTTTTTTGTATATTTAACAAGAAAAGGCAGATAGCTGATGTTTTGAAAAGGAAAAGCATGTGGGCCACTCTACTTCCAGAAGTGGGAGATAGAGGAGAACAACCTCTGGGAAGCCTTTTCAGGGTCAAGATCATCTGCATTAGTCACCAGGATGCACTTCTTTGCTGTGGTGACTGCACCAACCAATGTGCTGCTGATTCTAAAGAGAGGAAAAATACATTTCAAATGACTTTTTTTCATTGCTGTTCATGTTTGCTGCCAATGTTTGCCTCCATGCTTGAAAATTTGAGCAAAGATTTGTTATTTGGAAGAGCTCTATTTCTCATGTTCAAATAGCTCCTGCTCTAATGGGGACTGACAAGAGATGGGGGATAGCCACTATCCAGTGGACATATTTGCTCAACAAAACAAAAAATGCCTAAGAGTAAAAGCAAAGAAATTTGTAATGTGATGTTTGTTATCGCCTACCTACATTTCTTGAGTTGGATCAGAAACAAAGGCAGGCACATACGGTTCAAATTGTCTTTGGGCATTTATCATTTTGTGTCCGAAAAGCCCAACTTATGTAAATACCAGTGCTATTAAAGATTTATAGAGGCAACAGTCATTTTCTTGGTAATTTAATTCTGTTACAAGTTAAAAAAAAAACTAACATCTATTATAGGTCAAATTTCTGAAATATCTGTCAGGAACAAAATATATATATGAATTTTTTTGCCCTATGAACTGATTATTTTTAGCAGCTTTTATGAGCATAATAATAGTAATTTAAGCAGTTAATTTACCAAAAATCATTTTATTCCAAAACCTGAAAGCCCCCAAATCAAAGGGTTCTCTTTGTCTAAAAAGTTAAATCAAAATAAATGTTTCTAGTTAGTTTTAAGAGGAGAAATTAAGGTTTCTTAATGCTCAAATATTTAGCAAGCTCTCAAGGAGGTGTAGGGGGAAGCAATCTGCCTGTCATAGGAGAGAAAAAAAATTAAAGAGCAGAATTTTAAAATTGTACCTCTTGACACCAATAAATAACAAGAGAGAGCTAGTACCATTCTTTAACAGGCATGCATACAATACAATAAGCAAATCTGACTCATCTGCCAGCTTGATTGCTTTGTTTAGAATTCCACTGTCAGAGGTAAGGTGGGGGTGAGGGGATTTATGTAAATTAGGCCCTTCCAAGCTGGAAGAAAGTTGGATTATTTAAAAAAAAAAAAACTTTTCCAAGTTTAGAAAGTTAGAAGTGTTTTTGTTCCCACACTCTTCTGAATAGCAGTGACTTGAAGTTCTCAGAATCAGGTTAAAAATATGATCTGGAAACCATGGCTATGAATTTCCACAGATTTCTCAAAGCTTTGAAGGCAACTGTGATCCATATCTTCCTGGCTTTCTGGTATTACCATGTGTGAGTGCTGGGAAAGGAGGGTGGATTTTTGGATGTGATGTTTAGTTTCCTGTTTCTAAAATGGGGTAAGTGTAATCAATCAGATTAATCTAAGAAATAAACAGCCATTTGTCTAAAGGTTTTGTAAGATGATGAAACTGCAATTTGTTTATATTCAGTTGGAATTCATAGGAAGGTGCTCCTGGAAATCACTGTCCAGTACTCTAACATTGTGGGCACTTCTGTTTCATTTTGTTTTAGAGAATATCAGGGGGCTGGAGTCTAATTCTTAGACTCTGATTCCTTAACCTGATGATCCCCAGGGATCTGCACTAGAGAGATGAATTTAATTCACTTAAAGCATTCTATAGATACAAGCTACACAATATGTGTGCAGGGTGAGAATGTTGCAGAAATGACACACATACAGGACAGCATAAGTTCAGACCCACACCAATTTTTGGGGTATTTGAGAGCACACTCTTCTTGAGGGGAGTTTGGTTTCAGGGCAATGGCTGTAGGGTGACTGTGGGGCTCCAGTAGGTTGTCCATTTATGCGTCACTGCGATGATCCTCCCTTCTAAGCTTCAGTCTGATCAACAGCCATTCATGAGCTGATTGTGAGAATCCTCCAGCTCCCACAGTGAGTGCCTTAGAGGAAAAGAAGAGGAAAGAGAGTGGACCTCCAAGACCCCATTCCCCTCTGGAAAAGCAGTAAGCCTAAAGGCTAGCAGCAGAGATCTGGACTCGTGGTTCGCAGGTGTTGTGGAGAGGAAGGGCACCTTTGATCCCTTTTGGTTTGGAGAATATCTGCTGATCTCCCTCATCCCAGAGAAGTTAAGGGACACGGGACTCACTTTCCTTCTCTGTCTGAGGTGGAGCACGTAAACATTTGCCATTAAGGAGACCAATCTTGGCTGCCTCCTATGGTCTTCATGACTTAACCAGCTGGAACTTTATGAGCCTACAAGAATATAAATGTCTCCCAGAACCCACACATGTTCCAGTATTTAAAGTACTAGCAGCCTGAGTGAATTTATATAATAACAAAATACCAAATTGTTATATATTTTCCTCATTATATTTTAACACAGTTTATTATCATTTTATTATTTTTAAAATGCGGGAGTGAAGTGTACCAGGGCTATGCATAGAATCACCTGTTAGATGGTTACTCTAACATTAATTAATATTTTTCATTGAGAGCTTTGCATGATATAGCTTTAAGCAGAGAATTGGAGAGGATAATTCACCAACTGTTAATTTTTTGCCATATTTGCTTATGTATATGTTTATCTCTATATGTCTAGGTACGTTTTTTCCTGTACCATATGAAAGTAAATGATAAACATAACATTACACTACATATTTCAATATATGTATATATGCTAAGGATAAAAACATTTATTTACCAAAACATAATTTTTCCACATATTAAAAATTATTAATTCACTAATACCACTTAATACATAATCTTGCATAATTTTCATTTGCCTGAAGAAAAAATATTAAGTATAGCCACTTATTTTAAGCTCAGAAACTAATCAATATTTACTCTTTGGGTTGATTATATTTGCCTTTAGTCTGTTTTAATCTAGAATATTATTCACTGAACTTTTAATCTGTGTATTTTTAATAACATTAACTTTTTAAAAACAGTCCAAGTATCCAAGTAGGTTGCATTGTAGAGCATCCCACATGCTGTATTTGTGTTTCCTTGTGCTTAGATTTATGTAAAAGATTTCGGTAAGAACAATCTTCAGTTCTTATAAGTGTTTTGTGCTGCTTTACAACCAGGGACTTTTAATGTCAGGTTGTTCCACTATTGATGTTGCCACATATTATCACTTGACTAAGGTGGTGACTCTCATATCTCTTTATTATAATGGTACATGATTACCTTTGTAATAGTAACTAATCAACTGGATGAAAATATCATTCTTCAAGAAAGCTTGTTTTTGAAAACCCTTCTCTATATTTTGATAAAATAAGCTATAGAATCCTGCGAATTATAAGCAGTATAATGGTTATGTGAGGTGAGGAATAGGGACATGTCCTGAGGTCATGTATTCCATTTGTGTTCTGGGTTGTTTTACCATTTTATTATCTTGATAATCTTTAGGGGAAACTAATGTCAGAAAGATGGCTGAGTAAAAGTTTCCAGCACTTGCCTTCTCACAGAAACATTAATTTGAACAATCATCCTTGCAAAAAAATACCTTCAGAATAATTAAAAGATCCATGAGAGAGATCACTGCACTTGGAAGTGAACAAATAATAAAAGGCACATTGAGGAGAGTAGGAAGAACAGTTTCACATTACTCACGAGATTCCTCCCTCAAGCTGACACAGGGCAGTATTGAGAGAGATACCACCTGCATAAGGAAAGGAGAGTGAAGTGAGAACCTGACTTTACCATGGACCCCAGTGCCAGGCCTGCCTCAGTAAACCCCAGAGTCAGACTGGTCCTTGCAGACCCAGTTTCCAGGCCAGCCTCTGTGGGCCTAGGCGCCAGGCCCGTCAGCCCACTGACTGAGGAACCAGGCCATCCTACTCTCAGACTCCAGCAACAAGCCCATCAGATCCTCCCAGCCAGTCTGCTCAAAATCTATAGGAGACGACTAGTGAAGGGCTTTCCCTGTAAAGACTGAAAAAGGTGTCTGCTTCTTTACATGCACAGATACCAATGCAAGACCACAAGGATCACCAATAATCAAGAAAACATGACACAATCGAAGGAACAAAATAAAGCACCAGTAACTGACCTTAAAAACAAACTGCCTAACTAAGAATTAAAAATAATAATTTTTAAGAAGCTCATAAGCTACAAGAAAATACAGACAATTAAATGTAATTTGAAAAATAATATATAAATAAAATTAGAAGTTCAAAAAAGAGAAACCATAAAAAACCAAACAGAAATTCTGGAGCTGAATAACTAATGGTTGAACTAAACTTTCCAGAAGTTCGACTGCAGACTCAAGAAGAAGAGAATCAGTGAGCTTGAAGGCAGACTATTTAAAATTACCTAGTCAGAGGGAAAAATAGAATAAAAAACCGTGAAGAAATTCTATGGGACTTAAAGGACACCATCAAGCAAACCAACATAGACACTATGGAATTTTCAAAAGTGCAGAAAAAAAAAAGAGGAAAGAAAGCTGATTTTAAAACATAATGATAGAAAATTACCCAGGATTACAGAAGGAAGTGAACACCCAAGTTTATGAAGTCAAAAGAACCTCAAATAAATGTATCATAAACAGATTTTCAATCAGAAACATTATAATCAAATTCTCAAAAATCGAAGACAAAGTGAGAATTTCAAAAGCATCAAAAGAACAGCAGCTCATCACACACAAAGGAACCTCTATAATACTATAAGTGAATTTCTCAGCAGAAACTGCAGGACAGGAGAGAATAGGATGGGATATTCAAAGTGCTAAAGGAGAAAGAAATTGTCAACCAAGAATACTCCACCCAGCAAAATTTTCCTTCAGATATAAAGGAGAAATAAGGGTTTTCCAAAATAAAGAAAAGCTGAGGGAGTTCATTACCATGTGAACAATCTTATAAAAAATACTAAATGGAGTTCATTATATTGAAAGGAAAGAATGCTAACTAACAACATAAAAACATATTAAAAATACAAGTCTCACTGTAAAGGTAAGGATATAGTAAAATTTAGAATCGTCTGATATTGTAATGATGGTATATAAATCACCTTAACAGTAGCATAAAAGTTGAAAAACCTAAAGAATAAAAAATAACTATAGCCACAATAGTTTCTAAATGGATACACAATATAAAAAGATACAACTTGTGACATCAATCACATAAAATGAGAAGGGAGGAAAAGTTGACATGTAGAGTTTTGTTTTTTTTTTTTTTAATGTGGTTGAAGTTCAGTTGTTATCAGCTTAAAATAGACTGCTGTAACTATAAGGTGTTTTATGTAAGCCTCATGGTAACCACAAGGAAAAAGCCTGTATTCGATGCGTCAAAGATGGAGAAAGGACTCAAAGCACACCACTACAAAAATACATCAAATTACAAAAGAAGACAGCAATAGCGGAAGAAAGAAACAAAGGAATGACAAAACAGTAAGAAAAAATTAACAAAGTAGCAATAGCACTTACGTCTGTATAATTACTTTAAGCAGCAAGTGAATTAAATTCTCCAAACAAAAGACAGTGGCTGAATAGATAAAAAGCAAGATATAACTATACTCTGCCTATAAAACCTACTTTACCTTTAAGAACACATTGACGAAAAAAGATACCCCATGAAAATGACAACCAAAACAGAGTAGGGGTGGCTTTACTAATATCAGAAAAAAATAAACTTTAAGTCAAAATTATCAAAAGAGACAAATAAGGTGATTATATAATGATGAAAGGATAGATCCATCAAGAGGATATAACAATTGTAAATATATTATGCACCCAACGTCAGAGCACCCAAAGATATAAGAACTGAAGGGAGAAATGAACAGCAATATAATAATAGTAGAAGACTTCAGTACCTTATTTTTAATAATACATAGATAGTCTGACAGAAAATCAATAAGGTACAGTAGACTAGAACAATATTGTGGACCAAATGTACGTAATGCACATATGTGGGACATTCCACCCAACAGCAGCAGAATGCACATTCTTTTCCATTGCACATGGACTATTCTTCCAGACAGATTATATCTTAGGTGGCAAGCAAGTTTTAATATATTTAAGAAGATTGAAATTATATCAAGTATCTTTTGCAAACAAAATGATATGAAACTAAAAACCAATAACAAAAAGAAAATTAGAAAATTTACAAATACGCAAAAATTAAACCTCACATACCTGAACAACCAATGGGTCAAAGAGGAAATTACAAGAAAAAATTTAAAAATAAGTTCAACAAACAAAAAAAGAAGAGCAAAAATAGAAACACAGTCTGCCAAATCTTACGGAGTGCAGAAAACTCAGTTTTGAGAGGGAAATTTATATTGATAATAAATCGTTACACTAAGAAAATAGAAAGATCTCAGATAAACGACTTAACTATATTATACCTCAAAAAACTAAAAGCAAAAGGAACAAATTAAGCCTCAAATTACCAGAAGGAAGAAAATAATAGTTAGAGACTAGAAAAACAATTAAAAAGATGAATAAAACTGAGTTTTCTTTTGAAAAAAGAGAATATTAAAATAAAATATAATGGAAGAGGAGACATTGCAACTAATACCACAGTGATACAAAAATACAAATTATTATAAGAGACTGCTATGAATAATTATATGCCAACAAATTGTATAGCCTAGAAGAAATGGATTAATTCCCGGGAGCATAAAGCCTACACAAACTGAAGAATGAAGAAATAGAAAATCTGAACAGACCAATAATAAGTCAAGAGATTGAATCAATAATAAAAAAATCTCACAAGAATGAAAAGCCCAGGACCTGATGGCTTCACTGGTGAATCTAGAAAACATTTAAAGAATAATAAATGCCAATTTTTCCCAAACTCTCTCAAAAAATTGAAGAGAAAAGAATACTTCCAAACTCATTTTATGAGGCAGCATTACCCTGAAGCCAAAGCCAGACAAGAACACCACAAAAGAAAAAACTTACAGGCAAGTATCCCTATGAGCATAGATGCAAAACTCCTCAACAAAATATAAGCCAACGAAATTTAAAGGATTATATACCACGATCAAGTGAAATTTAACCTCAGGATGCAAGGATGATTACACATATGCAAATCAATTCTTGTGACACACCACATTAGCAGAATAAAGTATAAAAATCATATGATCATCTCAATAAATACAGAAAGGGCACTTGACAAACTCAACGTTATATTCTATAATAAAAAAAAACTCAACAAACTCTGTGTAGAAGACATGCATCTCAACATAATGAAGGCTTTGCATGACAAACCCACAGTTAACATACTCATTGGTGAAAGTTGAAAGCTTTGCTTCTGAGATTAGGAACAAGACAAGGAAGCCTATTTTGTCGTTTCTAGTCAATACAGTACTGAAAGTCTTAGGCAGAATAGTTAGGTAAGAAAAAGGCAAGAGTCATTCAAATAGGAAAGAAAGAAGTAAAATTGTGTCTTTTGCAAACAACATAATTTTATATATAGAAACCCTAAGGATGCCGGGTGCGGTGGCTCAAGCCTGTAATCCCAGCACTTTGGGAGGCCGAGACGGGCGGATCCACGAGGTCAGGAGATCAAGACCATCCTGGCTAACACGGTGAAACCCCGTCTCTACTAAAAACTACAAAAAAAAAAACTAGCCGGGCGAGGTGGCGGCGCCTGTAGTCCCAGCTACCCGGGAGGCTGAGGCAGGAGAATGGCGTGAACCCGGGAGGCGGAGCTTGCAGTGAGCTGAGATCCGATCCGGCCACAGCACTCCAGCCTGGGTGACAGAGCGAGACTCCATCTCAAAAAAAAAAAAAAAAAGAAACCCTAAGGACACCACCAAAAATCTGTTAGAACTAATAAGTGCATTCAGTAAAATTATAGGATACAAAACCAACATATGAAAATTAGCTGTGTTTTCATGCATTAAAAACAAACTATCCAAAAAATAAAGAAAACAATTCCATTTACAGTAGCATAAAAATACTTAGGAACAAATTTAACCAAGGAAGTGAAAGATCTGTACAATAAAAATCATAAAACATTGATGAAAAAATTGAAGAAGACATACATAAATGTAAATATATCCAGTATTCAAGAATTGGAAGAATTAATATGGTTAAAATGTCCATACTATACAAAGCAATCCACAGATTCAATGGAATCCATATCAAAATTTCAATGACATTTTCCAAAGAAATCGAAAAAAACCCTAAAATCTGTATGAAACTACAAACATCCCAAATATACAAAGAAATCTTGAGCAAAAAGGACAAAGCTAGAGGCGACACATACCTGATTTCAAAATATACTACAAAATTAAAATAATCAAAATAGCATGGTATTAGCATAAAAGCAGTCATATAGACCAATGAAACAGAAGAGAGAGCCCCGAAATAAACCCATGCATTTAGGGTCAGTTGATATTTGACAAAAGTGCCAAGAACATATTTTGGGGCAAGAGTACACTGCTCAATTAATGGTGCTGGGAAAACTGGATATCTGCATTAAAATAATAAACTGGAACACTTTCATCATACCCATATATAAAAAATCAACTCAAAATGAATCAAATACTTGAATGTAGGATCTGAAACTAAAACTACTGGAAGAAAACCTGGAGAAAAGCTCCATGACATTGGTTTGGACAGTTACTGGATATAACCTTAAAAGCACCTTCAAAAAAATTAAAAATAGACAAATTGAATTACACTGATACAAACAGGAGACAGGGAAATACTGGGTAGAAGATGGTGGTTGCCCAGCAAATGCCCCACCCTCAAGCCTGACGGCCAAAGGGCCTGAATAGACATTTCTCTATAAAAGACATCCAAATGGCCAACAGATATGTGAAAAAATGCCCAACATTACTAATCATTGGGAAAATACAAATCAAAACCACAGTGAGATATTGCCTCACACCTGTTGGGATGGCTACCATAAGAAAGACAAAAGATTCCAAGTAGTTGTGAGGGTGTGGAGAAAAGGGAAAAGGGAACCCCTAGAATATAAATTGAGGTAGCCTTTATGGAAAACGATATGGAGGATCCTTAAAAAATTAAAAATACACCGACCTTATAATTCAGTAATCTCACTTCTGGGTATATATTGAAAGTAAATGAAATCAGTATGCAAAAGAAATATCTGCACTCCCATGTTCATTGCAGCATTATTCATAACAGTCAACATACAGAATCAACCTATGTGCCAGTCAATAGATGAATGGAAAATGCAAATGTGGTGTGTATACAATAGAATATTATTCAGCCTCAAAGAAAGAAAGAAATCCTTTCATTTGTGACAACATGGAAGAACCTAGAGGACATTCAGCTAAGCAAAATAAGCCAGCCACAGAAAACAAATACTGCATGGTCTCACTTATATGTAGAATTGAAAAGAGTAGAGCACATAGAAGAAAAGAGTAGAATGGTGGTTGTCAAGGAGTGAGGGGTGGGGAAATAAGGAGATATTGGTCAAAGGGTTTCAGTTATGCAGGATAAATAAGCTCTGGAGAGCTAATGTGTAGCATGATGACTATAATTAATAATATTACATTGCATACTGGAAATTTGCTAAGAGAGTTAATCTTAAATGCTGTTACCACACCAAAAAAATGGTAACCATATTAGGTGATAGATATGTTAATTAGCTTAATAGTGGTAATAATTTCACAATGTATACATATATTAAAACATCACATCAAATATATATGTAAAGTCCCCTGACTTTTGAAGACAGCTGTGATAGATCTCTTGAGTTTATAAAACAAACCATGACATATCCATTCCCCAGTCATCCTGGGCCAATGAGTAGCTTCTGGTGGGGTATTAGGAAAAGTTGCACTATAACCAGTCCCAACACAGCCGAAGACCTTAGTGTATAAAAGAAAATCAGTTGACTCATTTTATTTTCTTTTTAGACAATAATGTATCAACATCAAGGGAAGTAAAATAAATAATCCACATTTTTATGATCTAGTCTCAAAAGCACAAATGTTCTTATGTGCTCAGTGTCCTCATTATTAAGAAGGAATGTTTGGAGTTAGAAGAGCTGAGTGTGTGTGACAGTGAGCAAGTTTTGGGTTACGTTTACTACTATTTGCTTAAAAAACAGAAATAATGTTGGTTATATCACAGGGTTGTTATAAAAATTAAATGAGATAGTGTGCTTGATGGGCATAACATAGTGCTTGACTATGTCCTAGCAAATGTTCACTGAATTATTTTCATTTTTGTTTTCAAGACAGGGTCTCACCCTGTTGACCAGGCTGGAGTGCAGCAGTGCAATCACAGCTCACTGCAACCTCAAAGTGCTAGGCTCAAGCCATGCTCCTTCCTCAGCCTCTGGAGTATCTAGGATCACAGGTGTGTGCCACCATGCCTGGGTAATTTTGTGAATGTGTAGAAATGGAGTTCTCACTATGTCCCCCCGGTTGGTCTTGAATGCCTGGCCTCAAGTAATCTTCCTGCCTCTCCCACCCAAAGGTTTAGGATATCAGGTGTGAGCCACCACACACAGATTTTTTTTTTCTAATATCACAGTTTTTATTGTAAAAATATACCAGTCTTTACAAAACTGGGAAGAGGGCACATGCAATTTTAAGAAGATGTTAATATTTTTCCTATTTCAAATATAGGCTTACATTTTATTATAAGCAGTAAATTTGGCACTTTCCTTGTCTTAATTTGGCGTATTGAATAGCTAATGATTATTGTAAGACCAAATTTCAAAACAGTCTGCATTGTAGTTTATCTAATTTACACATGGCCACATGCATCGTTCTATGTTCCCATCTTCACAAGATTAATAATGCCTTGTTTTTTAAACACCTGTGGAAATATCAGGAGTGGTAATTCCATTTTAGAAAAAAATAAGATATTAAGAGTGGCTAATTTTCTAAATAAATAGAAAATTGCTATTTACTTCTTAGAAAATACAACAAGGAGTCAAAACAAAGATGAACTGTGCAATTTAATATCCATGTTCAAAACAGATTGGTATTTTGGATTCTTTGAACAGTGACTAGCCTTCCAAACAAAATAGTGTTTAGGGATTCTTGACAGTTTTGGAAATTTATATTCTAAGTGGCTTACAGTAAAAAATATGAATCCAGGGTGTATTTCATCTGAATTAATCTTTTGGAAGTGATGGCATGATATGCAGATGAGGGAGAAGATATAGGCAGAGGAGCCTGGGTTGCAGTGGTAGTGCTGCCACCGTGGTTGCTGATTGAAAGATAAGGGAAACAAATGGGTCTTTCTTCCACTGAACTCATGGGGCTGGGTGGAACAAAGAAAGGAGATTTTTTTTTCACCTTTCCCTCCTGTTTCACGTTCTTCTTTCTGACCTGCACCCAAGGATATCAGTGCTTAAATATATTAAGATACAGACATCAAGACTGACATCTCAACATTGTTATCTTCACCAGCAAGCAAAGCCAGATGACATCAGTGGTACGGCTACACCCAAAGCATGTGGAGCCCTTATATCCTGGTGTCATCAGAAAGTGTCAGAACTGGGCAGTAGTTATTTATTGAAGCATTAGGGCAGAGGCATATGAGTTACTCCTACTATTATCTTGCAAATTGATTGCTTATGAAAACATTGACAGCGTGATCTGCATGTGTATCTGAATAATGCTGAAGAGGCTGCTGCTTTGAAAGTTCCAGAGACATCCTCTGACTGTTACCGAGATATCCAAAGGAATACATGTGGGATATCAACATTATTGATAATGATGGTGATATTTTTAATTAAAATTTTTTACCTAACCCATGTACTTGTCAATTAATGGAGGAAATTCCATGTGTGGGAAATGTTAGGATTTCAGATTTTGTAGTAATATGGATAATTATTGTGAATATGGTATCTTGGGACACATAGAAATGTATATGGTAATCACATTTGGAAGTAGTTGAGAAATTGTTCAAGGCACTGATCTAGTATCCCCTAAGTCAAGGGTAACTTGGAAAATTGAGTCTAGCTTTGAAAATCTTTTTGATTTTGTTGGTGCTGCGGAGTATGGGGCGTTGGTTTATACAGAAAACCACCAGCAGGTTAAGTAGTAAAATCTGGGGCATTACATCAATTAGCTTTTGCTAGATGAGAGTACCCCAAAACTTAAATGCTTAAGGCAATAACAACTAATTGTTTGGCTCATAATCTGTAGGTCAGAAGCTTGGGCTGAGCTCCACTGGGTGGTCTTACTGCTTTTGGGGTCTTACATCTATATTCAGCTGCTAGCTTAGCTGAGTTGGCTCCTGAGGATGGCCTTTACCTGTGACAGTTAACTCCTCTACACAGTATCTCATCCTCCAGCAGGGTAGGTCAGGTTTCTCACAAGGCAGATGAGCAAGTTTTCAAAACGGCAAGCAGACATGTATGAGACATGTTATGGTCTTGGCTTGAAAGAAGAAGAACATCACTTTCTACCCCATGTTATTCACCAGAGAGAATCACAACCATCCCAGATTCAAGGAGTGTGAAACTAGACTCCACCTCAAAATGGAAAACACCACAAAGTTACATTGTAAAGACGGTGGCTTAGGAAGGGAAATACTATGGCCATTTTTATAGCCTATCAAATGCCTCCTTCAGGTGACTGAAGTTTAGTTTGGTCTGTGTTACCCAGGCTCTTTCATTTCTATTAAAAAGACAACCAACCGTTTGGGCTAACTTTATTATTAGTAGTATTATTATTATTTTTGAGTCAGTCTTGCTCTGTCACTCAAGCTGGAGTGCGATCTTGTGATTAAGTGCGATCTTGGCTTACTGCAGCCTCGACCTCCCATGCTTGGGTCATTCTCCCACCTCAGCTTCCCCAGTGGCTGGAACTACAAGTACGCACCACAATGCCCAGCTAAACTTTTTGTACTTTTTGTAGAGACAGGTTTTCGCCGTGTTGTCCAGGCTGGTCTCAAATTCCTGGACTCAAGCAATCTGTCTGCCTCAGCCTCACAAAGTGTGAGGATTACAGGTGTGGGCCACGGCACCCAGCCTAGTTAACTTTATTCTAATGATCTCCTAGGAATGGGGAAATACTAGTGGTGTAATATTGATCTCTAACAAAATCCATTAATGGGTGTAGAGGTCATGTCCTTTGAGGCAGTATAAATCACTTCCATGAGTCAGATATTTTGGATCAATCAAGAGTTTTAAGATGGATCCAGAAATTGGAAGGATCAAAAACAAATAGTTAAACTGTAGTTGAAGCCAGCTGGTGTTCTTGGGCAGTGGGGATGAGCTGAGAAAGTCGTAATATATTCAGAAATAAGAATCGGGCTGGATGTTGCCATGCATGATTCTCTTTTGAATCGGTACAAAATGATTCATGCTCATTTTTTATTTTTAATTTTGCCTGCAAGCTAGGTAAAATAAAAAGCAGTGAAATGTAATGTTTTGAAATAATCCCATAGTTTTCAAGTGCTCTTGAGCAATAGAAAGCAACAGGGCTCCATGTGCTTTTCTCCACAGACTTAATACTTGTTGTTTATGTTGCCCAGAACAGTTTTCTTTAATTGATACTTGGCTTGATATCCTTTTAAATTAGTAAAAATTGGAGGCACTCATTAAATAAGAGATTAAAAGACATGGTAGACACAGCTAATTATTAAAGGCCCAAGAAGGGACAAGAAATGCATTTTATCTGAGGCTTTAGTGGATTGTTAAAGTAAATGAATGGTTTAGTGATAAACCAGTCAGAGTTAATCAATTGAGCAAAACTATAGGGAAGCTATTTGAGTCTAGATTTGAAGGGTTTATAAGTAATCATGGAGACTTACAGCTGCTCCCTACTTCTTTAATTTTAGACACTTGAGCTACTAATTGGTCAGGAAATTGGGTCTAAGCTCTAGAGTGGTGATGAGAGGAAGGCGGCTTAGGGGTCTTCGTGGGGAAGGTCTGCATGGCTAACCATTAGCTGATCAGAAGCTAGAGTGAATTCTTTTGTGGCACATTGTGATTTAAAGACTGTCATCATTCTGGAGACAAAGCTCTGAGGAGGCCTATTTTCAACTTCTTCACTTCCTGAGCCTCTCAACCTCTCAACTGCTCCCTTAACTTCCAAATAATGAGCAGTGTATTATTTTTGCCTGCTTACTAAGAGGGAATGTTGGTTGTTGACATAGCCACTGCTGGCCAGTGAGATTAGTAACATGATACAGAGATTTTCACCACTTAGAAGTCACTGGCTCAACATGGCTCAGATAGGTAATGACTTAAAGTTATTCTGACCTGACAGCTGTTTAGAGGCCCATTTGAAGTGAACTATTTCTCAGTTCGCTTCCAGACAGGGGACACGTTGCTGCTGTGGATTGCAAAATGTCATCTCTGTTGGAATCTTACATAGCAGTAAGGCTCAGTGTTGAGTCATCATCACCAAGGCTAAAATAACATGTTCCCTAGAATTAGGAACATTTGGCTGGCTTTTGTGTAAAGGTTTTGAGCCCTGTGGAAAAATAATATTGAGTTAGTTTCTCCCCAGAGTCAGAGTCACTCTACTTACAAGCTTAATACCATTAACTAGTTCAAGACACCAGGGCACCATTTAATGCATTACCAACAATCGACTAAACCTTCAAAGAAGATACATTTAATGTCCTGTCCTTGGGCCTTCAACAATTAGCCACATCTACCATGCTTTTTAATCATGTATTTAATGAACATCTCTGATTAGAAATAAGTGTCTGCCAGCCACCTAAGGAGTGATTTAGGCACTAGAAAAGATAGGGTTCAGAGGTTTTAAATCACCAAGGACTCAGTAATTTCCAGCTTCATAAAATTCATGTTGAAAATGCACATAGTTCAAAGAAAACAGCCTAAGCAGATTCCAACAGAAAGTGTGAGAGTAGAATGGGATGGCAATTAGGAAAATGGAATCCATCACATTAGTTAATAATAAAACTTTGTTTAAAAACTGCTTGCATTTAAAGTGGCTACGACAGAAGGACATACTCCAGCTGCAGAGTTTCTAGTCTTTGAGTGTAGCTCTTCTAATCGTGTGCCTGCATTTACATCAAGGGCTCTAAAACACTTTTTGCAACATAACGTCTCTTTTCACTGTTTGGTAATTGCCATTATATCCAATGCATGTCTATTGTAAGAAACATAATAACTTGTTTCTGATTTTATATTAAACTTTGTGCTGATGCTAGTGCAAAGTATGCAAAGACTTTCACCTGTGCAGTTAATTTCTTATGTTTAATCTTTCTAAATTATAATTAATCTTTCTAAATTATAATCTTTCAAATCTTATTATGTATCCTCTTTTATATATTCCTGTCATACCTTCACAGCTAATCTGTACTTCACTGGAAAGCAGTGCTCAATTTTTTCTCTTGCCTTTATACACCCTCACACTGCTTATCCACCCTCACAGCTGGCACACACCCGGCACGCGTGCTGAGAATACGGTCAGTGGCTGATGAACAAATTTTTAAAGTTACTTTTGAACTCCTTTGGACATAGGATTAAATTACTGTTATGACTATTATTGCTATTTGCCACACAGCCCTAAGTTTAAGGCAGGAGCAAGAGACTATGATTCTTCTCAACCTCCACCCATCCTATTTATGGACACAAGGCATAGGTATAGAAAGTGTGTGCCCTGAGAGTTTCCAATGTGACATGTTTTGGGAGTCTTCTGACTTCTTAAGGTTCTGAGAATTCATAAACTGGTATAAAAATTTTGTGAGCTTTGGGAGGCCAAGGCAGGTGGCTCATTTGAGGTCAGGAGTTCGAGACCAGTCTGGCCAACATGGTGAAACCCTGTCTCTACTAAAACTATAATTAGCTGGGTGGGGTGGTACATGCCTGTAATCCCAGCTACTCAGGAGGCTGAGGCAGGAGAATTGCTTGAACCTAGGAGGCGGAGGTCGCAGTGAGCCAAGATCATGCCACTGCACTCTAGCCTGGGTGACAGAGTGAGACTCTGTCACAAAAAAAAAAAAAAAAAAAAAAAAAAAAAAAAAAAAAAAAAGAAGAAGAAGAAGAAAAAGAAAGAAAGAAAAAAAGAAAAATATTGTTAGCTAAACGTTGTACAAAATGAGTGCTTTAAACAGAGACTCACAGAGAAGACAAAGAAACGAGGATATAGAGACCTCATTTTAGTCATACTGCTTTCCGTAGGGAAGCAGATAATTTCCTCATTTATTTAGTTCCTTCTTAATTCAACACCTGTGTTGGAGAAGGGATTCTGTGCTGTGCTGAATGTAGAGTCCTGTATCTTTTGATGTCACCCTCATCTTATGATGCAATGATGTTTAATGTATTTCTCTCTTTTATTACCTGTGTTAACAGGATGTTTTCAATTTTCTTTTCTATTCATCTTTTTCTCTTCCCTCCCGCCCACCAGAAATCAAATTCTAACATTAAGACTTCTATCCATCCTTCAAAACTTTTCTCATTCTTTATTTTCTTTGCAATACCTTTCTCCAGCTCTAATCACCAATTGTTCATTGACTTGCCTGTGTTCTAATAAAACTTTGGTTTTGGCTTTGCTATTGTAAATGTATCATTGATTTGTAAACACGGGCTTCTTTTACTACATGAACTGTTGGGTGGCAAAAATGAAGTCTGTAATTGTCATTGTATCAATGCTTCCTTCTCTATTCTCTTCCTTCCCAGTGCCAGGGATATATACAGAGCCATACAATACTCAATAAACATTGTGAAATGTACTCAATTTGGGAAAAAAATGAAGATTTTCTTTAAAAATTTCAGAGGAAACATGATTCAGCATTGATACCAAAATTATAGTTTGTTTTCTGCTGAAAATAATCTCATAGCTAATGGGAAATTTTAATGTGATTATTGCAGATAAATTAACGTAATATATAAAATGCCTCTAAATGTAATACTATTCTAATAATAGTATTATTATTAGAATAAATTTCACTGCAAAATTATATAATTAATATTGCCAGTTTTCAGGATGGTTAAGGAATAACAAAAATTGTAATGAACTTGTAATAATTTCATTAAGATGATGGCTTAGAAGCTACTCATACGATAAACTTATCATAAGATAGTTTTAGAGGATGAAAAACTAAACCCATTAAAAATAAACCTAGTAGAACAGGTAAGGAATTGCTATGTAGGAAAAAGGCCAAGAAATAGGGTGTTTTTGTTATCATTAAATTCACTCCTAAATTGATAACTGTAATACATTGTTAGAAAAGCAATGCATGGAGTTGGCTTGCTTAATTGCCTCAAGTCTACACTCTATAACACGTCATTCATGAAGTGACTTCGGTGTGCTCAGTGTATTCTCCTGGACCCCCAGCATTTGTATTCCCTGGGAGTTTGCTGGAAACACAGACTCTAGAACACCTCTCCAGACATTTGCATCAGTAGCTTCATTTTAACAAAAGTCCCAGATGATTCCCATGTACATTAAAACTGAGTAGCACTTGTCTTAATGTATGTCACTGAAATACGCATGATAATTATGGAAGATTAAGTCCATTTGAACAAATAATCAATTGTCATTGTCTTCCAACAAAGGAGAAGGACATACATATTTAACACAACAGCTTTTTGTATATCTTTTTCTAGGATAGCAGTATTTATCTGAAAATCAGTTTATATCTTCTGAAATTTATTGTGCAACCGCCAGAAGGGGGGAGAAAGGATTACCAAGTAGTCCAGTTAAAATAACAATTGTTTTCATTTCATTCTGTCAAGAAGTGACATTTTCAATCAAAAGTTTAAAAAAATAGGAACATTTATGGAAGCTTGCTAGCATCTTCAATTTAGGTATTATATTTTAGTCTGCCCAGGCAGTATTTTCAGAGCAGGTACTTTAGACTTGTGATATGCATAGAAAATCCTGCTCATGGGGTAGACAGAGGTACTGTATTATCAGGGAAACTTTCAGAGTTACATTTCACTTTGACTTCTGGGTGTTTTTGATTGACTGGTAAGGCTAAAACCTGAGGGAATGGTCCACAGTTGGATCATGTTTTTCTTCTATTGTTGTTACTGTTAGTTCCATTCAGATATTTTTTGTATCCTAGGTTGTAAGTATTCCTGCAGTTTTCTAGACAAAAACCATGTAAGACATAATAAAAAACAAAGTGTAGACTCAATAAAGAAACCTAGTAGAACCTACTTTTTTGCTTTCTTTCTTTCATTTTGCATTTTTTAAAAAAATGAGATTCTCTGTTGGAGAAATTCCCATGTGTTTTATTTGTCTCTATTGTGAAGCGAGGAGCAATATTAGGCAGTGTGATTCTAGCGCCTGTTAATGATGGTAAATACCAATTACTCAGCCCAAATGTAAAGATACTTGGCTTTAGCATTGTCAGAGTCAAACCAGTGATATTAAACCTGTTTTATTCAGATTGTTATGAAACTACTTCCATTCCCTGCTGGCAGCTCAAACAGCTTTCTCTGGAAAGTCCTCCTGTTAAAAACTTGTTTTCCCCCTCCCCCACCCAAACCTAAGTCAATCAAACACATGAAACTTCTTAGGTTCATCCCCTACCAATGTCCAAGTCCAACCCCATCTAATTGCAGTAATGGAGATTTACTTTTGAGCTATTCTGAGGGATGGTTTTATCTAGTGGGCGACAGAGACCCTTTCATGCAGCAGAAAAATATAAATATCTCAAAATGCCATTTTCATTCTCCTTTCCTCCCAAGGCCCAGAGCATGAGATCAGATCAACTCAAATCTCTTAGAGATAGTGCTTTCTACTGGTAGTTATTATTTTGTTCATTTTAAAGTTACCTTAATTTTTTTTCTCTCCTTCTTGTTGCACTAACAGCCTGAGGCATCGAGAAATACAAACCCATCCCAAAACACATCCAGACATTTGCTTGGCATGCCTTATGTTTGTATTTTTGACTGTTTGAAAATTAATTAAGAGATATTGATTTCAAAGTGTTTTTTCTAAGTTTCTCAAATATTTAAACAATTTTTACACACTTTTTTTTAATTTCCCCTTTCTCTGTTTGTAATAAGATTAATTATGTGAGGTGCACCGCTGCTTATCCCCATGAAAGAAAATCTAAAACGAGGGATTTCAGCTTCAAGGAGGCTATTTTGTCCTGTTTCCGATGTTCTAAAGGGATTAATTTACCATATCGTATAGCCCTGGAAGACTGTGATAATTGAAAACATCCATATTCATTGCATGTTCAAAGGGATCTGTCTGACTTTGTAATGTAAAAAGTGCATTTTTAACCTGAACGGGGACCTGCATCTGCTATTGCTTAATCCTATTAGTCCGACAGTTCCAAAGCTTTAGTGTATAATCATTAGCTCGTGTTAATCCTGAGACATGCCTCCAGCTTCAGCCTGCCAGAAGGAATCCCTGCAGGGAAAATGTGGAGGTGCTGATAGCACAACACCAACTAATCTTATCTTAAATGCTAGCAGCAGCCTCTATCTGTGATAGCCAGGGAATTAAAAACAAATTTTTTATGGGTATTGGATAGCAGGGTGTTCCTAACCACATCCCCCACCCCCAGCCTCCCTCTCTCTCTCTCTCTCTCTCTCTCTCTCTCTCTCTCAGAGCTTTTTCCTTGCCCTACTTTCCCTAGATTCTTTGTTAGGGTGATGCTAGTGATGACAGAACAGGATGAATGGAAATGGGGTGGGCGAAGAAACATTTAAGATACTGTTTCAGCAGTGGAAGCTCCTTGCTAAATCACTTAGGATACTTGCCAGGTCTTCTATCATTTTTATTCCTTGATGTCAGAAAGTTAAGCCAATCCTGTCCTTTGCACTGCTGTGGATTATAAAGTAAGATGACAAAATTTATCTTATAGTCATCACCCCTCCCATGGCATGGCCTCCTGAGAGTCTAAGATCTAGGACCCCAGATACTGATACAAGCTTGTCTGAGTAGAAAGGGAAGCTGCCATAGAGTGGTGAGGCTAGTAGGTGAGGACTTCATGGGTGGGGAAGAAAATGGCCATGGGGGATTTTGGGAGTGGGAGAAAGTGTGGATTTGCAGATGCTATAAGAGGTACATAGAAATGTTGTTACTGAGTAGAATTTAAAGCTGTGTATTTTAGACACAGCTGAAATATAGTTGGGGTAGAACACTAATCAAGCATACTATAACTTTGGAAGGGGAGGTCTCTACAGAATGAAAGAGAATATTTAGTCATTTATGTAACTGGTGTTAATCTGGCAATCAATATATGCTAATCAGTGGGATTCCAACAGACAATGTGGTCCCCCACCAGTGATTGTGGTCCTCACTCCCATAGAACTTAGAGTGGTGGTCTAGACACAGTAAACCAATAAACAAAGAGAAAATGGGCACAAAATAAACAATTACACACTCTAATAAATTCTAAAGAGCTGTAGTCCATATCCTAATAGCTCTTTGCCTGGATGTTGTAAATTCAGCTTGGTCATTGGTAAAATGCTTCCAAGGAGGCTTGTTGACAGGGGCATGGTCCTCCTTTTCATATAATTTATCAAAGTTTATTCACCTCCTCAAGATCCTGCAAATAGATAAAGGTTACACTCTTTCTTTGCCCATCTAAGTTTACCCTTTATTAATTAAAGTTTAGAGGTATTTCTAAATTCAGGCACTTTTCCAATGGCATGAATTCTGGCAACATCATGCAGATCTAGTGTAACTGATAATTAAATAATATGATTTTACTTATGGTGTTTTCTGTTGTGTGGTGGTTCTCATACTATTGGTGGGATGTGAGAGAAACATGTTTAGCTTTAATATTTATATATGTCCTATTATAGATAGCTTCTATTTATGACAATGATTCGAAGTTTCTCTTTCAAATTCATTTAGGTAAAGAGAGTGAGTGATTCGTCTTAAAAATATTAGGCGAGTTATGAATAGTATAGAAGTTGTAAATGTATGGCAAAAATCTTGAGTATGGTACTAGGATTTCTTAGTATATGAGCAACTATACTGCAAAAATGCAATTTTTCTTTTTTATAAAGTAGTGATGATGCAGGATTTGTTGTTCCTTAGCTCAGGTAGGTTTGGGTTCTTATCTTATGACCAGGAAGAAGTAGACACAAGGACGCTCAAAGAGTGAGCAAGATGGGAAGTTTTATTGAGTGATAAAATAGATGTTAGCAGGGAGGGGATATCGGGGTGGTCCCCCTACCTGAAGGCAAGGCAGGAGAGTTCTCAATATGGCTGAGCCTGGGACTTTTTATGGGCTTAGAATAGGGAGTGTGAGGTGATTGGTTTGTGAGTATGCAAAAAAGGTCAAAGTGAAGGTATAGAAAGTGACGGTATAGAAAACCAATTAGGAAAGGGTAGGTATATGTAAAATATGTAAAGGATGGAGATCAACCAGAGGAAAGTACACCAAATGGGAAGGTGGGTTTTCAAACTGGTTGGAGGATTTAACTTGTAGCTTGGCTTTCAGGCTTTAAACAGTCTTGGATTGAAGGTGGGGTTTTGCCAGGGACCCGCTCCTATCTACATATGCATTTGGCTGCCTCCTGTCACTGTCAGTAAGGATTGGTAATTCTCCAGTCACAACTGGGATGGAAAGAGTCATTGCCCTTTCTGCAGACACTTACAGCTGTCTTGGTTGAGTAGCTGATCCATCAGGTAATACACTGTTTGTTTGATTAGAGTTACCAGTTGCAATGAACTGAATGTTTGTGTCCCATCAAAATTCATACATTGAAATCCTAATGCACAATTGATGGTATTAGGGAGGGGGGACTTTGGGAGCTAATTAGGTCATCAGGTTGGAGCCCTCATAAATGAGACTAGTACCCTTATGAAAGACATCCCAGAGAGCTCCCTGGTCCTCTCTTCTTCATGTGAGGACACAGCAAGAAGTTGGCCATCTGTACACTGGAAAAGGGCCCTCAACAGAACCTAACCATGCTGGCATCCTGACCTTGGACTTCTCAGCTTCCAGAACTTGAAAAATAACTTTTGTATTGTTTTCAAACAACCCCAATCTGAAGTGTTTTGTTAGAGCAGCCAGAACTGACTAAGACATCAGTATTGAGCTGCGTTGCAAGTAAGCTGCCTTGACAAGATCAAAGTTGGTGACAACAAAGAAGAGATTCTCGGATGCATAAATGGAAGGACAATGGAAAAAATAAGCAGCTTCTTTTTATTTTGGTTAATTTTAACTAATTCAGTCATTATTTTTAGTTTCCTATAGCAAATGCAATTATATATTAATCACCTGTTTATTATAGTTCCTGAAGGACAAAAAAGTAGGTTTTTCTTTACCTCCTAAATACTGCCTTTCTACTCCTGATACTATTGCTTTGAAGACAAATGCAATCTTATAGCAGCACTCAACACACAGAATGTCTTAGAAGAAATCCATCATATCATTTATTTCTTTGCCTCCAAGAACATGCCAGGAAAATCTCCTGTAATTAGATTTTAGGTGTTATCTAAACAAGAATCGCCAAATTATCAATCTTGATGTTTCACTTTTCACTTCCTTATACATCGTTACTTTGCTGCTCCATTGAAAGGGACTTCTTAGAGTTTATAAAATTAAAACTCTGTAATTAGATTTACTCAAATAATCAGTGTGCCACTCAATCAGTTAATACTTATTCAACATGATCTCTGCCATGTGGCTTGCTAGAAACTGAGCATATAAAAACGTGAGACAGAGGCTCTGCCCTCCAGGAACTTACTCTTTAATAGAGAAGAGGTAGTATCTACACATCTACTTTTTGTGAATGGTGGAAAGTGTAATGGGGATTTTGCAGAACTGAATATTGTTGCTAGTTGGAGAGACAAGGAAGTCCTCCGTATCAGTGGTTGCCAGTCCTGATTGCAGATTAGAATCACAGGGGAGCACTGAAAAAATATCAGTGTTTGGGCCTCACTCTCAGAGATTCTGACTCAAGTAGTTTAGCTGGGGCTCCATTATCACCATGTTTTAAAATCTCCCTGTGATCTTAATGTATACCCATGGATGAAAACCAGTCTTCTAAATACTTCTCAATAATAACTGGATGGTTTTGAGAATTTTTAACTGTAAGACATCATATTTTCAATTAAAAAGAAGATGTCTTGATGGAATAGCCTACATAGATTTTGTATATTGTCAGTGTTGACATGCGTCAATTTATTTAAAATATTTCATCAAACAAATGTTTTCCTGTGTGGGATTGTTTCACTGTATATTTTAACAAGTTATAGTAAATCCAAGACTTGGTTCCTATAAGGCGCTGCCTGCAACAATAACATTCATTAGCACATTGAAACAGAATGTAAAAATATTGCCTAGTTATAATGGATACAGATTTTATCTACTTTTGAATGTGAATTGGTAAAGAGGCAAAGTTTTAATATTTTTTGAATACTCTAAAAATTGATCAATACCATCTGAATTCTTTTCAACTCTACTTTTTCTATTGTATGCAATCCTCTGCTCTTAACACTGATCTTAGGCCTAATTTTCATAATGGAAAAGCTACCATAAAGAATTTTTGAAGAGGAACTGTCCTAAAACTTGTGCATTAGAATGGTAGAATATTTCCAAAACTGTCCTTAAGTTATGAAATTGGCTTGCCTGCTTTCTGTTGGCCTGATGACTTCTATGAAGAGAAATTTGGATGCTGGGAACAAGTGTTGCCAAATGGAGACAGGATGAAAAGGAGCTCTTATTTTCTCCTAAGGGCACCTCATTAAGCAGACAGCTTCCTGAGAATTCAGCCTTTAGCATTCTGGAGAAACTAATGTAATGCTCTTTTTAAAATTGTCTAGTTTTTTCTTTGTTATGGATTTTCTTCAACTGTGCAAAACCTGGCTCAATTAAAGACTCTTCTAATTCCAATCCTTTAGTGGAATTAGAAGGGCACTCAAGAAGCTACCAAATTTAGGCATGATTGTGCATAAGGCATACAATACAAGTCTATTCTCATTTTTGAATCATAGGAAATAATCTATGATTAATAAAGGAATAAATGAATGAACAAACAGATATGAAAGGCACCAGGACCATTATACA
The DNA here is from genome assembly GCF_007565055.1 of Rhinopithecus roxellana. Classification (NCBI taxonomy): domain Eukaryota; kingdom Metazoa; phylum Chordata; class Mammalia; order Primates; family Cercopithecidae; genus Rhinopithecus; species Rhinopithecus roxellana. The sequence goes on from NC_044564.1 coordinate 28,844,299, forward strand.
GTCACCTTTCCCACATGAATAAGTATTTTATTACTCATCCTATTCTCTGTGAAAATAAACAATATCTTCTCAATAGCTCTTCTATGGTTCCCATCTATGGCATAAACAAACGGGAAGAACTTGCCCCTCTTAATAAGAAAAGGCAGAAAAGCTCTACTCTGGGGTATCCTAGGGAGTCAATCTAAGTCAAATACTGGGAAGAGTCATATATATGGCATTTGCAGCAAAGAGAGTATTGCTCTCCAAGTTCTGTATTAATTGCCCTATATTTCCCAGTGTGTTTGAAATAAGAAAAGGGTCATGGAACTAGTCTTAGTCAGGAAAATGTGAATACGCGTGCGTCAATTGCACAGGGAAGGAGTGAAAAGCCCATGAACAATTTTCTCTCTCTTCCCCTAACATGGTGACTGAGAAGGCTGCTTGTTATGGATGGCCAGCCCCGAGAAGGTAGGGCCTCTGTGTGTCAGGGAGACTGGGGCAGAGCCTTTCCCTCTGCTCTTCACCAGCGAACATGGGTCATATAGTGTGCCTGAGAAATAGTAAACCATTGAGGATTATGTCTTGTTGCTTCTGCAGCAGAGGCTAGTTATCTTGACAAATATAATTAGCTAACACTATGATCGACTATTAATACAATATAATCTTCACGAATCTTGGCTCTTCTCTGCGTTCAATGATTCTAATTATGCACATCCTTTTTACTTTTTGGAAGTCATATAAAATAACAACAACAACAAACTATTGGTAGCTATTCAATCAGTCCCTCTTGAGCCAAGCCTCAGTTTGTTGGTGGAATGACTACAAGGAGGCTGGGGAGGAGGCCCATCTGCTCTGTATCCAAGGGAGGCATGTTGCTAATGCCCTCCCTGGGCTTAAAGGAAATAATTGGACTCATTAAGTTGCTTTTCAGTCTTCTTTTCTTTAGTCTAAATAACCCTTAGGTTAATTAGACATGGTTTCTAGCCTCAGGAAATTTTTCTGTGTGTGGTTAGTAATGGAGAGAATGGTTATAAACTCAATAATTAAATTTTCAGTTTTGCAAATGCAAGAGAATGGCAAGGTACCTGTAAGATGTCTTTAAAAATCAATAGGCCTTGTGAAACTCATATCTTATATCAATAATTCTGCAAATATCAGGTCATAATTGAGATAGTTCTGTTAGGGTAACAAAACAGTTAATCTCAGTGCATGCCTGGCCAAGTGTGCTGTTCATTAACAGACAGAATCACGTAGCACACTTGCTGCCCAGCCCTGGCTGCACATATATCTGGCTTTGTTTTTAAAATGTTGTTGCCTGGGCCTAATCCCGGTGCAATGGAATAAGTATCTCTGAGTCATTCTAATATTCAACTGTGGTTGAGAACCACTGGTGAAGTGAACAAGAACAGTAATCTAGAATCAGAATTTGAGTTTTGATACTGTATGTTTTAATTAATCATGTAACTTCAGGCAAAGCATGCAGTCTCTCTGGGCTTCAGTTTTTTTACCCATATAGTAAGTATAGTAATATTCTCCCTGTCTAGTTTCTAGTACAATTTTGATACTAGGAAAAATGTATGTAAAGAAGTACTTTCTAAATTATGAAGAGTGACAGTATACTATTTTCCTTATTACCATGAACTCATAGTCATGATTCAATTCCATTTCTAATCATCTCATTAAAGTAGTATGAAATAAGTGAATTAGTAAATTACCCACCTGAGTATCTGTGCCCAAGAGAGAACAAAAATTCCAAATAGAGTGATTTTGCTGGCAGACTTCTCCCTTCCACTCTGGTGGTCTGTGTTTGTACAAAGAAGCATTACAACATTTTGATAAATTACCATTCTTTGGCTCCATTCAGGACATGGTGGAGATAGTGATATTGTCAGAATTGCTGCTACCTTTGTGAGCTGACTCTTTCCCACTTTTCTCTAGGTATTTACTACTTTAAAGATCATACACCGAAACCCAGACCCTGTAAAGGGTAGAGACAGGATAAGAGTGTAACACAGGGGGCTGCTTTATACTTTGCGTTCATATGGGCCTAGATTGGATTCTTTTTTTTTTTTTTTTTTTTTCGATATGGAGTCTTACTCTCTTGTACAGGCTGGAGTGTAGTGGCACAATCATAGTCCACTGCAGCCTTCAACTCTTGAGCTCCAGCAATCTTCCCACCTCAGCCTCCTGAGTAGCTGGAACTACAGATATGTCCCACTATGCCTAGCTAATTTATTTATTTATTTATTTTTAGAGACAGAATCTGGCTATGTTGCCAGGGCTGGTCTCCAACTTCTCACTTCAAGCAGTCCTCCTGCCTTGGCCTCCCATAGTGCTGAGATTATAAGCATCAGCCACCATTTCTGGTCTAGATTTGATTCTTAACTTTATTATTGGCTAGCTGTGTAAACCTGGGTAAGTTATGTGACCTTCTAGAGCTTATTAAATCTTTATTAAGCCATTATTATTGCAGACAATTTGTTTAAAGCATAGAAGACCTTTTTTTTAAAGCCCCTCCTCAGAGAGCTCACAGTTCAGAAATGAACACCAACAACAAAGGTAGCATCTCGTTTAACTTTAGTGATGTTTTGTAATTAAACAAGCCCAGTGCCTGGCAGAGAAGCTGTTCAGTAAATGGTAATGAGTATTATTATTATTCATTGTCTTGGGCATGCTGGAGGCACAAGCCATGGGACATGAACTGAAGCCCTCAGCCTGAGCAGATCTGGCAGTGACAGATCTCAGCTTATCTAAACTTTCCTACCCCTGGCCAAGCTCTGGGCTGAAGGAAAGCAGGAACTTCCTCTGAGTATAAAGAGGCCTTGCAGGGCCTGCCCTTGACCTCAGCCATCCCTGCTGTTGGACTCGTTCTAAAGCCAATCTATGGCTTTGGTTTTTCTCCAGGACTGACAGGGCATGATTCCAGATCACGATTTCAGAACGCATCCTGGCCAGCAGGGAGCTGCCTGAGTTATCCTCAGGAACACCTTGGCCTCCTGAGAATCTGCCCAACCACAATTCCTGGGAGCACAGCCAGACTCACTCAGGCGATTTCTGGTCTTGCTGGGGAACCAGTTTTGAGCCAGAACCTATTCCAAGTTGGGAGGCGAGTAGAAGTTTGCCCAAATATCAACTAGCTCTCCCAGCCATGGCTGTCTTTTGTAGGTTCATTATATCAAAAGTAATGGAACACATTTTTGAATCACAGAGATTTATCTATGTGGTAAGAAAATATTAATATCTGACCATTCACTTTAAAGAACATAACCATTGTTAGCTTTTGACATTAATTAGTGGCATTCTACCATGTTATCAGGAGACTCTGCCAAGCTGGAGTTTGAATCTGCTCATCTGCTGAAACCTATAAGTGTTTATAGTTTAAATGAAAGCAAAATCAAAATAAAAAAATTTTCTCCAGTAAAAGAAAAATTGAAAAATTGAGTCACAATTTAAAAGCATTTTTATGTTTTCTTTTTCTGTTTTTAAACCTGACCTCAAACATGCCCATTTACTTATCTAAAGATAATCAGCTACATCGCTATCAGTTCAAAATTGATGCATTGAAAAACCATTTTTCATTATAGCTAATTAAAAATGCATCAAGGGTCAGCATGCTATTATAGGATCTGAGGAGTTTAAAAGGGAAGGGCTGACTGATGGTATCACCTGCCACGACATGGCACCTATTTACTTGTTTCTTATAGAGATACTTTCTGAAAAATACACCAACCTGGGCTATTTAAGGTTGTCACATGTAACAGAGGTTCTGTGCTAGACCAAACTTTATTCAGCCTCCTAAATTTTCTCCTAGGCCCATTAGTTCGCTTCCTCATAACATGAAATCTTAGCAAAGAACCCTGCTAAGTTAGTTTACCAAATACACTGCCTGCCAATATCTGTTCAACCTTGATCTCTGATTATCCTTGGTATCTGATCAGGTTTCTCATCCTCCACCATCCCCCAAGTGATATCTGAGCACCCTGGCCTGTCTTCAGCAAGAATGTCATGAAGTAGCTTCAGCCAGGATTCCCCCTTACCTTTGTGGATTCTCTTAGCAATTTTCTATCCACTGATGCCATGCTGCTCCTTGGGTATCAATTACCATTTCCCTATGCTGTATTTGAAGTAGAGCCCAGTCTCTCTCTCCCACAGCAAAATGTCACTGTAGAGGTCTCTACACCTATAGTAATCATCTAAATAAAGTCTGCCTTATCATACTTTAACAAGCATCATTGAGTAATTTTTTTCTTTAAGACATACATGCGGTGAGATCATCTCAATAGTCTGCTTCTACATCGGAAAAGCTGTAAAAGTGTTCGAATCAGAATAGTGGCATTTTGTTGAAGATGTTTTCCTTCTTTCTCTGCTCATTTTTCATCTTCCTGGAGGGTCCTCCTTCTCTCCCTCCCCCACCTCTCCTCCTCTGCTGTTCTTTACCCCTCTCACTTGTCTCCAGTCATGACAAGAAGGAGTGCCTCCACAGGGCCAATACATCAAGCTGTGACACCAGCAGAGTCTCATTCCCTCCGACAGACGTCAATTTCAAAGGCAAGAGAAGATTTCAAGGCAGGGGTGAGGGACGTGAATGAAATTAGTCATCATTACCCTGAAGCAACATGGGCTGGCTGTAGCTGTTCCCTCATCAGGCTTCTCATGACTATGCCCTGAGGATCACCCCCATCACTCTAAATAGTCATGACACTGCCAGTGTATGGGTTAAAATGATGAGCAGGAGAGACAGGCTGATCCCAAAGTAAATAGACTGAATTAGAGGCATTACAACAGTTAATATGTCAGGTCCCTGTAGGGAGGCCATAGATCCTGTGTGGTCTATTTCCCCTGCATATTGAAATTGATTGTGCCTTGGGCAATGGCAGGGCTAATGGGGGAGGGGAACTGACGATTCATCCTTCCCCTCACATGGATCAAAGAAAGCAGACAGTGTTATGTGAAATTATTTGCTCTGAAAGTACTGGGAATAGAATTTAATAGCGAAAGAAGCCATGAGTGTTAGCCAGTGTCTCCCCAGGCCACACCATCCAAGGAGCATAAATAAGGTCATGCTCTCACCAAAATCATATTTCTGTGGCAAAACTGCAGGAACTATACCCTCCTTTTCCCCCCACCTGGCCAACTGTTTCTTGAAACCTCAAGGGATGCCTCCTGTATTTTTGAACACAGTGCCCTTGGCCACCACATCTAAGGTTCCCCTCCCCTTCTGCTCACTGTGTTGGTGTCTATTGGGTGAGGCTACCAACTCCTGAGCTAGTCCCTGATGCCAAACATTGGTGCCACTGTGATGTTGTTGCCACTGACACTAGCACCTATAATGCCACAGAGAGTCTCAAGTTAGCGTTCACAGGCCCGGCACCAACACTCTTAATCCAGTGGATTCCTTCTTAAAGCAAATTCAATGCCACGGTAACTTCAGTGAAACTGATCTTTGTGTTTCTATTTCCTCATCACTACCACCCACCCCTTCAAAGCTGTAGTCAAGAATGGGCAGTGACTGGTTCAGAGGCTGGTCTGGGTGTTCAGGGTCTCCTGAGATAGACTCAGAAGGAGATTTGTGTGCAGGATATGTACTGGGAGTACACTCAAGACTGACGATTGAAAACAACAACAAAAAAGAAGGAAAGGAAAGGAAAGTAAAGGAAAGGAAAGGAAAGGAAAGGAAAGGAAGGAAAGGAAAGGCCTAGGAAGGAAGGAAGGCAGACTGGAAGGACCCTTACGGAAAAGAAGAAGCGACCGAAAGAAATGAAAACCTCCGAAATCCCTCCCGCACATCCCCCCCCTCACTGCCCCCTCCGACCCCCCTCCATCACGAGAAGTCGAATCCCTGCTCCCCCCTCGCCCCGCCATCGCTCTCGCTCTGGTGGCGGGTTTCGTCGCTCCCCCCTCTCTATCTAATGAAGAAGGCCGGTCTGTCTTAGAGGAAGGATTTTGGTACTTGGCTCATGCCTATAAGGTAGGAGGATCCCTTGAGCCCAGGAATTCAAGACCAGCCTGGGCAACATGGTGAAACTCCTATCTCTATAAAAAATTACGGTGCTTTTTTTTTTAAAGACTGATGACTGTGTGAGGGGAGATAAAGAAGCTGATAAGGTAGAGGGAGAAGAAGATGAATAATCTGTGGGGCAGTGAGGCAGCAGGGGTTGGAAGAGGAAGCAGATTAATTGTGATGAGGTTGCAACAGAGGCCTTCTCCGATTGCACTGGGGAAATCTGGAGCTGGCCTGGCTGCTCAGAGTTGTCTATCACTGAAGCAAGGAGCTAGAATTTGTACTCCTTCATCATGCAGTTATGAGATGAGGATTGTCTCAGGTAGGAGACATAAACTTGAGTGAGGTGGTTCTTTTCAACCAAAGGCAAGTCCCAAGGGATTCAGATGGGAGTGGTCTGTAGCAAACTCTGTTAAACTGGGGGAATGAGTATCTTGGTCTTCAAGGGGGATCTGGCTTGATCTCTCTCCCTCTTCTTTTCGCTATAGACTTTGTTTGTTGACCTTGGCCCAACACTTTTCCTTCTTAGGCTGAATTATTTTTAAAGAAGATCCCTAAATCAAGGCAAGCTGCATCACCTGAGTCCTCTTTGAGCCCTCGGATAAATGATTGCCAATGCTCATAGTTGGACCACCGCCATAAGCACAATCAAAATACGTCTCATTTAAATCCTAGAAATAAAGGCAAGGAGCTTGTATAACACAAAGCACGTGAGACCTGAGTTCCCTTCTGCCTGTCTTAGCAATTAGGTGACTTTGAACAATTACTCCACCCCACCACCAGGCCCTGACTCTTAAATGCAAATTCAGACTAACTAGTTTCCAAGGTCATTTTCCAGTTTTAGATTTCTCCAACCATGTGCTCATGGGGACATTAAAGAAGCAAATGGCATGATTTATGTCTTAGAGGATATTGAAACTGTTAATGAGGAAAAATAAAGCAACTAAGAAAAAATGAAAAAACTAGAATAATGAACCATAGTTAATACACTAAAATTCCAAAATATTTTCCAGAGGCAATTGATACTAAAGCAAGCCCTCTTTTCTGTAAAGGGATAAATAGCCAATGTTTTCAACTTTGAAATCATACATGGTCTCTACTGCAACTAATTTCTATTGTTGTAATGTAAAAGCAACGTACATAAAATGTTAGTGAATGAGCATAGCTGTGTTACAACAAAACTTTGTTTACAAAAACAGATGACAAGTTGTTGTTTGCCAGTCTTTCTGTAGGGTTAAAAAGAGGAAAGATACCTTAAAGATTAATCCCTTGCATCTCAAAGAGCAGTTCGTCTATGCTCAGCGTTGGCATCATCTAAGAGAGTATCAGAAATGGAGAGTCTCAGGCAGCACATACCAGACCAGCTGAATGATAACATGCATTTCAAAAATACCACCAGGTGATTTACACATGCACAGTACAAGGCAAATAGCACAAATCTCATCTTACTTTCTCATTTTACAGATGAATATACTGAGGCCCAGAGTGATCAGATGACTCATCTGAGGTCACACAGCTAGTTTCAGATCAAATTGAGATTAGATATCTGATTTTTTCTTCATTCTACAAATATTTATTGAGCATCTCCTACATGTCAGACAAAACTACCCACTTTCATGTGTAAATTAGTTCAACCATTGTGGAAAGCAATGTGGTGATTCCTCAAAGAGCTAAAAATAAAACTACCACTTTACCCAGCAATCCCATTACTGGGTATATGCCCAAGGGAATATAAATCATTCTACAATGAAGACATATGCAAACATATATTCACTGTGGCACTATTCACAATAGCAAAGATATGGAATCAACCTACATGCCCATCAATGACAGACTGCATAAAGAAAATGTAGTACATATACACCATGAAATACTATGCAGCCATAAAAAAGAAAGAGCCCTTGTCAATTGCCAGAACAGCGATGGAGCTGGAGGCCATTATTCTTAGCAAACTGATGCTGGAACAAAAAGACAAATACTGCATGTTATCACTTATAAGTGGGGCCTGAATGATGAGAACACATGGACACAAAGAGAGGAACAACAGACACTGGGGCCTACTTATGATAGAGGGTGAGAGGAGGAACCGGATTAAAAAAATAAGTATTGGGTACGAGGCTTAGTAATAATCTGTACAATGAACTTCCATGGTGTGAGTTTATCTATATAACAAACCTGTACATGTGTCCCTGAACCTAAGATAAAAGTTAAAAACAAACAAACAAACAAAAACCCTACCCACCTTCATGAAACTTGTGTTCCTTTAAGAGGGCAACAGAATAAAAAAATAAAAAAATTGGCAAATTAAAAATTAATAAATGTTTTTGGGGAATAATAAATCAAGGATAGAGAATAGGGAGTACAGGGAGGTGCACACTACAATTTTATACAAATTGGCCAAAGGAGACATCATTGAGAAGTTGAGGTTAGCAGACAAAGGAGTATGTAAACATGCTGAACTTCCTGTCTTATGAAAGTGACATGAATATTGATGTAATAAATCAATTAGAGAAGGTAAATATGAGCTTGAGTCTTAGTCTACAGGGAGCAAACATGGGAACAAAATCAGAATACATAACTTTTACATAAGCCAAAGGAAACTCAGTCTATCCAATGGGCATTAAGAATTTGGGGGGGGGGGAAGAGAATAAAACTGAAGGAATGAATAATAAATAGATGTGGAAAATGTAAAAAATCTCAGATTGCATAAATTATATAATTCAACAATACGTGTCTCTAGAAACATGCTTAAAACCAAGACACAAGGAATGTTTGTGGCTTAAAAAGAGAATAAAAATATACTGATGTGGGAATCTTAATATCTGGTAATATATAAGTAAGGTAAGCAATGTATTAAGAGCAAAAAAAAAAAAAAAACCTTTGTATATTGATAAAAGAAATCATGTCGATAGTAAATTCTATGCCCTCAAAAATAAAGCCTAAAAGTATAATTAAAATAACTGACAGTGCTCTAGAGAAAAATAGCTATATCAAACACATCCTTCTTAAAAACAGATTATAGAAACAGACAAAAATAGATGTCAAATACTTGAACAATTTGAGGTTTAAATTATATCAAAGGTTTAAGCTATATTATACCTATATTATGGCACATATATTTTGTACATATGTGACATCTAACTCCATAATTCATAAATAGAAAATGTACAACCTTGGAAATTTTTATAAAATTTGACTGTTAAGCCATAAGTCAATGTACAACCAATCTAAAACCATTGATATTATTGGGATTTTTAAACATAATGTAGTAAAATTGGAAAACAAAATGGAAACTAAAATAATCTTTATTTGTAAGCTAAGTAAAAATTAGTAAATAACCATTGTGTTGAAGAAGTAAACATATAATACTTAGAAAAGAATGATAATGGGTGGGGTAGGCAGAAATCTATAATGGCCCCTAAGATTCTTACCCCTGGTGTACACCGACCTTCTTCCAGTTAGTCCATCAAAGATAAATCTAGGTGGGGCTGTGAAGGGACTTTGCAGATGTAATTAAGAGTTTAAATTATCTGAGTTGGAGGTAGACAGATTATTCTTGATAGGGCTAATCCACTGTGGCCTTAATGGAAACTGGGCTTTTCTTGGTGAAAGAGATTCAAAGAACAAGAAGGAATATGTGCAAGGGTTTTGTTGTTGTTGTTGATGACTGTGAAGATGGAGAGGGCCAAGAAGAAAACAACGTGAGTGGTCTCTGGATGTTGAAAGTAACCACAGGTTAAGAGCCAGCCAGGAAGTGGGCCCCTCAGGCCTACAACCACAAGGAACTGAATTTTGCCACAACCATGTGAATTTGGAGATGATCCGAAGCCACCGATGAGAACACAGCCTGGCTAATACCTTGTTTTAGACTAGCCAGATCCTGAGCAAAGAATCTAGCCCACTGTACGTCAAATTCTGCCCTAGAGAACTGTGAGATATTAAAGGAGCCTCGAGCTTTTTACATTGAGAGATTTGGGAGGATTTTACCATAAATTTCTCTCTCTCTCTCTTTTTTTTTTTTGAAACTGAGTTTCGCTCTTGTTGCCCAGGCTGGAGTGCAATGGCACGATCTCGGCTCACCCCAACCTCTGCCTCCTGGGTTCAAGCGATTCTCCTGCCTCAGCCTCCTGAGTAACTGGAATTACAGGCATGCAGCAAGACGCCTGGCTAATTTTTTGTATTTTTAGTAGAGACAGGGTTTCTCCATTTTGTTCAGGCTGGTCTCGAACTCCCGACCTCAGGTGATCTGCCCTCCTTGGCTTCCCAACATTCTGGGATTACAGGCGTGAGCCACCGTGCCCGGACATTTCTCAAATAGATATGAAATGACTCAGGTGATCTATTTTTTTAAACGAAAATTTCTAATTTGTGTTTTTGTCCTCTGTTTTTTTGACAGATTACTGATAGCTATTTTTGATTACATGTTTTATAACTCCATTATCTGACTACCTTATGGGTCTGTTTTATTTTCTGATTTTTTTCCTTTGATTTTAGTTACTTTTTTTGTATGTTTGGTTGTTGTTCTTTACATTTGATTATTTATTACTGATTGGTTGATTGATTTATGTTTCCAGAATACTCTGTTTTTGTTTAATCAGGATGCTGAAGCTTGCATATGAAAAACATCAGAAATCATTTGAGGCTTAGGAGGATGTTTTCTTCCTCTAATGAAGTTTCACTTTATTTCTGACTGGCAGTTATTCTAGGGACACTAAGAATCTCAGGTTATCTAAATCTCAAAGGGTTTAAAATTATTTGAACCTAGACTTTGCTTCCTGTGTGGGCTGGTCTATTTGTGGTTCAATGTTTACCCTCAGAACCACCCAAAGACATGAGTTTTTACAAGGACCCTCTGCCTAGGCAGGATCCGAGCTTCATTTTGGGCTCAGACCTATGAGTCTATTGAAAACTGTGCTTGCCTTCTCCACCTTACAGCCACTGCTTTTGGAAGTGGCAATCACCTTGAGAGAAGCTGCCCCAAATGATTATTGCTGTGCTGTTATCAAGCCATAGACTAATATTCCGTAATATTGATTCACCATCACTTAATATTAATATCTTGAAAACAATTGAGGTTACTTATAACTTTTCAAAATATGTATGCAGAAATCAAATATATTTCAGATGGGATTTTTTCTTAGACATTTGACATTTTTGCTTTACTATCTCACAGTATGCAGTGTTGTCAAGGAGAAACCTAATGTGAATATGCTTCTTTCTGTTTTGTAGGGAAGCTACAAAAGTGATATCTTTCTAGAATATTTTAGGAGTGGTATTCTTTTAGTCTTGGCTTGTAGAAGAATCGCACCTTGGTGTATTTAGCTGTGACATTTTACTCATTCTCCAGGTTTGTAAGTTTGGGTCTTTTCAATATGTTTCTTTTGCTCTGTAAACATTTTCTGTTTCATTGATTATGTATTTTTCTCTATTCTCCAGGTTTCCTTTTCCCGATGTTCCTATTAAATGGATTTTGGGTGTACTGGATCTGTTCTCTGCAACTATTTATTTCATTGTACTTTCCATTATTTTTTTCCTTTCACACTGTTCTGTGAAATTATTTGCAGGATCATCTAGCTCATTATTTACTCTTCGGCCTAATTCGTTTTGTCATTCAACTCACCTTTTGAATGCATAGTATTTTTATTTCCAAAATCTTCAGATTATTTTTTCATAAAATGCTCTTTTATAGATATGATAAACATATTCATATAATTTCATTAGAATTTCGTCTGCTTGCTCCATTAAATGTTTTTTCACATTAGTTTTGTACTTTTTGAATGGGGGTTCCTTCTTTTGTGGTTTGGGTTTTCGTCAGGTATTTGTTGATCCTTAGATATAATTCAAACTTTAAACCATATTTATTTTAAAGTTCCAGACAGTTAAAATGCTGGTGATGCACGCACATGTTTATCATAGCACTATTACCTGTTTGTGGATGCATGTTTTGATTGTAGAACCTAGTCTTTTGAGAGATAGAAACACTGTGGAATATAGCGTGCTGCAGCCTGCTTTGCAATTTTGAAGGCACCCTCTCCATCTCTCACTGGATCTTTATATATCTGGAATTCTCTGGCTTTATTGCTCCATTCACTGATACCTCTGAGAGGAATTGTCCTCTGAGTTACTTTGTCCTCTCAAAACATTTCTACAAAGAAAGTAATAGCTCCAGTTGATAACTACCTAAGGCCTCATGATCATTACCTATATCCTTTGGCTTTGAATATTCCCCAAAGCAGCGGTCCCCCAGTTTCGTGGAAGGCAATTTTCCCACAGACCAGGGTGCTGGGGGAGGGGGTGGGTTGGGGATTAGATAGTTTTGGATGAAACTGTTCCACCTCAGATCATCAGGCATTAGATTCTCATAAGGAGTGCCACCTAGATCCCTTGCATGCACAGTTCACAATAAGGTTCCTGCTCCTGTGAGAATTTAATGACACTGATGATCTGACGGGAGGCAGAGCTCAGGCAGTAATGCCAGCGACGAGGAGCAGCTGTAAATACAGATGTAGCATTGCCGTGCGGCCCAGTTCCTAACGGGCCGGGGACCGGTACCAGCCTGCAGTCCATGGGTTGGGGACCCTGGCCCCAAACCACTCTGATTTCAGTACCATTTCTTTACTTTGTATATTTTCATTACAATTCGATGTAGCCTTAGGTTCCTATTTCATTCCTATTAGCTTTCTATTCTTTAGAAATTCATCGAACTTCTGCATTTATCGGAGGCAATCTTTTTTATTTTCCGTAACATTAGAAAATATTTTGAAACAGTTTATGTTTCATTTCAATGGATTTTAGACTGGGGTGAAAGTGGTTGCTTATGCTCAGTCCGCTCTGCTTTCATAGTTTTTCAACGACAATCGCAATGTTGCAGCAGCATAAACTGTAGAGAAAAAAGGCTCTGGAGAAGTTGATGCAGAGCACATAATGATGGTGCATGTGTACTGTGGGGAAAAGGATGAGGATACGAGGGTAAGCATGAAATTTCCAGAGACTGACTTTTATTCCAAGTTGAGTCTGATTAAATATTTCATCCTTGGTTAGCCAAAACAAAGAGAGAGCAGTATAACAAAGACTGAGCTAGAGCTCAAATCAGAGAAATGCTTCAGAATGAGTCAGGGCACATCTTGCACAAATCCTCTTTCAAAAACACAGGACACAGGCAAGTATTTGATGACAGAAAGAAGTTTGAAGGCAAAAACCACGTTGAAGTGCAGGATTTGGGTTGCTTTCAGTATAGTGTTTATTGACAGTGATTGACATTTCATTGTAGCCATCACTGAAAGAGACTGCAATTATCTCTCAACTAAAGTACAGACCAATGTTTTTTCCATAGTATGTAAATAATAATGATCATTATATTTCTTGAACTCTTTTGATGTATCCAACCCCAGCCTGGGTACTCAGGACACTTCGGAAGTCACTCAAAGTACAAACATAATAAAATAAAATGTTAACACATTTAAAATCAGGCATTTTAAAAAGTATGTGCTATTTATAAAAGCCTGTTACCAAAGATGCACACAGAGGCATTGCACAATGTGGAGGCAACACATTGAGGTCAACTCAACCATCTCTGTGCATTTAAATTTGAAACTGAATATTAAGAGTAGTAGACTGTAGGTGGAGAGATCTGGAAACTTATTACGCTGACATCACTAGCATTTTACTTTATTTTTATTTATCTTTAGAATCAGGGGGTGTATGTGCAGGTTTGTTGCGTGGTTTAGGTTTCTACTGGACCCATCACCCAGACAGTGAACATAATAACCAATAGGTAGTTTTTCAACTCCTGTTTCTCCCACTTTCTCCCAGCTTTTGGAGTCCCCAGTGTCTATTGTTCCCATCTGTATGTCCACCTGTACCTAATATTTAGCTCTCACATATAAGTGAGAACATGCAGCATTTAGGTTTCTGTTTCTGTGTTAAATTTGCCTAAGATTAAGATAATGACCTCCAACTGTAGCCACATTGCTGCAAAGGACATGATTTCACTCTTTCTTATTATTCTGCATAGTATTCCATGTTCCACTATTGATGGGCACCTAGGCTGATGCCATGTCTTTGCTATTACAAATAGTGCTATGATAAACATGTGCGTGCATCACCGGGATTTTAACTGTCTGGAACTTTAAAATAAGTATGGTTTATGGCTTGAATTATATCTTTGGTGATCACCAAACATGACTGCATGTTAGAATCATTTAAAAAAATCCATGGGTGATATGGTTTGGCTGTGTCCTCACCCAAATCTCATCTTGAATTGTAGCTCCCACAATTCCCACATGTTGTGGGAGGAATCTGGTGGGAAGTAACTGAATCATGGGGCAGGTCTTTTCCATGCTTTTCTCATGATAGTGAGTAAGTTTCATGAAATCTGATGGTTTTACAAGGGGGAGTTCCCCTACACAAGTTCTTGCCTGCTGCCATCCATGTTAAGACGTGACTTTGCCCCTCCTAGCCTTCCACCATGATTGTGAGGCCTCCCCAGCCATATGGAACTGTGAGTCCATTAAACCTCTTCTTTATTAATTACCCAGTCTTGGGTATGTCTTTATTAGCAACCTGAAGATGGACTAATACACCGGGTTTTACTCAGATTTTGTTTCAGTTGGCTTTTAGGGTGCCTTGGGAATTAACAGTGTTAAAAAGATCCTAGATTATATAGGACATGCAGCAAAGTAGTAGAATCGCTAATTTAGAAAACCAAATTCTTCATGGCGCTTTCACTGTACAAGCATGCACCTCATATATTTATATGTTCCTCTCTCTCTCTTTTTTTTTTAACTAAAGGTCTAGAATTTCCCTCAAAATGCTCCCATATCTCAATTTTAGGTAAACATGGGCATATAAAAATGAACTCTAGCAGGAAATTAACCTATCTCCATAGAACGAACCTAAATGGCTTTTTTCCTTCCAACAAATGTTAGAAACACCACCCAACACAGAAAAAAAGGGAAAAAAAGAATAGCTTTCATTGTCAAAAACAGGAAACATCTGAACTTTAACAAATCCTTTGATGAAAATTTGCAAAACTAACTCCTTCTAAAAGACAACGTAAATGAAACCCCCCATTTTCCACACATGATCATCGACAGAGTTCACTGCTATTCTCTAACTAGACACTATGAATCACCTACGAACTTTCATAGCATGATTTGTATTTATTACTGGAGTATCCAAATTTGTCTTCAGTCTTGATATTCATTTTCCATTCATTTTTAAACTTGAAACAGACCAGAAGCATCTCACATTTTTTAAAAAACGAAGTGAATGAATGCCAATATGGAAAAATATGTGTCTTTAAATGCTGTGGTCTCATAAAATCTATAACAAAAAAGCTCTAACTGCTCAATTTCACCACTTAACTCCTGTGATTAAAATCTTTCAAAGGCTTCCTATTTTTCTTAGGATAAAATACAAAATAGAATATACTAGGTATTTTCTGCTCACCAGTCTTCCTCCCCCTCCTTTCTCTGCTCTGCTCTATGTTCAAAGAAAGGCTCTGCCTGGGAGACATTGGCAGGGTGGAAGGAGAGAGTTGAGAGGTGTTTCTGTCTTGCTGCCTCTCTGTTTCTGTGTTGCTTCTCTGCCAGCAATGTGGGCAGCCTTCCCTCTACAGGTCCTGCTACCACTGGACTCTAAGAGCCCTATTCCCCTCTCCTTCCTCCTAGGGGCGAGGGTAGGGGATGATGGCAGCTCCCTGATACCCCTTGTTTGCCTCCTAAATACTACCTATGCATGTGTAAGTATCACCTTTATTAACATATCTTTATGAAACCATTTGAGTGATTTGTTTCTTCCTAGAACCTTGACCAAGAGGCTGAGGTTGTGAAGCCCTTTATGAACTAACCTCCGACCTGCCCTGCCTACATTTCACCTATATTCCAGCCATGATTTCTCCCACTCAAGGTCATGTGCTGCTGCCTTTGCCTAGACTGCTCTTCCTTACACTACTACCTGGCTAAGTAAGAGTCCCCACGTATTTGAAATGATTTGTAGATCAGCACCAAGAAGTTACCAGCAAATGTTCGACACCTAGTAAATACTTTGTGGTTGAGGATAGTACTCATGCAAATGCTTCATCATCAGTTTAGTCCAGGTAAAGTGCTATTGACAATTCAGATGAATTTGCTTCTTTAAAATTTTTTTTCACTCTTTGGTTTATTGGACATAGTTACGAAAATTATTTTAACCTGTGGAAGATCAGATAAGTCTGACCACAAGACTTTTTTTTAGAATTTACTAGAGGAGGGGCGGAGCAAGATGGCCGAATAGGAACAGCTCCAGTCTCCAACTCCCAGCGCAAGCGACACAGAAGACCGGTGATTTCTGCATTTTCAACTGAGGTACTGGGGTCGTCTCACTAGGGAGTGCCGGACAATCGGTGCTGGTCAGCTGCTGCAGCCTGACCAGCGAGAGCTGAAGCAGGGCGAGGCATCGCCTCACCTGGAAGCGCAAGGGGGAAGGGGATCCGTTTTCCTAGCCAGGGGAACTGAGACACACAACACCTGGAAAATCGGGTAACTCCCACCCCAATACTGCGCTGTAAGCATACAGGCACACCAGGAGAATATATCCCAATCCTGGCCGGGAGGGTCCCACGCCCACGAAGCCTCCCTCACTGCTAACACAGCAGTCTGCCGCGATCTATCCGCAAGGCAGCAGCGAGGCTGGGGGAGGGGCGCCCGCCATTGCTGAGGCTTAAGTAGGTAAACAAAGCCGCTGGGAAGCTCGAACTGGGTGGAGCTCACAGCAGCTCAAGGAAGCCTGCCTGTCTCTGTAGTCTCCACCTCTGGGGACAGCGCACAGCTGAAGACCAACAGGGGAAGTAGCGGGAGCCGGTGCAGACGCGAACGACTCTGTCTGACAGCTTTGGGGAGAGCCGTGGATCTCCCAACGCGGAGGTTGAGATCTGAGAACGGACAGACTGCCTGCTCAGGTGTGTCTCTGACCCCTGAGTAGCCTAGCTGGGAGAAATCCCCCACTAGGGGCAGTCTGACACCCCACACCTCACAGGGTGGAGTACACCCCTGAGAGGAAACTTCCAAAGGAAGAATCAGACAGGTACACTCGCTGTTCAGCAATATTCTATCTTCGGCAACCTCTGCTGCTGTTACCCAGGCAAACAGGGTCTGGAGTGGACCTCAAGCAATCTCCAACAGACCAACAGACAGTCCTTCTGTCAGAAGGAAAACTATCAAACAGGAAGGACACCTATACCAAAACCCCATCAGTACGTCACCACCATCAAAGACCAGAGACAGATAAAACCACAAAGATGGGGAAGAAGCAGGGCAGAAAAGCTGGAAATTCAAAAAATAAGAGCGCATCTCCCCCTGCGAAGGAGCGCAGCCCATCGCCAGCAACGGATCAAAGCTGGTCAGAGAATGACTTGGACGAGAGGAGAGAAGAAGGCTTCAGTCCATCAAACTTATCAGAGCTAAAGGAGGAATTACGTACCCAGCGCAAAGAAACTAAAAATCTTGAAAAAAGAGTGGAAGAATTGACAGCTAGACTGATTAATGCAGAGAAGATCATAAACGAAATGACAGAGATGAAAACCATGACACGAGAAATACGTGACAAATGCACAAGCTTCAGTAACCGACTCGATCAACTGGAAGAAAGAGTATCAGCGATTGAAGATCAAATGAATGAAATGAAGCGAGAAGAGAAACCAAAAGAAAAAAGAAGAAAAAGAAATGAGCAAAGCCTGCAAGAAGTATGGGATTACGTAAAAAGACCAAATCTACGTCTGATTGGGGTGCCTGAAAGTGAGGGGGAAAATGGAACCAAGTTGGAAAACACTCTTCAGGATATCATCCAGGAGAACTTCCCCAACCTAGTAGGGCAGGACAACATTCAAATTCAGGAAATACAGAGAACGCCACAAAGATACTCCTCCAGAAGAGCAACTCCAAGACACATCATTGCCAGATTCACCAAAGTTGAAATGAAGGAAAAAATCTTAAGGGCAGCCAGAGAGAAAGGTCGGGTAACCCACAAAGGGAAGCCCATCAGACTAACAGCAGATCTCTCGGCAGAAACTCTACAAGCCAGAAGAGAGTGGGGGCCAATATTCAACGTTCTTAAAGAAAAGAATTTTAAACCTAGAATTTCATATCCAGCCAAACTAAGTTTCATAAGTGAAGGAGAAATAAAATCCTTTACAGATAAGCAAATGCTTAGAGATTTTGTCACCACCAGGCCTGCCTTACAAGAGACCCTGAAGGAAGCCCTAAACATGGAAACGAACAACCGGTACCAGCCATCACAAAAACATGCCAAAATGTAAAGACCATCGAGGCTAGGAAGAAACTGCATCGACTAACGAGCAAAATAACCAGTTAATATCATAATGGCAGGATCAAGTTCACACATAACAATATTAACCTTAAATGTTAATGGACTAAATGCTCCAATTAAAAGACACAGACTGGCAAACTGGATAAAGAGTCAAGACCCATCAGTCTGCTGTATTCAGGAGACCCACCTCACATGCAGAGACATACATAGGCTCAAAATAAAGGGATGGAGGAAGATCTACCAAGCAAATGGAGAACAAAAAAAAGCAGGGGTTGCAATCCTTGTCTCTGATAAAACAGACTTTAAACCATCAAAGATCAAAAGAGACAAAGAAGGCCATTACATAATGGTAAAGGGATCAATTCAACAGGAAGAGCTAACTCTCCTAAATATATATGCACCCAATACAGGAGCACCCAGATTCATAAAGCAAGTCCTTAGAGACTTACAAAGAGACTTAGACTCCCATACAATAATAATGGGAGACTTCAACACTCCGCTGTCAACATTAGACAGATCAACGAGACAGAAAGTTAACAAGGATATCCAGGAATTGAACTCATCTCTGCACCAAGCGGACCTAATAGACATCTATAGAACTCTCCACCCCAAATCAACAGAATATACATTCTTCTCAGCACCACATCGCACTTATTCCAAAATTGACCACATAATTGGAAGTAAAGCACTCCTCAGCAAATGTAAAAGAACAGAAATTATAACAAACTGTCTCTCAGACCACAGTGCAATCAAACTAGAACTCAGGACTAAGAAACTCAATCAAAACCGCTCAACTACATGGAAACTGAACAACCTGCTCCTGAATGACTACTGGGTACATAACGAAATGAAAGCGGAAATAAAGATGTTCTTTGAAACCAATGAGAACAAAGATACAACATACCAGAATCTCTGGGACACATTTAAAGCAGTGTGTAGAGGGAAATTTATAGCACTAAATGCCCACAAGAGAAAGCAGGAAAGATCTAAAATTGACACTCTAACATCACAATTAAAAGAACTAGAGAAGCAAGAGCAAACACATTCAAAAGCTAGCAGAAGGCAAGAAATAACTAAGATCAGAGCAGAACTGAAGGAGATAGAGACACAAAAAACCCTCCAAAAAATCAATGAATCCAGGAGTTGGTTGTTTGAAAAGATCAACAAAATTGACAGACCGCTAGCAAGGCTAATAAAGAAGAAAAGAGAGAGGAATCAAATAGATGCAATAAAAAATGATAAAGGGGATATCACCACTGACCCCACAGAAATACAAACTACCATCAGAGAATACTATAAACGCCTCTACGCAAATCAACTAGAAAATCTAGAAGAAATGGATAAATTCCTGGACACTTACACTCTCCCAAGGCTAAACCAGGAAGAAGTTGAATCCCTGAATAGACCAATAGTAGGCTCTGAAATTGAGGCAACAATTAATAGCCTACCCACCAAAAAAAGTCCAGGACCAGATGGATTCACAGCTGAATTCTACCAGACGTACAAGGAGGAGCTGGTACCATTCCTTCTGAAATTATTCCAATCAATAGAAAAAGAGGGAATCCTCCCTAACTCATTTTATGAGGCCAACATCATCCTGATACCAAAGCCTGGCAGAGACACATCAAAAAAAGAGAATTTTAGACCAATATCCCTGATGAACATTGATGCAAAAATTCTCAATAAAATACTGGCAAACAGGATTCAGCAGCACATCAAAAAGCTTATCCACCATGATCAAGTGGGCTTCATCCCTGGGATGCAAGGCTGGTTCAACATTCGCAAATCAATAAACGTAATCCAGCATATAAACAGAACCAAAGACAAGAACCACATGATTGTCTCAATAGATGCAGAAAAGGCTTTTGACAAAATTCAACAGCCCTTCATGCTAAAAACGCTCAATAAATTCGGTATTGATGGAACGTACCTCAAAATAATAAGAGCTATTTATGACAAACCCACAGCTAATATCATACTGAATGGGCAAAAACTGGAAAAATTCCCTTTGAAAACTGGCACAAGACAGGGATGCCCTCTCTCACCACTCCTATTCAACATAGTGTTGGAAGTTCTGGCTAGGGCAATCAGGCAAGAGAAAGAAATCAAGGGTATTCAGTTAGGAAACGAAGAAGTCAAATTGTCCCTGTTTGCAGATGACATGATTGTATATTTAGAAAACCCCATCGTCTCATCCCAAAATCTCCTTAAGCTGATAAGCAACTTCAGCAAAGTCTCAGGATACAAAATTAATGTGCAAAAATCACAAGCATTCTTATACACCAGTAACAGACAAGCAGAGAGCCAAATCAGGAATGAACTTCCATTCACAATTGCTTCAAAGAGAATAAAATACCTAGGAATCCAGCTTACAAGGGATGTAAAGGACCTCTTCAAGGAGAACTACAAACCACTGCTCAGTGAAATAAAAGAGGACACAAACAAATGGAAGAACATACCATGCTCATGGATAGGAAGAATCAATATCGTGAAAATGGCCATACTCCCCAAGGTTATTTATAGATTCAATGCCATCCCCATCAAGCTACCAATGAGTTTCTTCACAGAATTGGAAAAAACTGCTTTAAAGTTCATATGGAACCAAAAAAGAGCCCGCATTGCCAAGACAATCCTAAGTCAAAAGGACAAAGCTGGAGGCGTCACGCTACCTGACTTCAAACTATACTACAAGGCTACAGTCACCAAAACAGCATGGTACTGGTACCAAAACAGAGATATAGATCAATGGAACAGAACAGAGTCCTCAGAAATAATACCACACATCTACAGCCATCTGATCTTTGACAAACCTGAGAGAAACAAGAAATGGGGAAAGGATTCCCTATTTAATAAATGGTGCTGGGAAAATTGGCTAGCCATAAGTAGAAAGCTGAAACTGGATCCTTTCCTTACCCCTTATACGAAGATTAATTCAAGATGGATTAGAGACTTAAATGTTAGACCTAATACCATAAAAACCCTAGAAGAAAATCTAGGTAGTACCATTCAGGACATAGGCATGGGTAAGGACTTCATGTCTAAAACACCAAAAGCAACGGCAGCAAAAGCAAAAATTGACAAATGGGATCTAATTAAACTAAAGAGCTTTTGCACAGCAAAAGAAACTACCATCAGAGTGAACAGGCAACCTACAGAATGGGAGAAAATTTTTGCAACCTACTCATCTGACAAAGGGCTAATATCCAGAATCTACAAAGAACTCAAACAAATATACGAGAAAAAAACAAACAACCCCATCAAAAAGTGGGGAAAGGATATGAACAGACATTTCTCAAAAGAAGATATTCATACAGCCAACAGACACATGAAAAAATGCTCATCATCACTCGCCATCAGAGAAATGCAAATCAAAACCACAATGAGATACCATCTCACACCAGTTAGAATGGCAATCATTAAGAAGTCAGGAAACAACAGGTGTTGGAGAGGATGTGGAGAAATAGGAACACTTTTACACTGTTGGTGGGATTGTAAACTAGTTCAACCATTATGGAAAACAGTATGGCAATTCCTCAAGGATCTAGAACTAGATGTACCATATGACCCAGCCATCCCACTACTGGGTATATACCCAAAGGATTATAAATTAGTCTACTACAAAGACACATGTACACGTATGTTTATTGCGGCACTATTCACAATAGCAAAGACTTGGAATCAACCCAAATGTCCATCTGTGACAGACTGGATTGAGAAAATGTGGCACATATACACCATGGAATACTATGCAGCCATAAAAAAGGATGAGTTTGCGTCCTTTGTAGGGACATGGATGCAGCTGGAAACCATCATTCTTAGCAAACTATCACAAGAACAGAAAACCAAACACCGCATGTTCTCACTCATAGGTGGGAACTGAACAATGAGATCACTTGGACTCGGGAAGGGGAACATCACGCACAGGGGCCTATCATGGGGAGGGGGGAGGGGGGAGGAGGGAGGGCTTGCATTGGGGAGTTATACAAGATATAAATGATGAATTGATGGGTGCTGACGAGTTGATGGGTGCAGCACACCAACATGGCATAAGTATACATATGTAACAAACCTGCACGTTATGCACATGTACCCTAGAACTTAAAGTATAATAATAAAAAAAAAAAAAAAAAAAAAAAAGAATTTACTAGATAAATTTCATCCTTTTGAAATTTTATGGGTAGGTCAGGGATGGTGGCTCACTCTTATATCTCAGCACTTCGGGAAGCTGAGGCAGAAAGATCACTTGAGGCTTGGTGTTTGAGACAAACCTGGGCAATACAGCAAGACTCCGTCTCTACAAAAAGATTTTTTAAAAATTAGCCAGGTGTGGTAGCACAGGCATGTAGTCGCAGCCACTCAGGAAGCTGAGGCAGGAAGCTCACTTGAGCCCAGGAATTTGAGGCTCCATTGAGCTATGATGGTGCCACTGTACTATAGCCTGAGTGACAGAGTGATACCCTGTCTCAAAAAAAAAAGAAAAGAAAAGAAATTTTATAAGAAATACAGAAGAGGTTTAAAGAGGAGAATGTAAGTTTGTTCCTATATGATATTGTTCAGTATATATAAGTAAAGTGAGAAGATGAGAAGTGAAAGAAATTTGAATGGTCTAGTGTATTAATTGTTGTTACGAGTTGGTTTTAACCGGCTTGCTTCTGAAGAAAACCTTATGGATCAGGAACAGAAATTATTTAAACTATCGATGATCATCATAAACCATAGGATATCACCAGCTGTACCTTTTTAACTTGGTGACACTTCAGTTTGATCTCAATGAGCATTACGAGTGTTTGTGAAGGTCACTTCTACTGACCTTATAATTGGAGTAAAAGCCCTGTCTATTTTTTTTTTTCTTGAGATGGATTCTCACTCTGTAGTTCAAGCTGGAGTGCAGTGGTACGATCTCGGCTCACTGCAACCTCCGCCTCAGGGGTTCAAGTGATTCTCGTGCCTCAGCCTCCTGCGTAGCTGGGACTACAGGCGTGCTCTACCAGCCCAGCTAATTTTTTGTATTTTAGTAGAGATGGGCTTTCACCATGTTGCCCAGGGTGGTCTCGAACTCCTGAGCTCGAGCGATCTGCCCACTTTGGCCTCCCAAAGTGCTGGGATTATAGGCGTGAGCCACTGCGCCTGGCCGAGTCCTGTCTTTTTTAAAATGTTTGCATAGAAGGTTATATCTTTCTAAGTTCCTTCACATGTCTTGTTTCATCTTGACGTAGTGAGGTAAATAGAAGCTTAGAATGTTAAATACTTTGGTGAAGGCCCCAGAGATGGAAGGGGGTAGAGTTTTCAAATCACCTCCTGGTCTTCTGTCATAAAGTCTGGTCTTTCTTCCACTGCTTCACGTTGCTGCTACATATATCCCTGATTATAAAATAAATGGACAGTCATCTTTCCCTGTGCTTCTGAAAGGAGACTGATTTTAAAAGGTTAAGGATAAGGAATATTACAGTTGAGCCAACGCTAAGAAAGATGTCTTTTTTTAAAAGTGGCAATCATTATTATCTGGCAAATAGAAGATATTCTATACATACTAGTTGCTCTTCCTCATGAAGAGAGCTCTGAAAAAATGTTCCTCTGGAAATAAACAAATTAATAATTGGGATCGTTGTGTCTTGGCAAAAGTTTGTCACTGGTATATGAAAAAGGAGCAAAAGCTGCCACTGTCCCAGAATAGACTTCAGCTATGCCTGCCTGTGGATATGATGTCTTTCCTGAATTAGAACTTAAAGACATTTGATCATTAATTATAAGGGTCATCGATTTAAAGAGAATTTGGTCACAGATTATCTGCTTAATGAAGGCCATTAGGCCAGGCGTGGTGGTTCATGCCTGCAATCCTAGCACTTTGGGAGGCTGACGCGGGTGGATCACTTGACATCAGGAGTTCAAGACCAGTCTGGCCAACATGGTGAAACCCTGTCTCTACTAAAAATACAAAAATTAGCTGGGCCTGGTTGTGCTCACCTGTAATCCCAGCTACTTGGGAGGCTGAGGCAGGAGAATCACTTGAACCTGGGAGGTGGAGGTTGTAGTGAGCTGAGATTGTGCCACTGCACTCCAACTGGGGTGACAAGAGCAAGACTCCATCTCAAAAAATAAAATAAAATAAAATAAAATAAAATAAAATAAAGGGCATCAAGTGCATTACGAAAACAATTTAACACAGCAAATATATCTGTATGTCATTGCAGCAAGCAACTCCCCATGTGGTCTGCAGAAAATGGTCAGAGCAGGATGCAGGTGGTCAGGCCCTTTGCCTATGGCTGATTTGGTGGCCAATTCAATAAATTGATTGAATCTCCTTTGTATAGAAATATCACCTCCATTTCAGGAGCAATCATTAGCAATAATAGAATAAGATGAGCAGGTCTTGGCCAGGCCCTTTTTCTACCTGTGTAAACTGATGCACTCATGAGGCAAATGGATGAGTGAGGGGTACATTTTCTACTGGATTATGGCTCAAAGGTGGTCCTCCAATTTCGCCCCTTACTTTTATAGTGATCCAATGAGAAAAGAATATTTTAAGCGGAGAATGGTGAATTCCCCCAATTCTCCATCTTCAGCCAATTGAGACATTTAGTTCATTCAGTTTCTTGAAGAATTGGAGGAAAAGAATAAGAGGATGGGGAAGAGGAAAAACCCTCGTTTTTAAAAAAGCCAATCATCAGGTGACATCTCTGGCACTAACGTTTAGTAACTGATAATTGCTGTAACTAGGGCCATTGAGCTTTGCAAATATTATCTAGTAAATTTTAATTAGCACCCGGGGGATTGAAGAGTTTTGGAATAAGCTCTTGGGAGAAGCTTCCCCTGCTAGTGGTGATGTGTGCTGAGTTATTTTAGATCAGCTGGCCTGTCAGAGCGGATCAGTGTCACCGCACCACTTATCCGGAGGAAAGTGCACCTGCTTCTACATGGAAATAAGGTGCATTATCTGCCAATTTGTGCTGCTTATTTCTACTGCTCCCCCGGTTTGACGAGTGGGGAGTGCAAGGGCTAAATCAGGAGGCTGTGGAGAAGAAAGGAAGGAAAGCTGTCCTTCAAGGACACACACTGTCAGAGGCTCCGGGTGGCTCCTTCTTCTGCTTTTGGTTGGGTTTGAGACCCCGCTTGGAGCTATATCAAAATGAGAGGCATTTTGCTATGAAAACTGATGATGCTGTTTTGCAATAAAATTATCCGTTTCTTATTTTTTTTGTTTGTATGGAGAATTTTTGACTAATCTGAAGAACAGGGTGACCAATTAGGTTTGGTGGGACACTGATCTCTGACAAGAAATCTATTAAAGCCTAAATGAAAATATTGATTGGAAATGTTTAGAAGCAAATAATATGTACAATTATAAAATGTACAATTCATTGATTTTTTTAATTGCACAGTACAGGAAACACCTCCTCATTGTTAAAGAGTCAATGAATGTAGAAGTACTTAGCTAATAGCTATAAACAAACAACTTAGCAGGCACTATGAGAAGCAAGTTATGTAGGCTACTTCTATTGTTTCCACTTGTAGATAGGGAAAATGAACTTACAGGAATTAAGCATCCTGCTGCAGGTCATTCAGCTAGTATATGGCAGTGCCTGGATCTGATCTAAAGCAATTTAACCCAAGATTCCATGCTTTCAATAGTTCTGAGATGTACACAATTACATGTACATGTATACATACTTGTAAGACACACAAGCAGTATAAACATGTCCCAATACGCATGTATACACACATGCATGCACATTTATATCAGCTTAGTGTATACATATATTCTCCTATTTCTATCTTACTCATTTAAGTATTTTAACATTGAATTGAAAAACTGTAATAAATATGTTAAGGTGCACTTCAAGAAAAACCTAGCATTAACTATCAGAGAAATGCAAATAGAAACCAAAATGAGATACCATTTCAGACCCATTAAAACGGTGTATTAGTCAAGGTTCTGCATAACAAAAAAGACAGATAATAACAAACATTGGTGATGATGTGGAGAAGCTGGAGCCCTCATACACCGCTGGTAGAAATATAAAATGATGCCTCCACTTTGGAAAACAGTTTTTTTTAAAAAAGATTAAACATAAAGTTACCATATGACTCAGCAATTTTGCACCTAGGTATATATCAAAGAGAAATAAAAACATATGTCTACACAAACATTTATGTAAGAATATTCATAACAGCATTTTTTCTGGTATCCAAAAGGTAGAAACAACCAAAATTACCATCAGTTGATGAATGGATAAACAAAATGGGCATAATAAAATATTATTCAGCCACAAAATAAATGAAGTACTGACATGTGCTATGACATGGATGAACCTTGAAAACATGTCGAATGAAAGAAGTAGTCAAAAAGACCAGATGTTGTAGGATTATTTTTTGTAAAGTGTCCAGATTAGGCAAATCTATGGTGCCAGAGAGCAAATTGCCTAGGGCTGAAGAGACGGGGGAACTGGAATCTGACGGATAAATGGTGCAGGATTTGTATTGAGGGTGGTGAAAATATTCCAAAATTGATCGTGGCGATGTTCGCACAGTTCTTGAATATCCTAAAAGCTGTTGAGTTGCACTGTATAATTTAAGCTGGTGAATTGTATAACATGTGAATTACATCTTTAAAAGCTGTTAAAAAAAAAAAAAGAAAGAGAAACCTACATGCATGTTGTGACTGAATGTTTTGGTTGGATGACATCGGTATGATGAGTTACATTTCCAACTCCTTGTTTCCCCGTTTACAAAATACGAAAAATCATATTTCCAATCCAGAATTGTGAGAATTAAACATAATACTTGCAACAGTTTTTATTAATATTGGATTCCATTTTGTTGCCAAAGAAGAACCAGATGCAGTGAAAGCAGAAAGTAAAGGAGAGTTAGCACTGAGAAGGTAATAGACAGAGAGACTGGGAAAGGGCTAGTGGGCAAAGGAGAGAAAAATCACATGGACATTTAGAGGGTTCAGAGATGAGGCGTGATGTGAAATCACCTGAACACAGAAAGCCAGTGGAAGAGCATCCTCTGAAGGAGGGCTGAGGAAACCTCCCTGTCACACGCTGCTTTGTACTTTGTGTAAGGACAACCACGTTTTACTGCTGACTGGAATGTAAGAATGAACTGATCGACCATCACTTCACTCTTCTTTATTCTTGAGAGTCTAACACTCTGGGTTTTCATTCTTCCCTCCTTCCACTCCCATTTCCACCATGCCCAAGGTACACTTGTTACAACGTGATTCTCTTCTGGGGGCCATGAGTCAGACACTTGAGCCCTGAAGAGGGAATAACCACACAGTCTATACAAGATAAAAGTCAGTGGCCTACAAAACCGGCGTGAGAACAGATAAAACGAAACCAAGGACTAGACTAGGGCCAGTTGGGAATTCATCACTTCTCAGCTTCATTCATAATCCCATCATTTTCTTTCCTCTCACACAGAAGTGGAATATTAGTAGCCAACACTCAGCAGGCTTGGTTAAGTTGGTTTTGGGATGCAAAATAGAATAGTGATCAGAAAATAGACTCAGCAATTTGGTTTGTGTGATCTTGGGAAAACTGTTTAGCCTTCTCTGAACCTATTTCCTCAAGGCCTATTGTGGCTATTTTACAGGCTTGTTGTAATTTTAAAAGCTAAAGATGCATATTGGTAGCCTAGTCCCTGATCATAGTCATTTTTTAAATGTTTATTTTGGTTTAACTTTTATTTTTTACTGGTTTGTCACTCCTGCACATTTAGAATGTACATTTTACCAAACAGGATTCACATAACTTATGCATCAAGAAAGGTAAGCATGAGGTAATTGATTCAAATCAAGACTAAACTTGAATAGGCTGGGCACGGTGGCTCACACCTGTAATCCCAGCATTTTGAGAAGCTGAGGCAGGCGAATCACCTGAGGTCAGGAGTTCAAGACCAGCCTGGCCAACATAGTGAAACCTTGTCTCTACTAAAAAATACAAAAATTAGCCGGGCGTACGGATGCACACTTGTAGTCCCAGCTACTTGGGAGGCTAAGGTGGGAGAATCACTTGAACCTGGGAGGTGGAGGCTGCCGTGAGCTGAGATCGCGCCACTACACTCCAGCTTGGGCAACAGAGCAAGACTCTATCTCCAAAAAAAAAAAAGACTTAACTTGAAAGTAAAGTAAGTTTTTTTTGGTTTTGAAAAAACAGTTCTACATAAATAGTCACATGGTGATGTGCATTTGGCAGATATTTGTGTGTATGTAAATAATATGCTTTGTTTCCTCTTAAGTGTCAGTACAAAAATAGAAATACAAAAATATCACAAGGTATTTCCAGTTTTACTGTAAGTATCAAGAATCTTAAAGGTTCCCATGTCCACACAGTGCGCTGTGATCCTTTATATCAGGTCTTTATCCAATCTGTATATTTTGTAAAACATGTTAGCATTTCATAGAATTCATCAAATCTTCTAGATAAATTAATTTACTTTGAGGTTTCTCAATCTGTGGCACACTTTGATTTGAATAAAGGCAAACAAATATACATTTACCAAATAGC
Organism: Rhinopithecus roxellana; assembly: GCF_007565055.1. Taxonomy (NCBI): domain Eukaryota; kingdom Metazoa; phylum Chordata; class Mammalia; order Primates; family Cercopithecidae; genus Rhinopithecus; species Rhinopithecus roxellana. The sequence continues at coordinate 28,873,096 of NC_044564.1, forward strand.
GCCTGTGGACTTAACCCCCTGTCATGCCTTGCAAAAGCCACAGAATATGAAGACCAGTCTTCATCTTAATTTTTTAATTGGAGAGACAAAATAACTAATGCATGAAGTAACTGGAATACTGAAAGTAAAATGTATGGCAGTGTTAGCATTTTGGAAAGAACAATTTTAGAGATGCTAGGGCAAGAGGGTAACTGGATGGAAAGATTAGAGGAGATGTTTGAGAAATGAAACCTGGTGGTGATAGCATACGCCAAGAGAAGAGGTTTTTGTGCAGTCATAATGAGCATGATGGTATTAGTTTTTCTTTTTAAAAATAAAATTCTTCTCTTAGCCCTTTTTTCCCTACTCCCTTCTTTCTTTTTCTTCTACACAACATATCAATCATAAAACACGTTAGGCCTTATCTAAGAACTTAGATTGAAGGCTGGGATGTTGTGTGTAGGCATCAGACTATGTTCAGGTGTGTATCTTTATGTAGATTTCCTGCTGGGAGACATTTTAAAAGCCTGACTCACTTTAATAACTGACTTTAATTTATATTTTACTTGAGTTATATTAAACATACTAACTAATCTTTCAATAGCACTTAAAAGTTTACCTAGAATTCCCACAGATTGTCTCATTTGATCTCATAATTACCGTATCAAGCAATTTCCTATTAGCTCATTTTACATATAATATACTGAGATTTAGAGAGACTAAGTATTTTTCTGAGATCATTTAATGATGAAGTGAACAATTCGAAGGCCTGAGTATCCTTTAATCATTACAGAAAAACATGCAAGACAAAAGATCGTGAAATTTAACATATTGGGAATGACACCTTTCTGTTACGTTGGAATTTCAGCAAAAGTTCTAAAGCTGTGAAGGGTTTAAAGGGTTAAAAAAAATCCAACTTAATTCCATAGAATTTGTGGGAAGTGGAAATCCTCTTCGACCATGGTCACTCCAACAGCCCAGGTATGAGAAGATCAAATATTCAAAAGTAAATTTGGTGAGGGAAATTTTCTTTGAAGAAAACTGACAGTTCTTGACTGTCTCTCTTAGAAAGAGAAGGGACTGCTTCCTGCCTCCATGCCAAGCAAGTGGAGCCCGATCACGAAATATGATGCTGTCTGCAAGAGGGAGGCTAGCATCTCAATCTGACTTGAAGAGTGCTGAGAATTTTAGGCCACCCAGAGCTACTCCTGGAGTGCAGGAGGCAATAATTCTTGGGAGAATTTGAAATGTGTCCTCCGGATCTGAGGAGAGGCATAAAACGTCCCACATGGAGAAGTTTGCAAGCCCTCAGGGCTGGCTGGAAGAAGCTGTAAAGAAAAAAAAAAAAAAAAGACAGAAAATCAGTAGATTTAGGAGAGCCAGGATAGGTGTTTTGCTGTAAGACACTATGAGAGGTGACCAGGCTTGGAAAGTCTTGAAAGGATCTTGACAAAGAGGGGCATCTCCAAGAGCCAATTCATATGCTATACAGCAGGCTATCCTTTAGATGTTTATCATAATAGACAGAAGACATTTGCTGTCTAAGAAAGGACTACTAAAAGCTGTGGCCAGAAGAAGTGGAGGAGTTAGAAGAGAAAGAAAAGGGAAAAAACCAGGAGTGATATTCAAACCATTTTACATTTGGTGGGACATGCAGGTTGACCACCAGAAAAGATGCCTTCCAGGGCCACTATGTACTAGCTGAATATTAGCCTGCAGAAAATGGGTTTTGTTTCGCCTTCTGGGCTAGTACTTGCCAAACCTCAGATCAGCCTTGAACTTGGGGAGCAGAGAAGCAACTCTACATTGGGTACGATGTGAAAGTTTAGGTACAGACTAGAGTAGAGCTTTAAACACAGAAAATGAGACTTTCCAAATGTATAGGACCTGCTGAAGATGTTGTCTGGAGGAGAGACTGTTGCCTCCTACAGAGTCCTTTGAAACATTAAAACATTTGAAACATTGGAAAACATTTTGAAACATTAAAACACTGGAAAACAATTAAACTAATGTTGTTTGTACCCTAAGGAGTTCAGCAAGTTGGCTCAATGATTTACATGTCGCAAAATTATTTTTATAAAACAATCATGAACATAGAGGAAAAAAGTTTGAGGTGGACTTGGCTAGCATTTTGTAAGTGAGTTTCAGAACCGAGTTTCATACAGGGGAAGTTGCTTGGCCCAGGTCATACACACAGTTTAATAGGACACTGAACCATGTGCAGGATGTCTGGAGCAAGGTCAAACTTACCTTTTACTAATGGAATGACATGTTGCACTGGTTAAGGTTACACAACACACATACGTGATTTCTCCAATAAACAATGGGAAAGGATAACTTGCTGTAGGCCCAGGAGTATAGAGATATTTGGTAAGACTAAAGAAAGTGAAGACAAAAGGAGGACAAGCTTTATCTTATTACAAGTTGACTTAGGTTTGGAGGAAATATTGAAGGCTGGAAAAGAGCGGGCAAAATCCAATTATTAAAGAAAGGAATTAAAGCCATAACAGAGAATTAGTTAGTGACCAGTTTGAATAACAACGATTTCTAAGCAACAGCCAGAGAAAATATTTTGGGGGATTCAGTATTGGAGAAAAAAAAAATTTTAAATCAAAATAGGCCAACATATGTGAAAGAATGTCTCGTGTATGGAAAATACAACAATTGAGAATACATTTTTTTCTTTTTAAAATAATTGGTTCAAAATGTATCACTTTCTTCTAGTTTGTGTTCTTCCTATTGTGCTACACTTTGATACATGGCATAATCTCTTCTTATTAAAAAAAAAAAAAAAATTCGTGCCTTAGAGGTAGATCTCTCGTTTTGGAGAAATTTAGGAAGAAAATGTGATAATGTAAGAGATAACTAGGACCTTAGAGCTACTCTCATGAAGTTCATATTCTGATGCAAATATAGAGTCAATCAAAAAAACGTAATTAGTGAACTATGTACTGTGGGAAAAAATAGAGAACAAGTAAAGGGAAATTGAGAGTTCCAAGTGAGTTGCGGGTAAGGAGATAGGTAGCAATTGTTAAGAGTAGCTGTTATTGTTATGAAAAACATTATGGCAGGTTACGCTTGATTTGGACCTGCAACAACAGATACCTGTGGCATCCTCACTTGTTGTATGTCTTTTCTGCTACATTAAAACAATAGCAGATTTTCTGCTTTTAAAATACCAGTTCCTTTCCTCCTACTTCTCTTCCTACTCTTCTCTTAACATGTCACTTCTACCTGCTACACAGCTAAAGGCTGATAAAGTGGCATCCGCTCGGGTTAGTGTAGGCGTTTCTTGTTTCTTAAGTCAAATATGTACAGATGCCACCACCAATGGATGACTGCTCGGTTTGTTTGCTTGTGGATTTTTACAACTTCATCGGTATTTTATCAGTCAAATTGTCAGTGTTTTTAACAGTTGATGGATATGATAGAAATTGGTACAGTGTAAGTCTGTGGTTCTCAACTCTAGCTGCATATGAGAATCACCCTGGGAGTTTGGAAAAATGCAGATGCCAGGGCCCAGAGCCAGGGATGTTGATGTGATTGGTCTCTATGAGGCCTGGGCATTAGTGCTAGGTGCTGGCCAGTGATTCTGAGAAGTAGCCAGGCTGGGGTATCTCGAGGTGTGCCAGGCAGCCTGCAGGTACTTTCAGAGGAATATGCCATGTGATTTAATCCTCACAACACTATAACAAAGGCATTGGGGTCCTCATTTTGCAGAAAAAGGTCTGTATTTTTGAGTGATGGCATGATTTTCCCAGAGCCACATCACTAGGGTGTAGAAGGGTGTATTTCACTTCTGACATCGTATTTGGAAATTGTGGGTTGGAAAAGCTAATTCAGTTCCACTCAAATAAAATGGTTTACTTGTGAAACGTTTTTCCACCATCTGCGCCTCTGAAAATAGAGTGGCAATTTCCATTACGGAACTGTAGAAAGTTTGACCCCAAATGTACAACTGATAAAAAGTGAAATTAAAGAACACACCCTACTTTAGAGAAGGAATCCCCAAATAGGTATCTTAAAATGATTTCCATTTTTTGCTTTTATGTTTATACATTTCAAAGAAGAGATTCAGCCAACCTTTATTTTTTAATGTTTGAAACAGCATTTCCCCCTGTTATTTCTGAGCAAGATAAACCCAGGAAGCACTAGAAATTTCAAGCAATAGGTTTTTTTTCTTGATGATCACACTTGAGTAGTGTAAAATGTTGATAAAACAAAAAGTCACTCTTGTTATTATAAATGGTTTTGAATTATTACTTCAGTTATAAATAAATTCCAAATATAGAGAGTATTATTACAATGACTTTGACAAGCATGATTGCTCCCATATTATGCTCATATTACACCTCTGTACATATGTGAATCTTTGTACAAAGTGTCTTTTTTTCTCAATTGAAAGGTAATTTTTAGCATGTAATAAAAGATACAGAAGGTTAAAAAAAGAGATGATCGTGAAAAGGCAGTAAACCTGCTAGCCGAGAGTCACTATCCTGCTGATCTCCAGAGTTAACCGTTTTTACCAGATTTTTGTTTTATGTGGCTATCCTTCTGGCAATATTACATGATTCTACAAACATAAAATACATATATTTACCTTTTCACATAAATAGCAGCATACTATAAATTCACAGTTTTATATCTTGCTATTTTTACCGGCTAATGCTTCTTTGAGGTCATTATATCAACACATATAGACCTATTTCATTGTTTTTAGTGACTACATAATGTTATATTGAATGGCTGTGCCATAGTTTGTTTAAATGAGTACCCACAGGTAGGCATGAGTTGTAATATTTTTTATTTTACAAACAGTAGTATCAAATGCTCTGTGAAGTGTTTGAACCAACTTACACTTTGGCCAAAAATGTATGAATGTCTGTTTCCCTGTCCTTTAGTCAACTCTATATTATCACATTTCAAAATGTTTGTCTGAATCTAATCGGGAAGAATGCTTGCTTATTGTTTTAATTTATATTTTGCACTTATATCTTAGAAAGCAATTCATAATTTCTTCTGTGAAGTGCCTGGAACTGCTCATATATTTTGAAGGATAGAAATATAAATAACAATGCAAATATTCATCTATGTATCACCTAGCTTCATGTGTAGAACATTAGTGATTTTCTTTAAAAAAGCTCTGTGGATGGTTCCCATTTCTTATTCAGCATTCAAAGATCATGATTACTTTGAATGCATCTTCTATTCTCTTGCTTTTTTCAATAGTTTAATGATATTTGATGAATCCCTAAATGTTAGATCATTTAGCTCTGCATGCCTTTTAGGTTTCTACGTATGAAACCAAACTACATGTATATATTTGTGATATGATTGTTTTTTGCTCACTCAAAAATCTTTTTTATATGTTTTTTAATATTCACCAATATCTATACCTAAGAGTGTGTTTCTAGTGTTCTGAAAAATTCTCCGGTACTGTCTCTTCAAAAGTTACACTCTTCATTCCAGAATTCCTCATCCTGATCTCCATGACTCTTAACTTCTTTATTATTTCTATTTTATTTGTAGTTTTAAAAATTTTATTTAGAGATAGGGTCTTGCTCTGGCTGGAGTGCAATGCATGATCATAGCTTAGTGCAGCCTTGAACTCCTGGGCTCAAGCAATCCTCCCATCTCAGCCCTAGAACACTTAGGATGACAGGGACATAGCTCCATGATTCCCAGCCAAGTTTTTTCTTTAATTTTAGAGACCAGGTCTCATTATGTTGCCCAGACTAGGCTTGAACTCCTGGCCTCAAGCCATCCTCCCATCTTGGCCTCCCAAAGGGCTGGAATTACAGGTGTGAGCCAACACACTTGGCCTCTTAACTTCTTTTCAATATTTTTCATCAATTTTGTTTTATGTTACATTTTAAAGAAAAAGTATTTATATCTCTGAATAAACTATATCAGTCTATATAATCTATGATTTATCTGTTAAAATTTTTGTATCCATTTTTTAACTTCCAAAATAAGTATTAGTTACTTTTTATATCTCTTTTGTCTTTTTATAGTCTTTTTTCTTGCTTATATTTTAAGTCATTTTTATTTTAATGTAGAAATACAGTTATTTCACAGTTTCATTTGATAATGATATCTGAAGTCCTACTAAATATAATTCTGCTAGCTGCCATTTATTTTGGCTATCACTCAAAGTGCCTTGATATCTTTGCTATTATAAATGGTATCTTTTATATAATCCATCTTCTAGTTTTGGGTTACTGGTATACAGAAATAAAACTGATCCTCACTTTACATACTGATTTTATCCAGTGTCCTTGATAAATTCTTAATTCTAATTTGCGTTCTTCTACATATATAATTCTTTGTAAATAATGACAGCTTCCCAATCTTCATTTATTTAAACATTTATTTATACCTTTTGTTTCTTTTCTTGCCTAACATCATCCACTAAAATCTCTAGGTCAATGTCAACTAGAAATGATTATACTAGACATTCTCATCTCCTTCCTAATCTCAGGTGACTAGCTTTCAGTATTTCATCACTGAGCTCTAAGTTTGCTAGAAGGTTTTTAAAGATACTTTTTAATGGATTAAGGAAGCTTCTTCTATTACTAGTTTGCTAAGAGGGTTTTCTTCATTTATCATGAAAGGACATTGAATTTTATTCATTTTTTGCATCCTCCAAGACATGGAATGATTTTCAGTTATTACTCGACAAGAACCCATCTAGATTGTGATATATTATTATTTTTATCTAACGTTAGAGTCAATTTATTAATTTTTGTTTAGAAATTTTGTATCCATGTTCATGGAATTGGCCTGTCATTTTCCCGTCTTGTTATGCTCTTTTCAGGCCTACATATAACTATTTAAAAAGCATTTCCTATGTTTATATTCTCTGTAAGAGTTTTTGTAATATTGGTGGTGTTTCTTTCTCAAATGTTTGGTAGAATTCACAAGAAAGCCATCTGGACCTGCAGTTTTCTTTGTGGAAACATTTTTTTTAAAGCAGCTTTATTGAGACATGATTTACATACCATAAAATTCACCCATTTTAAGTGTAAACCTTAGTGATTTTTAGTAAATGTACAGAGTTGTGCAGCCATCACCAAAATCCAATTTTAGAACATTTTCATCACCTCAGAAATATTCCTCATACTAATTTGTAGTTATTTTTATTCTAACCCCCAGCTCCAGGCAACCACTGATCTATTTTCTATCCCTATAGGTCTACTTTTACTGACCATTTGGTATAAATATAATCATACAATATGTAGCTTTTGTCCTTAGCTTCTTTTACTTAACATAATAATTTTGAGATTCATCTATATCATAGCTAGGTGATCAGCAGTACATTCCTTTATATTGCTGAATAGCATTTGACAATATGAATATAGTTTATATTGCTTATATATCCACTAGTTGATGAGGGCATTTTATATTTTAGCTATTACTAATAATGTTGCTATGAACATTTATGTGTAAGTCTTTGTACATACACATTTTCATTTCTTAGAATGGAATTGTCATATTGTATGGTATATCTATGTTTAACACTTTAAGAAACTGCCAAACCATTTTCCAAAGTGGTTGCACCATTCTACATTTCTATATCCAATGTTGCAGTGTCTTCACATCTCAATAATACTTATTATCTTTTTTACTATAGCCATCTAGTGGGTATGAAGTGGTATCTCATTGTGGTTTTGGTTTGTGTTTCCTAATGACAGATGGCATCGAGCATCTTTTCATGTGCTTGCTTGCCATTTGTATATCATCTTTGAAATAATAATTATTCGAGTTATTTGCCCATTTTTTAAATTGGACCACTAACTTTCTTATCATTGAATTGTTAGTGTTCTTTATATATTCCGATTACATGTCTTTTATGAGACATAGGATGTGCAAATATTTCCCCCAAGTGTGTGGCTTATATTCTCATATTCTTAATAATTTTGAAGGACAGAAGTTTATTAGTTTGATAAAGTCAATTAAATTTTTTTTGTTTATAAGCCATGCTTTTCTAGGTATTATAAAATACTATTATGTATTGTATCTAAGAAATCTTTTCTTAACCCTCAGGGTCAAAAAGATTTTCTCCTGTGTTTTCTTCTAAAAGTTTTAGAGTTTTAGCAGTAACATTCAGGTCTATGATCCATTTTGAATTAATTTTGTGTCTCATGAGAAGGGTCTAAATTAATTTTTATGCATGCAGGTAACTAATTTTAAATGAAAAAGAATAGCAACACTGGATGTTAGTGAGGATACGAAACAGATGAAACTTTCATAAATTGTTGAGAGAATATAGAATGGTAGGATCTATTTAAGAAAATAGATGGCTGTTTATTATAAATTATAACATTTATTGACCTTATGACCAACCAATTTCATTTTTACCCAAAACAAAAGAGAATATATGCCCATAAAATAAGTTATACATGAGTAGCCGTAGCAGTATTATTCATAAAGGCCCCAAATGAGAAATGGCTGCAGGAACAATAAACTGTGGTGTATTCATATAATAGAATACAATACTCAACACTAAAAAAGGTAAAATAATGTTGTTACATGCAACAACATGGTGAATTTCAAAAACATTATCCTGAAGGTAACAAATCATACAGACAAGAGTGCCTATGTTTTGATTCTATTAATATGATTTTCTAGAAAAAGCTAACATATTATTTTCTTTACAAAGCACTAGAATAAAGGGAGAAAATGTCAGAACAATGGGCGTCTCAGGGTTAGAGGGGGATGAGTATTGCTACAGAGGGAGGGTGAAAAACTTTCTGGAATGATGAACTGTTGTATATTGATAGTGGTTTAAAATACCCAGATGTATATCAAAACTCAGTGGATACACCTTAAGAATTTTACATTTCGTTATGTGTACATTTAATTTCAAAAGAAGAAAACTATTGAAAAATTAATTAAACTGTTGTCAGAAATATGTATGTTGAACTTGCAGTTTCACTAAAATATAAGATGATTGATGGTTGAATGGATAGATATGTATCTATGGATGGATAGATCTGTCGTAAAGTAAATATAGCAAAAAGTTAATGGTAGAATTTAGGTGGTAGGTATATGGGTGTTCACTGTAAAATTTTTTCCACTTTACTGTACATTTGAAATTTTATATAAAAATACATTTGGAAATTTTTAAAATGTGCTTCATTGTTTCCTCAAACCCAAACTTATTTATTTTACTGTCACGGAAAGAAGGAAGAAAGCTTGGATTCACTTCAAGGCATATTCTAGAGAAGGCCTTGTCTTCTCTTTATATATTTATCTATATTTCAAGTTAAGAAGATGTGGAACTTCAGTCTACATCTGAACTAAATTTATTCATCTCTTTAGGGTAGCCAAACTTGCTCTTTTTTAAATCATGATAATATCCGGGGAATTTAAAGAGTATCTTCATTAATTTATTCATTTCGTGTACAGAAGCCAGTCGAAAACGTTTTTTGAGGAGCTTAATCTGATGTCTTTATTTCAAAAAAAAATTTTTTACTGGTTACTGAATTATGTAGAATGCACAAAAGCATCCCATGATCCATGGGAAATAAAGTTATTGTTTCTATTTACTTTGTTCCTGATGGTTCCAATGATCTTACTCTTACCAAAGTGGGATAACCCTCATTTCATATTTACACAATGTCTATTGAGAGCCTGCTATAAACCAAGTTCAAGGGTCACAAAATCGAATAGATTGCACTTCATATGATTTTGCTCTGTGTCCCCACTCAAATCTCGTCTTGAATTGTAATCCCCATGTGTTGGGGCAGGGGTCTGATGGGAGGTGATTGAATCATGTGGTAGATGTCCCCGTTGCTGTTCTCGTGATAGTGAATTCTCAAGATATCAATTTGTCTGAAAATCTGTGACACTTCCCCCTTTGTCCTCTCTCTCTCTCATGCCACCATGGTAAGACATGCCTTGCTTCCCCTTCCTTTTTCCCCATGATTGTAAGTTTCCTGAGGCTTCCTTAGCTATGAGGAACTGTAAGTCAATTAAACCTCTTCTCCTTATAAATTACCCAGTCTCAGGTAGTTCTTTACAGCAGTGTGAAGCCAGACTAATACAATATCCATAATGATTTTAAAGTCTACAGAAGAAACTTTCTATTTATTATGCTTTTCCCTTTAATTTATTGTGAAAATGTTGAGTTTTTAAATAATAGACTCTCCTCAAAACTGCCAAGCCAATGTTACTATTTTCATTTTTCCACAGTACAATTTATTTATGCCACTATTTATATTACATTTTTACATAATTTCTAATTTTTACATTTGACTTTATAGTAATCACATTTTCTCATGTATATTACTCTGGAATGACCTCTTGTCATAGAGTGTAAGAGAGACTAGGAAAGAGTATAATAAAGATAGGCACAAACAAGTTTCTTCCCAAGAAAAATGAAGCAATGAAGTTAGTCTAGACTTTATTTTCCAGGAACTAGTAGCTTCCTCACCCTTCTCTGTAGAAGACCTAGGAGTAATTGTCTTTCTTACACTCATTTTTCTACATTTTCTTAAAAGACTGCAGATAGGCCGGGTGCAGTGGCTCACGCCTGTAATCTCAGTACTGTGGGAGGCCAAGGAGGGTGGATCACAAGGTCAGGAGTTTGAGACCAGCCTCACCAATATGGTGAAACCCCGTCTCTATTGAAAATACAAAAATTAGCTGGGCATGGTGGCAGGTGCCTGTAGTCCCAGCTACTTGGGAGGCTGAGGCAGGGCAATTGCTTGAATCTGGGAGGCAGTGGTTGCAATGAACCGAGATTGTGCCACTGCACTCCAGCCTGGGTGACAGAGCAAGACCCTGTCTCAAAAAAAGAAAAGAAAAGAAAAGAAAAGGTTACAGATATAAAAAGATTTTGTCTTTATCAATAAAATTGCAAGCTCTGAGGCTGGACAGGGTTGCACTTTGGGAGGCCAAGGCAGGCAGGCAGATCAAGAGGTCAGCAATTTGAGACCAGCCTGACCAACATGGTGAAACCTCGTCTCTACTAAAAATACAAAAATTAGGTCAGACACGGTCGCTCGTGCCTGTAATCCCAGCACTTTGGGAGGCCAAGGCAGGTGAATCACAAGGTCAGGAGCTCGAGACCATCCTGGCTAACACGGTGAAACTCTGTCTCTACTAAAAATACAAAAAATTAGCCAGGTGTGGTGGCAGGCGCTTGTATTCCCAGCTACTCAGGAGGCTGAGGCAGGAGAATGGCGTGAACCCGGGAGGCAGAGCTTGCAGTGAGCTGAGATAGCACCATTGCACTCCAGCCTGGGCGAGACAGTGAGACTCTGTCTCAAAAAAAAAAACATTGTAAGCTCTGTGACTTTTCAGAAAAAGTAAGGCTTATTTTAAACATCTTGATATGTTTAAATAACAGTGTTTTTTAGCTAAAAAAAAATCCTAAAGAATTAAAAACTATAGCTTTCCTTGTTAACATAGAAAAACTATTTGTCCTGTTTAGTAAAATGTTGTTAGGACTTGTCTTTTGTTGATTCTCAAGAAAAGGACAGTAGAAGGTGAAGATCAGAATTTGTGAGTCAAGAAAGCACACATACACATGAAAGCTTGGGAATTGAGAATTTGTCTGGGAGAAATCTAAACACTTATAATAAATTCTTAATTACTTAGTTTCTTGTCTGTATTTGCTTTTTCTCTAAAACAAATGTTATTTACTCTAGAGATGGGCAGCTGGATTTGTGAAATATGTGTGAAGTGTTGCTTGAGTTGGAACTATTTTAGATGAAATAATATTATCACAGTATCTAGTGAACCAGCAGTCTTCTGAAATGGGGCAGGAACTATGAATGGTTTTACCTTCGCAATTTTTGAAAAAATCATAGTCATACCTGAAAGTGACTCTTCCTATTAATTTATAGATATGGTATTAAATGTTATTAGTTTATAAGACAAAACTTTACCTGAATGCATTTGGTTGAACATAATTGGTGCTAGGCTAGGTGAGTAGCAAAACTCAACAAAGAACTTGGCCTATTGGCAGGAAGGTTTCTAAGAAGAGAAAGAGTAGAGGTTATGGTGTGCTACAGAAATAGGCATAGCAGGAATTAGAAATAGGTATTAGGCTATGTGGGTTAATTTTGAGTGTGTCTTGGAAGACCTCAGTTGATTTGGAGTCCTTTTAGGACAAGATGGGGGTGAACAGATAGTTAGAATAGCCTCCCCTCTGTTGCTCCTCAAGAGGCAACAAGGTCCATGATTAAGGATATTCAATCTCTGGAGCCAAATTGCCTGGGCATAAATCCTGCCTGACACTGATTAACTGTGTGACTATGAGCAAGATAAACTTTCTGAGCCTGTTTCCTCCTGTGTAAAAAAGGGCTAATAATGGTATATTCCTCATAGTGTTATGAGAAAAATTAAAAATGAAAACAATGCCAGGATAGTGCCTGGCACATAGTAAGCATCTCGCATAGTAATAGTAGTAGCAGTAGTAATATTTGTGTTGTTATTCTAAAAACAAAAAAAAAAAGAGGGCTGGGATATTTTGCCCATTGGCCAAATTTAGTGACTGCCTGCTTTTGTACATAAAGTTTTACTGGAACACAGCCATGCTTATTTGCTTGCATATCTCTATGTCTGCTTTCATATAATGATGACAGAATTAAGTTGTTGGAACAGAGACTATATGGCCCACAAAGCTGAAAATATTTACTATCTGGCTCTTTACAAAACACATTTTCAGACCCTTACTCTAGAGGGATTAAGCACTGCTTGTCCCATGGACCTGAGCCATCATGGGTTCCTTCAACAGTTTTCTGAAGACATTGTAAAAACTCTCTTATCATATTTTGAGTCCTTATTCCACTTTCTAAAAGTGCACTTACTCTATATTCTAAACTAGCTTCCAGAATTTCAACTCTCTTTTTTAGTCTATCTTAATAAGAGATTCTTAATGGGAACCTCTTACTCTACTAACCTCTCCAGTTCTGGGTTAACAAAATACTCATGACTCTGCTGTAGCTATTTAGAACTGTGATACTGTAATCTTAGGATTTGTCATTGTAGGACTGGTCCTAGATACCACCTTCTTCCCACCTATCTGAAATTATATCCTACCTGGTGGGATTCACCAGAGGCTCACCAAGTTTGCCCTGAAACAACTCCTCACACTGAAAGACTGAAGTAAAATACAATATCCAGAGTTATAGAGGACTTATTGAGTTCCAGGCATTATTATAAAAATATTAAACAGATTATCTCATTTAGTTCTCAATCTGATAATCCACATTTTATAAATTAGGATTCTGAGGATTAACAGAAACAGCACCTTCCCCAAGGTCTCCCTGCTTGTCCGATGTCTAAGCCCAGCCAATGTAATTGTGGGGCCACTTCCTTAACCTCCTCCTCCCTGTGAGAGCTGATGCCTGGCATTCTAGGTACAAGTCCGCGAACCACAATCTCCACTTCATCTAAAGAACAGATGGAATGGGAGAAGCAATAAGAGCTCAGTAACACAAGGAGTCTGGTCCCTGGAAGGTTAAATTCTCTTGTCCACAAGTATAGATATCCAGAAAATCCATCTGCACTGCAGATTAAGGGAGGAACACCAAGAAGACCCTGAAAACTGAGACAAAATTTTGTCTCAGAGAGATTTTTACATGCTTTTGGAAAAAATAAACCAAACAAAGCAACACAACAGTATAGATAGCTTGGAGCCCAAGGGTTGAAGAATACAGGCATACTTTGGAGATATTTGATTCTAGACGACCACAGTAAAGCATATTACATAAATATTTGATTTCTCAGTACATAATAAAAATCATGTTTACACTATACTTTAGTTTATTAAATGTGCAGCAGCATTATGTCTAAAAATGCAATGTACATATATCATAATTAAAAAATACTTCATTGCTAAAAAATGCTAACAATCCTCTAAGCCTTCAGTTAGTTGTAATCTTTTTGCTGGTGGAGTATTTTGCTTTGATGTTGATGGGTGCTGATTGATCAGGGTGGTGGTTATTGAAGGCTGGGATGGCTATGGAAATGTCTTAAGAGAATAATAATGTTTACCATATATATTCTTTCTTTCTTTCATGAAAGGTTTCTCTGTAGCATGCAATGCTGTTTGATGGCATTTTCCCATGGTAGAACTTCTTTCAAAATTGGAGTCAATTCTCTTAAATCCTGACACTGCTTTATTAACCAAGTTTATATAATGTTCTAATTGTTTTGTCATCCCTTAAACAATGTTCATAACATCTTCACCAGGGGAAGATTCCATCTCAAGAAATCACTTTCTTTGCTCATTCATAAGAAGCAATCCTTATCCACTCAAGTTTTATCATGAGATTGCAGTATTTAGTCACATCTTCAGGCTCAACTTCCAATTCTATTTCTCTTGATACTTGTACCTCATCTGCGGTTACTTCCTCCATTGAAGTCTTAAAACTCTCAAAGTCATCTCTAAGAGTTGGAATCTTCTTCCAAACCCTGTTCATGTTGATATTTTGACCTCTTACCATAACTCTCAAATGTTCTTAATGACATCTAGAATGGCGAGTCTTTTCTAGGAGATTTTCAACTTATTTTGCCTACATACATCAGAGGACTCATTATCTATGGCAGCGACAGCTTTATAAAATGTATTTCTTAAATAATAAGACTTGAAAGTTGAAATTACTCCTTGTTCCATGGGCTGCAGAATGGACATTGTGTTAATAAGCATGAAACAACATTAATCTCCCTGTATATCTCCATTGGAACTCCTGAAGGACTAGGTTCACTGTCAATACCACTAGCATTTTAAAATAAATCTTTTTTTCTGAGGAGTAGGTCTCACCAGTGGGCTTAAAATATTCAGGAAACTATACTGTAAACAGATGTGCTGTCATCTTGGCCTTGTTCCATTTATAAGGGCACAGAGTAGATTTAGCATAATTCTTAAGGGTGCTAGGATTTTTGGAATGGTAAATGTGCTTTGGCTTCAGCCTAAAGTCATCAGTTGCATTAGCCCCTAACAAGAGAATCATTGTGTTCTTTAAAGTTTTGAAGCCAGGGACTAAATTCTCCTCTTTAGCTATGAAGGTCCTAGATGGCATCTTCTTCCAATAGAAGGCTGTTTTATCTATATTGAACATCTGTTTAGTGTAGTCACCTTCAATTATCTTAGCTAGATCTTCTGAGTAACTTGCAGCAGTTTCATCAGCACTTGCTGCTTCACCTTTTACTTCTACGTTATGAAAATACATTATTTCCTTAAACCTATGAACCAATCAGTGCTAGACTCAAACTCTTCTCCTGCAGCTTCCTCACTTCTCAGCCTTCACAGCATCGAAGACAGTTAGGGTCTTGTTTTAGATTAAACTTTAGCTTAAGGGAATGTTGTAGCTGGTTTGAGCTATCCACACCACTAAAATTTGCTCCATATCAGCATTAAGTCTATTTCACTTTCTTTTCGTTGGTATGTTCAGTAAAGTAGCACTTTTAATTTTTTTCAAGAACTTTTCCTTTGCATCTGCAACTTCGCTAACTGCTTAGTGCAAGAGGCTTAGCTTTTGGCTTATCTCAGTTTTTGACATGCTTTCCTCCCTAAGCTTAATCTTTTCTAGTTTTTGATTTAAAGTGAGAGACTTGTATATTTTTTTCTCACTTGAACACTTCTTGGCCACCGTAGGGATATTAATTGGCCAATTTTCAATACTGTTGTGTATCAGGAAATAGGGAAGCCCAAGAAAAGGGTGAAAGAAAGGGAACTAACCATTTCCCCAGAAATGGGAATGGTTAGTCAGTGGAGCAGTCAGAATACATATAACATTTATGGATTAAGTTCTCCATCTTATCTAGGCAAGGTTCATGGCACACCAAAAAAATTACAATAAGAACATCAAAGATCACTGATCACAGATCACCACAACAGATATAATACCAGTGAAAAATATTGAAGTATGTGAGAATTACCAAAATGTGACATAGTGACAAAAGTAAGCACATGTTATTAGAAAAATGGTATCAATAGACTTGCTCAAGGCAAGGTTGCCAAAAATGTTCAATTTGTAAAAAATGCAATATCTGTGAAATATAATACAGCAAAGCACAATAAAACAAGTATCCCATATCTACCACATTTTATTTATCCATTCTTCCACATATGGACATTTGGGTGGTTTCTAGCTTTTAGATATTGTGAATAATTCTGCTATGAACACTGAGGTACACATATCCATTGAAGTCCCTGATATCATTACTTTTGGGTATATATTTGGAATTGCTAAATCATGGTGCATTTGATAGGATTTTCATATATTGAACCAGCTTTGCCTTTCATAAATAAATCTCATTTCATTGTGGTGTATAAACTTACTATGCTGCTGAAGTCAGTTTGTTCATATTTTATTGAAGCTTTTAAATTTTTTATATCAATTTTCAAAAGGGATATTAATCTGTAGTTTTCTTTGTCTTGTAGCATTTTTTTTTTGAGACAGGGTCTCACTTTGTCATCCAGGCTGGAGTGCAGCGGCATAATCTTGACTCACTGCAGCTTCGACCTTCTGGGCTCAAGCAGTCCTCCTGCCTCAGCCCCTCAAGTAGCTGAGACTGTAGGTGTGCATCACCATGCCTGACTTTTTTTTTTTTTTTTTTTTTTTTTTTTTTGTAGGAACAAAGTTTCACTATGTTGCCCAGGCTGGTCTCAAACTCCTGAGTTCAAGTCATCTGCCCACCTCGGCCTCCCATAGTGCTAGAATTACAGGCATGAGCCACCACAACTGGCCAGCATATTTGTCTGGCTCCAGCATCAGGGTAATGCTGGCCTCATAGTATTAGTTAAAAAGCCATTTTCTCCTCTTTGTGTTTTTAGAAGAGATTGATTGAGAAGAGCTGACATTAAGTTACTATGTAGCATCCTTCCATTTCAATATGAAAGACTTCTTTTGTCATTTCTTGTAAAGCAGATCTGGTGGCAATGAACATGTCAGCTTTTGCTTATCTGAAAATGTATTTAATTTTCCCTCATTATGGTGGACAGTTTTGCTGACATAGAATTCTCAGTTCAGTTTTTTTTTTTTTTTTTTTTCTTGTAACACTTTAAATATATCGGCTCACCAACTCTGGATTCCAAAGTTTCTACCTGATAAAGCAGTTAATAATTGTATTAGTCCATTCTCACGCTGCTCTAAAAAACTGCCTGAGACTGGGTAATTTATAAAGAAAAGAGATTAAATTGACTCACAATTCTACATGGCTAGGGAAGCCTCAGGAAACTTACAATCATGGTGGAAAGGGAAGGAAACACGTCCTTCTTCACATGATGTCAAGGAGAAGTGAATGAGCACAGGGGAAAAAGCCCCTTATAAAACCATCAGATCCTGTGAGGGCTCACTCACCATCATGAAAATAGTGTCAGGGTAACTGTCCTCATGATTAAACTGTCTCCCAACGAGTCCCTTCCATGACAGGTGGGGATTATTGGAACTACAATTCAAGATGAGATTTGGGTGGGGATGCAGCCCAGCCTTATCAAGAATCTTACTGATTGATTTGCACATGATGAGTCACTTTTTGTTGCTGCTTGAAAGGTCCTCTCTTTGTTTGTGTCTTTCAACAGTTTGGTAATAATGTGCTTCAGTGCACTATCTTTGGGTTTACCTTACAAAGCATTTAATGAGCTTCTTGGATGTATAGATTCATATGTATCATCAAATTTGGATATTTTAAGACATTATTTCTTCAAATAATCTCTTTGCCCTTTGTTCTCTCTCTTTGCCTTCTTGAACTCTCATAATGCATATATTGGTCCTCTTGTGGTGTGCCACAGGTACCTTAATCTCTGATCTCTTTCTTCATTTTTTTTCCCAGGCTTTCTCAAGAAGGATTTCTGTGAATTTATTTTGTTCCCTTAAACAGATCATGTTTTCTTATTTCTTTGCATGTCTTATGATTTATTGTCATTGTTGAAAACTGGGCATCTGGAAACAGCCACATCTTCCAGTTTTTGAAGACAGACTCTGTCTAGGACTGTACTTCACTCATTAGCTGGATTGGCTCTGAGCCTAGAGATTAGCTGAAGGTGGAAGTTTAACGTGTTTTTGGAGTATGTGTCTTTCCTGGGTCTGAAAGTGGCCTTCTCAACTCTACCATATACATGACTTCTCTCAGCTGTCCAAATTTCCCAAAGAGTCTCACTCTAGGTTCTCCTTGGGGCCTTAGATGGTATATTCTATGTCTCCACCTGTAATCTTTTATCCGAGATATCATCAGGTCTAAAGTCTCTCTGCAGTTTGTACAAGCAGAGACTGACTCTTTTACTACCTGAGATGTGAGTTATGAGTAACAGAAACCAGGCCTTTAAGCAGTCCCCATACAGTTTAGAACATTGCAAATAAGACCTCCTCTCTCCCAAGTTTGAGAGGGGGAATTGGTAACTAGGCTGCCACTTCTTCCAGGCCAAGACCATGATACACAAGAAGAGAGATTGGAATTTGAGAAAAGGCAGGTGAAAACACCACAGAATTTCCCACCATTTGAAGGTAGCTTTCTCCTGATTGAGCACACATTCATTTGCCATAAATCTTTTTTCCAGAGCTTTTAGAAGATTAGGTCAGCCAGTTTCTAGTTATTTTTTGGTGTTTTGGTATTTTCAAAGCTTGCAGATTCCTAGTCTGCCATTTTGCTAATGTCACTGTTGTCAATTAGTCTTTCCATTGAACATTTCAATGTGTCCTCCACATTCATTGATAACATGACGGAGACCATTCATTGTAACATGTCACCTATATACATTTTCAAAAGTCCTTGATGCTATTATTTTCCATCCACATTCTACAGGCAGTTTCTACTATTCCACCAAAAATTACTCTCAAAGGCCACTTGATGACACAGAAAGAGCTTGGAGTTCTGAGTTCATCAGGATTTGGTTGTAATTTTAGTCCACCATTACTTGTTTTTATATCTTGGACCATAATCATAAACTCTGCAAGTCTCAGTATAGTGAGTTATGTCATTACTTCACCTGTAGTATAATCACTTTGCAAATTTGATTTAAAAACAAGATTAGGCCAAAAGTGAATTTCCCTGTAATGCATCCCTATAGATTAACTCAAAAGCCATCTTTCCCTTTTTCAAGTGGTTTCTCCTATGGAAACCCAATGGGAACTTTTGCGCCTCCTTCGAATTGCTGTAGCACTTGTTATCTGTATCATTTACATGTCAGCTGCCACTGTGTGCCTGGAAACAAAATTTTTCTCTTTGCTCATGTCTTGGCACTTTATAAAGAATATGTTCATCTGGAAAGAAAGTCATGCCTCTCTGTTAATTTATCTGTTGCCTATTTATTGACTGTTTTTCAGACATCATATTAGGTTCTGGTTACAGATGTGAGTGAAATATAGTTCTACCTCAGAAGCTTAGAGTCTTTGTGGAAAAAAAAACCCAGCTTGTACCTCAAATAGCTTTACATTTTCCAAAGAGAACACAGTTATTAGGTACAATACATTCTTGTATTACAGGTAAATATATAAATATTTATTTGGTATCAAAACCCTGTTAATCACTTTTCTATTTTTAAAAAGAAAATTTCTCTTTTCTCCTTGGTTTGCTCCTTGTTATCTGAGATAAACTTCAGATAGCAAGGAGCAAACCTAAAAAGGTTCAGAATGCTAGTTCAGAGAAGCAATGAGAAGTTATTATCTGGCACTTATACAACATGCTTGACATGAAAATAGAGCTGGAAATCTCACAAAGTTAAGTGATCTTTCAAGAATTTCAATACTTCCTGCTGTCAGTTGGAAGACCTAAAAGAATAGCCTCCTTTATAACGCAGTTAAGGTGGGAGGTGGAACAAGATGGTGGAATAGAAAGCTCCACCAATTGTCTACCTCACAAGAACACGAAGTGAACAACTGTCTACAAGGAAAAAACACCTTCATAAGAGCCAAAAATCAAGTGAGCAGTTTCATATTGCTGAAAGAGGCACTGAAGACATAAAAAAAAACAGTTCTAAATCACTGATGCCACCCCTCCCCAACCCCAGCCAGAAGTGGCTTGGTGTTGGGAGCCTCTGAATGCTGGAGGCGGGAGAACATAGCAATTGTGAGGCATTGAACTGCAGGGCTGCCTTGTTAGCATAGAAAGGAAATCCCGACGAAACTCTGCTGCCGTCTGCTCCCAGAGGGAGCATTGAAAGCAGCCCTGGCCAGAGAGAAAAGCAGATCTCATGGATGGGAGCTTGAGTGCCTGCAAACCTCACTACTGAGGGCTAAAGCACTTTGTGTCTGCAAGTAAACTTGAAAGGCAGTCAAAGTCATGAGGACTGCAACTTTTAGGTGAGTCCTAATGCTGAACTAGGCCCAGAGCCATTGCACTGGGCGGGGCATGTGACCTACTGAGACACCAGCTGGGATGGCTAAGGAAGTGCGGGCATCATCCCTCCCCTAACCCCAGGCTGCACAGCTCCTGGCTCCAAAAGACACACTATTCAAAATAGCTTTTCTGCACTGGTTTCTCCCCATCTTTGTGGATTTATCTACCTTTTGTCTTTGATATTGGTGACCTACAGATGGGGTTTTGGTGCAGATGTCCTTTTTGTTGATGTTGATGCTATTCCTTTCTGTTTGTTAGTTTTCCTTCTAACAGTCAGGTCCCTCAGCTGCACGTCTGCTGGAGTTTACTGGAGGTCCACTCCAGACCCTCTTTTCCTGGGTATAACCAGCAGAGGCTGCAGAACAGCAAATATTGCTGCCTGATCCTTCCTCTGGAAGCTTCATCACAGAGGGGTACCCTCCTATATGAAGTGTCTGTCGACCTCTACTGGGAGGTGTCTCCCCGTTAGGCTACACGGGGGTCAGCGACCCACTTAAGCAAGCAGTCTGTCCGTTTTCAGAGCTCAACTGCCATGCTGGGAGAACCACTGCTCTCTTCAGAATTGTCAGACAGGGATGTTTAAGTCTTCAGAAGCTGTCTGCTGCCTTTTATTCAGCTATGCCCTGCCCACAGAGGTGGAGTCTATAGAGGCAGTAGGTTGTGCTGAGCTGTGGTAGGCTCCGCCCAGTTTGAGCTTCCCGGCAGCTTTGTTTACCTACTCAAGCCTCAGCAATGGTGGGCACCCCTCCCCCAGCCTGGTGTATATGTGGCACATTACACCATGGAATACTATGCAGCCATAAAAAAGGATGAGTTCATGTCCTCTGCAGGGACATGGATGAAGCTGGAAACCATCATTCTGAGCAAACTATCACAAATAAAGAAAACCAAACACCATATGTTCTCACTTATAGGTGGGAA
This sequence comes from Rhinopithecus roxellana, assembly GCF_007565055.1. Classification (NCBI taxonomy): domain Eukaryota; kingdom Metazoa; phylum Chordata; class Mammalia; order Primates; family Cercopithecidae; genus Rhinopithecus; species Rhinopithecus roxellana. The sequence continues at coordinate 28,894,291 of NC_044564.1, forward strand.
TTGAACAATGAGAACACTTGGACATAGGGTGGGGAACATTACACACCAGGGCCTGTCAGGGGGTGGGGAGCTGGGGGAGGGATAGCATTAGGAGAAATGCCTAATGTAAATAATGAGTTGATGGGTGGAGCAAACCAACATGGCACATGTATACCTATGTATCAAACCTGCACATTGTGCACCTGTACCCTAGAACTTAAAGTATAATAAAAATAATAATACTAATAAAAATGAAGAGACAAAGAAGGTCACTATATAATGATAAAGGGTCAATTCAGCAAGAGGATAATAACCATTGTAAATATACATGCATCCAATACTGGAGCACCGAAATATATACAGGAAGTATTATTAAAGAAAGAGATAGGCCCCAATATAATCATAGCTGAAGACTTCAGCACCCACTTTCACACTTTCAGCACTGGACAGATCTTCCAGATAGAAAATCAACAAAGAAACAGCAGACAGTATCTGCACTGTGGACCAAATGGATCTAATAGATATTTATAGAACATTTTATCCAAGAGTAGTAGAATAGACACACTTTTGTTAGCACATGAATTATTCCCAAAGATAGACAATATGTAGGTCACAAGACAAGTCTTAAAACATTCAAAAAAATTAAAATGACATCAAGCATCTTCTCTGATCACAATGGAACACAACTAGAAAATAGTAACAAGAGGAATTTTGGAAACTGTGTAACTACATGGAAATTAAACAATTTGCTCCTGAATGACCACTGGGTCAATGAAGAAATTAAGAAGGAAATTGAAAAATTTCTTGAAACAAATGACACTGGCAACATAGCATACCAAAATCTATGGAATATAGTGAAAGCAGTACTAAGAGGGAATTTTATAGCTTTAAGTGCCTACATCAAAAAAAAAAAGGAAAATATTCATATGAAAATCTAAAAATGCATCTTAAAGAACTAGAAAAATAAGCATACCAAACCCCAAATTAGTAGAAGAAAAGAAATAACAAAGATCATAGCAGACATAAATATAATTTAAATGAAAAACAATGGAAAGTTTAATGAAACAAAAAGCTGGTTTTTTAAAAAGTTAAAACTGACCAACTTTTAGCCAGGCTAACTAAGAAAAAAAGAGAGAAGATCCAAAAAAATAAGATAAGAAATGAAAAAAGAGACATTGCAACTAACACTGTAGAAATTCAAAGGATCATTAGTGTCTAATATGAGCAACCATATGCCAATAAATTGAAAAACCCAGAAGAAATGGACAAATTCCTAGATACATACAAACTACTAAGAGTGAACCAGGAAGAAAACCAAAACCTGAACAGACCAGTAACAAGTAGTAAGAGTAAAGTCATAAAAAAATGTCTCCCACTAAAGGAAATCCCATGGTCTGCTGGCTTCACTGCTGAATTCTAGCAAACATTTAAAGAAGAACTAATACCAGTGCTACTCAAACTTCCAGAAAATAGAGATGAGGGAACAACTTCCAAACTCATTCTACAAGGCCAGTATACCAAAACCAGACAAAGAGACATTAATAAAAAAGACAAAAAAAGTAAAGTCAAGAAAGAAAACTACAGGCCAATATCCCTGATGAATATTGATTCAAAATTCCTCAATAAAATACTAGCAAATCAAATTCAACAACACAGTAAAAACATCATTCATCATGATCAAGTGAGATTTATCCCTGGGATAGAATGAAGGATAAAAACCATATGAGTTTAGCACTGGTGATTAGCCTCGAAAAAAATCACATGATTATTACAATTGAGGCTGAAAGAGCATTTGATAAAATTCAACATCCTTTCATGATAAAAAACCATCAAAAATTGGGGATAGAAGGAATATACTTCAACATAGCAAAAGCCCTAAATGACAGACCCACAACTAGTATCATACAGATGGGGAAAAACCGAAAGCCTTTTCTCTAAGATCTGTAACATGACAAAGATGCCCCCTGTCACCACTGTTACTCAACATAGTATTGGAAGTCCTAGTTAGAGCAATCAGACAGGAATAATATATAAAGGGCATCCAAAATGGAAAGGAGAAAGTCAAATTATCCTTGTTGGCAGATGAAATAATCTTATATTTGGAAAAAGATAAAAACTCCACAAGAAAACTATTTGAACAGATAAACAAATTCATTAAATTTGCAGGATACAAAATCAACATATAAAAATGTAGCATTTCTATATGCCAACAGTGAACAATGTGAAAAGGAAATTAAAACTTAATCCCATTTACAATAGCCACACATAAAATTAAATATCTAGGAATTCACTGGGGGAGTGAAATATTTTTATAATAAAAACTATAAAAGACTAATGAAAGTAATTAAAGAGAACACCAAAAAAAGGGAAAATATTCCATGTTAATGGATTGGAAGAAATCAATACTGTTAAGATGTCCATACTATCCAAAGCAACCTACAGGATCAATGCAATCCTTATCAAAATACCAATGACATTCTTCACTGATATGGAAAAAACTATCCTAAAATTTATATGGAACCACAAAAGACCCAGAATAGCCAAAGCTATCCTAAGGAAAAAGAACAAAACTGGATGAATCACATTACCTGACTTCAAATTATACTATAGAGCTCTCATAACCAAAATAGCATGGTACTGACATAAAAACACACATACATAGACCAATAGAACAAATAGAGAACCCAGAGACAAATTCACATACCTACAGTGAACTCATTTTCAACAAAAGTACCAAGAACATACACTGGAAAAAAGACAACGGTGCTTCAAGAAATGGTTCCAGAAAAACTTGTTGTCCATATGTGGAAGAATGAAACTAGACCCCTGTCTCTAGCCCATATACAACAAAATAATCAAAATGGATTAAAGACTTGAATCTAAAACCTCAAACTGTGAAACAATCACAAGGAAAAACATTGAGGAAAAAATCCATTGGTCTGGGCAAAAATTTTTTGAACGATACCCGAGAAGGACAGGCAACCAATGCAAAAACGGACAAATGGGATCACATAAGTCAAAAAGCCTCTGAACAGGAAAGGATGCAATCAACAAAGTGAGAGGCAACCCACCAAATGGAAGAAAATATTTGCAAACTACCCACTTGATAAGAGATTAATAACCAGAATATGTAAGGAGCTCAAACAACTCTATAGGAAAAACATCTAATAATATGATCAAAAATGGGCAAAAGTCTGAATAGATATTTCTCAAAAGAAGACATACAAATGCCAAGCAGTCATATGAAAAGGTGCTCAACATCACTGATCATCAAAGAAAGGCAAATCAAAACTACAATGGGATATTATCTTATCCCACTTAAAATGGCTTATATTCAAAAGACAGACAATAACAAATGCTGGCAAAAATGTGCAGAAAAGGGATCCCTTGTACACTGTTGGTGGTAACATAAATTAGTACGATTACTATGGAGAACAGTTTGGAGGTCCCTTAAAATCTAAAAATTGAGCTACCATGTGATTCAGCAATCTCACTGCTGGGTATATGTGCAAAGGAAAGGAAACCAGTATATTGAAGAGATATCTGCACTCCTATGTTTGTCGCAGCACTGTTTGTCTACAATAGTTAAGATTTGGAAGCAACCTAAGTATCCACCAACAGATGATTAGATAAAGAAAATGTGGTCCCTATGAAAAATGGAGTACTATTCATAAAAAGAATGAGATCCAGTCATTTGCAACAACATGAATAGAACTAGAGATCATTATGTTAAGTAAATTAAGCCAGGCATATAAAGACTAATGTCACATGTTCTTATTTATTTGTGGGATCTAAAAAAAAAATTGAACTAATTGACATAGAGAGTAGAAAGATGGTTACCAGATGCTGGTAAAGGTATTGGGGGTTAGTGAAGATGAGTAATGGGTACAAAAAAATACACAGAATGAATAAGACCTACTATTTCATAGCACAATAGGGTGACTATAGTCAATAATTTCATTGTACATTTTAAAATAACTTAAAGAGTGCAATTGGATTGATTATAACTCAAAAAATGAATGCTTGAGGAAATGGATACCCTATTCTCCATGATATAGTTATTTCACATTGTATTCATGTATCCAAACATCTCATGTACCCCATAAATATATAAACCTAATATGTACTCACAAAAATTATAAACAACAACAACAAACAGTTAAATATGAACAAGCTGATGTGGTTTGATTGTGTCCCCACCCAAATCTCATATTGTGTTGTAGCTACCATAATCCCCACACGTTGTGGGAGGGACCTCATGGGAGGTAATTGAATCATGGTGGGGCAGGGGATTCCCTGTGCTGTTCTTGTAATAGTTAATAAGTCTCATCAGATCTGATGATTTTATAAAGGGCAATTCTCCTGCACATACTCTCTTGCCTGCCACCATGTAAGACATGCATTTTCTCCTCATTTGCCTTCCACCATGACTGTGAGGCCTCCCCAGACATGTGGAATTGTGAGTCCATTAAATGTCTATATTTTTGATAAATTACCCAGTCTCAAGTATTTCTTTATAGCAGTATGAAAGTGAACTAATACAGTAACTTAGTGCTGGTAGAGTGCAGTGCTGCTACTAAGATATCCTAAAATATGGAAGCCACTTTGGAACTGGGTAACAGGCAGAGGTTGGAACAGTTGGGAGGGTTCAGAAGAAGATGGGAAGATGTGAGAAAGTTTGGAGCTTCCTAGAGATGTGTTGAATGGTTTTGACCAAAAGTCCAGGCTGAGGTAGTCACAGATGAAGATGAAGAACTTATTGGAAACTGGAGCAGACGGGACTTTTGTTATGCTTTGGCAAAGAGACTGGTGGAATTTTATCCCTTCCCTAGAGATTTGTGGAATTTCGAACTTGAGGGAGATGACTTAGGGTATCTGGCAGAAGAAATTTCTAAGCAGCAAAGCATTCAAGAAGAAGCAGAGAATAAATGTTTGAAAAATTTTTAGCCTGATGATGAGATAGGAAATCAAACCTCATTTTCTGGGGAGAAATTAAAGCCAGCTGCAGAAATTTGCATGAATAATGAGGAGTCAAATGTTAACTACCAAGGCAATGGGAAATATGTCTTCAGAGCATGTCAGAGACCTTTACAGCTGCCCCTTCCATCACAGACCTGGAGGTCTAGGAGAGAAAAATGGTTTCAGGGGCTGGGCCCAAGGTCCCTCTGCTCTATGCAGCCTCAGGACACGGTGCCTTTATCCCAGCTGCTTCAGCTCCAGTGGTGGCTAAAAGGGACCAAGGTACAGCTCAGGCCATTGCTTCAGAGGGTGCAGGCCCCAAGCCTTGGTGGCTTACATGTGGTGTTGAGCCTGTGGGTGCACAGAAGTCAATAATTGAGGTTTGGGGACCTCTGCCTAAATTTCATAGGATGTATGGAAACACCTGGATGTCCAGGCCAATGTATGCTACAGGGAAGGAGCCCTCATGGAGAACTTCTAGTAGGGCAGTGTGGAAGAAAAATGTGGGGTGGGAGCCCCCACACAAAGTCCACACCAGGGCACTGCCTAGTAGAGATGTGAGGTCATTGTCCTTCAGAGCTCAGAATGGTAGACCAACTGACAGCTTACACTGTGCACCTGAAAAAAATTCAGACACTCAATGCCAGCCCGTGAAAGCAGCCTTGAGGGAGGCTGTACCCTGCAAAACTACAGGGTCAGAGCTGCCCAAGACAATGGGAACTCCTCTTGCATCAGCATGACCTGAATGTGAGACATGGAGTCAAATGAGATAATTTTGGAACTTTAAAATTTGACTGCTCTGCTGTAGCCCCTCTATTTTGGTCAATTTCTCCCATTTGGAATGGGTGTATTTACCCAGTGCCTCTGCCCCTAGTGTATTTAGGAAATGACTAACTTACTTTTGATTTTACGGGCTCATAATCTGAAGGGATTTGATTTGTCTCAGGTGAGACTTTGGATTTTTGAGTTAATGCTGAAATGAGTTAAGATTTGAGGGGACTATTGGGAAGGCATGATTGGTTTTTAAATGTGAGAACATGAGATTTGGGAGGAGCTGGGGCAGAATGATATGGTTTGTTTGTGCCCACATTCAAATTTCATTTTGAATTGTAGCTCCCATAATCCCCACCTGTCGTGGGAGGGTCCCAGTGGGAGGTAATTGAATTATGGGGGTGGTTACCCTCATGCTACTGTTCTTGTGATAGTGAGTGAGTTGTCACCAGATCTGATGGTTTTATAGGACTTTCCTCCTCTTGCTCTGCACTTCTCCTTGCTGCTACCATGTGAAGAATGACGTATTTGCTTCCCCTTCCACCATCATTGAAAGTTTCCTGAGGCCTCCCCAGCTCTGTGGAACTGTGAGTCAGTTAAACCTCTTTCCTTTATAAACTACCCAATTTTGGGTATGTCCTTATAACAGCATGAGAATGGACCAATACAGCGACTAAGTCACCAAAAGCAATTGCAACAAAGCCAAAAATGGACAAATAGGACCTAATTAAACCAAAGAGCTTCTGCACATCAAAAGAAATTATCAGCAGAGTAAACAGACAACCTACACAATGGGAAAAAATATTTACAAACTATGCCTCTGACAAAGGTCTAATATCCAGAATCTGTAAGGAACTTAAATGACTGAAAAAGCTAAATATCCACATCAAAATATGGGCAAAATACATGAACAGACACTTCTGAAAATAAGACATACAAGTGGCTAGCAAACATATGAACAAATACTTATCTCTAGTCATCAGAGAAATTCAAATGAAAACCACAATGAGATACCATCTCATATCAGTCAGAACGGCTATGATAATAAGGTCAAAATAAAAGATATTGGTGAGGCTATGGAGAAAATGAAACACTTATACACTGTTGGTGGGAAGCCACTGTAGAAAGCAGTTTGTAGATTTCTCGAAGAACTCAGAATTACCATTCAACCTAGCAATCCCATTTCATTATATATATATATATATATATATATATAAAGTTATGCCAAAAAGACACATATGAATTTGCACGTTCATTGAAGCACTATTCACAATAATAAAGTCATGAAGTCGACCTAGGTGCTGAGCAATGGTGGATTGGATAAAGAAAATGGTTTACAGACAGGGAGTGGTGGCTCATGCCTGTAATCCCAGCACTTTGGGAGGCTGAGATGGGCAGATCGTGAGGTCAGGAGATCAAGACTATCCTGGCCAACATGGTGAAACCCCATCTTTATTAAAAATACAAAAATTAGCTGGGCATGGTGGTGCGTGTCTAAATCCCAGCTACTCGGGAGGCTGAGAGGAGAATCGCTTGAACCAGAGAATCACCAGCCATTACACTCCAGCCTGGTGACAGAGAGAGACTCTATCTCAAAAAAAAAAAAAAAAAAAAAAAAAAAAAAAAGAAAAGAAAAGAAAAAGGAAAAAGAAAAGAAAAGAGAAAGAAAAGAAGATGGGTTACATATACACCTAGGAATGCTACACAGCCACACACACACACACACACACACACACACACACACACACACACATCATGTCCTTTGCAGCAACATGGGTGCACCTGGAGGTCATTATCTTAAGTGAACTTACACAGGAACAGAAAATCAAATACAGCATGTTCTCACTTATAAGTGGGAGCTAAACACTGGGTACTCATGGACATAAAGATGGCAACAAATAGACACTGAGGTCTGCAAGAAGTGGGGTGGGCAAGGGGGCAAAAGTTGAAAAACTAACTGTTGGGTACCATGATTAGTACCTGGGTAAAGGGATCATTTGTACTCTAAACCTCAGCATCACACAATATACCCAGGTAACAAATTCACTCATGTATGTCCTGAATCAAAAATAAAAATTGGAAACTACCAAAACAAAAACAAAGTCCTTCTTTTGTTTTCTGGTACACTCCTTCATTTTATACCAGAGGCTGCTGTTTCTAAACTGTTCACCGGAATAAGGTTTCTTTCCTTCGGATTCCTTTTTCAGATTACTTTTGTTCACAGGAGAGTAATGTGTAGTGGCTGGAAACAAGGAGACAATAGGTATTTTAGAGGGGAAAAAAAAAGTTCATTTAATGAGCTCCATGGATCGTTAGAGACCAGGGAACTCTGTATGTCCTCACATTACAATGCATTGTTGGTGATGAAGACGAGAAAAGAGGGAGTGAGGGTGTGAGGGTTACCAGCTATGATTTATTGTCACTATCACAATTTCACCCAAAGCTGGCCATTCCCAGGTTCATTTGATATGACTGGAGATTGATGCTTTGTCAAATGAAAAGTAATCTCACCTGGCAACTGTAAATATTTCTATTAATTATTAAATTATTTTTTAAGAAAATAGTATCACTTTGACAAATTTTACCTCAATATGTTTGCTTCTGCAAAGCTAAATTATCTCAGGATAACCACTTACTCTTTGATGTTATTTGACTTTACAAGGACAAGAAAAAGGATATTCTATATCTCAAAAAAATATATGTATTATCCCTCTATTCTCACTGGGCAAGAAGAATAAATAGGTGATTTTTTGGTGGAATATCCTTGTCCAAACTTCCTTATATTGTCTGGAAGCCCCAATATGGATTATATTTTTAATGAATTTATCCTCTTTGGGGAAAAATAGAAATAACACAACTGTAACTTATTATTTTCAAATCAGTCTGACACATAATCATCATTTTTTCAGAGTTCCAATAGGAAATCTTTGTCCAAAATTTGTATCAGCTCATAATTTTTGTATCAACAAACAAAATCAATAGATTGATTTGAACTCTTCAAAAATGATTTCAATAAATTGTGGTTAAATGCTATATCTGTAAATGATTTCTGACCCTGGAGATGTTAGAAAGTGCTTACAGTATTTCTCCTCTTTTCAAACAGAACTGGGGCCTCAGCAAAACTTTTTGTGTTCTGCTGACTTCAGACTGGTTGGGGATGGAACTCCAAATTTGTTCTGACATGCTATAAAAGGAATTTTATGAGCATAGGGCTAAAACCAATTTTGTAGTATGTTAATTATGTCCAATGTTATTTTAAATAGAAGTTTTCAAATGTAAAACTATATGAAAATATTTTTAGAGAGCTCTGTTCTTGGTTCTGAAACTTCTGCATATCATATGTCTTGTACACAACATCAGCCCCAAGAGAGAAAAGCACACAAAGAAATAAGTCAGATAAACAAGGTTCAAACTAGACAAATTCCTGTATGATTTTCTAAACCTTTCTTGTCAAGCTGAAGCTTCCAAATCCTAGGACAGTAACACACATTTCTCTAGTCCTGACAATAAAGAGCATGTCTCCTTTCTTGGATGTAAGAAAGTCTAGAGTGATATTTAGGTGACAATAATGTGTGGTGAAGAGTGAGCCCAGCAGGCATGCTCACAATGACAAAATTGTATTGATCATATTTTAATCCAGTACATTGCTCCACTATTAACTGGCAAATAAATGATATAGTTTGCTTTCTAGACATACTCCAGGAAGGCCAGAGAAACTGGATTATTATCCATATTGAATAGTCCACTGGTGAAATTCTTGCAGGGTATACCAAAATGGATCAAGAATATGATCTTTACATATTATATCCTTCACATGGAACCAAAAAAAAAAAAACCCATCTGGGCTGCAAGGCTCCATTAGAAGAGAAATGTGGCATGACACTGTGTGACAATTGCTGGTCCCTGTCCCACATCTTCTTAGAGGGCTGGAGCCCAGTGTGGGACACAGACAAATTATGAGTTGAGGTAAAGGCCTCCTCTTAGGTGTGCATGTGCTTATTACACATATGCCACTGTGCTGAGTACCCTATGGGCAACAGGAAAGAATGAGAAAACATGATATCTCAACAATAAGGAGGCACACGGGCTAGAATGCAAGCTGTGGAATCACACAGCCCGAGTTCAAAGCCACAGGCAGACAACAGTGAAAGTCTGGGGGCACAGCACAGGTGAGCATGACTAATTCCTAAGTCAGCCCTCTCACTTTGTGGATGGAAGCAATGCTCACATCCATGGCATAGACAAGGTCTGGGGGACTCAAAGGTTACCGACAGCAAGGAGAATAGGCAGCACGTGGATGAGTGTGGATAATTCCCATTCCCTAAGCCTCCCTGTTAACATGGGTGAAAAGCCACATTGGCACCCATGGGTGGTACCCTGCTGAGATTGCCAGGACATGGGAATATGAGGACAGAAGAAGGAAAGAGGATGCCTCTTCTTTCTCTCCCTCACATACCCTAGGTATTCACTAGGAAGAGAAAGGAACTAGGGTCATCTTGTCCCCCTCTTTCTAGATGACTCACCGATCATCTTCAGTCTATACTTCTCTCAAATGCCTCCTGAATCATTGGGACTTCTTCAAAAAAAAAAAAAAAAAAAAAAAGTCTTTATTTTCCTTTTTCCTCCTCTGTCCTCTCTTCACGGATGGGTAATTGTGTTCCTGTACCACAGGACGCTCTGCTTGGATGGATCCCCCAAACCAGGAAAAGTTAATTTCCTTAAACCTTGAACTGCTTGACTTAAAACTGAAGTCAGGGGAAGGGAATCCAGAAGCCTAATGTGCTGGGAAAAGGGTAAAAGGTTTTTTTTTTTTCTACCAGACTTCTGGTCTCCCTCTCCCTGTGCAAATTGGTTGAATGAATGTTAAAATCACTGTTTATATTCTCTATAAAGTTCTGATTAATGAAAAAAATGATTTGTGAGGCTAGTCTCATGCTGTAGCTAATCTGATGTGCTTTGTGTGTCTTTCTGTATGATTCTGTCATAAAGAGGGGTACCTAAGGTAGAATGTGAGCCTAGGACCCCATAAGCCCACTGTTCAAGCTGGCTGAGCAAACTGGTCAGTAACAAACTTTGCTGCTGGTCTCCATCTTGTTTTATACCCTTGGAAGCTTGACCTTGTAACTACACGGCAGTACTTTCTTTTGGTCTCTGCCTTTTTTACAATGGCAGCCTGGGTTCAATCCTGGATTAGGGAATGAGTGCTTTCTGATTAATATCTGTGGGACTTTTACCATTTGCTGATTCCCCCTCCATGAACAACTTCTAGCTTTTTTTCTTAAATCGTCCTTTCTCTGAGCTACCATTAAAGATTCTAGGTTTTGTAAAAACTGCTTAGCACCTCTTTGGAAATACCTTGTACACTTGTCGTTAACTCATACCTTAGTTGAGGCTTGTTGGTTTCACCTGTGAGGTTACTTTTGGTAAAGTTTAAAAGCTAGAAATATTGGCAATTTGGTGTGGCTAAAGTCAGGTAATAAGGGATTTAAAAGGATTTTCTTAAAGAGATCTATGGTTAGAAGTCAGCTGAATTAAAAGCAGATATCTAAGCCATAGGTATAGTTAAAAGGCCTGTATGTTCTTCTTTTCATGGATCTTGTTTTTCTGGAAAAAGATTTTTTTCTCAGTTGACCTAATTATTTTTCTCCGTTTTGTCTTGGCCACTCTTACTGCACACATGAGAGGCGCTAATATAACTTCTTACAGCCTGGGACTCCTTGGAAGGAGCCATGGAACACATTTTGAAAAACAAACAAACAAACACCTCTGTTTTCCTCATGGAACCCCGGAAACTAAAAGTGAATACATCCCCCTCAAAATCTGTTGTTGTCTTCCAGCTATGCCTGTTTATTAGGCCCTAGAAACTGCATGTTTTCCTAGCACTGTTTCTTGAAGGGCGCCACCCAGAGGCCAGTAGTCCAATTAGGAGATTGGCAAATGAAAAATCTTGCAACTACTGGATCTTCTTCTGTCCGTGTAATCATATATGTGTTATGCATGTGATGTTTATAAAAAACAGAACTCTGATTAATTGGCTTAAAAATAAGTGTTTACATATGTATCCTTGTGCCATGTTGGTGTGCTGCACCCATCAACTCGTCAGCACCCATCAATTCGTCATTTATATCAGGTATAACTCCCAATGCAATCCTTCCCCCCTCCCCCCTCCCCATGATAGGCCCCGATGTGTGACGTTCCCCTTCCGGAGTCCAAGTGATATCATTGTTCAGTTCCCACCTATGAGTGAGAACATGCGGTGTTTGGTTTTCTGTTCTTGTGATAGTTTGCTAAGAATGATGGTTTCCAGCTGCATGTACCCTAGAACTTAAAGTATAATAAAAAAAAAATAAAATAAAAAATAAAAAATAAAAAAAATAAATAAAAAAAATAAAGGGATTTTACTGAAAAAAAAATAAGTGTTTAGATCTAATATTTTTTGAAGGAAACATAAAAGCCATAATACCTTTTCATTCACATGACTTTAATCTTTGAGAAATAAAAACAGTTTTGAAGATAAATAGTAAAAAAAAAAGTCTTCAAAATGTAAATGTGTGGTCTAAATCATGCAAGTCAGATATGAGGTTTGCTAAATGTCGTAAGGTTATAAACTGCTTCTTTGGCTTTTGAGAACTGTTTGACTTGCCTACTTTGCAACTTAATAAGGCCTGGGTACCTGTGGAATTTAATCACACCCTTAACTATGCTGAAAAGACTCAGACTTTATCTGTACCTAGTACCTAATTAAAACAACTTACCAGGCTTTACACTAAAACTAAAAATTGCTTAGATTTGCCATTATAACATGTAATTGAGACTACTGAAACTATTTACATGCAAGATGTGTAAGGAAAGTAAAACGTGTTTTTGGTAAAAGATTATAGGAATGCATGGGAATGTAAATTTTTGTTTAGTTTAGAGGGTTAAAGGTTGTTTTAAATTAGATTAAGATAAACCTAAAGGCTTAAACAAGTGGTGGAAGGTTTGTAAAAATTTATCTTGCAAAAGAAATTCTGTGTGTGAACATATTGACTAAATTCAAAAGGGTATTATATAGTTTTTCTGTAAATTGAGCATTGAAATAAAAGCACAACAAGGTTTTCCTAAGGTACCAATCTGCTCTTTAGCAGAAATTTATAAAGGTTTATAAGAGATTTATAAGAATCTCACCTCATGATCAAACTGGTTAATATTGAATAGAATTATCTCTAAGGTTATCTATAAGCTTTCATTAAAAGTTAGTTTGAACATTAATAGTAGACTAATGAAAGGGTAAAATTTGGCTTTCTCTCTCCTGAACAAGATTTTCATGTAATATCAAAGACAGATTGCTTGGAAAGCTAACTCTTACCAATTAATAAGCAAAGGTTTTTGCCTTCTTTTAAATTTTTGAGTCATCATTTTGTCTAATTAAATATTGGCTAAAACTTACGATAATCTGGAATGCTGTGTCATAATATCAAGTGTTGTAAACCTTAACCTGTTTGATATGCTTCCCGAAATCAAACTTCAGCTTCCAAAATTGACTTTTCTGACCCCTAACTTTTAGATACTACAGAGGGTCCATGGAGCATCCAAAAGAGAGTTAGACAGGTTTATATTACGTGTTCAGTCATGTGGGATTGACAAAATAAAAATAATGTTTAACCTTCTCCAGGTTATATTTCAGTGAATAATGTTAATATATGTTCCAAAATTATATGGTATTTCTAAAATTCTAATGTATATGCTATCAATAATAATTAAGGTTATTATATTAAGTGATTGTACACCACAGAAATAACCAAATTTCTTTGCGAATTTTGTTTTTGACTATAGCTACCCTGGATATTTTGTCATTCATAGACAATTGTTTTCTTGCTTTCATCCTTTTCAAAAGATGCTTTATAGTCAGCTACAGGACTTTGATAGATGCTCTCAAATGCAGATTTCTGATATATTTGGAAACTGTGACATTCAAATTAGGGAAAAACATACAGGAATCATGAAGAGGTGAAATGTTAATGAATATCAAGCAGAACAAGAGTTAACTGAATGGACTGAACTAACAGAAAACTGAAGTAATCTTTTTTAACTTTTTCTTAAAACATTGCTGATCCTTGTTTTGCTTTTCAGAGCCAAGGAAACTTCTGTGCTATCTACTGCTTTTAACAATTGAGTAAGGTATACTTCTGTGAACAAAATTTGGAGCATATTTGTTTCTTTCTGCCTTGTTTCTCTAGAATTTGGAAATATTTGTGAGTATTCTTAACTTATGGCAATATAGGTGTATCAGTGCAACAAGTATTCATTTTATTTTGCAACAGGACACAATTAGAGAAACTGATAATTTTATCAAGGCTTTGACTGGAAGAGTGTGCTTCCTTTTAAGGAATCAAGCTTGACTTGCAGAGCCAATAAAAGCCCCTTGGGAAAAGTGGCCTCATTCCTTATCTACACAGTCCCCATACAGGGTTCCTAATCTGTGCTGAGTAAAGAATGCCACTTTCTAACAGGTCCAGGAGCCCCATGTTCTTGGGACTTCAAGAAAGGATGAATTTACCCAACTCATAGGTGTCTGAGGGTACAAACCCATGGCTTGGCTCAGCTTTAAAAGGTCTTATCTGAGATTCTTTGTGGTAAAGAGTTCCATCAAAGCCAATTTAAAAAGCCCATGTGAAAAAAATATTATTATTACTGTACTTTATGCAAATAATCAGGCCCAGTATAAGACTACAGTTTATTTTGTAAACAACTCAGTCTTATCATAATTTGTTTTTGACAAAAATGAGGACTGGAGAGAGAAGAATGATATTTCCAAACTTATCATACACTTGTCATTAAATTCTAATCTCATTAGTTGCTTTTAGATTTTGCTTACATTTTAGACTAACCCTGCTTATTCCTGTGAACCAACCAGCAATCTCCAGATGAAACAAAAGGGATAGGAAATGTAAAAATGTGGATCAATATTCTAGTTCTGGGTAAATATCCTGCAAATCCTGCCAGGTGATAGGAGTAAATAGGGTGCCTATAACCCAGAGGTTTATTTATTTGGGAAAATAAGATCAAGGGAGCTAACCAAAGTCAAGCCCCATGCACCCAAATCTTAGCAGGCATAACTATAGTCACTAGTTATCTGGATGTGTCAGCAGCCTTGGGTTTTTTTAGCTGTCCTTACCCCCTTGTTTCATTTTGATATATGTCATCTAATAACCTGAATTGTTTCTTCTTGCTTAGAGGCCATTAAACCTCAAATAGTGATGCAAATGGAACCATGCATGGATGCGCCATTCTTCTGGGGACCTTTAAACCAACCTCAGGAGGAGCCCTAACTTCTGCTTTCCCAAAACAGTGCCCCCTGTCAGCAGGACACAAGTAAGAGCAGTCATCGTCCACTTTCTTCAATAGCAATTGGGGTCTCCACTCCCAAAGGGAGAACGAGAGGAGTTAGCCAGCTTGCTTTAGGCAGATAGTAAGGGAAGAGGCCCCAGAGAACCTCTGACCCCACCACCCACAAGTGCTTACACCAGATGTTTTGTGCAGATAAGGGAACTTGCATAGGGGGCTTGCCTAAACATGCCCACAGTGGAAAACTCGTTCCTTAAAACATGCACAACAAGGGAAATAAATCAATATGGAGCATCTCAGACTAATGGTCTGCATGCACACTGGAAGGATGGGGTGAAGCTGCCATAAATTCATGCCTTAAGCCCTGATATTCAGCTGTGAAGGGGGCAACTGGCAACCTGCTTTCAGGACACCTCTCTTTGCTGAGAGCTTTCCTTTCACTTAATAAAATTTACTCCACTCAGTCTCTGGTGTCCGTGCACCTAAACACATCTGCCCACCAGAACTTGCAGCTTCCTTCAGACTCTCAGGTCATTGGTAGAGACACCACTTCTCCTCCTAAGGCTATTGTGTTCAGAACCTCTCCAAGCTCCAGGAGAAGAGCTCTCCCAGTTTTTCAAACTAATGGCAGTGCACAGCAGAGGCCCCCCCAGTAATACTCAACCTACATCTACCCAGCTACATTTATATTCCGCAGCCTGACCCCTCAGCACAAATTTGGGGCCCCTGTTTTGGCCAAGGGAAACTGCAGCACCTGTCCCTGCTGTCTCTCCACCTGCAGAAACTTCAGACTCTCTGTGCCTGGCCACCTTCACTTCCTAGGTCCCAGCTCCTCCTCCCATCCCTGACTTGGGAATTGCCTCAGCCCAAATCTCCACCAGTTTGCCTGCACAGCCAGTCATGGGACTAATGACAACTTCTAACCACACTGTAAATCTGGGAGCCACTGCTCTACTCACTTTGGGGGCCCCGATGGGCAGTAGTGGAAAGCTTTTCTCCCCAGTATCTCTGTTATGCTGCGCCATCATCCATTCCATCATCCATCCTACCATTGACAGCAGTGCTCTGGATACCACCCCTTATTCAAAAGCTGTCATCTTCTAGTCTGCTACTGTCTCATGGAAGAAGTACAACCTATTTCATATAGGACTCCCTGGTTCTGGGAACACACAACCCAGTGGGAACATTGCCTCAGTTCACATCTCTACCAGTTTGTCTACGCAGTCAGTCATAGGACCAACTGCAACTGTAGTATGGGAGCCACGGCTAAGCTCACACTGGGGGCCCCTGATGAGCACAGTGGAAAGCCTCTCTCCCCAGTACCTCTGTTATTCTGAGCCTTGCCATTATGGCTCCTCCAGACACCTGTAGTTTAGGGAGCATCACATCTGCAACATCATCATTCATTCCTACCATTGACAGCGGTGCTGTGGTTACCACCCCTTATTCAAAACGATGATGGATGATGATGCTGCAGACCTTTCAGTCTGTTCTGTCTTAAGGAAGATGCCTAGTTAATCTTACCTGGGGTTCCGTAGTCCTGGGAACCCAAAGCAACATTGCCTCAGCCTACGACTCTACCAGTTTGTCTGCACAGTTAGTCATAGGAAAAACCGACTTCCTGCCATGCTGTACAGGATTCATCTACCAGCCTATATTTGGGGCTTCTCATGGGCAGGACAAGTCAGACCATTCTTTTATTCTGGAAAACCCTGCAACCCCAGCACCAGTTATAGGCCTAAGGTTTCCTTGCAGCACAGCCACCCAGTGGCAGCATAGTGGCAGCAGATCTCACTGGTGTGGCATCACCATATTCTGCATTTGACCTGCCTGTCAAATGCATCCAGACATGATTAGAAACCCAAGTGCCTTCCCCACTGGCAAAGCCAAGTCTTCCACATTTAGATTTACCACCGGGATGCTTGACACTGGGGACAATAACCTCAATGGTTTGCAATTCTACTCTAGGCCTACTGCAGACTATCAGACCTAGAGCCCCTACAGATAGTGGAAACATTGGGGTTGGTATGTCTGCCTCAGGCCCCAGTTATACATCAGGAACACTGGAAGCTACTCCAGGATGGAGGGGAACACTCAGCACCAATTCTGTCTCCATTTTTTGGGGGGTAGCCTGGGCCCACCTGCCCAGGACGTGGACTGTGGTATGGTAGGGGATAGCAGCAAACCCATGGTTGGAGTCTCTGGTACTCCTGTTTTCAATCAAGGCACCTGGAGTAGACATAGATAGAAGAAAAGTTTAACACTTAGAGGGCCTACCACCATAAACAAGAGACATGTGTTAGGAGACGTGTCTCTTTTTAACCTGGATAAGAGCACCTGGGGCTCACCTGGCCACACATCAGTTGTGGTCACAAACACTGGCACTATCCCTGCTTATTCCACCTTCATGCCAAGTACCTGGCATGCATTGCTCCAGGAACCAGGTGTTGCACCCAGAGGGACAACTACATCCCCATTGTTGGAGACCCTTGGGCTCCCTTTATTCATCAGTCTATGGTGGGTCTGATGATGCATCTGCAGTGAATGCCACCATAGCTATAATGAGAGGCCTTCATGTGCTGGCACAGCAGCCAAGCACCCAAGGCCGACCTGGACAAAGAACAGATGGTGCAATGGGGGACAGCACCACAAATGCTGTGAGTGGCCACATTTATGGTCCCCCATTCACAAAGAGCACCTGAGGCCCACCTGGTACACACAGGTGCTGTGATGACGGACAAATAAGAAGCAAGTCTCCCTCATGTGATCTTTGAAGGAACTTTCTCCCTAGAGGAAGGGGCTCAGTCCCTTTAAGTTAAACTTAAGTTTCTGTCTCCCTTTAGAAGACAGAGGCCCAAAACCTCAATGTGTGTGTGTGTGTGTGTGTGTGTGTGTGTGTGTGTGTGTGTGTTTTGGAGGGCATGAGGCCCCTGTGGAGAGTAGAAGAAAGAAGAAACCAGCATGTGTCAGCTGTGCTCTCCGTGGCTTGACTGTTAACCTGGCTGCCCCAAGTCCCCAGCCAGTTCTCTAATCTTTGACCTGCCAGGACTCTCACTGCTATTTACAGGTGCTACTTTCCCCCTTGCCCATTTCCTCAACGGGCCCATATCTTTCCCCATTGTGTGTATCAAAACCTTGTTTTTGCTAATGTGCCACTGCTCATGTGTCTTTCCTCTTTGACTCAACTGTGGAAAAAGAATTCACTTGCATGAGGGGTGATGTATTGAGACAGACTTTGTGCAAAACTTTCTGTGTCTCAGGGAATAGGATCTGGAAGCAACTACCCTTTCTGAATTCACGTGCTGATGCCTCTGTGTGAAGTTTGAGCATCAGGGATGACAATGCAGTGGGACATGACTTTCATACTGGAGAGATATCAGGTGGCTAGCCCTTGCCTCTACCCTCTGTTTGTCTCTCCAACCACTCTGACTTAATTGGAGTTCATATCCACCCAAATGTGTGTTAGGATACTGCACTTTCTGATTCTCATTTTTAAAACTGTTTAAATGTCTTGTGTGTGTGTGTTTTTGTTTAATTTAGACTTAGACATGTCATCCTTACAGATTCCCACTTCACCCAGAGAGGTTGGGCTTGGCATCCAGCTTCTTGCATGTAGATGAAGCAAGAAAGGAAGCATTCATGCCTACTCTGTAATTATTGAAAATTGGTGTTTACTTAGAATTTATCATGCTGCTTAAAATGATCAGAAAAGATTGTCTTTAATAACTGCACTGCCTCTAGTGTAAATCACTAAGATATCAAATCTCAAGAGTTACAAATACACCCAGATCTGGCTGACCCTAGCATTCTTCTAGGTCTCCACTAGAGTGAATTACTGAAAATACAATCTTTTCTAAGCTATTTCACAATCCAGGAGAACCATCTCAAGATGGTTCTAGCATCTCAATCTTCTAGCATATTAAATATTTGCTAGTGATGACTTTATAGTAAACTCTGTGCTAGGCCCTGGAGATACAGAGTTGAGACATCTCTTGTCCCAGAAAATTCACAATGTAGCGAAGAAGGCAGATGACTAAACCAAAATTTCAACTAGGTAGGTAGGTGCTGAGATAATGGGAGCAGGTAAGAAGAATATTAAATACTTCTGGGGGTAATGAAACATGAAATGCCCCTACAAGTAGGAAAAGGGAATAGTTAAGTGGAGAACCACTTCTAGGTTAAAGGATCACTTCCAGGTTAAATCCATAGAATTGAAAAGTTAGGGAAAGAATGGAGATGACCAGCCAATGGGACACCAGACAGGTGGCCAGGTGTGGCTGAAGAGTGAAACCAAAGCTGGGAGATGCACCTGCAGTGTTCAACAACAGCAAAATGAATACAAACTTAAACACCACAGTGGGGCACCCATCCATTATTCTGAAAGCATGAGAAGTCATGAAGGAATTGTAAGCAAAAACATGACAAGATTATATGTAGAGTTTTTTTTTTTTTTGAGATGGAGTCTTGCTCTGTCACCCAGGCTGGAGTGCAGTGGCAGGATCTCGGCTCACTGCAAGCTGCGCCTCCTGGGTTCACGCCATTCTCCTGCCTCAGCCTCCCGAGTAGCTGGGACTACAGGCTCCCACCACCACACCCAGCTAAATTTTTTGTATTTTTAGTAGAGACGGGATTTCACCGCGTTAGCCAGGATGGTCTCAATCTCCTGACCTCGTGATCTGCCCTCCTTGGCCTCCCAAAGTTCTGGGATTACAGGCATGAGCCACCACGCCCAGCCGATTATATGTAGATTTTAGAAACCTCTCTGTGACTGTGTGAGAAAGAAGTAAATGATGCCAGGGCAGAGGCAAGGAAACTTAGTGACACTACAGTGAGCCAAGCAAAGATGAATCAATGAGCTCCTGGTGCAAAGGACCTGACAGCAGGGATGGTGAGGAGGTCAGAGAAGAGGGAAGTGAAATGGGTGACAGCAACAAGCCCAGGGCTATCTTCATCATCTGGCTTGAGTAAACGAACATGAGTGATTTTGGCAAAAATATAAGTTCTACTTTTCATAGTGTGAGATGCTGATGGAAAATCCAGATTCGATTTGGAAAGCAGTTCATTCACTCTATCAGTTTAATGTATCTGTCGAGCATCTGGGATGTGCTGTGGACTATTGTAGGTAGTAGTGTCTATTACAAGAAAGGAAAAATCCTGATTTTATGGACCCCACATTCTAGTTGAAGTGGAGAAAAGAAGCAACAAACATGCAACTTATCTGGTAGGTTAGCCAGTAACAAATGCTATGGAGAATAAAGAAGTACATGGAGGATTGAAATTGTGGATAGAGAGAAGCAGGGGTTTCCATTTGAACTGTGGACAAGACAAGCCTCACTGGGAAAGTGAAATGTGAACATCAGAGGCAACTGAGCCAGATATCTGAGCAAAGAGCATCCCAGATAATAGGAATAGTCACTGCAGAGGCTCAGGGGAAGGATGCCTGGGGTCTTCAGGGAGCAGCTAGTGAGGTAATGTGGCTGGAATGGAGTCAGTACGTGGGAGGGATAGAGGGAGGGAGGGGAGGAGGACAGAGAAGATGTGGGGTAAATTCCTTGCACCACCACTTATTAATTGTTTAATGACAAACAGTGGACTCCAACCTTCAAGAGTCTCAATGAAATCAGTTCTACTATGGACTGTTTACTGGACAAAATTTCTAAAAGGATAAAATGAAATAAAATAAGGAAATGACTTATAAGCCATTATTGTTATTGTTCTATACATTTGGATGGATAAATGGATATATGGATGGATAGATGCATGGGTGGATAGATAGATGATAGATAGATAGATAGATAGATAGATAGATAGATAGATAGATAGGAAGTGAAATTTTGTGTCCCCTCAAAAATTCGTATTTTGGAAACCTAACCCCCAATGTGCTGTTAATAGGAGGTGAGGCCTCTGGGAGGTGTCTAGGTTTAGATGAAGTCATGAAGATGAAACCCTGTGATGGGATTTGTGCCTTTATAAGAAGAGCAAGAAACATCAGTGCTTCTTCTCACTGCCACATGAGGACACAGCAAGAAGGTGGCAGTCTTTAAGCCACAAAAAGGGTCATCACAAGAACCAGAATCTGCTTTCATCTTGACTTCCCAGGCTCCAGAACAGAAGACAATAAATGCATTTTGTTGAAGCCATGAGTCTATGTCATTTTGTTATAGCATCCCAAGCTAACTAATATAGATAGGTAGGTAGGCAGATAGATCGATGATAGATAGATAGATAGATAGATAGATAGATATAGAGAGTATATATATATATATATATATATATATATATATATATATATATATTCCATGAATGAGTTCTTTAGGCAGTGGTCCTCTGATTGTTTTTACTAGGCAATGCGAATAGAATAACCCTAGTTTAAAGGAAGCATAAAAATGCTTACTTTTATGAAATGAACACATAAAATATGATAACTGAAAAAATGCACAGCTTTGTGCCTAGTGCAATATTTATGAGATTAGCCCTGTATCAACAAAACCATCACAAAGAGACTAGTGGACTCCTCCTGGTGCCCTGCTGCCTGATTCCTTTACTCTCAGTTGTTTAGTATAGTTCTGGAGGGTCAAAGTTCCTGCTCACTGGCTGCAGAAAATCACCTGCCTTCTGTAGTCAAACTGCCTCTTGGAAGCAGGGTCAAAATCTGTTTGCTTCTAATAGTCCTGCACCCTGTCTCTACCATGCCTGGAATATTACCAGTGACAAATTTAAAAATTCATATTTCTTGACATTTTTTAAAAAGGCCTTCAATTATAATTCTGATGAGGCACATTTTTAAAGAATATGTGAGAGATTTGAAGATGATTTTGATATTTATGTTTTGATGCACTTATGTAGCTAAAACTATTTCTAAACAAATAGAAATATTTTTCTATGTTTATTAAAATAATATATGAAGATGATATCATTTGAATAATGCTAAAATTCAACCTTTCCTACTGTTCCAAAGACAGTCTTTCGCTTTTACTCCCATAGTTCTAAACTTTACGCTTATTCTGCTCTGTCGTGACGTATCCATTTTAGAAAATATTTCTACCGCCCTAACATAAGGGAGGATGACATACTCCCACTCCCACTCATATTCCTTATCTCTTCCTTTCCAATATGTCATGTTCATTTCATTGATTTTGCTGCTTTTGTTTTATAACTTCATGTAATTTTACTAGTTTTATTGATGAGGGAAAGTGGTTAAAAGCATTGGTTCTTGAAGTAGATAGCTTGGTTTGGAATCCTTGCTCTTCAGCTTATCAGCTTTGCAACCCCAAGTAACTGATGGAGCCTTCCTATGCCTCTGTTTCCTCACCTGTATATCAGGGAAAAGGCTAATACCCGCCACATGGGGTTGCTTGTAATGCTTAAGTGGAACAAAGCATTTGCAGACTTTAGCGTCCAACACATAGATGCTCTTAAGTATTTTCTATTATTAGCAATTTCTTGTTTTATCAACATTCACTTTAATCTTATGACTTTATGCACAAAACTGTTTTCCCATGGCTCCTCTGTCTTTCCTTTCTCCTTGCACAACTCAACTATGTCTATAATGTTTACTTTTGTTTGTCTGCCCCCTAAACACTTACATTTTGTCATGCACTGGCAACAAAGTATCCCATGTTTTATCCCTAAGTTGACTCTAAGGGTTTGACATAGTTGGGCTGTGTCTGCACCCAAATGTCTTCTTCAATTGTAGTTCCCATAATTCCCACCTGTTGTGAGTGAGACCTCATGGGAGGTAATTGAATCATGGGGACAGGTGTTTCCTATGCTGGTGATAGTAAATAAGTCTTATGAGATCTGATGACTTTATAAAGAGGAGTACCCTTGCACAAATTCTCTCTTGCCTGCTGCCATGTAAGATGTGACTTGCTCCTGCTCGCCTTCCACCTTGATTGTGAGACCTCCCCAGCCATGTGGAACTGTGAGTCAATTAAACCTCTTTTCTTTATAAATTACCCAATCTTGGGTATGTCTTTATCAGCAGTGTGAAAATGGAGTAATACAGGGTTGAAAACTAATAAATTGTATTGACTATTTAAGTACTGCTCAGTCCTGGAGAAAATAGTGAGATAGGATTATATTTTCTTCTTGGCAGGTAGGAAGGCCCCAACTTGTGTCTTTTCTATCAATTATTTAAAATTGTACTTTTCTCATACAGATGTTATTGCTTTTCATACCATTTGAATTCCCTTCCTCTTTTTTCTCCTTGCATTCTTTGCCCATAAAAAATGTATTTGGTATTTTTAAACTCAGTATTGCTTATGTGACTACTTCCTTTACTTTTCCTGAAACCTTGTGCCTCCCCAACTCCATTGGAAGCTCTAGGGCCAAAGTAAGGACATGGTCTCAGAAAAAAGAAGGCCAAAGCAGCTACTCAGATTGTTTTTAGGCAAGACCAGAGCTGCTCAGTAATTACTCATTACAAAAAAATGTCTAATTCTGACCTCGTCATCCTAACTTCTTAGATCTGTGGTAGAACCAAGAATCTGCACTTCAACCAGCACTCCGGGTAAGTATGATGCAGACAGTCCACATTTCATATTCCTCCAAATGCTGCTTCAGGCCTTAGGTGAAAGCTTGCCAAAGGCCATTTCATTTTGTCAGATAAATAATTATATATAGGAAGTGGGGCTAAACCAGTAGTTATTAATAAGCAGAGTATCTCTTCTGCATCTACTTCTCAGGAACTAGAAAGCAGCTTGTGGGAAATGTGAGAATTTCAGAGATGTGGATGCATGTCTTTCTGGCTGTAAATATTTTCATTTTAGAGATCTAGAAACTGCCCCTGGCTGTAAGGACCGTTCCCAGGCCCTCCCAGAAGCAGTCACTGCTGTAACCCCAGGGTAATGTGATGCAGTGATGGCCTCCTGAACTACAGCTCATTCTTTTCCTGAGATAGAGCTGGGAATGACTCTTCCAGAAGTCCCAGAACAGGAGTGTCATCTTCAGGAGTGCCTTCTGGATAGGGAAACTGAGGATCCTAGCATCAAATAGCTGCTAAGTGTTTGAGCCATGATCTAGATCCTGGGTTTATTCAAGGCAGGGTCGGTGACGTGGGAGGGATCAGAAAAACAAAACCAAAGAGAACGTCTCTTAAAAAAGGGTTTATCTTAGGTAAATAGCACCTTTTCCTTAAATCCATACTATGTTTTAAATGACTGTTATCTGAGCCTTTCTTGGAAGTAGGTTTCATAAGATGGAAGGCAAATGAAAGTTTATGGGCAGAGAGATTAGGGATGTTGGGGAGAAGTACATTGAAGTTAAGGATTCACAGCACAAACTTGGACTGGATACAGTGGATCTCGGCTGTAATCCCAGCACTTTGAGAAGCCAAGGAAGGAGGATTGCTGAGCTCAGGAGTTCGAGACTAGCCTGGGCCACATGGCAAAAACACATCTCTACAAAAGAAAAAATAATAAAATAAAATAAAAGGTTATCTTGGAGTAGTGTTGCACACCTGTAGTCTCAGCTACTGGGGATGCTGAGGCGGGGGGATCACCCAAGCAGAGGGAGGTGAAGGCTGCTGTGAGCCATGATCACACAATGGCACTCCAGTATGGGTGACAAACTGAGACTCTTTCTCAAATGACTAAAACAAAACACAAACTAGGTCAATTTCTAATTTGCCATTGGACTAGTTTGGGCTGTTGTACACAAATTTAGAAGCACTGACTGGTGAAAATACCTGAGTTAGCCACATTGACAATCACTATAAAAGTGTTTTTCTGTTTTCCTTGAAGTTTTATTGATCTCATCAAATACGTATCTCACATATGCAGGGAAATGTGAGCCTTAAAAATGCTAAAATAGGCCGGGCGCGGTGGCTCAAGCCTGTAATCCCAGCACTTTGGGAGGCCGAGACGGGTGGATCACGAGGTCAGGAGATCGAGACCATCCTGGCTAACACAGTGAAACCCCGTCTCTACTAAAAATACAAAAACTAGCCGGGCGAGGTGGCGGGCGCCTGTAGTCCCAGCTACTCGGGAGGCTGAGGCAGGAGAATGGCGTGAACCCGGGAGGCGGAGCTTGCAGTGAGCTGAGATCCGGCCACTGCACTCCAGTCCGGGCGACAGAGCGAGACTCCGCCTCAAAAAAAAAAAAAAAAAAAAAAAAAAAAAAAATGCTAAAATATTTGTGAGCCTAGCCTCGATGGACCTCAAAACTTATGACAGAATGCTGACTAACTAATGAGCTTGGAATTTGCATTTATTATTAATAAAAACATTCGTAGTGCTTACTCTACAACAGGCACTATTCTAAGTGATTAGCAAATACAAGCTCATCGAATCTTTGTAATAAAAATAAAATTGGTAGGTATCATTTGTAATCCCACCCTTTTTTCAGTAAACCTGAGGCCCAGAGAGGTTAAATACCTCATTCAATGTCACATAATAGGTTGCAAAAAAACCAGAAATTAAAACCAGACCATCTGAACTTTTGTCACTGGGCTGTATCACCTTATTATAAGCCATGTGTAGGGAAAGAACTAAATTAACAAGAGTCTGAGATAAAGACAGAAGAGGAAGATGAGAACATGAGTGATGCTGGAACCTGGGGAGAATTTAAGTTCAGAAGTTCTCAGTGATGAGGCCTGGGAGGGAGCATGAGACGTGGCTGGAATATTAACTTGGGATGGCATTGGCATCTAAGTCCCCTGAGACAGGACTCTCTTCTCCTTAAAGATCAGAAAGACAGGTTTGATGAAGCATAATGGAAAACAAGGTAGAAAGGAAAAGAATAATGTGACTTCAGTGAGGAGCAGTAACATTTTTCTTTTAAGTAACAGAAGAAGAGAGGGTCTCTGGGGAAGGAAAGACCCTTGCTGCCAGGTGTCTAGGTATTTATTCCCCGGATGAATATGGGGAAAGGTGGCAATTGTTGTATTGGCTTCAGAAATCCTTTAAAACCAAAGCTTCAGTTCCCCAGATCAACGTTAACAGTTGTGTCAGGTTCTCCACTGTGTCTGCAGTCCCATGTTTTCACTGGAATAACAGTTCCTCACAGGTATGCATAAGTCTCCTATGGTCACCACAACAAATTACCACAAACTCAATGGCGTGAAACAAAATATATTTATTCTCTTACAGTTCTTGAGGTCAGAAGTGTGAAAGCACTTCCACTGGGCTGAACTCCAGAGGTGGCAGGGCTGTGCTCATTCTGGAGACTCGAGAACAGAATCAGTTTTAGATGAGATAGCACCTACAACCTAAGCTTAGAATGCAATGTAAGTTGGGTGGAAGTCAGTGATACCGGATATGAAGGCAGTACGAGTTCAGAGAAAGAAATCAGAGAATAAAGGTTTACTTGTTAGTATTTGGGAAGGTTTTAATTTTATACAACAAACATTTATGGAGAAAAGGTGACTGGAGAACAGGAATGTGAATGGGATTTGGTCATTGGTAGTGGGGTGTCTGCTGTTACAGTCACGAATCCACATGCTTTGTCCTCAAATGGCAAGTGGAATTCTGTCCCCCACCAGTGACGTTGTCAGCTAGAACTGGATTTTGGCATTTCATTGGCTCAAGTCACACTTTTGGGGTTAGAATCTTCCTATATTACAGTTTTGTAATCTTGTGTTCTACTTAGGTTATTTTTTAAATGTTAAATTCCAGCACAGGCTGGGGTTTTGCCTACAGAGTCTCTGTCATAGGTGACGCCATGAGCATCCTAGGGCGTCCAATTCAATCAAGTTGTCAGAAGTGAGCAGGAAGCTGGAAGACAGCTTATGAAGTCACAAAGGGAAAGTTAAACCTTAAAACGGGCTGTGAGAGAGGCTGCCCCACGACACAGTATATTCCAGGCCTTATTGAATCCACTAGGTCTCCATAGCTGAGCAAACTGGAAACCGTAGGGCTTCTTAGATGAAAGACCTTTGTTACTTAACCTCTACCATGTACCAGACCTCAGAGATTCTTGAGGCAACTGCTACTTTTCAATCTAGAAGGAAATTGATAGAAACAAATTTTTCAATGCAGAATTTTATACTCTCAAAAATAAGAACTAAGGTTTCCTTACCTATTATTTATGAAAATCATGATCTAGTTTTAACAAAAATTTTTAAAATTTAATACTAAATTATGGGTGAAATTCAGCATCTGTTCATATGTTTCCAAGCTATTTGTATTTTTCTCCAAAATGTATTTCTTCTTAAAGAAAGGCAACTAAAACTGTGTTCTATAATTACATAAAATAATAAAGTCATTTTTTTCCTTAAAAATATTACTCTGTCTTTTGATAAAAAGCAATGAAACACTGATCCAAGGATAAAATTGGCAAACTTTTATAGCTACAATTTTTTTAGGGTCAAATATCTTAATGTGAAAATTTTAAAAAGGAAAAAACCATATTTGTAGTGCATACGATTGTATTTAGAATTATACTCTTTATAATTTGAAGATATATTATAAATTATTAAGGAAAGAGTAAATAAATCCATAGGAGAAAAAGGAAAGAACAGGAATAAATCGTTTGACCAAAAAAAAAAAAAAAAAAAAAAAAAAAACTTACAACATCTGAACAAATGCTTAGTAGTGTCCACAATTTTATATTAAAATTAAAACAACTGTGGATTGCCATTTTAACTTTCACATTCACCAGAAAAATTATTGTTGAAGATGTGGAGAAATGAACATTTTCAAGCAATTTTAACAGGAATGTACATTGGATTATCTGCTTGGAAGCATAATTTGGAAATATCTTTCCAAGTTTTCAACATATATACTATTTGACCTGACAATTCCATATCAAGGACTCTCTCCTGTGGATGTGTCTGATGTGTAAGCAAAGATGCATGTCCATTGTTATTAGTAGTAACAGTCTAGAAATATTTTAAAAGGTTCATTAATAGGAAACTGATTAAAATAATTATAGTGTATTCATATAATGGATCACTGCCGGCCGCGGTGGCTCAAGCCTGTAATCCCAGCACTTTGGGAGGCCGAGGCGGGCGGATCACGAGGTCAGGAGATCGAGACCATCCTGGCTAACACGGTGAAACCCCGTCTCTACTAAAAAATACAAAAAAACTAGCCAGGCGTGGTGGCGGGCGCCTGTAGTCCCAGCTACTCGGGAGGCTGAGGCAGGAGAATGGCGTGAACCCGGGAGGCGGAGCTTGCAGTGAGCTGAGATCCGGCCACTGCACTCCAGCCTGGGCGGCAGAGCCAGACTCCGTCTCAAAAAAAAAAAAAAAAAAAAAAAAAAAAAAAAAAAAAAAAAAAGAAAATACATATAATGGATCACCTTGCAGCCTTTTTAAAAATGGGATACCTCTGTATGTACTGACGTGGACACAGAACTTTCCGTAAGATACATTGTTAAGAAGAAATAAAGAAAGTTGTTGAAGAAGATAACACAGGGCACAGTAATTTTCATAGAAAATTCAAGAGAATATACATAAGAACTTTTAAGCAGTAGTTCTCTGTGGCTTGTAGGATGACAGAAATAATTATTTTCACTGTCTACTTGTTTTGCTGCCTTGCATCTACATTTCCTACCTTAATTATACAATTTAGCTAAGGATAAATAAAGTATACCATGTCAGAACAGTCTGAGTTCTATAAGCTTTTTAATATCTCTTTAAGAAAAGGAGGAATTGGGAGGCTGAGGCAGGTGGATCACTTGGGGCCAGGAGTTTGAGACCAGCCTAGCTAACATGGTGAAACTCTGTCTCTACTAAAAATACAAAAATATTAGCTGGGTGAGGTGGCTCATGCCTCTAATTCTAGCTACTCAGGAGGCTGAGGTGGGATAATCGTTTGAGCTTGGGAGATGAAAGTTTTAGTGAGCCAAGATCGTGCCACTGCACTCCAGCCTGGGCGAGAGAGGAAGAACCCATCTCAAAAAAATAAAAATAAAAAAGGAGGAAAAGCATTCAGCTTAAATATGTCAAGATGCCGGGAACCATAGGCACCGTAGCTCACGCCCGTAATCCCACCATTCTGGGAGGCGAGGCAGGCAGATCACATCAGCTCAGGAGTTTGAGACCAGCCTGGGCAACAACTGGAGGCAGCAGCACCACCACTGGCTGATTT
The DNA here is from genome assembly GCF_007565055.1 of Rhinopithecus roxellana. NCBI lineage: Eukaryota > Metazoa > Chordata > Mammalia > Primates > Cercopithecidae > Rhinopithecus > Rhinopithecus roxellana. The sequence goes on from NC_044564.1 coordinate 28,923,360, forward strand.
TTGTGTATTTTAGCCAGGTGTGGTGGTATGTGCCTCTAGTCCCAGCTACCAGGGAGGCTGAAGCAGGAGAACTGCTTGAGCCTGGGATGTCGAGGCTGCAGTAAGCTGTGATCATGCCACTGTACTCCAGCCTGGATGACAGAGCAAGATCCTGTCTCACTACCTATACATATATATATATATTTTATATTATATAATTTACATAGAAATTCCAGAAAATATACATAAGAATTTTTAAGCAGTAGTATGTATGTAAATAAAATTACATATATATTTTGTATATACATAATTCATATGAAATTACATATATACAAAATATATATGTAATTTTATTTACATATATATCTCAAAAGAAAATTACATGAGGAATGAGTAGATATGTGAGCATCCAGGATGCATGTCACTTTCAAATCTAGGTAGATAATTTGTACACTAGTCTCACTGGCTACTTCACGTTTTATGTAATTCACGAAATTCCTCACATTAGGTTCAAAGAACACAATTGTACCTGAAAGATTAATAGAGATACTACTACAGTTTTTGTTATTACAAAAGAAAGATGCCCACCCTGGGCAACATAGCCAGATCCTGTCTCTATAAAATATATATACATATATACACACACATATACATATATATACACACATATATAGATATACATATACATATACACACGTATATATATTTAAATAGCTTGGCATGGTAGCACACAACTGTAGTCCTAGTTACTAGGGAGGTTGAGGCAGGAGGATCACTTAAGCCCAGAAGTTTGAGGCTGCAGTATGTATGATCATGCTACTGCCCTCCAACCTGTCTCAAAAGAAAGGGGGTGGGGGAGATGCATAAAATTCTCTCCCATATTGCCAAATCATTTTTTAGTTCTGGTTTGTATGGTTGGCTAGTAATTTTCCCAGCTGCCATCAATTGCAATGTGTTTTCTTTTATCCACTGTAATAATACCTAGCTATTTGTTAACATTTTCATAACACAGGCTTAGCATATGGTTGGTACTTGATTTACTTGACATTTTGCTTAAGCCGTTTAAAGGTTGGTAGTTGTTTTTCTGAAGTAGCACTAATTTGTGGGAGTTGCAACATCCCTGTGGCTTCATGGTTTCTGCTTTCCTCCCCACTGAGGTTTCCACTGAATTCATAAGAACCAGTCATGAGCTTTTATTGAAAGCTCATGACTATATAGGCAAACTATACACTGCTAGTGGACTTCTAAAGAGATCTTGTTGAAATGAAATGCATTTTAAATGCATCAAGATTAATGTACGTAGGTTGCATACTTCTCACGTGTTTTGCTCTGTCAATTTGCAAATTAATGTCGTTGGTTTCCAGTCCATAGCCTATAAATACAGAGTCCAAATTCTTCTTTCTTTTCAATTTTCAATGAGGACAATAAAACCAGTTCATTTGGATTTTATGTTCTGAGGCTCTCTTATTGAACAAAATTTGAGTTGAATACTCCCAGCCTCTAGAACTTTCCCTCTCTCTTTCTCATTCTAATAGGAAGTTATATGCCCAAGATGAATTTCATGAACAATCATGTACATAATGAATATTTTGAAAACTTTTTCTTGCCACAACACTGCCTTTTGATATTACAGTTGTGTTTAGTCTGTCTCTCTCTCTGACTCTCTCGTTTTGGAATTCAATATCACAGTTGATAAAGCATCATATCTACTTAATATTCTATGTCTAGAACCTAACATATATAACTTAGCATCCATTTTAAACCACTATCCTTGTAAAAGTCAGCTAAAGACTAATATATTGATTTTAAGTGTAGTTCTAGTTCCAACCAAAATGTGAAAGGTACAAAAGTAATACATTGAGATCAAAAAACATTTTATTTTAGAACACACCTTGGAAGATAAGAGATTATTTTTTCTTTTTTCTTTTCAAGGTAGTTACTATGAGTGGGTAAGATTAATGCGCATTGTGCGATCGCAGTGGAATGGATGAGAAACAAGGTGCTGGGCTATGCATTGGGCATAGGTCAAATAAACAGCATTTCTTTTTACAGATCCTTTGCTGAAATTTTCAACAGCAAAGCCAAATATTAAACATTCTTTGAATAAATATGCCCCTAATCACAAGAGTAGCCGAGTAAACCACCATGAGGTATTGTCCTATTAGCATCAGACAGGCCATGTGGCCACTGTCCACTGTGGATTTGTTGTGTGATAGATTCTAGTACTCTCCTTCAGCTGATTTGTTTATGAGTATGCAAACTGAAGGCTGAAGTAAAAATAAAAATAGCATAAAACAAAAACCCAAACAAAAGCTTCCAGGGGGAAAGAGGGTGAATGAATGAGCAACAACAGTAAGAACTGCTTACTTAAGTAGAGGCAATTTTTGAAAATCACTTTCTGCAGTCTTAGAAAATATCCACATTTTACTTTCTTGGGTTTGTCCTTATTTAAAACTGATTTGGCTGGCTATGTTTTGAAATTCATTTCCTTTTCATATTTTCCAAGGTAATACAGTCTGTGCATGCACGTGTGTGCACACACACACACACACACACACATTTTATATTATGTAACAGCCTCCACTGGGGTCTAGGGCAACTCTCCTTTATAAAACACATTAAGATTTCTATAATAAAAATCATCAATATTTACACTAAGGAAGATAAATGGATTCCAAATAGTCTCGTATCAGTTCATCAGATTTTCCCACTAAATAAATATGGTGTTAATTGTAAAAAAAAAACAAAACATTTTTAATTTTTAGACTTTCCGTTTTTTGCATTTGTGGTTAAGGGATAATGGATTTGTACTAAACTGGCACTATCCAGCATGCAAGAGTACGTAAAAGGCTTTTTCAATGACATCAAAATTAGTTGCCCAGTCTTTTCCTGTAACTTGGATAAAACACCATTGGTAATGAGTTAGAGTTCAAGAACACAATGAATCACAGGCATTGCCACCAAATATTTAACCTTACTATTCAAGCAGAATTCTCTGGTCTGGAAGCTTGAAAAACACATGAGGTTAAAAAAGAAAAAACAAAAAAGAAGCCACTTTAAGGCCAGACGCGGTGGCTTATGCCTATAAGCCCAACACTTTGGGAGGACGAGGTGGGCGGATCACCTGAGGTTGGTGGGGAGTTCGAGACCAGCCTGACCAACACGGAGAAACCCCATCTCTACTAAAAATACAAAATGAGCCAGGCATGATGGTGCATGCCTATAATCGCAGCTACTCGGGAGACTGAGGTGGGACAATCGCTTTAACCCAGTAGCCGGAGTTGTGGTGAGCCGAGAACGCGCCATCGCACTCCCACCTGGGTAACAAGAGTGAAATTCTGTCTCAGAAAAAAAAAAAAAAAAAAAAAGTCACAGTAGATGATTTGAACCAGGTATCATTTCTGTGAAAAAGTGAAGCCCCATGCTTCTCACTGAATTGGTAAGCTTTAACTGATGTAATTGAACTTTGATCTCAAGGATTAAGGTGTGGTCAAGACACTGGGCATTTTGTTGCCGTTAGGGATCTTATCCTAGTTGCTGCCCGTCTGACGTTTCTGAAACTATTACTGCTTTAGAATGGTTACTATTTTAATGAAAAATGTTGGAGTCAATGTTTCTGCTAACCCAACTGATTAAAAGGCATCAACTACATGATAGAAACTTATTATTAATTGGCATAAAATTGTATTAAAAGACCATTGGTTTCATAAACTTAGAACATAATGGAAGTTATATACAGAAATAGGCTGACTGAGGATAAGAAAAAGGAGAAGACTTCACATGCCTAGAAAGTTTCATAAATTAAATTTATATTTTTTCTTGAGTTGAATGTGTTGAATATTGCCTTCTGGTAGTGAACCAAAAATTTTAGACTGCAGTAGAAAGCCCTGTTCAGAACACAGGGTACTTTTAAGACCCAGGGGAAGTGGAGAACTTCTCAGGTAAGAATGCTTGGGAAGTCCCCACCTGCCCTTGTGACAGGGATCAATGAACCATGTCAATGAAACCCGCCCTTTCCCCGCTAACTTTCAGCTCTTACATAGATGTGCCTGACATGCAAAGCTATCGTCCTTAGATCTTCTTTTAGACTTTCCTAACAAACAACCATAACTTCCTGATATTCAACCCTGTGCTTTGTTTCTGTATGAGTATCTAACTCCTGTCTTCCCCACCCTCCCCACCCACATTAGCTTGATCTGGTTACAGGGTATTTGATATCTCCAAATGACCTATACTTATTTCTGCTCAAACCAAAGTTTTAGTCCCTGTCAACAAAGTCTTTCTATTGTTCCCAAATGTCTGCATTAATTCCCATATCAAGGCCAAACAAACTAGACTCCAGGTGAATTTCATTAGCATCGGCATCCTCCTGAAAAAGAGTCAGTTGGGAGAAGAGCAAAAAGAACTTTCAATAGAAGCAGAAACTCTTTCACTTACCAGTTGTCTAATTTTGAGCAAGCCACATTACTTCTCCAGAGATGAGATTCTTCTCTGCAGAAATGGGAGATAATTAAATGACTGCCAAACCTTGCTTTGACTTTCAACGCTTATTAAACTTTGATTCTTCTGTTCTGGGCAGACTCTGCTATCCCAGCCTCTGGCCAGTCTTACCAAGAAGTAACAGAGCTGACTTTACTGAATTTGTTCTTTTTCGTCCCTATTAAGCTATTATCTACCTGCTCTTTCATGCTAGCTATTGGTCCTTCCTTCATTGCCCTCTCCCTCAGATTGATTAAGTGAAGATCTTTTGTACACGTGCTCAATATGGGTTTGTAGTAGACAAGATTATGCATATGTTTTTCCCAAGCCAGAAGCTTGAGCAATAGTGCTTATTTGTTTCAGGATTGCACTTGAGAGTTGGTCAAAAGAGTCATTTATCTGGCAAAACCATAACTCAATAGGCAACCACATACATTTAATGTTTTCTAAAAACATTTCTTGGCTCTTGGCTCTTAATAGCATAATTTTGTTTCCCTGATTCTGACTAAAAGAGTAATTACTGGCACTTGGTGGGCATACTTTAAAAAAAGAAAGGGTACGGGAAAAAGAAACACATAAATATATATTTTGCTCTCTGGAATTATCATAACACTGTGTAGTAAGTGACAATTTAGAATTTGAGGTTTGCAATTTGTTTTCTTTCTTTTTTTTCCGCTTTTCCTGTGCCTGTGTTGTACTTGGAAGGAAAGTAGATGGAAACTAAAACCAAAACATTGGTATTTTAACAATATTTACTAATATTAATTACATGTGAAACATGAAATTTAAGGAAAATAGATAGATGTTATTTATGTAAATGGACCCCCAGTCACACCAGAATCTGTGATTTTGTAATACGATTTTATTTCTCATAGACTATGTCACCCAGGAGAGTAACCCCTGAAGTATTTATTGACAAAAAAGAATGGTCCCACTCAAGGAAATCTAGGAAAACAGAGATCCCATCTGATGTATCTTCTCAAGAAAGAGCCAGTTGAACATGAGCTGCAGAGAAGCCTTAAGGCAGAAGAAAGAAAAATAATTGCAGTCAACTGCATCCTAACAGAAGTAAAGCCAGATGCCATTTTAAATATCTGAATAATTAGTCGCAAATCAGCTGGTTCAGCCCTTCCCAACTAGAATCTGGGACAAAGCAGAATTAGGACTTGACAACTGCTCGAACATGTTAGGATCAGGAATTTGTACTTAGGGAAAAATAATACACAAGTTTAGAATTTTGACCTTTAAAAGGTTTATTAATCTCTGCAGTACTGCATTTTTCAGTCAATGAAATGAGATAGTTGCCAACTACACCACACGAAGTTTGTAATATGACTATGAGTAAATCTTTTAGAAACAGAGAAAAAAATGAGTCCAACAACCACAGTCATTTTCTTTTAATTTATTTTGTATTGATTTAAGAAAATTAAAAGTGGTTCATGCTTATTAAAGACAATTTAAAAAAAGAGAGGTGATAGATATATCCCAAGACTTACATTTATCAGAACATTTCAAGTCTAAATGGATGTCAGAACCTTTCACTCTTTTGATGAGAGGAAATCCAGTTGTCCCTAGGACTCTATTTCTAAATAATTCCCTCTAGGAATCTCTGCTGTGGATGGGGGGTGAGTAGAAACAGGGTTTTATTCTCCAGCTCCCTGTTATCTCTGCTGTGGAATCTGGTGATCTATTGTTTTGTCTTCCTGCTCCTAAGACCACCACTACTCAGCAGCTTGCAGGCTCCCTTCTCCTTCGTCTTTCCTTCATCCCCCAGCGCCTTCGGGGTGGTTTCCTCTGGAGATTCTTCTTCCTAGTATATGTGCCTAGAGAATACAGGGTGTTGCAGGATCACAGCTTGGTGGGGATGGCTGTTCTGAGTCTCCCTAGCCTCCCTGTGGGACATCACTCACAATAATTTCATCTCAGGAACTCCATCATTTTTCATGCCATCCCAGCCCCCATTAAATTAAATGACTGGTGCAGCCTGGCCCATCCAACAGGAACTTGGGTTGTGTGATGGCCACTGGGCGGAGGCTGTTGCCCTGGGGTGCAACTGAGACGTGTAAGTACCCTGGATTGTAGTTTCCCAACATCCTTCTGAAACTGGAGCCAGTTTGACTGCTTCTCTTCCTTTTGTTCCATGAAAAACACATGACCTGGCCCTACTGAATCTAGGGTGAAAGATGGAGCTGAATAACTTTCTGTGAGACTCAGTTTCCCCCTTGCAGTGGTCCTAGGCTCAAGTAACTATTTGTGTGACAGTTAGGACATTTCCAGAACAGCCTTTAGGCGGATTATGTGACTGTTTCCCCTAGAGCATATGCAGCTTTGCCTCCAGTGCTGATCTAACATAGTCTCACCTCTAACTAAGCAAGGGCCCCTAACTCTTTTAAATTTCCACCTTCCATATCAGAGATCTAACGTGAAAGTTCCTCACAGCTTTTTCTTGAGTTTTATTCTTTCCTCTCTCCTCACTTCCTCTTTAACAGATCTCTATTCCCAAGGCAATCAAATGTATCAATTTGCTGGTGACTCCATAATTTGCTGGTAACTCAAGGCAGATCTCCCTTCTGATCTCCAAGGTGGGGTGTTTTGAAGAGTGGGGGTGATAGAAGTATAAAGCGTGTCTGGGTTCTTGATCTATTTTGAGTATACGGACAATGAAATGTCTTGGTTGCTGTAGAAAAAAGAAAAATTGGTCAGGTGCGGTGGCTCATGCCTGTAATCCCAGCACTTTGGGAGGTTGAGGCAGGCAGATCATTTGATCTCAGGAGTTGGTAACCAGCCTGGGGAACATGACAATACCCTGTCTCTGCAAAAAATACAAAAAAAAAAAAAAAAAAAAAAAAAAAAAAATTAGCCAGGTGCGATGGTGCAGATCTGTAGCCCCAGCTACTCTGGAGCCTGAGATGGGAGGATCACATGAACCTGGGAGGTCGAGGTTGCAGTGAGCCGTGATCACGCCACTGCCCTTAAGCCTGGGTGGCAGAGTGAGACCTTACCTTAAAGAAATAAAAACTAAAAAGAAAAGAGGAATCAACAAGAATCCTAAGCTCTTTGCCTGGAGTAAATGATTGAAAAGAGTTCCCCTTTGAGATGAGGAAGATTGTGAGATGAGCAGGTTTGGCAGAGAGGATCAAGAGTTTACTTTGAGATGCCCAGTAAGTCATCCAAGAGGGCTTGAGAAGGCAGGTCTCTATCGGAATAGAGAGAAAGGAGAGAGGTCTGATGGTGATCAAACACAGAATTCATGAAACAAGACAAGGTCACCAGTAGAATAATATAAACACATTAGGTATATTTGTATTATGTTTGCATGTTTCAAGAATTATATACCATTTATTTATAATATTCACATAGATATGTATATAAGCCTAATGTAAATGCATGTACTGTATGTTAGTAATATTTCCAAGTTTTTGATCATATTGCATCATTACTTTTAAAAATGGTTGTATGATTTACACTCCCATTGTTGGTCTATAAATGTATCCATTTCTCTCTAGAACAGTGGTTTTTACTTCGTTATCAAAACCCATGTGGGTTTAAGATACCCAGAAACAGGTGAAGTGTTATATTTATCTGCAGGCCAAAAGATGGCACTTCTCCAAGATTATGAACAGTTCAGAGACGTTTAACCTCGTGTATATGAGATGGGCTCAAGGGATTTTTGCCTTGAGTTTAAAAGATTAACTCCAAGGGAACTATCCTTGTTCAAATAGCCACTGTGAAAATCTGATGGAGACTGGGATGACACACTTCTCCAGGGTTAAAGAAGAGAATCAGTCTCCCTGTTACTGCCACATGCTAAATTGTGAGCAGCAATAAGAAAATCAGAAAATACATTCTTTTAAGAAGATGGATTTCCACTTATGAATAGGTAATGGAGTTTCTTAAGTACATGTTTTTGTTATCATTACAACAAGTCATTATAAGCCTGTAGTTATGATTGATACAGATTTGGTAAATAGATTAGTGTCCCTTTGGCTAGTATTTTCTCTGTCCTGTGCCCCAGTGATCCCATTCCTTTACATTTACCATGCCTGGGAGTTAGGCTGGTTTCCTACGAGTTTGGGAAATGAGTCAATGATTGTTAAGTGATCATTCTCTCCAGGACAGCATTTTCAAGCTTGGGGAAGTCGTTGAAATTTATGGTAACACTATACCTTTAGAGAGCATCTTCCTCTTAGGAGCTTGCTGTATTTTACAGGCATTCAGCTGGACTCTCCCCAGGACCCAGGAAAAACTGGTAACAGTAATGACATATACAAATACCTATAAACTTTAATGATAGGGGCAGATATTGTCCTAGGAAGGAAAATGCCTATCTTGAGTGTAGTATTTCTGTTTGATGCAAAACCGCTGAGAGACTACACTATTGCGGGCGGAGCGTCTCCCCCAAACCCTAGAGGCTGAACTGCCTTGTGGCACTGAGTGGATTTCCCTTTGCAAAATATTAGAGGGAAAATGGTTCTCATCAGTGCTTTATTGTGGGGATATCACCATACAGATTGAAGGTTCAACAATTCAGTTCAACAACAATTTATTGAGTGACTCCTAAGTCAGGTCCTTTTGTGACAGACCTAGTCCCTGACCAAATGCCTAGATTCTAAGACATGATTCCCAACAATGCACCCACAAAATCTTGCTAGGTAGGCTATATGACAATTGACTGAGGAGGTAATGTGATAGATTCCAGAGTCCTGCCTCTAGTGAGTCTAGGTGGGTTCCAGGGTTTTGCCTTCTTAACAATCCGTTTAATAAAAAAGTGATTTTATTGAGCTATCGTATCCAGGAGTTCTTATTGATTTGTTACATATGATAGCATTATATTGTCAACAATTTGGAAAAAGTAAGCTGTAGAAGTACCATATTGTTGAACTGGCAGAAAGTAGTATTGTGCAGTGGTAAAAGTTAGATTTTGGAATTAGACTGTTTGAGTTCCTCCTTTTCCTCTTACTAATTATGTGACATTTGGCAAGCCATTCAAGAGCCTTAGCATCAGCTTTAGCATATAGTTCTCTTTTGTAAAATAGAAATTATAATTTCTATTTGATAATTTCTATTTTACAAGTTGTTTTGCTGATTCAATAAGATACTGGATGAAAAGTGTGACAATGAATAGTCTATTAACAGTGATTATCATTGTTGCTATCATTGTTGATAATTCAAAAGAAAATCAAACCATCCATATGCATCTCCTAATTAAAATATGGGCTTCTCCGTTATCACCCCGCAGTGGCAGATATCAATCAGACATACACACACTCACACTTCCATAAGTGGAAATTGTGACCGATAGCTCATCTCAAACAGCATTCTTTTTTTAGTCTTAGTCTAATTTTGTGTTTTAAGGCATAAGTTAAAAGAAGACAATCTTGTTCACATATGAGTTCTATGTTATATTTCCTCTGAGAAAATGTTGACATCACTAGCTTTGAGTTTTTCTGAGCAAGGGCATAGGGCCTTTCATATACAGACTCTATTCATGATTATATCCAATGTTAGCATGGAAATGCTGATCAGACGATATATTCTATTCTAGGACCCTAGATTTTTCTCCTGAGGAAGACAGCAAAAGTGATGAGACACTTCTTGAAAAATCAATGGACACCACGTAAAAACTGCAGGAGAAAAATCCCTTAAGATTTTTATGATATGTGGCTTGCTGCCTATTAGTTTTAGCCAGTACCAGTTACAACAACACATGCCCCCTAGGGAAGAAAAGGAATGTAAGTTCCAACTTACATTCCAAAATGCAGAACAGAGCTTCCACCGCTGAGCCAGGAAGGAGATGGTTAACAGAGCTAGGATTCCTTACCTGTTAACATCTGTGAGGATGTTTTATAGACCCAGCAAGTAAAACAGGCCAGGTTTCTTTTAACACAGCTGAGGCTACCAGCCTCTGGAGGGATTCTCCAAATCGTCCCTCTTAATTCCTCTTTCTTCAGAAGGCAGAAGGAAGAGGGCAAAAGTTGGAGAAAGCAACCAGGGAGGAAAGAGATGGGGAACAGATGTAAACAGGAAGAAAAATGCACCTAGCATTGATCAACGTATTTTAAAGACTGGTTTCACAGATGTCTGATCTAAAAAGTGTGCAGCAGGCATTTTCTGCTGTTTCTGTTACCATGTCACCATGTCTATCACCATGATTTTAGCATTTTTAAATTTCTACCATACTGTACTTAAACATGTTCAATATTTCATTTATTCATTTACTCATTCATTCATTCACCAAAAGTTTATTGAGGTATTTTCTATAAGTCAAACAATGAGACGTTAGAGTACATACATGCCCCTTATAGATCACAGTACAATTGGGAGGTGGAGACATGGCCAGATAATTATCCTGTGATTAGATATGTATGAGAGCAGAAGTTTCCAGGCCTGGAAACAGAACTTAAATGATTTGGGAAAAGTGAAACATATTTCCATGTTGATGGGCCACTGGGCCATTGAGTGGGCAGGAAGGGAGGAGACCACTCACTGGGATCATGCTGGGGAGAGTAGACTTTATCTCATGAAATAGGGGAAATGCTGAATTTTCTATTTGTTAGGCAGAAAGATTGTATGTTCATTAAGTATTCTATACGTGTTTAACAAAATAAAGAAAGAACAGAGATGACGGGGACAATGGTGAAGAAAAAATCAATTAAAAGGACATGAACATTAACTACAAACCTGCCAACCTGCAGGCAGAGAGCTGGGTGCTTCCATAAAGAAAATTATTTATGAAATTCACGCCCCCCTCTCAACCCCAAACTGCTATGTAGCAATAATTCCTTCCATATCCAGATAAGAGAGTTGAGGCTGGTCAAGGTTATGCAGCTGGCCCAAGCTGCCAAGTTAATAAACAGCTGCTGTAGAATCCAAACCTAAGGATCTCTTGATATAAAAAGGCATACTCTCTCCCCTCTCAACCATGTTGCCCCAGGAGTAAATTGCACCAGGTCAGGATTTCACAGGGTTTGAGGGATGATGAGAATCTGTCAATAACTTAAAAGAAGGCTTGAAACAACAAAGTGAAATACAGTCTAACTGCAACAATTGAATAAGACCCCAATTCTTAATCTTCCTGTCACAGAAGACAAGGAAGGATGGTCGGGATTAACACAGTTGGCAATCTCAGCAGCCCGCCATCAGCTGCACACTCCAAGAACACACAGAACAGCACTTAGTCCTACCCAAGCCATTGTGACTGACAAGGGAAGCGCTCTGTCTTCTGAACATGCACAACACGGATGATTTTTTCCAAATGAATTATTCATTCCAAGCTTCCAACAAAAAATTCATTGATTTTCATTCAGCAAGGGGGCTGTGAGGAGGGGCATTAGAAGTGTGGAGGTGATGGGAAGGATGTTGACGTTACTTAACAGACAGAGGCGCTATCATAATAAGCTTTAAGGCAACAGTTACTAAATAAAGGAAAGCCTACTCAAATATGCAATTTAAAAAGCATAGAAATTGGTGAAAAAAAAGTCAGGGATCACAAATGCAAGTTGGTTTAGCACCTAAGGTATGAGAAGAATGTAAAGAAGAAACAACTTTCTGAAGACAGTCACGGTTTCTGAAAAAGTCAAATAATTTAATTAGAGATTCAAATGAACTCTTTGATGAACACTGAATTGCATGCCATAGTATCACTGGGAAATTTACTAACCATAAGAAATCTCAGGCAGATGGTGTTTTAAAATTGTTTTCCTCCCAAAGGAAAGAGGCAATTCAGGAATTGTCTTTCAAGGATATCTTTAGGACACATAAATAATACAGACAGTAAAACATAAATCAGAAAAAATTAAGGGCTTGTACGACACAGGGCTTAATATATCAAAATCGTACAAATCAGTTATAACACTTTAAACTTCTTAATTACAATGGGGTAAGAATATTAACAAGCAACTCACAAAAAAAGGATATCAATTGGTCAATATAATTTTACATGAAATAATTCCCAAAAGCAATAATCACAGAAATTCAAATGGAAAGAATAATTTCAGATACTACTTATTTAGGCAATTCAATTGGCAGTTTTTATTGTATTATTTATTTGTTTTAATTTTAGATTCAAAGGGTACATAGCAGGCTTGTTACATGGATATATTGCATGATGCTGAGGTTTGGGCTTCTAATGATTATATCTCCCAAGTAGTGAACATAGTACCCAACAGGTAGTTTTTCAATCCTTCTCTTTCCTTTCTCCCTTTTGAAACACCCAATGTTTTATTGTTTCCATGTTTGTGACCATGCGTCCCCAATGTTTAGCTCCCACTTAAAGTGAGAACTTGCAGTATTTTGTTTTCTGTTTTTGTGTTAATTTGCTCAGAATAATGGCCTCCAGCTGCATCCATGTTGCTGCAAAGGATATTATTTCATTCTTCTTTATGGTTGTGTAGTATTCCATGGTGTACCACATTTTCTTTAGCAAATCTACCATTGATGGACATCTAGATTGAGTCTATGTCTTTGCTTTTATGAACAGTGCTGTGATACACATAAAAGTGCAGGTGTCTTTTTGGTGAAATGATTTATTTTCCTTTGGATATATATATAGTAACGGGATTGCTGGGTTGAATGGTAGTTCTGATTTTAGTTTGTTGAGATAGTTCTATTTTTAGTTATTTGAGAAATCTCTAAACTACTGTCCACAGGAGCTGAACTAATTTGCATTCCCACTGATATGGTTTGGCTCTGCATTCCCACTGAAATCTCATGTTGAATTTTAATTTTCAATGTCGGGGGACAGACCTGGTGGGGGGTGATTGGATCATGGAGGCAGATTTCCCCCTTGCTGTTCTTGTGATAGTGAGTGAGTTCTCACGAGATCTGGTTGTTTAAAAGTGTATAGCATCTCCCCTTTCACTCTCTCTCCTGTTGGCCATGTGAAGATATGCTTGCTTCCCCTTTGCCTTCCACCATGATTGTAAGTTTCCTGAGGCCTCCTAGCCATGCTTTCTGTACAGCCTTTGGAACTGTGAGCCAATTAAAGCTCATTTCTTTATAAATTACCCAGTCTCATGTAGTTCTTCATAGAAATGTGAATGGACTAATACACCCATCAACAGTCTGTAAGTGTTCCCTTTCTTCCACAACCTCATGAACACCTGTTATTTTTCTTTTGACTTTTTAATAATAGCTTATGTTAGCTGGTGTGAGATGGTATCACATTATAGTTTTGATCTACATCTCTCTGATGATCAGTGATGTTGAGCATTTTTTCATGTTTGTAGGCCAGTTGCATGTCTTCTTTTGAGAACTGTCTGTTTATATTTTTGGGCCACTTTTTAATTAGGTTATTTGTTTTTTTCTTGTTGATTTAAGTTCCTTATAGATTCTGGACAGTAGTCCCTTGTCAGATGTATAGTTTGCAAGTATTTTCTTTCATTTTGTAGGTTGTCTGTTTACTCTGTTAATAGCTTTATTTTGCTATGCAAAAGCTGTTTAGTTTAATTAGGCCTGAATTATAGTTTTATTTTTGTTGCATTTGCTTGTGATGATGTAGTCATAAATTTTTTGCCTAGGCCAATGTCTAGAATAGTATTTCCTAGGTTTTCTTCTAGCGTTTCTATTGTTTGAAGTCTTACACTCAAGTCTGTAATCTATCTTGAGTTATTTTTATATATCATAAGAGGTGGGGGTCCTGTTTCATTTTTCTACATATGGTTAGCCAGTTTTCTCAATACCATTTATTGAATAGGGTATCCATTCCCCATTGTTTATTTTTGTCAATTTTGTTGAATAGTAGCTGATGTAGGTGTGTGGCTTTATTTCAGGTGTTTCTATTTTGTTCCACTCGTCTATGTGTCTATTTTTTTTGTCAATACCATGCTGTTTCAGTTAGCATAGCCTTGTAGTACAGTTTGAAGTCAGGTAATGTGATGCCTCCAGCTATCCTTTTTGCTTAAGATTGCCTTGGCTATTTGGTTTCTTTTTTGGTTGCATATGAATGTTAGAATAGTGTTTTCCTGATTCTGTGAAGAATTAGGTTAGTAATTTGATAGGAATAGCATTGAATCTGTAGATTGATTTGGGCAGTATGGACATTTTAATGATACTGATTCTTCCAGTCCATGAGTATGGAAGGCTTTTCCATTTGTTTGTGTCATCTATGATTTCTTTCAACAGTACTTTCTACAAGTAGCTTTACTTATAGAGATTTTTCATCTCCTTGGTAAGATGTATTCCTAGGTATTTTACCTTTTTTGTGGCAATTGTATATGTGATTGTATTATTGATTTACCTCTCAGCTTGAACCTTATTGGTATATAGAAATGCTGCCAATTTTTATGCATGGGTATTGTATCCTGAGACTTGCCAAAATTGTTTATCAGACTGGGACATCTTTTCAAAGAATCTTTAGGGTATTCTAGGTATAGAATCATATTATCAATGAGACAAGATAATTTGACTTCCTCTTTTCCTGTTTGGATGCCTTATATTTCTTTGTCTTGCCTGATTGCTCTGGTTAGGATTTCCAGTACTGTGTTGAATAAGAATAGTGAGAATGGATATTCTTTGTTTGTTCCAGTTCTTAGGGAGAAAGCTTCCACTTTTTGCCTATTTAGTATGATGTTGTCTGTGGGTTTGTCGAGATTGTTTTGATTATATTAAGGTATGTTCCTTTGATGCCTAGTTTGTTGAGGGTTTTTATTGTAAAGGTATGTTGGATTTTATCAAAAGCTTTTTCCACGTCTGTTGAGATGATCATATGGTTTTTTAAAAATTATGTTTATGTGTTGACTCATATTTATACATTAATGTACATTGAACCTTCCTTGCATCCAAAGATTTGAGCACACTTGATTGTGGTGAATTAACTTTTTGATGAACTGCTGAATTTGGTTTGCTGATACTTTATTGAGAATTTTTGTGTTTATGTTCATCAGGGATATTGGCCTGTAGTTTCCTTTATTGGTTGTGTCTTTGCTAGAATTTGGTGTCAGGATGATACTGGTTTTGTAGAATGAGTTAGGGAAGAGTCCTTCCTCCTCAATTTTTTGGAATAGTTTCAGTAGGATTGGTACCAGCTCTTTGTACATCTGGTATATAGAATTTGGCTGTGAATTCGTTTGGTCTGGGGCTTTTTTTGGAGGGTAAGTTTTTTATTACTGATTCAATTTCTCATTATTAGTCTTTTCAGGATTTCTGGTTCTTCTTGGTTCAATATTGGGAGCTCATATGTTTCCAGGAATTTATCTATTTCTTCTAGGTGCTATAGTTTGTGCACATAGAGAAGTTCATAGTAGTCTCTGAGGATCTTCTGTATTTTCCATGGGATCAACTGTAATGTCCTCTTTGTCAGTTCCGATTGTGCTTATTTGGTTCTTGTCTCATTTTTGCTTTGTTAATCTAGCTAGAAGTCTATCAATCTTGCTTATGTTTTCCAATAACCAAGTTTTTGTTTTGTTGATCCTTTGTATGGATTTTTGGGTCTTAATATCATTAAGTTTTGCTCTGATTTTAGTTATTTCTTTTCTTCTGCTAGCTTTAGGATTAGTTTGTTTTTATTTTTCTAGTTCCTTTAGATGTGAGGTTAGGTGGGTAATTTGTGATCTTTCTGTCCTCTTGATGTAGGCATTTAACACTATAAACTTTCCCCTTAACACTGCTTTTGTCAAATGGCAATTTTTAAATGATACAAAATATCATCAAGTTTTTTAAGGAAATGGACACTGTCATACATTGTAGGCAAAAGTGAAATGAGTATGTATTTCTGGAGATCATTTTGATAATACCTGTATATAAAATTAAGAGAATTGTATACACTTGTATTCAGTAATTTATGTGTAGGAATTCACACAAGGAACTAATGAAAATAGTATGCAAATATTTGTGATTTATCGAGCAGTATGCAATGAACATCTTTACTTGCAAGAACGATGTTAGTACTGAACTTACCACTACACTGTGAAGTAGATATTATTTTAATCTTCATTTGACAAGAGGAGGGAACAGAACATCTTAGACATTAATTAATTTGCTCAAAGTAACCTAACTTGTAAGATACAAGTGAGAATGAATTAGAACTGATGTCTGCCTGCAGAGCCTGTGTTCTATTGTTTGAGCAGAGCAGGAGCTTTCTTCAAAAATCTTCCACTTAACTGGTTTACCGGATTAATGGACAATCTTCATTCCCTCTGCAAAGCACATAGATGAATGCTCACTTCATGCTGTGTGTCTGTCAACTGGTTGGCTTTCCTCTGATGAGCCCAAACTCTCTTGCTTCTCCAGCTGAGTTCTATGCTTACCAATAGTCAGTTGTGCTTCTCCCCATGCATTTATCCCAGGTATAATTATCACTATCATTATTTAATTTAATTAAGTATTGTATAAATTCTTGGCCCCAGGTGAGTGCAAAAAAGACAAGAGTTTTTGTTCCTATGAAAACTAAGTTAAATACTTTAAACAGATTCATACATTTAAGCTGCTAAGAAAGAAAAAATACCTATTGCTTTGAATTAAGTGGAAACAAGGCAGCTGTCAAATATTAGGGAGATTTTATTAACTCAATATTAATCATTTTATAAGTAAAGACTTTATATTGTTTTTAAATTCCTACTCCTACTAATAAATAGCAAATACTTATGGAGAACTGGTAGGCAGAACAATGTCTACCCACAAGTGCTGACCTCTTAATTCCCAGGACCTGTGAATATGTTAAGTTGCATGGTAAAAGGAGAATTAAGGATGCTAATAGCTAACTATAAAAAAGGGAGATTATCCTGGCTTATCTGGGTGGGCTCAATGTAATTAGAAGGGTCCTTAAAAGTGGAAGAGGGAGACAGAAAAAGAGAGAGCTAAAAAATGTGATGACAGGTGCAAGTTCAGAAGTATACTACTTAAGGACTGAAGCTGCACTGATGGCTTTGAAGGGGCAGGAAGGGGCTACAAGCCAAGGAGTGCAGAAAACCCCAAGTGGCTGGGAAAAATCAAGGAGATGTGATAACAGAATTCCAAAATATACAAAGAACTCCTAAGACTCAACAATAAGAAAAATGAACAACTCAGTTAAAAAATGGACAAAAGTCCTGAATAAACATCTCTCCACAGAAGATATACCGATGACGACTAAATGGAAAGATGCTCACCATCATATGTAATTGGGGAATTGGAAATTAAAACAATAGGTACTTCATCATATGGGCTAAAACACATAGTACTGACAAAATCAAATGATGACGAGGATATGGAGCAATAAGAACAGGAATTCGTTGCTGATGGGAATGCAAAATGTTGTAGCAGTTTTTGGTGACTATTTCCTACAAAACCAAACATACTCTTACTATAGGATCCAGCAATTGCGCTTGTTAGTGCTTATCCAAAGGAGCTGAAAATTTATGTCCACACAAAACTTATACATGTATGTTTATAGCAACCTTATTCATAATTGCCACAACTTGGAAGGAACCAAGATGTCCTTCAACTGTTAAATGGATAAACTGTGGTACATTCATAGAATGGAATATATTCAGTACTAAAAAGAAATGAGTTATCAAGCCATGAAACAACACGAAAGAAACTTAAATGCACATCACTAAGTGAAAGAAGCTAATCTGAATAAGATTCATACTATATTATTTCAACAATATGACACCCTGGAAAAGGTAAAACTATGGTTAGAGTAAAAACATCAGTGGTTGTTCAGGGTTAGGAAGAAAGGATGGATAAACAGACAGAGCAGAGAGGATTTTTAGGGTAGTGAAACAACTTGGTATGATGGATACACATCATCATACAGTTGCCAAACCCATAGAATATACATCACCAAGAGTGACCCTTAAAGTAAACTATGGACTTTGGGTGATACTGATGTGTCTATGTAGGTTCATCAATTGTGACAAATGGTCCAGTCTGGTGCTAGATGTGGATGGTCGGGGAGGCTGTTTGAGACAGAGTAAGGGGGTGGAGGCTGGGGCTATATGAGAACTCTGTACTTTCTACTCAATTTTTCTGTGAACCTAAAACTGCTTTAAAAATACTACACACACACACACACACACACACACACACACACACACAATTATGAGACCTGTTCTCTTAATATCTTACACAGGGTTTCCTGGAGTACTTGCCCCTGTAATGCATAAGTAAAAATATCACAATTTATCATTTTTCTTCTGCCCTTCCTCATCAGCATCCTCCATGCATTGAACAAATTTTGAACCTTCAGTCTTTATGATCAGTTTTGCCCATCAATGACTGTGAATTAAATAAATGACCTTTGGGTTTTCATATCCCATTGCTTAAGTGTTTCCTGTGTTGTTCTTGGAATACATTTTCAGGTTTTTAACATGGCCTGTAAAAGCCTCTGTGATCTAGCACCCGTCTACCTCTCTCACCTCTTGCCCCTCTTCACTTTCATTCTTTGTGTTCTAACTTAAAAAATAAATGATTCTGTTACTTGAGAATGCTACTTTTATTTTATGTTTTCCCCCACCAGGGCTTATGCCCTTGCTGTTCCCTCTTTCAGAACTGTTCCTTCCCTCACCAATTTATTTTGCTTTGTTTTCTCAACTTCAAATGGAGCTGATATCTGTCCAGTGTATTTCCCAGCCTATTGAGAGGATTAAAAGTCAAATACCTGATTACAGATTCTCTGGGGGGAAAAACAAGTGCTAATTTAAAAAACTAATTGTAGACTTTTTAGTCCTAGAAACCCAACCTACTCTGTAGGAACAGGAAAGTCACCCTGAAGCAGTTGCACCATCCAAATAGGAAACACCACTAGGAAGAATTAAGTGAAAGAGGAAACGAAGGGTAGTCAGCATGGCAGTGGTGATAAACAACACAGACTCTGGGCAGATGCACTGAGGTCCAAATCATAACTCTCTGTGAACATTTGACATTTTACAATTAACCTCTTTAAACCCTAGTTTCCTCACTTATAAAATGGGGAATATGACAATGTCCTACATGTTAGAGTTTTGGTAAAGATTATGAGTATAAACATTAAATGCCCATTAAATATTATCTGCATTATTACTATTATTATTATGAATTCTATTTTGTATATATTGAATTTAAATGCCAGTGGTATACCCAGTGTGCAAGAAGCAGCTGCGTATTTGCCTCTGATTTTCAGGAGCGAGATAATGGGTGGGTAATTTGTACTTGTGAGTCATCAACGTATACATAGAACTTGAAATCCTGGGCATCAAAGAGATGATCTGAAGAGAGTGTGAAGACTGAAAAAGAGGTGTGGACCTTAATATCTAGGTGATGGAATTGAAAAGAAGGCCGAGAAAATGTGACCTTTGAAAAAAAATCAGGAGTCTGAGATGTCACAGAAGTCAATGCATTTTATGTTTGAAGAAGACAGATAGTTAATTTGGAGAAATCAGTAATTTAGTGACTCACCTCCATATTCTAGATCTGCCATGCATGTGAATAAAATTATGCCTGGGGAAAATGACAAATGATTACATATTACGGACCTCGAAGGGTTTCTGGCAAAGTCAAATCTGAATAATCCATCTGTGAATATCAAGAGTCTCATGAACTTTTGGGACCCCTGATATGATCTGTGTGTCTCTTGAAATACAACACTTAGTCATTTTTGTAAGACAACACTGTTCATGACATCACTGATAATAAAACTATCCAGGCATTAAAAATAAATTTAAAATATGGAATTTTTCTTGACTATTGGTTCCCGCAGCAGTAAAATATACACTTTGAGTTACACAGAGTTGTGGATGGTTTAATTAAAAGCTACCACTCCATGAATATTAGAGAGATAAGAAACCTGCAGCCAGGAGTAAGGTGCCTTATCTGAAAACTGCAAACATAACAAAGTGGTAATGTTATCTTCTGGAATGGATTTTTAAACAGAGTAGCTGCAATGCCCCGTAAAGCAACACTCCTAATTTGTAATGTTAAATTGTACCCTTCCTTTGCATCCCTTTGCTGGGTTCTAGTTCTGGGTGATAAAAGAGGACATGAAACTTGAAATAAGATCTTTGCATAACAAACACCTATGATTCATACCTGATGTGCAGAAAATGGCCATCTGCTAACAAGCACATGTGAGCAGCCTGGCTATTTGCTGAAATCTCATGGGTGGACCTAGATTTAATCATACATAGAAGAGCAAAGTGTTTCTGTTCTCAAAGGAATCACCAGTCTCCATGGACTAATGCGGAAGATGCTGGCAATAATGTAGTTACTGATAATTGCCATTTTACAGAGCTTGAATGGGTGGGGTCATTCAATTAGAAATGCCATGCTGCTTCCATTTCACCTGTTTGGGATCAAAAGGTGCTTTAGCTTGAAGTGAAATGAGAAACCGAAAACCAGTCTCTCACCCCTCCTGGGCCACTAACCCTGCTTTCCTAAGCTTGCAGTGTTTTGAAAGCTGCTCTGTCTGGCCTTTGAAATTGCATTCAAATCCTTCTCTGAAAGTCCTCAGACAGTAACCAATCTCATATGGTGAGGGCAGCTTGAGCCTGAAAAAGGAACATATAACTGTGATGGGTCTATTGAATATACTAGAAGGCATCTTAAAGTGAAATAATACAATTGGTTTCAAAAGCTACACTTCCCCCCAAAAGTCAGCAAGGGTAAATTGGACGGGAATGCGTAGAAATGGAGTTCCTTGGGCTTTTTTCTGTGACTTGGTACCAGTAAATTTTCCTCAATCTCTTTTTATTTCCTGGCTTGCTAGTCTCCCATTCATGTGCTACAGTAGAATGTAAACAGCTGGTTCATTTGCAATCCATTATGACATTTATAATACTGCCATCCTCATAAAGACAAGGTTTATTGTTAGGGCTATGCTATTTCTAGAGTCTAACGACTTGTTATCTGACAGAGTGTGTATCCGGATTTTAAATTTATAATTAATCAGTTTGGTCCACTTGAAACTGACCCAGAAAACACAAACATGAGAAGGTTTGTCATTGCTTGTAAGAATAACAATTGAAACATGACTAATTTCTTGAAACAAACCCGATCCTTTTGTCTCTTTGGGGTGAAAATATTATTTTTAGCCGGTTCCTAGATTTACACAAGTTGTACATTTTGACTCTGACACTTCCCTCCTGGTATTTATACTTTTTATTCATAAACTTGGAAATTGACAAGGTATTGTAAATAGTCTTTCAAGGATTCCTATTTTAGGACTGGTGCACTGAAGAGGGAAAGATCTGTTGCCCCCACTGCTTTCAACCTTAATGGGTTTAAACCTCAGTCAGAGGAGAGAGAAAAAAAGTGTGTCTTTTTAACTAATACCCATGTCATCTTCTTAATCATGCTGATTCTGAATAATTCAACCTCTATGGAAATTGCGGAGCCAGAATCTATAGCTCTGTCTCTCTCAGGGGTGGTGGGGGGAGGAGTTTATTATTACGAAGCTTGACAGGAGAGAGCTCTGGCAGGTTAATTGCTACAGCAGGACTAGCTGGGAGTTTGCTGGTGATATATAGCGACGAAAGCGAGTGAAGGAGATTGACTATGCCTGTTACAGCACAAATATCTTCATGCACCTCAGGTTTCTCAGAAAGATATGAGAAATAAATGTTCGCTGTTCATTTTCTGTCTGCACAATAAAAATAGCCTCCAGCTAAACATGGCGACTACAGCACAGAGACTTAAAAAAAAAAAGGAAATTTGTAAATTAACATTATTACAAACATTCCTGCCTGAAAGTGCTGAAATCAATTTCAATATATTTTGCATTTTAATGAACTGCCAAAGAGATAAATCAGACAGTGTTTGAGGAATGCTTGCTTGGCAATGATGTTTTCTTATCGCATCTTGTCTTAACTGATAGCATTTAAAATGAAACCAGTGTTAATTGAAGGCGTGGGAAATGTAACTGCTAGTTAATGAAGTAAATGCATGCTAGTTATGCAGAATTAGAAATTTGCTTTAATGTACTAACTCTAACATTGTCTCCCTGTTCTGTAGCCTCCTCATTCCAAGGCAGTAATACTCAGTATTATAAATGGTTGAAAGGCAGAGCTCAAGCTAGAGCCAAGGGCCATTGTGTTTTAAACCCCCAGTGGAAACAGGATGCAAATACTGTTGTTTTTACTTTACACAGTAAACAACAAATTTCAACTCCTGAGCCTTTGGGGAGCTTTAGGGGGAAGGCCGAGTCTCCCACTTCTTTCCTACTAAGAAAATAAACAACATAACTTTTCAATCTGACAGCTGTTTGCACTGTTTAAAATTAGGCAGCTGAAAGAGGATGTCAGTTTGCTAATGTTACTGAGGTTGTAGCTTTCTCCATGTCTTATCTGTCCACGCTCAGCACATAGTATGTGCTCATTCAAATTTTACTAAATGAATGGAAGGATGGATAATTGTCCTCTTTTAACCTCCGTGTCTCTAAACAACAGAGAAATCATTACATTTCCCAATCTGTATGTCTGTGTTTAACACAACAAATAATAAACTAACACTTTGTAATAGCATGTAGAGAATATACATGCATTTTTTTCTTGGGCCTTCTGCAAGGATTTAATTCTTCTCCAACTTCACATTGTTTTTTCTAATTGCATTTATCCATGAGTTTTCTTCCTTTCTTTCTTTCTTTTAATTGTGTAAAAATAAATGAGGCAAACTATTTTGGGGGAAATCGTTTCTTGAAAAGTAACAAATGACTCATGATTTGGCAAACTAAAATTAGGCAGCAACAAGGGTGGGAATTTATATTTTCTTCTGCACCACAGAGTGTTTTAAGTCTGGAGGTGGCTGAGGGGTTCTTTACGTTCTATCGATGAGACAGAAAGGCTTACCTTGTAAAACCATTTGGCCAATGCAAGATTTGTTCTCCATAATGCAATTCTTAGGAGGGCTTTTTTTTCCTTAAATTTTAAATTTCATCATTAGTGTGTCAAATAACTAAATATCATTTTGTAATTGTGAGAAATTTATCATTAAATAACTATGTAATATTTAAGGGAAAAAAAATCTTCCCAATGCCTAGAAAATATGACCATTAGATATTAATCATGGAAAATTTGGAAGATGTGATTAATATTCCAACAAAATAATATATGGCATAGAAGCAAGTCTGCCCTACTGTTAAAATTAAAGCCCTATTTACTAATATGTTTTATGTGTTAACATCCTGTTACCCTGATTGTCTCATTCAGCCTTGGATACAGCGAAATATAAGCCCCTCACACAGCCAGATTTTATATACATTATATATAAAACATAGAATTGCTTAATAGACATGATGAGTTAAAATGACGAATTCTTGGCCAGGCGCCGTGGCTCACACCTGTAATCCCAGCACTTTGGGAGGCCGAGACGGGCGGATCACGAGGATGGGAGATCGAGACCACCCTGGCTAACACGGTGAAACCCCGTCTCTACTAAAAATACAAAAATTAGCCGGACGAGGTGGCGGGCACCTGTAGTCCTGGCTACTCGGGAGGCTGAAGCAGGAGAATGGCGTGAACCCAGGAGGCAGGAGCTTGCAGTGAGTGGAGATCGCACCACTGCACTCCAGCCTGGGCGACAGAAAGCGAGACTCCGTCTCAAAAAAAAAAAAAAAAAAAAAAAAAAAAAAAAATGACGAATTCTTACAGTAAACCCAAGGGTAAAGCGCCTTTAAAAATTAATCTAATTTCTCCTGAAACATTTTTCTACTGAGACTATGAAATGGCTTGTAACCAAGCTGGCTTTGAAAAACTATCACTAACAGCTATATTTTCCTGATCATTTAAAACGTCAATTGCAGGTATCAGAGGGGTAATTGACCTGGCCTGTACTGGAAACCTTATTGCATAAAAGGCTTGGGACATTTTTCCTTTTATTGATTTCATTTAACTTAATATAAACAATATTTTAAAGTAGCTACCAAAAATGAATGATTAACTAAATTTCAAATTGACCCAGAATCTCACATCTGTCTGATGAAGTGCAATACACGTAGTATTTTAGACATAAATGAAAACATGAAGCAGTGCAATGTCTGTTTTTAAAATGAAACAAAGTTGCAGCTTTAGTTTTGTTAAATATTTTCAAAGTAGCTGCTTCCCTTTCCACCCTCCACCAAATCTTCTTCAAAAAACGTATCTGTGAACTTTCTATTGTAGAATGTTTTTTAAAACTTCTTTAGGTAAGGGCTGCATAATGCATATGATGCATTTGAAGAATACTAAGAAAAGAAAATAAATGGCCTTTTTCAAAGATGGTAGATATTAATATAATTAATATTTCCTTGGTAGATACTAATATAACTAATATTTCGTTTTCAAAGATGGTAGATATTAATTTAATTAATATACCCAAGGAAATATTACCCCCCCACTTTATAATTTATAATTATAATCCCTACCCCCACTTTATAATTTATAATCCTGTCATGTTATTTATAATATAAATAATACTGTTAGTGGCGTCTGTTTGTTGTTGTTGTTTTTTAACTTTAGCTTAAAAAATTAAACTTATCAGGATTTCCAAAGGAAAGACTTGAAATTTACATACAATTCAGCCAAGCTTTTTTCTTTTTCTTTTTTCTTTTTTTTGAGATAGGGTCCCATGCTGTCACCCAGACTGGAGTGCAGTGGTACTATCTTGGCTCACTGGCAACCTCCGCCTCCCAGGCTCAAGTGATTCTCTTGTCTCAGCCTCCCGAGTAGCTGAGATTACAGGTGCATGCCACTACTACCAGGCTAATTTTTGTATTTTTAGTAGAGACAGGGTTTCACCGTGCTGGCCGGGCTGGTCTTGACTCCTGATCTCAAATGATCCACCCTCCTCGGCCTCCCAAAGTGCTGGCATTATAGGCGTGAGCCACTGTGCCTGGCCCTAGCCATGCTTTTAAGATTGGTTTCCAGAATGGATGATGACAAGTCTTACTAAAATCGCATGGCTATAATCTATAATACTAAATGGCAAAGGGACATCTGTTCTGGGTCCTCTGGGTGGTACTCATATTGCAGGAAAGACAACAGTGAATCAAGTACAATCAAGAACTCATCTCTCCTATAAAATGATGGAATCATTAGATTCCCTGAAAACAGAAATATTTACACACAGCAATTAATTAAACAAGCAGCAGAGATTATTTTAAAAGCTTACGTGAACTAAGCAAATATATTTTAGCGTGATAGAATTAATCTCTCTAAGCATGGCTCCAAAATTATTTCTTCTTGTTGGCATTTGGCCAGTGGTAGTTTGAAAGAGTGTCTCCGATTTTTCCGTCCTTTCTGCATCTACACCTTTACCATGGTTTCATTATGGATGGGTTGACTTTCCCTATCTTTGAATTTGGGTTTGGTCATTTGACCTGTCCTGGCTAATGGCACATAGGCAGATGTGATGGTATGCCAATTCTAAGTCTGAGTCTTAAGAGGTCCCATGTATCTACTTGCATTTGTTTGTTTTTTCTTTTGTTTTTAAGTAGAGACAGGGTCTCACTATGTTGCCCAGGCTGATCTCAAACTCATGGCCTCAAGCAATCCTCCTGCTTTAACCTCCCAAAGTGCTTGGATTATAGGCATGAGTCCCCATGCCCAGCCTCTACTTGCTTTCTTGACCTCTGACATCACCCTGAGAAGAACTAACTCTGGCTTACTTGCTGGTCCAAGGACATAAAACACACCCGTTGCAGACCTAAACCTGAAGGCCTGCAGCACAAAGCACAACACCACCATCTGTTCTGTGAATCTATGCAAGTCTGGTGGGTAAACCAACCATTTTCTCAATCACTTGTTACACAGCATTATTAGATTACTTTTAATGGCAAAAACTGCAATTACTTTTATACCAATCTAATAGCAATTTTTGACTGATACAAGGACTTTGACCAAAGCTTGTTTTGAAATAGTTGTTTACAAAATGTTAGGAGTTAACTATGTTGTTGTTGTTTTCAGTTTAATATTAAATATGTATTCTGGGCTGTGTAATATTTTCAGTTTCTAAGTTATATAGGTGGGATGGTTACAGGTTTCGTCATTTGTGCCAATTTTCCTTTCTTTCTTTCTTTCTTTCTTTCTTTCTTTCTTTCTTTCTTTCTTTCTTTCTTTCTTTCTTTCTTTCTTTCTTTCTTTTCTCTCTTTCTCTCTTTCTTTCTCTTTTCTTTTTCTTTTTCTTTTTGAGATGGAGTCTCACTTTGTTGCCCAGGTTGGAATGCAGTGGTGCAATCTTGGCTCACTGCAAACTCCACCTCCCAGGTTGAAGCGACTCTCTTGCCTCAGCCTCCCGAGTAGCTGGGACTACAGGTGCGGCACCACGCTTGGCTAATTTTTGTATTTTTGGTAGAGACAGGTTTTCTCCATGTTGGCCAGGCTGGTCTCGAACTCCTGACCTCAGGTGATCTGCTCGTCTCCGCCTCCCAAAGTGTTGGGATTACAGACATGAGTCACCACGTCTGGCCCCAATTTTCATTGTTAATGGAAGAAAGAAGTATAAAGGTTTAGGAGAAAGAAGACTTCGATCAAAGAAGACAATGATCAAGATATCATTGACTAATTCTGCTTTGAAAAAGCATACATAAATACAGGGCATTAGACTGGGAGGAGGGAGGTCTGGGACCTAACCTTTATGCCACCAATTACCTGTTACCCATAGGACAAGCCTCTTAGTAACTACTTGAGTCATAGATCACATAAGACTGTAAAGTTTTGCAATTTTCTAATTCTAGATGTCTCACTTAGCTGTGTCAATTCACAGTAATATCAGAAAATGAAATTCTGACAATACCGTTATTAATAATGTAAGTATGGGAGAAACAAAAGAGGGGTCTATAGACACTTTTGTGGCTCCTCAAGTATCTCTCCAATAAAATTAATTGAAGAAAGGACATGTACAAAAAGTGAAAAGACATCCATGTAACGAAAGGGAAATGGTACTAATACAGCAAAAATTCAAAATGAGATAAAACATGTAAAATGCTAAATTAAAAAATGAGTTATGATGAGAATGAGAAAATCATTGATGGCATTGGCTGACTGATTGACGTTACCTAAACCCAGAGAAATGGAGTCCCTTCCATGAGCCCTGTGCTTTAGAGGGTCCCACTCCAGTCTGGCCTTGGTTACTCCCCTCCTGTTTGAATGAAGAGATCAGGGATCTAGATCACATGCCCGCATGGACCAGATCCTATGTATCTAAACCATGATCTAGGTAGTTTGGGATCCAGAAACTTCCTGCCAAAGGCTTTAAGTCTGCTTTGAGTACCTGCACAGGCCTCTTCCCTAACTCTGTCCTCCCAAGGATAGGTGGTCAACACATAGCTGTTTGTAGAGAATGAAACATAACCTGGATGTGTGAACTGAAATATGCTTGCTAGTGTTCAGTATGGAGCCAGGGGTGGGAAGAGGAGTGGGGTAGACCTACTCCTGGCTTTACTGGTATGTAACCTGTGTAATCATACAGGCATCTACACAGAGAAAGATTCCAGACTTAGATTAGTACTCTGCTATTGCTATCTTGGTATTCTTAATAATTTCATCCTTGAACTTGTTCTTCAAACATCAAATCTAGTGAGAAAACTAAGCAAGCATATGAATAGAGGAAGTACATGACACGTGGACGTACACCACCATTCTTTACCACTGCATTTGCATACACCATCATAGTGCCTCACTGGCACAGAATCTAGTAGACCCACAGTGAATAGGACTTCAGTGAGACTCGAAGCAATACAAGTATACGTGTTAGGTCTATGTCTAAGTGGGATTGCTAACAGCCCTGAGAGGCTAAGCTTTTCATTTGAACCAGAACTTGCTTTAAATGTGGAGAGAGTGCAATTGCATTCTAAGAAACACAAATTATCAAAGAACCCTAGCGTATTCTTTATTGTGCATGGTAATTCTCTTTATTAGCCAATCATTTACACTGAAAATGATGACATAGAAGGAATGAGAAAGATAGGACAATTCATAGTTCCTTTTCCTTTTAGTACTTCCTGACTTATCAGTAAGCCAAAGGCAGAAATTTTTGTAGACATGCACACACAAAAAAGGGAACTAAAAAGGAGTTGGATTAATTTTGTGCAGTTTTTCCACTATTGTGCTAACAATGAAATATGTATTCATATATAAGCTATGCAATGCAAATCCTATCACTTAGGTCACTCTGCATACGAGTTAAATGTGCCTATATTTGCATATAAAGCTGCCAATGTACAATATAAAAAGGTTCACTATAAACATATTACAATATAAAAATATCTGCATTTAAATTGGCATTGTGTAACATGAGGATATAAGATTCATGCTAAACATTTTAAATTTTAATTGTTCTTTATTCAAATAGCAAATACAAAAACCCAGAACAAGTTGATAAAGAAAAGAAAAAACTTCATATTTTAGTACATTTAATCATATTTTGCTTCTGCTTTCTTAATAGTGGTCTTACATTTTTATTTTGCACTGGGCCCTAAAAATTATGTAGCTCATTCTGGTTGGGAGGCTGTTGATTATGACCAGCTCTTATATTTGATATTATATTATATAAAAAATTTGATATGTTTCAAAATTTTAACCAGCCCTTCAAAGTTCTTTTTAAGCATATTTTCAAGAGAAGAGGATAAAACCAACTTAACAGATTCTAGTAGAATTAAAATTTGTCAACATTTGCATATATGTGATATGTAGGGATTTGTATTTTCTCTTGTTTTAGGGACTGCAATTATTAGCTGTGGGCTTGTTCTTTGGAGTCAATGGTATTATGAAAATAAAGGACAGAAAGGATATTTGGTTTTTTGGGAAGAGAGAGTACTGACACAGGTGTTGGTTGCTTCTATAAAATCCAACTGTATCAATGTCAGAGAAAGTAGAGGAATGTATCTCTATCTGAAAAATGAATGTTAAATCCTACAGAAACTCCTGGGGAGAGGAAGGCGGTTGTGACCGGGCATGGAATGGCAAAAGAAGTCTAGTCAGGCTTATGCTAGGATTTCCCATTAGGAGATCAGTTAAGAGAAAACTCTGGAGTGGTGCTGCCTTGAAAAAGAAAAAAAACACCTGCCCAGCATAGTTTTGTCTCCAGGTTACAGCAGGGCATCATTAAAGTGTGGCTCATGTGTAAATAGACTGCCTGAGCCTTTAGAGTTGCCTTCTACTTTCTCCTACATTCTGGAAGTTATATGATCGAAGGGGTAAAGCCTTTGAAGAAGAGAAATGTCCAGGGATGACAGACAGGGAGAGTTGCAAATGTTTCGGGTTAGGCAACAAATAGGTAAATTCAAGCCAAGATCATTGGACTAAGGGTCATCCATTCCAAGGCAAATC
The DNA here is from genome assembly GCF_007565055.1 of Rhinopithecus roxellana. Taxonomy (NCBI): domain Eukaryota; kingdom Metazoa; phylum Chordata; class Mammalia; order Primates; family Cercopithecidae; genus Rhinopithecus; species Rhinopithecus roxellana. The sequence continues at coordinate 28,953,011 of NC_044564.1, forward strand.
CTCTCTCCTTAAATTCACCAAGAGAATCAGAGAATAGAGGCTCGGCTTGACCACCCTTCCTTGAGTACAAATTAACAACTGAAGCCATATTCTAGGCTACATACTGGGAACCTACAAGTGGGATGGCCATATAATTTATTATTAAAACCAGGACACTTTGGAGAGTGAAAAGGGGAAAAATAATTACCTGGGCTCAGTTGGTATAAACTGAGAATGTTCCAGGCTAACCAGGATACATGGTCACCCTACTCAAAATTTCATTTGAAAAAGTACCTTTCTGGATGAACAGATTAGAAAAAGTATTTGCCACAAGATGGACAGGTTGTAAGAGTAAAAAAGGCACAACTTCTGGGCAGGAAAACTAGAAACAGGTACTAATTTTGGACCCGCAAATTAGGAAAAAATATTATCATATGGCCTGGCTTGACGAGTGAATGACTCCTTTCAGTGAAGAAAAGTTCATTTTGATTTCTGGGAGAATGTAGCCCTGTGCCAGGGAACCAACTTGGTGATGGAGCACAGGTGCATTTCAGGTCTCCTGGTCCTTTCAACTGTGCATACGTATGCAAGTTTCAATTGGCAGAGTCATGTATGGTGGTCCTGCTTATGACCTGAGAAGAATGTGAGCACCAGGGACTGTAGCAAGGCATTTGAGGAGCACGCAGATCATACAAAAGAGAATATATCAAAATCATAATTTCAGACTTAATTAAAAATAAACAGTGCTAGATTTTAAAATCAGCATACTAAGTAGTTGGAAAACAAAATGCAAGAATACATATAATCTGAAGCAGGAACAAGTGAATTTAAATAAAAACCATTGGTGAACACCATGAAAGGTCACTGGATTAAAACCATAAAGTGTGGCAAACAGGATAGGAAAGAGGAAAACCCCACATTTAAAAAATGTATTAGAAACATTAAGAACATTACAAAGAGAACATTCAAAAAGTCACAGAAAGAAAGAATGAGTAGATGAACTCTGCAGCAATAGGTGTCATGTGAACATCAGGTTTCTCAATCGAAATGCAGTTCTGAAGATAATGAAGTAATGATTTCAAAGTTCAGGAAGAGAATGGATGGAAACCCGGAATTTTAAAGCCTGCTAAGTTAGTTAACATTTGCATGTAGTCCCAATGAAGATATTTTGGAGTACATAAAACATCGGAAGGTTTACCATACAAAACTTCTTTTGAAAACACTTGTTAAGATAGCATATCATAAATAAAGCAATAAGTAAATGTGCTAGGAAATATACTGAAAGTATGATAATGGTATTTTAATGTCTTAAAAAAATAAGGGTCAGATTAATTGTATATTCATAATAATTCACAGTTAAAATTCTTAATAAGGAAGGTAAGGGAAGCCCAGAGAAAAGTAAAAATGATGCTATATTGCTTTTCTTGTTTGAGGGACATTACAGAGGGATGTTTGAAATACTCATATGGGCCGGGCGCGGTGGCTCAAGCCTGTAATCCCAGCACTTTGGGAGGCCGAGACGGGCGGATCACGAGGTCAGGAGATCAAGACCATCCTGGCTAACACAGTGAAACCCCATCTCTACTAAAAATACAAAAACTAGCCGGGCGAGGTGGCGGGCGCCTGTAGTCCCAGCTACTCAGGAGGCTGAGGCGGGAGAATGGCGTAAACCCGGGAGGCGGAGCTTGCAGTGAGCTGAGATCTGGCCACTGCACTCCAGTCCGGGCGACAGAGTGAGACTCCGCCTCAAAAAAAAAAAAAAAAAAAAAAAAAAAGAAAAAAAAGAAAAGAAATACTCATATGGCGAAATGAATGTAAGTAGCAGTCTTTGTGATGATCTTAATATTTTTTATAATTTAATTTGTATTTAACCATAAAAAGAAAAAAGTGAGAATGTGTACCTTTCAAATAAAAAAAAAAAGGAAAAAACACTCTTTGCAATGAAAGGCCATATAGGCAGGGGAAGCAAAATGAAATGAAAGTGAGAGAAATGGAAAATATTAAGTTAAATGGCCAAAGGAAGTCCTACTATAATATTAACTAGAGTAAATATCAATAAGTTGAATTCAATGACCAGACTACTGGATTAAGAGTACAAGATCTAACAACATGCTGTCTGCATAAATCATACTTTAAATAATAGGAAAAAGAAAAGCTAATTATAAAAAATAAAAAAATTATATTAAGTCAATATGAACGAAAAGAAAGCCATTAAGGCTTGCCTCAGAGATATTGTGGGTTAGATTCTAGTCCACCACAATAAAGCGAATATTACAATCAAATGAGTCACTCAAAGTTTTTTGTTTTCCCAGTGCATAAAACAGTAATGTTGACCTATGCTGTAGTCTATTATATGTCTACACATGCATATACCTTATTTTAAAAATACTTTATTGCTAAAAAATACTAATGATCATGTGGGCCTTCAGTGAATCATAAATTTTTTCTGATGAAGGGTCATGCCTCAGTGTTGATAGCTGCTAACTGATGTGGGTTGTGGTTGCTGAAGGCTGGGGTGACTGTGGCAATAACTTAAAGTAAGACAGCAATGAAGTTGTTCATATCAATGAACTCTTCCTTTTATGAACGATTTCTCTGTAGCGTGCATTACTGTCTGAGAGCATTTTACCCACAGTAGGATGTTTTTCAAAATTGGAGTCAAACCTCTCAAACCCTACTTCTGATTTATCAATGAAGTTTACATAATGTTCTAAATCCTTTGTGGTCATTTCAACTATGTTCACAGCATCTTCACCAAGAGTTGATTCCGTCTCAAGAAATCACTCTCTTCGTTCATCCGTAAGAAGCAATTCCTCATCTTTTCAAGTGTCATCATGAGATTTTAGCAATTCAGTCACATAGAATTAGAAGCTCCACTTTGAATTTCTCTTTCTCTTGCTATTTTAACTAAGCCTTCAGTTCCGTCCTCCACTGAAGTCTTGCATCCCTCAAAGTCATCCATGAGGACTGAAACCAACTTCTTCCAAACTCCCGTTAACATTGATATTTTGACCTCCTCCCATGAATCAAATGTTCCTAATGACATCTAGAATAGTGACTCCTTTCTAAAGGTTTTCAATTTACTTTGCCGAGATCCATCAGAGAAATAACTATCTATAGAAGCTATAGGCTTACAAAATGTATTTCTTAATAAAACTTGAAAGTCAAAATTACTCCCTGATCCGTAGTCTGCAGAACGGGTTTTGTGTTAGCAGCTATGAAAACAACTTAATCTTGTACCTCTCCATCAGAGCTCTTGGGTGACCAGATGCATTGTCAATGAGCATTAGTATTTTGAAAGGAAACTTTTTTATGGGGCAGTAGGTCTCATTGATGTGCTTAAAATATTTGGTAAACCATGCTTTAAAGAGTTGTACTGTCATCCAGATTTTGTTGTACCATTTACAGAGCACAGGCAGAGTAGACTTAGCATGGTGTTTAAAAGCCCTAGAGTTTTTGGAATGGTAAATGAACATTGCCTTCAAGTTAAAGTCAACAGATGCAGTATCCTTGTCCTAGTCTATTTGTATTGCTATAAGGAATACCTGAGGCTGGGTAATTTATAAAGCAAGGAAGTTTATTTGGCTCCTGGTTCTGCAGGCTTTACAAGAAGCATGGCACAACATTGTGTCTGGTGAGAGCTTAGGCCTGCTTCCACTCTTGCAGAAGGCAAAAGGGAAATTGCTGTGAAGAAATCACATAGCGAGAGAGGAAGCAAGTAGGCAAGTAGAAGGTGTTAGACAACCAGCTCTTATGGGAACAAATAGACCAAGAACCCATTTACTACCATGAAGATGGCATCAAGCCATTCAGGAGGGATCTGCTCCTGTGACCCAAACAACTCCCATTTTGGAGGGGTCAGTAAATCCAAATTATAGTAGCCCTTAGCAAGAGAGTCGGCCTGTCCTTTGAACCTTTGAAGCCTGGCATTGACTTCCCCTTTTTAGCTATGGAAGTCCTAGATGGCATCTTCTTCCAATAGAAGGCTGTTTTATCTACATTGAAAATCTGTTAGTTAGTGTAGCCACCTTAATCAATGACATTAGCTAGATCTTCTAGACAACTTGCTGCAGTTTCTACATCAGCACTTGCTGTTTCACCTCTCACTTGTATGTTATGAAGATGAATTCTTTCCTTAAATTTATGAACCAATCAATGCTAGATTCAATCTCTTCTGCAACTTCCTCACCTCTCTCAGTCTTCATAGAATTAAGAAGAGTTAGGGCCTTTTTCTGGATTAGGCCTTGGCTTAGGAGAATGCTGTTGGTTTGATATTCTATCTAGATCACTAAAATATTTTACATTTCACGGATAAGGTTGTTTCGCTTTCTTATCATTTGTTTGTTCATTGAAGTAGAATTTTTAATTTTTTTTCAAGAACTTTTCCTTTGCATTCGACAACTTGGCTAACTGGTATAAGAAGCCTAGCTTTCAGCCTATCTCAGTTTTTGACATTCCTTCCTCACTTCATATAATTAGCTCTAGCTTTTAACTTAAAGTAAGAGATGCATGACTTTGCCTTTCACTTGAGCACTTAGAGACCATTGTAGGGTTATTAATTAGCTTACTTTCAATATCGATGTGTTTCATGGAATAGGGAGACTTGAGGAGAAGGAGATAGGGAAAAGGCTGTTTGGTGGAGCAGTTAGGACACACACAGCATTTATTGAATTTATTGGTTAAGTTCCCTGTCTTATATAGGTGCATTTTGTGGTGCCCAAAACAGTTGCAATAGTAACATCCAAAAATCGCTAATCACAGATCACTTAACAGATACAAAAACATACTAAGTTTGAAATATTGCAAGAATTAGCAAAATGTGACACAGACACACAAAGTGAGCTCATGCTGTTAGGAAAAAGTAGGACTGATAGACTTGCTCAGTGCAGGGTTTCCACAAACCTTCATTTTATAAAGTGAAGTCAATCAAGTAAGTTACACCTGTATAGTGACTAAAAAGTAGATCGAATTTATGAATAGAAAAATGTGTCGAGAGATGATATATACTAGAAAAACAATAGATCAAGAATGCAATATAATTATGAGCATATATATGTGTAAAATAGAGTGCAATATATGTGACAAAACAACTGATAGAAGCAAATAAAAAATTTAAAATATCAAAAAACTTTATTTGTTTGTTTGTTCATTTGTTTTTGGAGGCAGGGTCTTTGCTCTGTCACCCAGGCTGGAGTGCAGTGGCACAACCATTGCTCACTACAGCCTCAAACTTCTGAGCCCAAATGATCCTCCCACCTCAGCTTCCCAGTAAGCTAGGACCACAGGCATGTGGCACCATGGCCAGCTGTTTTATTTATTTTTATTTTTTCTGTGTTGCCTAGGCTGGTCTTAAACTCCTGGCCTCAAGCAATCCTCCTGCCTCAGCTTCCCCAAGCACTGGGATTACAGGTGTGAGTTACAATGCCTGGCCAAAATTTGGTATTTTAATTCCAGTTTCTTGGAAACAGTTAGATCCATCAGACAAAAAGAAACAAAAATAAAAGTTTGAATAATGCTATTAATAAAATCAAATTGATTCAGGAAGAACTTTCTATTAAACAAAATTGTTTTCAAGTTATATGAGAGTTTTACAAAAAGTTGTCAGAAAGAAAACTTTGATACATTTGTAAGAAACAATAGTGCATTACAGAATACATAGTCTTCTAAAATAGTGTCATATGTATAAAATTAAAAAAAGAATAGATGAATTAATTTCATATATCTGCTTATTAAATACACATTTAAAATCTATACAATGACCTTTGAGTTAAAGAAAAGGTCAAGATGAATTCTTAAATTCTTAAAGCTAAATGGCAAAAAACACTTTACATTAAAATTTGAGTTAAAGTAGTGCTCAGAAATGTCTAGGTTTAAATCCATGCTTGTTAAAACATAATATATTTGAAACAAACAACATAGTCTTCTATCCTACAAATTAGGGGAAGAGATGTAACTATTTTTTAAAAAAGAATTTATAAGTTAACTGTATAGTAAGTTATAAATGTCAAGTCAGATATCTCTGAAAGATCCCCCTTCTAAAAACAAGCAAACAAAACCCCTCCCCGTCCCAGAAAAGCCATGTATCTTTTAAAATATTCATAAGATAGAAAAACCTCTGGCAAGAATATTGGAGAAATGCAATAGGGAGAAAATGCAAACCATCAAAATACCAAATGAAAACTATAGAAAATACTACAAATATACTCAGTAGACACAGAAATAATTTTAAAACATGTAAATAAACTATATGCTACTAAATTTGTTTGGAAACAAATGTAATGAATGAATTTCTGAAATGAATTACTTTCTACGAAAGGAAGGGTAAAGTGGCACATATTTGACATAAACAGAAATCATAGAAATAGACTATGTGAATACATAACCACTTAAGAAATTGAAATAGAAATAAAAGAGTAGCCAGGGGTAGAACACACACACACACACACACACACACACACACACACACACACACACACAGACAAACTCAAAGTCCAAGTAGTGTTGCTGATAGATTCTAAAATATTTCCAAGAAATGGGTCATTCCTATTAGCTTTTACGATTTTTACAAGATTTACAAGAAGATCAGAAAATATACTGTAAAACACATAAAGTGGAAAAAATTAGAAAACTAGAATTAAAAGAGGGGAAGATTGATTTATTTTATTTTATTTATTTATTTTTTTTGAGACAGTCTTGCTCTGTTGCTAGGCTGGAGTGCAGTGGCGGGATCTTGGCTTGCTGCAACCTCGCCTCCCGGGTACAAGCGATTCTTCTATCTCAGCCTCCCAAGTAGCTGGGACTACAGACACACGACACCACGCCCAGCTAATTTTTGTATTTTTAGTAGTGACTGGGTTTCACCATGTTGGCTAGGATGGTCCTGATCTCCTGACCTCATGATTCGTTTGCCTAGGCCTCCCAGAGTCAGCCACCGCGCCTGGCCAGATTGATTTATTTTTTCAGCTTATTTTCAAAATCAGTCAACCAATTAGCCATATATTTAAAAATCATGCATTATTTATTGCAGGAATTCAGGGATGGTTTAACATCAGAAAGTCGATCTTTACAATAAAGAAGAAAAAAGCTATTAATAAATTCTTAATAAATGTTCCCTAAAAAGCTTTGGAAAACATTTAAGATAAAAATTTGCAGAACATAAGACATAGAATAGAACTTTCCCGACTTAATAAACATATATTAAAAAGCAAATAAAATCTAAAGCTAAAAATGCTGTATTAAAATTTATGGAGAAAGTTTAGTTGAATTTTCATTAATACTGTGAGCACAATAGAATATCCATTATTACAATACGATTTATTATAGTATTGGCAGTCCATAGACATAATGAATGACAAAATATTATGTGTATAAACATTGGAAAGGAAAGAAAAATTATCTTTATTAGCAGAACATATACTCAGAAAATACAACAGAATGAAGAAATAAATGCTTTAATTATAATTCAGCTAGGTTACAGGTTACGTCAACTAAAATATGTCAATACACCCTCATTGCTAACAAAAAACAAGAGCTGAGAAAAAATATTTCATCCACAATCTCAAAAACGTTTTATGTAAAATCTAGGATATAACCTAAAAACAAATATAATACCTGAGTGAAGAAAATTTAAAAGTTATAAAAGAATAGAAAAATTTCTTAAAGGGTGAGATAGACCTTGTTCCTGAATAGTATAATCTAATACCTAATGATATCATTTATACTGAACTATCCTGTTTGTTCAGTCCATGCAAAATAAAAATGCCAGCTCAGTTTTTCTGAGAAATTGGAATACAAAAATAGCTTTCAAAAGGAAGGTTCATAAGTAAATTAAAAAAAAAAAAACTAAAAAGTGAAATTGCTCATACATCTTCATAAAACAAATTTTGGTAATAAAAATAGTATGGCATATGTTGTAGGAACTAATATTACAAAATATATAGCACTGTTCAAAAGAAATATAATGCAAGCTACACATATGTGGTTGTACTTTTTGCTTAGGTACTTTATGGAAAAGAAGCAGATTATATAAATGTTAATAATATTTTGTATTTAACCCAGTGTAACCAAAATGTTATTATTTCAACATGTAAGCAATATAAAAATTTAATGAGATACTTCACAATTTTCTCAATGAAAAAAATTTGAAATCCAATATGTATTTTGGACGCAAAACACATCTCAAATACTCAATAGCTGTAAGAGGCTAGCCACTATTCTACTGGATGTTGTGAACACAAAATTGACCCACTTATTCATGAACATTACAGAAAAAAATTAGAAAAGTATCAATTGTTTTATAGATGATGTTGGGAAATATAATGCATTTTAGGAAGAAGAATAAACTTGGGTGCTTAACTCACCTTTCATACAGAAGTAAATGCATATGGAATAGAGATGTTCATGGGAAAGGCAAAACTGTAAAGTTCAAAGAAGACGCAGGAGAGGGCTTTGTGCCCTATGAGTGGAGAAATAATCCTTCATGATACCTTGAACAAAGGTTGTAAACAATGTACCAGCTTAATTATATAAAAATCAACACTTTATACTCAACAAAGAGTTTCACAAATAAAATTAATAGACAGCAGACAAATTCACTGAGAGGAGAAATGTCAAATGTGAAAAACAGATTAAAATTCCAGTGAATCTAAAAGAAGACAGAAAACTCAAAGGAAAGGGGATAGGAATAGGCAATTGGAGAACAGAAAACCAGGTAAACATTGATTCTATTTCATATGTCTTTCCCGGACTTTGAAGACGAAATGGCCACATGTCTTTACATCTTCTGTTCCAATTACTTTGTATATAGCTACAGTATTAATGATGCACTTAGAGCTATGGATGAAGATACAAAGAGGTGCACGAATGCAACTATGTTCCTTTCTCTCTTCTGCAGTCTCTGTAATGTGACATGTTTTTTTCTTCCTTAAGGTAGGGTTTTCATCAACACAAGAAAATTACTTTCTTTTCCCATTGAGTACTGTAAATGTATTTTTAAATTGTTCAAACCCTTCAAATTTGCCTCTTTCAATAGTTGACTTTGTAATCAATTCTCAGACAAGAAAAAAAAAATGGGAGCAGCAAAAGAGCGATTACTACCAACAGAACAAAGTCCATTTCATGCTTAAATATTATATTCTGTAAAGAGGAATGAGTGAGTGTTTATGTGGAAGTGTATGTGTATTTGCCTGGGAATTCTCCTGATTATGTGGCCATTAAAATGATATTTGCCTAATACATACTTGTCAATCATTTTCCAGTGGTAATATCAAACCAGTGTGACCCAGCTGAGATGTTAGGGAACTTGCTTTTTTTCTTCTCTGATGCATGAGACACCAGGCTTGGCATAGATCCTCACAATACTCTGGTGGGTACGTACCTTGCATACTGAGAATAAAGACAAATTATATTCTTTGCTTTAATTTATTTTAGTACTCATTTTATACTATTGCTTTGAGTTAGTATTTTTGAATCATTCCCTTCTAGCAGGTTTTTTAAGCCCTCAATGTTATTGTGGGGATAACTCAAGGTGTTTGTGGGGTATGTGAACTGTTTCACTACTCTACTGAGGGAGAAAGGAGAAAAATTGTGTTTCAATGGTGGTAAATTAGAGGTATCTGCATACCTAGGGCAATGCAAGGGTGATCTGAAAAGAAGGAAGCTAAAGTTGGAGAGTGAAAAATGAGTTAGAAATAGTTTAGAATAAGTTATATTTGATAAATTCAAAGGAAGATAACATTTTTAAACTAATATATTTTCTTTGTGTATACAAAGAAGGTTAAAGCTTAGTTATAAAATGTTAACAGCCAGTTTCAGCATCTTTTACACTTTATTTCTTTTTGCTTATCCTAAAACTGGCCGTATATTAGAATCATCACTGGAAGAAAAAAAACCAAAGTCCAGATGCTCAAGCCCCATCACTAACAATTATCACTCAATAGGATCTGAACTTCTGTGGTTAAAAACCTCCACATGTGATTCAGATGTGATTCACAGCCCTAACTTAAAGCCTCTGCTTTATAGTAAATAATACATCATTATATAATTACTTCATGGTTATATTAATAGACATGAACTTTCAGTGGTTTAGTCATGTCAAATGTACTCCCCACTTGGAGAAAAAAGAGAAACTAGTACTCTTTACTGCCACTTGGTGGCAGCATACATATATTGCAAGGGCAATTATTGTAGGAGGCCAATTTAATAAAACATTTTAGAATGAGAAAACCATATAGAGATCATCTAGTCAGATTTACATCTGAAAACTAAGGCCTATATACATGAAATGATTTATCTCAAGTCAAAGACAGATAGTGAAAGAACATGAAAATTTTAAAAATCTCTGGATTTTAAATTTAGTGCTATTTCTATTAATGTCAAATTACAGCTCAAACTTTAACAAATTTGAGATTGAATTCTTGCTCATATTTACTACTGTGTGGCTTTCAGCAAGTTGATACAATACATTGAACCTTGCTTTTCACATTTGTAGAATGTAAAATAGTGAGACTTGAACGATGTATGGTATGAGAGATCCTAGAATCGTTCTTAATATGTACAAATATTTTTAAAAATTGGCTCTCATCCCCCTTAAACAATCCCTATTCATTTAAAGGTTAAAAGAGCTATTCAGCTAGCAAGCCACTCCAGAGCTGACAAGATTTTGGCAAGAGATATGGGATTTTTTTTCACTGGAGTTCCTTAGACTTGATATTTGAACTGCACTTAAACATCAACTTCTGTTGTTTACAACGTATTAATAAATTTGATAAAAGAAAGTTTAAAAGAAATATGCAGAAATTAAGCAGCTGTCTGACTTTTAAGAAATATAATTCAGTATTGGTGGCAAGAACCGTAAACAGTATTTTGATGGGAGATCTGAATAAAAACAGTATTTTGATGATAGATCATGTTACTCTTTTTCCCCTATTAAGAGTAATTAGAATTCTTTTAAAATGTATTTTAATGAGCAGCAATTTCCTTCTCACCATTCAAGCTATCTAACAAGAAAAAGAGCCTCCCAGAATTGATTAAAATATTTTTAAAATAAAGCGAATAACTTTTTGCAACATTTTCCAAACCTTCATCAAATTGGGTGAGGATTTTCTAAGATCATCATTTTATAGCTCTATCTCCATTTTCAAGTTGCTCAAATGAATGGGCCTAATAAATGAGCAATTAAACCAGAACTTCACTCCTTTATTTATTTATTTATTTATTTATTTATTTATTTATTTTAAGGGACAGGGTCTCACTCTGTTGCCAAGGCTGGGGTGCAGTGATGTGATCATAGCTCACTGTGACCTCAAACCCTTGGACTCAAGTGACCCTCTCTTCTCAGCCTCTCAAGAAGCTAGGACTACAGATGTGCACCATCGTACTCAGTGTGTTAGGCCATTTTTGCATTGCTACAATATATACCTGAGGCTGGGTGTTTATTAAGAAAAGAGGCTTAATTGGCTTGTGGTTCTGCAGGCTACACAGGAAGCATGGCACTGGCATCTGCTTGGCTCCTAGGAAGTCCTCAGGGAGCCTTTATTCATGGAGGAAGGTGAAGTGGATGCAGGCACGTCATATGGAGAGAGTGGGAACAAGAAAGAGCAAGTGGGTGGCAAAGGTGCCACACACTTTTAAACAACCAGATCTTGTGAGAACTCACTCGCTTGAGAAGGTCACTTGAACCCAGGGGTTTGAGGTCACAGTAAGCTATGATCACATCACTGCACTCCAGCTTTGGCAACAGAGTGAGACCCTGTCTCTTAAAAAAAAATGGGGGTGGGGAGTGAAGCTCTGGCTTAATTGCTCACTTATTATGCACATTCATTTGAACAACATGAAAGAGGAGATCACAAGGACAGCACCAGGTCATGAGGCATCTGCCTCCATGACCCAAAACCGCCCACCAGGCCCCAGCTCCAACAATGAGGATTGCATCTTAATATGAGATTTGGAAGGGACAGGATCCCAAATCTCATTCCTTCTCACACTGCAAAATACAATCATCTCTTCCTAATGGTCCTGTAAAGTCTTAACTCATTCCTGCATTAACTCAAAAGTCCCAAGTCCAAAGTCTCATCTGGAGGTGAGTTCCTTCCACCTATGAACTTGTAAAATCAAAACTAGTTATTTATTTCCAACATACAATGGGAGTACTGGTATTGGGTAAATATTTTTATCCCTAAAGGAAGAAATTGTCCAAATGAAAGGGGCTATAAGCTCCATGCAAATCTGAAACCCAACAGGGTAGTGATTCAATCTTAAAGCTCCAAAAATAATCTCCATTGACTCCATGTCTTGCATTCAGGGCACAACAGTTCAGGGGTGGGCTCCCAATCCCTTGGGCAAGCTGCATCCCTGTAACTTTGCAGGGTGCAGACCCTGTGGCTGCTCTCATAAGTTGGAGTTGAGTGCCTGCAGTTTTTCCAGGCATAGGATTCAAGCTGCTGGTGGGCCTACCATTCTGGAGTCTAGAGGACAGTGGCTCCCTTCCCATAGCTCCACTAGGCAGTACCACAGTGGGGACTCTGTCAGGCCTCCAAAACCACATTTTCTCTCTGCACTGCCCTAGCAGATGTTGCCTGTGAGGGCTCAGCCCCTGCAGCAGACTTCTGGCTGGGCACCTAGATTTCCCTGTACATCCTCTGAAATCTAGGCTAAGGCTGCCTAGCCTCCTTCACTATTGCACTCTGCACACATGCAGGCTTAACACCACATGGAAGCCTCCAAGGCTTACGAGCTTGTGCCCTTGAAAGCAGCAGCTAGAGCTATACCTGGGGCTCTTTGAGCCATGGCAAGAACTAGAGCAGTAGGGATGTGGGCAGCAGCCTCCCTAGGTGGCCCAGGGCCTTGGTGCTCTGGGCAAGGCCCACAAAACCATTTTTCCTCTTAGGTCTCCGGGCCTGTTATGGGCAGAGACACCTCAGAGATTTCTGGAATGCCTTCAAGGCCTTTTGCTTATTGTTGTGGCTACCAGCATTTGGATCCCTTTTAGTTATGGTAATAACTCTAGCAAGTGCTTGTTCTGCAGTCTTCTTGAATTCCTCTCCTGATAATGCTTTTTCTTTCTCTGCCACATGGCCAGGCTGCAAATTTTCCTAACTTTCACATTCTGCTTTCCTTTTCAATATAAATTCCAACATTAAGTCATTTCTTTGCTCCCCCATCTGAGCATAGCTTTTGAGAAGCAGCCAGGGTACTTCTTGAAAGCTTTGTTGTTCTGAACTTTCTTCCACCAGATATCCCAAGAAATTATTCTTAAATTCAAACTTCCCAGATCTCTAGTGTATAGATACAATACAGCCAAGTGCTTTGCTAAGGCGTAACAAGGGTGACCTTTGCTCCAGTTCCCAACAAGTTTCTTACTTCCATCTGAGACCTCGTCAGCCTAGATGTCACTGCTGATATCACTATTAGCATTTTGGTCACAATCATTTAACCAGTCTCTAAGAAATACCAAGCTTCCCATCACCTTCTTTTCTTCTTTTGAGCCTTCTAAACTCTTCAAACCTCAGCTTGTTACCCAATTACAAATTTGCTTCCATATTTTCAGGTATCTTTATAGCAATGCTCCACTCTTCAGTACCAATTTTCTGTGTTAGGCCACTTTTTTTTTCTTATTAAGAAATACCTGAAGCTGGATAATTTATAAAGAAAAGAGGTTTAATTGGCTCAAGGTTCTGCAGGGTGTACAGGAAGGATGGTGCCATTATCTGCTTGCCTTCTGGGAGAACTCAGGGAGCTTTTACTCATGATAGAAGGTAAAACAGGAGCAAGCACATCACATTGCAAGAGTGGGAGCAAGACAGAGTGTGAGGGATGGGTGACACATACTTTTAAACAAACCAATCTCTTGAGAACTCATTCACTAACATGAGGGCAGCACTAAACCAGGAAGGATCCACATCTGTGACTCAAACACCTTGCACAAAGCCCCAACTCCAGTACTGGGGATTATATCTCAATATGATATTTGGAGGGGACATTCAAAATATATCATATCACCTGGCTAATGTTTTTGTTTTTATTTTGTAGAGATAGGGTCTCACTATATTGGCCAGATTGGTCTCAAATATCTGGCCTCCAACAATCTTTCTACATCAGCCTTCCAAAGCACTGGAATTACAGATGTGAGCCATCATACCTAGCCTTTTATTCTTAATATATTTTTAAATTTTGTGTGCAAACAGTATGAAATAAACAGGCCAATAAAGGATCAGAGAATTTAGTTATGAAAAGGAATTCAGTATTGATATATGCCACCACATGGATAAAATTGGAAACACTACATTAAGTGAAGGAAGCCAGACACAAAAGGTGACACATTGTATTAATATATTTCCATTTATATGAGCTATCAGGAGGAGGCAAGTCCATGGAGACAGGAAGTCTCTATGACATAAAAACAGAAAGTTGTTGACGGGGGTGTTGGTGGAGGGGGAAATAGGGAGTGATGCTAAATGGTATGAGGTTTCCTTGTGGGGTGATATAAGTATTCTGGAACTAGATAAGGGCAATCGTTGCTCAACATTACACATGTATTAAGTTCCACTTAATTGTACACTATAAATGATGAAAATGGTGAATTTTATGTTACGTGTCTTTTACTACAATAAAAGAAGAAAAGGATTACAGAAAATAAGGTAATCTGGTCAAGAATAAACACAGCTCTACTATTCAGTTTTCTCTCAGGTCTCCAAGTGACCTCAACAAAGAGTAGTTGGAACCTGTAGATGTTGTTGTTGTTTTTTTAATTTAACACAGTCCTGAAAAAATCAAAGGGAAATCAAACAATAAAATCCAATGATTTCTCCTTAGCACATCTATGACACCTGTTTTGTTAACTTCCTACTCAGCCATATGGACTGACATCCACATTTCAATTTTCCATTTCCTCTACTTCAGCACACAGTTCATTTACAAATGTATACACCAGAATTCCTTCATTCAGTGGACTCTCCAGTGCTACCTGTAATCAGTCTCATGGAAAGAAAACAGAAGGAGGGAAAAGCCTTCAATTGGCCTGGTGGACAAGAGACAAAAATGACTGCAGGAGAAGAAGAGCACTGCCTGAGTATCAAAATAGAAAAGTTGATTTTCCTTTTCCTTTTCTTTTTACCTTTCTTATCAGTCTTCCTTCTGCCTACTTTTCCCTTCATTCTTTTGAATTTAAAAAACACTAATTGGCTGCATTATTTTTATTTATTTGTAAAACAGTTATAATCAGTTTTCTGCTGTTCTGCAAGTGTTATTGTTGTGAACCATGCCAGAGGGGCTTTGGTGGTTGATGCAGGAATCTCTTGGGAACTTAACTTTTCCAATTTTGGGGGTAAAATATTTTGTTTGAATTGGCTTTTGCTAGTGCTTTAAGCTTGGTTCTTGCCTCTTTAACAAAGGACAGAAAAGCAGCACATTTTCTTTGAGGTTGTAACAAATAAAGGATTGTGTTTCCTCTTTGAGGCTTTTGGGTGTTTTTGCTATGTCCTTTAATAGCTAGATAGGTATTCCAGGAAGATGACATAAATAATTCGATAGAAATAATCTGATATTTTAGAATTTGCTTTAGCCATCCTGGTCCCACTCTACTTCTTGTAGCAAATGACTTTAGGAGGACAATACTGTGTCTCTACAGAAAAATCTAAAACAAATTAGCTGGGCATGGTGGCTTGAGTCTGTAGTCCCAGCTACTATAGGGGCTAGGGTGGAGGATTGCTTGAGCTCAGGAGTTTAAGGCTGCTGCGAGCTATGATTGTGCTACTGCATTCCAGTCTGGGCAGTGGAACAATACCTTGTCTCAAATAAAAAATGTTTTAAAAAGGAGAGTGTTATCTTTATATATATATATATTTAAACTTAAATATTTAGGTATTGTATATATAAGTATGAATATATATTTAAAATTTTATGTGCATAGGAATTTGCTAATTATAAAGAATTATGATATAAAATGAGTAATATTTTAAATGAAATGGCCAAAATTTTGAAACCACCTTGGCAAATATTATGACAATGAGAGAAATCTAACATGGCTGACTCCATTTTGTCTCCAGCCTTAGACTGGCTGTCTTCACTCATTCCTGGGAGCAGGCCAAGCTAACCATGGGGGGAATTTAATGTATAGTTTAACTTTGAAGCAAGAATGAAAATAGTCCCTAAACTGATCCCCTCCTTGTTTGGGGACTGAAACTGCCTTTGTAAGATTAGCAAAAGTCCACAAGGTTAGGATCATGGGAGGGGCCTGAACTCTGCAAAGATGTAAGCATAGTTTCTATAATCCTTTACTGCTCAGGAGTCAGTCACGTGGCCAGAGGTCACTTGATTTGTGACTCCCCCAATTGCTCCAAAGATAACATCAGTATTACAGAACCTACGATTGGCCTTCTGATATGTTTTTCAGACATTTACAACCAAGTGACCCCACCTGGACTCATGACTTATGACTCAACTGGTCCTGTGGTCCCCCACCCAGAGGCAGAGTCAGTGCACAAGGACAGTTTTCCACACACCTATAATTGCATTCCCAACCAATCAGAAACACTTATTCCCTATTCTCCTGCCCACCAAATGATCCTTATAAAACCCAAACCTTCAAGTATTCAGGGAGAATGATTTGGGTAATAACTCCAGCCCTTGGGCTCAGTGGCCTTGCATTAATTTAATTCTTTCCCTCTTGCTATACCACTGCAATAGGGAAAGTCTCAGTGAATAGGTTTTTTCTGTGCAGTGGCAGGAAGAACCTGTCAGATGATTACAATCCCTCCAACCTAGAGACGACTACTTTTAAAATTCTTGGATTATGTCTAAATCATATCTATATATCTCTCTGCCTACATATCTGTGTGTAAACATGCACATATACACACACACATATACTATATATATATGCTTCAAGTTTTAATGTATATAAGTATATGATAAAAATACATATGTATATTTTGTATATGCACATATAAAAATATTAATCATATTTTCATGTATAAAATTATATATGATTTCATGTTTGTATATAAATATCATAAAAATTATGTATACCTGTATATAAATATATGATTATCTACATACATACACAGACATATGCTAATTTTTAAAAGGAACCAATATGAACACATTTCTATAACAATAAAAATAGTTGTGTTTCATTGTTTTAATAATGGTTTATAGTTTTCCACTGTATGTGATTCTATAATTTTTTATGATTCTATAATTTTTTATGAACAATTCTCCTTTATTGATGTCAACTTATTTTTAATTTTTTTGCCATTATTAACAAGACTATGAACAATATGGTAGGCAAGATTATTGGAAAAACACTTAAAAAATAAAACCTTTACATATTCTAGGTTAAATGTAATCTACTTACTTTTATGGGTATGGTTGATTTAGAAGAATGTAATTAAAATTACCCAAACAGAAAGGGTTACACTGATGTGAAAGTTGTGGCTAGCATAGATTGCAGGTCTTGACATCCAAGAATGGGAGTTGGCAAACTTTTTCTAATAGGGTCAATTAGTAAGTGCTTTAGGCTTTGTAGGAAAAGATGCAAAATTGAAGATACGATGTAGTACTTACATAACCCTTTAAAATGTCACTACTCAAAACACAGGAAAATGACTCATAGTTCATAGGCTACAAAAAAATAGCTGTATGGATTTGGCCTATGGGCCATAGTTGCTGACAAGACCTAAAGACTTGCACTAATGGCAGAGACAATGTGGAAGGCAGGAGATAAGACTTTATCCATACTAAATGGGAACTTAGAACTGAGAATCTATACCTAGCCTTATCTTTAATTCAAAGGAGGACCAGGAAAATATCTACTGCCAAAGGAAGACTAAGACAAATTCTGTTGGCGCTTTCTCCGAGTAGAAAACAAGATAGGAACTCTTGAGAACTTAGAACCCCATATCTGCTTTCAGAGTGTTTGGGCTGCGAATTTGTTTGTAGTTCTAGAAACAAAAGCAAAAAAATTAACCTAAAGTGCTCCCAGCTAGGTAGTCCTTTAAACACAAAAGTCAATCCCCTCTGGAGAGGTACACTCTCAACCCTGATCTTATGGCCACAAAGTTTAGCTAAACGTGAGCTCAAAATCTAAATTCACACAATAATGAAAACATCAGCTGCAATGAAAGTGAATCAGCAAAAACACACAATAACGTAATTTGATTCCCAGAACCACCAAAAGTTGGAATGATCAGGTACAGGATAGAAAATAAATATATATAATATATTATAATATACTACTATATAGTACATATAAATATATGTACTATGCAATACTTTTTATTTTAAAAATATTTTTAAATTTTATATATAGTACAGATATATACATAATATATAAATTATATATTTATATATTTTATAAATGCATAATATATATAACTATATGATATATAATATATATTTATATACAAATTTATATATAAATATGTATTACATAGATATATAATATGTAAAATTTGAATTTGTAATATAAGTTTGAATTTGTAATATAAATATAAAATTGTATATAATTGAATTTATAATATAATTTGAATTATAATATATAATATAACACATTATATATCATATACGATATATAGTTATATATACACACAATTTGAATATAAACAAGGAACTAGGTACAATTTAAAGATGCTAGGTAGAATTTAAACAAATATAAAAATACATGTAATCAAGAAAGCTAAAAACCAATGGTATAAACCATGGAAGTAGAGAGAGAAATGATGCTGCTTTCAGAAAAATAGCATATCATATTTTCTGCTTGATTATATTAGTAGATAGATCTTGAAAAGAAGTTATTTTTAATCACTTTCTGTCCCTTCAGCATGTAAAAAATATTTTTGTAGGGCTTCCCTTCTAATGAAAGTAAGAAGTAGTAAAAGACAAAATAGTCAGCAGGGCAAAGAAATGCCAACATGTTCATTGTACAGAGTGAATTAAGTCTTGGACCAGCAATAATGTGGAGGAGCTGACCCTTATAGACTTACAGGAACTTGGGACTTTCAAAGAGGCTTGTCACAAGTAAAAAGATTTGTTAAAGTTAATGAGCAAGTGTTCAAATTAAGAGGTTAGAAAAGCAAAACAGGGAAGGTGTAGTGGCTCATGCCTGTAATCCCAGAATTTAGGGAGTCTGAGGTGGGCAGATTGCTTTAGCCCAGGAGTTCCAGACTAGCCTAGGCAACAATGGCAAGATCTTGTCTCTCAACAACAACAAACAAACAAACAAACAAACAAGCCAGGTGTGGTAATACAGCAGTCCAGCCTGGGAAACAAACCCAGACTCTGTCTCAAAGAAAAAAAGAAAAGAAAGAAAGAAAGAAAAGGAAGGAAAAGAAAAGCAAAACAATAAATCCAGAGAACATAGAAAGTAGATAATAAAGATAAGAGCAGAACTTAACAAAACAGAAAAATAGTACATAAAATTGAGGTGATTTCTAGACTCAAATGATAGTGCTTTAAAAAGATTTAAACACAAACAAGCATTTTAAGAAAAATGAAAACACAAATAAATAATATGCAGAAAGAATGGGGGCAATTCATCAGCAAAGATTACAGTTAAGATAATATATGAAGTGTCAATAAATTTGAACATTTACTTAAAATGGACAATTTCCTAGAGCCTAAAGTTTACCAAAACTGACACAAGAGGAAATGCGTAGCTGAAAGAGTCCTTTAACTGCTAAAGAAATTAAATCAATTGTTTAAAATCCTTCACTGAGAAAATACCAGTTCATTTGGGAGGTGAATTCTATCAAACGTCTAGAACAAAGAGAATATCAATCTTAACAAAAACTTCTTGAGAGTAGAAAAAGAAAGAATCTTCCTTTAATTATTTCATGAAGCCTATACAATGTTGATACTGAACATAAATAAGAACTGTATGAAAAAGATATTTATAAGCCAGATTCACTCATGGATATAAAAGCAAAATGTTTAAACCACTACATTACCTGCCTAAGTCCACTAGAGTGAGAAAAAAGCATGACTGACTTAGGTCATTCAAGAAATGTAAGGGCGGTTTAGTATCAGGAACACATTTATTTAATTGACTGTATTTTATTTATCTTTTAGTTTTTTTAATTTGATAAACATCAATATTGTGTTGCCTTTGAGGTAAGCACTGTCCCAAGTGGTTTCCAAATATTTACTCCTTTTTAACCTCCTATTGTCTCCAGGAGAAGACACTATCATATCTTGCTTCCCTGTTTCAGGTGAGGACTCCACTGCAAAGTCGTGCAGAATCTTACTTTGTCTCTTCTACAAGATCAAGTCAAGGGATTCACACATAGTTATAGGTGGGAAAATATTTCTTCTAAATTTGTGTTTCTAGAATTTATCAAGGCTTTATCATCAAGATTTATCTCTACAATCTCCAAATAGAAGACACACTTTTAATTTTCATTTTGTAATCTCAACTAGGAATAAAAAAAGAAGCATTGGAAGTAGCAGCACTCTGCTAGTGACTGAAGCAGCAAGCACAGTTAAATAATCTGTGAAGATTATCTCTTTTAAAAGATATGGGCTGTGCATTGTGGTTTATGCCTATAATCCCAGCACTTTGATAGGCTGAGGTGGGCAGATCACTTGAGCCCAGGAGTTTGAGATTAGCCTGGGTGATATAGCAAAACCCATCTCTCTTAAAAAAGAAAATATATATATATATATGTATGTATATGTATACACAATATGCCTGATCCAATATATTGCAGAAATATTTAATATAAACAGGGCCGGGGGGAATGCAGATAAACCAGGAAAAAGCAACTTGGGCACTGAAATTGGAAGAAAGAATAGTCACTCAGGTTGTACCACTATTTTGACTTTAAGATTCTCCCTGGATAAAACAGCATAGTAAACACGATTGGCTCCCAAAGCCACATTATTTGCAGGTGCCAGACTGCACATTAACAGTCTGACACCAAAGGACAGCACAGAAAAACTATCCAAAGATAAAGATCTTAAAATCTTTTCAGTTTGGAACTAGATCAGGTATAATAAGCCCTACACACTTCAACACAAAACATATTGCTCATCCTATATCGAATTATGTCTCAGACTACGTTATTGGAAATAGTGGGGGTATCTGACCCTGCCATCTAAAACTGACCTGTAACATGTAAAGCGCAGGAAGTACTATTGTCCACTTTACAGCATCCGAACAGGAAAACAAAGTTGTTTCACAATGATAATGGAGAATAAAGTAAATACAAAAGGCTATAAAAGCCAAATAAAGTGCTGAAAGAAAGTGTGTAGAAAACCAAACCTAACAAAATTCTGGTGAAGAATGGGGGTCCATGACTGCATAAATCCAATGGAAAAACCTTAGCCAAAGTATAGGCACAAAAAGAAGGGCCCTGTCAAACCTATCACAGTGTAATTACTTTAAATGTCCCCATCTTTTATGAGTAGAGATGAATCCTTCACTGTGCAATGCTCCCAGTTTATCACACACAGGAGCATGAGTACAATTAATAGTTGATGTTTTATACTACTAAGTTTTGGGGATAGTTAAAAATACTAAAATATGTTTGTCTTCTATCTTTATCTATATAGTTAAAGTGAATGAGTTGTGTTTATACCATGTGACCCTTACCCCTAGGCATATTTGTTTAAATCAGGGATGGCCACTGAGCCAGATTTGATAATGGACTTGCTTTCCAAAGAATTTGGAACTGGAACATTGTGACACCCATAAAAACTGCAGAGTTATCTGTAGATCATTTTACACCTTCTGGATTGCAAAACCATTGTAGTTTTGCAAAAATCATTCTTCAAAAGAAGAATAAAGAGGTATGCAGGGAGAAGCAAAGATAAGAAAGTGAGAGAAGAAAGAGATAAGTAGGGTGGGGAGGGTGGGTAGAAAGAGAGAGAGACAGAGAGAGGGAGAGGGAGAGGGAGAGGGAGAGGGAGAGGGAGAGAGAGAGAGAGAGAGAGAGAGAGAGAGAGAGAGAGAGAGAGAGAGAGAGAGAGAGAGAGAGAGAGAGAGAGAGAGAAAACAGTAGTGCAGGCAAGTGAAAGACCAGAAAGAGGCAGCAATTGAAACTGTAAGAGTCATTGAGAAAGATTAAACCTTCTTGGTTTCCTGCTGCCTCCCTGGGAACCATCTGTGCCTCAGGCTCCACTGTCTCAATACCCTCCTTGGTTAAAGGAGATTCCCATATCCTTTCAATAAATTCCTTTCTCTTTTAAGCTAGTAAAAGTATATTTTTCTTAGCTTTAACCAAAGAATTGTGATTTGTACAGATATATATTCTGATTCTCCCAAAATGTATCTAAAAGTTAGAAAAAATAGATATAGACTCTTAGTCTGGGTAAAATGATAGTATTCCCTAAAGCATTATTTTTGCATATATCTCAGAATAAGAAAGAAAAAGGTAATAAAAATTACGCAGAGTAATGTGTATTAGTAAACTGAAATGAGAAAGGATGAAGAAATTAGGCTAATAGAAAAGCAAGACATTAAAAAAGATAAAATTGCACCATGTCAAGGGAAAATAATAAATACAGAGTAATATGGATGACAAAAAAAAAGAAGTAAAAGCATTTGGGTATATTTAAAACAGGGAATATCTAGTTTCCAACTCTTACATCAGAGTATTTGCATGACTCTGAAAGTTTCAAACCTGTTTCTAAAGTCTGCAAATTTTTAGGGAACCAATGGTAATTTACATTATTTTTAGTTAAAGGACCTGGGACGACAGAGGCTGAATTTCCTTCTCTGAATGGGTAGGTGTCTGATATAGTTTGGCTGTATCCCCACCCAAATCTCATCTTGAACTGTAGCTCCCATAATTCCCACATGTTGTGGGAGGGACCTGGTGGGAGATCACTGAATCATGGGGGCAATTTCCCCCATACTGTTCTCATGGTCATGAATAAGTCTCACAAAGTCTGATGGTTTTATAAGGGGAAACCCCTTTTGCTTGGCTCTCATTCTCTCTGTTGCCTGCTGCCATGTAAGACGTGCCTTTTGCCTCCTGCCGTGACTGTGAGGCCTCCCTAGAAATGTGGAACTGTAAGCCCATTAAACCTCTTTTTCTTTATAAATTATCCAGTCTCTAGTATGTCTTTATTAGCAGTGTGAAAACGGACTAATACAGGATCCTTCCTTGTTCTGCCTTCCAATTGAGTCAGTACTGGAGCAAAGAAACACCAATTTTCGTTTAGTTCAGAATATAATCTTTGGCAATATAGAAACAATTTGGCTAAGTAATTTGACTCTGCCAAATCATAGTAAAGGCACATAGTGAAAAAAATATCTTTCAACTTAACAAATTACTCTTTAAAATATATTAATGTAGGCATGTCAGTGGAAAGTTGAAAACAAGCAAAAAAACATTCAGGTAAAGGGTTGAAATAAAAAGTTCACTCCGTTACATTCAGTCCCTCCTATAAAACTCTCTTTTTAATTTGAGTGGACAGTAAACTGAGATACCTGACTCTGGGCTAAGAAAATCAAAGCCTTCTCTGTCACACTGTATTCTCTTGGGTCACTTAATAAAGACGCAAGTTGGGTTACTGGAAAAATAGTGGGAAAAATCAATCCCTCAGATATAAAGGGCTGCTCTTGGAAGCATGTGAATTGCTGTAGTTACTTTGCTCTTCTGGCCTCTAGAGTCTCTATCTTAACCTTGGCCTCACATGGAGACTGACTTTTTGAACCGCTTTCCCATGACCCATTATATGCCTGTCAAAAGAGAAAAACCCAGCTCTTTTCCTGTGCTTTCAACCAGCCAGCTTATTCAAAAATCTACTCAGGTTGTAATAGCTTAACCTTGCCTGGCAAGGGACTTATGGGAAGTTTCTTATGATTTGAAAGACTGATGCCATATATACACCTGCAAAGAAAGAAAAAAGGAAGGAAGAAACAGGTGTGGTTATAAAACACCCCAGTAGTCAAGTGATCTGTCCCCAGGTATGTGAAAGCAGCTTCTGAAAAAGTTGACCTGTCAGAGCTTGCCATCTGGTTGTGTTTTATTCTGGAAGTAACAATAAATATTGACAAATGCTCCTGGTCTTCCCAGTTTCCCAAAGTTCCCTGGATTCATGCTTTAATATCTACTAGGAAAAATAGCACAGTATTTCAAGTCACTACTCTCTGCTTATATTATTGATAGTCACTTCTCATGGCCTCTCCCCTTCAAAGGAGAGTAGATCCTGAGAAGTGTTCTTTGTTCGTCTTTGTGGAATAACTGCTGGTGACGCAAACTGGAGAGCCTAAGAGGTGTTTTAACTGTGGTGTAATAAAATGAAAATGAAGAGATCTAGAAAGATTTTGAAAGGTGGCTGGAGGAGTGTGTAGCAGGAGTTGGGAGCAGAGAGATGTGTAGGGAGATGGAGAGGATTTTTGTGGAGGGGAGAAAGAGAAACAAAGAATTTACTAAGTTATGTCTTGTGATGTGAGCCTCACCCTTCCCCTTTCCCTGGCAATCTCTTCACTAAAGACTGCATCATTCATTAGTGCTACTGAGGTAGGATTTGCCATCTTATTTGGATACTGAGATGGACCCATGAATGCAAAGTTACATTTGGTTTATCTTTGAATAATGGCACTAATAAGGAACACACATATTGGCCATACTAGCTGTGCACATGCTATAACCATAGTCCCCTATTTAAAGATCAAATTAAGTCTTCTTTTTTAAGGTCAATCTCAAATTGCAACTCAAATGTACATTTGTCGATATACTCAGCCCATAATGAACTGTCCCTTCTTTGTCCTCAAGCTGTGTCTACAAAATCTCATTTTTGAACTTAGAGACTGTCCCATATAACAAATTGTGATTCTGTAAGCATATCTTATATCTTCAACACAATTACAAGCTTCTGTGTAGCTAGAATCTTCCATTTTCATGATTTTCCTTGGTACTTACTATGACAATAAGGACATTTATTCATCTAAATATTATTTATTGAGTATAACTGAAGTATCTCAATTCCAATATTGAGATACTTGGATATCTCAAGTATAGGTTTGGATGGATTAATGCCTAAATGAGGGAGTATGTAATAGCGTCATGTACCACCCAGATTTTTTTAAAATGCAAACACGAAGAGCAGGCCAAAAAGAGGAACAGAGCTTTTTGTAAAGTATCCTTCTCATAGTTGAATCATTCTATGAAATTCAGGATGCTCTGGAAAGGTTTTGATGGCTGAGTAAGAATATTAAACAAATGAAATTCTCTCAAGCCTATTCAACCTGTCACCAGACAACTTTTGTACCTCCCAGGGATTTTATTTAAAACATAGACTTACAAAGTCTTTATAGATAACAGACTTATGATTCTTTAAATATTCAAATATTCATTTATACATGGATGTTCTCTATTATTGTGTTCTAAAATATTTAAAGAAAATACATGATACTTGGTAATTGATATTATCTTTCTGATGTCCAAATTTTTAATAGCAAAAGCCTTCTCTCTACACAAAACCTTCCAATTCCCATAGGTTCAGTTCTCAAGTGAATTTTTCTCTGAGTCATGGGACATATAAGATGTGAATGAATTGTTTGTATATTTTTTAAGAATTCTTCGCAATGGCATGGCTATGAAAATGCATAGAATATTTGAATAACTAAAATCACTTCCTGAGAATTATTATTTCTTTCTGGTTGAGATACTGTCTACTCTGATTTACAAACATTTCTCTTTAAAGTGGTTTCAATTTTGTTTCGGATGGGGTCCTAGGATTTATTCCAACATCTACGCTGCACAAGGTTTTTTTTTTTTTTTTTAATTAATCACCTTACAGTTTCTGTATCATACAGAACGTACAATGGCAACATGGTTATCACATCTCTGAACAACACAGGACTATTTTTTTAGAGCTGTTGAAGTTTTCTTTGAAGACCTCAGACAGATGTCAATCTTCTTTGCTGCTTCTCTGGGCTCTTTTATGGACTGAACAGCCCCTTATGGACTTCACACAGGACCTCTGTATCAGCTCATGGATATTCTTCCATCTCGAGTCTAGACTTCTGGCCTCCAGATGATGTTAGAGTTATAGCTCCAGCTCCTATCTGCATATGGCCTGGATTTAGGACCAGACCCTGTGAGCCTCCGCCTGCTCTCGCATCTCTGGATTTTATTTTTCTTATAATTTCTAAAAAGTGGAAATATGTCTTTCTTCTTTTCAGTTTCAGCTACATGTTTTTAAATTTTTCAAAATTCACTTCACATTTCCATATGTTAAGAGTAGGAGTGTGACATTAAATTGAGCTTACTCTGCCATTGTACAGGCATATTGGAGACCCAACTTACTAGTTATTCATTGGGTTCCATTACCTGGGTATTTCAGACACCTGAACTTCACCATGTTCCAAATTTCCCTCCTTATTGTTAATACTTTTGCTCATAATCTGAATGACATGAAATGGAATTAAAGCCAGTGAGTGGTTTTATTAATCAGAGGTAGAGCTTATGATGCCTGACAGCTATAGGTCAGTAAGTACTTCTTCCTCTCGGGGCCCTGGATATAAAGTTAAACTTTGCTTCCTTCTGAGAGGTATATATGTGGCAGTGAACTATGAGGATAGTTTAGGAAACACCACAGTAGTTGCTTCTGCCTGGAATACACTTTACCAAGGTATTTTTTGGCAGCTGCTTTTGCTTCATTCAGGTCTCAGTTCAAATGCCACATCCACATAGAATTCTTTATGGAATACCCAATGAAAATTGTTTTCTGCCTTATCCCATCTTTCCCTTTATTCATTTATTTTTAAATCGCATTTCTCATTTATAAGATGCTAGTGCTTATAGCAGTGCCTGAAACATAGTGTGATTTCAACAAATATTTATGAATTCCATGGATCTAATATTTTCTTCCCAAGAACAAATCTGACCTTTATGTAAACTACTAAGTATATGCAGCACTTTCCACTTGCTTGCAAAGTCACTGTGCAACCAGTAATGTAATTAAATTAATTACAAAGTGCTTGGAGAAACCCAGGACATGAGAGTCAGGATGTAAAATAAAATACTTTCCATTCTGCATATACCAAAGCATTTTACAAATAAATTATTAAACTATTGTAGGTTAGTGACCACAGTGGCAGAGAGCAAAGCCACTGCCTGGTCTAATGTAGCTCACCCAAAGCAAAGGTTTTATAAAGAAGTGAAATATTACACAAGGCACTGAAGTCTCCTTGCTCCCCTATTCAAAAATTGCCACAAAATCTGATGTTTACACACCAGTCTCTGACCAATGTCTTGGCTTGGAATATTGATGAGATAATAGCTTCCCAGCTGAGAAACCTCTCCAATAGTAATTCTCAATAATGTATTTCTGGCTGTCCAAATCTGGGTATAGAAAAACAATCAGTATACACATGAAGGATACAAAGCAAAAAATTCCTGATGTACCTGCACGTCACAAGTAGTGACAATTCTGATCTTTTGTAAATAAGTGCTGATGGGTTTGGAAGTTCTAGTCATATTCAGTAGTTAGGCAGTTTTGTTTGTTTGTTTTTTGAGATGGAGCCTCACTCTGTCACCCAGGCTGGAGTGCAGTGGTGCAATTTTGGCTCACTGCAACCACCACCTCCCAGGTTCCAGTGATTCTCCTGCCCCAGCCTTGTGAGTAGCTGGGACTACAGGTGCACACCTCCACACCTGGCAAATTGTTGTATTTTAAGTAGAGACGGGGTTTCACCATGTTGGCCAGGCTGGTCTCGAACTCCACACCTCAAGGGATCCACCTACCTTGGCCTCTCAAAGTGCTGGGATTACAGACAAGAGCCACCATGTCTGGCCTAGTAGTTAGACAGTTTTGTGATTGTTTTATAACTATGTATGTCTCATTAGACTTACCTCAAGGTAAGTAACTGTCTTTTTCATCCTATACCCTATAGATGAGCCAGTATGTGGCACACAGTAAGTACTTAGTAATGACAACTGCTGTTCCTACTCATTCACGCTGTCTTTCACTTCTCCCAGCTTGAGGCACAGCTTGCATGGAATTTAAAAACCCAGGACAACAAAGATTAGGGAAAACTGAAGTGACAAGTGATGCCGGAAGGAAGGAAAGGCGACACAGGCTGGTGTACTGTTAAGTTTCTCAAGGGCTGTAGGGAGGCCCTCGTGGATGGAACTAAATCAAAATCGAGCAGCATCTCAACAATTTTTGGTATAGTTGTACTTAGGTATGCCCTTTTCCTATTTGTTTTGTCTCACCTGTTTTTGTTACTCTCTTCCTCCTTCACTGACTTTTTTTTTGTGTTCATTGAATAAGTGTTCCATATTTATTGTTTTTGGCATTATAACCATATCTGTTACAATGATATGGAAAATGTTGATTACCTAAAGGCTAGTGTTTTTTTTTTCTTTTATTTGGGATATTTTCTATTTCTATATCTTTAGTTATTATTTCATTTTTGTTACTGTTTTTCGGTTTGTTTTGCAAGCCAGGACTTTTAAAAGTTTTAGATTGGACAATGAAAATGCTATGTTGTTGGTTGTTGGCTTTGATTATATTCCTTTAAAAGATATACTATCCAACATCTTTTAAAGGAACGTAATTAAAGTTCAATGATTCAAGGCTTGCTTTTAAACTTTTTAGAGTGGATCACGGAATGCTCTCTAGTATATGGCCAAATCATTTCTTTTGTGGGTTCTATTTGATACTCTGTATATTCCAAGGTTTTTCTAGTCTGGTTGGGTATACACCAGCTATCCCTACGTCTGTATGATGTGTAGAGATTGTTCTGGTTACTCAAAATGATTCTTTTTCTACCTTCGGTAGTTTCATCTCACACATGTGTAGGTAAATCTTCAGTTAAACACTCAAGACATCCTTACTACACATCTTCAGAACCCTTTGTCAGTTCAGGATCCTCCTTTCCAGCAGTTGAGCCCACAAATTCCAGCTCCTTTGACTTCCCTGAGATAAGATCTCTATCTATTCAAGTCCCCAGTTCTCTCAGGCTTTGTTTGTATTTCCTCTTCCTACACAGCAGTTTGGAAACCGACGCCAAGAAGTAAGCTAATGCAGTCATAGAGCTCTCTTGGTTTATTTCTCTCGCTTCTGGGATGAGAGTAACGTGCAGCCTGTTGGTCAGCATCTGAAAATTGTTTCCTAGATTTTCATACATTAAAAACCTGGCAGGTTTTCTAAGAGACATTTTTTTGGCTTTCTTTGGGTTTGATTTAATGTTCTTTGTCTGCCTACTTTAGCTAGAAAATTAGAACACAGATTTTAAGTTTATCATCTTTTTCTACGTGCATTTAAGACTCTACGTCATTTTAACGTAGGTCGTACTTCAATTTACAAATTGTGGTAGGTTCTGTCGTTACTATCATTTGGTTTAGAACTTTTTGTTATTTCTGTTGTTATTTTGTTTTTGACTCAGGTGGTTTTTCTGTTGTTTTTATAGATGTTTATTACTTAATTTCCAAGAATGTGAGGATTTTCTAGTACATTTGAATTGTTAATTTTTGTCCTAAATTTACTCTGGTCAAATTATATACTGTGAATGATTTCAATCAAAATATGTTTACACAGTTTCTGAAATGACACAATTTAAAGTTGGTAATGGTTTACGTGCACCTGCAAAAAATATGTGTCCTATATGGATTGTCTGCACAGTTTTACATATGTAATTAGATCCATTTTAAATTAAAATTTTTTTCATATATTAACTGATATTTTGCCTGTTCTATCAGCTATTGAGAGAAATGTAATACATTCTATTAAGATTGTTGATTTGCTTATTTTTTGTTTCAGTTTTGTAAATATTTGCTTTATATATGTTGACCCTAATATACCAAGTGCCTAAAGATTTAGAATTTTAATATTCCTGGTATGCTATGGTTTAAAGGTTTGTCTTCTCCAAAACTCACGTTGAAATTTCATTGCTATTGTGAAGGCATTGGGAGGTAGGACCTCTAAGAAGTGATGTTTAGATCATTAGGGCTCCACCCTCATAAGTGGATTAATGTCATTATCGTGGATGTGGGTTCACCCCTTTTTGCTCTCCCTCTCTTTCTTTCACCTATTCTTGGTTTTCTGCCTTCTGCCATGGGATAGGGCAACAAAAAGGCTGTCACCAAATGCTGACCCCTTGATCTTGGACTTCTTACCCTCCAGAATCATGAGTCAATACATTTCTGTTTAGTTTCAGGTATTCTGTTACAGCAGCACAAAATGGACTAAGGCATGGTATATTTTCACCTTTATCACTATGACATATGTCTGTAATTATATTTTTGAAAGTTAACTTTGATATTAGCATTAAATGTTGTTTTTATATTTCCTTTTTTCCCGCAATTTCTTTTTTTGGCATAGTGTATTATTTTTAATCCTTTTACTTACAATCACTGTGGATCTTTAGAATAAAAGTGAGTCACTTCTAAGCAACAAATGCAACTTCTTGTTTATTTGCAATTCAAGTATTACTGTCTTAGTGTTGTATATGGTGTATTTATTTCTTTTATTGTTTTGTTATTATTGAAATGCTTGGACCAATATCTAACATATTTATTTCTTATCCTCCAATGTTTTGAGGTTCTTTTACTTTCTTGTCTTGTTCACATTTGAATTCATAAATTGTTTTTAAATTTTATTTTCTTTCTTTCACATTTTTAATTTTAATCTTTTATTTTTTATATGTTCCTTTACATGACTTTTATAGGGATTATAACAGGAAAACTTGAGCAATTATAGTTTATTTTTCTTTTGCCATTTCTATATAAATCTATAACTTTCTAACACTTTAACTTTCTTTGTCCCTCTGCTGAGCTTTTATATTGTTTGACGCATTTTAGCCTAAACATATTTCAAAATATATGAAGCATTTTTCTTTTGGTTTATATAGTCAAAATCCATTGACACTTATTCACATATTTACCCATTCTTCCTGTATTTCATGATTTAAAATATCTGGGATTTTTTTCTTTCACAGTAACTCCTTGCATATTTCTTTCAATAAAGAATTGCTCATAATAAATTCTCCTAATAGTTTGGTCTGAAATTATCTTAATTCCATTTTTAAAACTTTTCGTTTCTACAAAATTCCAGTTTGACACTTTAAAAATTATATTAATATAAAATGTGTTTTCATATGGCCTCCATGGTCTCTACAGAACTCAAATGTTGTTTTTTTCTGTTAATTTGAAGGCACTGCATCTTCCTCTCTCATCATGACTCCCTCTTCGATGTTTTCAAATTTTTCCCTTTGGTTTTCGGGATTCTTTCAATTGCCTAGATATAATTCTCTTTCTACTTATTCTACTCAGGGTTTTCATAACTTACTGAATCTGTGTATTAGAGGCTTTAATCAATTTTGGAAAACTTTTGGTCATTTTATCCTCAAATATATCTTCTGCTTCATTCTCTTTCCCATTTTCAAACTTGAAAAATGCTTTTGTTCAACTATTTCCCCATATTCCACAAGCCTATTTATATTTCTACATGCATTTTTCCTCTTTGTCCTCTGAGAGACCTGATGGTTCTCTAACCACATTTTCTGCTAATAAATCAATCTATTAACTCTTAAGTTTAGTTGTAATTTTAGTTTTAGACTGCCCATTTTATTATTTTTATACTTTTCCATTCTTTGGTAAAATTCTTTATTTTTTCATGTATTTTCTATCTTTATTTCCTTGACCATATTAATCCAAATTATTTTAAAGTCTTTGATTGATAACACAAGTATCATGTTCAAATCTCTTTCTATTGTCTATTCTTCTCTTTTAATTTTAGTCATATAATTCTCACTCTTGGTATGTTTAGAACTTTTTGATTGAGTGTTAGTCATTTTATTTGTTTTATGCTTTCTCAGTGGTCAAAATATTTCATCCTAACTGAAACTGAAGCTCTTCAAATTACAAATTGTAAAATGCTGTCAAATACCACAGATATCACAAAATCTGGAAACAATATTAAAAATTTAACTACAACTTGGCATATCTCTGAAAACTTTTTTCCACTTTTTTAGTAGAAATTTTTATGTAATAATTGCTTTATAATATTCCTATAGATATACTAAGGAATAAATGGTATATTTTATATACATAGGTTTCTTTTATCATGGCTGATTAGAATTTGCTTTCAATTATTAATTTAGAAAAGTTTCTTTCGGTTTCATAATTTATTATCAATAATGTCTAATTATTATTAGTTGATTTTATATTTGAGTCATCTATAGATTACTTTTTCATAAATACTGTACAGTTGCAAATGCATTAGTAATTTCAGCACCACTACATGTTTATGCAGTATAGGAATTCTGATACAAGTCTCATCATATACATACACACACACACACACACACACACACACACACACACACATTCCATTATTGATCAAGTATATTATTGACAGGAGAAAATGTCTGTTTTTACTCAGCATTGATGAGAATCAACCTTTTACTTACACTTTGTGTCTGATGATTGAAATAATTTTATCCAGAATAGCTTCTGGCTTCATACATTTCAATTCTTTCTTTCGTCTTCAACCTCACATGCTTTCAGAGGTATGAAGTGTAGGACATACGTTGCAAGATTGCCTTTGTCCTTGTGCCTCCACATCTTACTGCAAGTTAAATCAGTAGTGTGGGCAATAGGAGTGTTTCTGGACGCCATTCCAATAATAGAACAATAAATACTTCATTATACATGGTAGTGTTAAATCACAAAATAGACTCAACTCAGACTTTCCTTTAGCCAGATACCCAAAAAGCCTATGGCCATTCTAGTATGACCCAAT
This sequence comes from Rhinopithecus roxellana, assembly GCF_007565055.1. NCBI lineage: Eukaryota > Metazoa > Chordata > Mammalia > Primates > Cercopithecidae > Rhinopithecus > Rhinopithecus roxellana. Next base: position 28,985,687 of record NC_044564.1, read on the forward strand.
ACCAAAGGAACACGATAGAGAGGAATTTGGAAAAAATAAGACAGTGTCTTATCTAATTAAAGTTAAAACGGATCACTTTAATTTTTTTCCAAAGCATATGATTACATGAACTAATTTATGGAGCTTCTTCTAGAATCTAATAAAGTACCTATAAAGTGTGGATCTCATTAGCTCCAAGGCAAACCTGTCTATTATATAAGAGGGTTGGGAGGAGGTAAGAGAGAAAAGTTATAAAAAGAATGATGAATCATTAGAAATAGACAGAAGTTTTTTTTTTTTTTTTTTTAAGAAGAAGGTAAGAGTAACTTGCTGAATGAAGAGACTTGGATGTCACTGAAGGAGACAAATATTAAAAGGAACAAAATAATTACAGAGAAAACACCATTGGAAAAAAATATGATTGTGCCAGGTAATATTTTTGATCACGTATTAAGTGATTGGTCTTATATTAAGCAATTTAAATCCATACTTTCATTTAACCCTTATAGAATATATGTGAGGTTGATGATTATTTTGTGCCTAATTTTTTAAAGTAGAAAAGTAAGGCCTAGGTAGGCTAAGTAACTTGCCCAAGATCCCATAGTTAGTAAGCGCTAACCATAAAGTTGAACCTGATCTGTTGGATTCATTGTTCATTCTTTTAGCTACCTCAGAGTAGAAACACATGAGAAACTAAAGGTCAGGAAAAAAGGAGGATATTAATTACAATGTAGAATGACCAGCAATATATGAAATATGTTTTATTTTTGATTTTTAATTATCACTATGTTAGCATATAAAAATCATCTACTCCCATTGTTGTTTTGCTAAATCCAAAATACTTTTTTTTCATTAATAGTATAACTTTGATGCAGCAGTAACAGTTAACCAAGATGTATTTATTGAAAAATATTAAGGACCTTTAGTAATTCCCAATTATGATGCATGCGAAAAATGATGAGGATAAATTAACTAATGTTTGCAGAGCTTTTTAAATATTAAAAGGGTCCCTAAGATTTTAGTATTATATACAATATTGGTTAAATATTAATGGTTTGGGAGGACCAATTTTAAATGTTCTGATCTTATTGCACCTTAAATTCACAATGATGTTTTACACATTGACTGCGTGAATAATGAGGAAAAATCCAGTCAGAAAAAAGTCTGTTCAGACTATTAACTTCTGATTTGTTTTCTAAGAAAAATGTATAGGTAAATTTTATTTCCTGATTAGGAAGATAGTGGTGAAAGAGAGCAGTATTAAGAATTAAGAGGCAAGACTGTTAGCCCCCACATCAGACAAATTATCCTTATACCGCCTGTCAATGTTGTTAACAGAGACTGTTATTTTCCTAATCCTCATGATCCAAATGATTTCTTTTTTTATGTTTCAGGGCACAGCAGGTGAGAGAGTGAATTTGTTAAGCTGGGTGAGTTTATCCTTCTTTTATGTGTTTGTTCAATTTTATGTTCATTTACTTATTGTACACATATGGCAATAGAAGCTGCTAAAGCAATCACTGTTATCTTGCAAAATAACAAAGCACGGAAGCAGATGTTATATTTCCAAGATTTTTTTTTTTTACTCTGGATTATTATGATTAAAGATTCTTTCCTTCCCTCCCCCTCTGAAGGAGAGCAGGGGTTGCTTTCTGGAGGCTTTCTAATGACTTAGGGAAAGGCTCCAATATCCTCACGTTACAGCAATCCACCCCAGGGGCAAACCACACATGAACATTATGAATTTATTTTATTTTTCAAAATTACATGGATGAAGAAAATCACCAAAGTGGCATCAAAACAGGGTTGTTATAGTTGTATTAAGTATATTGAAAAGGCAAAACACAGCACCTTATTTCAAACTGAGAAAATAATTATGTACGTCTAAGGCTGGTCTTAGAAAAAGAAGATTTAATTCGCACTGGGGCAAGAGGTTAGCTTCTGTTTTCAGCCATGTGGCTGTTTCAAGAATTAAACATTATGAGTAATATAGGAAATAGGAGGGATAGTCTAAGATAGGCAAACATACTTTGCATTACGAAAGACAATTCAAGGTTTAAGATTTTTTTTTTCTTATTTTTAAAGAAAGCTGCCTGATATCAATAGAAAAAGCTAGATTTGATTTCTTTTCTTCATTTTTTTTTTTTTTTTTTTTTTTTGCTTTTTTTACTTTGGATATTTGACCTCTAAGCTGAGACGACTGAAACTTCCTTCTTTGAGCATCAACCTTTTTGAAATACTGTTTTCCTCTCCCTAAGGGCTATTTATCTTTTGATGGTACTGTCTACATTCCTCACCAAAAGGCAAACATTTGTCCTTGCACTGAACTCTGAGGTCTCCTGATAAAAAGGAGACTGAATAGAAGAAGCATTAAAGGCCAATATGTTTGTTTTGCTCTCAAAGTGCCTTGATGTATATATATGTGTTGAGAGAGGGGAGTGGACTTGAGAGCGAGGGGTAAATACTTTGTGATGCTGTCTGCCTATAGGCTTAGAAGTTTACAGGGGTATTAGGACAAGCATTACTATTAGCATGAAGAGGAGAGTTGAACTCAATTGCAACAGCATCTAGCTAAACACATAGTGCAATAAGTAAATGATACACATTAGTATTGTGTTCAACCCTTCTCCCTCCCTGTTCATGCTAATTGGAAATTTCAATCAATTTCAGACAATCAACACAACTGCCAGTCATTTTCCATAGCACAGCTCTTCCAGGAGGAAGAAATGGAATACACATAAAAACAGACCTCAAGTCACAGCCCATGTGTCTTACATTTTTATCCGATCACTAGTTGACTTGCAGCCCATAGGCATTTTGCAAATTTGCTGCACATTAGGATCACTTGGGAAATTTTGAAAAAATCCCCATGCCCAGGCTCCTCTCCAAATCTACTAAATCAGATTCTGGAGGTAGGACCCAGAAACCAGTGTCTTTTAATGCTCCTTAGGTAACTCAAATGAGCAGCAAAATTTGAGTACCACTTCAATAGGGAAACAAACTTATTCCACATGCATAAAGTATGGACAATCCATATAGCAATATATATTTCTTTCTTTCTCTTCTCTTCATTCTGTTTACGTTTCAAATAAGGTTTGATACAGAATAAGGAAGAGCAAGATGGCTGACTAGTGTTGCCAGGTGCTGGTCCCCCACAACAAAAAGGGACCAGAACAATGAATAAACAACTATACCTCAAGTGGGGTGATTGAGAAAGTATGCTGGAGAGCACCAGGGAGCAGTGAAATCCCTGTGGAGTACAGAAGCCTAGGATAGCACCATAGAGAAGGAAGCAACACAGTCTGCCTCTGCTGCACTGTTTCCCCTGCCGCAATCAGCTTTGAGTCAGGGAAAGTTATTCTACTAGGAAGAGGTAAGCTGGAGACTCCCAGCAGTCTCAATAGCTACCAGAGATGCCAGAAATCCTTGCTACAGGACAGTCCCTCAGTCATTATATGCCCTAAATACAGTTTGTAAAGTTGCTGAAAGTTCATGCAGCAGCATTGCCCCAGAGTAAGAGCCTAGGTTGTGTACCCACCACTCCTATGACCTAAGCTGCAACAACCAGGTGCCATTTTGAAACTGGACCCACTGATAGAGTGTGTTCTGCCCTGGGGGCCAGGAGCCACTGCCTCTATTCTTGAAGCTCCACTGTTATTCTACCATGTTCATATGAGTGCTTATAGCACCACGAGCCTGGCTTCACTGAGCCTGTACCCCCATCCCCAAAGAACAGGTGGATCTGCACAGCAAGGCAGCTGCAGAATAGCCAGTCAACCCACTGTGCCAATGTATACCCATAACAAGCCTAACAGAGCAGCAACTGCCCTGTCTCCTAGAGCTACTACCACATAAGTAACCTGCTCATTGCACTGTGTGCACCTGCACCAAGACCGACAACCAGTCTGGCGTCAGCTCTGTCTGCTGTAGAGACTACCACACAGCTGGTGGGCCCAATAATGGGTCTGGTGGCAGACTCATCTCCCTGGAGACATTGCCACACAGTAGTCTGGTCATGTGTGCATGCCTGGCCCAAAAGCCAGCTCAGCAGTGGCCCTGCTGCCCCAGAGAACCCATCATACACCCTGCCATCCTATCACTCCTGAGTGTGCCCAGCCTGAAAATCAGCGAGGCACCCCCACCTTCAGAAAAATTATACCACTGAAGTACATGCTTTCAGAGGCTAGTTCACTGAGGTAATCACAGACATCACCAACAAAAATTACAGCTGAAGAAACTGCATAGGGCCCATGCTATTGAGTCCACCTAGTTCCAAAGCCAAAGTACCATATCCAACCAATACCCATAGGACTCTGGAGATGTACAGAATAACTATATCTCTATGAAAGTTATTCCATAAAATTGGAAAAAGCTACTGTTCTATTAGATGTGCAGCTATCAATGTAGGAAGACAAGAAACATGAAAAAGGAAAGAAATGTAACATCCCCAAAGAAACATAGTAAGTCTCTAGTAACAGACCTTGAAGAAAAGTGTATTTACAGATTGCCTAAAAATCTTCATAATACTTATCTTAAGGAAACTCAATGAGATACAAAAGAATACAAACAATAAAATCATAAAATACAATTTATTATATGAATGAATAATTTAGCAAAGAGATAAATATCATTAAAAGGCACCAAACAATAATCTTGGAGGTGAAAGATTCAATGAATGGAATAAAAAATACAACTGAGAGCTTCCACAACCAACTAAATCAAACTTAAGAAAAAATTTTCAAACTTTAAGATAGGTCTTCTGAAATAACCCAGTTAGAAGGGGAAAAAAAAAGAAATAAGAATTTTAAAAAGTAAGAAAAAAACGCAAATTCATAGACACATTCAACTACCAAGATTAAGTCATGCAGAAACAGAACATCTGAAAAGACCAATATTGAAAGAATTGAATCAGTAATATGATGTAGTCCATCAAAGAAATCAAAGACCAGAACCTAATGACTTCATCTCTGAATTCTGCTAATCATTCAAAGAACTAATATCAATCTTCCTCAAACTATTCCGGAAAGTTGAAGAGGAGGCCACACTTCCAAACTCATTTTACAAGGCTGCAATACCCTGATTCTGAAGCCAGACAAAGTCACAAAAAAAATGAAAACTGGAGGCTAATATTGCAGATGAACATAGGTGCAAAAACTCTCAACAAGATACTAGTAAACTGTAGCACATTAAAAAAGTCATTCATTATGATCAAGTGGGATCATCCTAGGGAATGCAAAGATAGTTCAACACATGCAAATAAATAAATGTGACAGAGGAAATCACCAGAAAAAAATCATTTCAATAGACACAGAAAAAGCATTTGATAAAATGCAACATCCTTTAATGATAAAATCACTCAACACAGATAAATTACCTCAACACATCAAAGGCCATGTACAACAAACCCACAACTAACATATACTGAATGGAGAAAAGCTGAAGCTCTTTCTCCAAGAGTAGGAGCAGGATGAAGGTCTCCACTTTCACCACTGTTGTTCACCATAGTACCGGAAGTCCTATGGTGTCTACAGCAGTTAGGCAAGAATGAAACTAAAAGGCACACAAATTGGAAAAGAGGAGGCAAAATTATCCCTATTTGTAGACAACATACCATATATAGAAACCCTAAAAACTTTGCCAAAAAGCTGTTAGAGCTAATACATGAATCCAGTGAATTCACAGAATAGCAAATCAACATTGGTAGCACTTCTATATGCTAACAGTAAACTATCTGAAAAAGAAATCAAGAAAACGATCATTGTATATCCACATGCAGAAGAATGAGACTAGATCTCTACATCTTACCATATACAAAAATCCCCTCAAAATGGATTAACAACTTAAATGTAAAAACTGAAACTATAAACTACTAGAAGAAAATATCGGATAAATCCTTTATAATATTGGGCTGGGCAGGGACTTTTTAAATAAGACCTCAAAAACATAGGCAACAAAACAAAAACAGACTAATGAAATTAAATCAAACTAAAAAGCTTTGCACAGCAAAGGAACAGTTAACAGAGTAAAGAGACAATGTACAGAATAAAATATTTGCAAACTAGACATCTGACAAGGGGTGATTAATCAGCATATATAAGGAGCTTAACAGCAAAGCACAAACAACTTGATTTAAAAATGGTCAAAAGACCTTGATAGACATTTCTAAAAAGAATACAAAAAATGGCCAACATGTAGATTAAAAATGTTCATCAGTAATCATTAGAGAAGCACAAATCAAAATCACAATGAGATATCTCACACCTATTTAAATGGCTATTTATTCATTCTATGTAAAAGTAATTGTGTTTTTGCCATTACTCTGCACCAACCTAATTTAAAAACAACATAGTCAACAACAATCACAAAAGATAATAAGTGTTGGTGAGGATGCGGAGAAAAAGAAACACACGGTTGGTGAGATGATAAAGTAGGGCAGCTATTATGGAAAACAGTACAGGGGGTTCCTGAAAATATTGAAAATCAAGCTACTATGATCCAGCAATGTTGCTACTGGGTATATATCCAAAAAGAATGAAATCAGTATGTTGAAGAGATGTCTGCACTCCTATATTTATTGCAGCACTATTTATAATAGCCAAGACATGGAATCAACTGATTCAACATGTGAGTGGGTAAAAATAGGAGCATACACACACAATGAAATACTTTCAGTCAGAAAAAACAATGAAATCCTGCTGTTTGTGACAATATGGATGAATACGAAGGACATTATATTGAGTGAAATAAGCCAGACACAGAAAGATAAATATCCCATGATCTCACTCATAGGTGGAAGCAAAACAACAACAACAACAACAACAACAACAACAACAAAAGATATTATAGAAGTAGAGTAGAACAGTGATTACCAAAGATTGGAGAGAAGAGGGGGGATGGGAAGATGGGGACAACTTGATCAATTTGTACAGGGTCATAGTAAGATAGGAAGAATTCTAGTATTTTATTATACAGTAGGGTAACTATGGTTAACAACAAGGTATAGTACATTACAAAATAGCCAGAAGAGAGGCTTTTAAATGTTCTCATTGCAAATAAATAATAAATGGATGAGGTTACGGTTGATTACCCTTATTTGATCATTATATACCATGTACATGAATGGAAATATCAAATTCTACTCCATAAATATGTAGTTACAATGTGTGAATTAAAAATTTTTTAAAACTACCTTCCAATATGAACAAACAGGTGCAAACAAGAACAAAACATGTTTTTCTCCTACAAAAAGTAGTTAGTGATAGTATAATCTGGATCTGGTAAGGGCTTTCCCCATTAGTATCTTAATATTTCAAGCCCCTGGAATGGTGGTTCTCAAAATGTGATCACCTGACCAGCTTTATCAGCATCACCTTATAACCTGTTCCATATTCAAATTATCGAGCCCTGCCACAGGCCTGTGGAATCAGCAACTCTGGTGGAATCCAGCAATCTGTGTTTTAAAAGGCACTCGAGGTGATTTTCATGTACTCTAAAGTTTCATGCCCTGGTGGAGGACCAAGTTGTTCTTAATATAGGTCACTACTTGGTAAAGAGGCTTATCACAGCCAGAGCAAAGATTTGGACTAACTAAAGCTATTATGACAGCACTTGTTGCAGTAGTAATAGAGAATGCCTTCTCTCCATTTCTTGGCAGAGACTGGTATCTGAAAGTAGGAGTGGGGATATAAAAATGCTTTCCATTTCAACATAGTCACCAGCTAACATGACATTTAGAGAAAACATGATCGAGGTTGGACAAATCACAGTGCTAATTAAAATTGAGCAAGTACGGACAAAATCTAGACGTCCTTACCCATTTTGGGGGAGGTAAATCCGATTGGGTAAAAGATCTTATTATTAAAATATCTTTACAGCACATCCCTTCTGCTTATTTATTCTCAGTGTTAGCTGGACATTGGAATGGTCTGGGGAACTTTAAAATTACTAATATTTCAACCCACTATCAGAGAACCAGAAATTCTGATTTAATTGGTCTGGGATGCAGCCTGAGCATCAGGATGTTTAAGAAGCTCTTCAGGTGATTCTAATATAAATCCAACTTTAGAAACCAAGCTTTGGTGCTTAAGAATTGCTGCTACTTCTTTTAATCTAGCCTTCCTGTGATGAGATCCAACTGTAGTTGAGGCTTATGTTTCTTTTACCCTCTTATTATAAGACAAAACTGAACTCAGAGCAAATCCTGTGTGCCACACGGTATTGCTGGATATCCAGAAATATTTGGTTATTTAAGATATATACCATTTAAATCAGGGGTCCCCAGTCCCGGGCCCACAGACTGGTACCCATTAGGAACCAAGCTATTCAGCAGGAGGTGAGTAGTGGGCCAGCAGCACGGGAGACAAGCTTCATCTGTATTTACAGACACTCCCCATTGTTCGCGTTAGCACCTGAGCTCTGCCTCCTGTCAGCTCAGCAGCAGCATTCGATTCTTACAGGAGCTCGAAAGCTATTGGGAGCTGCGGGTGGGGTGTGAGGGATCTAGGTTGTGCTCTCCTGATGAGAGTCTAATGTCTGATGATCTGTCACCGTCTCCCATCACCCCCCAGATGAGACCGTCTAGTTGCAGGGAAACAAGCTCAGGGCTCTCACTGATTCTACATTATGGTGAGTTGTATAATTATTTCATGATATATAACAGTGTAATAATAACAGAAATAAAGTGCACAATAAAGGAAATGCACTTGAATCATCCGGAAACCATCCTCGCCGACCTTGGTTCATAGAAAAATTATCTTCTTTGAAACCAGTTCCCAGTGCCAAAAAGGTTGGGGACTGCTGATTGAAATAATATGACTGATCTGTTAAAAGCTAACATATACATTGAATTGGTATGTTTGCTTTTGAAATCATTTTAGGAAGCCATATCTCTAATCTAGTGGTCTTGTTGTTACATAAATACCTAGGAATTTTGTTTTAGTGATTTCTTTTTTTAAACTCCAGGGATTAAAACCAAAATTGCTGGGTGTTATTTGAGCTGGGGTCATGAAAATCTCCTGCTATCAGACGTTAGCTATTATTTAGCAGCTTATTTAGTCTTTCTGACATAAACCTCACTAATCTTTTCTATGCCTACACTGCTGTTATTTCAGGCTGGACCCACTTAAATATTTTTTAAAATGTTGTAATATAGATTCACAAGAGGTTACAGAGAATTATATGGGTAACTCGGTGTATGCATCATCCAGCCTTCCCCAAAGTTGACATTTTGCGTGAATGTAGTATGTTATCAATACCAGGAAACTGACATTCATACAGTTCCTAGAGCTTATTCAGATTTTACTAGTTCTATGTGCTATCTTAGTACATTTGAGCCACTAGTGTCTACCTATGCTGATCTATGAGGTAGATCAGGTCCTCATCTACCCCAGGTGTGAGGCAGAGAGAGCCTCACTGCTGCTGTCACTGCTTTGCATTAGGCCACTCTTGCTCCAGGTGTGGGGTGAGGCTCCACTGAAGCTACTACAGCTGTGGGTCACAAGGCTGGACCCTGCTTTAGAAATGCTTAGATCTGAATACATAGCCTGAGTCTTGCAGGACCTCTGTCTTTAATATTTTCTATTGCTGTCATAACTTACTGTACACTTAGTGACTTAAAAATCTATTATCTTACACTTTCTTATGTCAGAAGCCTGACAGATCTCAATGGGCTAAAATAAAGATGTTGACAAGGCTGAGTTCATTTCTGAAGGTTTGAAGGGTGAACTCCTTTGCTGGACTTTACCAGCTTCTAGAAGTCAATTGCAGTTCTTAGTTCAGGAGCCACTTTCTTCACTGTCAAAGCCAGCAATGTTGCATCTCTGACCATTCTTCTACTGTGATCTGTCTCTCTCCCTCCCTCCCTCTCCCTCCCTCTCCCTCCCTCCCTCTCCCTCCCCCTCCCTCCCTCTCCCTCCCTCCCTCTCCTTCCCTCTCCCTCCCTCTCCTTCCCTCTTCCTCTCCCTCTACCTCCCTCTCCCTCCCTCTCCCTCTCCAGATGGGGATAGTTCCCTGCTTTTAAAGACTCAGACTCATGTGATTTGATTTGTTCCGTGAGATAATCCAGGATAATCTATTTCGATGTAACTTTTACAATATGTGTAAAGCCCCTTTATTTTTCCATATAAGGTAAAATATTCACAGGTTTGGGGGACTAGGGTGAGGATGTCTTTGAGGGGCAATTATTCTGCCTATCATACCCTCAATGAGTGGCCATGTGAAAATTATTGAGCTTTTCTGGTTTTATTTTCCTCATCTATACAAACTGTAGAAGAATATGTAGTTTGTATTAGGAAAATAAAATAGCATACAGGCATAGAAAGCAACTAGCACAGAAAGTAAAATTTCATATTTTTCTTTCACATTATTCTCCGAGTACATTCACTTGAACAGTTACATTTTTTAAAACAGTTAACACATGTTAGGGTTCAGGTGCTATGGGTTGTTTGAATTATCTAAGTTGCAATTAGCTAAACACAGATGTAAAACATTTGATTTTTCTGTCTTGTGTTCTTTATCCTCTCCTCCTGTTAAATCTATAAGCCCTTGTCTAGCTACAGTCAGAGCTTATGTTACTATTTAACCCTAGTTCAATTTCAGTTCTCTCTACCTCTCTATTATGTGTCTAGAATTGGATATGGTTGTGGTTCTTAACCCTAGTTGTACATCATAATCATTTGAGGAGTTTTCAAAAAATACTGATGCCAAATTCTTATTATGGATATTTGGAGAGGGACCTGAGAATGAGAAGCTCTGGCTTGTGGTTTCTGGAGCCTCATTATTGTCGATACTGAGTCAAATCATTCGAGAGATCATTTCTGAAAAGAATTTTGTCCATCATGACCAATGTTCTTCCTTTGCCAATTTACTTGATTTGTTCTGATTTGAAAAGCAGCAGCAGTTTGGCCCCTGAATTATATTCTTACGCTGTAGAATTATATCTTCAAATGCTCATTTCTTTTTCCCGTTCTCAGCCTCGTGGACTCACATCCTTGGGCAACTTTTAATGCAACACACTATTCTACTTACAAACTCAGCAAGTCAAGATTCCCACTGATGGAAACAGATCTTCTATGGGCACCCCCCTCCCCCAGAGTATAGGTCAGTTCCAGACCTATCCTATGTTAGCTGAAGCAGATACAGGTGGTGGTGTATTTTTGGCATTCTGCCTAGTCAGTTGTAGAGAGAATAAGACAAAGTTTTATCTTTTTAGGTGTCATCTGAGTGAATAGGCTCTTCCTCTCCAATGCCTGCTGTATGTAAAATTAAAGATAGAATGTTATCTCCCGGAAGGACCAACCAGTTCAAATAAATCAAACTGCCCACTAAAAGATGAGGAACCTGTGACTGAAATGGTTAATTTGACATGTCAGTTTGGCTAGGTCATGATGCTCAGATATTTGCTCAGACATTATTCTGAGTCATTCTGTGAAGGTGCTTTTTTGGGGTGAGATTAACGTCTACCTGGTGGGTTTTGAGTAAAGCAGATTGACTGCCATGTTTGTGGGACCCATCTAATCAGGTGAAATCCTTAATGGAAGAAAACCTGACCTCCTGTGAGCAAGTAGTAATTCTGCTATCAGACTGCATTCTGCCAGAACTGCAACTGTTCCCTGGGTCTGCAGCCTGGTGGCCTACCCTGCAGATTTTGAATTTATTATAGTTCCAAAGTTGTATGAGCTAACTCCTTTCTCTCTCTGTTTATAAACTTCCTGTCTGTTTTATTTCCCTGCTGTTTAATACAGCAGGCCATATAGATAAAGGGATGAGTCCAACTTCACCCAGGTAGAAAGTAGCACAGTGAGAACAAGAATTTAGTCTCATGACTCGTTGACTCACAGTCTCTCATAAACACTAAGCCAGCACTGGAGTTGGGAAACTATGGCCAACTGATCAAATTCTGCTTGGCTCCTGGTTTTGTAAATAAAGTCTTATGGAACACAGCCAAACTCATTCATTAATGTATAGTATATGGCTGTTTTCGTGCTAAAACAGCAGAGTTGAGCAGTTGCAACAGAGAAGTATGACCCACAAAATCTAAAATGTTTACTCTTACCTTTTACAGAAAAAGTGTGCTGACCCCTTCCCTAGAATGGCATCTGATTCCTGACCACTCTAAGGGGAATAATTCATGCACATTGGGTCAGATGATCAATTTCATGTTCTGCTTAGGTCAATGATCTCCTAAATTTTATTCCTCCCAGGTGGCCAAATTGGAAAGGAATAGCTGAAGACATGGAGATATGTTTTGCCATGTCTGTTCACCTCACACTGCTCCCTGTGGTTCTCAGAAGTGGGCTACTCTAACCACCTACCACTCATTTCTCCATGGCTCTGGCTTCACCTACTTGGCAACAAATCTGTTTCTTCTTCTATCCTGGATGACCCGTTCTGTGGACTGATAATCGAAACAGTATCTTACTCTATATAATTTGTCCTTGATATTGTCTATCTTGGGGTCTTCGTGTATGTCCTAGTTGGCCAGTCAAACCCTGTCTTTTGCTACTACTACTACTACCACATTTTATAGAGTGAATTTGGCTGAATGCACTGACTTATCCATTTAGAAACCATCTGTGGCCTGTCACTAGGTTTTAGCACAGGTGTAGAAACTTGGGTTAGTATCTATATTTAAATCAACCTAGTTGGCCAAAAACTTGTTGTTTACTGCTTTATTACATAAGCAACTTCTCCTATCTTTCCACTGATGCCAAAAGTATAATTTTTTATTGCTTAAATTATTTAGAGAATTAGAGTCTCCATTTCAGGGAGCATTGGAATATGGAGACTTAGTGTGACATAACTATTTTATGATATTATTTCTAAAATGTTGAGTTGGGCTTTGAACTTTGGCCAAGAGAGGGCAAAAAATAAATTGAAAAATTAAGAGTGGGAAAAACTTCTGATATCGTGAATACTTAATAAAGATTTCATTTTGATCAATAGTTTAAGCCATTGGAAAATAACTGACAAGTTTTTATTCCGTCCCCTTAGTGATATTCTGTTCTTTATCTTTTTTTATAATATAAAACTTAATCATTAAAATGTGCAGAGCCCTTTTTCATTTATTAAACAAATCTATATCTAGATGAAGGTAGAATTTACTTATTACTAGAGCCTTGGACTTGTGACTCCAGCTCTGTCTTCTTTCTGTCATGCCTGCTAAATTTCTAGCTTCGTGGACATTAGGTAATCATTCTGCTTCTGTCCACTTCCTCAATGTATAGCTTGGTGACTAGGAGTAAGGGGATATAATGCCTGATTGCCTGGGTCCAAATCCTGACTCTAAAACTTCTTTGATGAGTACCCCTGTGCAAATTGTCTCTTTCTATCTCAGTATTCTCATCTCTGAAATAGAAATAATATTACATCTCTTAGGAGTTTCTGTGATGGTTAAAAGAGAAGATCTATACAGCATAAGAACTTATTGTTTATTGAAACAGTAAAAGAAATGTTAAAAAACAGTTAATTATTATAAAGTCCCTGATTTTATGGGTAACACAGACTAGCTTATATAGGTATAGAATTTACATATACATGTACATTTCATATCTGTGTGTGTATACATTCTTATATTAAATGGAGCAGCAACACTAATGTCTAAACAGGTCCTCTGTGAAGTGTAGATCTCCTATATGCAGAAATGGTGCTCCAGTTAACTATTGCTACATAACAAAGTGCTACAAACTTAGTATAGAAATAAAAATATGAATATGTGCATAGATTCTGTGGGTCAGCAGTTCAGACAGTGCACAGCAGGGATGGCTTGTCCCTACTCTGCGACTGATATCTGGAGCTTCAGCTCATGGGACTTCAAATGGCTGGTACTGGAATCATTTACATGTTTTTAATTCACATATCTGGCACCTGAGATGGAATGACTTGAGGACTGAGACCAACAGGGGCTGTTAATTGGAGTGCCTACATGTATCTTCCTCTGTGGCTTAAACTTCTCATAGCATAATGGGTAGCTTTCAAAATAATGTTCCAAGGAGTGTCCAGAGATCAAGCATTCCAAGAGAACAAAGCAGAAGCTGAATGATCTTCTATGGCCTAGTCTTAGATATTATATAGCACCCTTTCTATTATACTCTATTTTAGGAGTTGGAGAACTTTTTTCTATAAAAGGTCAGATAGTAAATATTTAGAATTTGAGAGCCATGCAGTGTCCGTTGCAACTTCTCAATTCTGCCGTTGTACAAAAAACCATAGAAAATATATTTAAAAATGAACAGGGTTGTGCTTCAATACTCACAAAAGCAGGCAGGTGGCCTAGATTTGGTCAATAGGACATAGTTTATTGACACTGCTCTACTGGTTGAGGCCATAAAAAAGCCTGCCCAAATTCAAGGCAAAAACATATAGGGTCCACTTCTGGATGAAAAGGATGCCAAAGAATTTAAAGCCCTGTATTAAAACCGTCATATATAGAATATGGTTATATGGGGCCTGTCTGTGTATTCTACTTCTCACATTCATGGGGGCTATTAAGTACTGGGACATGTTGCTAGGTTCTTCATTAGCCTGTGTCAAGGTCAAAGTTGAAATATAAACTTAATGGCCTTGATTCTCAAAACAACTAGTGACTTTATTTAACTGTAATTTTATGTAATTCCATATCCTAATAAACATAAAAATAGCTTTTATTTTTAAAATTTATTTTATTTTTACTTTACCTTTATTTTTATTTTTACTAATTTTTAAAATTTCACATTATATTTTAGATTCAGGGGATGCGTTTGCAGGTTTGTTACATGGGTTTATTGCATGATGCTGTGGTTTGGTATACAAATGATCACATCACCCACATAATGAGCATAGTGCCCAACAGGTATATATATATATTTTTTTGTTTGTTTGTTTGTTTTTTTAGACAGAGTCTTGCTCTGTCACCAGGCTGGAGTGTAGTGGTGTGATCTGCAACGTCCCCCTCCTGGCTTCAAACTATTCTCCTGCCTCAGCCTCCCAAGTAGCTGGGACTACAGGTGTGCACCACCACAACCACCTAATTTTTGTATTTTTTGTAGAGACAGGGTTTCACCATGTTGGCCAGGATGGTCTTGATCTCTTGACTTTGTGATCCGCCGCCTCAGTCTCCCAAAATGCTGGGATTACAGGTGTGAGCCACTGCACGGGCCCCCAATGGGTAGTTTTTCAACCCTTTCCACTCTAGTAGCTACTAGCTCCCTCCCCTCTCTAATAGTTCACAATGTCTGTCCTAACAGTCTTTATGTCCATGAGTAATCAATGTTTATATTCCACTTATAAGCAGGAACATGAGGTATTAGGTTTTCTGTTCCCTTGTAAATTCACTTAGGATAATGACTTCCACCTGCATTCATGTTGCTGCAAAGGACATGATATCATTCCTTTTTATTGCTGCATAGTATTCCATGGTATATATGTACCATATTTTCTTTATCCAATCCACCATTGATGTGCACCTAGGCTGATTTTGTTCCTTTGCTAGTGCGAACAGTGCTGTGATGAACATCTGAGTGCATGTGTCTTTTTGGTAGAATGATTATGTTTTGGATATGTACCCAGTAATGAGATTGTCGGGTTGAATGGCAGTTCTGTTTTAAGTTCTTTGAGAAATATCCAAATTGTTTTCTTTAGGGGCTGAACTAATTTATATTCCCAACAACAGTGCATGAGCATTCCATTTTCTCCACAGCCTCACCAGCATCTGTTGTTTGTTGACTTTTTAATAATAGTAATTCTAGCTATTATAAGATGGTATCTCATTATAGTTTTGATTTTAATTTCTCTGATGATAAGTGATGTTGAGCATTTTGTCATATATTTGTTGGACTCATATATGTCGCCTTTGAAAAGTGTCTGTTCATCTCTTTGGCTTACTTTTTGATGGGGTTAGTTTTTGCTTGTTGAATTAAGTTCCTTATAGATTTTGGCAATTAGACTTTTGTCAGGTATATAGTTTGTGAATATTTTCTCCCATAGTATAGGTTCTTTACCTATCAATAGATTGTTTTTGCTGTGCAGCAGTTTTTTAGTTTAATTGGATACCAATTGTTAATTTTTGGTTTTGTTTCCACTGATTTTGAGGACTTAGTCATAAATTATTTCCCAAGGTCATTGTCCAGAATGGCATTTCCTAGAGTTTATTCTTGGATTCTTATAATTTGAGGTTTTACATTTATATCTTTAATTTATCCTGAGTTAAGTTTTATATATGATGAAAGGTAGGGGTCCAGTTTCATTCTTCATGTAGCTAGCCAGCTATCCCAGCACCATTTATTGAATAGATGGTCCTTTCCCCATTGCTTATTTTTGTCAACTTTGTTGAAGATCAGATGGCTATAGGTGTGTGGCTGTATTTGAGGGGTCTCTATTTTGTTTCATTGGTCTATGTGTCTGTATTTATGCCAGTACCATGCTGTTTTTGTTACTGTAGCCTTATAGTTTAGTTTGAAGTTGGTGAATGGGATGCCTCTGGCCTGTGCTTTTTGCTTAGGATTGTTTTGGCTATTTGGACTCTTTTTTGGTTCCATATGAATTTTAGAATAGATTTTTTCAATTATGTGAGAAATGATGTTGGTGGTTTGGTTGAAATAGCATTGAATCAGCAGATTGCTTTGAGCAGTATGGCCATTTTAATGATATTGATTCTTGTAATCCATTATCATGAAATGTTTTTTCATTTGTTTGTGTCATCTATGACTTCTTTCAGTATTTGGTTGTTCTTCTTGTGAAGATCTTTCACCTCCTTGGTTAGATGTGTTCCTAAGTTATTTTATTTTATTTATTTTATTTTATTTTATTTATTTTATTTTATTTTATTTTATTTTATTGTGGCTGTAAGTGGGATTGCGTTCTTGATTTGACTCTTAGCTTGAAAATTATTGGTGAATAGAAGTATTACAGATTTTTATCCATTGATTTTATATCTGAAAACTTTACTGAAGTCACTTGTTAGTTCCAGAAGACTTTTGGCAGGGTCTTTAGAGTGTTCTAGGTAAAGGATCATCAGCAAAGAGACATCATTTGACTTCCCCTTTTCCTGTTTGGATGCCTTTTATTTCTTTCTCTTGCCTGCTTGCTCTGGCAAGGAACTCTAGTACTATATTGAATAGGATTAGTGAGAGTGGGCATTCTTGTCTTATTCCAGTTCTCAAGGGAATGCTTCCAGTCTTTGTCCATTCAGTATGATGTTGCTGTGGGTTTGTCACAGATGGCTGTTATTATTTTGAGGTACATTTCTTCAGTGCCTAGCCTGCTGAGAGTTTTTAATCATGAAGAGATGTGGGTTTTATTATAGACTTTTTCTGTGTCTATTGTGATGATCAAATGGTTTTGTTTTTGATTGTGCTGAATCACATTTATTGATTTTCATATATTGAAACGATCTTGCATCCCAGGAATGAAGCCTATTTGATCACAGTAAATTAACTTTTTGATGTGCTGCTGAATTTAGTTTTCTATTATTTCGTTGATGATTTTTGTGTCTATGTTCATCAAGGATCTTGGACTAAAGTTTTCTCTTTTCATTATGTCTTTGCCAGATTTTGGTATTAAGGGGATACTAAATTCACAGAAGGAGTTAGGGAGAAGTCCCTTCTCCTCAATTTTTTGGAGTAGTGTCTATAGGATTGGTACCAGCTTTTCTTTGTACTTCTGGTTGAATTTGGCTGTGAATCCATCTGGTCCAGGGCTTTTTTGTTGGTAGCTTTTTAATTAGTAATTCAACTTTAGAATTTGATATGGGTCTGTTCAGGATTTCAGTTTCTTCCTGATTCAATCTTGGGAGCTTGTGTGTTTCCAAAAATTTATTCGTTTCCTCTAGATTTTCTAGTTTGTGTGTCTAGAGGTATTTATAACAGTCTCTGAGATTCTTTTTTATTTCTATGGGATTGGTTGTCATGTCACCTTTGTCATTTTTTATTGTGCTTATTTGGACCTTCTTATTATTTAGTCTAGCTTGTGGTCTATTGATCCTATTTATCTTTTCAAGGGACCAAATTTTGGTTTTGTTGTTTTTTCAAAATAAATTTTTGGCTCTTTATTTTATTCAGTTCTGCTCTAATTTCAGTTATTTATTTTCTTCTAGCTTTGGGGTTCATTTATTTTTGTTTCTTTTTTTTTTTTTTTTTTTTTTTTTTTTTTTTTTTTTTTTTTTGAGACGGAGTCTCGCTCTGTCGCCCGGGCTGGAGTGCAGTGGCCGGATCTCAGCTCACTGCAAGCTCCGCCTCCCGGGTTCACGCCATTCTCCTGCCTCAGCCTCCCGAGTAGCTGGGACTACAGGCGCCCGCCACCTCGCCTGGCTAGTTTTTTGTATTTTTTAGTAGAGACGGGGTTTCACCGTGTTAGCCAGGATGGTCTGGATCTCCTGACCTCGTGATCCGCCCGTCTCGGCCTCCCAAAGTGCTGGGATTACAGGCTTGAGCCACCGCGCCCGGCCTATTTTTGTTTCTCTAGGTGCGATGTTAGATTGCTAATTTGAGATCTAACTTTTTGAAATAGGTGTTTTGCACTATAAATGTTCCTCTTAGCACTGCTTACACTGCATCCCAGAGATTTTGGTATGTAGTATCTTCGTTTTCATTTATTTCTAAGAATCCTTTAAATTTTAGCCTTAATTTTGTTGTTTACCTAGAAATCATTCAGGAGCAAGTTGCTTAATTTCCATGTAATTATGTGGTTTCTGGAGAACTTTTTGGCATTGATTACTATTTTTATTCCACTACCGTGTGAGAGTATTGTTGATATAATTTCATTTTTTAAAAAATTTATTGATACTTGGTTTATGGCTGAGCATGTGGTTGATCTTGGAGTATGTTTCATGTGCAGATAAGAAGAATGTATCTTCTGTGGTTGATGAGTGGAGTGCTCTGTAGATGTCCGTTAGGTCCAATTGGTGTAGTGTTAAATTTATATCTATAATTTATTTGATAGTTTTCTACCTATATAATCTGTCTAATGCTGTTGGTGGGGAGTTGAAGTCTCCCACTATTATTGTGTGGCTATCTAAGTCCTTTCATAGGTCTAGGAGTAGTTGTTTTATGAATCTGGGTGCTCCAATGTTGGGTGCCTCTATATTCAGGCTAGTTAACTCTTGTTGTTGAATTAAACACTTTGTCATCATGTAATGCTGTTCTTTATCTTTTTTTTACTGTTGTTGGTTTAAAGTCTGTTTTATCTCATATAAACATAGAAACTCCTGCTTTATTTTTCATTTGTGTGATAGATCTTTCTCCATCCTTTTACTTTGAGCCTATGACTGTTACGTGTGAGTTGGGTCTCTTGAAGATAGCAAATAGTTGGATCTTGTTTTTTGTTTTTGGTTTTTTTTTTTTTTTTTTTTTTTAATCATACTTGCAACTCTGTGCCTCTGAAGTAGGGGCATTTAGACCATTTACATTCAAGGTTAATATTGATGTGTGTTTTTGGTCCTATTGTGAGATTGTTAGCTGGTTGTTTTATAGTTTCTACTGTGTGTGGTTGCTTTATAGGGCATGTGGGCTATGTACTCAAGTGTTTTTGTTGTAGCAGGTATTGTTCTTTCATGTATATATTTAGAATTCTTTTAAGGATCTCTTTTAAGGCTGGTCTAGTGACAACAACTTTGAAGTTGTTGTCTCCTCACTTATGAAGATTAGTTTGGTTGAATATGAAATTATTGGTTGGAATTTCTTATCTTTAAGAATGCTGAAAATTGGCCCCTAATCTCTTTTGCCTTTTAAGGTTTCCACTGAAAAAGTCTGGTGTTTGGCTGATGGGGATCCCTTTGTATGTGATCTTATGTAGTCTGCACCTCCCCCCTCTTTTTTTTGCTGCCTTCAAGATTTGTTCTTTAGCATTGACCTTGGACAGTCTGGTGATTATATACCTCAGTGCTATTCATTTTGTATAGTATCTTGCAGGTGTTCTCTGGATTTCTTGTATCTGGGTGTCTGCCTCTCTAGCAACATTAAGGAAATTTTCTTGACTCATGCCCTCAAATACATTTTCCAGATTGTTTACTTTTTCTCTTCTTTCACAAGAATGCCAATAATTCAAAGGTTTTATCACTTTACATAATCCCATATCTCTCAAAGACTTTGATCATTTTTCAAAAGACTGATCTTCAAGCTTTGAAATTCTTTCTTCCACTTGGTCCAGTCTTTTGATAAAGTTTTCAGGTTTTTTTCTTGAGACAGAGTCTTGCTCTGTTGTCCAGGCTGGAGTGCAATGGCATGATCTCAGTTCACTACAACCTCTGTCTCCTGGCTTCAAGCTATTCACCTGCTTCAGCCTCCTGAGTAACTGGGGTTACAGGCATGTGCCACTATGAGATGGGGTTTTGCCATGTTGGCCAGGCTGGTCTTGAACTCCTGACTTCAGCTAATCCACCCATCTTGACTTTCCAAAGTGCTGGGATTACAGGTGTGAGCCACTGTGCTTGCCCAACAAAGCTCTCAGTAGTATTTTAAAATTACTAAAGTGAGTTCTTCAATTCCAGGAGCTCTGAATGATCCCTTTCAAAGATGTTTTATCTCTTCTTTCACTTCCTGGATTGTTTTAGAAGTTTCTTTGTGTTGATTTTCAACCTTGTCTGGCATCTCCTTGAGCTTCCTTGCAATCCATGCTTTGAATTATTTATCTGTCATTCTTGAGTTTCCATTTTCATTAGGGACCATTGATAGAGAGCTAGTACAATCCTTAAGTGGTGTCACTATGTTAATATTTTTCATGGTGCCAGAATTCTTGCACTAATTTCTTCTCATTGGAGATATTGGCACTTCAAATTTTTATAATTATTTTTGTGTGGGTAAAATTTTTTTGATTTTTCCTTATAATATTATTGGGCTTTTATTTCCCTTTTCCTTTTCTCCTCTCCCTCAGGGGTGTGACTTAGAGACTGTTGTGTCTAAGTCACACCCCTGTTTTCAGCTCTGTTGCTATGGTCCTATGCTCTTTCTTTGGTTTAATATTGGACTGTGTAGTTCTACCTACAAGCCCCTAGACTGTGTATATGGGTAAGAGCTGGGAGCAAGCAATGTGGCTGGGTATACTTGATCTTCGTTTACCTGGAGAAGCTCTCTGTTGCCGCAGGCAGTGTTCTGAACCAAGGAGTGCATAGTGTTCTGAGCTCCCTGATCAGCTCCAGGGTGGTTGGGGTGGGTGGGACCAAGATGGGTAGGACCAGTCCAGGCAAGCCCATCTACAGGTTGCCTGATGGCAGAGACAAGTGGCTATGGAGAATCAAGTAGGTGACCACCAAGTGCCCAAAGGTTTGCCTAGGTGTGGAGCTGGGAAACCTCCTTGGTCCTAAAACCTCCAAGGTCCCACCTTGGTCTCTAATCCAGGAGACTGGTTACTCTAGGTGCCTGGAGATCTGCCAGGATGTGGAGTGAAGAGGACCCTGCTGTACAACAATCTCTACACAGGAAGGGTGGGGTGGCTCAGGCTTGTGATCCAGACAATTGGTTGCTCCAAATGCCTGGAGATATGCCTGGGCATGGGGCAGGGAAAGCCCAGCATTACCATTATCTCTGCACAGGAAGGGTGGGGCAGCTCAGGCTGCTGATTTGGGTGAGTAGGTGCTCTGCAGGCCTGGAGATCTGCCTGGGGGAAGAGCAGAGAAGGCCCTGCTTCATCACGTGCTTTGCACAGGAAGGGTGGGAAAGCTTAGGCTTTTGATTTGGGTGAGGGGCTGCTCTGACTGCTTGGAGATCTGCCTGGGCATCAAGCAGAGAAGGCCTCAATCCACCACTATCTCTGCACAGAAAGGGTTAGGAAACTCAGGCTGCTGGTCCAAGCAAGCAGTTGCTCCAAATGCATGGAGTTCTGCCTGGATGTGGAGTGAAGAGGCTCCCCCTGCATCAGAATCTCTACACAGGAAGGATGGGAGTAGCTCAGGCTGCTGAACCAGGTAAGCAGTTGCTCTGGATGCCTGGATATCTGCCTGGTCATGAAGCAGAGAGGGCCCCATTGCATTGTAATCTGTGTACAAGAAGGGTAGGGTGGCTCCTACTGCTGAACCAGGCAAACAGGTGCTCCAGATGACTTGAGATCTGTCTGGGCATGGAGCAGAGAGGGTCCCACTGCACCACAATCTATGTCCAGGCAGAGCAGGGCAGCTCAGACTGCTGGTCCAGGCAAGCCTGTTCTCTGAATGCCTGCTGTTTTTCCTGGGAGTGGAGTGGAGTGGGGCTTACTTTACTATGATCTGAGAGGAGCAGGCTGTGGCACCCAGTGATGACACACACACACACCAGTTCCAAGTCACCAAGCTAGTCCTGATGCAAGTCTAGAATAAACTATGACTATAGCAGCTCTCCTCCCACCCCAGGCCTGTGACAAGGCAGAGCAAAATTCCAGTGCTTACTGAGGAGGTACTTTCCACAATTCTGGCTGTGAAGGCCCCTATGCTGCTCCACAGCAGGTGTTCCAATCTCTGGCCTGAGGCAAAAATGCCTGCTGTTTGCCAAAGTATGGCTGACTGTGTATGAACTTGGATTAAAACTGGCATCCTGCTTTCAGTCCTAGGTCAGGGAAAATGCCTGCAGCTGTTCCTGGTGTCTTTGCCCTTCAGTGTCTCCAAGTCTCTCCCCAAGATAGTTCTGAGGCTTGGGAGAAACAAGGTGCTTTCACTTGGCTTAAGTTACTTGGATCCCTAGTGGAAAAGTGAGTCACACAGGGAGGCTCTCTGACCCTCACACATAACAGGACATCACTCACTTTTATAAGTCAGACACAATCATGGAGGCTGTTTGCCTGAATTCTCCTTCCCAGAATGTGGGCTGTCTGTCATGATTCCAGTGGATTTCCACTTTCCTTCTTGGTTAAAGCTCAGAGAGTTTATGCATCATCTTGCTATTTCCAAGTGGCTGAGTCTTGCTAAAAGCCTCTAATCTGCCATCTTGGGGGAAAAAAGTCTAGTAATTATCAGAAATAGCTTTCAAAAAAGCAATTGCTTCATGTAATTTGGTACAAGGAAAACTTTTGTTAGGATTCTACTGGCTGTTTGAATTATTCAATTTTGGTTAGAAAGCATGATTTTTGTTTTGTTTCCTTCCTAAAGAGATCTGCAACTTTTCAGATCTTATATTTTATTCTACTGAGAGGATGATATAGGCTTTTATAATTGGAAAAAGTAGGGCAGATTGAGTTCACTCAGATCACACTAATGATTACTGAAATAACTGTAATTAGAACACAAGTTTCCAGATTTTCCTGTCCTGTGCTTTTTTTTTTGTGGGTGTGCTGTATCTTGGGCCTGGCAATAATCATTTTTGACCTTTACCTCTCCAGGCTATTGTTAAGTGGTTTTGAGCTTTGTTAGCTTTCTTATGGGTTTGTGCTAAATTGTGTTCATAAAGTAGGCTGAATTCCCAGGAAGTGTGATAGCAATAATATTGCATTATTACTTTAAAATGTGTTGGTTGCTTTTTATTTTTCTTTTCTTTTTGTCCAAGTATCTTGAACTTAAAGAATATATTATCCAATATGAAAGATGTGTATCTGGTGAAAAACACTAATTTAAGGGAAGAAAGTTTCAGATGATTGTATCCGTCAATCCTTAAAACACAGGGCGCTTCATTAGTAAATCGACTATCCTCGGATCTTTCTCTTGGAACAGGTCGCATAATCGGCCTTCATGTTGATTTCTCATCCCCTTCTTTAGAGGCAGAACAAATTAGAATAATTGGCTGGTACAGGAAAAGCACAAAGAACTTTCTTACATATTTGTGATTTATCTCTTAATTGGGGTTGGAAATGAGACTGGAGGAATGAACAAGAAACTTGGAAGTGCAATGGGGAAAAATATTGTCTTTAAAATATTCTTTCAATGTTGATCCAGATGAAAGAAATGATAAATATAATGTTGAAGAGAGTATAAATGAAATAACGTGGTTTTTGTGTTAACACGAGTGTGAAATTATTAAAAATCAGGAAAAAATATTTTTCACACAGACTCAGGAGCAAATGAAACTGTAAATAGTCTCTGCTTTTAGAAAACCTTTTATGTAGCAGTAATCATGGGAGGGTAGAGGCAATGCGTCAGGGCATAGGTGTTCAGAGCAAGGGGAAGGAAAGAGAACAAAAGGAGAGAGGATATTTTTAGAGCTGTCATTTTGAAATTTACCTGCTTCTGCTTCAGTGCTGCTTTGCCACCGTATTGGTCCAGTAGAAATCTCTCAAAGCAGGAGCAGCCGTATTTTAAAATAATAGGATTACAGCAAGTGACTTTAATCAAGCTCTCCTTAGTTCAAGAGCATGAAGGAGAGGGTGGTGAAAGAGTGAGGCCACAAGAAATTGTTCACTAGGAAAGTTTTCTCCAAACCTCATCAGCTGGGAGAAACTGACCATTAAAGGAAAGCAAAAACATTGAAAGCAGGATGACAGAGTATAAGACCTGTTTAAAATGTAACCTGTATAGTATTGATCACCTGCTGATGATAGCTTATGAAAACAGCATTGAGTAGAATTTATCAGTCCTGGTCATTTACAACAGAGACAGTTTCCTGGGTAATATAGTCTGGGAGGACTAGAACTGAACATTTCTGGTTCAGGATCATATGCTTAGAGCTCAGCACACTTGATACAGAGTAGACTTAAAAGTGAATGCTTGTTGATCCGCCAAATGAATAGATGTGTGTTTCACATCTTATTTGCTGGTGCTGTGCCCTGCACAGTGGATTTTTCAATGTCAGACTGGGAAAGTATTTCCGAAGTCAATTAGCATCATTCCCCATCTTGTGGATGAAGATTCTACACGCTAGGACTTCACATTGCCATCTCAGAGGCCTCACAGAAATTTCTCAGTCCCCTTCCCTCTCCCACAAATGATTTTGTATAATTTATAATGTATAGGCTGGCCAGAACGCTGTTAATCTGTGATTCCAACCATGTCCCAGTGATTACTAAGGCATAATCCACATGGATTATGGATTTGAGGGCCAAAATATTCCTCAGTATTTATTGCTTTGATTTAAAATGAACTACTGAAAATAAAATAGCTTCAGACACAATAAGGCATTTCATAATTCAGCATGCAATCTGAGATATGGGGGTTATTTGAAACCTACAGTGATAAAGTTCCCACTGCTATTGAAGTTATTGTCTTTAAACAAAAGATTCTGTATTAGTAACATTATTTTTTGCATGATATTCAAGTTAATATCCTTTTATCTCTAAAGAAGCAATGAGGTAGTTGGTATGACTCCCAAAGGTAAATAATACTGTTTTGTTATGATTTCCAGCTACTTAAAGATGGGAGAGACTCAGGACATTACAATCAGTGTGTTATGTGTGGCAGGTTACAGTGTGGTTTATTTATGAATTTTATGGATATATTTTCTGAATATGTAGCTCTTTTTGAATTAGGGTAGATAAATGTTTTGTGACTTTGGAGTACTTGAAGTTGTATACTGTGGTTTTATAGTCCATTGTCTTAGGATAGAGATAAGCTAGAGTAGTTCTTGTCACTATAAAGTACTATCATGTTGATAGTCCATGCTTACTTACTAGTATATGACACAATACCTTCTGAGAACAAGGAGAGGAATACTTAAAAAATTACAACAGATAATGGAAATTATAATATATTCCTAACATAATACATAATTATAAAGCTAACAAATAATCATAGTTGAAAATTTGAAAATTTCCCAAATGTCAGTAAAACTCTGAGCAAATTTGACAATGTAAAGTTGTCCAGGAATATTAATGCTTTAAAATTTTCTAGAACTTCAGACAACTCTGCCTCCTAAAATTGTATTCATGATATTTTATCTTAATGAAGAGTTCATCATGTGGGCACATACTCACATGCACATATATTATTCTGTTAAAAAAATAGAAAGACATGCATATTTCTGATGTCTCAGACAGCTAAATGGAATACGAAATAGGGAAAAGTCAACAAGCAGAAAAAACACTAAGTAGCATCTTCTTAATTGCTTACAACAGTTCTGCTGATACCTCATTGTGGATAAAGTAATTAATGGGGAATCTAATTCAAGAAAAATGCACGAACTTCAAGCCTTTTTGAAGCCAAGTATGTTTTTCTGCAAAAGGAAAACATCCATTACCATACTTCCTTAATACCTGCCAGAGAGAGAGTACTGCATATAGCATTAGATATGCCAGAAGGAGGGTGCTTTCCACACTGATTGTCATAAATGACTTTGAATCTCTACTTCCATATTATGGTAATTTTAAACCAGTATAGGTTTCGAAGACACAGTATCTTAATTTTTAGGGCTACAGGCTCTCAAATGGCTTTGATATGACAATTGTTTTGACATTCCTCAGGGCAATAAAAATATAACGACCTGGAAGTATCATTACAGAGCAGGAAGGTGTTGATTCTTTGTTTCCAGAGTGGAGTGAGAGTTGAAGAGACCCACAACTTAGTGAGTGAGAAGGGAATGTGTTGTTAGTGAAAAGCCAGGTTTAAGTTAAGGCAAAGAGGCATGAGGAAAGAATAAACTGGTATAGCATTTAAAAGATCAAAAATCATATCCATTGGTGGCTCAGGCCTGTAATCCCAGCACTATGAGAGTCCGAGGCAGGAGAATCATGAGGTCAGGAGTTTGAGACCAGCCTGGCCAACATGGCGAAACCTCGTCTGTACTAAAAATACAAAAATAGCTGGGCGTGGTGGCGGACGCCTGTAATTCTAGCTACTCGGGAGGCTGAAGCAGGAGAGTCGTTTGAACCCAGGAGGCGGAGGTTGCAGTGAGCTTAGATTGCACCACTGTACTCCATCCTGGGCAACAACGTGAGATTCTGTCTCAAAAAAAAAAAAAAAAAAAAAAAAAAAAAAAATCCGTGATGTAATGTGTACTGCAATCTTCTGAAACTAATGG
The DNA here is from genome assembly GCF_007565055.1 of Rhinopithecus roxellana. Lineage (NCBI taxonomy): Eukaryota > Metazoa > Chordata > Mammalia > Primates > Cercopithecidae > Rhinopithecus > Rhinopithecus roxellana. The sequence goes on from NC_044564.1 coordinate 29,012,482, forward strand.
TTTTTATATTGGAAAGAACCATAAAGTTTGGGATAACAACCCATTTGAAGTTGGATTATTTCAAGGAAAGGATATGTCGTGATAACACTTTACTACAAATATCTTGATAACTCCCTCCCAAACTCTGTTATAGAAACTGCTGATTTAATGACAGCTTGAGATGCACACTGACAGCCAGAATTTATCATTCATTTAGCCATTCAACAAACAAGTAGTGGTCATTTTCTACTGCCAGTCACTATTCTAGGCTTTGGGGGTTCATCAATAAAAAATAAAATGAATAAAACAAAAAAGAGTCAACGTTTCTGGTCTTCATGAAGATTACATTCAAAGTCTCATGATAGATTGTTAGTTAAGAGAGATGTAGGTAAGTTTTAACCATATTGGGTCATCTCTGTAATATAAATGCAGCAAGGTAATTTTTTAAATGTATGTGCGGAACAGGGCCAAGATGGCCGACTAGAAGCGGTGTGATTGGAGGTTCCCACCAGAAAGAACCAAAACAGCCTGCGAATCCTGCACGGGCAACTGAGATAACCAGGTTCTGTCATCAGAACTGACTAGGCGGCTGGTGGGACCTATGGAGAGGAGCAGGGTTGTGGGTCAGCCCACCTGAAAGCCACACAGGGCAGGGAAGCCCATACCTCCAGACAACGGAGGCGGTAAGTGAGCATGCGACCCAGCCAGGAAAACCGTCCTTCTCCCATGGAACTGTGTAACCCATGGATCAGAAGATCCCACTCACGAACCCGTGCCACTGGAGCCTTGGGTTGCAACTATGGAGCTGAGCAGATTCTCAACAGCCTCTCTGCTGGAATCTGCCTAAGCCTACCCAGTTCTCAGGGGGAGGGGCAGCCATCACCACTGCTGTTGCCTGCTGTGTAAACCATCTGAGCTCCTTGTGGGAGGGACGGCAGCCACCACCTCCATTGTCTAAGACAAAAGAGCTCCACAAGGGAGTGGCGGTCACAGCCACTGGTGCTGCCAGCTGTCTAAGCTGTCTGAGCTCCCTAGGGGAGGGAGAGCAGCCAAAACCGAGGCTGCAACCTACATAAGACACTAAGCTACATAAGACATAGCTGTAGGCCGCACATTTTTTCCTGCTGGAGCCAGGGAAGCTGGACTGCTTGGTCCCAAAAGATATTCCCTATAGCGCAATACACTGGCTGTGGCCGACTGCAGCCATATTGCCTCCTCACTGACCCATCCCTCCTCACTGGGCTGGGCCACTTACAGGAATTCCAGCAACTCCAGCCAGGGACTAAGGGATAGAACTCTGATCTCTCTGAGCCTGAGAGCCTAGGGGGAGTGGTGGCCATAGTCTCCGTGAACCATCAGACTCAGTCTTTCTTCCTGCTAACTCTGAGGAATCCGGACAGCCCAGATGAGTGAGTTTCCCCCAGCATTGCACACCACCTCCATCAAGGGAAAAACAAAGTTCTTTATTAAATGGGTCCTGGTTCCCATGCCCCTCAACTGGTTAAGACCCTCCCAACAGGGGTCGCCAGACACCCTATACAGGAGCTTTCCTACTGGCATCAGGTTGCTGTCCTCTCGAACTCAGAGATCCCAGAGGAATGGGCAAGCACCCGTCTTTGCTGTTCTCCAGCCTCCTCCAGAGACATCAGCAGGGGCAGGAGTGAACCAGATGAATAGGGCAAATGAAAGAAATAAAGGTATTCAAATAGGAAGAGAGGAAGCCAAATTGTCCCTGATTGCAGATGACATGATTGTATATTTAGGAAACCACATTCAGCTCGCTACCTGACTTCAAACAATACTACAAGGCTACAGTGACCAAAATAGCGTGGTACAGGTACCAAAACAGAGATATAGACCAATGGAACCACATTAAGGAGTCCCAAAACTCCTTAAGCTAATAAGCAACTTCAACAAAGTCTCAGGATACAAAATCGAGGTGAAAAAATCACAAGCATTCCTATACACCAAAACAGACAGAGAGCCAAATCATGAGTGAACTACCATTCACAATTGCTGCAAAGAGAATAAAATACCTAGGAATCCAACTTACAAGGGATGTAAAGGACCTCTTCAAGGAGAACTACAAACCACTGCTCAGTGAAATAAAAGAGGACACTAACAAATGGAAGAACATACCATGCTCATGGATAGGAAGAATCAATATTGTGAAAATGGCCATACTGCCCAAAGTAATTTATAGATTCAATGCTATTCCCATCAAACTACCATTGACTTTCTTCACAGAATTAGAAGAAACTACTTTAAATTTCATATGGAACCGAAAGAGAGCCCGTACAGCCAAGACAATCCTAAGAAAAAAGAACAAAGCTCGCTACCTGACTTCAAACAATACTACAAGGCTACAGTAACCAAAATAGCATGGTACAGGTACCAAAACAGAGATATAGACCAATGGAACAGAACAGAGGCCTCAGAAATAACACCACACATCTACAACCATCTGTTCTTTGACAAACCTGACAAAAACAAGCGATGGGGAAAGGATTTCCTATTTAATAAATGGTGTTGGGAAAACTGGCTAGCCATATGTAGAAAAACTGAAACTGGACCCCTTCCTTACATCTTATGCAAAAATTCACTCAGATGGATTCAAGACTTAAAATCTAAAATCATAAAAACCCTAGAAGAAAGCCTAGGCAATACCATTCAGGACATAGGCATTGGCAAAGACTTCATGAGTAAAACACCAAAAACAATGGCAACAAAAGCCAAAATTGACAAATGGGATCTAATTAAACTAAAGAACATCTGCACAGAAAAAGAAACTATCATCAGAGTGAACAGACAACCTACAGAATGGGAGAAAATTTTTGGAGTCTATCCATCTGACAAAGGTCTAATATTCAGAATCTAGAAGGAACTTAAATTTACAAGAAAAAAACAACCCCATCAAAAAGTGGGTGAAGGATATGAACAGACACTTCTCAAATGAAGACATTTATGCAGCCAACAAACATGAAAAGAAGCTCATCATCACTGGTCATTAGAGAAATGCAAATCAAAACCACAATGAGATACTATCTCATGCCAGTTAGAATGGCAATAATTAAAAAGTCAGGAAACAACAGATGTTGGAGAGGATGTGAATAAAGAGGAATGCTTTTACATTGTTGGTGGGAGTATAAATTAGTTCAACCATTGTGGAAGACAGCGTGGCAATTCTCAAGGATCTAGAACCAAAAATACCATTTGACCCAGCAATCCCATTACTGAGTATATACCCAAAGGATTATAAATCGTTCTACTATAAAGACACATGCACACGTATATTTATTGCAGCACTGTTCACAATAGCAAAGACCTGGAACCAACCCAAATGCCCATCAATGATAGACTGGATAAAGAAAATGTGGCACATATACACCATGGAATACTATGCAGCCATAAAAATGAATGAGTTCATATTCTTTGCAGGGACATGGATGAAGCTGGAAATCATCATTATCAGCAAACTAACACAGGAACAGAAAACCAAACACTGCATATTCTTACTCATAATTGGGAGCTGAACAATGAGAACACATGGACGCAGTGAGGGGAACAACACACACTGGGACCTGTCGGTGGGGGCGAGGAGAGGGGGAACATCAGAGAAGATGGCTGGTGCATGCAGGGTTTAGTGTCTAGGTGATGGGTTTGATAGGTGCAGCAAACCACCAAGGTACCTGTTTACCTATGTAACAGTCCTGCATGTTCTGTGCATGTATCCTGGAACTTCAAGTAAAAATTTAAAAAACTTATCTGTTTGATATTCCTACTCACTTTCATACCTGTCATTGCTCACTCTGTGGAAGGGAGAATCACAGAGAACAAAAATGTCAAATCTCAACTATTCAAGTTAATTTTTCCAACTTCCAGTGGAGACAATAGTTTGTTTGTTAAGATTCGTGAGTGTCAAAGAGGTAGCTTTTGCAAAGTGCAGCCCAACTGTATCTATATAGCTTTGGAAATAATATATAATGACAAGAGCTGATTTTCCTTCCCTAAACTTCACTAGGTTGGAAGAAGGTACAGGAAAGAAATCAAGGTACTGAAACATAAGTGAGTTCCTCTGAAAGGGAAGCCTGACACTTTAAAATGATGTAGATAATTCTAGATATATTTTAAAGTAGGGAAGACCAGTGCATTCTTTCCAATCTTGTGTCCTAGGAGAAAGCAGCACATTTTCTTTGAGGATTGAGAGGCTTTTATTTGTTGTGCTTTGTCTTTAATAAACTTTATTGAGGAATCATTTACATGCAATAAAATACATATATGATTAGTGAACAGCTAAGTGAATTTTAGCCAATGTATACATTTGTGTAGTCAGTACCACCATAAAGATAGAGAATGATTCCAAACTTCTAGAAAGTTCCCCTCCCTGCTCTTGGCAAAAATTCCCTTATTTCCTACACCAGGCAACCAATGATCTGTTTTCTAACATTATATATTAATTTTGTCTATTCTAGAATTTATATAAATTGAATAATTTACTAGGTATGCTTTTGTATCTGGCTTCACTTGTTTAACATGTGGTTTTTAAGATTCATTTTTATTGAAATTTTTTTTTTTTTTTTTTTTTTTTTTTTTTTTTTTTTTTTGAGACGGAGTTTCGCTGTGTCGCCCAGGCTGGAGTGCAGTGGCGCGATCTCGGCTCACTGCAAGCTCCGCCTCCCGGGTTCCCGCCATTCTCCCGCCTCAGCCTCCCAGTAGTTGGGACTACAGGCGCCCGCCACCTCGCCCGGCTAGTTTTTTGTATTTTTAGTAGAGACGGGGTTTCACCGTGTTAGCCAGGATGGTCTCGATCTCCTGACCTCGTGATCCACCCGCCTCGGCCTCCCAAAGTGCTGGGATTACAGGCTTGAGCCACCGTGCCCGGCCTTTATTGAAATTTTTAAACCAGGAATTTAGCCTGGATGACTGACTTTGTCTTCAACCTAAGCCTCTGGCATTACCAGTGTCTATTTTTGGCTTACTATGACCATTTCTAACTTTTCGAAGCAGCAGAAGGTTTACCAAAGAAAGGCTGTTGTCAGTATAAGAGAGGGGAAGTGTTTGTTGTTGTATAAGTTTCTCAGCACAGATTGACCTGGTTGGCATCATTGTGTTGATAATCCATGAGGATATTCTTCCTATAAAAATTTTGATATTATCAAACTTTTATAGGCAATTGTCCTAATACTATTTTAGGTTTTTGTTTTTTGAAAACAATTCTGGAAGATCTAAAGGGTCATAACCAGAAAGAAGCAGTAACTCACCTGAGGGCTAATTCTTTGGCTGAAGTTGAGTCATCTGACCTTTAAATGCCCTCTGATAGAGCCAGATACTCTTGCAAAACAATGCTCTCTTAGTTTTCTTGTACTGCTCCAGCATAATACCCGGGACTGCATAATTTATAAATAACTGAAATGTATTTCTCATAGTTCTGGAGGCTAAAAGTTCAAGATCAAGGTGAGGGTAGGTTCAGTTGTCTGGTGAGGCTACATCCCCTGCAAGAGTGGAATGCAGTGCGCTCCCTTGGCTGGAGAAGAAGAATAAGCTAGAAAACTAGCAAAACTAGCTGAAAGGCAGGTGAAGTCTCTTTAACAAAGGCCTATTCCCATTAATGAGAGAGGATCCCTCATGACTTAAATCATCTCTCAAAGGCCCTGCCTCTTAATACTGTCACATTAGCAAAACCTGAGTTTTGGAGGGGACACGTTCAAAATAGCGCTCCATGATTGGATAAAAATATATAGATGAATTTAACATGGATAGGTATATGCCATAAAGTTTAAAAAATAATCATAGTTTGGCTTACTGTTTTCATTTAAGTTTCTGTGGCATGTGCTAATAGTTTAGGATAACCTCAGGTTAGTTTTGGTTCCACTTTTTATACAAATGTTAAAATACTCCATATCTACTTTTTCTTTTTCTTCCCTTCCTCCCTTCTTCCCTCCCTCCTTCCTTCTCTCCATTTCTCTTTCTCTTTCTTTCAACTTCTTTTAGCCCATTACACTTTACCCTGCATTGTCAAGGTGGCAATGAAGAGTGGAATCAGTGTGAAAAAGGTCCATGGATACTCTGCTGTTCAGAATGCATGTTGCTGAGCTATTACATTGAGGAGGGGTCTGAATTTGCCCACAGTAACCCTTCCCCAGTGTCTTTGGATAAAAGCCATAGAAGCTGAACTGGAATATCCTGACAGGCATATAGAATTCACAGCAATTGTTCTCAAAGAGCTTACCTGCCTAAGACGCATATGAATGCATTTCATTTTTCCTTTATTGGCAGCTACTCCAACATCCAGAGTCTATTTTGTTTTTTATCATCATCATTGCCTGCTGTTTACCACTGTATACCTTGCTAATGGTGTGGTTTCCATGGCTTGTTAATTTCATGGCCAAATAATACTGTAATTTATTGCACACTTTAATGTGGAAGCCTGAGACTCCATAAATTCTTATGCACTTTTCCCTCTTTGGAATATTAAACAGATCAGGCAAAGTAATAAATTTATTTCAAATGCACTTGATAGCAAAACATTGATTAGGACTGATTGGCAATATTTCTTCTTTCAGCAACTGTCACTATTTTTAAAGATTATTTTAAACATTGAATATGAAGTTACTTAAGACAGGACTCAGTTCACTAGAATCACTTAGAACCATAAAGGGAAATTTGTGATGGCTATCTGTAGCTTATTCAAATATTGACTAATCAGCTCCAGCTTGGCTAATTTAATTTGTAAGAATTTATTTAGTATTTTATTAACTTTTGCCCTTCCCCCATCACTCTCATGAGAATGGATCATCAGAATCTTAAAACATGCTAAGTCACCTTCTATTTCAGCAACTCTAACTAAAAAGCGCTTCTTGCTTATCTAATGTAACCTACTGTCTTTTAGAATAACTGAGGCTTTAATTAGCCCTAAAATTGAAGCAAGTGAACAAAAAGCAATACATCAAAGAGCCACTGAATTTTAGAGCTTGAGGATGAAGACTTTAGAATTAAGGACAAATCTATCATTTTAGAGCTAAAACAACTGAGGCCTAAAGTTTAGAAGGTAGTTGCCCAGACCACGGAAAGAGATAGAAGACTGGGTTCCAAGCTGAGAGACAGATGGGCAACACTCAACTGGAGCATTTCAGAAACTGAAATGTAAGCCCCTAGGGTTTTGGGAAAGCTGGCATCTGGCTACAATCTTGAGATTTCAGACAGACGGTCGGCCCAGTGGGCCCTGAGCTTCTGTAGTGGGCAGGGAAGATCACCATGTCTTCTAAAAATATTACAAAATGCAGGGGCATTAGCAGTGAGTTCCATTGCTAAATTAATTCTGAGTTTAGATTTACCTCAGATACTTGAGAAAGATCTTAAACAAGGGCAAAGTCCAAGTCTGTTTCTTTAAATTCATGCTCTACATTTAGTAGTAGAGGCACTTAAACTCTTCAACTAATTCCAACACTGTTATTTTACTCTATGTTTAATTCTAATAGTCCTACAATTGAATTTTTAATGAATAGCTAGCATCACAAAGAGTGTGAAGGTCTGTATAGAGAGAGTAAGGATGGGGGAGTAGAACAGTGTAGAATAGGGTATCAATAGGAAGTGATCTTGGTAAATAAGAACAGCTATTAGAAATGAAAATACATTGAGTAGGAAATGAGTGCCTGACACCCTGCCCTACACTTTGCATGTTCAGAAGTTGGTCTCTAAGTCCTTGTTTTTTCCTCCCCATTTCCACCTTCCTCAGCCCCTAGCCACCATAATTCCACTTCCTGTCTCTATGATTTTGACTACTTAGGTACCCCATTCCCATATAAGTGGAATCAGTATTTGTGTTTTTTGACTGGCTTATTTTACTTATAATATCCTCAAATTTCATTCCAGTTGTAATATAGGTTGGAATTCCCTTTCTTCTTAAGGCTTAGTACTAGTCCATTGTATGTGTATATTACATTTTGACTATTCATTCATCTGTTGAGGGAAACTCGTGTTGCTTTCATGTTTTAGGTATTGCAACTAATGTTGCTATAAATATGGGTGTATATACGGCCAGGAGTGGTGATTCACACCTGTGATCCCAGCACTTTGGGAAGCTGAGACGGGTGGCTCACTGGAGGTCAGGAGTTCGACACCGGCCTGACCAACATGGTGAAATCCCATCTCCACTAAAAATACAAAAATTAGCCAGGCGTGGTGGCACATGCCTGTAATCCCAGCTACTTGGGAGACTGAGCAGGAGAATTGCTTGAATCTGGAAGGCAGAGGTTGCAGTGAGCCGAGATCGCATCATTGCACTCCAGCCTGGGCAACCAAAGCAATACTCCGTCTCACAAAACAAAACAAACCATGGGTGTATACATATCTCTTTAAGACCCTAAGACCCTGCTTTCAAATCTTTTGGGTATATACTCAGAAGTGGAATTGCTGAATCATGTGGTAATTCTATTTTTAATTTTTTAGGCTCCACCATACTGTTTTCTATAACAGCTATAACATTTTAATTTTCTCACCAACAGTGTACAAGGATACCATTTTCTCCACATCCTCATCAAACTTGTTATTTTCTGTTTTTTGTTCCTTGAGAGCAACCGTTCTAATGGGTATGAGGTGGTATCACATACTGGTTTGGATTTGTGTTTCTCTAATAATTGGTGATGTTAAGAATATTTGTATGCTTCTTGGCCGTCTGTATACCTTCTTAGGTTAAAAGTCTATTCATGTCATTTGCCCATTATTGAACTGGGTTGTTTAATATTGTCGTTGTTATTGTTGACTTTTAGGAATCCTCTATATATTCTGAATATCAATTCTTTGTTAGATATATAGTTTGCAAATTTCTCCCATTGTGTAGCTTGCCTTTCCACTCTGTAGATAGTATCCTTTGGTTCAAAGGTTCCTAATTTTCATAAAGTCTAATTTGTCTGTTTTTTAATTGCCTGTGCTTTGGCGTCATATCCAAGGGGTCATAGTAGAATCTAATGTTGTGAAGATTCTGCCCTATGTTCTTTTCTAAGAGTTTCATAATTTTAACTCTTACATTTATGCCTCTTATCTAGTTTTAGTTAATTTTGTATATGGTATTAGCTAAGGCTGCAACTTGATTCTTTTTCATGTGGAAATTCTAGCACCATTCATTGAAAAGATAGTTATTTCCCCTTTGACTGGTTTTGGCAATCTTATAGAAATTTATTTCACCATGTTTTCAAGTGTTTATCTGGACTATTTTATTCCATTGGTCTACATACATAACTCTTTTTATGCCACTACCATGCTATTTTGCTTACTGTCAGCTTTGTACCAAGTTTTGAAATAGAGGAAGGGTGGGCCCTTCAATTTTGTTTTTTTATTCCAAGATTGCTTTGGCTAGTCAGGGTTCCCTTGAGATTCCAAATTAATTTTAGGATAAGTTTTCCTATTTTTCCAAAAAATGTTGGGATTTCAACAGGAATTGCATTAAATCTGTAGGGCATTTGGGGTAGCATTAATGTTTCATTTAAAGTCTGTTTTGTGTGGTGTTAATATACTTACTCCTGCTCCCTTGTGGTTACTGTTTGCATGAAATATCTTTCCATCATTTTACTGTCAACCTGTTTGTGTCTTTGAACATAAAGTGAATCACTTTTAAACAGCACATAGTTGGATCATGTTTTTAAAGATATATCTTGCCAATCATTTTTTGGTTGGAGAGTTTAATCCATTTTTATTTCAGGAAATTACTGATAAGAAACTTCTGTCGTTTTGCTATATTTTTCTACATACATTATAGATTTTTATCCTTTTGTGTGTGGTTCCTACATTACTGTCTCCTTTTTTGTTTAGTTGATCTTTTGTAATGAAATGTTTTAATTCCCTTCTCTTTTTATTTTGCATATATTCTATCAGTATTTTGTTTGTGGTTACCATAAAGATTACACTTAATATTCTAAAATTATAGCACTCTAAACTGAATTTATATTCAATTTAAATATTTAAATTTAAATATTTATATTTAAGTATTAAGTATGTGTTCTTTGAGCACCTTTAACGCAACTGTTTAAAGTCTTTGTATAGTAGGTCTGCCATCTGGTCTTTTTCAGGGATAGTTTTGTTGTTTCTTTCTTTTCCTTTACTATTTATTTTGTGCTTGTGATTTTTTGAATTGTTCAAAAATGGACATTTGAATCTAATAATGTGTTAACTCTGGTAATCAGATTCTCCTTCCTCAGAATTTACTAATTTTGTTGTTTGGTTTACTTTGGTTTTGATAATTTTTAGACTATCTCTGTACCAAGGATCAGACTGAGATGTAAACTTAAAATTTTCTCCCATCTTTTCTGAGTCTGTATTTTTCCCTGGGCATGCTTGATGACTTTCTAATTTCTCCTGTATATGCAGTTATGCTGAGTGTCCTAGTATTGAATGTCTAGCTCCCAAAAGGGAAAAAAGAAGATAAAAATAAGTTGGGGGGTGGGAGGCATAGAGGCACCAATTCTTTAAATCCCTTGGAAGCTGCCTCTGTTCCAATTGAAGAGCAGCTTGTGACAATGGCAATGAGGTGCAACAATGGGTGTTCACCTCTATTTCTATATTTCCCTGATCAGAAGCAGCAATCAGCAATCAAAAAAAAAAAAAAAAAGATCACTGGCATTGGGAGAACAGGATCCTTATGGTCTACCCTGGTACCCACAAACTGTGTGCAAGCTGCCTCACTTGAACAACCTCCAGGCACAGGAATAAAGGGTGTGCGATAGGTCGCCACTGCTGAATAAATCTCAATTTACCATCCTTACCCTGCGAGGTTCAAGCCTTTACCAAACTTCAGAGTTATAAAACATAGTATTCCTTTTATAGTCTGAAAAGGATATGTCCTAAGAGCCCCAGTGGATGCTTGAAACTGCAGATACTACTGGAGTCTATATAAACTGTTTTTTCGGCTATGATAAACAAGATGGCTACTAAATGACTAATGGGTGGATAGTGTATATAGTCTGGGTATTCTGGACAATGGAATAACTCATGTCCTGGAAAGGACACAGTGGATGGCATGAGATTTCATCACACTACTCAGAATAGCATGCAATTTAAAACTTACAAATTGTTCACTTATGACATTTCCTTTTAATATTTTTGAAACCATGCAAAGTGAAACAACAGATAACTTGGGGCCACTGTAGTTACATCAGACAGAGTCAGCCAGTGCAACTGTCCAGGTGGGAAGACAGATTTCTAGTGCTTTGTATTCCACTGCCCTCCCAGGATCCTTTCTTCAATTCTATTTTTATACTTGATCTCAGTATGATGAATCATATTTTACCTCAACACTATGTACCTCATAGACATATTGTGAAGCTTGTGTGAGAGTAAGCAAGCAATAGAGTTTGCCTTGCAAGCAGCTTTAAACTGTTTCTGGAGCAATCTAAGGTAGGAGAAAAAAGACAGGAAGAAGAAAATATGGGAAAAGGCAGTGGATTTCACAGGAGTCTCTTGCCTGTATTTGTGGTATCCCTTTTTGAAACTAAATATATAGAGATTCAGAACATTATACCTATGATTATTTTTAATCATGATTTGATTTTTTCTGTTCCATTAGTTATCCATGGCAGCATTACGTCATCTTCAATTTCAATAAGCATGCCTGTCTTGTTTCTACCTGCTTTATTAATACAAAGGATGATTGAACTGATGACCCCAATTTATCAAGGAAATGTTAAATATGCTAATTAATAAATGTATTAATTTTAGAAAAATTTACTAAAAGTGATGGTTAAATAGTCTTTTTGAAATTTGTAATTAAATATTGGTTAAAATTTTTAAATAAATTTGTGTTTTAAAAAAAATGTTTCCCTAATATACAGTACCTCATCCCCTAACAATGTCAGCAAATGAAGAACTTCTGTATATTGGTGAATGCATGCTAGTCTATATATTTTTCTGTAGGCATGATTGCACTGAGGGTAACAATACAGTTTACTGGTCATGTCCTATCTCCAGTGAAGCTGTAGTTTCTATTGTGACTCAGTTGGTCCATTAGATCAGATTAGAGATGAATTTTTAAAACTCCATGTCTCTTTACAATTACTTAGCATAAATAATCCAGGCTGGCCAGACCAAATGACTAGTTTTGCTCTTGATATAATCTTTCAGACACAACTTTGAAGTCTTTGATATGGAGATATTTTAAAATAAGTTTAACACATGCATGTTCTAAATACAACAGTGTTATTAGAGATAAGGTTTTGCACCAGATAATTCTTTTTTTAATATTCTGGCTTACAAAAAGACTTGCTTTTGATTTCTGTTTTATTTGCTGGATATTTATGACCATAATAATACATTTAAAATTTTATCTCATATCTTTTAATCTGAATTAGCACAGGAGATGGTGATATGTATGGAGGCTGTGATATAAATATAGCTGCTAAGTTCAAAGAATATACAGCCTTTTGGAGAGCACAGACACATATGTAGTAATCATGGAAACTGCATTTGTTTACTAAATAAATTGTTAGTGGAATGGATAAAGTACTATAAAATCCTTGAGTAGCCAAAGACGATTTAAAGACATGTGCAGTTTTTAAAGGTAATTTTTAAGAGCTAACTCTCAACATTTTTCCAGCTGTCCATAGAAAATCACACACTATAAAAAAAGGCATGGTTTTTACCTTCAGATATTTAGCATTTTGATGTTCTGAGCATTCTCATAATGAAATTAAATCCAAAAAAGGGTCTCTCTTCATGATCTCTTGAAATTGTCCTCATTTGTCCCTAATATTTTTCATAATCACTATGGTGGCATTGAGAGCAGGAAACACCAGTGATATTAAAGTTTCACAAAGCGAAGAATATTTCAGGAATACAGTGTTTCCAAACAGACAAAATTCTTTCAAAATAATATCAAATGAAGCATAAATTATTTTTTGCTTGTTAAAAGGCAGAAATATTTAGATTGAGTTAATGAATGGTAGACTTTTAGAGTGGAGAGTGTCCTTAAAATATGTAGACCTGTACTTCTAGTAGACACTAGCCAGATGAGCTATTTATATTTAAATAAACTTAAACATAAAATTAAAAATTCAGTCCTTCAGTCACAGTAGCCTCATTTCAAGTGTTTGTTAGTTGCATGTGAATAATAGATACTGTATTAAACAGTACAGGAGTTTTTCATTTATCACAAATTTCTACTGAGCAGTACTGGAGATAAACTTAGGTATTTATAGAAAAGAAAACTGAGGCCCAAGGACATAATATAACTTCCCCAAGGTAACACAGCTATGTTTTTCCAAACACAGAATGACACAAAGGAAACAGTAACAAAGGGATAAAAGAAACCCAGTAGCTTCTGGAACTGTCAAAGTAGACTTTAACAATGCACACTTAACTATTAACAGAGTTGAATCTCCTGATCATTAGCAAGACCTACCACCCTAAATTTGGACGTTTAACATGTTACGCAATCAGTTTTAGAAGCAGAACACATTTCAACAAACTGTTGCCAGCTCCATACTTGGAGCCATTGCTGTACTTAAAAAATTATGTTTATTAGTTTAATGTACAGGGCACCACTTTGAAATGTAGTGGCACATCCTGCCCCAGAGAGATCAAGAAATCTTATGGGGTTTGTGCATGTTTTAAAAGGTTGATTTTTAAATGCATCATGCAGACATCCAGGTTTTAAGAGATTCCTGCCATCGCTTAATCAAACTGTGAAATCTTTTCTCACCTTGCAAGACAGTCCCTGCATTTTCCTTATTTTGTTGAAATCCAAATATTATTTTTCCATTCTCTAACTTGTTTTTATCACAGTGTGATCAGCTATTGCCAGGGAAGGAAAGGTTAGATTTATCAATCAAAGTTTGCTGCAGGCCCTCAAAATAATTGAACCCTCAGGAGAAACAATCCTCATGTCTTCTTTTTCTGTTGTTTCAATATCTTCATAAAAAGTCATTTCAATAGATTTGGTCCTGTAGCAGAGGTTCTATGAACTGCTTATCTTTCTTATAGGTTCAGAAAGCCTGTGAGTCCATGGATAGAGATGAATATGGAGGGAGAATGAGGAGAATGGAGAGAGACTTACTGCTGAGGAAAGGACAATCTTATAACACCTCCTTGAGGCTGGGAGGCCACAGACACCCATAACTGAGCTAAGAAACCTTTTGCACAAGCAAGGAGAGGAATACCATGAAGTCATGTCATAAATTTTTCCTCTAGAAACAGAAATGTCCTTATTTAATTCACCTTCTCCTCCCACCCCAGAAAAGGGCCAGGAGCATCTACTGGGATGGATTATCGGCAGAAATGGAAGGAAAGTTGGTTGACAAGTCTAATCTGCAGCAGGGAGACTGAGAAACTGAAGCTGGCAGGTGTAAGGCAGGCGTTTCACCTATGTCGGCAAATAATAAGACATTCTGGGAATACTAAGTATTGGTCAAAGAGGGCTCATATAACCCCTTCAGGCCCCAAAAGGAGTGAGGAAGGTAAGGCAGAGAGGGGAAAGGGCCATTGATAGTATAATAATCATGATGGGATTTAACTCTGGAAAGGCCACTCAATAGCTTCTATCAGTTCAATATTTTTTCTGTCCTATCTGTTCCTAGTGAGCCTCAGATCACAGCTTCAAGGCCCCCTCTGCCATATGGGGGACTGTTGGTAAACATGCTGGCTTCACCCTGCTGTGTAGTAACCCAGATGGGAATCTTGACTCTATGTTGAGGTTTTAAAAAGAAATTCCTCCAGCACTTTGGGAGGCAGAGGCAGGAGGATCACAAGGTCAGGAGATCAAGACCATCCTGGGTAACACAGTGAAACCCCGTCTCTACTAAAACTATAAAAAATTAGCCAGGCATGGTGGCAGGCGCTGTAGTCCCAGCTACTCAGGAGGTTGAGGCAGGGGAATGGCGTGAGCCTAGGAGATGGAGCTTGCAGTTAGCCGAAATTGCACCACTGCACTCCAGCCTGGGTGACAGAGCAAGACTCTGTCTCAAAAAAAAAAAAAAAAAACCAAAAAAGAAAGAAAAAGAAATTCCATGTACCCATGCACCTAGAGATGGGAGGCTATCTTAGCCTGTTTTGTGTTGCTATAAAGGAATACCTGAGTCTGGGCAATTAATAAAGTAAAGAGGTTTACGTGGCTCACAGTTATGTAGGTGGTACTAGAAGCATGGTGTGAGCATCTGCTGGTGAGGGCTTCAGAAAGCTTCCACTCGTGGTGGAAGAAGAGAAGGAGTGAGCATCACATGCTCAGAGAAGGAGCAATAGAGATAGAGGAGGAGGTGCCATGTTCTTTTTGATAATCAGATCTCATGGTAATTAATAGAGTGAAAACCCCTCCATTACTGGGTGGACAGCACCAAGATGTTCATGAGTGATTCACTTCCATGACCCAAACGCCTCCCACTAGGCTCCTCCTGTAACTTTGGGGATCAAATTTCTACATGAGATTTGGAGGGGACAAATATTCAAATTATAACAGTGCCACACTTGTGCTTTGCATCAGCACAAAGCTGCACAAATAGTTCCCTTAATTTTCTCTGTCTCTTGTCTCCCATCTCTGTGTCTTAGCCTCTCCTTGGTGGCTTATCCATGACAACTTCAAGTTCATTTTCATTTTGTAATCCTGGAAACAACACCTATCTTTGACTTAAGACGCTGTCCTTCTACATCAAGTGCTTGTTACGTTTCCACAGCAATATACCTCATCCTAAAAGGGCTTATGGGGCCAGTTCTTAAATATATCATGGCTTCCCAATCCCTATATACATTGAAAGCTCTTCCTTGGTAACTGCTCCTGGCCTTGGTGTTCCCTGTGCTCTGCTGGTCACATTTAGAAGCCATTTTTCTGTCCTTGCCTGGTGCTGTCCTCCTGTAGTGCTTAGGTCTGCCCTACCTTGGCTCTACCAGGAGCAGCAGTCACTGCTGGGTGGTGCTCTAATTAGATGCTGCCTCACCTGACAACTTAGTCTCTCATCAGAATAACTATGCCTCAGAACCATCTTGATAGGCTAGGCATAAGAATTTATATCTGCTCTACTAGGACCCATTTAGCACAACCACCAGAACCCTTGGCTCCCAATGACCAAGTGGATGATAATTAGTGGTTACATGGCAGTGTTCCTTCCTTCATTATATAACCTTTAAAGTGACCCAAAACACCTTTGCTAGGACCTCGGTATTTCACTAAGCATAGTGATACAGTTCTTTGAAATTTTAAAATTTATTTCCTTCTAATCTATAGAACATAGAGCATAAGCACATCACCAGGGCTCTGGAGGAGGGATGATCTGAAAATAGCTTTATTTAGAATCATTACTCTCAGAGTATACGACTTCTTACTGAGTAAGTCTCAGAACACCTAGATTTTTTTTCCCTTCAGTTACATCCTGGGAGGTCCCTAAAAAGAGATCTTAATTACTCATTGTGGTTGGGTGACAAATAACCTCCCCCCTCACCCCCACCCCACAAAAAGAGATATCCACATCCTAATCTCTGGAAGCTGAGATTGTCACTTTTATTGGAATAAGAATCTTTGCAGTTGTGAATCTTGCAGTGGTAAATTTTGGGATGAGGGGTTATTCTGGGTTATGTGGGGGATCCCTAAATTCAATCACTAATGTTCCTGTAAGAACGAGGCAAAGGGGGGTTGCAATGCATAGAACAGGAGAAGGTAATGTGACTACAGAAGGGGAACCTGGAGTGATGTTTCCTGTAAAGGAATGCTAGCAGCCTCTAGAAGCTGGAAAAGGCAAGGAATGAGTTCCTCCTTAGGGCGTCCAGATGCAGCATGGCCCTACCAACACTTTGATTTGAGTCTCATAACATTGACTTCTGACTTCTGGTCTCCAGAATTGTGAGAAAATAAATAGTGTTGTAAGCATCTGGGTTTGTGGTACTTTGTTATGTAAATCACAGGAAGCATAAACACGGTTTTAGTTATCTTTTGTTGGATCATAAACTGCCCTAAAATTTAGTGGTATAAAACAATAATTTATTATTATGTCTCACACTTCTGTTAGTTGACTGGGCTCAGATTGGCAGTTTCTGACTGTGGCCTTTCATGAAGTTGCAATCAGACGTCCATTATGGCTGGAGTCATCTAAAGACCCAACGTTTTGGAGTATTCATCATCATAGTATTTTTGTCTCATCTATTATTTTGATGACTTTGTACACATACGTGCACGTTAGTAACACTAGCTGTTGTAAAATTAAAAGATCTCCTTTCAAAATGCCACCATAAACACATATTTTTCTCTTTAGTTTTCGGCACCTTATGTGTTTGCTTTCCCAGAAACAAGTTCACAATGTTATTTTTAATAACTATTCCATTGTGTGAATATGTCCATGTTTATTTAATAAATGTTGAATTTTTATACCAAGTAAAATCTCTTTCAGGCCCCCATGCATAAGTTCTATCCTTATTTTCTCATTTTTCAGTACCCAAGTTGTTCAGTTGAACCATAATGACTATTTTGTCCCAGAATTCTATGGTTGAACTCTACTGTAAATAGGAAATCACAAAATTCTCAAGACTGTTTCCCTGCCAGACTCTCTCATCTACCATTGTTTCTCTGCAATAAAATGTTAATGAATTGTAGCATACGTATAGAAAAGTGCACAAGTCACAAGTGTCCAGTTCAATATAGTTTTCCAGGGTGAACAAACCAGATAAGCACATGCAGATCACACAACAAAGCATTCCCAGAGTTTCACAGATCCTCTCGCATCCTTTCAGTCACTTTCTACAACAGGGTAATCACTATTCCAACTTCCATTATCTAATAGTCTTGCCTATTTTTGAACTTCATATACAGTAAAAGAAATCAGTTATGTTTGTAAGATATACCCGTGTCGATGTGTATATCCGTAGTTTATTCATTCTCATTTGCTGTAAAATTTTCCATTACATTGATAAACCATGATTTGTATATTCTACTGTCTAAGGATATTTGGTTTATGTTTATTTTTTTCTATTATGAATACTGCTTTTATGAAAAATTGCATATATAAGTTTTGATGATTATATCTAAGCCTCTTTATAAAATGTATACTGATGCGTGGATTTGCTGAGTCACTAGGAGTGCGTAGCAACTTCAACTTCATTATATATTGACAAACAGCTTTGAAAAATGTTGTTCCCAATTGCCCTCCCAGGAGTAGTATATGAGAGTTCCAGGTGTTTCACATCTTCATTAACACTTGGTATGTTATCAATTTAATCTTAGATATTCTGGAGGTTAAGTAGTGAGATCTCATTGTTATTTTATTCTCATTTCTTCCATAACTGCTGAGGCTGAGCCCTTTTTATAACCTATTGGCCATTTGGACATCTCCTTTTGTGAAGTGCATCTTCAGAGCTTTGCCCACTTTTTAATTGATTTTTTTCTGATTAATGTATATATATAATAGATACATAATAATTAAACATATATACAGAGAGAGCAAGAGAGAGACAGAGAGAGTGCAAATAATTTATTCCTCATTGTACCTTGGCCCTTTGCTTCTTTAATCATTCTTAAATTTAAAGTAGCACAATTGTCTGTCTTTTTTATCCTGAATGATTATTTATTTATTTATTTATTTATTTTTATTATACTTCAAGTTATAGGGTACATGTGCATAACGTGCAGTTTTGTTACATATGTATACTTGTGCCATGTTGGTGTGCTGCACCCATCAACTCGTCAGCACCCATCAATTCATCATTTATATCATGTATAACTCCCCAATGCAATCCCTCCCCCCTCCCCCCCCATGATAGGCCGCAGTGTGTGATGTTCCCCTTCTCGAGTCCAAGTGATCTCATTGTTCAGTTCCCACCTATGAGTGAGAACATGTGGTGTTTGGTTTTCTCTTCTTGTGATAGTTTGCTAAGAATGATGGTTTCCAGCTGCATCCATGTCCCTACAAAGGACGCAAACTCATCCTTTTTTATGGCTGCATAGTATTCCATGGTGTATATGTGCCACATTTTCTTAATCCAGTCTGTCACAGATGGACATTTGGGTTGATTCCAAGTCTTTGCTATTGTGAATAGTGCCACAATAAATATACGTGTGCATGTGTCTTTGTAGTAGAATAATTTATAATCCTTTGGGTATATACCCAGTAGTGGGATGGCTGGGTCATATGGTACATCTAGTTCTAGATCCTTGAGGAATTGCCATACTGTTTTCCATAATGGTTGAACTAGTTTACAATCCCACCAACAGTGTAAAAGTGTTCCTATTTCTCCATATCCTCTCCAACACCTGTTGTTTCCTGATTTTTTCATGATTGCCGTTCTAACTGGTGTGAGATGGTATCTCATTGTGGTTTTGATTTGCATTTCTCTGATGGCGAGTGATGATGAACATTTTTTCATGTGTCTGTTGGCTGTATGAATGTCTTCTTTTGAGAAATGTCTGTTCATATCATTTCCCCACTTTTTGATGGGGTTGTTTGTTTTTTTCTTGTAAATTTGTTTGAGTTCTTTGTAGATTCTGGATATTAGCCCTTTGTCAGATGAGTAGATTGCAAAAATTTTCTCCCATTCTGTAGGTTGCCTGTTCACTCTGATGATAGTTTCTTTTGCTGTGCAGAAGCTCTTTAGTTTAATTAGATCCCATTTGTCAATTTTGGCTTTTGCTGCCGTTGCTTTTGGTGTTTTAGACATGAAGTCCTTGCCCATGCCTATGTCCTGAATAGTACTACCTAGATTTTCTTCTAGGGTTTTTATGGTATTAGGTCTAACATTTAAGTCTCTAATCCATCTTGAATTAATCTTCGTATAAGGAGTAAGGAAAGGATCCAGTTTCAGCTTTCTACTTATGGCTAGCCAATTTTCCCAGCACCATTTATTAAATAGGGAATCCTTTCCCCATTTCTTGTTTCTCTCAGGTTTGTCAAAGATCAGATGGCTGTAGATGTGTGGTATTATTTCTGAGGACTCTGTTCTGTTCCATTGGTCTACATCTCTGTTTTGGTACCAGTACCATGCTGTTTTGGTTACTATAGCCTTGTAGTATAGTTTGAAGTCAGGTAGCGTGACGCCTCCAGCTTTGTCCTTTTGACTTAGGATTGTCTTGGCAATGCAGGCTCTTTTTTGGTTCCATATGAACTTTAAAGCAGTTTTTTCCAATTCTGTGAAGAAACTCATTGGCAGCTTGATGGGGATGGCATTGAATCTATAAATAACCTTGGGCAGTATGGCCATTTTCATGATATTGATTCTTCCTATCCATGAGCATGGTATGTTCTTCCATTTGTTTGTGTCCTCTTTGATTTCACTGAGCAGTGGTTTGTAGTTCTCCTTGAAGAGGTCCTTGACATCCCTTGTAAGTTGGATTCCTAGGTATTTTATTCTCTTTGAAGCAATTGTGAATGGAAGTTCATTCCTGATTTGGCTCTCTGTTTGTCTGTTACTGGTGTATAAGAATGCTTGTGATTTTTGCACATTAATTTTGTATCCTGAGACTTTGCTGAAGTTGCTTATCAGCTTAAGGAGATTCTGGGCTGAGACAATGGGGTTTTCTAAATATACAATCATGTCATCTGCAAACAGGGACAATTTGACTTCTTCTTTTCCTAACTGAATACCCTTTATTTCTTTCTCTTGCCTGATTGCCCTAGCCAGAACTTCCAACACTATGTTGAATAGGAGTGGTGAGAGAGGGCATCCCTGTCTTGTGCCAGTTTTCAAAGGGAATTTTTCCAGTTTTTGCCCATTCAGTATGATATTAGCTGTGGGTTTGTCATAAATAGCTCTTATTATTTTGAGGTACGTTCCATCAATACCGAATTTATTGAGCATTTTTAGCATGAAGGGCTGTTGAATTTTGTCAAAAGCCTTTTCTGCATCTATTGAGATAATCATGTGGTTCTTGTCTTTGGTTCTGTTTATATGCTGGATTACGTTTATTGATTTGTGAATGTTGAACCAGCCTTGCATCCCAGGGATGAAGCCCACTTGATCATGGTGGATAAGCTTTTTGATGTGCTGCTGAATCCGGTTTGCCAGTATTTTATTGAGGATTTTTGCATCGATGTTCATCAGGGATATTGGTCTAAAATTCTCTTTTTTTGTTGTGTCTCTGACAAGCTTTGGTATCAGGATGATGTTGGCCTCATAAAATGAGTTAGGGAGGAGTCCCTCTTTTTCTATTGATTGGAATAGTTTCAGAAGGAATGGTACCAACTCCTCCTTGTACCTCTGGTAGAATTCAGCTGTGAATCCATCTGGTCCTGGACTTTTTTTGGTGGGTAGGCTATTGATTGTTGCCTCAATTTCAGAGCCTGCTATTGGTCTATTCAGGGATTCAACTTCTTCCTGGTTTAGTCTTGGGAGAGTGTAAGTGTCCAGGAAATTATCCATTTCTTCCAGATTTTCTAGTTGATTTGCATAGAGGTGTTTATAGTATTCTCTGATGGTAGTTTGTATTTCTGTGGGGTCGGTGGTGATATCCCCTTTATCATTTTTTATTGCATCTATTTGATTCCTCTCTCTTTTCTTCTTTATTAGTCTTGCTAGCGGTCTGTCAATTTTGTTGATCTTTTCAAAAAACCAACTCCTGGGTTCATTGATTTTTTGGAGGGTTTTTTGTGTCTCTATCTCCTTCAGTTCTGCTCTGATCTTAGTTATTTCTTGCCTTCTGCTAGCTTTTGAATGTGTTTGCTCTCGCCTCTCTAGTTCTTTTAATTGTGATGTTAGAGTGTCAATTTTAGATCTTTCCTGCTTTCTCTTGTGGGCATTTAGTGCTATAAATTTCCCTCTACACACTGCTTTAAATGTGTCCCAGAGATTCTGGTATGTTGTATCTTTGTTCTCATTGGTTTCAAAGAACATCTTTATTTCTGCTTTCATTTTGTCATGTACCCAGTAGTCATTCAGGAGCAGGTTGTTCAGTTTCCATGTAGTTGAGCGGTTTTGATTGAGTTTCTTAGTCCTGAGTTCTAGTTTGATTGCACTGTGGTCTGAGAGACAGTTTGTTATAATTTCTGTTCTTTTACATTTGCTGAGGAGTGCTTTACTTCCAATTATGTGGTCAATTTTGGAATAAGTTCGATGTGGTGCTGAGAAGAATGTATATTCTGTTGATTTGGGGTGGAGAGTTCTATACATGTCTATTAGGTCCGTTTGGTGCAGAGTTGAGTTCAATTCCTGGATATCCTTGTTAACTTTCTGTCTCGTTGATCTGTCTAATGTTGACAGTGGAGTGTTGAAGTCTCCCATTATTATTGTATGGGAGTCTAAGTCTCTTTGTAAGTCTCTAAGGACTTGCTTTATGAATCTGGGTGCTCCTGTATTGGGTGCATATATATTTAGGATAGTTAGCTCTTCTTGTTGAATTGATCCCTTTACCATTATGTAATGGCCTTCTTTGTCTCTTTTGATCTTTGATGGTTTAAAGTCTGTTTTATCAGAGACTAGGATTGCAACCCCTGCTTTTTTTTGTTCTCCATTTGCTTGGTAGATCTTCCTCCATCCCTTTATTTTGAGCCTATGTATGTCTCTGCATGTGAGATGGGTCTCCTGAATACAGCAGACTGATGGGTCTTGACTCTTTATCCAGTTTGCTAGTCTGTGTCTTTTAATTGGAGCATTTAGTCCATTAACATTTAAGGTTAGTATTGTTATGTGTGAACTTGATCCTGCCATTATGATATTAACTGGTTATTTTGCTCGTTAGTTGATGCAGTTTCTTCCTAGCCCTGATGGTCTTTACATTTTGGCATGTTTTTGCAATGGCTGGTACCGGTTGTTCCTTTCCATGTTTAGGGCTTCCTTCAGGGTCTCTTGTAAGGCAGGCCTGGTGGTGACAAAATCTCTAAGCATTTGCTTATCTGTAAAGGATTTTATTTCTACTTCACTTATGAAACTTAGTTTGGCTGGATATGAAATTCTGGGTTGAAAATTCTTTTCTTTAAGAATGTTGAATATTGGCCCCCACTCTCTTCTGGCTTGTAGAGTTTCTGCCGAGAGATCTGCTGTTAGTCTGATGGGCTTCCCTTTGTGGGTAACCCGACCTTTCTCTCTGGCTGCCCTTAAGATTTTTTCCTTCATTTCAACTTTGGTGAATCTGGCAATTATGTGTCTTGGAGTTGCTCTTCTGGAGGAGTATCTTTGTGGCGTTCTCTGTATTTCCTGAATTTGAATGTTGGCCTGCCCTACTAGGTTGGGGAAGTTCTCCTGGATGATATCCTGAAGAGTGTTTTCCAACTTGGTTCCATTTTCCCCCTCACTTTCATGCACCCCAATCAGATGTAGATTTGGTCTTTTTACATAATCCCATACTTCTTGCAGGCTTTGTTCATTTCTTTTTCTTCTTTTTTCTTTTGGTTTCTCTTCTCGCTTCATTTCATTCATTTGATCCTCAATCGCTGATACTCTTTCTTCCAGTTGATCGAGTCAGTTACTGAAGCTTGTGCATTTGTCACGTATTTCTCGTGTCATGGTTTTCATCTCTGTCATTTCGTTTATGACCTTCTCTGCATTAATTAGTATAGCTGTCAGTTCTTCCACTCTTTTTTCAAGATTTTTAGTTTCTTTGTGCTGGGTACGTATTTCCTCCTTTAGCTCTGAGAAGTTTGATGGACTGAAGCCTTCTTCTCTCATCTCGTCAAAGTCATTCTCTGACCAGCTTTGATCTGTTGCTGGCGATGGGCTGCACTCCTTTGCAGGGGGAGATGCGCTCTTATTTTTTGAATTTCCAGCTTTTCTGCCCTGCTTTTCCCCCATCTTTGTGGTTTTATCTGTCTCTGGTCTTTGATGATGGTGATGTACTGATGGGGTTTTGGTATAGGTGTCCTTCCTGTTTGATAGTTTTCCTTCTGACAGTCAGGACCCTCAGCTATAGGTCTGTTGGAGATTGCTTGAGGTCCACTCCAGACCCTGTTTGCCTGGGTATCAGCAGCAGAGGTTGCAGAAGATAGAATATTGCTGAACAGCGAGTGTACCTGTCTGATTCTTACTTTGGAAGCTTCCTCTCAGGGGTGTACTCCACCCTGTGAGGTGTGGGGTGTCAGACTGCCCCTAGTGGGGGATGTCTCCCAGTTAGGCTACTCAGGGGTCAGGGACCCACTTGAGCAGGCAGTCTGTCCGTTCTCAGATCTCAACCTCCGTGTTGGGAGATCCACTGCTCTCTTCAAAGCTGTCAGACAGAGTCTTTCGCATCTGCACAGGCCTCTGCTGCTTCCCCTGTTGTTTTTTAGCTGTGCCCTGTCCCCAGAGGTGGAGTCTACAGAGACAGGCAGGTTTCCTTGAGCTGCTGTGAGCTCCACCCAGTTCGAGCTTCCCAGCGGGTTTGTTTACCTACTTAAGCCTCAGCAATGGCGGGCGCCCCTTCCCTAGCCTCGCTGCTGCCTTGCGGTTAGATCGCCGCAGACTGCTGTGTTAGCAATGAGGGAGGCTCCATGGGCATGGGACCCTCCCGGTCAGGTGTGGGATATATTCTCCTGGTGTGCCCGTTTGCTTAAAGTGCAGTATTGGGGTGGGAGTTACCCAATTTTCCAGCTGTTGTGTGTCTCAGTTCGCCCGGCTAGGAAAAGGGATTCCCTTCCCCCTTGCGCTTCCCAGGTGAGGCGATGCCTCGCCCTGCTTCAGCTCTCGCTGGTCAGGCTGCAGCAGCTGACCAGCACCGATTGTCCGGCACTCCCTAGTGAGATGGCCCCAGTACCTCAGTTGAAAATGCAGAAATCACCAGACTTCTGTGTCGCTCGAGTTGGGAGTTGGAGACTGGAGCTGTTCCTATTCGGCCATCTTCCTCCGCCCCTCCTGAATGATTTTTTGTGTGTACTTTGAAAAATTGTTGCCTACCTCAAGATTATGAGGATATTCTCCTATATTATCTTCTAGAATATTTATTACATTGCCTTTCACATTTAAATCTACAATTAATCTAAACTGATTTTTGTGTGTTGAGTTAGAGGGTCAAGTTTCGTTGTTTTTCCATGTGGAGATGCAATTACCCCACCACCTTTTCTTACAAGGATAACCTTTTCTCCATTGCACTGAGTACCGCTTGTTATAAATCAAATAGCCATAGGTATTTGAGTATGTTAATACACTCTCTGTTTTGTTCCATTGATCTATTTGTCTATTGTTGTACCAAACTTCACTATCTTAATTACAGTAGCTCTGTAGTAAGTCTTGTTACACAGTAATGTTAAGTCCTATAGTATTAGAAATCTTCAGGATTTCCTTGTTTATTTGTGGGGCTTTATGTTTCTATGTACCTTTTAGAATGTCTATCACTATTAACCAACACTAGCACCACCACCACCACTATCAACAATAAAAACCTGGTTGGAATTATAATTCTGATTCCATCGAATCTATGAATTTGTGGAGAATTGACATCTTTTAAATATTTAGTCTTTCAATTCATGAACAAGATGTGTACTCAAGTTTATTTAGAACTTCTTTAATTTCTCTCAGTAACAGTTTACACTTCTCTGCATTGAGATAGTGTCAATTTTTTATAGGTTGATTTATAGGTATTAGATGATTTGAGATTTCATTATAATTGATATTTTTAAAAAATTTTAATTTCTAGTATTTTTGTTTTTGGTATAGAATTCTACAATTGAATTTTTTTTTCTATATCGGCTTTTTGTCCTGTAAACTTGCAAAATTATTCTATATATAGTTTATCTGTAGATTTTTTTGATTTTCTATATCAAAATTTTGTCGTTGGTAAATAATAACAAATTTCCCCTCATCATGTCTTCTACTTCTCGTTCTTTCCCTTATTACCTCTTCTAGGGTGCCAACCTAATAGAAGGTATGATAGTGGTTATTATTTTATTGCTTCCTATTTGAATCAAAGTTTGTCTTATTTTGATCATGAAATTTTTCTATGAGATTTTTATGTCAAAATTCTTAATAGATTAAGAAAGCTCTTTTTCTAGGTTTCTATAAATTTTTAAAATAATATTTTGATGCTGAATTATGTCAAATGCCTTTTATGCATATATGGAGATGATAATTGCTCCAGTGACTAAATGAAGTCTGCAGATTCTTCCTGGAAGTAGTTTGTGTGTGCATCATGTATCCCAACCTCTACAGGTCCCACCTCACAGATGGGCTCTTTAGTTATCTAGCTCTGAGACTTGACTGGGCTCTGCATTCATGAGTTTCCCCAGACCACAGAGACTAAAGAGATGGTCTTAAGATAGACACACTTTTAGTGGCTATTCCAAGAGGCTCATAATGTGTAGTCTGGGTAAGAGTGAAGGCATTTACCCCAGACCCACTACCTGGATTAGTGCAAAATGAGTGAGAGATAAACTCCAATTCTCTGCTTCTTCCTGAGGGTAGAAGGAATTGGAACACACATAGAACACTCTAACTTTTCCACCTGCATCTCAAAGGACTGACTTCTTTCTTGCCTGTCTTGGGGCACTGACAGGGCATGGTATACCCTGGTTTTCTGGGGCCACTGAGAACAATGACAGCGGTTTGAACAAGCACAAAATTTTGAGAGGCATATATAACTCTGGCAAGGTTGATTGGGGAGATCTATCTCCTATCCATGGCCCATCTTACAAGACTGGGTGGGGGGTGGTCTTATCCTCTGCAGAGAAATTAACATAGAGAATGAAGTAAAACAAGGAAATATACTCCAAATAAAAGAAGATAAATGCAGAAATCAAACATAATGAAATGAAGATTTATAATTTACCCAACAGAGAACTTAAAAGAATAATCATAAAGATACTCACTGAGGTCAGGAGAGAAATTATGAACAAATTTAAAATTTCAGCAGAGATAGAAAATATTAAAAACCTACCAGACAGAAATGATAGAACTTAAGAATATTATAACTGAAAAATCTAATAGACAGGTTCATCAGCAGACTAGATCAAGCACAAGGAAGTATCAGTGAACCTGAAGCCAGGTTATTGGAAATAATTCCATCTGAGGAGCAAAAGGGAAAAAGAATTTAAAAAGAGTGGAGGTCGTTGAAGTGATTTCTGGAACACCATCAAGTGGAACAATACGTTCATTATCAGAAATCCAGAAAGAGAAGAGATAAAGAAAAGGACAGAAAACCTATTCAAAGAAACAATGGCTAAAAATATCCCAAACCTAGGAAAAAGAAATCCAGATCCTAGAAGACCAAAGAATACAAAATAAGATGATTCCAAAGAAACCCACATCAAGACACATTATAATCAAATAGTCATAAGTTAAAGACAAAGAAAATTATGAAAACCAAGAAAGTTCCTTGTTACATACAAGAGAACCTTCATAAGGGTATCAGTAGATTTTTCAAAAGAAAATTTGCAGGCCAGGAGAGAGTGGATTGATATATTTAAAATGCTAACGAAGCATGTGTCCCAGAACTTAAAATATTTTTTAAATGCTGAAACAAATGAACAACCATGAATATTATACCAAATAAACCTATTTTTCAAATAAAGATAAAGACTTTATCAAAGAAACAAAAGCTGAGCAAGTTTATCACCACAAGATCTGCCGTACAAGAAATATTAAAGGGAACTCTTTAAGTTGAAGCAAAAGAGCACTAAAAAGCAACATGAGGGATAAGAAATTACAAAACACATTTTGACAAAGGTAAATATATAGACACAAAGGGAATATCTTATGACTATAATAGGATTAAGTAAAGCAATTTTAATCCTATTGTAAAAGTTAAAAGATAAAAGTATTAAAACTACTATAACTAGATTATGTTACATGGTGCATAATATAAACAGTTGTAAAATGTGACATAAATAGCATACAATATGGGGGGAGGTAGAAGTGAATAATTCTTAAATTCTTGCAAAAGAAATTAAGTTATTTGCTTAAAATACACTGTTATAACTATATTTTATGTAAGCCCCTTAGTAGCCAGAAATAAAATACCTACAGAAATTATGCAAAATAAAAGCAAAAGGGAATCAAAACCTAGCAATACCAAGAAAACTCACAAAGACAAACAAACAACCCAGAAAAGAATAAAACACAAATGATGACAGAAAGAGAGAAAATTGGGGACAAAAGAATTAGAAGACAGGCAGAAAATAACAAAATGACAATATTAAATTCTTTCCCATAAATAACTACTTTAAGTATAAGTAGACTAAATGCCCCAATAAAAAGGTACAGAGTGAACAAAGGAATAAAAACCAAGATCCAACTATCAACTGTCTACAAGAAACTCACTTTATATTTAAAGACATACATAGGCTGAAATTGAAGGGTTGAAAGAAAGATATTCCAGGCAAATGGCCACCAAAGAAATTAATGGTGGCTATAATTATACCAAAGTAGGCTTTTTAAGAAAAGCCACTCTGAAGTTCACTATGTAATGATAAAATGGTGAATTCAGAAGAAATACGTAACAATTGTAAACATTTAGGCATGAAACATCAGTGCACTTAAGTACGTAAAGCAAATATTGGCACATGTGAAAGGAGAAATTGAGAGCAATACACTAATATTATGATCATCAATACCTTACTTTTAATAATAGATAGAATATCCAGACAGAAATCAATAAACAATGAACTTGAACAACACTACACATTAAATGGAATTGACAGACATATACAGAACTTTTTACCCAACATCAGAAGAATACACACTCTTATTGAGTGCACATGGAACATTCTCCATGACAGGTTACATGTTAGGTTACAAAACAAATTTTAACAAATTTAAGGAGGTTGATATGTCAGATATCTTTTTTGACTGCAATGGACTGAAACTTGAAATCAGAAATTGCAAGAAAATTTGAGAATTCACAAATAAGTGTACATTTAAAAATTCTTGAAAAATCATTGAGTCAAAGAGGAAATCAAAAGTCCATTTAAAATTAAGATGCTTACAGTAATTAAATTAAAAATTAAATCTTATAGTAATAAACACCTACATTTAAAAAGAAGAAAGGTTGTAATTAAACAACCCAACTTTACATTCTGAGGAAGTAGAAAAGAAGAAAAAACTAAGCCCCAAATAAGCAGAAGAAAAAAAAAAACAAAACAGAAATTAATCAAATAGGGAATGGACAAACTATAGAAAAAAAATAAACTCAGGTTTTTGTTTTTTTTTTTAAATAATAGCAAATCATTAGCTAGGATAAATTAAAAACAAAGTTATAGTACTCAAATAAAATCAGAAATGAAAGAGCAAACATTACAACAGACACCCAGAAATGAAGAGGGTAGTAAGAATTTATTATCAGCAATTTAAAGTTGACAAGTTGGATAACTGAGGAGAAACAGATAAATTTCTAGAAACACACAACCTATCAATAGTGAAGCAAAACAAAATAGAAAGCCTAAACATACCAATAACAAAGAGATTGAAGTAATAATCAACTCCTGTCCTGCCCCTCAACAAAAAAGCTCAGGACCAGATGGCTTTACATTTAAATTCTGCCAAACATTAAAAGAAGAATTAATACCAATCCTTATTACTCTCTTCTTAAAAACAGAAGAAGAGGAAATATTTTTGAACTTAATTTATGAGCCTGGCATTACTCTGATACCAAAGCTAGTCAAAGGCACTTCAATTAAAAAACAAAAAAAATGGGTGGGCCAAGATAGCCGAATAGGAACAGCTCCAGCCTCCTGCTCCCAGTGTGAGTGACACAGAAGATGGGTATTTCTGCATTTCCAACCGAGGTACCGGGTTCATCTCACTGGGGCGTGTCAGACAGTCGGTGCAGGACAGTGGGTGCAGCCCAACGAGCAAGAGCAAAAGCAGGGCAAGGCATCCCCTCGCCCAGGAAGTACAAGGGGGAAGGGAATTCCTTTTCCTAGCCAAGGGAAACCGTGACACACAACACCTGGAAAATCGGGTCACTCCCACCCTAATACTGCACTTTACCAAGGGTCTTAGCAAACAGCACACCAGGAGATTATATCCCATGCCTGGCTCGGAGGGTCCCATGCCCACGCAGCCTCCTATCAGGCCTCTGAGCCCAAGCTAAGCCATCATATCCCCAGGGACCTGCACATGTACATCCGGGTGGCCTGAAGCCACTGAAGATCCACGGAAATGAAAATAGCTTAACTGATGACATTCCACCATTGTGATTTGTTTCTGCCCCACCCTAACAGATTGATGTACTTTGTAATTTATCCCACCCTTAACAAGGTTCTTTATAATATCCCCCACCCTTAAGAAGTTTCTTTGTAATTCTCCCCACCCTTGAGAATGTACTTTTTGAGACCCACCCCCTGCCCCCAAAACATTGCTCTTAACTCCACTGCCTATCCCAAAACCTGTAAGAACTCATGATAATCCCACCACCTTGCTGACTCGTTTTTCAGACTCTGCCCACCTGCACCCAGGTGGAATAAACAACCATGTTGCTCACACAAAGCCTGTTTGGTGATCTCTTCACAGGGACACGTGAAATACCTCCCTCATTGCTAGCACAGCAGTCTGAGATCTAACTGCAAGGCGGCAGCGAGGCTCGGGGAGGGGCGCCTGCCATTGCTGAGGCTTAAGTAGGTAAACAAGGTGGCTGGGAAGCTCGAACTGGGTGTAGCCCACCTCAGCTCAAGGAGGCCTGCCTGCCTCTGTAGACTCCACCTCTGGGGACAGGTCATAGCTAAACAAAAAGCAGCAGAAGCCTCTACAGATATAAATGTCCCTGTATGACAGCTTTGAAGAGAGTAGTGATTCTCCTAGCACGGAGGTTGAGATCTGAGAATGGACAGACTGCCTGCTTAAGGGGGTCCCTGACCCCCGAGTAGCCTAACTGGGAGAGCCTAACTGGGAGTAGCCTAACTTGAGTGGACCTCAAGCAAACTCCAACAGACCTGTAGGTGAAGGTCCTGACTGTTAGAAGGAAAACTAACAAACAGAAAGGACATCCACACCAAAACCCCATCTGTACATAACCATCATCAAAGACCAAAGGTAGATAAAACCACAAAGATGGGGAAAAAGCAGTGCAGAAAAGCTCAAACTTAAAAAATCAGAGCGCCTCTCCCCCTTCAAAGGAACGCAGTTCCTCTCCAGCAATGAACAAAGCTGGACAGAGAATGATTTTGACAGAGAATGAGTTGAGAGAAGAAGGCTTCAGTCGATCAAACTTCTCAGAGCTAAAGGAGGAACTATGAACCCAGCGCAAATAAATTAAAACCTTGAAAAAAGATTTGACGAATGGATAACTAGAATAACCAATGCAGAGAAGTTCATAAACAACTTGATAGAGATGAAAACCATGACACCAGAACTACGTGACAAATGCACAAGCTTCAGTAACCGATTCAATCAACTGGAAGAAAGAGTATCAGTCATTGAAGATCAAATGAATGAAATGAAGCAAGAAGAGAAGTTTAGAGAAAAAAGAGGAAAAAAGAAAAAAATGAACAAAGGCTCCAAGAAATATGGGATTATGTGAAAAGACCAAATCTACGTCTGATTGGTGTACCTGAAAGTGACAGGGGGAATGGAACCAAGTTGGAAAACACTCTGCAGGATATTATCCAGGTGAACTTCCCCAACCTAGCAAGGCATGCCAACATTCAAATTCAGGAAATACAGAGAACGCCACAAAGACACTCCTTGAGAAGAGCAACTCCAAGACACATACTTGTCAGATTCACCAAAGTTGAAAAGAAGGAAAAAATATTAACGGCAGCCAGAGAGAAAGGTCAGGTTACCCACAGAGGGAAGCCCATCAGACTAACAGCAGATCTCTCAGCAGAAACTCTATAAGCCAGAAGAGAGTGGGGGCCAATATTCAACATTCTTAAAAGAATTTTCAACCCAGAATTTCATATCCAGCCAAACTAAGTTTCATAAGTGAAGGAGAAATAAAATCCTTTATAGACAAGCAAATGCTGAGAGATTTTGTCACCACCAGGCCTGCCCTACTAGAACTCGTGTAGGAAGCACTAACCATGGAAAGGAACAACTTGTACTAGCCATTGCAAAAACATGCCAAAATGTAAAGACCATCGAAGCTAGGAAGGAACTGCATCAACTAATGAGCAAAATAACCAGCTAACATCATAATGACAGGATCAAGTTCACACATAACAATACTAACCTTAAATGGGTGAACCTTAAATGAGTGGGCTAAACAGTCCAATTAAAAGACACAGACTGGCAAATTGGATAAAGAGTCAAGACCCATCAGTTGGCTGTATTCAGGAGACCCATCTCACATGCAGAGACACACATAGGCTCAAAATAAAGGGATGGAGGAAGATCTACCAAGCAAATGAAAAGCAAAAAAAGGCAGGGGTTGCAATCCAAGTCTCTGATAAAACAGACTTTAAACCAACAAAGATCAAAAAAGACAGAGAAGGGCATTACATAATGGTAAAGGGATCAATTCAACAAGAAGAGCTAACTATCCTAAATGTATATGCAGCCAATACAGGAGCACCCAGATTCATAAAGCAAGTCCTTAGAGACTTACAAAGAGACTTAGACTCCCATACAATAATAATGGGAGACTTTAACACCCCACTGTCAGCATTAGACAGATCAACGAGACAGAAAGTTAACAAGGATATCCAGGAATTGAACTCA
Source organism: Rhinopithecus roxellana (assembly GCF_007565055.1). NCBI lineage: Eukaryota > Metazoa > Chordata > Mammalia > Primates > Cercopithecidae > Rhinopithecus > Rhinopithecus roxellana. Next base: position 29,044,906 of record NC_044564.1, read on the forward strand.
ACTCTGCACCAAGCAGACCTAATAGATATCTACAGAACTCTCCACCCCAAAATAACAGAATATACATTCTTTTTAGCACCAAATCTCACTTATTCCAAAATTGACCACACAGTTGGAAGTAAAGCACTCCTCAGCAAATATAAAAGAACAGAAATTATAACAAACTGTCTCTCAGACCACAGTGCAATCAAACTAGAACTCAGGACTAAGAAACTCAATCAAAACCACTCAAGTACATGGAAACTGAACAGCCTGCTCCTGAATGACTACTGGGTACATAACGAAATGAAGGCAGAAATAAAGATGTTCTTTGAAACCAATGAGAACAAAGATACAACATACCAGAATCTCTGGGACACATTGAAAACAGTGTGTAGAGGGAAATTTATAGCACTAAATGTCCACAAGAGAAAGCAGGAAAGATCTAAAATTGACACCCTAACATCACAATTAAAAGAACTAGAGAGGCAAGAGCAAACTCATTCAAAAGCTAGCAGAAGGCAAGAAATAACTAAGATCAGAGCAGAACCGAAAGAGATAGAGACACAAAAAACCCTTCAAAAAATCAATGAATTCAGGAGCTGGTTTTTTGAAAAGATCAACAAAATTGATAGACCATTAGCAAGACTAATAAAGAAGAAAAGAGAGAAGAATCAAATAGACGAAATAAAAATGATAAAGGGGATATCACCACCGACCCCACAGAAATACAAACTACCATCAGAGAATGCTATAAACACCTCTACAGAAATAATCTAGAAAACCTAGAAGAAATGGATAAATTCCTGGACACATACACTCTACCAAGACTAAACCAAGAAGAAGTTCAATCCCTGAATAGACCAATAATAGGCTCTGAAATTGAGGCAATAATTAATAGCCTACCAACCAAAAAAAGTCTAGGACCAGAAGGATTCACAGCTGAATTCTACCAGAGGAACGAGGAGCTGATACCATTCCTTCTGAAACTATTCTAATCAATAGAAAAAGAGGGAATCCTCCCTAACTCATTTTATGAGGCCAACATCATCCTGATACCAAAGGCTGACACAGACACAACAAAAAGAGAGAATTTTAGACCAATATCCCTGATGAACATCGATGCAAAAATCCTCAATAAAATACTGGCAAACTGAATCCAGCAGCACCTCAAAAAGCTTATCCACCATGATCAAGTGGGCTTCATCCCTGAGATACAAGACTGGTTCAATACATGCAAATCAATAAACGTAATCCAGCATATAAACAGAACCAAAGACAAAACCCACATGATTATCTCAATAGATGCAGAAAAGGCTTTTGACAAAATTCAACAGCACTTCATGCTAAAACTCTCAATAAATTCGGTATTGATGGAACATATCTCAAAAGAACAAGAGCTATTTATGACAAGCCCACAGCCAATATCACACTGAATGGGCAAAAACTGGAAGCATTCCCCTTAAAAACTGGCACAAGACAGGGATGCCCTCTCTTACCACTCCTATTCAACATAGTGTTGGAATTTCTGGCTAGGGCAATCAGGCAAGAGAAAGAAATAAAGGGTATTCAATTAGGAAAAGAAGAAGTCAAATTGTCCCTGTTTGCAGATGACATGATTGTATATTTAGAAAACTCCATCATCTCAGCCCAAAATCTCAAGCGGATAAGCAACTTCAGCAAAGTCTCAAGATATAAAATCAATGTACAAAAATCACAAGCATTCTTATACACCAATAGCAGACAAACGAGAGCCAAATCAGGAATGAACTTCCATTCACAATTGCTTCAAAGAGAATAAAATACCTAGGAATCCAACTTACAAGGGATGTGAAGGACCTCTTCAAAGAGAACTACAAACCACTGCTCAAGGAAATAAGAGAGGACACAAACAAATGGAAGAACATTCCATGCTCATGGATAGGACGAATCAATGTTGTGAAAATGGCCATACTGCCCAAGGTAATTTACAGATTCAATGCCATCCCCACTAAGCTACCAATGACTTTATTCAGAGAATTGGAGAAAAACTACTTTCAAGTTCATGTGGAACCAAAAAAGAACCCACATTGCCAAGACAATCCTAAGCCAAAAGAACAAAGCTGGAGGCGTCACACTACCTGACTTCAAACTATACTACAAGGCTACAGTAACCAAAACAGCATGGTACTGGTACCAAAACAGAGATATAGACCAATGGAACAGAACAGAGCCCTCAGAAATAGTACCACACATCTACAAACATCTAATCTTTGACAAACCTGACCAAAACACGCAATGGGGAAAGGATTCCCTGTTTAATAAATGGTGCTGGGAAAACTGGCTAGCCATAAGTAGAAAGCTGAAACTGGCCCCTTACTTACTCCTTATACAAAAATTAATTCAAGATGGATTAGAGACTTAAATGTTAGATCTAAAACCATAAAAACCCTACAAGAAAACCTAGGCAATACCATTCAGGACATAGGCGTGGGCAAGGACTTCATGTCTAAAACAGCAAAAGCAATGGCAACAAAAGCCAAAATTGACAAATGGGATCTAATTAAACTAAAGAACTTCTGCACAGCAAAATAAACTACTGTCAGAGTGAACAGGCAACCTACAGAATGGGAGAACATTTTTGCAATCTACTCATCTGACAAAGGGCTAATATCCAGAACCTACAGGGAACTCAAACAAATTTACAAGAAAAGACAACCCCATCAAAAAGTGGGCAAAGGATATGAGCAGACACTTCTCAAAAGAAGACATTCATACAGCCAACAGACACATGAAAAAATGCTCATCATCACTCGCCATTAGAGAAATGCAAATCAAAAGCACAATGAGATACCATCTCACACCAGTTAGAATGGCGATCATTAAAAAGTCAGGAAACAACAGGTGCTGGAGAGGATGTGGAGAAATAGGAACACTTTTACACTGTTGGTGGGACTGTAAACTAGTTCAACTATTGTGAAAGACAGTGTGGCAATTCCTCAAGGATCTAGAACTCGAAATACCATTTAACCCAACCATCCTATTACTGGGTATATACTCAAAGGATTATAAATCATGCTGCTATAAAGGACACATGCATACGTATGTTTATTGCAGCACTATTTACAATAGCAAAGACTTGGAACCAACCCAAATGTCCATCAGTGACAGACTGGATTAAGAAAATGTGGCACATATACACCATGAAATACTATGCAGCCATAAAAAAGGATGAGTTCGTGTCCTTTATAGGGACATAAATGCAGCTGGAAACCATCATTCTCAGCAAACTATTGCAAGAACAGAAAACCAAACACTGCATCTTCTCACTCATAGGTGGGAATTGAACAATGAGATCACTTGGACACAGGAAGGGGAACATCACACACCAGGGCCTGTTGTAGGGAGGGGGTAGGGGGTAGGGATAGCATGAGGAGATATACGTAATATAAATGATGAGTTAATGGGTGCAGCACACCAGCATGGCACATGTATACATATGTAACAAACCTGCACATTGTTTACATGTACCCTAGAACATAAAGTATATATATATAAACTATAGGCCAGTATCTCTAATGAGCATAGATACAAAAATCCTTAATAAAATACTAGCAAGCTGAATTTGACAACATGTCATATGATTATGTATCACGTCCTAGTGGGATTTATCCCTGGGATGCAAGTAGGATTTAAAATATGCAAATCCATCAATGTGATATACCACATTAATAATATGAAAGATAAAAATCACATGATAATCTCAACAGATGTAGAAAAATCATTTGATAAAGTTCAACATCCTTTCATTGTAAAAACTCTGAAAAAATTAGGTGTAGAAGGAAGTCGCAACATAATACAGGATATTTATGAAAAGCCCACAGCTAATGTCATAATCAATGAGAGAAAACCAAAAGCTTTTCCTCTAAGATTTGGTGCAAGGCAAGGATGCCCACTCATCATTTTTATCAAGCATAGTATCATCACTTCTGTCAAACATAGTACTGGAAGTACAAGCAGGAGAAATCAAACAAGAAAAGGATATAAAAGGCACCCAAACTTGAAAGGAAGAATACAAATTATCCCTGTTTGCATATGACATAATGGTATATGTAGAATACTCTAAAGACTCCACAAAAGCCTGTTAGAACTAATAAATGAATTCCATAAGGTAGCAGAATACAAAATTAACATACAAAAATAGTTGCTTTTGTAACACCAAAAATGAGCTATTCAAAAGAGAAATCAAGGAATTATTCCCATTTATGACAGCATCAAAAAGAATAAAATACTTAGAAATAAATTTAACCAAGCAAATAAAAGACCTGTATAGTAAAAGCTATAAAATACTGATGAAAAAATTAAAGAAGAAAAAAATGGAAAGATATTTCATGTTCATAGATTGAAAGAATTAATATTGTTAAAATGTCCAGACTATCCAAAGCAATATATAAATGTAATATCATCCCTATTAAAATTCCAATGGCATTTTTCACAGAAATAAAAAAAAACTAAAATTTATACAGAACCACAAAGACCTGAAATGGCCAAAGCAATCTTGAGAAAGAAAAACAGACTTGAAGGCATCACACTGCTTGATTTCAATCATATTACAAAGCTATAATAATCAAAATAATATAGTTCTGGCATAAAAACAAACATATAGACCAATGAAACAGAATAGAGAGCCCAGAAATCAACTCAAGAATATACGCTTAACTAATTTTCAACAAGGCCAACAAGAAGGCAGAATGGGAAAATGATAGTCTCTTAGATAAATGGAGTGGGAAAAACTGGGTATCCACATGCAGAAGAATAAAATTGAACTCTTACCCTACACCATACACTGAAATCAACTCCAAATGAGATTTAAAATGGGAAAACTCCAAGAAGAAACCACAGGGAATAAGCACCTTGATTTTGGCCCTGCCAATGTTTTGGATATCACAGCCAAAGTTCAGACGACAAAAGCAAAAACAAATGAGTGAGATTACATCAAATTTGAAATCTTCTGCACAGGAAAGGAAACAATCAACAAAAATAAAAAGGAAACCTGTGGATTGAAAGAAAGTACTTGGAAAGCATATATCCAGTAAGGGGTTAATATGCAAAGTATATTAAGAACTGATATAGATTGATAGTGGAAAACAAAAACAGAATGTCAACCTAATTAAAAAATGGGTAAAGACCTAAACAGAGATTTTCCCAAAGATAACATAAAATAGCCAATAGGAATAGGTGCTCAACATTGCAAATCAACAGGGAGATGCAAATCAGAACTACAGTGAGATGTCATCTCACATCCAATAGGATGGCTATTGTCAAGAAGACAGAGATAACAAGGGTTGGCTAGGAAGTAGAGAAAAAGGAACACTTGTACACTGTTGGAGGGAATGTATATTTGTACAACCTTTATTGAAAACAGTATGGAGGTTCTTCAAAAAATTACAAATAGAACTATCTTATTAAAAATAGCAATCTCTCTACTTGGTATGGAAACAAAGGAGTTGAAATCAGCACTTCATAGAGATATTTGCACTCCTGTGTTCATTGCAGTATTATTCACTATAGGTAAGATATGGAAACAGCCTAAGTGCCCTTGATGGATGAATGGATACAGAAATTGTGCATATATACTGTAAATGTAATGAAATAATATTCAGCTTTAAAATATGAGATACTCCTATTTGCAACAACATGGATGAACCTGGAGGACATTATGCTAAGTGACCTAAGTCAGACACAAAAGAAAAATATTGTATGATCTTATTTATATGTAGAATCTAAAAAAATTTGAACAGATAGAAATAGAGTGAGATGGTAGTTACCAGGGTTGGGGAAGAAAAGGAAATGAGGTTATGTAGGTCAAAGGGTACTAACTTGCAGTTATGTAGAATAAATAAGTCTAGAGATCTAATATGAGCATGAAGACTATAGTTCATAAGATTGTGTTGCATACTAAGCATTTACCAAAAAGGTAGATTCTAGGTGCTTCTAGCACAAAAAGAAGAAAGGTAACTATGTAAGGTGATGAGTATGCTATTGATTATAGTAATAATTTCACTATGTATGTGTACATAAACATCATGTTGTACACCTTAAACATATACAGTTAAAATAAAAAACAAAGCATATGCACAACATTGGTATCACTTCGGTGAGTTTACTTCTCTTCAGATTTTACTTTTTGCAAGTTTAACGCCCATTATTAAATGTGGCATACGATTTACCTGGCTTTTCTGGTATGTTTTTTCCATAGTGAGCTGGTATCAAATCGTTATTCATCATTTTTTAAATTGTGTTTTGTTTTTCTCTGAATTTTATGGTTACTTTTTTCCCATCTTCCCTAGATATTCCTGCCAAATAATACTAATTCTAACAGAATTATTAAAAATAATAAAGCTAATGTGCTAATTTTGAAAAGAATTAATTTTGCCTTGATCAAAAATACAGATTGGTTAGCGGAATGTGGAAACTTCTAAAAGAAACTTTTCAATTCCAAAGAGTACTATCCAAACATCTTTGTCGTTTTGAACTAGTCAACCATGGAGGAAATGCTCTATAAAATCAGCATTATTGAATAACAGATATACAAAATTGCCTCTCCTTCCTACCTGTGGCACCAATTCTCAAATGTTCAATAAGAACACAGAGTTATGGAATGGGGCATGGAAAAGTGGCCTACCATAGTAACTGCAAATATTGAAATAATAAATCTTTTTTTTTTTTTTTTTTTTTTTTTTTTTTTTTTTTTTTTTTTTTTTTTTTTTTGACGCAGAGTTTCGCTCTTGTTGCCCAGGGTGGAGGTGCAATGGCCCGATCTTGGCTCACCACAACCCCCACCTCCCGGGTTCAAGCGATTCTCCTGCCTCAGCCTCCTGAGTAGCTGGGATTACAGGCATGCAACATCACACCTGGCTAATTTTGTATTTTTAGTAGAAACACGGTTTCTCCATGCTGGTCAGGCTGGTCTCAAACTTCCGACCTCAGGTGATCTGCTTGCTTTGGTCTCCCAAAGTGCTGGGATTACAGGTGTGAGCCACCACACCCAGTCTGAAATAATAAATCTTTAAAGAGAGTTTTCTATTAATAGATTTTAAATATTCGTGCTTCAAGAACTTCCGGAATAATACTGAAAAGTTTAATACAAAACCTCCAGGTAAGTAAGAAACTCAGTGAAATTAGGCTTATATATTTTTTTCCTGACTCTATTATGTGATTCTCAGATTCACACAAAATTATTTTTATGTGTGTTCTTGAAAGATATTTTTATTATGGAATCAGTGTTTCTACTTTTCTAGAACTAAAGCCAAGGCATATGACAAAATAGATGAAATTGGAACAATTTCCCCAAACTCGGGGCATATGACAAATGTCTATAGAAGGCAATATTATATTTATCTCTAGCTTGGGGGTAAACTTTTCATATCTGCCAATCTAATTTGACTAATGTATTATTTTTACAGTGCATTAGTGGAAATTAGATGGTAAATACAGTCAAATAGTCATTCTATACATCAAAAAGAAAAATCAGTCAACACAACTGTCTGACTGAAATGAATGAAGACAAACAATTCAAGGCAAACAGTTGTCCCAGTAGACTTGTATAAATACAGTAGTGGTGTCATGTGCAGAGTTAATCTTTCCCCACTCTTAACTGGAGAACATTCTGCCAGGCAATTCAGTCACTCAAATAATCCTGAATTTTAATATTCCAGTTTCATTTACTTTAAGTTAATGGTGACTGCCCTTCCTTCTCCTTCATCTGTCAATCAATGAAGAGAATGTCAGAGCAGGAGAATAGTAATATTGGCATATTGTAATGTACTTCCCTGAATTCTACAGCTTCAAAACTCTGAGACTAACTCAATGATGGTCTTAAAGAGTGTGGTGCAGAAAGAATAGGGGAATTGAATCACGGACCATAGCCAGTTCCTTCTAGCACTAACATTCGATATCTCTGGTTCTAATATATCATAAAATACTTCAAAAAGAAAATTTTTAAGTAGTCAGCAGAAATACGGCTCAAAAGCAGGCACATTGAGAAGAAACACTGTCATATATGATTGACTTTAAAGTCTCCTTGTCTTTTACTCGTTAAACTGGAATTGAGTGTTAGATTCTCTTCTGTTAAACATTAGACTGTTGGGAAAGTGTGTTTGATTTGATTTTTTTAATACTCTAACTTTTCAAACAAGATTGTTTTTAAAACAGTTTAAAAGTTATTTGAATATTTTAAGGCCCTTTTGTGTTTTTGAGTTGCCAACTTTCTAGAACAAATTTGTGTGCTTAACTGTAATAGATGGATAGTGTCTGGAAAGCAAGCAAAATAGATGGGTTTTCTGTTTTGAAAGAGCTCTACCTGTGTATGTAAGCAACATAACACATTTCTCATGAAATAATATGTTCAAGAAGGAAAGAAAGGTGATTCCCTTGGTGTAATTCATGGTAACAAAGAAGACTCTAAGAGTACCTTTATAAAGACGATGTAAACAAAAGAAAAGTAACTTTAGAAATGATAAAACCAAGTCTTGGTTAATATTGTGTATTTTCTGATAGACTATTTTTGTGATACAGAGAGAGAATATGGTAGAGGAGTGGCAATAATATCAATATGTTACATCCAGCTATTTTGTAGAATGCAAGGATTACATGTAGGATAATAAAAGCATTTTGCAAGGACAGGCAGCTCTCAATTATTCAGTACAGTTCATTCAGTCTGTTCTTTTGCCTCCTTCAATTGAATAGTGTGAATTAGAAGTGTGTAAACTTCTAATTCATTTATCAATTGTCCACTCAGATAATATATATGGGCTAAAAATAAATTCTTTCTTTTTTCTGCCCTTACATCCTCACCTTAATGGGCACTGCAGAAATCAATCTCTTTCTCTCTCTCTAGATACAGATATAGATATAGATATTTTGGAGTTTATGAATAGGTTGGTCCTGCATCTGTTTTTTTCCTCAGATCTATTGCTCTTTCTTTCTTTCTTTCTTTCTTCCCTTCCCTTCCCCTTCCCCTTCCCCTTCCCCTTCCCCTTCCCCCTCCCCCTCCCCCTCCCCCTCCCCTTCCCCTTCCCTTCCCCTTCCCCTTCCCCTTCCCCTTCCCCTTCCCCTTCCCCTTCCCCTTCCTTCCTTCCTTCCTTCCTTCCTTCCTTCCTTCCTTCCTTCCTTCCTTCCTTCCTTCCTTCCTTCCTTCCTTCTTCTTTCTTTCTTTCTTTCGGGGGGAGGTGGGGAGATGGGGTATCACTCCTGTTGCTCAAGCTGAAGTACAGTGGTGCGATCACAGCTCACTGCAGCCTCGACTTCCTGGACTCAGGTGATTCTCCTACCTCAACCTCCCGAGGGGCAGGAACTACAAATGCGCACCACCATGCCTGGCTATTTTTTTATTTTTATTTTTTGTAGATACAGGGTTTTGCCATGTTACCCAGGCCCGTCTCAAACTCCTGGCTTTCAAGCCATCCATCTACCTAGGCCTCTGAAAGTGCTGGGATTGCAGGCGTGAGCCACTGCGCCCAGACTCCTTTTTGTTTTCTTGCTTCACTGACCCCTGGAGGCTGCATGTCTAAGGGCCCACTGTTCACTGGCTCATAGTAGGTTTAGCCTGTGGGAATCTCTGGTGTGAGATTGTGCGACAAGAGGACAGGTGAAGCCAACATATTTTCTGTTTTTCTCTCTGTCTTGGTGGCATTTGTGTCACTAATATTATCAATTCTAGGGCTCTAGCTCCTATGTGAAAGGCCTGGCAGCCAGGTGATTCTGGCCTCTGGGCTTTTGTGTCATCACCCATGCCTTTTGTCTCTCCAGACTAGGAGAGTAGTGGCTTTCTGTTGTTAATAATCGCTGAGTTGTCTCACCATCCTTTGTTTGGTCTCATAGCTCTTCCTGTGTAAGCAATTCCTTGTACACTACATTTCTTTTATTTTAGCGTGTAAAATGGTTTTATTTTTCTGATTAGACCCTGAAGGATACAATGGATAACAGTTTTTTTCATGAGTCACTAATCAGTGGGTGCCAACACATTTCCAATAATTTCAATATCCTCATTTTTCCAGCTTATTAGCTGCATTGAGTAACTGGGATATCTCATCTATCCTTAGAGTTTTTCTGAGGTAGGAGGGTATTAGGACTCTTGGGACAGCATTGATTCCCCCGTCCATCCTCTTCATAAATTCTCCTCCTAATGTCACGTGGAAAAATAATCTTTAAACCTCACAATAACTAGGAGATGTTGGCAGCATGGGGGAAGGGGATTGTTACTGTGAAACATAATGGGTTCTGGAATCAGCTACATACATTTCTTTGTTTTTAAATATAATTTCAGCTTTTATTTTTCATTCAATGGGTACATGTGCAGGTTGGTTACATGAGTAGCTTGCGTGATGCTGAGTACATTTGGATACCAATGATCTCATCACCCAGATAGTGGGCCTAGTACTCAAGAGTTAGTCTTTCAACCTTTGCTCTTCTCTCTCCCTCCCCCATCTAGTACTCTCCAATGTCTATTGTTGCCATCTTTATGTCCCTGAGTACCCAATGTTTAGCTCTCACTTATAAGTGAGAACAGGCAGTGTTTGGTTTTCGTTTCTGTGTTAATGCACTTAGAATAATGGCATCTAGTTGCATCCATGTTGCTGTAAAGGACACGATTTTGTTCTTTTTTCATGGATATATATATCCAAAAAGAAAGTAAATTGTTGTACAAAAAGGCACTGGCATTTGTGTATTCATTACAGCACTGTTAACCACAGCAAAGGCTTAGAATCAACCAAGGTGCCCATCAATGGTGGAGTGGACAAGGCATATAAAATGGTTTCATTTTTCTAATTTGACCCTGGAGGATACAATGGATGCAATTAAAACATTAGTCACACTTCTATTTGTTCTATGACAGTAAATATATTTCAATTATTTGGTCTACAGAAAACCTAGAAACAAATATAATTTATGATAAATATATTTTCACCACATCTTTTTTTTTTTTTTTTCCTGCAAGGTATTTTTCTCCACAATATAACAAGTATGATTCATTTCACAACACATTACAGGGTCCAGGTAATGTCACAGATTTCAAGGAGTTTTTTTTCTATAAATTTTAGTTTAGGTACAGATACAAACCACCAAGTTTGGCAAATGTATGGTATAAGCCAATTGTGGGAAACCATTTCTTTTACTTTGCAGAAGAAATCAGAAACTTCTACTCCCATAGAAAAAGTGAGAAAAACTTGGTTCTCAATTGCAAAGGTCATCCCTGACAATACTGTTTGATCAGAATGGAATGGTCCCTTCAAAAGTGCAAGGGTTTCTAAAATAATCATGATTTAGAATCCACTTTCCATGGATATGACTTATTTTAGAATCCTGCTATCTCATGGGTGCTCAGTTCAAGTTGTAACCTTCTTTCTTTTCTTACTCCTCAGTGACTTCACACTAACTTAGGATCAGATCATTCTCACTGGACTTTAACACGCACATCTTCAACCCATTGGTGTTCTGGTAAATGTTTAGCAGCCATCTCACTGAAAACTAAAGCCAGAATTGTGTTTACCCATTTCTGTGATGTGACCGCTCCCAATGTGGCCAACATTGTGGTTCTGTCACCAATGTGATGTCAGTAAAGACACAGTTGGGAAGGGATGCTCAGTAGCACTTCTTATATAGTATTTCTGCCACACCAATTCAACACAGGTAAATAATCTCAAGAGCATAGACAATAGTAAAATATAATAAAATAATTAGGAACTGATGAGTTTGTATTTAACATAATTTATTTCAGAGTGTGTTTATGTAATTTAAATTTTAATAATATCTGTGTTTAACAACATGGAATTCCTGAAAAATGAACACCTGACTCTTGCAAGCCAGTCAAAGCTGGCTGCAATGCACTATCATTTGTCCTCCTCTGATATTTTCTGAATAGCCTTGACCACCAAACACAAACAGCCATTTAGGAATAGTCTTCAGTATGTTCCACAATCCATTGTCTTTCAGAGAAATGCAAAAAAAAAAAAAAAAAAAAAAAAAAAATGCCATTTGCTATACCCCTTGCTTTATGGAGAGCTAAAAATGAGAAAGCATGGGGCTGACTCTAGCCCTGGAGGGGAAAGAGTAAGAGATAGAGCACTATAGGGAGACATTTCATACATTTTTATGAATCTAGAGGAAAAAAACAATATGAAAATTAATTTATTAGTAGACTATTTTGTTCCAAAAAATTTTAATAGATCACCTGTTACAAAGAAATGCTCCTGTCCCCTCCAACTGATTCGGGATGTCACAGGGACTCTCTAGTAGTGTTCCTAGTTATCGTAGGGGGCAACTCCCATTGACACAGCTGCCCTTTGCTTCCTTTTTCTAAGACACAACAATCTTGCTTCCCATTATTTATGCTACTCTCCAATTCTACTGTCCAATGATTTCTCAATTTTACAGGGCTTGGGAATCCTCTTTAGAGCTAGTTCTTTTCTCCCTATTCTGCTCTGTTAAAGATGTCATAGAGCTGAATTGCTTAGGTCTAGTAAAGCACAGACTTGAATGGGACAACTTTTTTGTTTTTATACATAGTCCTCCTATTCTGTGGACATACAAGATGCATCCACCCAGGTGGCTGGGTCAAGGCCATTTTGTAAAATATTCACTAAACTGTGTCTGGTAAGGCACTTCTCTCCAATGGTAAGGATTTTGTTTCCTGCCTTAGCTTCCATTTATGGTATGTCTTTTTTAGCAGCACTATTGATCCCTTTAAAGTAATTTCTGTCATTTATCCCAGAACATTCAGTTTCCATATATGTCTCTGTATATGTTTTAATGCCAGTTGTAGAATTGTTTCATCTTCTTGAACTTCTTGCACTTTTATATTTTCTTTAAAAATGGATGCAACAAGGTATTTGGAAAGACCCAGGCATTGTACATAATGAAACCTGCCTACCTATGATTAATTTTATGTGTCGGCTTGCCTGGACCATGGGATGCCTTGATATTTGGTCAAATGTCATTCTGGTTGTTTCTGTGAGGTTTTTTTTTTTTTTTTTTTTTTTTTTTTTTTTTTTTTTTTTTTTTTTGACAATATTAACATTTAAATTGGTAGACTGAGTAAAATAGATTACCCTCAATAATATGGGTGGACCTCATCTAATTTCTTGCAGAATTGAATAAAATAAAAAGACTGACCTTCCCTGAATAAGAGGCAATTCTTCTGCCTAATGGCGTTCAAAATGAAAAATCATATTTTTCCTGTCTTTGTACTCAAACCGAAACATTGACTCTTACTGGGTCTTCAGCCTTTCAGACTATAGACAGAAGCAATATCATTGGCCTTCCTGATTTTCAGGTGTTCCAAATTCAACTGTAGTGAAATCATTGGCTTTCCTGGGTCTTCAGCTAGCTGAATAATCCTGAAGATCTTGTGATGTGTCTGCCTTCATAATCATGTGAGCCAATTCCTTATAATAAATATCTTTTTATATCTATTCATCCTGTTGATTCTGTTTCTCTGGAGAACCCTAATTGCCTGATTACTGAATCTTAGCTCTCTTGACCTCAGAATTCTCCTGTTCCACATGGTATATGTACTTTTTAAAATATAGGTACAATTTCTTTATTGAGTAAATCTTTGAAAAAAGTTTTTTTATATTTGCAGCAATATGTGATTTTTTCACCATAGTCATGAATCCCAATAATTACTTAAAGGAGCTGGTTAAGTAAAATGTTTCCAAATTTGGAAGTGACGAAGAATATTTTTAAACTAGCTTCTAATTGTATAACCATAAGTCTTCATATTTAATCATAGTGTATTAGTCCATTTTCATACTGCTCTGATGAAGTACCCCAGACTGGGTAGTTTATAAAGAAAAAGTGGTTTAATAGACTCAGTTCCACATGGCTGGGGAAGCCCCACAATCATGGCAGAAAGTGAAGGAGGAGCAAAGGCACATCTTACATGGCAGCAGGCAAGAGACCGTGTGCAGGGGAACTGCCCTTTATAAAACCATCAGATCTCGTGAGACTTATTTAGTATTATGAGAACAGCATGGGAAAAACCTGACCCATGGTTCAATTACCTTCCACTGGGTCCCTACTATGACACGTGGGGATTATGGGAGCTACAATTCAAGATGAGATTTGGGTAGGGACACAGCCAAACCAACACAGCCAAACCACATCATATAATTAAATCCCTCTAAGGAAGCTTAAGTAGTTGTTTGTGTTTACAATACAAAATTACAGAGACAGGAAATTTGTTGAGATTTATAAAGATATTTTAAATTTTCAAAATGTTGTGTAGGATTTAGTTTACTTCAAAGTAGAATTAGCTTTTGTAAATAAGGGCTCAAATTTCTGAAGAGTACCAAACCAAAAATCAGATTTTCCAAAAGCTAATGTTAGCTTTACCAAGTGACTAGCTGTTTAACTAGTTCTCATCTGTAGATATGATTTTCATCATGTACAAGTCCTGGTGTTAAACAGCTTATATCTATGTTTTTAGTATTATGTCACCCATAAGCAACAGTATGAGATAAGCAAATGTTTTCTTGGTGTTTCTCCCTCATTAAACTCATCCTACTGACACATTTTTCTCAACCTACTTCAGATGTCCAGAGATGAGAGAATGACTCCTTGTTTCCAACCAAAAATCCACTGGGGGAAAAGAAAATATGATATTAATTTATCATATGTGTAAATGATTTAAAATAACTTACATGTCATTGGATCTCTACGTTTATATATTTTTATTTTGCATTTAAAGAAGAGTGACATTTTTAGCTAAATGAAGGAGACTTAGAAGTGGAATTTCAGAGAAAAAAGTATAGTTTGGGACATTAGGAGTTTTGGGAGCCATTTGAAGAACTTTCAGGGTAATTGCCTATTTGACTTAACTATAAAGTTGACTGAAGGGTCTACAGGGTTACAGGTCAGGGCTGGACAAGAGATAGAATTACTACTTCCCATACTTCATTAATTTCTAAAAATCTATTATATGCTAAGCATTGTGCTAGGTGATAGGCGTATATTAATTAATGCAGATGACACAGGCAAGGTGCTCATGGAGCTTACTATGTAATTATTGTACTTAGGACCATGGAGTCTACAAACTTGTTAGAGAAATACTGAAGATCCTAAGCCCATAATGTCCTGTATTACATAATACACATCTATTCTCATTTGAAATGACTTTTTGAAACACCGTTTAAATCTAGATGAAAGACAAAAACAATTCTTTACATCCTATTTTTATTCAGAAATATATTCTCTTCTTATATACTCACTTTGTTTTCTGCATTAAGGAAGACATGGAATTTTTAAAAAGTATTAAACTGATAAGAACAGTTATGACACTGGGTATTAGCCAAAAGGCCAAGATATATGGAACCACAGAGGACCTTAGAGAAAAGACCTGAGCAAAAACAACAAAACTGGAGGCATCACACTACCTGGCTTCAAAATATGCTACAGAGCTACAGTAACTAAATCAGCATGGTACTGGCATAAAAACTGAGACATAGAACAATGGAATAGAACAGGAAATCCAGATATAAATCCACATATTTATAGCCAATTAATTTGCAACAAAGGTGCCAAGAACATACAATGGGGAAAAGAGCACACTCTTAAATAACTGGTACTGGGAAAACTAGATAACCATATGCAGAAGAATGAAATTAGACCTCTATCTTTCACCATATACAAAAATAAAATCAAAATGGATTAAAGGCTTAACTCTAAGACCTGAAACTTTGCAACTACTAGAAGAAAACATTGAGAAAACATTTCCAGACATGATCTGAGCCACAATTTTTTATGTAGGACCTCAAAAATACAGGCACAAAAGCAAAAATATTAAAGTGGGATTATACCAAGCTAAAAACTTTTGCATAGTAGAGGAAACAGTCAGCAAAGTGAATAGACCGTCCACAGAATGGGAGGAGACATTTTCAAGGGATTAATAATCAGAATCCATAAGGAGCTGAAACAACTCAATAGCAAAACAAACAAAAAACAAATACTTCAATTTAAAAATGGGCAAATGATCTGAATTACATTTCTCAAAAGAAGAAATACAAATGGCCAACAGGTGTATGAAACAATGTTCAACATCACTAGTCATCAGAGAAATGCAAACCAAAATTGTATCTCACCATAACATCGTACCAAAATCATAATATAATATTATCTCATCCCAATTAAACTGGCTTTTATAAAAAAGACTGAGAAGAATGGGTGCTTAATAGGATGCAGAGAAAGGAAAACCTTTCTGTGTTGTTGGTAGGAATGTAAATTAGTATAGCAACTATGGAAAACAGTATAGAGGTTCCCCAAAAAGCTAAAAAATAGAACTATCACGTGACCTACCACTACTGGGTATATATCCAAAAGAAAGAATCAGTGTAATGAAGACATATTTGCACTCCCATTTTGTTTCAGTACTATTCACAATAGATAAAATATGGAATCAACCTGTCCATCAATGGATAAATGGATAAAGAAAATGTGGTGTATATACAAAATAGAATATTATGCAGCCATAAAAAAGAGTGAGATCTTGTCATTTGCAGCAACATGGGTGGAACTGGAGGTCATTATGTTAAGTGAAAAAATCCAATCACAGAAAGAAAAATGTAGCATATTTTCATTTATACAGGGGAGCTAAAAAAGGGAACTCAGGAAGATAAGAGAGTAGATCAGTGGTTACAAGAGGCTGGAAAGTTTGAGGGGAGAGAGGGATAAAGAGAGTTTGACTAGTGGATACAAATATACAGTCAGACAGAAGTTTTGCAGACTTAAGTTTGCAAAACACAAGGCATAAGATATCACTTCGGACAATTTTCATCATCTAGCCTTTTGTTCCCAGTAAGTGGTTTTTAATAGTCCTGTTTCCATATATATGCATTATATATATATAAGACCTGGTGTTCAGTAGATCAGTAGATTGAGTACATTGAGTACAGTTAACATTAACCAACTATACATTTAAAAATAACTAGAAAAGAATAATTCAAATGTTCTTAGCATAAAGAAAAGATAAGTTTAAGGTGATGGATATCCTAGTTACCCTGATTTGATTATTAGAATGTTTAAAATTATCACATGTACCCCTAAATTTTGTACATCTATTATGTATCAGTAAAAAAATAAAATGTGAAAGTGTTGAGACACTGAGATAAATGAAAAAGTAATATCAATGTATTTTAATATCTGAAATTGTATAAGCTATGAAACAAAATTGAAAACAGTGCAACAAAAATTGATCATTTAAATATTAGCCACTAATATTTATTTGATCCAAATACCCAGAGCCAAGTATTGGACATTATTAATAATGTTCAAATGTAAAGTCAAATGTAAATACATAACCTGGAGAAAATTCTTATATAGAACTTTTGTAGCTTCCTAAATTAATTCACCAAAACTCAAATACTGTCCTTTATAGCACTGGAAATGAAAGCTTTACTTTTTAATAGAAAAATCTGCATTTCACTGTAAAAATAGAACACTTCATTTCCGACCCTATACACACTTTCAGAAGCAATAGTTTTTGTGTTTTTTTTTTTATTTTTGGAGACGGAGTCTCACTCTTTTGCCCGGGCTGGAGTGCAGTGGCCTGATCTCAGCTCACTGCAAGCTCCGCCTCCCGGGTTTACGCCATTCTCCTGCCTCAGCCTCTGGAGTAGCTGGGACTACAGGCGCCCACCACCTCGCCCGGCTAGTTTTTTGTATTTTTTAGTAGAGACGGGGTTTCACCATGTTAGCCAGGATGGTCTCGATCTCCTGACCTCATGATCCGCCTGTCTTGGTCTCCCAAAGTGCTGGGATTACAGGCTTGAGCCACTGCGCCCGGCCTCAGAAGCAGTAGTTTTTGAAATGCTGAGTACTTAGCATAAAGACATTGAGTCTTGAAAATTCATTTCAGGCTTGAGAGACCTACATATATACATTTATATATATACATGGAAACAGGACTATTCAAATAACCACTTCCTGGGAGCAAAAGGCTATGTGACAGAAACTCTCCAAAGTTATACCTTTTGCCTTATGTCTTGCAAACTTAAGTCTGCAAGTACTTGAAAATGAGGAATATATGCAGTTTATGCTGAATACTGAGGTAATTAAAATTTCTGGCACTACTTGGGTTAACCGTCAAGAGGCAGAGTAACCAATTTAAGCAGTAAAATAGCACACTGGATTTATTAACTCTTGTCTTAAATTTGACCGTTAAGGTACCCTATACACAAACATCATTTGGGTTTTGTTTTATGATGTTATTCCTCTTTAATGAGAAGTAAAGTACATATCAGAGTAGTAATACTGAGGCCCAAGTTTTGGTTCCAATTTTGTGATTTGGGATAAGTCACATATCCAATGTAAACCTTCTATGATAAAAATAAAGCTTTCATTCATAAAGTTGTTAAGCATAGTGTTTAATATTAAGTGTTAGCAAATTAAATTTATGAAGTTTTAAAAAGTCTTATATAAGGATTTTCTCTAAAGTATTGACATTTCATTTGTTTATACATTGAGAAGATAGATCATGGCATCAGTTGTCAGCGCTGGCTACTTTCTACTCTACCAAGATGTGCCTCACCTTAAGCAAGCAGTGGAGACTAGTCAATTCAGATTGATATGAACTGACACCTGGGCATTGGGATTTTGGCCTAACTCATGTTTGTTCATGAATGTAAGGTATCTCATAGAACTAGTGAACAGATCCCTGGTATTCAGATTGAGTTTAAACTGTGCAGAAGATTTATTCCAGAAAGTTTCATATGTTTGTAGATCAAATGATCTGTGTTTCTGTGAATTTTAGTGTGAAATGCTCAACTGACAGAGCCTCAAAAATTGATATGTGGTTTGTGGAAGTGAACAAAAGGGCAATGTGGCAGACATGCCTAATGGACTGATAAAGATTCATTCTTTTCTTAGGTTAATTGCCACTAGGTGAGGTGGTGTGGCTACTTCTCCGTCTAATGAATGCAAGTGGGGATGATATGAACTTCTTCAGGACTAAGTGGTTATGAAATAGGAACATTTTATCTGTGTCTTCTTTTCTCAAGTACAATGCAAAGGGAAAGGAGCCCAAAAACCTAGATAGGGACAGAATCACTGAAGGCAGTTAAACCAGGAAAGTCCAGTTGGACTTTACATAGAGTGAGAAATAATATCTCTTATGTGAAGGAACTGAACACTGGAGGGTTGGTGATTATATGGAAATATTAATTAAAAATTTGACTTTTTTTCTGAGATGGCATTTGCTCAAGATGTGTAAGGACAGTGAAAAATAATGCCATAAATTTGCTGTGGTCTCTCAGTTTAGTGTTCTCACTTGTGCTTTATGAAACCCTGTGAATTAGTTCAGGCAATAAATCCATAAGAATTTTACTGGGGAAACCGAGGCTTAAGAAACTTCCCCTAAAACACACTGCTATTAAATTTCACAGTGGAATGGAGAGCTCCAACTCAGGCATCTGAATCTAATGCCCATGCTCTTCCAATGCTATTCTGCCTCAGAAAGCCTGGAGTTAGTAGCTACAAGGTATCCATGATAAATACAAATGCAATCTTAATCTTAGGATCCTGTTGCATTTTCCCCTCAAACATTTTATCGAAGTATATTATATGTACAGGAAAGGTCACATATCATAATTTGGCTTCAAAATTTTTCACAAATTAGCACACCTGTGCACCCAAATAAAGACATACCATTTCCAGTACCCCTGATATTTCTTCTGTAAAATATCCAAGTTGCTAATCCCCTTAAGGGTAACTGCGTATAACCTCTAACTTCTAACCTCAGACTGTTTTACTGCATTGTATCTTATATAAGTTTCATAAAACAGTATGCACTTTTTTGTGTCTGGCCTTTTTTTTTTTTTGCTAAATATTACCTTTCAGAAATTCACCTATATTGCTGTGTATGGTTGAAGATTTTAAAAATTGCTATATTTTATCTTGTTCATCCGAAAAACAATCTATTCATTCTATTGCTCATAGACATTGCGTAGTTTGCTGTTGGGGTCTATTAGGAATAATCAGTGGCTGTCTGAGTCACACATTTTGCCAAGGGAGTACACAAATGACAAGTCCAAAGGGCACAGAAATAAGATGTAAGAGAAAGTGTCTGATGTTCTTTATCTCCATCTATATCCCAATTCTTTACATGTAAGTGGACCTGTTATTATAGGATAAAAGGCCGTTAGAGGCCATTTGGCCTCAATCTTCTGTGTACTTTTACATAAAGACTATTCTACTTTAGTGTTTTATTCAGGTACTCTCTAGAGATCTGTCTTTTTAAATATATGAAACATAGGAAGCCTAATTTTAAATTTCCTTTCTTATAGAAAGTATAGACAATTTTCTACAAAAATTATAGAAAATGTACCAAAACAAACAGATATTTCAATGATTGAAATTATCAACTTAGTATAGGCAAAAGAGCACTGGGCTTTGAATTTTGAAAAAGTAGATTTTAATTGCCATCTCAGGAGCTTTGTTTAAATAACTTCTTCAAAGCTCAGCTTTGGGATCTGTATGATGGAGTTATATTCCTGTCTCAAAAATTTTTTATCATGCCAATATTATGTGTGTATTATATGTATGTATGTATGTGTGTGTGTGTGTATAATATTGGTATAAACCCTTTGGAATGTTAAGAGTATTATACAAATGTTGATCATTATTAGAGATGAATTCACAAGGAAATGAATATTAAGGCCGAATATTCATGACAGATAAAACAAACCTAAGGTCAAATCTGTTAGAATTGTCCCCGCTTAATTTTCTCCCTTCCTCCTTCCCTCCCTCCTTCCCTCCTTCCCTCCCTCCTTCCCTCCTTCCCTTCTACCTTGCTTTCTTTCCTCCTTCCCTCTTTCCCTTTTTCTTTCCTTTCTTCCTTCCTCTGCTTAGTTGAACAACAAGAGAGTGAAAGAGCAGGGTATCTAGGAAACACTAAGCTTGAAATTCTTACCAGGAACTAGACAGGCTTCCCACGGATGGAGACACTACGGTTATCGACACTCATTTCTCCCTTCTCTCGGGACTCATGAACTGGCTAGATGTCCTCTAATTTCTACCCTGGACATTAAAGGGCCTGGGTGTACTTCTAGCATGTGATTATGCCTTCCCCCGGGGATCTGCAATTTCAGACACCCACTCCTATTCTCCCTGCTACAGCAGGAGTGCACTGCAATCACAGGCAAATTTACAGGTCAATGAGTTGAAAATTGGTTGTCTTTAAGTTTCTGATTTTTAAATACATTTTGTACAAATCGGTTCAAATGGAAAATAGGTTGGGATGGAAAAAAAAAATGAGAGCCGCCACCTTGCATTAATATACACAATATTGCCTACTTATTTTTAGTTTCTGGATTAATGTAGCACTGACATGGCTCCTGTCTCTGTCAATAAGAAAAGAATAATAAAATGAACAAATGCAAACCAAAGAATTTGCAAGCTGCATGATAAGTGTGATTTTTCAAGTTAAAAAAAAATGATCTTCATCTAGGAACAAACTAACTTAAAGATTTTAAAAGCCAATTTCAGCTCAGTTGCTGGGGTTTGTTTGAAACCTACCACTGAGGTGTGAAACTTACATTTGATACAGTAAATCTTGTCGACTGTTATTTTAAAGGACTGAAATGTGCTTTTATAGCAAAATTGTCTCACATAAAAAATACATTTTTACAATCTTACTCTGTCATAAACTTTCATGTCAGGTTTTAGCTTCACAATATATGCGGAGGATGCATTATACAGGAATAGGAAGGAGGCATGCATAATAAGTTGTAGTTTCCATTGAGAGAGAGGAATGTCCTATAGCCTTCCTGTGATCAAAATATTAAATACTACACAGTTGATCAGAAATGACCAATATGCTTATCCTGAGTTGTCAGACTATTATTGCTGCAGAATAGTTATTTTATATTCTCTAATTACATATGTAAGGAGTGCTATGAAATGGGTTATAATTCCTTTTACCATATTTCTTGACAGAAATTTTAAAAACTCCAGGACAAAATTTCATGAGAAAAGGATACCTAATTTATATCATCCTCACACTAACATTCAAAAAATTAGGTTTCCTGGAAAATATTTTAAAGAAATAGTGTTGTAATTAATTGTAGCTCTCTCACTGTTGCAGGTACTACTATCTCAGGTCTGAAAGCAGTTTAACAGATTGTATGTGTGTGAATATAATGTCTTCTTGAGTTCTTGAGTGGGTGTGTGAGAGTGTAAAGATGCAGTTTTGAAATGACATCAGATCACTAACATTTATTAATCATTGGCATATCACATACTAATAGATTATTGGCAAAAGGCATGTCAATAGATATCTATGACAGAGAACAAATTGACAGGTAACTTTTGTCTTGGTGGGCATTTTTTTTTTTTTTTTTTTTTTTTTAGAGCAGAGAAGTTTGTTTTTTTAGTGACTTTAGACATTGTGGCACTCAAGAAAGGCATTTAAAATATAACCTGTGAAAAACAATTACAAGACATTGCTTATTGTTGCAAAAAACCCACCATAATAATAATAAAATTAAAGATATATCCTTAGTCCTCGGCTTTTTAGAGCTTCAGAATAAAGATATGATGCTCATAATATCTCTTATCTTACATTGTCACTATAAAGTGCTTTTAGGGACATTCAAACAGGATAAGGAATGTGAAAGTACTTTGGAAGTTAAAAATACAAAGCACTGACTCTTGTGCCTATTGTTGTGTTTGGTTTTCTTTACAAGTATGGATTCACTGACTCTTGGAACAACTTCGTGTGGTTATTTGAGTTTGGCATGAGGGCCTAAATGTGGGTTGGGATGATTGTCACTTGATGTGTGGGTCTACCCTGCTGAAGCATGAGAGAGCTTGGCTTTTAATCTAGGCTGTTATAAACTCAGGGCACTTTTCCATTACATAAAAATTCTAAGAAGATTCTAGCATTTATAAGATATTGTGTAATGGGCTGGGCATGGTGGCTCATGCCTATAATTCCAGCACTTTGGGAGGCCAGGGCAGGTACATCACCTGAGGTTGGGAGTTTGAGACCAGCCTGGCCAACATGGTGAGACAACGCCTGTAGTAAAAATATAAAAATTAGCTGGGCATGGTGGCGCACACCTGTAATCTCAGCTAC
This sequence comes from Rhinopithecus roxellana, assembly GCF_007565055.1. Taxonomy (NCBI): domain Eukaryota; kingdom Metazoa; phylum Chordata; class Mammalia; order Primates; family Cercopithecidae; genus Rhinopithecus; species Rhinopithecus roxellana. Next base: position 29,067,992 of record NC_044564.1, read on the forward strand.
TTGGGAGGCTGACGCAGAAGAATTCCTTGAACTCAGGAGGCAGAGGTTGCAGTGAGCCAAGATTGCGCCACAACACTCCAGCCTGGCTGACAGAGTGAGACTCTGTCTCCAAAAAAAAAGAAACTTTGTAATTAATTCTTTGATTGAGAAGTATTAGTTTAATACAGAATGCTGTGGATTATCAATAAGGTGGTTCTTTCCAATAAGGAATTTGTAAAAATGAGAGAAATAAGATAAAAAAAAAAAGAATAAATAGCTCTTGTGATTTAGGGAGGAAAAGCTCTTCGTGAAGAGACATAAAAGCTCTTGTGAATAGAAAGTAATTCTTGTGATTTACCTACGTTATTATTTAGGAAAGTAGTAACGTTAGTTATTTCTAATATAAGCAAACTGTCAAGTGTTCGGTTTAAATGCTGCTAAATGCTGCTTGACAAAAATATTGAGACATTTCTTGTGTATATGAACAGAAAGAACCTGAAAGCATGATTCCAGTGGTCACACTCTGAAACCATCAGCCCATATGTGAAGACGACTCTTAATCAATGTAGCTGAGATGGTAACTAGAAATAAAAGGCCAGCAAGATTTTATTTAAATTCAATCTGACTCAACAAATATTTATTGAGCTCTTATTTAGAGTAAGGCTTTGTTTCAGGGACTATAAATATATAGTTAATAGAAAATGATTCTAGCTCACACTGACCTTGCAATCATCAGGTTATATCCTAATTTCTTAGGAATCTGGCACTGGCTCATATATACCTATTGCTTTAATTTCTACAAACTTGCTTCCCCAAGTGTGGTCCATGGACTAGGAATATTGACTTTACCTGGGAGCTTATTAAAAATGTAGCATCAAATATGGAAAATTATCAAAAAAATTATAAGGAAATTTCCAGAGCTGAAGAGCACACATCTTCAGATTGAAAGCACCTATTACATGCCAAACAAATAAATAAAACCAAAACAACAGCCAAAACCTTATATCTATCAAGAAATCTAAAAGGAGAGATATTCTCAGACGCTTTTGCTGTAAGAAAAACAATTATCATTAATAATAACACATTGACCAAATATAATGAAATGGAATCCAACTACCATCTGGTTTTCTAATAAAAATATTGGATGTTATAAAATATGAGAAGCAATTGTTTTATAGTCTTAGGGAAAGTATTTTCAACCCAGAATTCTATACATAGGTGAATTATCAATGGAGTGTGAGGTGAAAATAAATTCATTTCTAGATATACAAGTTCACAAGAATTTGCCTCTCTTCACCTTCCTTTTTGGAAACTACCATAGGATACATCTCAGCAAAACAAGGGAGGAAACAAAAAACAAGAACATGAGATCCAATAAAATGAGGATCCAAAGACTAAGCAATGGAGCTGCAGTCTGACTACCATACAGGGTGTCAGATGCCTAGGAAGTAGTCAGTGAGCAGGAGGATGGAGAGCCACAGTGTGAAGGTCTTCCTACAGCAATCATGCATGCAAGGAATTCTGTCTGGTCAAGTGGATAATTTACTAATAGGCAAATTGATAAATTTACCCAATTTATTGAAAGATCTGTTGGAACATTCTTACAAAAGTAATGACTCCAAAGAAAACTGGGAAAATAATGGGAAAAGGGCAATTATTAATTGTTTTTCTTATATGTGGAGAAAATGTAAACGAGAAGGAATTCAATCATTCCAAGTCATATTAAATAGTATAAGCCCTGACTTTCATTTACAAAATAACATTATAACTACATTGAGAGGATGCGGGGAAGGAAACTGTGTGTGTGTGTGTGTGTGTGTGTGTGTGTGTGTGTGTGTGTGTACATGTATACGTGCATGTGTGTGTCTGAGGCAGGGTGGATTTAATTACTATAATAAAAATAAATGTCTAAAATTGATGATGGAAGAAATAGTAATTATTAGCCAATAGTAATTAATAGCCAATTATTTTTACATATTGCGATAGATGTAAAAATAAACAGCAAAAAAAAAAATTAAAACATTATTGGGGAGGAGTTTGATGAACAGAAAAAAAGTAGAGAGGATACTATTTGTGTTACAAACTTCTAGAAAATACATGAAAATTATGTGCATGATTGTTGTAATATAAAAAATAAATTTAAAAATAAACATAAACTCCCAGGAGTAATATTTTATCTACTAATATAAATGTAGATCATTTTTATGCTACTCCTGATTTTGAGAAAAAATATTTCATATGCTTAAGAAAATGATGCTGCTTCATATTTTTATTTTTTGTAAATGAAATTTTAAAAGCAGAAGAATTCTGTTATATCACAATAAAGTGGGTAAAGACTTTTGTACAGGGTTTGAATGTATGCCACCCATCCAGATTATCCATCTGTAATCTGGTTATACATTGTCCAGATTTTAAAGCATTTGCTGAACATATTAGTTGAATTGGTAAATGATCTTATTTAAACATCATATATTTTTTAATTTATAACAAACCAGTCCTGAGAGAAAGTGTGTGTGTGTGTGTGTGTAAGTGTGCACATACGCACACACCATATATAATGGGGGACTGAGGGGAGGCTGACTGTGACGAGCCACATAACTCTCCTGTATTCCAAGGACTGCTACTGATGCTTTTGATCACTAGGGCTTATGGATAGACTGTGTTCCACTCCATAGCATTGTTTACTTTGGGGCAATGCATTATCAGAGGAAACTATTTCTTTGTGTCATTACATTGGTGCAGTGGCTCTTCTCTTTCAAGGTTTTACCAATTACACTGACAGCATTTCTGCATCATTTCTATTTTCTTTCTCTTTGTTCTCACTCCAAGTGGTTCACGGCTGGCTTCGGTCAATCCAGCCTATTTCTGACCTGTCGTTCAGAGTAGCAGCCACAGGGGAGAGGACCTGCACATCAGTACACAAAGAGCCTAATTTAAATCCTCTCTATCCTGATTCAGGGGTCCACTTTGAATTCACCTCTTAATCATGACACAGAGCACTTCATCTGCCTCACAAGACTTCTTCTGAATTCTTTTGTTAAATGCCTTTATTTAGTTACTTTGTGTTCCTAGTCTTGTTTGTTTGAATATGATTTCACCTTGCAATTATTTTTTTTTCTTTTAGTGCATCACATGCTACAGCACCAAGAAAATGGCTGCTGAGTGTCTAGTGCTCTGGAAACATTTGGAGGTCAATGCCTCTCTAAAATACGGCACCCATAACATTGACTTGCAAGACAGATGTACTATTAAAACAAAGTATATTCACAAATAGTCTCTGTAGGAATAGCTTATTTTATGCTATGGGAAAGGAGGGTACTGGAATGTTGAAGATGACTATATAATAGGTACCCAGTTTCCTTTGGGGTTGAATAGAAATGTGGAATCAGTTAACAGTTCATTAATATGCTTAGAAAATGCCAATATCAGCTTTAATTAAAAACTAGATAACCAGCTTATTTAAAAAAAAAAAAAAAAAAAAAAAAAAAAAAAAAAACTTAGTCACAGAAACAGCAAGTTTCTTTGTTTTGCCTACTATAAGCTCCAAGTCCTTGCTGACTGATTGGATAGTGACACTTACCAGTATTAACTGAATTCAATCCAATTTACTACATAATGGTGTGTCGATTACATTCTGCCAACTACTATACTTGCTATAAAAATTTGGCTACAATTCAGATACTATCTTGGAGAAGTCGTAGCCTGGCAAAAGTAATAAAAATATTACTGACATATATGACATGCAAGACAAGAAACTCTTGAGTTCCCACAGGAACAACTTTCTCTACTTGGAGTTAATATGCTTTCAGATGTGTATGCAAAAGTTTTTATTTTGAAATCTTTTAAAATACCTTTTCCATTGCATCTCTTTTCTCCATTTTTTTAGTGATTTGGGATTGCAGAATTCTTTAGCTTACTGAGTCAGCGGAAATGAGCATATTAATTCGTTTTTGTAAATGAATTTTCTGCATTCAAGCCTGCTGGGTCAAGGTGCTAGGTCTGCCCTCAGGAGTTTCCTACAATCCATACACACTGAGCTTCACTCTCTAATTATGAATGTTCTCCTATCCTGTTCTTCCAGAGTTGGCATTGCTCAGAAAAGCACCATTGCTTTATATTTTCTTCTTGAACATCAGAATTGGCAAGAGTAGCCTCTAATGCAATTATATTAGTCCCTGAGTGCCAAGGGTAAACCTCTCCAAAGCCATTTAAATTGATCGAGAAGACAAAATGCTAATAAGTCAATATTCTGAACAAGCAAGGACAGTTTGTATACTGAGCACCCTCCCATCTGCAAAACTGGGTCTAACAAGTAGGACAGTAGTAGGAAATGTGGCTTGGTTTGAAGGTAATGTTGGATGACATGCTTGGTATGACCAAGTCACAATTAAATATAATCAAAAGAAAGTTGTTGAAAATTGTTTCCCTACTTCTCTTTGGTGGAACACCATTGTACAGAGCACATTCAAAATTAAGAACCTGGTGTGTATTTAGCTTAATTAAATATTTAATCAAATGTCATCTACCTATTATTTCCACGCTGCAATTTTCCATAACACTTGGAAGAGTTAGCTAATTTTTAACATTTCTGTTGACTTTGTCAAAATTGAACATTATTGTTTTATGCTTCTATCTCTGGTTGTCACAGAATGTCTCCCGCTCTCATCACCCTCAGCTTTGTAGGAGAATCCAGCTGGAATTAGTAATCACTCACAGCATTTAAAAGCTTGGCTGACCTGAATAAGATGCTTGGGAAATATCCACGTTAAAAAATAAAATTGCTGCCGGGCGCGGTGGCTCAAGCCTGTAATCCCAGCACTTTGGGAGGCCGAGACGGGCGGATCACGAGGTCAGGAGATTGAGACCATCATGGCTAACACGGTGAAACCCCGTCTCTACTAAAAACTACAAAAAACTAGCCGGGTGAGGTGGCGGCGCTTGTAGTCCCAGCTACCCGGGAGGCTGAGGCAGGAGAATGGCGTGAACCCGGGAGGCGGAGCTTGCAGTGAGCTGAGATCCGGCCACAGCACTCCAGCCTGGGTGACAGAGCGAGACTCCGTCTCAAAAAAATAAAATAAAATAAAATAAAATAAAATAAAATAAAATAAAATTGCTATGCATTGTTGTGATTTTCACATATTTCCATTTCACTCCTGGAAATGATTTCTCATTCTTAATCAGAAGGAAAATGTGAGCAGATATGTTATGTAAGACAGTGGAACAGGGACCAGGCACTAGGTAGAGGCCATTTAATTAAAAAGTGTAAAATAAATAGACTGTAAAATTCAGCTAGTCTTATATAAAAACAATCTGCTTGGCAGAACTCAGTGATGATTTAGATTAACATGTAAATTTCTGGAAAAGAAAAATAAGCTATGAGTCTTATTAGCTTAGTTTTTGCTTTTATTATTTTTATGTTCAAGATTACAGGTTAAGTAAAATTTTTTAAAAGGAGAGGAAGGAAGAGAGAAGAGTAAGAAATAAGTCAGTCATATGAGTGAATGATGGCAGATTGCAATCAAAGAATCTTATTCCGGTTGGCTTGTCTAATATTAAATGGATAACAGCACGTTTTTCCATAATATGTCAAATTGCTTCAGTAGTGATTAGGACCACGAAATGTCTGGACTGTGGCTTCAGAACCAGATTTGAACCAGATTTATAATAACAAAGAAGCAACGTCCTGGAGAGGAATTTTGTTGTTTGCTGGGGGCACTGTGAGGCCATCTTTGCCTTGTTTATTCTTTTGAGTTGTTAGTGGTTGGTCCATTTTAATGATCTGTGTTTCTATGAAAGATGACGTATTACATTGTTAATTACTGAGCTTTCAGCTTCATAATGGATTTTGTCTAACTACTTTTGACTCTGCGTGTTGCCTGTGCCCTTCAAATTCTACGTTTTCTGGAGGGATTTCGGTAAATTGGAAACAATAGATTATCATGGAAGTGTAATGTAGAAAATAACTAAATCCTGCCTCCACAATGAAGAATATACTTTGTTTTCCCCTAAAATAACTAGGCCTAAGAACAGCACAAAATTTGGTGTTAAGTCTTTGAATCTTGGCATTTCCATACTGTGAAGTATCCCTTCTGTTTTGAAGTAAATGAGGGAATTTCTAAAGCAAGGTGCTGTCCTCCCCTATTACCAGCAGGGCCTGGCTCACCTATGATCACAGTATGATTAATAACAATTTTAGAAAGCTCTGGGGACAGGATGGTCGCATCAGTCTTGGTTCAGAGGTTTTAATTTTCTAGGGGGAAAAGAAGGTAGTTCTCAAGCCACTGCTGCTTGCACATCAGAACAGCAAAATCAAGTCAATTTCAGCTTCCTCTGATGCCGTTTGTACATAGTAGAGTTCTCTTGACTAAATTGCATTTGATATTTTCATGGTCCAGGTAAAGCCACTCAACAGTTAAATTATTTCATCCAAATTCTCAGAAATTAAGAGAACAGTTTTCACTGTAAATGTTCCAACAACAAACAGAGAACATTCACAGGGTCAGCAGAAAGATGGAGAGCTCCCAGCTTGAGTATCTGTAGTGATTTCAGACATATATAACCTTATTTCAAGCTATGGAGGGATAAATTAGTAGTTTGCTTGCAAGTTAAAGCAGCAGTTAGTAGATTTTGCAAGGGAAGGGTCATCCAGATGGTGTATATTGCTAAGAATTAGAGCAATCCTTCTCAAACCTTTAACCTTAAACCCACTTCATTTCCAGGTAGCTTAATTCTTATGGTAGCCACTCAGTGATGACCAATGGACATGACTACAAGGCATGACAGAGGCCGATTCAGATTAAGATTTGAGTAGACAACTGTTACCAAGTCAGTATGCCCATTTCTTACTTCTTACTAACATAATCCTAATTTAATTGAATGTGTCAGTTGCCCAGCTAAAAGTCTATTTCTTTTTTTTTGAAGTGGAGTTATGTTCTTGTTGCCCAGGCTGGAGTGCAATGGCATGATCTTGGCTCACTGCAACCTCCGCCTCCTGGATCCAAGGGATTATCCTGCCTCCAAGTGGTTCTCCTGCCTCAGCCTCCTGAGTAGCTGGGATTATAGGAACACACCACCACACCCAGCTAACTTTTGTATTTAAGCCACTGCACCCAGCCCTAAAAGTCTCTTTCTACAACTTTCCTTGGATCTAAGTTTTCCCGTGTGAAACAATTCTGACCAATAGATTTAAGAGTAAGTTTTTTGTTGTTGCTTCCAAGAAGTCATCTAAAATGGGCCAAATTTGGATAGATTGTTCCTTAGCTTTTTGTCTTTTCCAGTCTCCCCTATTTCTGGAACATAGAATGACTGATGAAGAATTTTGTGACTGTGAGGTTACAAGCATGTGGGTGGGATGGCTGAGCACAATGATAGAAGGAGTCACGTTTTTGGTGATATCATAGAATCTCATGCCAGCACTATGCTACCTAACCCACTCTAGACTTCTCATCACCTGATAGTAAAACCCTTGCCCCTGCTTTACATAAACCACTGATAATTTATTTTTCCTTTAATACAGTTGAATTAAATTTTTATCTGATACACACATTATAGTAAAGATATAAGCTATTGACACAACGAACAGTAAACAAATTTGTTAAAAGTGTTTTAAATTTCTTTTGTTATTTTCTTTTGAAAATTTAAATATTTCATATTTTATACAATTTTTTTTAATAAAACATATTTTAAGCAAAATTCATGATGATCCAGGAAGCGTTTTGTCCACTGGCTTCTCATAGCACATCATGCCACTGTTATCTTCTGTATGGGAAAGACAACGTTGAAACCAAGTCCAGGAAACATGCTACAACACACATCCTCTGACAATGCTAGGAGTGGTTGAAACTTTAGTTTCCTCATCTGTAGAGTGTGAACAAAATACTAAGAACTTCTTGTGAGAAATTATTGTGAGAAATAAATAAGTTAAAGCTAACTTACCTCACATTATGCCTTACATATAGTAGACACCCAACTGTTTATATAAAACATATACCACGCATTTCGCATATAAATTTATATGCCATTATATTACATATAAAACATTACAAATGTAGACTTTATTATGGAAGATAACATCATATTCTACATTTATATATATGATGTATATTAAAATATTCTTATTGATATTTATGAACAATAGACTACTTTTTGTCAGGCACTGTCCTATATGGAAGTAAATGCAGCGATGAACAAGATGAATCTGGCCTCTATCTTAAGAAAGTTACAGTCCTTCATGCTACAGAGAAGATATCCTAGAATGTGTAATATTGTAAGAGTGCTCATCAAAGGATTTGAGTTAAAATGGGAATTGATTCTCATAAATGTAGAAAAATTGGAAAAAGCAATTTGTATAATTATTTTATAAAGGATCAGTTGCCAATAATTCCAAGATCTATCCCCATTCTTCACCATGTCTATTATAACACAGATAACAGCAGAGATGATAATCTACCTGTGAATGGTGTCTAAGGTAGGTCTCCAGCATGCCTTGGGGACATCACCACAAGACAGCTGTCCTAAGAAGTGGGCCTCCTGGACATGAAATTATTTATAGTCCAAAAACTCTATGTCAAAGACACACGTGTCATCTGAACAGTGTGACCACAGCTTTCACAAATTTCCCAAGTTTTTCTTAAACATAAAAATAGGGTCTTACAAAGAGGAGATATGGAATTAATCATTAATGTAGTCATCAAATATTTTCCAGCTCTCTGCCTTCCGAGCATGTGTAGAGTTGCATTCTCTCGCACTCTTGTGTCTGAAGGTTCTATGTAGTTAGTTTGGGCGAATGAGTTATGCCTGGAAGTAGTGTAGGTCACCTCTAGGCTATGATATGTAGTAGTGGATATGAGACACTGAAAAGCTGTTTTTTCTCTAGCACCATGGCCTTTGATGTCCAGGAGGAAGACTTTCTCCATCAGCCCAAATTTCTGAGTGACAGTGATGAGCAGAGTGCCCCTGCCTATCCATGAATGAACAAGTAACATAAGCAAGAAGCAAACTTTGTAGATTGAGGCTATGTGGTTTCCATAGTTATTTGTGAATGCAGCATTACTTACATTTATCTTATCTGATATTGGTCATTCAATCCAGCACAACCTCGAATTTCCATTGTTCCCACCCTCCTATTCAAATCTTCCTCAAATTATGATAATACATTTTTAATCTGCCCTCTGCTTAGTCTAGGTGGTCAGTATCACTTCCCTGGCTTTTTGCTAATCTTCACTTGAAGTGTCATTTTTTCCCTCTTTTGACTCCCCAAGTTATTTGCCATTTAGCAACAGAAGTGATTAAAAAAACAAAACAAAACAGGTCGCTCCCACTGTAGTTGGCATAAAATCAAAATTATTTACAAAAGTCTAGAAGGTCATTAAGCACACTCACTCTGTACAACTGTCCCCCTAATTTCACTGTGTTTTTTGGTCATTCATTAAAAACATATTTTTATTTTTTCTTGACACAGCACCATTGCTTAAAATCTTTTACTTTCTTGAATTTTCTTCTCTGCTGTGTAATTGTTAGCCTCTTCTCCTTAAGGTCTGAGCTCTATGAAACCTTGTCAATATGCTCCCCTGATCTCCTGTCTATAATACCCCTCTTTCTTCAACATTCACACACACTGATACAACCATTGCTCTATTCTATTGCACTGTGCTTTGTGAAGTTTTTAAGGAATAAAACTGATGTATTTGTTACATGTTTTTTTGTGCCCTGCCCCCACTAGGACATAAGCCCTATCATGGCAGGGACTATGCATCTTTCATGCAACAACTCAAGTGACTGCCAGTGCCAGCCAAAATGTAGATATTTAAGGAATTTCTGTTGAGTGAAAGAGTGAAGACTAAAATAAAGGAAAAACAAATTGATTCTCCTGAATAATTAAAAAATAACTTTTATACTAATGAGAAAATTTAAGGCAGAAATTAGGTATTTTAATTCAAAGTGCCACAAACCAAGTATATGTACTTAATGAAGTAAGTCACACCAACTGAACCTGTATTAAGAGCTGGGAGCAATCTAAATTCAAAAAACTAAGAAGGGCCGGGTGCGGTGGCTCACACCTGTAATCATAGCACTTTGGGAGGCCGAGGTGGATGGATTGCCTGAGGTCAGGAGTTTGAGACCAGCCTGACCAACATGGTGAAAGAAACCCCATTTCTACCAAAAAATATAAACATCAGTCGGGTGTGGTAGCCAGTGCCTGTAATTCCAGCTACTTGGGAGGCTGAGGCAGGAGAATTGCTTGAGCCCAGGAGGCAGAGGTTGCAGTGAGCTGAGATTACACCACTGCACTCCAGCCTGGGTGATAGAGTGAGACTCCATCTCAAAAACTATATATATATAAAATAAAATAAAGTAAAATAAAATAATAAATTAAGAGGAAGAGCAAAAGCATGCTTAGATATATTCTCTAAGCTCATGAACTTTAAAATTGATTACATAAATCTCTAATTATCAATAGAAATTAAATTTCCTTTTTGACAAAGCTTGAAATCCTTAGCTATCAAATAGATGGCAAGTTTCATTTGTAGGACTTTATAAGTCACCTGCTGCCAAAACACAGAGATTGGCTGTGTTTCAGGCCTAGAAAAAGCAAGGCATATAACTGATTTACAAAGACAAATCATTTAGGATGTTCCATAACTAAAGAAAGAACTTTGTTTTGACTTTGATCTAAATTTAATATGGTAGACAACAAAAGCAAACAAATAAAAAGGGCCAATGTAACAAAATATAAATAAATATTTAGAAGATGTTAAAAAGCCATTTGACAATTAATTTATATAGTATCTGGGAGTTTACAAAATTGTCATATAGAAAATATGTTAATTTTGTGTTTACTGAAGCTGCTGAAATAGAAATAGACTTTTGATTGAATACCCCTTTCTGATTAGCAGGGAGGTGGTTTAGAGGCCATGAAATTTAATCAAAAATGGCACTAGATTGAAAGTCAGGAGAGCTAGCTGTAAACACAGTTCAATCTTAAGCATATGACCTTAAGAAATGCATTTTCTCAGGTCTTAGTTTACTCAAAAGGAAACAAAGATAATAACATTTATACCACAGGTATTCAATGAAGACTTAATCAGAAAATATTTATAACAGTTGCTAGCAGAGGACTTAGCTTATAGAACATATTTCAAAAATATTTATTTCCTTGGTTTGTGTAGTACTATGCAGAATAGGGGACAATCTAATTCTTTTTTTTTAGGTAACATATATTGGACAAGCAGAATTAAAGGGCATGCTAGGACCGCCCAACAGCACTGAACAAAGAAAAAACAGAGGTAGGGCAAGGTTGAAAGTCTGAAAGTTATTGCAACTGAAGAGCAATAACTTACTGCAACTGCTGGTTATAAAAAGGTCATGATGAATTCATACTTCATTCAGGCAAGTGGTCATATTTAAGGAAGTCTCATCAAGTGAACTGGGCAGGCTGGTCAGGGATCCCAGGCAATAATCAAGATCAAAGACGATTAGGAGTATGGTTCTAGGTGATCATTACATTCAGAAGAAGTCCAGTCCAGTGACTAAGCAGCTCATGAAAACACAGAGAAGGCTGGGGACAGAGGATTACAAATGGGCCTCTTTCCCAGAAGAAAAGGGGCACTTTGATCTTGAATTAAACGTTGTTGAATTGAAGTGTTTACATATTTGTAATTCTAATAGATGTTGCCAACTTTATCTACTTAGAGATTTTAAGAATTCACGCTTCTATCAACAATGTATAAAACTGCCTTTTGGCTCTAAATTGGCAAAGCAACATGGTATGTTCTCAAACTTTCCGAGTTTTGCTAATGTGATAGTGACAACTTCTGTGTTTTCATAAGCTATTCACTTGCTGAATGGTATGATAGCTTGGGTTTTAGTTTTTCTCACTTTTAATATTTTATTTGGACATACTTAGTAATTGTTGAGAAATATGAATTTCAAGGTCACTCCAGGAGAACAAGTGGCAGAGAAAAGAAATTGTAGACTCTGCATTAAAAAATACTGACTTCAAAACCTATTTACACAATTGTTTGTTTAGCTACCTTCTTCTGTAAAAGGAAACACCGAATTTATTGACAATTGTATAAAGTGCAGATGATTTAATATAAGATCTATTTTAAAAATTGTAAACTGGTTTAAAGTGATTGGGCAGATATGTATGTGTGTGTTCCATGTTAAAATGCTTTTTTCCCATTTGCTTGTTCTTTTGGAGTTAAGATGTGTAAATTCATTAATAGGGAACAAGTTATATCCTGGACATTCTAGGTAAGCAATGCAAAATGCATTTACTGTTTGAGTGTAGATAAATTAGATTGCTATACCAATAACTTTGGTTCCTTTTAGGGTTTCATAATAGGCTGTAATTTCAATTTCTTTCAGGATATCTTTGTCTAAAGCTTTTGGAAATGTTGAATGCAAATAGAATTTCTAGAGGTGACAGTTTTACCTGATCTTAATCCTTTCTTTCCAATCTATTCTGTCATTGAAATCAAGATTAAGGAAACACATTTCTTTCCCGATATCTATTATTTCCCATTATCTAAAATAACTAAAAATTCATTTTTGCTTTCATTTTCCTCCTTTGTTCTTGGAAAAATTGCGCATTCCCAACTTGCCAGAAAATTTACCTCTGTCTTTCAAATCAAGGCAGGAAAAATAAAACAGCAAAAAAACTATATCCCAACTTAATTTTATGCCTGACCTTCTATAAAGCTGGTTGGTCTCCTGGTGCCTGAGTCTGTTTTGAATTTCTTTGACTATACTCTCTTTTACTTCAAGGTACTTACCACAAATTGTAATTTTATACTTTTGTATACATTTCTTTTTCTTAAAGACTGTCTTCTTACTACTAGACTACAAATCCCTTGTAGTTACAGAACATATTTGTCTTATTCACCACCATATACCAATTCCAAAAATTGTACTTAGCCTGCAGTAGTTATTAAAAATATTTATTGAATGAATACTTTCTTGTACTGTTGAATATGTTTAAGCTCCTCCTAAGAACAGATTACTTGCTGTATCATGAATGGTTTAGTACAAAGTCCTTCTACATAGTCCCTCTGTTTTTTAAAATATGTTTAAAATATATCTTTAATACACAATAATTTTTGTCTTCTCTGGATTGAAATGGTTTCCTGAGTTTTACTTTTTCATATTAGATAATTTTCGCATTAATTGGAAAGCAGTAAAACCAAATATTAATTTTTGAATATCTTAATCATAAGAAAACACTTTTATTCTTCCAATAGAGCTATTGATAAAAATATAAAGCAATGCTTTAGTTCAATAAGTTTCTGACTGCCCAATAAATGCAATCATTATTTCGGGGTGCTTTCTGATATGCAATGAAAACACAGTATAAGCACCTATATTAGAAATTCATTGTCTAATAGGATATAACAATCTAAGGGTTGTGACAGCTATCAACTCCCCCAATGGCCAGAAAATCCAGTTAATTTAGCAGAGTTAAGTTTATTAGACCTACTGCAGCAAGGGGAAATACAATCTTGATAGACTAGCACCTCAGAAGAGGAAATTTAACATCAGGGATATATTTATATGATTTTAGGGTTTGAAAAGAGTAATTTGGAGGTGGGATTTGCAAGGAGGGGAGTAGGGTAGGTTGGGACTTGTCAGAATTTATGACATAATGACTTTGGACTGGAGTGTGGGTCCTGCAGTGAGGTATGACAAGTAATCTATCAGTCTTGGTATATAAGCTATCCTAGTTTGTTCACATCCTTATTTCCTAGAGCGAGTACTCAAGTTTAGTTTGTTTATTCTCAATATTGTTGAGTAGAGTCACAGGTGTATGCTCAGTCCCAGCATTGTTTAACACAGAACAGAAAATTATTTTGGTATCTTGTTTCAGTCCCTTATTTCCTTACTCATCTCCCTTATCTGCATTGCTGTTTGATATCTCACAGTCGTGTATAAAATTTCTGATGATAATCATTTCAACTTCTTTAAGTTTCATATTTTCTCCCATTTTTGTTGGAAGACAATTTATTGTATTTTTTGTTTGATGGAACTGCAGATATCAAACAACATTTGAGACTCTGGAGATTACCCATTTAAGCCCTGCATCATAAATAAATAGTAATATGAATCATTATTATCAGGACTGTAGTTCACTACTTATCAAGCAATAAAGATTCCTCAAATTAAACTTTGAGAATAGATGAAATTTCCCATCCAAATGGCCTGTAAAACTATATATGAGGTCATTAACCAGACTTCCTAAACTCAAAAATCTTTTATCTCTCAAATCTTTTTAGTAGTATTGAAAATGCTGACCCCACAGAAATACAACCATCAGAGAAAACTATAAACACCTCTATGCAAAGAGACTAGAAAATCTGGAAGAAATGGATAAATCCCTGGACACATACACCTCCCAAGACTAAACCAGGAAGAAGATAAATGCCTGAACAGACCAATAACAAGTTCTGAAGTCAAGGCAGTAGTACATAGCCTATCAACAAAAAAAACAAAACAAAACAAAACAAAACAAACAAAACAAAAAAAAAAAACCCAGGACCAGATGGATTCATAGTAGAATTCTACCAGAGGTACAAAGAGGAGCTGGTACCAGTTCCTTCTGAAACTATTCCAAACAATTGAAAAGGAGAAACTTCTCCCTAACTCATTTTATGAGGCCAGGATCATCCCGATACCAAAACCTGGCAAAGATACAATGACAAAAAAAAGTTAGGCCAATATCTGTGATGAGCATTGATATGAAAATCAATAAGATACGGGCAAGCTGAATTCAGCAGCACATCAAAAAACGTATCCACCATGACCAAGTTGGCTTCATCCCTGGGATGCAAGGCTGGTTCAACACACATGAATCAATAAACATAACTCATCACAAAAAACTAAGGACAAAAACCACATGATTATCTCAAGTAGACACAAAAAAAGGCCTTCAATAAAATTCAACATCCCTTCATGTTAAAAACTCTCAATAGGCTAGGTATTGATGGAACATATCTCAAAATAATAAGAGCCATCTATGACAAATCCACAGCTAATATCATACTGAATGGGCAAAAGCTGGAAGCATTCCCCTTGAAAACTGGCACAAGACAAGGATGCCCAGTCTCACCACTCCTGTTCAGCATAGTATTGGAAGTTCTGGCCAGGGCAATCAGGAAAGAGAAAGAAAGAAAGAAAGAAAGGGTATTCAAATAGGAAGAGAGGAAATCAAACTGTCTGTTTGTAGATGACGTGATCCTGTATTTAGAAAACTCCATCATCTCAGCTCACAAGCTCCTTAAGCTAATAAGCAAATTCAGCAAAGTCTCAGG
The DNA here is from genome assembly GCF_007565055.1 of Rhinopithecus roxellana. Taxonomy (NCBI): domain Eukaryota; kingdom Metazoa; phylum Chordata; class Mammalia; order Primates; family Cercopithecidae; genus Rhinopithecus; species Rhinopithecus roxellana. The sequence continues at coordinate 29,083,276 of NC_044564.1, forward strand.
ATACAAAATCAATGTGCAAAAATCACAAGCATTCCTATACACCAACAATAAACAAGCAGAGAGCCAAATTGTGAATAAACTCCCATTCACAATTGCTAAAATAGAACAAAATACCTAGGAATACAGTTAACAAGGAAGTGAAGGATCTCTCCAAGGAGAACTACAAAACACTTCTCAAGGAAATAAGAGAGAACACAAACAAATGGAAAAACATTCCATCCTCATGGATAGGAAGAATCAATAGCGAAAATGGCCATACAGCTCAAAGTAATTTATAGATTCAATGCTATTCCCATTAAATTACCATTGACGTTCTTCGCAGAAAAAAACTTTAAAATTCTTGTGTGTCCCGACCTGCAGGACAGTCGAACAGACCCTGGAAGGGGGAGTGGGAATGGAGGAGACAAGAAAACACGAGAAATGGAGACAAGACAAATAGCCTGATCAAGTCTCATTTATTGAATGTAGGGTCATGCCTTATATAGGCTGGCAGGGGAAGAGGTTGGGCCAGGGCGGTGATGGGGGGGCCGGGTCTTCTCAAATCACAATCGCGCATGCACCGTGGGTTTGTACTTTTCCCGGGCGTGGGATCACGCCTGCGCCCTAGGCTGCATATCTTCCTGGGCGGGAAAATGTTTGCGCGCGCGCGGGAAAGGTTGGCGCGCACGGGAACAGTTTAGGCACGCGCGGGAAAAAAGGCGTGCGCGGGAACAGTTTAGGCGCGCGCGGGAAGGGTTTGTAATAAAGACCCCGGAAATGTGCCGTCTTGTCTCCGCTTTGCGGAGATCAAGCAACAGAGGTCGGCTAATTCCGGGCCTCATGGCTCCGGACAGGTCCCCCTTTTTTTATATATATAATTATGGCTAGAAGATTGTCCCTCGGGAACTGCGCCTGTCTTAGGTTGGAGTAATGCATCTCATCACTGGTACCCGTCATGGGATTAGGCAGTAGCTTATGATGGCCCTCCTGTCTTAGGTTAGTGAGAGATGACACTCTCTTACCCGTCATTGGCTGTCCAGTTCAGCGCATAGGGAAGGTGGTCATAATGGGTGTGAGTATGAACCACCGCGATCTTCTTGTTCTAGGCGATGATAATGGACCTGTATAGGCTTCGCTTGGATAGCCTCGACTTGTTGCTTAATGAATGTCATGAGCTTATTGAAGACCAAAGGTCCTACAGAGAGTAAGAGCAATAGGCAAAGCAGTGGGGCCCAGGAATGGCATAAGATAGGGAAGGAGTCCATGGAACCCAGTCCAAAACGGGTTATCGGTTATTTCTTTTCGTCGTTTTTCTAGGTCTTCTTGTAGACGCCTGATTTTATCCCTGACGATCCCGGATTTGTTGGCATAGAAACAGCACTTCTCCTGTAAAGCCAAGCAGATGCCTCCCTGTTCTGCAGTTAGTAAATCTAGGCCTCTTCTATTTTGGAGCACTACTTCTGCCAGAGAATCTACCTGATCTTGTAAATCTTGTATAGTACTTGAAATGGCCTGCATATCTGAGATCAGTTGGCGAGACAATTTGGTATATTGAGTAACAGAAACCCCTAGGCCTGTAGCCCCAGTTGCTACGGCAGTAGTGATGCCTAATCCTGCAAGTAAGGGGATACATTGTATTGCCCTTTTGTTTCTTCCTAAAAAGGGATCTATAGCTGGGATAGGTACAGGTTCATCTCCAGGGATAATGTCTATGTCTGGCAAAAGTGTGGCTAAGACACAGCGTCCTGTCCAGTTAGTAGGTAAATAGGTATAAGCCCTATTATTGCCACATATAAAAACCGAGCTGCTTGGGGCACACAGCGATTGGGAAATATTTACTATGGTGGAACAATTATTGAATTGATTGAATCCTACATCAAGGTCGTAAGTGTTATTAAGGGGAGGGGAATAGATGCAAGAGGAACTAGGAAATTCTAAAGGCTGTACTTTAAGGGGAGGAATTATGGTGCAAGGGGTATTGGATGTATATTTTAAGTCATTGCTGGGTGTGGCAAGAGGAACGGGATCTCCTGATTGCAGACACAGCCAGCAGTCATTAGCCAGACTAGAGTTGGAATTGTTAAGCAGGTTATGAGTAGCCGTGAGGAGGGCAAAGGTCTGGGCATCGACTTTCTCTTTCCCTCGGGCTTTGGGCAAGGCCAAGGGGTGGTAGTGAATTTCCGGGTACAGGGACCTTTGCAACTCTTCAAGTTTTTTGTATACCCTAATTTCTTGGACCTTTTCTTGTGGTCCTCCTCCGTCAGAGATATGAAGAGGGGGGTGAATATTCCAGCAGACAGGCTGTCCTACAATTCCAGTACAGCCTGCTGATATAAGGTTATTGGTATTTCCTACAACTGTAGGGACACTACTGGCCCCTATAGTGGGGGTTCTAGATCTTGTTAAGATAGCAGTATAGTATGTTTTACTGCCAGAGGTACATTCTAAATAAGTAGTGTAGCAGGAACTATGCATAGCAGTCTCAAATGTGTCACAAGGGCAGGTTGTGGTATCCCCTCCACTAAATATTCTTGGGGTTGACACACACCTCCACTTAAGAGAGTCACTAGACAGGTATGCTGTGTAAGCAGAGCAGGACACAGCTGAGATGTACGTATTTGGAAGGGAGGTCACATATCCCCCCAAACAATCACAGGGCTTACCGTATCGTTGTCATATATATTTACGGGCCTCATGGGGATTACCAAAGCCGGCATATACCTGGAGTGCTTGGCAAATCAGCACCATGGTCCAGAGGAGCTTGTAGTTGAAGTTCATCTCTGCAATAGAGGAAAAGAGTACTCTCAGGGAGAAAATTACTCCCTGGATTGGTTATTGTTAGGTACCTGTCTTACCAGTCGTTCTGGTAGCCATCTGGCTGCATCATGAGTTTGAGAAAAAACACAAACTGAGCCTCTTCCCCAGATTAACACTGGGTCTGGACCATGCCATGTGTTGTCTAAGGGGTCTTTCCACTTAACCATGGCAAATTGTTTTTTGGACTTGGAATGCCAAAATCGATTGGCTGCTGATCTGTTCAGGTTATCCAAATTTAAAAAATTTAAAATAAAAAGTGTGTGATTAAGGATATTTCTAGGGGTGCCCTTAGTAGGGTACCATTCTCCCTTTTTTATTTTGTCAATGGTGGTTTTTAAGGATAGGTGTGCTCTTTCAACTATTCCTTGTCCTTGAGGGTTATAGGGAATTCCAGTAATGTGTTTTATTTGTAATTTAAAACAAAAGTCTTGAAAGGCTTTGGATGTATAGCCAGGACCATTGTCTGTTTTTAGTTGTTTAGGCTTTCCAACTATGGAAAAACAGTGTAGTAAATGAGCTATAACATGTTTGGTAGCTTCTCCTGTTTGTAAGGTGGCTAGTATAAATCCACTAAATGTATCTATACATACATGGACATATTTTAAGTTACCGAATTCTGAATAATGAGTGACATCCATTTGCCAGATCATGTTGGGAACTAGTCCTCTTGGGTTAATTCCTAAGTGAGGGACTGGCAGGTATGTTATACAGGTCTGACATTGTTTAACTATTTGTCTTGCTTGTTCTCTAGTTATTTTAAACATCAGTCTCAAAATTTGAGCATTAAGATGGTGTAGGGCATGAGTAGCCTGTGCTTGGGCTAGGTTTGTATTTGTAGCTATGGCTACCGTCTTGGTTGCCATATCAGCCAGTTGGTTGCCCTGGGATAGAGGTCCTGGTAATCCTGAATGAGCTCTAATGTGTCCAAGAAAGAAGGGTGTTGTTCTACTATGTATTAATTGTTGGCATTGTAAAAATAACTCGGCTATATGTGACACATGCTTAATTTGTGCTACTGTCTCAAGTAGAGGTATTGAGTGAACTAAGTATGCATTGTCAGTATAAATATTAAGAGCCTGATTAGGGAAGGCTGACAGCACTGCGATTAGGGCCTGCAATTCTACTAGCTGAGCCAAAGTATGGCTGGTTTTGAATTTAACAGTGGTGTCAGCAAAGGTATATGCAGCAGTTCCTGTGGATGACCCATCAGTGAATACTAATAAGGCATTGTCTAAAGGTGTTTTACTGGTGACATGAGGAAAGACAAAAGCATGTAGCTTACAAAATTGGATAAGCTTATTTGGCGGGTAATGGTTATCTAAGTTACCGGCATAAGAGGCGCAAGCAATTGGCCACGTTTCAGTGTTTTGCATTAGCCAATGGATTTGCGGCTTAGAATAAGGTTGTATGATCATAGAGGGTTCAATTCCAAAATATTTTTTGCTATTGTCTCTCCCTAGAATAATTAAATCTGCTATGGCATCATAATAGGGGAGTAATACCTTTTTGGGTGATGAAGGCAAGTGGACCCACATGATAGGGTTATTTTGCCAGAATAAACCAGTAGGTGTCAGTGTTGTGTTAAAAATTAAAAGGATTAATGACTGTGAATAGTCTATGTTAGTAACAAATTGCTCAGCAATGGCCGTCTCTACCCTATTAAGTTATAAAAGAGCTTCTTTTGATAATGACCTAAGGGACTTAGGGTTGGGTCACCTCTCAGGGTGTCGAATAAAGGTTTTAAGTCTCCTGTGGTGAGTTTTAAGTAGGGTCGAAGCCAATTTATGTCTCCAAGGAGCTTTTGGAAATCATTGAGGGTTTGTAACTTATCTTTACGGATAACGGCTTTTTGATTTGTAATTTTAGATCCATTTATTTGAAAATCTAAATATGTATAAGGGTCTTGTAGTTGTATTTTTTCTGGAGCTATTTGTAACCCCGCTGTGGTTAGTTCCTGTTTGAGTTGAGCAAAACACTGTAAAACTTGTTCTCCCATTTTTCCTGCTATGAGGATATCATCCATGTAATGTATAATGTATATTTGTTTCCATGTCTCTCTAACTGAGTGTATGGCTGTAGCCACATATTTTTGACACAAGGTGGGACTGTTGGCCATACCTTGAGGTAACACTTTCCATTGGTATCATTTCATTGGTTCTTTGAAATTTATAGATGGTAAGCTAAAGGTGAATCGTTTTTGGTCAGTAGGATGAAGGGGAATTGTAAAAAAGCAATCTTTAAGGTCTATGATAATTTTAAAATATCCTTGAGGGATTGCTACCGGAGAGGGTAGCCCTGGCTGTAAGGTGCCCATAAGGACCACAGTAGCATTTACTGCTCTTAAATCTTGTAAGAGTCTCCACTTTCCGGATTTCTTTTTTATGACAAATATGGGGGTGTTCCAAGGAGAGTTGCTTTCTATAATGTGTCCTGCCTCTAATTGTTCCTGCACTAACTGTTGGGCAGCGGCAAGCTTCTCATTGGTTAGTGGCCATTGATCAACCCAAACGGGTTCATCTGACTTCCAAGTGATTGGATCAGCAAATTTTTGGGGTGCAGGCATGTCAATGGCCACGGTTAAAAATTTCCAAGCCCCCTTTTATCCAGTTTTCCTATGGCTGGGATTGGCTGTAAAATGCCATCTTCTCTTTTTCCTAACCCTTTCCCAGGGTGGTAGCCCTGAGCCAACATTTGTGCAGTGACTATATCATTTGGGCTACACATCATGACCCTCATTTGGGAGAGAAGATCTCTACCCCAAAGGTTAACAGGCAAATCAGGGATAACAAATGGCTTAATGAGACTGGAATTACTTTCTTGATCTCTCCAGGTGAGATATTTGGAACTTTGTCTAGGGTTATTACTTTGCCCGATTCCTCGTAAATTTGTTAAGGTCTCTGAAGTGGGCCAACTGGAGGCCCAATCTTGTTGTTTAATAATTGTTACATCGGCCCCTGTGTCTATCAGTCCTGTAACTAACTTTCCGTCTAGCCACAAGGTGAGAGAGGGTTTTTGATTAGTAATGGGCTGTACCCAGTAGATGTCTGAGGATCCGAACCCTCCCTTTCCCCTTAGGGGCGGTTGGACTTTATTAGCTCTTTTTAGCAATGGTAACAGGAGTAACTGTGCTATTCTATCCCCTTGAGGAATGATAATGATGTTGTCAATAGCCTTGGCCATGATTTTGATTTCTCCTATATAATCACTATCAGCTATTCCCGGAAAACCTGTAGGCCTTTCATGGTGATGCTGCTTCTCCCTAGGATTAATCCAAACATGTTTGAGGGTAGGGGTCCATATGCCCCAGTACCTAAGGCTTGGGGTCCCATTTCAGGGGGTAATACTGTGTGGGAGGCGGAACAGAGGTCCAATCCTGCGCTTCCTGGGGTTGCTCTACTAAGCTGTGAAACGGATTGTGGTTGGTTGGTACAAAACTGACCACCCCATAAGCTTGTTTCGGGGCCTGGGGCCGGCCCCTCAATCTGTTTCCCTGTTGAGGTGTTAGGGGATTTCCTTGATGGTCAGTTTTAGAATTACATTCATTGGACCAATGTTTTCCTCTTTTACACCTAGGGCAGAGGCCTGGAGCTTTTGCCTCTAAGGTCTTAGCTAGCTCTCCCTTACAATCCCTAGCGAAGTGTCCCATTTTTCCACACTTGAAGCACCCCCTGCTATTCTTATTTTTACTAGCGAGGAAGTCTTTTACAGTTTGTCCACTAAAGGCAGCAGCCATAGCCAAGCCCTGTTGATATGAGGGCCCTATGTCTGAACAGAGGCGGATGTAACCTGTTAAGTCTGTTTTCTTTCTATAAGGTCTGATTGCTGCCTGACAAGCCAGGTTAGCGTTTTCGTAAGCTAATTGTTTTACATAATCCACCCCTGCCTCGGCATTTCCAAATATTCTGCTGGCCGTGGTTAAAAGTCTATGTACAAAGTCTGCAAAGGGCTCATCAGGTCCTTGTTTGACCCCCGTGAGCGAGGCTCCTGGATCCCCCTTAACAGGAAGTTTTCTCCAGGCTTTGGTAGCCGCTGCTTGGATTTGAGAAAACAGTCCGGGATCGTACTGCATCTGAGCATCGGTTTCTGTGTAATTACCCGAGCCAGTTAGCATATCAAAATCCCAACCATTTCTGGCTTGTTGGTTTCTCTTGGCCGTATCTCTACAATTTTCATAAAATTCTGACTTCCAAATCAGATGGTCGCCTCCAGAAAGAACTGCTCTAACTAAGGTATTCCAATCTATGGGAGTGAGCCAATTTTCAGCCACAGATTTGACTATGGCCAGGGTGTACGGGGCAGTAGCTCCGTATTGCGAGACAGCAGTTTTTAGTTCTTTTATTACAGTAAATTCAAACCCATTGTGGTGTCTCCAGGCTCGACCCTGCGCATCTGTAGTTTCAGTTACTGGAAAAACGTCTTGAGGAGAGGAATCCTCCCTATCCCTACTACCAAGCGACCTTCCTTTTGGGACATGCTGTCCGGGTCTCTGAGGGTGAGAGGGTTTCTCTATTCCTTTAGGGTATCGAACGCTCTCACTTCCTGTCCTTAATTTCTGCAATCTAGTGATTAAAGACTGATGTAGTTCTTCGAGCTTTATTTGCTGTTCAAGTTGTGCAATTTTTTCTCTAAGCTCCTCTTTTGGGTCTATTACTGCCATAACTGCAGGGGCAGAAGCCTTGTTATAGGGAGGGGGATAAGTAAGAGTTTGTGTCCAGTCAGAATTATGATATTTTGCTGCCCCTTCCTCCAAATTATCCCAGTTTACTTCTGAAGGGTTAAGGTTATTTTTACTTTTGCTTTCATTAGTTGTAGGTAAAACTGGGTATTTTTTGGCCTTTTCCTTATTTGATGTTTCTATATTTGTTATTGAGGGGACCCCAGCCTCTTCCTCGTCGCTTTGTAGCGATATAAGTTCTATTTCTTTATTAGGTATAGATTTTTCGAGGTTGGTTTGGGAGCTGCCTCTTAATATTTCCTCAGTCTGAGTAACCACCGCCATTACCTCAGGATCTTTTTCTTTTTCCTTTTTATCTATTATATCTCTGATTAAGTTCCAATAAGAAAAAGCTGTCACCAGAACCTTTTCTGGTCCAAAAGTACTATAATAATCTTGAAAACAGTCTCCCACCCTACGCCATCTCTTTATGTCAATGGTTCCCTCTTGTGGAAACGAAGGGCAGGTATCTTTTACAAAATCAAAAAACTTAAATAAATCATTACTTTTAACCTTTACTCCTCGTGATTTTAAAGCCTCTTTTAATCACCCTACATAAATTTGATGCTGGCTTAATTCTTGTCCCATAATCAGACACTGTTACTCACCTCTGGTTCCAACGCGGCAGGCTCCTGCGATGTCTGGGGGAATTTCTCCCACTTTTACTTTCGGCCGACTTTAGTGCCTTCTTCCTCACTTCTTCCCCTGTGTCCAGGTCCCTGTTCGGGCGCCAGGTGTCCCGACCTGCAGGACAGTCGAACAGACCCTGGAAGGGGGAGTGGGAATGGAGGAGACAAGAAAACATGAGAAATGGAGACAAGACAAATAGCCTGATCAAGTCTCATTTATTGAATGTAGGGTCATGCCTTATATAGGCTGGCAGGGGAAGAGGTTGGGCCAGGGCGGTGACGGGGGGCCGGGTCTTCTCAAATTACAATTGCACATGCGCCGTGGGTTTGTACTATTCCCGGGTGCGGGATCGCGCCTGTGCCCTAGGCTGCATATCTTCCTGGGCGGGAAAATGATTGCGCGCGCGGTAAAGGTTGGCGCGCACGGAAACAGTTTAGGCGCGCGCGGGAAAAACTTAGGCGCACACGGGAAAAGCTTTGGGCGCGCGCGGGAACAGTTTAGGCGCACGTGGGAAGGGTTTGTAATAAAGAACCCGGAAATGTGCCGTCTTGTCTCCGCTTTGCGGAGATCAAGCAACAGAGGTCGACTAATTCTGGACCTCATGGCTCCGGACACTTGTGGAACCAAAAAAGAGCCTCTATAGCAAAGACAATCATAAGCAAAAACAACAAAGCTGTAGGCATTATGCTACCTGACTTCAAAATATACTACAAGGCTACAGTAACCAAAGCAGCATGGTACTGGTGTAAAAACAGACACACAGACCAATGAAACAGAATAGAGATCTCAGAAATAAGACCACACATCTACAGCCATCTTATCTTCAACAAACCTGACAAAAACAAGCAATAGAAAAAGGATTCTCTATTTACTAAATCGTGCTGGGAAAACTGGTTAGCCAGATGCAGAAAATTGAAACTGGACCCTTTCCTTATATCTTATACAAAAGTTAACTCAAGATGGATTAAATACTTAAATTTGAAAACCAAAACTATAAAAACCCTAGAAGAAAATCTGGGTAATACCATTCATGACATAGGCATGGGCAAAGATTTTATGACAAAAACATCAAAAGCAAGTGCAACAAAAGGCAAAATTGACAAATGGGATTAAATTAAACTAAAGAGCTTCTGCACAGCAAAAGAAATTATCAGAGTGAACTGACAACTTATAGTATGGGAAAAAATTTTTGTAATCTATCCATTTGACAAAGATCTAATATCAAGAATCTACAAGGAACTTAAACAAATTTACAAGAAAAAAACCACCTCATCAAAAAGTGGGCAAAGGACACGAATAGACACTGCTCAAAGGAAGACATTTATGCAGCCAACAAACATGATAAAAAGTTCAACACCACTGATCATTAGAGAAATGCAAATCAAAATTACAATAAGATACCATCTCGCACAGAATGGCAATTATTTAAAAGTCATGAAACAACAGGTGCTGGTGAGGCTGTGGAGAAGCAGGAATGCTTTTATACAGTTGGTGGGAATGTAAATTAGCCCACCCATTGTGGAAGACAGCATGGCAATGCCTCAGAGATCTAGAACCAGAAATACCCTTTGACCCAGCAATCCCATTACTGGGTATATACCCAAAGGAATATGAATTGTTCTATTATAAAGATACATGCATGTATATCTTCATTGCAGCACTGTACAATAGCAAAGACATGGAATCAACCCAAATGCCCATCAATGATAGACTGGATACAGAAAATGTTATACACATACACAATGGAATAGTATGCAGCCATAAAAAGGAATGAGATCATGTTCTTTGAGGGGACATGTTTAGAGCTGGAAGCCATTATCCTCAGCAGACTAACACAGGAACAGAAAATCAAACACCGCATGTTCTCACTTATAATTGGGAGCGTAACAATGAGAACACATGGACAAAGGGAGGGGAACAACACACGCTGGGGCCTGTTGGGGGTTTGTGGGGAGGAAGAGCATTAAGAAAAATAGTTAATGCATACAGGGCTTAATACCTAGGTGATGGGTTGATAGGTGCAGCAAACCACCATGGCACACATTTACCTATGTAACCTGCACATGTATCCTAGAACTTAAATTTTTTTTAAAGCAAGACAGATCTCTGTGATTTAAGCACAGCATTCTTCCCCTATATATTCTTCTGAGACCAGTATAACATGTAAAGTGTCCCTATTTTAAACCACCACATGTTCAATTTGAAGAACCTCTCAAGAAGTTTGCCTAGTTTTCCTGATATTTTCTGGACCATAGCATGTAGTGTTGTCTCTACTCTTGTGCCTTATATAAAATGTAAAATAAAAGCCTTAAGAATAGAAGTAAAGTGGTTGGAGTTTCAAAATTCAAATCAGGACTCATATTTTCTCTTCTTTTTTTCTTTTCTCTTTTTCTCTTAATTTCTTAAATTCACCTGAAGGTCTCTTTTCCCAAAAAGGGAAAACAATGAGTCAAAATGGGATGGGTGATATCAGGCATGATCCTGAAGGCACGTTCTTGTCCACTTTGTGGTTAACAATCAATAGTATCTTTGCAAGATCCTATTGATACGTATATGATACTAAATAGGTTACCTCGATAGGTGTCAATAGAAATTTACAAAACAAATCAGACAAAGCTGTTTGCAGCCATGCACTGATCTGTTTTCAGACAACATAATCCAATGAGTTTATGAAATGCTGTAGTATAGTTTTGGCACCACTAATGAAGAATGTTCTGAAACCACATCATGAAATTTGTAGCACTAATATAATAATATAATCAAATGGATTGACAGCTAAAGGGCTTGTGGTTGAGTCTAAGTAATGTGTCCATTAGCAACATAGCCTCTTCATATACACCACTCTTTCCTTGCTGTTTTCCAAAATACATTTCTATGATATTTTTTGTTTAAAATGTTGTTTCCTATGTGAAGTTTTTGAGTGTTGTGTCTGTAGATACAAGATTCTAATTTCTAGCTGTGATATAATAGTGAATGTCAATTTCTGACCAGCTGTGTTTGTCATCTAAATAGTTTCTGAGCAGTTGAGACCAATTACCCATTTAACTGACTTATTTTAAGGCATTGGTATCACAGAAAGCTAAACCATCAACTAAACAAAAGTAAATAAAATTGAGTAGTCAGTTTGAGTTCATATTTTAGCCACATCTCGGCAAGTTTTAGCCAACTATTGCACATATATTAAGGAGTAACTAAAGATGCGATAGTAATGTCAAGAGTAGAGAATACATATGGGTATCATAGTTAAGAAATAAAAAATAAAAATAGTCATCTAGAACCCTAAATTAAAAACAAGAAAAGTAAATAATAACTAGGGTAATATAATATGTTAGAATAATGGCCTCTCAAAGATGTATATACCTTAATCTTCAGAGCCTGTTAATATGTTACTTACATGATTCAGGACATTGCTAAAATAGCAATCAAATTGTTCAGTTTTGTCCACTCTGGGGTGAGGACAAGTCCCATTTGGTCACTGTGTATATTTTTAAATATCTTGCTTGATTTGATTTACTACTGTTTCATTGAGTATTTTTATGGCTCTATTGGAAAGAGATCTTGGTTCATAATTTTATTTCCTTGTGTTGTCCTTGCCCGATTTTGGTATCTGGGCAACACTGGCCGAATACAATGTGTTAGAAAGTTTTCTGTCCTCTTTCACCTATTTAGAAAGAGTTTATAAAGGACTGGTATTGGTTTTTCATTCAATGTTTGGCAGAATTTATCAATAAAGCCAATTTTGCCTGGGATTTTCTTTGTGGGAAGTTTTTGACTATGAATTGACTCTCTTTAGTGGTTCTATCTATTCAGATGTTCTGTATTTTCTTGCATCGGTTTTGAAAGTTTGCATCATTTTTTAGAAATTTGTTTATTCTAAATAATCTAACATATTGGCATACTATTGTTTCTATTATTACATTCTAATTGTTTTATTTCCATAAGATTGAGAGTGATGTCCCCTCTTCTATTCCTAATTCTTAGTAATTTGAGTCTTCACTCTTTTTTCTTGGACAATCTAGATAAAACGTTGTCAATTTTGTTGATCTTTTCAAATAACCAGTTGTTTGTTTTACTGAGTTTTTCTCTCTTATCAACTGTATCTTCATTTTAATCTTTATTATTTTTCTCTTTCTACTTGCTCTTCCTTTGCTCTTCCTTTCACAGTGCCTTAAGGTAAAAGGTTAGTGTATTGATTTTACATCTTTCTTTCATTTTAGGATAAAAGAAATGAAACTAAACTGGTTATTCTAGTTAGCAGTTTCTGTAACCTTTTACCAAGGTCCTTAGCTTCCTTGCATTGGGCTAGAACATGCTTCTTTAGCTCAGAGGAGTTTGTTATTACCCACCTGCTGAAGCCTACTTCTGTCCATTTGTCAAACTCATTCTCCAACCTGTTTTATGCCCTTGCTGGAGAGGAGTTGTGATCATTTGGAGGAGAAGAGGCATTCTGGTTTTTGGAATTTTCAGCCTTTTTGTGCTGTTTTTTCCTCATTTTTGTGGATTTATCAACCTTTGATCTTTGATGCTGACGGCTTTTGGATGGGGTTTTTGTGTGGGTGTTCTTTTTGTTGATGTTGATGTTATTGCTTTGTTTGTTACTTTTCCTTCTGACAGGCCCCTCTTCTGCAGGTCTGTTGCAGTTTGCTGGAGGTCCACATTGGACCCTGTTTGCCTGTGTATCACCAATGGAGGGTGCAGAACAGCAAAGATTGCTGCCTGCTCCTTCCTCTGGAAGCTTCATCCCAGAGGGGCACCTGCCTGATGCCAGCCAGAGTTCTCTTGTATGAGGTGTCTGTCGACCCCTGCTGGGAGATTTTTCCCAGTCAGGAATTATGGGGGTCAGGCACCCACTTAAGGAGGTAGTCTGTTCCTTAGCTGAGCTCGAGCACTATGTTGGGAGATCTGCTGCTCTCTTTAGAGCCGGCAGACAGAAACATTTAAGTCTGCTGAAGCTGTGCCCACAGCCGCCCCTTCCCCCAGATGCTCTGTCCCAGGGAGATGGGAGTTTTATCCATAAGCCCCTGACTGGAGCTGCTGCCTTTCTTTCAGAGATGCCCTGCCCAGGGATGAGGAATCTAGAGAGGCAGTCTGGCTACAGCTGCTTTGGCTGGCTGCAGTGAGTTCTGCCCAGTCCCCACTTCCTGGCATCTTCCTTAACACTGTGAGGGGAAAACTGCCTACTCAAGCCTCAGTAATGGCGGATGCCCCTCCCTGCACTAAGCTGGATCATCCCTAGGTCAACTTTAGATTACTGTGCTGGCAGCGAGATTTTCAAGCCAGTGGTTCTTAGCTTGCTTGGTTCTGTGGGAGTGGGACCTGAGTGAGACCACTTGGCTTCCTGGCTTCAGTCTCCTTTCCATGGGAGTGAACGGTTCTATCTCGCTGGGGTTCCAGGCACCACTAGGGTATGAAAAAAAACTTTTGCAGCTAGCTTGGTGTCTGCCCAAAAAGCTGCCCAGTTTTGTGCTTGAAACCCAGGGCCCTGGTGGTATAGGCACCTGAGGGAATCTCCTGATCTACAGGTTGCAAAAAACATGGGAAAAGTGTAGTATCTGGGCCAGGTAGTACAGTCCCTTATGACTTCCCTTGGCTAAGAGAAGGAGATTCCCAGTCCCTTGCACTTCCTGGGTGAGGCAATGCCCTACCCTGCTGCTGCTCGCCCTCCTTGGGCTGCACCCACTGTCTAACTAGTCACGAGGAGATGAACTGTGTACCTCAGTTGGAATTGCAGAAATCACCCAAATTCTGCATTGGTCTCACTGGGAGCTGCAGACTGGAGCTGTTTCTACTCAGCTATCTTGCTAGATCCCTCTTTTCATCTTCTATTCCACCGTTACACTTCTTTTGTTGCAGTAACTGAATCATTTTTAGCATAACATTTTAGTTATTAAATTTTATTTTATTTTTTTATTTTCTTAGTGTTTTTTCTAGGCTTACAATATGCATTTTAATTTATTCAGACATACTTCAAATTTATACTAGCTTAATTCCATCAGGAAGTATGATATAGAAATTATACTCCTCCATAGCTTATTCTTTTCTTCCTTGCTTCATAATTTCATTGGTATACATACTATATCAATACGTCACAGTAATACATTGCTATGATTATCATCTTATATAATTGTATGTCTTGAAGCTGAAAGAATAAAAGAAAACAAGTATATATTTATGGAATTGCTAATATTAACCTTCTTATTTAACAGTTTTGCCTATCTTTGTTTCTTCTTGTGAATTTAAGTTACACTATATATGGTGTCATTTTTGTATTCCAATACAAGTGTCCTACCATCCATCTCCTTTGTAAAAATATATTACATTTCTATATGTTGTAGATTCAATACAAATACACACATGTACTTTTACACAATCATTTTTAAAATCCAGTTAGCAGAAGAAATATGCATCTATACAATAGCTGCCTTGAAGTCCTTGTCTGCTAAGTCCAACATTGAAGCGGTCTCAAAGAGAGAGCTATTTTGAAACTCTGTTTTGTCTGCTTTTTTAAAACCTAAATACAATTACATCTTTTTATTTGCTTGTCTCATAATTCATAATTTTTTAGCCAAAAACTAGATATTATGATGACATTTTCACAACTCTGATACTGTTACTCCACCCTGGGGGATGGTCATTATTGTTTGCTAATTTGTTTGTTTCTTTTTTTAGTGACTTCACTGAACTAGGTTAGAAAAGACTATTTCCCCCAAGTGTGCACTCTTTGATGCTGTTTTATCAGAGAATGCAGCCTTGGGCATACACACATTCATTATGACTCCCCCTTCCCCACTGGGATGACCATTTGTTTTCCAGGCTGTCTTTGACTGAACTCCCTGTCAATCTACTGGCTGGTCTGCCTGTATTGATATCAGACTGACAATTTAGCATCCACTAATTTCTAGCTGATTGCTTTATTATTTTTTTTGCAACACTTTGGTAAATAAATTAGTCTGGAGTTTGATGCAATTCAAGTTGAACAAGTTGAACTTGTTTGTAGGGATAGTCTTTGAGGCCAGAGTGAGGCTTCTTCCAACCCCAGGATGTCTCTTCTTAGTTGTGTTTTCCTTGTTTATTTCTGCTAAACTTCTAGCTATTTTGTCTTTGCTCTTATTGATTATACAGAGCTGCAAGCCTTAATTGCTTACCACCAAATAGTCACTGTTTTTGACAATGCTGTTAGATTTGAACTTCGCCAAACTCTGTCCTATGTACAGTAGTTCTCTTAGGGAAAACTATGAAACTCTTTATTCTTATGGCCTTTCTTCTCTCCCTGGGCATACCATAGATGCCACTGCTCCAATGTGTGGGTGTAAAAACAGCAGACTGCTTCTCTTATAATGGTATGCCTGTTCGATGAGTAGAGCACTAGGCAAGGGTAGTAGCCTCTGCTTTCTCGTTTTTCTTCTGTAGTAGAACTTTTGTCATACACAAGATATAGGGAAAGTGTGATTAGAAACCACTATTCTTGACTGGGCACGGTGGCTCACGCCTGTAATCCCAGCACTTTGGGAGGCTGAGGTGGGCAGATCACGAGGTCAGGAGTTCGGGACTACCCTGGCCAAAATAGTGAAACCACACCTCTACTAAAAGTATGAAAAAATTAGCTGGGCATGGTAACAGGTGCCTGTGATACCAGCTACTCAGGAGGCTGAGGCAGGAGAATCACTTGAACCTGGGAGGCAGAGGTTGCAGTGAATCGAGATCACACCACTGTACTCCAGCCTGGGTGACAAGAGCAAGACTCTATCTCAAAAAAAAAAAAAAAAAAAAAAAAAAGAAACCACTGTTCTTGGTCTATCATGTCTGGTATAGAGCCTCTTCCCTACAACTGGGAGCTGGCTTTAAAAAAAAATGGAACCCTCAATGTCTCTACTGGTTTTGCCTTGCATAGAGCTTTTGCAAAACTGAGCTAAGTGAGGATGAGAAATATTAGTGACCTGCTTTTCCTAGAGGAGTATCATAACCTGGACTGAGACTGAGACCTGGAGTGAAAGAGAACCCTATCTTCTTGGCTCCACATGCCTGGAGTAGAGCTTCCATCACTGTGAACTGGGAAAGGAGAGAACAAATTATGTCTCAAATATTATTGACTTTTGCTGTGCTTACCATGACTTAGAAGATTTCCTTGAATAAACACTTTTCCATTTGCTGTATGACCTTAGAAGAACTTCTAGATATTTTAAATCAGAAGTTCTTCTGGCCTGGTACTCTTTTGTGTAAATGTACTACAATCTATAGCATCCTTAAACATTTTTTCCATTTTTAACTACTTTTCAATTTTTTAAAAGTTGTCTTAGGTAATACGTCACCATTTGTAATCTATTGTGGTCACCTCATGTTAGGAGGCCGTCTCTCCCAAAAGTCCCAGATGGGAATTTAGACACAGCATTTTCTGCTTTCTTTGTCCCATCCTTAATTGGGGTTTCAACCACGGTGTTGGCAGGTGGCAGACGTGGAGGTAAACAGAGAACAGAGATCCAAGCCAATCTCTTAATTTCTGGTCCTATTTCACAATCTTCTCCAAACTCATTGCTACAGTCCAGCAAATCTTCTCCAAACTCATTGCTACAGTCCAGCAAATCTTCTCCAAACTCATTGCTACAGTCCAGCAAATCTTCTCCAAACTCATTGCTGCCTGGCTCTATGGTGGGAAAACAACTCTCATATTATTACCCTGTATCCCCCATAGTCTGCTTGTATAGTTTTAATACTATATGTTAGGACTATAAGCTCTGGATCTTAGAATCCATAAAGAATTTATCAAAATCGCAACATTTACAAATAGCAAATTTTTTGCCTTTAGTAAATTATCTTTTTAGCAAGTTTTCAACACTTGAAAAATGTGGCTATTTATTCCCAGCTAGGATAAGACCTAGAAATCTATTACTACTGCCCAACTGCTGGGAGTAGGGAGGCAGTGAACATAAGGAAACTTGGACAAAGGAATGTCAGTTCACATCTCAAAATATTATCCTGTCATTACCTTAAAATTATTCAGTAAATCACATGGTATTTTTATCTGGAAGAGAGAGATCATAGGATGGTAAGGTGGGCCGAGGGTAGCTGCTAGCATAAGTCCAGCTGGCTCCTTTTACTCTGTAAAATCGCAGTATAATTTATTTAAAAAAAGAAGAATAAGGCATGGTGGCAGGTGCCTGTGGTCTCAGCTACTCAGGAGGCTGAGGTAGGAGAATGGCGTGAAGCCAGGAGGTGGAGCTTGCAGTGAGCTGACAGCGCACCACTGCACTCCAGTCTGGGTGATGGAACGAGACTCCATCTCAAAAGAAGAAGAAAGAAATGGGCTACTATACTTTCATCGGTTTTCTGTTAAAATAGTGACTTGTGGGACCTGTATTTCCTTAGCTCTTCTCAGGGCTTCCATTCCTGTATGAAAGAGTCCAAAGGTCCCTAAATGTCTTTAACATGCCGTGTTTATCTTTGTGCATTTACAGAATGTTGTGGTTTGACGGTCTGCACAGGCTTCGGGTGAGCATTGCTGTTCTTTGCTTTCTATGTGAACTCCAGCTGATTGCTTCATGCCACGTTTTGGATTATGTCTGAAAACTGGCACCACCAGAGCAAAAAAGGCAAGTTTTCACTGTAAAAGAAGCTAAGAACTCATTGTAAATTGTTTTTGTTAGAAAGCAAAAGAGAGGATTTTCTAAAAACATGTAATAAATTAAACAAGAAAGCTTCTAAAACTTTTAATCGTACCTTCCCCAAATCAGGGCACTTATTAGCTTCAAGCCAGGAGGAAAGTGAAGTTCATCAGATCTAGTATGGTAGGATAATATTTTTATGTCTTTATTGATTAGTTTCTCCTGAAATTTCCAACTTTGTTTTAAATGCAATCAAATCTTTCTGGTCAGTCAATATCAAGGAAGGGATTTAAAAACAGAAGCTGGTGCTGGGGGTTGTCTCTTGCTGACTTGTGATTTTTCAAAAACCTGAATCCTTATTGAAATAGGAAGGACTTAAGGCATAAACAAAATGTTTTGGTGAATACTTTAGCAGAGAAGTTCCCAACCCCCAGGCTGCGGACCAGTACTGGTCTGCGGCCTGTCGGGAACTGGGCCACAAAGCGGGAGGTGAGCGGTGAGGGAGCATTACTGCCTGAGCTCCACCTCCTATCAGATGGGTGGCAGCATTAAACTCCCATTGGAGTGCTAACCCTATTGTGAACTACATATATAAGGGGTTTAGGTTGCGTGCTCCTTAAGGGAATATAACTAATGCCTGATGATCTGAGATGGAACAGTTTCATCCCGAAACCGTCCCTGCCACCCTGCCACCCCCTGTTTGTGAAAAGATTGTCTTCCATGAAACCAGTCCCTGGTGCCGAAAAGGTTGGAGATCGCTTCTTTAGCAAGAACAAAACTGTTTTGTTTCCCACTTTAAGTAAAAGTAGAAGTAGAGAAAACATCGGCAGTAGTTTATCATACTCACGGACTGATTCTTGCAGCACATGTTCAAATAGGTTTGTAGATCACGTAAGATCTTACAGAAAAATTTGTGCTCTACTGGCTGGATAGATGCAAGAGATATAGCAAGTCCGAAGAATAAAAATGCTCTGGGTTTCATGTACGCCTTCCACTGCTCCATAGAATTTCTTATATCCCAACAGTATATTGTAGGAGGAACAGAGTAATCTCCATGTGCCCAAAGAAGCAAGTCAAAGGTGTGTGCAAAGGAAGATTGCTGCTAGACCTGACTGGGCCATGTATATGAGATTGGTAACTTATGTAGACCAATGACTGAGACCTGAACAGGACTATGAATGTCTCAACTGATTATTGGTGTGGTGAAGAGACATAAAGGTCCGATGCCTATGGCTTTGCACATATGTCTCATTGTCCAATAAGCTCAAAGGTGAGCAATCACACTGCATTCTTACCAGTAGGAAAAAGGCATACCTTTTCTGTTCACTTCCACACAGAGCATATTCATAAGTTCCATTGGCCAAGACAGCCACAAAGTCACAGCTGGCTGAGAAAGAGGCTACAGAATACAGTGGTTAGCTGGGTGACAATGTGTCAGCTCATTACAAATTAGAGTTCTTGTTAAGTTCTCTTTCTATATAGCTCTCTCCTCTCCAGTATTTTTTCCTTGAAACTCTGCTGGAGCAAATGAAGGGCTCACTTTCATCCTTTCCCATCCTGAAGAATCAGGTTCCTTCCTTCCTTGTTTCATATCCAGTGTTTGAAAAACCTTTAATCTCTCTCTCCTTCCCCTCCCTCCCTTCCCTCCCTGTCTCCCTTCCTTCCCTCGCTGTCTCCCTCCCTTCCCTCCCTGTCTCCCTCCCTTCCTTCCCTGTCTCCCTTCCTTCCCTCCCCTCCTTCCCATCCCTCCCCTCTGCCCCTGCCCTCCCTTCTCTCCCTGCTCTCTCCCTCCTCGCTCCTCCCCCTTCCTCTCCCTCCCTCCCTGCCCTCCTTCCTCTCCCTCCCCTCCCCTTCCCTCCCCTTTCTTGTTTCCTTCCTTCCTTTCTGTTTCAGGTAGGAAGGGTTAATCAGGTCTCTGTTGTTTTGCCTGAGAGTAGATCACATTTTGCGCTTTATTTATTATTATACTAATATCTCTCATTGGCCCATGCTTTACACACTATTTTGGTACTTTCCACAATTTGCCAGATTGTAACAAAGTATTTTAGTATTATTCACAATTTGCCAGAATGTAAGTGCAGTTGGTACGTATGTGTTACTTCCTGCAAAATATAAAAGTGCTTATGTATAGTCCCATCTCTGAGTGTGCCTCCCTGCCTGAGGAATTTCAGCCTAGGGAAGATGGGGATTTGATGAAGAAGAGAATGTGCATGGTATGCAAGTGTGTGAACCCAGGGAAACCTTAAGCAGTATCCCAAGCAAGACTGTTGGAGAAATAACCAAAGGCCAAGGTGCATAATGAGTAGATTATATTGAAAAGCACTTCTGTGGAGTTTTGTCTGATCTAAATTCTCAAAAAATTGGTATAATGTTTCACAATTAATCTATTATAATAAAAATGGTACTAGATTTAGGGCATTGGCAGTCAGATTGCCTAGGTGGGTCTGAGTTGTGGCAGAAAATATTTTCAAGGTAAGTAATCAAGCTTCTGTAAGACTCAGTTTGCTCTTCTGTGTGAGGGAATAAACTACTTGGTCTTCCTAGGCCCATTTTTTATGTTTTATGAAAGGTTTTCTGAAGGTAGGTGAACCAAATTAGTTTCTACAGATGTTGGAGGGCTACTTTGTGTCTGAGCTTTCTTTCTCCCAAACTTTGCAATCCTGTTTTCATTGAATTTTCCATATGTAACTTCTTTTGTAACCTCCAGAGTATGTGCACTCATGAAAATTACAAGAATTACATTTTAATGAGTATTTAGTTTTTTACCCTTCTTGCCCTCCTACAACTCACATTTCTCCTTAATACCAAAAACAAAACAAAAACAAACAAAAAGAAGTGCCACATAATAGAATTAGTGCCTGAAATTGAAATATTAAAGATTTTAGGATACAAATTGAGTTGACTTATAATGATTGGATAGTTTTGTTGACACATTATTCTTTATACGATTTTTTTTTGGAGGGAGATGTTTTTGAATTTTCAATCTAAAGGGTGCACAACAGTTCTGTAGATATGAATTCTATTACTGCCATATTATTTCTAATACATTTTACAGAAGCAAAATGTCTTTGTACCACTAAACAACATCTACTTGCAAGTGAAGAGGGAACATAAACCTCATAAAACTGCAATAAAATATTTATTTGTTTTCAGCAATAGGATTAATTTTATCATTGTAGATTTATGATCCTGGAAATTTGTTGCTAGATATTTAATATATCAAAATAGCAGAACAAGGAGCTTATATGAAGAAATGTGTTGTGAAACTTATGATTTACCAAAGAGAACAGATTTCTTTTCTTTTTCCATAGGACTTAATAAAACAGCAGCAAAATTGAATTAGCTTGGCATAAAGTTTAATTGCCTGAAAAAAATTGAAACTGCTCTGGCATTGCTATTTATGTACAACATATATTGGACTTGTGGATCATCACTCCCCTAGAACCCCAGACTGTCTAGGGAAGCTAATGATGGCAACAGAGTTGTAGTGTTAGTGTCTGGGAATCTTCCTTTTGATTGCTGCTTCCTACCATAAAGGAGGAAAGTTCACTGTAATGACCTTTCCAAAAGGGAAAACAGGCTTTATAGCTTGCTGCTTCCCCTAATGCAATTCCTTTGTTGAAAGCCTGTCTCTCCAGGAATTCCACAGCTCTTCAGTACTATAGCACCTGAGATAGTGTGCCTTAGTGACATTCAGTTTATGCATCTGGGAGCATTTTTTTTTTTTTTTTATGATGGAAATAGCCGGATAGAAGAAAGTCATAAGGGAACATAGTAAATCTACAACCTTCAAATATTCTGTTTTGAATTGTGGCTATTGCTATGAATTACTCTCTTTCTGCTCACTTTCTTTTTCTTATCTTTTGAGCTCCAATAAGAAGAAGGTACACACTTAGGGAAAAAACACAGTCTCTTGAGATTGTAATGTGGGAGCTAGACATCTTCATGTTCAGAAAGGTTAGGGGAATATGGACTGGCAGAGACAGAACAACTTCAGTCCCCATAATTCAGCTAGAACAAAATTTGAAAATACAGTCACTAAATCGATGATGTGTCCACAGAGTTTACAACCAGCAGCCACCTTCGTTCTTATCATAAATCTTGTAACAGCTAACATTCTTAGGGATTGCTGTGTGCATTTTCAATCAGAAGAACAGTCCCCAGAGAGTGGCTGAGTCTGGATCATTGTCATAGACAGTAATTGAGTAAGTGAAAAGATGTACCATGAAGGGGAAGAGGCCAACAGTTTTTTGGTTTGATTTGAATGAGAAAAAAAAATTTATTTTTTCTCATCCTTGCTAGTGCCTCCTGGGGTCTTGATAATTTATGTTTTTGAAGTATGTCATCAAGAAAATCACTTGCTTTTCTTCACCATCTGATTTGCTCTTGTCCTATTGTATGCTCTTAGTAGTAGGACATATGTAAATTAATGGATACTATGGAGGCCAGCATTTTCAAGCTTCTAGAGCAAGTCATATTCACTGCTCTTGTTTATTAATTATCTATCCAGAGAAGACGCTAAGGATAATGCAAAGGATAAGACTGACAACTGGCATTAGGCTTCTGCCTGTAAATCTTGCTGAGACTGATTAATCAAAATCCAATGATAAGAATTTTATGTAAAATTTCCACTTAGGAGTTTAAAATAAGCACATAAACCATTATGAGTTTATTACAGAATAATATACTATTGATTAACTTCAAGGCAATATGGTTACATGAGTGCTAGTTTTAACTCACTCTTAGATCCTTATTAAAATGGACAAATTAAATAATCACTTAAAGAAAAGATTATAAAACTACACCATGTAAAAACAAAATCACATTATACACCATTGAAATATTCACAAAGGTTAAGACCAAAGGATAGGCAAAGATATCCAACATTCATTTAAATAAAAAGAAAGTATGGGTGGCAACATTAATGACAGGCAAAATAGATGCAATGTTAAACAAATTAAATTCACCAACAATACTATATTTATTATTGACAAAGGGCTTGATATTCAAAGAAAATATAAAAGCCCATATTCCTTACATGAAATACCAATATCAAAATACATAAAACAATTAAAGTATGTAGTTGATAGAATCCAGAAGTTGAAAAAACCACACCAATGGAAGATGAATACATTTTTTATAGTCTGGAGAGATTAGGAACATACAAATACATTCATAAATAAACCAGTATCCTGTAGAGATTTGGCATTTGTTTCCCAACACTCATAGAACTCTTGGAACAATGGGAGCTCCAATACCTTGAAAAACACCACCATTGTAGAGAATATATTCTCTCACCATAATGCAATATAAGAGGAAAATAATAACAAAATGCATAACTCTCTGTAACTTAACCATACCCAAGGTTTTGCAGAATCATGCTATGACTTTCCTTTCTTTTCTTTTCTTTTCTTTTTTTTCTTTTTTTTTTTTTTTGAGACGGAGTCTCGCTCTGTCCTCCAGGCTGGAGTACAGTGGCGCTATCTCAGCTCACTGCAAGCCTCGCCTCCCAGGTTCATGCCATTCTCCTGCCTCAGCCTCTCAAGTAGCTGAGACTACAAGCGCCCGCCACCAAGCCCGGCTAATTTTTTGTATTTTTAGTAGAGACGGGGTTTCACCGTGTTAGCCAGGATGGTCTCAATCTCCTGACCTCGTGATCCACCCACCTCAGCCTCCCAAAGTGCTGGGATTACAGGCGTGAGACACCGTGCCTGGCCTTTCCTTTCTATTTTTGTACAAATATTTTCTTTCATAGTCTTTCAACTTCTTATTCTAAAGCCGTTCTCTGTGGTTATCACACTGCACACCAAATCATTCTTTACTTTTCTAATTGTAGTTATTAATCCTTATACTGTGATTCTTTCTGGCCATGATGCATCCAAATAGTAATAGCTGTGGCAGCACAGGACAATGGATCATACTCCTGAGCCTGTCACTCCTGCACTGAATGACATATGTCATTGCCAGTACCAAAATGCCACTTAATTGTGTTCCTTTAATTATTTTTATTTATGTCTCTAATTCCAAAGTCTTTATTTTCGAACATTTACAAGTGCACCTAACAACTTCCCTAATTTTTAGACCAAGAGGAACATAAATGTAAATGACTTAATATGTAGAAAAATGTCAGTAGTAAGAACACTGAATGTCAAAATTTATGAGACTTCCAAAGTTGGACTCAGAGGAAAGCAAATGTCTCTATATACTATAAATGTTTTATTAAAAAAAGGTAAAAATTAAAATTTCAAATTGCATTCAAGAATTTGTTTTAAAAGTACCTAGAATAAAGCAGGAGCTGGCAAACTATACTCCAGGGGCCAAATTCAGCCCACTATCTATTTTGGTAAATAGGATGTTATTGAAACACAGCCAAACCTATTCTTTTATAAACGTCTATGGCTCAGGGCAGTGCTATGATTAAATTTGTTCTCTCCAAAATTCAGGTGTTAACAGTGATAACAGTGATAGTATTAAGAGGTAGGGCCTGCCAGGAGTGGGGTTCACACCTGTAATCCCAGTACTTTGGGAGGCTGAGGCGGGCAGATCACAAGGACAGCAGTTCAAGACCAGCCCGGCCAACGTGGTGAAACCCTGTCTCTACTAAAAATACAAAAATTAGTGGGGCATGGTGGCACACACCTGAAATCCCAGGTACTTGGGAGGCTAAGGTAGGAAAATAGCTTGAACCCAGGAGGTGGAGGTTGCAGTGAGTGAAGATCCCACCGCTGCACTCTAGCCTGGGATAGAGGGAGATTCCATCTCAAAAAAGAAAAAAAAAAAAGAAGAAAAAAGAAAAAACAGAGGTGGGGCCTTTAAGAGGCGATGAGGCCATGGGTACTCCTCTCTCATGAATCGGATTAAAGCCTTTATGAAGAAGGCTTTATGCAGCATTCACTAATTTTGCTAACTTACCCCTCTGCCTTCTGCCATGTGCAAGCACAGCAAGAAGGCCCTCACCAGACCAAATGCTGGTGCCTTGATCTTGGACTTCTCAGCCTTCAAAACTATGATAAATATATTTCTGGTTTTTATAAATTACGCAGTCTCAGTTGTTTTGTTATAGCAGCACAGAGTAAGAAGGACAGAGTAGTTGTGACAAAGGCCACTTGGCTCACAAAGCCATACAGCCTTTCACTATATACAGCCCTTTACAGAAAAGGTTTGACGACCCTTAATCTAAGGTATGCAGAGGAAAGGTTGGTTAAAAACAAAGCTATAAACTAATCATTTGGAAAACAGAAAAGAAAATTGATGACAGGTATATCAATTTTTCTTGTAGCACACAGAAAACTGTGCAATGTTGTAACTTTTATTTTGACGGCGTTATACTAAAATATTGAGTAAAGCACATAATGAAAACATAGATAAATTTCTCACATACAAATGA
Organism: Rhinopithecus roxellana; assembly: GCF_007565055.1. Classification (NCBI taxonomy): domain Eukaryota; kingdom Metazoa; phylum Chordata; class Mammalia; order Primates; family Cercopithecidae; genus Rhinopithecus; species Rhinopithecus roxellana. The sequence goes on from NC_044564.1 coordinate 29,108,402, forward strand.
AAAATTGTAAATACATATTAGCAAACCTAATTCAGCAGTATATTTAACTATTAATAACCTGCAACCAAGGTAAGATTTAGTCTAGGGATACATGCATTATTTACTATAAGCAAATATGTTAATATACCTAGTCACATCTAGTAGGTCAAAGCAAAATAAAACACTATATATTAATCTCAATAAATACAGAAAATCAGTTGGACCTTTTTATGAGAGGAAAAAGTATTATCCTTGGAAGGGGAAGGTATGTTTTTGGGATAAATCAACACCCGAGTTAGTGTCAAAGTTGAAAACATCAGAGATATCCCCATGAAAGACATAAAATAATATAAGAATATATGGTATTTTTATGAATATTTAAGTGGAAAAAAACTTCTAAAAGTTCTAGCCGGTGGAATAGGACATGATATTTCTTTCAAAAGAAAAAGGTATAAAATTATTGTCAGAATATTTCTGAAAGCAAACAAAATCAGAAAATTGATGATGAATTACTATCACTTCATTTTTTTCTTTTTTTTAAGATGGAGTCTTGCTCTATCGCCCAGGCTGGAGTGCAATGGCATGATCAGCTCACTGCAACCTCTGTCTCCCGGGCTCAAGCAATTCACCTGCCTCAGCCTCCCAAGCAGCTGGGATTACAGGTGTCCGCAACCACACCCAGCTAAAATTTTTTGTTTCTTTTTAGTAGAGATGGGGTTTCACCATGTTGGGCAGGCTGGTCTCGAACTCCTGACCTTGTGATCCACCCACCTTGGCCTCCCAAAGTGTTGGGAATACAGGCGTGAGCCACTGGGCCCAGCTCACTTCATCTTTTTTAACTTTTTAGTTCAGGGGTACATGTGCAGGTTTGTTATAGAGGTAAACTTGTGTCATGTGGTTTGTTGGACAGATTATTTTGGCACCCAGGTATTAAGCCTAGTGCCTATTAGTTATTTTTCCTGAACATCTCTCTCCTTCCACCCTTCACATTCAAGTAGACTCCAGTGTGTTGTTCCTATCTATGTGTCCATGTGTTCTCATCTTTTAGCTCCCACTTATAAGTGAAAATATGCAATATTTGGTTTTCTGTTCCTGCATTAGTTTGCTACGGATAATAGCGTCCAGCTCCATCCATATTCCTACATCAAAAGACATGATCTAGTTCTTTTTTATGGCTCCATAGTATTCCATGTTGTATGTGTACCACATTTTCTTTATCCAATCTGTCCAATCTGTCATTGATGGGCATTTAGGTTCATTCCATGTCTTTTCTATTATGAATAGTGCTGCAATGAACATTTGTGTGCATATGTCGTTATGGTAGAATGATTTATATTCCTTTGGGTATGTACCCAGTGCAGTAATAGGGTTGCTGGGCCAAATAGAATTTCTGCCTCTAGGTTTTTGAGGTATCGCCAAATTGTTTTCCACAATGGTTGAACTAATTTATACTCCCACCAATGGTATATATGTGTTCCTTTCTCTTCACAACCTTGCCAGCATCTGTTACTTTACTGAGATTTAATACTAGCCATGCTGACTGGTGTGAGATGGCATCTCATTGTGGTTTTGATTTGCATTTCTCTAATTATCAATTATGGTGAGCTGTTTTGCATATGATTGTTGGCCACATGCATGTCTTCTTCTGAAAAAACTATCACTTAATCTTTAGACCCCACTCAAGTTTCTCCAATTGGCAAAAGAATGCCATTAAAAGTTGCACATTGCATTTACATATCATGTCTCTCCATTTTCCTTCCGTCTAGAATAGTACCTCATTGTTTTCTTGTATTTCATACCTTGACACTTGAAAATTGTAGACTAGTTATTTTGTGGAGTATCTGCTAATTTGGATGTCTCTGATGTTTTCTCATATAAGATTCAGATTATGCATCTTTGGCCAGAATATTACAGAAACAATGTTGTGTTCTTATTCTATCAAATGCGTCTTTTTTCTTTGTCCCATTACTAATAATATTTACCTTTGATCAGCTGATTAAAGTGGTTTTGGCCAGGCTATCTGGCTTTAAAGTAACTACTTTTCTCTTTGTAATTAAGTATTATATGGAGAGTCATTTTTGGAATCATAAAAAATCCTATCCCTTATTAAACATTCTATCTATTTATATAAGTACAGAGTCATGTTCTCCAATTTATTCAGTGGTTATAATGTGTTTCTATATTTTAAGGCTCACATTGTCCCACATTTGGACTGTAGAAGCCCCTTCAATCTGGATCCTGTGTGCTTTGATGTGTTCTTATCATTCTTTGTGTACCTCTTTACTTTCCAACACAATATGGGTTTATCTTGCACTTGACTTGCCTAGGCCATGGAATCAACCTTTTCTCTAAGGTATTCTGGCTCCTTTTAGTAGAATCAAGGCCTGGCTGCTAGGTCTGCTCATTACTGTTGCATTACTGTTGTTCTTGGTCTCTTTCTCTCAGTGGAAAAAGCTATAGAGATTTTTATGTGAACAATCACACACATCATCTACATCTCTGTCTGCCTATCTATCTATCTGAAAACTATGAGTTCATACTGACGCCTCAAGCCAATCCATTACTGCAGAATTCATACTAGCTCCTCCCTTTTTACATTTGTAACTCTCTTTTCCAATAATGCCATAACTGACCCCCATTATCCTTAATTTACTGATGTGATTAATCCCCCTTTATGTAACCAATCTCCCACTGCTGTTATCATCTCTTTCTCTGCATATCCTTCTTCACCCATTAGGGTTCTAACACTCTGGCCCTGGCTTCCACCCTCTCACCTCACCTGTGCGCTGACACCGGCATGAGGATATTCCACCATGAGAAAGTCTTTACCGGACCTGGGCTCCAACACTCCATGACAGGCAGCTTACCTACACAGTTGCTTGCCTTACCCTGCTGGCTTCTGCCAGCCCACACCAGGCTGTCTTTTGGCAGAGATGGGCTCCTTGTCCTGCTCAGGCTTTGCCACTCTACACTGGAAAGCCCATCTACACATATATCCTCCTTGAGCCACTGGAGTTTCTGTCCCATTCCGTGACTCCATACACAATAGCTGCCTACCTTTCTTGACCCTATTAAGGTCTTTAGAACTGAATTGTTCAGGAAGGCAAGAGGTAGAGAAAGAGGAAAATGACACCATGTTTATTGAAAAAAAGAGAGAAATAAATGAAAATGGAACCATCAAATTTTCACATATATATAGAAACATATTTCAATGATTTTAAGGGCTCAAGGTTAAAGAAAAGTCACAATGCAATTTTTTTTTTTTTTCACCGTGTCGCACAGGCTGGAGTGCAGTGGCGTGATCTCAGCTCACTGCAACCTCTGCCCCCCAAGTTCAAGCAATTCTCCTGCCTCAGCCTCCTGACTAGCTGGGATTACAGGCACCCGCCACTGTGCCCAGCTAATTTTTGTGTTTTTAGTGGAAACACGGTTACACCATGTTGGCTGGGCTGGTCTCGATCTCCTGACCTCAAGTGATCACACCCACCTTGGCCTCCCAACATGTTGGGATTACAGGCATGAGCCACCATGCCTGGCCACAAACATTTTTGTAAAAAATGAACATTTTTCTTACATTTGGGTGTCAAAGGTATAAAACCAGAGTGCACACATTCAAATCCATGACAAGCAAAATAAAAAGGAAAGAGTATACAGTAAATAAAGTGTTCCAACTTATATTACATAAAATTTTTATTATTACATGAAGCACTCTTACAAATAAATAAAAAATACCCCAATGGTAAAGTACCTATGGCAATGAATAAACCTTTACATAAATTAAGAAATACAAACTAGCAATTGTGATGAAAGAAATGTTCAACCTTTCTAGCAATAAAATTTAAAAATAGTAGTAATAAAATAGTAATAACATATTTTTTCTTCAAAATGATGTACTAGTTTGAACACTGAAAATGACTTGCAAATATAGTCTAATGTATTATTTGACAGCATGTAAATTGGAAAAAGATTTCTGAATAAAAATTTTACATCAAATTAAAAACATACATAGCCTTTGAACTAGTAAGTTTACTTCTGGAAATTAACCTTAGCAAATAATCAGATCTGAACTGTGATTTATGTTGGTATTTATTATAATATGTTTAATATCAGAGTGCAAAATGATAACTATATATTCAACCTAGAATTTTTTTTTTAAAAATAGACTTTGGTCTGCAATAAGGAATTGGTTAAATAAATCATGCAATGTAAATAAGGTGAATCCCATGTAGTAACATTAATAATTTTTGAAAATCATACAATTATTTTATTTCATGAAGAAAGGATGACACAAGAGAACATACAATCTTATGTTTGTATGTGCATATATGCATTTTATTTTCATGTGTGTATAGATGGATCTATATGTTGATATAAATATCTAGAAGAAAATGTACCAACGTATTTACTATTATTTGATTATAGTTTATTTCCATTTTCTTCTTTGCATCTTTACCACATTTTCTATCAAGCACATACATCACTATTGTATTAGTTTCCTTTGCTGTTGTGATAAATTACTATAAACTTAGTGACTTAGAACACACATTTTTTTCTCTTACAGTTCTGGAGATCTAAAACCAACATGTTGGCGGGGCTGATTTCTTCTGAAGGCTCTGAGGAAAGAATCTGTTTTCTTCCAGTTTGTTTAACTTTTAGTATCGGCCTGTATTCCTTGGCTGGTGGCTCCTTCTTCCATCTTCAAAGACTATCACTCCAATTTCTGCTTCTGTCATCAGCTCACCTTCTCCCCTGGATCTGACCCACCTATGCCCCTCAAATAAGGACTGTTATAATTATATCACCCTGGCTTATTCAACCCAGGAGATAATCTAGGCTGATCTCCCTATCTCAAGATTCTTAATCACCTGCTAAGTCCCTTTTGCCATATAAGTTAATATTCACAGGTCCAGGAATTCGGATGTGGATATATGTGGGAGCCACTATTCAGCTTACCTCAACTCTCACTTACTAGAATTAAAGTGTTTACTATTTTAGAAACATACGCTTCACAATGGCAATCCTTAAGGTAGAGTTGATTTTCTTAAAATGTTCTGGAACATAATATTTATTACTAGAGGATACAGGTATGGAAAAGGGAAAGCTATAATCTGAAGAGCTCAGTGTATGTTCTGGAGTTCACAGGGGGGATTTACAGGAATAAGGATATGTATAGGAATTCATGGTATGGATTGAGGTGAAGGATTTAGAAAATTTCAACCAGCAACCTCTGAAATATCTGCTATCTCTACGAAGAAAGCTATGGAGACCGTGACTAGCACCTCATTTACTCATTGATACCTAGAATGTTGATACCTACCAAACATGTGATCCTTTTAATTTAGAAACATATATTTGTTTCCAAGAGAACGATCCTTAAGGACAACTACTGACAATCTGTCATATGGAAGTATGTGCACTACATATATAAAGACAAGCTCTATTTTAAAATATCAAAATATATTGTTTTCTGGCAAAGATTTCTATATAGTGATATCCAGAGCAATGCGATATGTAGCCACAAATAACTGGAAATAATCTCATTGCACATCATTGGAATAATTAGCAAAATTTATGACATCATCATATACAGTAGACTGTTGTATAACCCTACAATCATAAAGTATGTTATTTATTATGTGAGAAAATTCTTATTGTAATATTAAAAAAGCAAACTAGCTAGATACAAGAAAACCCTCAAGTTTAGAAAAAGCTAAAGGGAGTAAAAATTATATGAAAATAGGTATAGTGGATGCTGCAGTTAGTGGTGTTGGGAGTAACTATTGTTTTTTTCAAAGTTTTCATTGGAATACTATGTTTTCATATTTAGAAGAAGGAAAACCAACAACAATGATAGAATCAGCTTCCCATCAATACTGATTTCAGTTATTGGGCTAAGAGGGTTTTTCTACCCAGGAAGCTTTAATGTCCCCATTCCAGGTGACTCTACAGGAGACAGAATTGTGCCAGCCTTATATTTTATGGGCACTAGGCAGAAGGGTGTGCCGTTAAATCTACTGAGTGGACAAAATGATCATTATCTGCTAGGTGACCTGGAAAGCAGGAAGATAGAGCAACTCTGGATATATTCTGTTATCCAAACTTCAAAACAAATCCATCCTCATATGCCCATTGAAAAATATGACCCTGAAAAGAGGGTTATAACTAAACAGGGAGAAATAAATATGCAGTATATGTAAACAAATAACAACAAAAAAGTGAAAGGCCTATATGTCAAAGGTTCATTACTCTAAAGAGATACAATACAATATGTTCCCCTCATCTGTGCTATGAAATTGATGAGGTCATTATTGCTTGCCACAAAGAAACCATACAAGCAAAACAGTCTTACTATTTCTCTTCCAGCTTTAATGTAATATGGTTTTTCATAAAGTTTTCATTAAAGTTGATAGAATAATTCATTATGCATTATCTGATTTTATTCCTCTTTGTATTTGATCAAAACAATATGTAGCGCTTGAAAATTCACAATGAAAATTGTGAAACCTCAAGATATGTTGCTCATTTACAATTAAATAAATTAGCTTTTTAATCCTTTAATCTACCCTAGAAGCTAAATAATTGAATAGAACAAGGATTGTTCTATCTGATTCAAAACATTTGAGGGTCAGAGTCTCAGAAGAGAGATTTTTCACAACATGTTTATTTGCTCTAATTCACATAATTGGTACATTAAAATGAACAAATTAGAAACAAGCAACCAGAGGGTACTGGATTAGCAAGAGTCTTAAAAGCTTTGCAGCTTCTTCATATAATTATTGAGGCATGTTTAATTAGGATAACACATATTAGTAACAATTAAACATATTCAAGGTCAGGAAATGAACCTTTTTACAAGTTAAAGTTAGCATTTTAGTTTTATAATACTCTCAGATCAACAGGAATGTTTTATTTCAATGTTATATTCTGATACCATTATCACATTAAAAATCACTCTTTTTGATATCACTATCATACACTAATTTACAGGCAGCAAATCGAGATTTTAGGTTGTCTAAGATACCTATATAAGGCTCTCATAAAAGTGAAAGTTCAGTACTCAAAAGAATGAAGATGCACATACAATTTCAAGTGACTGTGCTTTGCTAGCTGGACTCTTTCTGAACGGAGTGAAAAATAGAATGAAGAGACTTAAATAGTTGCTCCATTTCCTAATCCCACATCTTGTACCTCAATTGAAAGGGGTTAAGAGCCCATTAAATTCTCTTCTTGGTCCATAAGCTTCTTTTCAGTACCTTTCCCAGGTTGCGGAGAAAATTTTCTGAAGGTTAGCCATTAAAGATTACTGTACTCCTGAAAATCCTTGACTTATGTCTTGAAACATGGGGTCATTTTAATTATCTATGGATGAAAGACAGTGGTTTGACTTCAGCTGACTTTAGGTGTCTCTTATGATGTATAACATCTTAAGGTTCTAAAATACCGACTCTCTCATTACAATGTAAGAAATTGCTGCATTTTCTCAGCTTTTAGTTTTTATTTCTTTCTTGTGAAGCTGATTACTATTAATGCATCAACCCCAATTTCTTTGAAAGATGGAATGAAAATTAAAAATACCCCAAAACTACAAATCTGTAAAATAGGAGGTATAGATATTATCTTTACAGTTTCCATAATGAAAGTACCCTTTCTTTGGTGAAATCTGTCAAAATTACGATCAATAATTTTTACAAGGACCAGGTGATAAAGGAGGTGACGGTAATATTAAAGTGCTTTGTAATCACTTATGTGTATGAAATTTTTCAGATTGAATAGTGATATCATTTATTTTTTCAAAATATTCTTAAGGTAGTTTTCAGAAGGAAGCGAGATAGCAGCCCTGTTGATTATACTTTTCTATTAATTATATAGTATCATTTAATTTACATGAAATATGTTTATTACAGATTTGCCCTATGTTAATTGTGACATAGCATATTATATATATGAGCTATGTTGATTGTAGCATTACCCCATGTTCACTGTGATTCACATTAGGTCTTTCCTACAGAAGTTCAAAGTCAGGAATCAAAGCAGGATGAATTATGCAGGGACACATAGACAAAAGGAGACTGATGGCTCTTCTCACATCTGAGGCTGCTGTCTGTCACTGTATGAATTTACCAAAGCCCAGAGTCTTTCCCTCAGTTCTGGGACTTGGAAACATAAAACTTTTAGGATGCTGAATACAATTTCTCTTCTCAGGAGGAAACTTACAATAAACTAGCAAGCACAAATAATGTCTAAAAAGCAGAATGTTGTTATGGATGTAATGGCAAATAAACAAGGCAGAAATTACTATACTCTGTATCTTTTAAAACTGTACTGACTCTTTCTGTAGGCTAGGCTAACTTGGGTATCAAAAGTATTTGTGAACTTTTCTGTATACATGTTGAATCTTAATAAAATTTATAAAAACAAAGGGAAAAGGTGAGTATGGAATCAGAAAAGAGTACTCCTGATGTCTAATGAGAACAGACTAATTACACTGTAGCCCCATTCATTCATGCATTCATTCATTCATTCAACAAACACTTTTGGGTGTGTGACTGTTAGCTGGGTGCCAGGTTCTATGCTAGTCTCTGGAGTAACCTATAGTGAGCCAGAGAGACATCTTCTCTCAGGAAAACAAAACAAAAGTAAAATCAACAACAAAAGTACAAAAGAAAATGCACATTTTGGAAACAAAAAATCCGAGATACGAAAGTTAGAAAAACAACTGGATGATAAGATGAAACATAGTATGGATTTGGGCACCTGTTTATGAGTTCAGGAAAATGTTCAATAAGGAGATAGCATCCAGCTGAGGCAGGAAGGATCCAAAGCAGCCAGCCATGTAAAGCCGAAGGTAGAATCATCACAGACCTGGAGGAAGTGTTAACGTGGGTGAAGTTTGCACTGGATAAGCAGGAGCATGGGCTGCGATTCAGAGTGAATTTCACTTTTTTAAAAATTTATTTTTATTTATTTTTAACAAATCTTATGAACCTGTTTCCTACTCTCAATCACAGAAAGGAGCCCATCTCAAAGGGTCCACTTGTTTCCAACATCATCTCAAGGTCCCTCGCAATGTGGGCTCAGGAAAATCCGTAATGTTGACTTTTGTTCAAGCAGTCTCCTTGCACTGCCACCACCACCCTTGGTGCTGTGAAATCACCCCAATGGGGTGGGCTATCTCTCACCAGCCACAGCCGCTATAACCTCAGATCCTGGCCTCTAGGGAAGGGATGCTCTGATCCCCTGCCTTGCTTGACTCTAAGCAAGGGGAGAGGCATTTTTTTTGTTGTTGTTGTTCCTCTCAATGAAGCTGACACCAAACTAGAAAATTTTAATGTGGCTTTACTGAAGACCAGGGACAATGGAAGAGATTTCAAACTATCACATGATATCATATCACCCTGGGGTCTCTTACCCGGTCAGTTAATGGCCTGGCTCTCTGCTTATTACCATTTGTCCTGTGACAGGTACCCCTCACTACCAGATCTGCCGTAGAACCTCCAAAGTCTAGAAGTTCAAGCCAAATTTCCTCTTAGTTCTACCGAGAGCAAACAAGTGGTGTCCCCACCTTAGCCTAAGACCTAATTCCTCAAGTCTCAATTCCCTATCCTAGGGTCAATCTCTCATCAGGATGGTTAATAGTAGAAATATCCATTTCACAGACATGTGGTCTACTCTGATAGCGTTTATTAAAACACATAATCACAGAATAGTCTTACACTTAAAAAAATTAATATTGATACATAATAGCTATATGTAGTTTCATGGTACATGTGATAATGTGATACATTTATATAATCAAATCAGGGTAGTTGAGATATCCATCATCTAATTATTTATCTCTTCTTTGCACTAGGAATATTCAAATTATTCTCTTCTGGCAATTTTTGAACTTACACTTTTGATTCAGTTCTCAAAATCTATGTTTTTCAGTATTGTCAATACCCACATTTTATACTATGATATAAAATGTAATATGATATAATATGATGACTGAAATAGTTTAGCCAAAGGCAGAAAACAATTTGAATCCACAGTCTAACTTAACTCTCACCTGGCCAGTGCTTAAATGTGTACTACCAAATTCTGCCTCTGGTACTCTACTTTAGCTACATTTTTATTGATGGCTAACTCTATTTTTGAGTCACACTGTATTTCTTTATATATGGTAATAAAATAATTTAAATAATCAGATTATAGTCAAAATGTATAACCCTGAGAGTTCTTCTGTCTCATTCAGATGACTTTGTCTTTCTATGCTGAATTTTTTAAAAAAAGTGTTGATCTCATCATTTCACTCTTAAAAGTGAGCTTAATTCCTTTCCTTTTCAAGTTCTTACAAGATAGCCATTTGCCTCTGCCATGTGCTAACACCATTTTTCCTTTACAGACCAAGGTCAATATCCTACAGAAAGTTTGCTGATTGAACAGTGATGTAAATCCACTGGCATATAAGAGAAAGAGACTCAGGAATCAAGAGCATTGGGCAACAAACTAGCTCCAATTCCTTTTCATCTCAGTTTTGTTTTTTAATTTTTAAAATAAGGGCATTGGTCCAAATGGTTTTACTTAACCATACACCCTGCTCTACAAGTCTAAAAAAAAACTGTAGGACAATATTTTGAGTCTCCAAGTATCCAGTGATAATAATTTGGGAAAAATTTAAATGGCAGAACAATTATGGTGTTCATCAAGTTTCAATTTAGTAGCCTTAGGTTTTGTGGTTCGGTGTTACCAAAAAGATCAAATTATGCTTATTTTCTTCATTACACATGATGTCATCTATAGAAAATCTATGAAATTGCTAAAACCCAGGGAGCAGGAATTCACATAGTACACAATTAAAACAATGTCTTTTTCTTGGAATTTTTGGTGATCATTCATAAGGGCAAAGGACAGTAACCACAGCAGTTGCTCTTTTCAGTCATGATTTGTAACTTTAATTCCAGAATTGTAGCTGCATGTGTTTGGAAGGGACTTCGGGAATTTGGATGGATGGTTGGCCAGAGATGATCTTTTGTTTCTCTGTAGTTAGGATGACTCTCTAGTGATTTATGTTTTTTTTCTGGTAGTTGCCTGAGATAACTTATTTCAGTTGGAACAACATTTGCTATTTTTTCTTCTAAACCAGAGGTCAAGGTCTTATTCCTATAAAACTTCACAAATTATTTCAATTTATTCTAAAACCTGGCCTTATCAACCTCTATTACTTGGAAAACTTCAAGATAATTACAGTTTAAACTTGGAGTTGTAGCTCTCTGAAAATGATTCATGTGTTATTTTACTGGAATTGAAGCTCCTAGAAACCCCAAAGTGTTGGTAATTGAATATCATGTGGTTCTAGATATTAAGAGCTGCTGTTTCATGCTGTATCAGCTGTGAGATCTTGAACAAACTGTGAGACTCTAAGCTTTAGCTTCGTCATCTGTTAAGTCAGGAAGTTAGCACTGATATGAATTGTATTATTATAAAAATTAGATGAGATATGTGTATGTGCAGTGACTGTGGTATTTACTAACACAAACAACAACTTGAGCTCTGTCCTTTAGTATAGTCTTAATAAGTCCATATTTGATTGGACTGACACCTCTGTGGGTTGAAGAAGTCCTCAGATAACAAATAACCAAGTCTCGGCTGGTCAACTGTTATTTCTTTCATAATTCCGGTATGGGATGAGGGGAAAGAAATTCAGAATGAAGCAGGACAAAAGCTACAATAAAATTGTCCTCCAGAACCTTTCCACATGTGATCAGGTTTGTCCCACGTCCAGGGAAATGTGGATGAAGAGTCTCGCAACTTTGGTCTAACTATAATGTTAGTATGTTATTTCCAACTAGCAGTCATCGGAGGAACTATTTTAATTTATGTTCCTGCTGTCATTTTTACATTTCTCTTCTATTTAATATCTCCTTTTGATGAATAGTCAACCTCTTTCTTTTCTATCTTGTTTTTTTTTTTTCCTCTGGAGCATAGTGAATAAAGTATGATTTAAGCATCAGAATAGCTTGATTCAAATATCAGTCCTGCCACTGGCCAGCAGTTATTTCACCTTTCTGCAGATCAAGTTATTAATTTGAAAAATGGGATATCAATAATATCCAACTCACTAGGTTTTTCTCTTATGTTTTGTTTTTATTTTTGAGTCAGGGTCTGGCTCTGTCGCCCAGACTGTAGTGCAGTGGCATGATCTCAGCTCACTGTGACCTCTGCCTCCCAGGCTCAAGCCATTGTCCCACCTCAGCCTTCAAAGTTGCTGGGACTACCAGAGCAAGCCACCACATCTGGCTAATTTTTGTATTTTTGGTAGAGACAGGTTTCACCTTGTTGCCCAGGCTGGTCTCGAACTCCTGGCCTCAGGTGATACATCTGCCTTTGCCCCCCAAAGTGCTGGGAATACATGCATGAGCCACCACACCCAGCCCTCACTGGGCTTTTCTGAGAATTAAAAACAAGATAATAAATGTGAGGTACTGGTATATTAAAAATAGTTACTGTCTTCACAAATTTTGTAATGCTCAAAATATGAACACTCAGTAATCATTTAGTGAATGGAGGCCAACCTCGTAATATTTTCTTTGTGCATCCCATTTTTCTTCTTCAAACTCCTTTTTCCTTTTCTTACGTCTTAAATTATCTCTCTCCCTATGTTATATTGAATCATTTATCTTTTTTCTTTGTTCCTTAAGAGTCATCTGCTTTGTAAAAAGTCTTCTCTATGAAGAATTTCCTAATTCCAAGATTTCTTCCTCCTTTTCCTCTCCAACGTTGTCACATTTTTCTACTTCTCCAATCTTTGACTTCCCTTTTAACAACTCCTTACCACCCTGTCTCTTATCTACTGCAACAGAAGAGGATGAATAAGAAATGCATTGCTTCAATATCAATGGGGATAATGTTCTGGTATTCTACAAAAGCTCAGAATGTTTCATCTAAAAAATAGATCTGCCAATATCTTGTTTATCTACCTTTTGTCAATATAAACTATTCAATCTATAGAGGTCTCAATTTTCCTATATGGGATATGAGGTGAGTTAATTACCTAATATCTAGAGGTCATTCCAATATTAGTATTTCCTAAGTATAAGGGCTAAGCCAAACACAATGGCTTTTTGAATAATTAACCTGGTTCATGAAAGTGTTACCAGCAAGATCTACATGCTGGAGATCAGACATGTGCATCCATATATATTGCAGTGCACTGACTTTTACGGTATTCACAGTAACAAAATATATTCATACTTACAGAATTAAGGTCACTGTGGTATTGTTTTAAAATTTTCTTTTTAGGCAAGGAATGTAGAGGAATGGTAATAAAATGTAATAGTATAATGCTTTCAGTAATGTAATCCTTTCCTTATCCTCTCCTTGTTGAAAGATGGGCCAGGTTTTGGCAGATGATGGCTAAGAGAAGCATTACAGGTGTCAGGGACAATGTGAGAAAAGGCAGAAGAAGGAAGAATCAAATCTGAGAATGGTGAGTGATTTTATAGTGTGAAAGCGGCATTTCACAATCTCTGTCCCGCAGAACACTGGTTTTAGGAGATAGTAATGTAGTTATGAGGCAAAAGCATTTGGGAACATCCATATGCCATATCTCCTTATTAGAGATTCAACTGACGTATTGCTGTACTATAGACTGAAAGGTTTTGGAGAAAAAAAAATTGATTTGACTTTGTTTAATTCAGTCTTACTCAAATTTACTTGACATCCAAGCCCTTTTCTCAGAACAAATCTTAAATCAGTTGATGGAACTACATTTTATGGAAGGCCAGTTTTAGAGCTACTGAGATAGATCTTAGGATATCTCTGTGCTGAGATATGCATGCAGTTATTTTTATTATAACTCTATTATTTCACGCCCTAACATTTGACATTTTGAAGGACTCAGTTCTTAGTCTTCTGTTTTTATTTGCTTCATTGACAGCCTTAAGGAGCTTAACAGCTATGGTGGCTTTACCTCTCCTGTGGTTTCTAGAGCTCCAAAACATACTCTGTGGCTCCTGGCACTTACTGTGTACTCCCTCTTTATTCCCTTCCTCTTGCTTCACATATCTTAGACATATGAGCTAATTCCTTTCCCAACGTTTAGCATCAAAACCAGCTACCTCCCTCATCCTCACTGTCTCAGTTACAAGATGCAATACTAAATACTTTTATATATGCACAAAAAGCTCAGTGATTGACACAAAACATATGCTCAATAAAACTGCATTTTCTTTCTCTCATTGTTCAATGGTATCCAAATGCTCCCAAAGTTCTTAAATTGAATGTACAGTCATCTAATTTGACCAGCTTAGCCAACCATCACAATTGGTCTTTTTATTGCCCACATTGCCACTTATTTCCAATAGGTACATCCCAGTCCACAATGAGCGCATTAGAACTGATTACTGCATTAATACCTTGGCTATTTCTTGACTAAAACTTTGTTCATGCAACTGTCAGCATAATTATCCTAATGGATTTTTTAAAGGTATAGATACAAAAAATAACTATTGCACTGGCCATAAATAAATTTTTACATGTGTATATATATCCATGTATTCAGTACCAGGTCAAGATATCATGAAACATTTTCAGGACCCTCAAGTGTTTTCTGGTACTTCTTACCATGCTATACTCTTTAGTGGTAACTGCTATAATGACCTCTATCATTATATATTTTATACATAGTAACACATGGTGTGTATTCTCTTGTGTCTGGCATATTGACATGTATCTGGTTTATTCGAGTTTGTTCTTTTATTGTGTCTCCTTTTTTACTTAGACATTTATATAGTGTCCAAGTATCACTGAACTCCTAATGTTATTCTGATCTATATCTTCAGGGGCTTTCCACAGTTTTCGGCCTGTCTTTCCACCCACACTATCTAATCAATCTAATTCTAATTCTATTTTATTTAACCAAGCTCAGCCAGCCTCACTCCCACTGTTCCTCAACACACACCACTCCTCTTTGCAGACAGGTTCACTTTCTATTCCATAAGCCCCCTGTGCTCATTCCTGATGCCGTGCCTTCTCCCTGCCTTACAGGTCCTTTTACCTCCTTCCTACATATCTGTTCAAGGCCCAACCCAAATCCTACCTCTTCTAAGAAGTTTTCTTAGAAGAAGCCAGTGATTTTGGGAATCCCTTCTTAATGAACTCCTATAGCAAGTATAATCTGTGCTCCCTGACCTGGTAATTAGTTTAGCGCTTAGTGTTTGTTTTCTTTATGTTTTATTATTGTTTATCCATGCACAGGATAATGACTTGAAGCAGGAACTATGCCATTTTCTTTCTCATTTCAGTGCAGGGATCTGTGATACTAAAATAGATTGAACTGTTTCTCTTGTTCCCCATTCATCCTCAGCATTTTAAAAACACAAAGCACAGTGAAATTTGTTGGTTAAGAACTTTTCTAGTACTTGGTTTTTGTTCTTAGGCCTAAGCTGCATTTCTACAGTGCTAATTTGACTGCTTTCTTATCGTCACATAACTCAGGAATTAGCTAAGTCAATATAAGTTTAGAAACATAGAAGATATCCTAAGAAAACCAAATGAATATCACACATTTAGGCATAGGAGCAAGGTGTTGTGTGAGTCATAGATTAACGGGGTTCACAATTATTTGAACTTTCAATTCCCCACTGTAAGAAATTTCAAAATATTAATATTTAAAATGTTGCTTAAAAAAGAAAGGAAGAGGGAGAAGATGGGAATTAGAATTAGATGGGAAAGGAGGAAAAACAAGGGTCATCAGCCCACAAATGAGATCAGGCTAGAGAAGAACTCATCTGGGATACCAAATAGAGAGGTATAATAGATAGAAGCTCAGAAAACTACACTAATAGGGGCAGTGTTAGTAGGAGACAAAGAGGCTTTGCAAAATGCTGTAAAACTTTCACACACACAAAAAAACTTGGCATGGTATTCATCATCTAGCTATTCCTGACATGCAGATTTTACTTAAAGTCCAGTCTTTGCCATCATGGGTTTTTTTTTTTTTTTTTTTTTTTGGAAAATTAGATTAGATCCATGAGGTGGCCAGTACCCTGGCTAGCTTATGCTGCTAGAGTAAGAGGAGGAAAAATAAAAAGAGCAAGAGACATCACTCATCAGTGATTCCTCCCATCACCAATATACTTAGGATCCCTCATAACATTGTACCCACTTCCCATTGGTAACAGAGAACTTCGTGTGTTACAATCAGGTAAAATGGTCCCTACAGAACTCAGGTTCATATAGTAAAATTTTAAAACTTTAAAGTTCTAAATTGTTTTCCGAGGGAAAATTGTGATGATAGTTCAATAATAAGATTAAGTGAGGGCTGAGAAATATTAGAAATGCTGGATAAAGTAAGAAACATCTGCTTAGAGGCATCAGAATGTTAAAAAAAAAAAAAAAAAAAAAAAAAAGCAATGCTATGTGGGCCAAACTTCTGGAGAGGAGGGAAACAGAAAGCTTGACATTTGGCACTGCTTTTCTCCTTGTGGCATTTGCTGATTCAAAACATACAGCCTAGGAGCTGAAAAGCCAAAGAGTTGAAAAGCCAGGGAGCAGAGAAGCCAACTGGCAAGTGCTCAAGCCAAAAGCATCAACTAAGAGGCCGACAAGCCCTTAGGTAATCTCATACGGCTAGGAGAACAAGTTAAGCTTAGAGTCCAATGAGGGATCTGAGGGCACAGGTGAACCCAGCCTTTCACATGGCAATTTCAAATGGCAACATCCTAAGAGGAAGGGCAAACCAAAAATAGACCAGCCTTTATAAAGGCTGAAGACCAATTTTAAATTAGCTCAAACTGAGAATGGGCTAAGGTTACCAGTCCCTGTAATAACTATCTGCCATAAGAAAAAGCAAATCTGCTTCAGAGAAAGATAAGGACAACCATGAGGTACAATTCTCTCTCTCTCTTTTAAATATGCCCAGTATTCAAAACATCACTTGATATACCAAGAAATAAGACTAAATGATCAAAAACTAAGAACAAAGACAATGGAAACAGACAGGATGAGATATTATAATTAGCAGTCACTGGTTTTTTAAAAAACTATGATTCAACAACAATGAAAATCAACTGATAGGAAATAAGAGGATATGAGAGATGCTCAAACTCAAATAATCAGGGAATTGCAAATTAAAATGACAGTGAGATACCACTTATCTATTAGAATGGCTAAAATCCAAAAACTGAAATACCAAAACTGATGAGAATACAGAGCAACAGGAATTTTCATTCAGTGCTCATAGTAATCCAAAATGGTACAACCACTTTGGAAGATACTTTGGGAGTTTTTTTTTTCTTCCCCCCACAAAGCTAAACATACTCTTATCATATGATCGAGAAATTTTACTTCTTGGTATGTACCCAAATGAGTTGAAAACTTACATTTACGTGCAAATCTGCATACGAATATTTATAGTGGCTTTCTTAATAATAGCCAAAACTTGAAAGCAACCTAGATGTTTTTGCAGAGATGAATGAAAAAATCACAAACTATGGCATACCCATACAATGGAGTATTATTCAGTGATAAAAGGCAATGAATTATCCATCTATGAAAAAATGTGAAGGAAACTTAAATGCATATTTCTAATTGAAACCATTGTGAAAAGGCTGTATGATTCCAACTATATGATATTCAGGAAAAGTTCCAATTAGGGGGGACAGTTAAACGATCAGTGGTTGACAGAGGTTTAGGGAGGGGGAAGGAGGGATAAATAGGTGGAGCACAGAGGATTTTTAGGGTAATGAAACTATTCAGTATAATATTGTAATGGTGGACGTGTCATGATACATTTGCAAAACCCAAAACAACATTTGCAAAAAACAAAATGAAGAGTGAACCCTAATGTATATATGAACTTGACTTAATAATAATGTATCATTAATTCATTAACTGTGAAAAAGGTACCACACTAATGTAAGACATTAATAATGGGGAAACTGGGTAGAGAGGTGAATGGGTATATAGGAACTCTCTATACTTTCTGCTTAATTATTTTGTGATCCTAAAACTGCAGGAAAAAAATTGTCTATTAATTTAAAATAAATAGGATTACACTTACATAAACTTGAACACAAATAGAAGCATAGCAGCAATATTTATAATAGCAAAAAGTGAAAACAACTCAAATGCCTAGCAACTGATGAATGGATATACAAAACATGGTGTATCTATACCATGAAACATTATTCCGCCATAAAAAGAAATGAAGTACTGACACATGCTACAACATGGATGAAAGTTGAAAACATGCTAAGTAAAAGAAGCCAGTCACAAAATCCCAATATTGTATGATTCCATTTGTACGAAATGTTCAGCATAGGCTAATCTGTGGAGGAAAAGCAGATGAAGACAAAGTAGATTAAGACACTAATCTTAAAAAAGTAGATTAAAGCCAGGCGCCGTGGCTCATGCCTGTAATCCCAGCACTTTGGGAGGCTGAGGCGGGCAGATCCCGAGGTCAGGAGATCGAGACCGTCCTGGCTAATACGGTAAAACCCCGTCTCTACTGAAAATACAAAAAAGTAGCAGGGTGTGTGACAGGCGCCTGTAGTCCCAGCTACTCGGGAGGCTGAGGCAGGAGAATGGCATGAACCCGGGAGGCGGAGCTTGCAGTGAGCCGAGATCACGCCAATGCACTCTAGCCTGGGGTACAGAGAGAGACTCCGTCTCAAAAAAAAAAAAAAAAAAAAAAGTAGATTAAGTAGATTAAGACAAAGTTGCCTAGAATTGGAGAAAATGGAAAATGAGTGATTGCTAATAGGTTTCTTTTTCTTTTGGGTGGGGACATAAGAATGCTTTAAAATGGATTGTGGTGATAGATGCATCATTTTGTAAAAATGCTAAAAACCATTGTACATTAAATATATGAAATATGAAAGTAAATTATATTTCAATGATGTTATTATTTTAAAACCATGATTAATGTATTCAAGAAAATAAAGGACAGCACGTACCATTTAAGCAAAAGTTAGTATTCATAAAAAGCAATCAAAGGAACATTTTAAAACTGAAAACAGCATTTTAAGTGTTCAACAGCTTGGTTTAACATTACATTAGACAAAAATATAAGAAAGGATTATTAAAGTCAGTAAAAATCCAGACTAAAATTTGGAGGAAAAGTAATATAAAATAAAAAAATAAGCACATAAGACATATGGAGAATATATAAAACACTGTGATTAACCAGGCCCACGTCATGGTTAGAGAGAGAACACCCACTCTAGCTGTACCACAAGGACTTCTGTAAAAGAAAAATGAGGTTCTGGTGCCAGAAGTAAAAGGAATTAATAACAAAGAGGCAAAAGCAATGATAAACTATAATTTAGATACACCAGTTATTACATAGGCTCGTTCGGTTTGTAATCTAATAGAAGTGATAAGAAATTATGTAACTCATATTAAAGGCTGCTAGATATTGCTGAGGAAAAGTGTCCTTAGGAGTAGTTTATGATACAAATGGACCATGTGTAGAAAATACTGTAGGAATGGAAAACTCCAGACACCTGGGACAAAGGGGGAACCATGGAATATTTGAAAGCATCATTGTTCAAGGTTATACATTGTTTAAACTCCAGACACTTCAGTTAGCCTGTCTAAATGATGACTTGCTCATTTTTCTGGATTTGAATGCAGAAGATTTTTAAGTTTTTGACCAACACCAAAGAAAAAAGTGGAAAAGTTGTTTCTTTTATTATGAAACTGGAGAAAAGGCAGGTCTTATAAGTAGCATGAAGGCTTACTAGTGTTTTCCCTGATGACAGAGCTAATTCAGAAGACTCTATGGCCATAGAACAATTTTGGAAGCAGAATAAGACTGGGGAGTCTTCACTCAGTGTTTGTGATGAAATTTTAATGACATATGATGAAGTTGGTATGACAGAGCTGGCAGAATTGGTTGAGTTGTTGAAAATGGTCCTCAAAGCTATAGAAATTGAACAGTGGACACAGAAAAAGAACAATGCAGTCTGGGTGCAGTGGCTCATGCCTGTAATACCAGCACTTTGGGAGACTGAGGCGGGTGCATCACTTGAGGTTAGGAGTCCAAGGCCAGCCTGGCCAGCATGGTGAAACCCTGTCTCTACCAAAAATACAAAAATTACCCAGGTGTGGAGGTGCCCACCTATAGTCCCAGCTACTTGGGAGGGTAAGGCAGGAGAATTGCTTGAACCCTGGATGTGGAGGTTGTATTGAGCTGAGATTGCGCAATGTACTCCATCATGGGTGACAGAGTGAGGCTCTGTCTTAAAAAATAAATAAATAAATAAATAAATAAATAAATAAATAAATAAATAAATAAAACAATGTAAATCCAAAAGGGTAGAAGGCCAATATTAACAAGAAAAGCCACAATAGAGAGGAAAAGTAATAAACTTAACAGCTAAAAGCAAATGCTTGTTCTTTAAAAAGATGACGAAGCAAAATTTGGCAAACATGATAGGGATGTGATTAGCAATAAGAGGCAATTTTTTTTTTTAATTGCAAAAGAATACTATACCAACATTACACCAGTGCATTAAAAATTTAGAGACACATTTCTTTTGAGATCTTAGATTCTAATTCATGTCAGTAAGTGGATTTTGGCAACATATTTAAAAAAATTATTATGCTAAAGTATAGTTTATTACCATAAAGCAGATTGATAAAAATAAAATCATTGGGATAAGGAAAGAAATGTCCGTAACCAATATCAAAGTGTACTCCAAAGTTATAGTATGTTTTAAAAATCTGATAAGCTGTGGTAGTAGTACACTGATATGTCATTGACCTGGAAGAGGAATTCATGAATATGTAGGAAATATAGGATAAAGTACAGGCTTATCCTCACTTGTAGAACTTCAAAAACGGCCATGTAAGCCGAAACTGTACAAAGTGACTATAATAATTGATGGCGAAAATTATGATTCTTTCATGTCCTTAAAATTTTTCTGACAGCTATTAGAAACCCCCTTTCTGTTGGTTATAAAAGTATACATCAATAAAAAAAAGTAAAACTATATTTAGTTAATGCACTAGAAAACATTAGAAATTACCATGTTTTATTCTACAGTAAAACCTTGTTGAGACTTAGAGTTACCGGTCCAGTATCTAAGAAGTTTGGAAGTTGCCACTTTATTATAACATCAAGTAAAACACTAAACAAACTAAAAATTCAGTAAAACTTCTTAGATTCGTCAGAAAAGTGAGTTGTAGGTCAAACCACTGCCCCCTAAAATTGGACAGACAGCCAAACAGTTCCAGAGAATCACAACTTATCAGAGCACAAAGCCAGGGGTAGAAACCTCTTATGAAAATCAGTGCTGAAATATAAAAATTTGAACTGTTATTGATGAATTGCTGGAGGGTTGATGTGAACAAGTCTGTGAGTTAAAAACTCCAAGGAGTCCCCAGACTCTTGTGAGTTTTACCTCCTGGAGATCTATCAGGCTGTCACAGTGAAGGCTGTAGAAAAATTCCCTGTGCTTCTGGCGGAGGAAGGGGAAAAGTGGCCATTTGTAAATTCACCAGAGCATTCTGTTCTTAACAAGGCCTGTCCTCAAGATAAACCATTTTAACAGAGTTTAACTTCCAGGGGTTGTGTCAAAGCCTAACCAAGCTGGTGGTAGAGAAGTCCAGTCTTCTCCAGTCCTCCTGTCCCACCTAAGGTGGGGGAAGTCCTGAAGTGCACTTGTGAAGCTCACAGCTGAAGAGCACAGGCTGATTAAAAGACTAAAAGCTAATCACAGGAATGTAGAATTCTTCCTTTCCCCCCCACTTTACCACCTACCACATTACTAAAGGGCTATTTACTGCCAGTACATTATGTCTATCGGGGAAAACCCACCCCCAATAGTCAACGTGGGTCTTTTTCTATTTTCCCTAAGTGTCAGCTGGTCTGAGAAATAAAGGGAAAGGGTACAAAAGAGAAATTCTAAAGCGGGGTGTCCGGGGGAGACATCACATGTCGCAGGTTCCGTGGTGCCCCCTGAGCTGTAAAACCAGCAAGTTTTTATTAGCAATTTTCAAAGGGGTGGAAGTGCACGAATAGGGTGCGGGTCACAGAGATCACATGCTTTAAGGGTGACAAAAGATCACAAGGCAGGAGGTCAGGGCGAGATCACAAGGTCAGGGCAAAACTAGGATCACTAGTGAACTTCCATGTTCAGCTGTGCACGCATTGTCATTGATAAACAAGGTTCAAGAGCAGAGAACTTGTCTAACTATAATTTGCCAGGCTGGAATTTCCTAATCCTAGCAAGCCTGGGGACGCTGCAGGAGACTAGGGCGTGTTTCATCCCTATCGACATCTGCATAAGGTCGACACTCCCAGGGCGGCCATTTTAGAGGCCCCGCCCTGGGAAATGCATTCTTTTCCCAGGGCTGTTAATTATTAATATTCCTTACTGGGGAAAGAATTCAGCAATATTTATCTTACCCGTTTTTGGTAATAAGAGAAATATGGCTCTGTCCTGCCTGCCCACAGGCAGACAGACTTTAAGTTATCTCCCTTGTTCCCTGAAAATCGCTGTTATCCTGTTCTTAAGGTGCCAGATTTCATATTGTTCAAATACACATGCTCTACAAACAATTTGTGCAGTTAATGCAATCATCACAGGGTCCTGAGGTGACATTCATCCTCAGCTTATGAAGATGATGGGATTAAGAGATTAAAGTAAAGACAGCCATAGGAAATCACAAGAGTATTGATTGGGGAAGGGATAAATGTCCATGAAATCTTCACAATTTATGTTCTTCTGCCATGGCTTCAGCTGGTCCCTCCGTTTGGGGTCCCTGACTTCCTGCAACCATGTCCATATTTTAAAAAAATGAAAAGTCATACTAAAAGGCAAAAAAAAAAAAAAAAAAAAAGGAGTTTGAAGAGAAAGCAAGCATCAGAACCAGATTCAGAAATGTTGCAATTATCAATTAGAATTTTAAAACAATGATTAATATTCCAAGGCCTCTAAAGGAAAAGATAAAGAACAGGCAAAAACAGATGGATAATATAAGTAGAGAGGGAGAATTTCTAAGCAGTAATCAACAAGAAATCTTAGAGATCAAAAACACTGCAACAGAAATAAAGATTGCCTTTGATTGGCTTGTTAGTAGATTGGTTATGGCTGAGGAAAAAGAAAGATCTCTGAGCTGGAGGATATGTCAATAGCAATGTTGAAGATATATCAATAACAATGTTGCAAACTGAAAAGTAAGGAGAAAAACTACAGAAGAAACTCAACAAAATATCCAAGAACTGTGAGACAACTACAAAATGTATAACGTATATACAGTGAGAATAATATAAGGAGAAAAAAAGAGGAGGAAATAGAAGTAATATTTGAAGCAATAATGACTGAGAATTTTTCCAAATGAATGTCAGATGCTGAATCACAGATCCAGAGAACTCAGAGAATATCAGGCAAGATAGATGCCAAAACAAACAAAAATTAAAATGACAAAAAGCTACACCTAGGCATATCATATTCAAATTGCAGATGAAAAAGGACACACACACACTTTGAAATAAGCCAGAAGAAATAAACATCTTGCCTACAAAGGAAAAATGATAAGAATTACATCTTTCTTCCTAGAAACAATGTAAGCAAAAAGTGAGTGAAGTGAAATATTTAAGTGTTAAGACCAAAATAATCAACCCAAAATTGTGTATTCTATAAAATTATGCTGTGAAAGTCAAAGATAAAGAGTTTCTGAAACACTGAGATAATTTTTGCCAGTAGGCCTGCCTTGCAAGAAATGTTTAATAAAGATCTTCAGAGAGAAAGAAATTCATATATGTCTGACATTTGGATCTACATAAAGAAAGGTAGAGGATTAGAGAAGGAATAAGTAAAGGTAAATGAATACATTTATTTTTAAATTCTTAAAGAATCGAATATATAATAGTTTGTTCAAAATAATAGCAGCTATATATGTGTGTGTACACACTCATGTATACTTATGTATAAATTATATGAATGTCAGAAATGAAACAAAAGACAAAATGAGAAATTAGAAATATTGTAATATTGTAAGGTACTTGCACTATCTATGAAATAGTAGAATGTTATTTAACTATGGACTTAGATTAGTTGTAAATATATATTACAATGATAACTAAATAACAAGTTATTTTAATTATTTATAAAAATTAAAAAATATTTAATTACTTAATTAAATTAAATAAATTAAAATAATTATTTAATTTAAGCTACTTTGAAAAACCCAAAACAAAAAGAAAATTTATATGTTAAGAAATAAAAGAATATATAATCATATAAAATGCTCATTTGAAACCACAAAAGCCAGAAAAAAATAAGACAAAAATGTGAACAAAGGTCAAAAACAATAAATAGAAAGCAGTAATAAATATCGTAGATATTAATCTAACTATACCAATAATAACTCTAAATTCTGTGGTATAAATACACAAAACGGAATATTGGAGCAGCAGACCAAAAAAAAAAAAACAAAAAACAAAAAAGTCAGTTTATTTCTGAACTGTAAGAAACCAAACTTAAATACAAAGGAACATGTAAATTAAATGTAGAGATGCAGAAAGATATACACAATCTGCCAAAACTCACACAATAAAAATAGGCAATCTAAATAGGCCTGTATCTACTAAGAAAATTGAATAGTTACCTTCCCAAGCAGAAGACGTCAGGCCCAGATGTAGTTCACTAGTAAGTTCTACCAAATATTTAAGAAATAAATTATAAAATCTTTTTCAAAATATAGAAGTAGTAGGAATATTTCCTAACTTATTCTATGAGGCCAACACTACCTTAGTAATAAAACCAGACAAAGAGGCCCAGTGCAGTGGCTCATGCCTATAATTCCAGTACTTTGGGAGGCCGAGGTGGGTGGATCACCTGAGGTCTGGAGTTCGAGGCCAGCCTGGTCAACATTATGAAACCCCATCTCTAATAAAAATACAAACCATTAGCCGGGAATGGTGGTGTGTGCCTGTAATCCCAGCTACTCAGGAGGCTGAAGCAGAAGAATTGCTTGAACCTAGGAGATGGAGGTTGCAGTGACCTGAGATTGTGCCACTGCACTGCAGCCTGGGCAACAAGAGCAAAACTCCATCTAAACAAACAAGCAAGCAAACAAACAAACAAACAAAAAACACCAGACAAATATATTACAAGAATAGAAAACTACAGACAAGCATCTTTTAAGAACATAGATGCAACAATTCTCCACAAACTATTAGCAAATAGGAAACCAACAATGTATAAAAAGAATTATTTATCATGGCCAAGTGCAATTTGTCCCAGGTATGCAAGGCTGGATCAACATTGGAAAATCAATTAATATAATTTATTACATCCACAGACTAAAGAAAAAAATTATTTAATTATATTAATAAAGGCACAACAAGCATTTGACAAAATCCAGCATTTATGCATTATGAAAGACTCCCAGCAAAGTAGGATAGAGGAGAACATTCTCAACTGGATATAAAACATTCAACTAAAAGCTAAAGCTAGCACCATAATTAATGATGAGAAACTAGAAGCTTTCACCCTAAGATCAGGGACAAAGCAAAAATGTCACCTCTCAAAACACCATTTTAACAAGTATTGGAAATTCTAGAAAATATATAACATGAGAAAGAAAAGAAAATGTGCACAGATTGTAAAGGATAAAATAAAATTGTCTTTGTTTACAGATGACTTGATTGTCTATGCAGAAAACCTAAAAGAATGAACAAAAATATTTTTGAAGCTATAAACAATTGTATTAAGTTTGCAGAATACAAGATAAATATACAAAAGTCAATTGCTTTCCTATATACCAGCAAAGAATAAGTGGAATTTGAAATTAAAAATACAATACCAATTAAATTAACATCCCCCAAAAAATGAAAGACGTAGGTATAATTTTAGCAACGTATGTGCAAGGTCTATGTGATGAAAACCAGATAACTTAGATGAAAGAAATTCTAAAAGAATTAAATAAATGGAGAACTAGTCCATGTTCATGGATAGGAAGACAATATTTTCGAGATGTCAGTGCTTTTCAACTTGATCTACAGATTTGATGCGACCTCAATCAAAATCCCAGCAAGTTATTTTGTGGATATTGACAAACTAATTATAAAGCTTATACAAAGAGGCAAAAGACCAAGAACAGAAAACACAATATTAGAAGAAAAATATAGGAGGACTGACACTACTCAACTTGAAGAATTACTGTAAAGCTACAGTAATCAAGATAGTGTAATATTGGCAAGGAATAGACAAATAGATCAATGGAGCAAAATACACAGCCCAAAAATAGACACACAATAATGTGGTCAACTATCTTTCTCAAAGAAGAGAGGCAATACGACATGTAAAAGATAATCTTTCAACACATATTGCTAGAACAACTGAGTATCTATATGCAAAAGGATAAATCTAGACACAGAACTTACACCTTTTACAAATATTAACTCAAAATGGATAATAGACCTAAATGTAGTACACAAACATGTAAAACTCAAAATAGATAATATAGTAGAACATCTAAATGACCTCAGAAATGGTGATGACTTTTAAGATACACCATTAAAGACACAACCCATGAAGTGAAAACTGATAATCGGAAATTTATTAAAGTTTAAAAATCCCTACTTCTGTTCTATGAAAGACACTGTCAAAAAATAAGAATACAAACTACAAACGGGGAGAAAATATTTGCAAAAGACCTATCTGATAAATTACTATTATCTAAAACACATAAGGAACTCAAAAACTCAACAATGACAAAAAGCAGCCCAATTAAAAAGTGAGCAAAAGACCTGAACAGAAACTTCACTCAAGAAGATATACAGATGACAAATAACCATATCAGAAGATGTTTCACACCATATGTTATTCAAGAAATGCAAATTAAAGCAACAGTGAGGTATCAATAATGACTGTTAGAATGGCCAGTGTTCACAACACTGACAACGCTAACTGTTGACAAAGATGTGAAGCAACACGTGGTGAGAATACCAAATGGTATAACAATGTTGGAAGATAGTTTGGCAGTTTACAAGAAAACTAATCATACTCTTACCATACATTCCAGTGATCACACTCCTTGGTATTTACTCAAATGTGTTGAAAAGTTATTTTACACAAAAGCCTCCACAAGGTTGTTTATAGCAGCTTTATTCATAGTTGCCCAAACTTGGAAGCAACCAAGATATCTTTCAGTAGGTAAACAGATAAATAAACAGTAGCACATTTAGACAATAGATTATTAAACAATGATAAAAATAAACAACCTATCAAGCCATGAAAAGACATGGAGAAACCTTAAATGCATATTTCTAAGTAAAAGAAACCAGTCTGAAAAGGCTGTGTAATGTGATTCCAACTATATGACTTTCAGGAAAAGACCAAACTATGGGGATAGTAAAAAGATCAGTAGTTGGCAGGGGGTAAGGATAAGGGAGAAATGAATAGGCAAATTACAGAAAATTTTTAGGGTAGTGAAACTATTCTGTGTGATATTGTAATGGTGGATGCATGTCATTGTACATTTGTCAGAATCTATAGAATATACAACACCAGTGAACCCTAATGTAAACTGTTGACTTTAGGTGACAACAATGTGTTAATGTATGTTTATCAATTGTAAAATGTGTACAACTCTAGTGGAGGATATTGGTAAGGGGGGAAGCAGTGCATATGTGGGGACAGGTGGTATATACCAAATCTCTATGTCTTCCACTTAATTTTTCTAAGTGAATTTAAAACTTCTCCAAAAAATCAAGTATTTTAAAAGGAGAAATTAAAAACAAAACCTCATCAATAGTAGCTTACAGTGTTTGTCCTACTCTTCTCATACAGCTCACAAGGAGTCGAAATCTTTTCTATGCCTTGGCAAATTTCTTGCTCCATTCTCACATTTACCCTTGAATTTCCAACATTTCTTCCTTTGTGTTTTCCATGCCATAAAATATATCTGAGAATTCTTTTATGTGAACTTTTTTGTTGATGTCACTTACTGTGGGACGTCTTCATCCTTTTGTCACAACTACTTTCCTCATTTATGTTGATTTTGCCTTTACTGGGTTCCCTAGGCTGCAAACTTACTCTCAACGTCTATAGAATTAACATTCACATGGTGAGCTATTTCTTCTACAACCCATTTATATTCCATTAGAATTATACTTCCAGTGTAATCACTATTTGTTTCTTTGCTACGTTTTTGCCTTAGTTGCCTTGCTTTCTCTCTTTCAATTTTCCAGTTTTATAAAAGGCCATGTAGATTTATGACTGGGAAACAAGAAGGCAGCATGATGATACACTTTGGTGCTTGTTAGTTGAATAACATGCACTGTGACCAATCATCAACAGACCTAAAGAAGTGACTTAACTGGTCAGATTGAGATGCATGTCTGTTCTTCATATAGTGATTTGTGGAATGTATAGCTAGCTGTGAAATTTGTATATTATGCTATTTCTCACAGTTAGTATATGGTAGTAACTAAAATTTGAATGTCGATGGAGGATGATTATTTAACTAAAACATAGTAACTAAAATTCATGTACATGTGAACTTTATATAGCAAGGACTGCCTACATAGCATACATTTGTTAATGTTCTAATGTAAGAAAAAATACTTAGAATAATGTTGAATAGGATAAGAAATCATACTCTTT
This sequence comes from Rhinopithecus roxellana, assembly GCF_007565055.1. Classification (NCBI taxonomy): domain Eukaryota; kingdom Metazoa; phylum Chordata; class Mammalia; order Primates; family Cercopithecidae; genus Rhinopithecus; species Rhinopithecus roxellana. The sequence goes on from NC_044564.1 coordinate 29,136,985, forward strand.
GTATGAAAAAGTCTTTTCCTAAGCAGAACATGAAACTGAGACACCATAAAAAAAAACAGATAGTGGGTATGATGTCCTAATAATTAACAAATTCTACATGACAAAAGGCAGTTTAAACATAGAGACAAATAAAAAACTAGGAAACGTATTAACATATGACCAAGGGTTTGACCAACACTTTCCTTTCTCCACGACAATATCAGGATGGGAAAAAAACCCAGAAAGTCAAACGCTATAAATCAACAGATGAGACATTAAATCAAATTTCTCATCGACTATGGACTTCATTTTATGAAATGCAAAGTGCCTTCAACAGGTGGAGAATTGTCTGTCTAACCCAGATACTCTGCAATGCATCTAGAGAAACTTTGAGTAACTGTTTGACAGATTAACCTCCTTTCAGTTCTGTAAGAAAGGAAAAACAACAGAATGTCAGTTTCTTCAGGGCAGAATTCCAATATTATGTCTGCACAACTGATCTTTGAAAAACATCAAAACACACAGTATCCAGCAAATCACTCTTAGAAAATCAAGTGGGAAAGAAATCAAAAAGCTGACAGACTTGCTAGTTCATTTGTAGCCCTAATTCCTGATTACACTGATGATGGGAAATATCTGCTGCTGTATGTGAATTTTAAAGGGCATAGAGATTCGAGTAAAGCAGAGTGGGAACATGTGCATCTGATAACCCACCTATGTGGAATTTAGACTGAATTAATAAATGTTGACTAAGAAATGAGAGGAGGAGACAGGCAGAGCAAGATGGCTGAGTAGAAACCTCCAGGAATTGTCCCCTTTTCAGGAACACCAAATTGAAAAACTATCCACACAAAAAAGCACCTTCCTAAGAATAAAAAATCAGGTAAGTAATCACAGTACCTAGTTTTAGCATCATATTAAAGAAAGGGACACTGAAGAGGGCAGGAAAGACAGTCTTGAATTGTACACCCCATCCCTCCGCAGTTCCCTGGCAGCAGCCACATGGCATGGAGAGAGAATCTGTGTGCTTGGGGGAGGGAGAGCACAATGATGTGGGACTTTGCATTAGGAACTCAGGGATGCCCTGTCACAGTGGAAAGCTTCACAGGGTAGAACTCAATTGGCACCCGCAGAGGGAGCATTTAGACAAGCCTTGGCCAAAGGCGAATCATCCATTGTAGTGGTTGGAATCTGAGTTCCAGCAAGCCTTGCTACTGAGTGATAAAGTGCTCTGGGGGTCTAATTAAACTTGAAAGGCAGTCTAGGCCACAAGGATTGCAATTCCTGGGCAAGTCCTGGTGCTGTGTTGGGCTTGAAGTCAGTGGACTGAGGGGACACGTGACTTAGTAAGACACCAGCTGGGGCAGCCAAGGGAGTGCTTACATTACCCCCCCGCAACACTAGGCAGCACAGCTCACAGCTCTCGTAGAGACTTCTTCCCTCCGTTTGAGAAGAGAAGAAAGGGGAAAGGACTATGTCTTGTAACTTGGACACCAGCTCAGCCACAGTAAAAGAATACCTGGCAGAGTCCTAAGGCACCAATTTCAGGCACTAGCTTCCAGACATTTCTAGACATACCCTGGGCCAGAAGGGAACCTGATGCCTGAAGGGAAGGAGCCAGTCCTGGCAGAATTTACCACCTGCTGAGTAAAGAGCATTAGGCCCTGAATAATCAGAAGTGGTAGTCAGGCAGTACTTACTATAAGCCTTAGGTGAGACTTAAATCCATGTTTGCTTCGAATGTCACCAAACACATTCTCAGTAGTGGTGACTATGGAGGGGAGGAGGTGGGGGAGACTCACTCTTCTTGAAGAAAGGGGAGGGAAATATAAGAGGGGTCTTTGTCTTGCAGTTTGGGTAGCAGCTTGACCACAGTGGAGTAGAGCACCAAGTGGGCTCCTGGGTTTCCTGATTCTAGGCATTGCTTCCTGGATGACATTTCTGGACCTTTCCTAGACCAGAGGGAAGCTCACTGCCCTGAAGGGTGACATTCAGGCCTGGAGCCATTCATTACAAGCTGACTGAAAAGATCTTGGACCTTGAGTTAACACTGGTAGTAGCCAGGCAGTACTCACTGTGGGCCAGGGCTAGTGGGTGGCCATGTGTAGAGACTCCTCTGCTGAGGAAAGGGGAAAAAAGAATAGCAAGAAGTTTGTCTTGCAGCTTGGGTGCCAGTTCAGTTGCAGTAGAAACTAAGTTTCCTGACTCTAGACCCTGGCTCCCAGATGGTATCTCTGGACTCACCCAGGCCCACAGGAACCTCGCCATCCTGAAGGGAAGTACACAAGCCTGGCTGAATTTGCCACCTGCTGATTGTAGAGCTCTTGGGCCTTGAGTCAATATAAGTGGTAGGTAGGCAGTGGATACCTTGGATGAGACCCAGTGCTGTGCTTGCTTTGCGTCTGACCCAGTGTAATCCCAGTTATAGTAACTACAGGGCTACTTGTGTCACCCCTCCCCCAGTTCCAGGCAGCTCAGCACAGAAAAAGGCTCATTTGTTGAGGGAAAGTAAGAAAAGTGAACAAGAGTCTCCACCTGGTAATCCAGAGAGCTTACCTAAAATGACAAAAGTGGTACCTTTATGAGTCTGCAAGAGTCATAGCATTACTGAGCTTGGGGAGCTTCCTAATGAAGATATGACTACAGCGACCAAAGACTTCTTAGATCACGGCACCCAAGTCTCTTCGAATACTTGGAAAGTCTTCCCAAGAAGGATGAGTACAAACATGGCCAGACTGTAAAGGCTACAATAAATAGTCAACTCTTCAATGCCCAGACATCAATGCACACTGACAAGCATTAAGACCATCCAGGAAAATGTGACATCACCAAATGAACTAAATTAGGCACCAGTGACCAATCCCAGAGAGACAGAAAGATATGAGTTTTCAGACAGATAATTCAAAGTATTTACTTTAAGGAGGCTCAAGAAAATTCAAGATAACACAGAGAAAAAATTCAGAGTCCTGTCAGATAAACTTAACAGAGGCTGAAATTCTAAAAAATAATCAGGCAGAAATTCTGAACTTGAAAAATGCAATTAACATATTGAAGAATACATCAGTCTCTTAACAGTAGAATTAATCAAACAGAAGAAAGAATTAGTTAACTTGAGGACAGGTTATTTGAAAATACACAGTCAGAGGAAACAAGGGAGAAAAGCATAAAAAAAGTATTAAGCACACCTACAAGATCTAGAAAATACCCTCAAAAGGGCAAATCTGAAAGTTATGGGCCTTAAAGTGAAGATACATAGAGAGATTGGTAGGGGAAAGTTTATTCAAAGGGATAATAACAGAGAACTTCCAAAATCTAGAGGAAGATATCAATATTCAAGTAAAAGAAGGTTATAGAACATCAAGCAGATTTAACCCAAATAAGACTACCTCAAAATGTTTAATAATTAAACTCCCAAAAGTCACATATAAAGAAAGGACCCTAAAAGCAGTAAGAGGCTGGGAGGAATGGCTATGCCTGTAATCCCAACACTCTGGGAGGCCAAGGCGGGTGGGTCACCCGAACACAGGAGTTCAAGACCAGCCTGGACAACATGGTGAAACCCTATCTCTACCAAAAATACCAATGCTATAAATAAAATATAATACTCAGGAATTTACCATAGAAGTGAAAGATCGCTGCAAGGAAAACTATAAAACATTGATGTAAGAAAATTGATATAAGAAATTGAAGAGGATGCAAAAATTGGAAAGATATTACATGTTCATGGATTTGAAGAATCAATATTGTTAAAATGTCCACATTACCTAAAGCAATCTACAGATTCAATGCAATCCCTATCAATGTATAAATGATATTCTTCATAGAAATTATTTAAAAACTATCCTAAAATTTATATTAGGATAGAAAAGACCCGGAATAGCCAAAGCTATATTGAGTAAAATGAACAAAACTGGAGGGATCACATTACCTAATTTCAAATAATACTACAGAGCTATAGTAATCAAAACGGTATAGTACTGGCATAAAAACAGACACATAAACCAGTGGAACAGAATAGAGAACCTAGAAATAGATCCACACATCTTCAGCAAACTCATTTTTGACAGAGGCTGAAAACATATATTGAGGAAATCACAGTCTCTGCAATAAATAGTGCCGGGAAAAATGACTATCAATAGGCAGAAGAATGAAGCTAGACCCCTATCTCTCACCATATAAACATATCAAATCAAAATGGATTAAAAAATTGAAGACCTCAATCTCTAAAACTACTCAAATAAAACATTGGGGAAACACTCCAGAATATCGGAGTGGGCAAAGATTTATTGGGTAATACCCCATAAGCACAGGCAACCGAAGCAAAAATGACAAATGAGATTATATCAATTTTAAAAGCTTCTGCACATCAAAGGAAACAATCAACAAAGTAAACAGACAGCTCATAGAAATTGAGAAAATATTTGCAAACTATGCATCCGACAAGGTTTAATAACCAGAATATATAAGGAGTTCAAACAATTCTATAGGAAGAAATTGAATAATCAAATTAAAAAATGAGCAAAAGATTTGAATATATATTTCTCAAAAGAAAAAATATTTGCCATTTATGGCAAACAGGCATATGAAAATATATTCAACATCACTGATTATCAGAGCAATGCAAAGCAAAACTACAATGAGCTATCATCCCACCTCAGTTAAAATGGGTTTTATCCAAAAGGCAATAATAAACACTGGTGAGGATGTGAGGAAAAAGAAATCCTCGTGCACTGTTTCTGCAAATGTAAATTAATACAACCACTCTGAAGAATAATTTAGAGTTCCTCAAAAAAATAAAAATTGAACTACAATATGATCCAGCAATTCCACTGACAGATATGTACCCAAAAGAAAAAAATCAGTATATCAAAGAGATTTCTGCACTCCCACATTTATTGCAGCACTATTCACAATAGCCAAGATTTGGAAGAAATCTAAGTATCAACAGACTAATGGACAAAATATGGTGCATATACACAATGGAGCACTATTTAGCCATAAAAAAGACGATACGTTGAGTGAAATAACCCAGGCACAGAAAGACAAACTTTGCATGTTCTCACTTATTTTGGGGAGCTAAAAATTAAAACAACTGAAATTTAGGAGAAAAAGAGTAGAACGATGGTTACCAGAGGTTAGGAAGGGTAGTAGTGGTGGGTGGGGGGCGGCAGGAGGGGGGAATAGGTACCAAAATATAGTTAGATAGAATGAATAAGATCTAGTATTTGACAGCACAACACTGTTACTATGGTCAACAATAATTTATTGTACATTTAAAAATAAGAGTACAATTGGACTGTTTGTAACACACACAAAAAATGATAAATGCTTAAGGTGCTGGATACCCCGTTTACTCTGATGTAATTATTATGCATTGTATGCCTGCATCAAAATATCTCATGTACCCCATAAATATATACACCTACTATGTACCAACAATTTTTTTTGAAAAAAGAAAATAAGAGGATGCAGGGAGGAACAGCTTCTGAAATAGTACCTAAATACTTGGTATATTTCTAAGGAATCCCAAAGACTACCGTGTCAGAAAGGAACTGACAAATGTTGTATAATAAGTGCAGAGATCGTGCCCTTGTCAGCCAGCATATGGAGAGTGTTACTGATCCTCAGCAAATCATTACTGATCCTCAGCAAAATGTACTGTGACTGGGCCTAAAACCTGACCAGAATTTTCCATAGATGTGTGATATTGGAGATAAGTTTGCAGCTCCACTTGGCAAATCACCTTTGAAAAGTGCAGTAGGTCACAGGTAGTGGGGCATAGGCTGCTCTGCTCTTTTTGAAGCAGAAAATAATTTTAAAAGTGCCAAGTTGTCACTCACAAAGGATGGGAATAGCAGATTATGGATTAATCATTAATACAAATATATGTGACCCCTCAGCTAGTTTCCATCTTTAATGCAAGGTGTAAGGTCTGAGGTGTTGGCTGATCAGCCACAGTCCCTCTAAATGGGTGCTCAATCAGGACTGGATAGGATGAATCCAGGCCTGGGCATCTGGCATCTGGGACCAGCTTTTTCTCTGCCCTCCAGGATGGCTTTAGACAACTACTTGACACCTTTACATCTATAGTTTTTGATTTTGTTTTTAAATTTTTGAAGTGGTGGTAACACTGCTTGCCAGCATATTCTATTAGAAAACTCTCTATTACCAAGAGCAAACCAAACAGTAAATGCTTTCTCTTAGCAACCCTGCCTAACAGTTTTCTGAACTCTTGTACTCTGACAACGTTGATAAACACACCAGACAAAGTGAAAGAGGTGTCAGTACACATAATTGTATCCAGTGAAGTCTTGGTACCATTGTTTTTTTTTTTTAACAGAGTCTCATTCTGTCACACAGGCTGGAGTGCACTAGCATGTTCTCAGCTCACTGCAACCTCCACCTCCTGGGTTCAAGCGATTCTCCTGCCTCAGCCTCCTAGCTGGCATTACAGGCATGCACCACCACGCCAGGCTAATTTTTGTATTGTTAGTAGACATAGGGTTTCAGCATGTTGGCCAGGCTGGTCTCAAACTCCTGACATCAAGTGATCCACCCACCTCAGCGTCCCAAAGTGCTGGGATTACAGGCATGAGCGCCCCGCCAAAGTCTTCATACTTCAGTGAAACTGTTAACTAAGAATGTGCAATGGTTAAGAATACAGGTTAACAGTGGTTCAGAGTGTGTCCTAAAATCAGACCGCCAGAATTTAAATCTCTACTCTGAAGCATTGAAACAAATTACTTCCACAAGCTTTATTTTCTGCACCTGAGAAAAATAATAACTAATAATAGCGTACCTGTGGTAGGTTGAATAATGCCACTGCTCCAAGATGTCCACATCCTAATTCCCAGCACCTGTGAATGTTATCTTACATGTCAAAAGGGATCTTGCAGATGGGATTAATTTACGGATCTTGAGATGAAGAGATTATACTGGATTATCTGGGTGGGTCCTAAATGTACTCACAAGTGTGCCCTTATAAGAGGGAGGTGGAGGGAGATTTTACTATAGACCAAAAGAATGTAATAAAGTAGGAATTGGGTTGATGAAGCCAAAAGCCAAGGAATGCTGGAAGTCAAGGAGGTAGATTCTGTTCCCAAGTCTCCAGAGGGAGCACAGTCCTGCCAACTCTGGAGTTCAGTCCAGTGAAAGTGGCTTCAGACTTCTGACCTCCAAAACTGTAAGAGAATACATGTATTTTGTTTCATGCCACTAAGTTTGGGGTAATTTGTTATAGTGGCCATAGAAGACTAATGCATACCTATCAGGAACTGTTACTCCAGTGAAAACTTGTGACTGCAGACACAGTGGAGAGCCTGACACACGGCTGTTAACTCCATTCCGGGGAAATGAAACTTTGGTTTTAAGGGATTTCTGAAACCAATACAACTGCCACTTTCCCCATGTTCATCCAGGGAATGAATGCCTAGACACCTGGCAGCAAGAGGTCTTTCCTTCCCCAGAGACCCTCTCTTCTATTATTAAAAGGAAAAATGTTACTGCTCATCACTGAAGTCACATTATTCTTTTCCTTTTTACCTTGTTTTTCATTACATTTCATCCAACCTGTCTTTCTGGACTTTAAGGAGAATAGAGTCCTATCTCAGGGGATTTAGGTGCTACCTCAAGTTAATATTCCAGCTGCGTCTCATGCTGCGTCTCATGCTCTATCCCACGTTTCATCCCTGAGAATTTCTGAACTTAAATTCTCCCCAGGTTCCAGCATCACTCACTTTCTCATTTCCCTCTTCTGCTTTTAGTTCAGAATCTTGTCAGTTTAGGCCTTTCCCTACACATGGTTTATAATGAGGTGGTACAGCCAAGTGACAAAAGTTCAGATGGTCTGGTTTTAAATCTGGGTTTTACTACCTATTAATTGCGTGAAATTGAACAAGGTATTTAACTGCTTTGGGTCTCAGTTTCCTAAAAGTGGAATTATGAATGATACCTACCAATAGTGTGGTTATCTGAAAGATTAAATGATCTTGCATTTGTTAATTATTTAGAATAGTGCTTGTCATAGGGTAAACAAACAAATGTGTTTGTTAATAAATGCAAATTCCAAGCTTATAACTTACCCAACTTTCTGTCATAATTGTTGACATCCATCAAGGTTAGGCTCACAAATATTTTAGCATTTTCAAGGGTTACATTTTCAGTGCATATGTGAGATATGTATTTGGTGAAATCAATAAAACCTTAAGGGAAACAGAAAAATAGTTTGTAGTGATTGTTAATATGACTAACTGTGATATTTCACCAATCAGTACTTCTCAATTTCTATACAACAGCTTCAGCTCGTTCAATGGCAAATTATAAACTGACCTAGGTTGTGTTTTGAACCCTTAACTTCAATGCACTCTCCCCAGAAAATCCAGCGTATTTGCCCACAAACTTTCATTTGCATTCCATTCTATGAAACCTGCTTTCAAGAAAGTCTGTGATACCAGTCATTAACAAAATAGTACAGATTTAAAGAAAAGGTGCTATTTACCTAAGACAGACCATTTCTTATCAGAGGTTTTGTTTGGTTTTGTCTTTCTGGTCCCTTTCACATCTTGCTGTCTGCCTTAGATAAATCCAGGATCTAGACTGTGGCTCTAACACTTAGCAGCTGTTTGATTCTAGAAGCCTCAATTTTCCTATCCAGAAGGCACACCTGAAGATGACACTCCTGTCCTGGGACTTCTGGGAGAGTCATTCCTCGCTGTATCTCAGGAAAAGAATGAGCTGTAGTTCAGGAGGCCATCACTGCATCACATCGCCTGGGGTCACAGCAGTGACTGCTTCAGGGAAGGCCTGGCAATGCTCCTTACAGCCAGGAGCAGTTTCTAGATCTCTAAAATGAAAATATTTAGAGCCAGAAAGACATGCATCCACATCTATGAAATTCTAAAATTTCCCACAAGCCACTTTCTAGATCCTGAGAAATAGATTTAGGGTGAATACTCTGCTTATTAATAACTAGGGTTTTAGCTTCTCTTCCTATATACAATTATTTATCTGATGAGATGAATAGGCCTTTGGTAAGCCTTCATCTAAGGCCCAATGTAGCATTTGGAGGAATATGAAATGTGGACTGTCTGCATTATACTTACCTGGAGTGGTGGTTGAATTCCAAATTCCTGTCTCTACCACAGATCTGGGAACTTAGGATGATGAATTCAGAATTAGACTTTTTAAAAAATAATAGTTTGTGGATAGTGAGCATGTTGGGCCTCACCTAAAAACAATTTTAGTAGTCCCTTTGGCCCTCTTTCTTCTAAGATGTTCTTACTTTGGTTGTAAAGTTTCCAATGGAGTTGGGAAGGCACGAGATTTCAAAAAAAGAAAGGATTCCAGTCACATAAACAATGTTGAGTTTCAAAATTCAAAATACATTTTTATGGGCAAAGAATGCAAAGAGAAAAAAGAAGAGGGCAATTCGAGTGTTAAGAAAAGCAATGAAATCTGTATGACAAAATAGTGGTTGAAGTAAAAAGCAAACTAAAATATAGCACAATTTTAAACAATTGATGGAAAAGACACACGATGGGGATCTTCTACCTGCAGGGAAGGAAATATATTCCTATCCCACTCTTTTCCCCAGGACTGAGCAATACTTAGTCAATACAATTTATTAGATTTCAACCCTTGGCGGCAACCTTTGGATAAAACATGGGATACTTTGCGGCCAGTGCATGACAAAATGGAAATGTTCACAGCACAAACAAAAGCAAAGGTCACTGACAGAAGTGAGTTGTGCAAGGGGAAAGGAAAGACAGAGCAGCTGTAGGAAAACAGTTTTGTGCATAAAGTCATGAGATTAGAGTGCACATCGATAAAATAAGAAATTGATAGTAGTAGAAAATACTTCCTGAGAGCATCTGTGTGTTGGACACTAAAGACTGAAAATACATTGTTCCACTTAAGTAACAGGAGCAACCCCATATGGTAGGTATTAGCCTTTTCCCTGATTTATAGGTAAAGAAACACAGGCAAAGGAAGGCTCTGTAAATTACTCAGGGTTGCAGAGCTGAAGAGCAAAGATTCCAAACCCAGTGTTCTATTTCCAGAACCAATGCTTTTCACCACTTTCCCTCATCAATAAACTAGTAAAATTATATGAAGTTATATAAAAAAGCAGCAAAAATAATGAAATGAACATGACATATTGGAAAGGAAGAGACAAGGAATATGAGTGGTAGTGGGAGTTTAGTGTCCTGCCTTATGTTAGGGGAGTAGAAATATTTTCTAAAATGGATATGTCACGATGCAGCAGAATAAGCATAAAGTTTATGGGAGTAACAGCAAAGTAGCCAAAAACTGTCTTTGGAGAGGGGAACTGGAGTAAGAAGGGTTGAATTTCAGTATTATTCAAATTGATATGCTCATATATTATTTTAACAAACTATTGTTCAGGAATAGTTTCAGCTGTGTAAGTGCATTAAAACATGAAAATAAAATTCATCTTTATATCTCACATTTTCTTAAAAGTTTATCTTATCAGAATCATAATTGAAGGCCTTTTAAAAAAAAAAATGTCATAAGGCCAGGCATAGTGGCTCACGCCTGTAATCCCAGCACTTTGGGTGGCAGAGATAGGCAGATCACAGGTCAGGAGATCAAGACCATCCTGGCCAACATGGTGAAACCCCGTCTCTACTAAATATACAAAAAAAATTAGCTGGGCGTGGCGGCGCTCGCCTGTAGTCCCAGCTACTCGGGACACTGAGGCAGGAGAATTGCTTGAACCCCAGAGGTGGAGGCTGCAGTGATCCGAGGTCACACCACTGCATTCCAGCTTGGCGACAGAGTGAGACTCCGTCTCAAAAAAAAAAAAAAAAAGTCATAAATATGAATTTTTAAAATTGTTTATGGTAATATTGCCAGTCATGGTAGAGACAGTGCAGGACTATTAAAAGCAAACAGATTTTGACCCTGCTTCTGAGAGGCAGTTCTGACTACAAAGGGCAGGTGATTCTCTGCAGCCAGTGAGCAGGAACTTTGACCCTCTGGAACTGTACTAAGCAACTGACAGTAAACGAATCGGCAGCAGGGTGCAAGGAGGAGTCCACTCGTCTCTTTGTGATGGTTTTGTTTTTACAGGACTCATCTAATAAATATTGTACTAGGCACAATGCTGTGCATTTTTCATCCCAGTTATATTTTTATAGGTGTTTACTTCATAAAAGTAAGCATTTTTATGCTCCCTGTAAAATAGGATTCTTCTATTTGAATTGCCTAGTAAAGGCAATCAGAGGACCACTGCCTAAGGAACTCACTCACGGAACATACATATATAAGTATATGCTCTATCTCTATCTATCATTATCTATCTATCTATCTACCTATCTATTGATCATCTATTATCTATCTCTGTGTCTGTCTATCTATCTGCCTGCCTATCTATCTATCTATCTATCTATCTATCTATCTATCTATCTATCTATCTATCTATCTATCTGTCTTTCAGATGACTTAAGGATGGCCACCTTCTTGCTATGTCCTTGTGTGGCTGTGAGAAGAAGCTCAGGTGTTTCTTGCTCTTATATAGGCACAAATCCCATCATGGGGGTTCCATCCTCATGACTTCATCAAAATCCTAGACCCCTCCCAGAGGCCCAACCTCCTAATAACATCACATTGAGGGTTAAGGTTTCAAAATACGAATTTTTGAGAGGACATAAAATTTCAGTCTATAACTCTATTTATATATCTATTATCTGTCTCCCCAATCTATCTATCATCTCTCTATCAATCTATTCATTTATCAATTTGTATGTATAGAAAAATAACAACAATAGCTTATAAGTCATTTCTTTATTTCGTTTTATCCTTTTAGAAATTTTGTCAGGTAAACAGTCCATAGTAGAAGAACTGACTTCATTGAGCTTCTTGAAGGTTGAGTCCACTGTTACTATATAACCAATAAATGGTGGTGCAATGAATTCACCTCACATCTTCTCTGTCCTCCTCCCTCTCCTCTCTCCCTCCCTCCCTTCCACATGCTGACTCCATTCCAGCCATATTACCTCACTAGCTGCTCCCTGAGAACCCCAGCCATCCTTCCTCTGAGGCTCTGCAGTGACTATTCCTATTATCTGCTCTTGCTCTTTGCTCTTTGCTCAGATATCTGGCCATTTGCCTCTGATGTTCACATTTTACTTTCCCAGTGAGGCTTGTCTTGTCCACAGTTTAAATAAAAACCCCTGCTTCTCTATCCACAATCTCAATCCTCCACGTACTTCTGTATTCTCCATAGCATTTGTTACTGGCTAACCTACCAGATAATTTGCATGCTCATTGATATTCTTTCCCCCCTTCAACAAGAATGTAGGGTCCACGAAGTGAGGAATTTTTCGTTCCTTGCAGTTGACACTACTACCTACAATAGTCCACAGCACATCCCAGATGCTTCACAGATATGTTAAATTGATCAAGATAATGAACCACTTTCCAAATAGAATCTGGATTTTCCATCAGCATCTCACACTTTGAAAAGTAGAACTTATATTTTTGCCAAAATCACTCACGTTCATTTAGTCAAGCCAGATGATGAGGATAGGCCTGGACTTGTTGCTGTCACCCGTCTCACTTCTTGCTTTTCTGACCTCTGCACCCTCCCTGCTGTCAGGTCCTTTAGACCAGGAGCTCATTGCTTCATCTTTGCTTGGCTCACTGCAGTGTCACTAAACCTCCTTGCCTCTGCCCTGGCATTATTTACTTCTTCTTTCTCACACAGTCACAGGGAGGTTTCTACAATCTACGTATAATCTTGTTATTTTTTTGCTTGCAATCCTTTCATGATTTTCAGAATAAATGACAGGTGCCCCATTGTGGTGTTTAAGTTTGTGTTCATGTCACCCTTGTTGAACTCTGCAGGTGTACCTTCCAGCTTTGGTTTCACTCTTTAGCCACAGCTGACCACCTCACTGGTGTTCTACTGAACAGTCATCTCCATCCCTTCTCTAACTTCAATTCTATTGCTTTGACCTGGAAGTAGTCTTTCTCCACTTGACTGTCCCCTTCTCCTCCTTGAAGGTGCAGTTCATGTTTCATTTCCCCCAGAAGTAGTTAATGTTCTTCTTACCTGCTCCCCATTATCTCAGCACCTACCTATCCAGTTAAATGTTTGGTCTGGTCATTTGTCTCCCCGACTATGTTGTAAATTTTCTAGGGCAAGAGATGCCTTCAACAGTATATCTCCATGGCCTAGCACAGAGTTTAGTGTACAGCTGAGGAGGAATGCTTGTACTTTTCTCTTTTCCCCATATTGAGATGGTTCTTCTGGTTTGTGAAATACCTTAGAAAAGATTATAGTTTCAGCAATTCAGTCTAGTGGAGACGTAGCAGAATGCTAGGGTCAGCCAGATCTTGGCGATTTAGACTAGAGCCAAAGCAGTTATTAAAGAGAATCTTTTCTGATTGTTTTAAGCAGCATGATAAATTCGAAGTAAACATACGTTTTCAATAATTACAGAGTGGGCATGAGCTCTTCCTTTCTTTGTTCCTCTACATCCAAGAAACTGGATGCCAAGCCCAGCCTCACTGAATAAATGTTTAATATGCTGGAAGCTGAGGGAAATGCTTGTATTTTTCTCTTTTCCCCATCTTGATATGGTTCTTCTGGGTTGTGAAATACCTTAGAAAAGATTGTGTTTTCAGCAATTCAGTCTGGTGGAGATGTAGCAGAATGCTAGGGTCAGCCAGATCTGGGTGTAATTGTAACTCTTGTGATTTGATATCTTAGTAATTTAGACTAGAGTCAGAGCACTTATTAAAGAGAATCTTTTCTGATCATTTTAAGCAGCATGATAAATTCTAAGTAAACATAAATTTTCAATAATTACAGAGTGGGCACGAGCTCTTCCTTTCTTTGTTCCTCTACATGCAAGAAACTGGATGCCAAGCCCAGCCTCTCTGGATGTGGTGGGAATCTGTAAGGATGAAGTGCCTAAGTCTAAATCAAACAAAAAGACACACACAAAATACATTTATACATTTTTAAAAACCAAAATAAAAAAGTACAGTTTCCTAACACACATCAGGAAATATATTGTCTCCAATGTGGTAGGAGTGGTTGGAGAGAAGAACAGACGGAAGAGGCAAGGATGGGCCACCTGGTCTCTCCCTGGTCTGAACCTCATGTCTCACTAGGTTGTCATCCTTAATGCTCAGACTTCACACAGAGGCTTCAGGACTCAGCCTGTGAAGTCAGAAAAAGTGACTCTTTCCACATCCTATTCCCTGGAACACAGAAAGTTTTGCATAAAGTCTGCCTCAACACATCACCCCTCATGTCAATTCTTCCTCCACAGTTGTATCAAAGAGCAAAAACACATGAGCAGAGGCAGATTAGTAAGAACAAGGTTTTAATACACAGAATCGGGAAAGATAAGGACTCACTGAGGAAAATAGGCAAGGGGAAAAGTAACACCTATCAACAGTAGTGGACATCCTGTCAGTTCAAACATTAGAGAACTGGCTGGGGGCTTGGGGCAGTCAGGTTAACAGTCGAGCTAGGGAGAGCACAGCTGACATGCTGGTTTCCTCTACCTTCCATAGGGGAGTGTCTCAAATACACTGTGGTTCTGACTGGGCTTATCAGCCTCCTCATGTCCTCCAACACACATGCACACACACAGGTGTGGGGCCTCTAGCTTCTAAAGGGAGAGAGCAGCTTAAGTTTAACTTAAAGGGACTGAGCCCCTTCCTCAAGGGGCTAAGTTTGTTCATGGAAATCACATGTGGAAGAAAACCTGCTCTTATTTGCCCCGCATTGCACCATCTATGGATACCAGGTGGGCCTCAGGTGCTCTTTGTGAATGGGGGACCATAAGTGTGGCCACTCAGCATTTGTGGTGCTGTCCCCCATCGCACCATTTGTTCATTGTCCCGGTGGCCTTGGGTGCTTGGCTGCTGTGCCGGCACATGAAGGCCTCTCATTATAGCTATGGTGGCAATCACTGTAGATGCACACCCTGTGTCAAGATGGGCCAACCGTAGACTGATGGAGAAAGGAAGCACAAGGGCCTCCGACAATGGAAATGAGGTTGCCTCCTCTTGCTGCAACACCTGGGTTCTGGAGCAGTGCATGCCAGATACTTGACATGAAGGTGGAACAAGCAGAGATGTTGCTGGTGTTTGTAGCCACAACCAATGTGGTGTGAGCAGGTGAGCCCCAGGCTACCTGACCAAACGGGGGAAGAGACTGGTGCTGGCTGTTCCCCTCCATCCTGGTACAGCTTTCAATGTTCCTAAGTGGAACTGGGGCCTGAGGCAGACATGCTAACACCTATGTTCTCACCATCTGTAGGGGTTCCAGGTCTCATAATCCCCAGTGGGACTAGAGTAGAATTGACCACCAATGCAGTACTGTCCCCACTGCCAGGCATGCTAGTGGCAACTTTAAATATAGACGACTTGGCTGTAGCAATGACTTGGGTTAACCATATGTGGTTAACGCAATAACTTGGATTGTTAACCATATGTGGCTGCACATTGACAGGCAGGCCAAATGTGGAATATGGTGATGTCACACCAGTGAGATCTGCTGCCGTGATGCTGCCACTCACTGGATGACTGGGTTGCAGGAGACCTTAGGCCTATAACTGATGCTGGGGTTGCTGGGTTTCCCAGAATAAAAGAATAGTCTGACTTATCCTGACCATGAGAAGCCCCAAATATGAGCTGGGAGGTAGCTCATGGACTTACAGCATGTGGAGAAGTTGCCGTTGATCCCATGACTGACTGCAGGCAAACTGGTGGAGACATGGGCTGAAGCAATATTGCCACTGGGTTGGTTGATACCAGAACCAAGGAGCCCCAGGTAAGGCACGGTGCACTTCTTCCATGAGATAGTGGCAGACTGGAAGATGACAGCTTTTGAATAAGGGTGGTATCCAAAGCCTCCATTTTCTCCTTGAAGAAGTCTTCTCTTCTGTTTACACCCCATGCTGTTCTCCAAGTTGCCCAGGTATCCCTCAATAGGCAGGCAGAGAAGCTTAGCAGGTGGAGACAGCTCATCTCTATCCCACATCAATCGCAGCGTGGGGCCAGCAGCAGCAGCGGTGGAATCCACATTTTCCTTTTGCAGGACCTGTTGCTGGCAGCTCTGGGTGGAGAAAAGCTCCATGATGGAAGAGCTGAAGGCTTCTTCTTTCCTGACAGCTGCATCTCCTTCCCTGACATCAGCAAGCTTGGAGAGCTGGGTGGGTGGTCTTCATCCAGGGCCTTCCGGGCTGCCTTCTCTGGGGCCGGGCGGGACCACTGCTGGAGCCGGGTCAGGCTTCCCAAGGGGAAGGCCACCTCCAGCAGGGCCGTGTGAGCTGGGGTGGGGGTGGGGGGGCCTCATGCCCTCCTAGAAGGAGCTACTCACTGGAGACACCCGGGCCTTCTCTCTGTCAAGAGTTTTTCCGACAAGTAGGGGTGGGCATTTCCCTGCAGAGACTCAGGCTTGCACCCAAAGGAGGTGAGGTCTCCCTGGGTTTCCAAGGCCCTAGATGTGGATGACGCTTCCCTCTGGCTACGGGGGCCCTTTTCTTGTCATCCTGCCCCTGGCTCTCTACGTGATGCGCCTATGATACTGAGAAGAGGGACAGAAGCGGAAGTGACGCTCATCCGTCATCCGCTCCTCGGTGGCCAGGCGCCCCCGGCAGCTGAAACTCATGACATCCCCATGCGGATCATGACAGAGGAGGGTGCCAGGGAGCGCAGACCCAGTGAGGGCTCCTAAAACAAGGTCAGCGAGAAAGGTCGAGGCCCCCTGCCAGGCCCAGCGGGACTCTCTAGCCCCAGGGACGCGGGGATGCCCTGCTGCTGCGGAGGGTGGGTAGGACCCACCATGGGGACTCTGGGGATGCAGGGCCTGATCCGCCAGAGCCCTTCTCACCTGGCACCTGGCCTGAGTGCTGGCTTGATACCCAGTGGCCCTGTCTTGGCCAGCCCTGTCCTCTGGGTCACAGGGGCAGAGTCTGCTGGAAGCCAAGCACAGGGCCACCCAGATCCTGCCAGGTTCCCCTGGGGCCCCTCCAGTCCCTCTGTGCTGCCTGGAGCCAGGCCCGCCTTCTCCATGGCTGCCCTGGCCTCTAGGGCTGCCAGCCCCCCTGTGCAGGTTTCCAAGGAGAGGCCCTGGTGCCCTGACCTGACTGGATGCTGCTCCTACCACCTCCCTTCCTGGCAGGGTGTTGTCATTTCTTTTTACAAATTCCCTAAAACAACATTTAAGCCTGTGACCGTTCCTCAGGTGATTTAGGTGGCAGTGCCCCAGCCAGGCTTTAAATCCAGGTTGTGATTCCACAGCTCATGCTCTGGCCTGTGTGCCTCCTTATTGTGGAGACATCGTGTTTTCTCATTCTTTCCTGTAGCCCATAGGGTACTTAGCACAGTAGCATATGTGTAATAAACACATGCAGACCTAGGAGGAGGTCTTTACCTTAACTCCCAAGTTGTCTGTGACCCACACAGGGCTCCCATCCTCTAAGAAGATATAGGGCAGGGACCATCAATTGTCACAGTGTCATGCCACATTTCTCTTCTAATGGAGCCTTGCAGCCCAGATGTTCTTTCTGGTCTCGTGTGAGGGATCTAATATGTAAAGATTATATTCTAGATCCATTTTGGTCTACCCTGAAAGAAATTCACCAGTAGATTATTCCATATGGATAAGAATCCAGTTTCTCTGGCCTTCCTGGAATATCTCTAGAAAGCAAATACATCATTTATTTGCCAGTTAACAGTGGAGCAATGTACTGGATTAAAATATGATCAGTGCATTTTGATCATTGTGAACAGGCCTGCTGGGACCACTCTTCATCACACATTATTGTCACCTAAATATCACTCTAGACCTTCTTATGACCAAGAGAAAATACATGCTCTTTAATGACAGGGCACGCAAAATGTGTGTTACTGTCTTAGGATCTGGAAGGTTCAGCATGACAAGAAATATTTGGAAAATCCTACACGACTTTCCCTATTTTGAACCTTGTTTCTCCAGCTTATTTCATGGACATGTTTTTCCTTCTTGGGGCTGATGTATATAAGACATATGACATGCAAAAGTTTCAGAACAAAGAACAAAGATCTGTAAAAATATTTTTATATATTTTTTCATTTTAAAACATCCACTTAAAATAACATTGGACATAATTAACATACTACAAAATTGATTTTAGCCCTCCGCTCGTAGGATTCCTTTTATAGCATGTCAGAGCAAATTTGGAATTATATCCGCAAAAAAGGCTAAGTTCAGTAGAGCACAAAAAGCTTTGCTAATATCCAGATTCTGTTTGAAAAAAAAAGGGAGAAATATTATAAGCCCTTTCTAACATTTCCAGGGCAGAAATCATTTACAGATATGACATTAACCATAATTTCTTGTAATCATTTAGGGAGAGTTCAAATAAATCTGTTGATTTCCTCTGTTGGAACAAACATTACAAGCTGGTACAAATTTTGGACAAAGATTTCACAGGAACTCTGAAAAAATGATGATTATATGTCAGACTCATTTGAAAACCATAAATGACAGTCATGTTATTTTCATTTTTTCCCAAAGAGGAAAAATTCATTACACATATAATACATACTGGGGCTTCAGGACAATACAAAGAAATCTGGGCAAAGATATTCCACAAAAAAATTACCTCTTTTTTTTTTTTGGTCTAATGAGAGTAGAGGCACAATATTTATTTTTTGAGATATAGAATATTCTCTTACTTGTCCTTGTAAGGTTAAATAGCATTAGATAGATGGCAAGTGGTTGTTTTGAGATCGCTGAGTTTGCAGAAGTAAACATGTTGAGATAAAATTTGTCAAAGTGATATATTTTCTAAAAAAATTTAATAATTAATAGAGATATTTTAATAATAACAGCAATTTATAGTTGCCAGGTGAGATTACCTTTAAGTTGACAATTTTTAAAGCACCCATCTCCAGTCACATCAAATGAACCTGTGGCCAGCTTTGGATGCGATTGTGATAGTGACAATAAACCATAGCTGGCAACGTGAGTTTGAACACTCTCACTCTCTCTTTTCTTGTCTTGTTCACGGAAGATGTATTGTAAGTTATAGAAAGTTAATGTGGGGACATACAGAGTCCTCTGGACTCTACTGATCCACAGAGTGCATTACATGAATGTTTTTTCCCTAAAATACCTTTTGTCTCCTGGCCTTCAGTCACTATGCATTACTCTCCTGAGAACAAAAGTAATCTGAAAAAGGAATTTGAAGGAAAGAGACTTTATTCCAGTGAACAGTTTGAGAACTGCAGCCTTCTGGTGTAAAATGAATGAGTATAAAACAAAGGAAAAACTTCAGTTTTTTTCTTCCAATTTTTATTTTAGATTCAGGAGGTACAAATGCAGGTTTGTTACCTGGTTATATTGTGAGATGTTGAGGCTTAGGGTAGAAATGACCCCATCACCAAAGTACTAATCATGGTACCCAACAGTTAGATTTTCAACCCTTCTCCCTCCCTCTGAATTCTAGTAGTCTCCAGTGTCTGTTGCCATCTTCATATCCATGAGTACCCGATGTTTAGCTCCCACTTAAAAGTGAGAATATGCAGTATCTGGTTTACTGTTCCTGTGTTAATTTGCTTAAGATAATGACATCCAGCTGCACCCATGTTGGTGCAAAGGAGATGATTTTGTTCTTTTTTATGGCTGTGTAGTATTCCATGGTGTATATGTAATGTATTTTCATTATCCAATTCGCCATTCATCAGCACCTAGGTTGATTTCATTACTTTGCTATTGTGAATGGTGCTGCAATGAACGTGCAAATGTGGGTGACTTTTTAGCAGAACCATTATTTTCTTTTGGTTGTCTACCCAATAATGGGATTTCTGGGTCGGATGGTAGTTCTAAGCTCTTTGAGAAATCTCCAAACTGTTTTCCACAGTGGCTAAACTAAGTTACATTCCCATCAACAGTGTATAAGTATTTCATTTCTCTGCAGCCTCGCCAACATCTATTGTTTTTGGACTTTATAATTACAGCCATTCTGACCAGTGTGACTCATTGTGGTTTTGACTTGCATGTTATGTGAGCCAGTTCTCCCTAATAATCTCCCCCCACTTATCTGTACACACACACACCCCTATTGGTTCTGTCCTTCTGGAGAACATTGACTAATACAAAAGGCATCAAAGAAATAGGAAAACATGACTTATTTAGAGAAACAAAATAAATTAATAGAAACCAGCTAGGAGGGCTGCTGCTTCCTTAAATTATATTAAATAACTTTATATATATATTATCTTAATTTGTCATTTAACCTCTTTGTCATATTTCTGTAGCTAGATGTATGTTAGGATGGCTAATAGAATAGAAAGTTGATTTTAATCATTGAATATTAATAGCCTTGGAGTTGATTTAATTAATGCATTTTCTCAGCCATTTCAGAGACTTCTGGGACAAAAATCTAGGTTGCCTACCAGAAGTCCCAAGGAGTTGCTCACCTGAGTAGCCTCATGAAAATGGGAGCATGGATATTCTGATAAACTTCTGATCCTTTCTCCTGAAGGGGTTAGCCATACTCTATTGACTATGAGCTTAAAGGCATATCGTTCAATGGATTAAAAGAATTAAGAGCAGTGAAGTATTAGTGACTACTTTTTATTTTTATTCTTAATGTTGTTTCCATGAGAAGGGAATTTGATTAGTATACTTCTGACCTCTGATGGTAGATGAAATGCCCTGTTTAACTGGATAGTTGGAAAGAATAACTGGCTATGCTTTGTTTAGCCCTTTCTTTTCTTAATCTTGGGAGGGAGCCTGCCCATAGACACAAATGCCATAGGCATTTATCCTTCATGCCACATAGGCATAAGTCTTACATAGGCATGCTTCTCTCACATGGGCTTGCCTAGAACCAACTAGCTGCAAGAAGGAGCAAGTCTGTACAATTCTGGAGTTCAGTTAGCTGACTCATTTGGCTGGCTCATTAAACCATGTTTCCACCATGAGCTTTATCAATAAAACGGGACAGCAGGGCTAGTTATAATATTTGGGGCCTAGTGGAAAATGAAAATGCAGGGTGCCTTGTCCAAAAGGCAAGGAAAAAGTAATGTAAAAGGTATTCTCCCTGGGTGGAATAGTGTCCCCCCAAATCATATTCACCTGGAACTTGTGAGTGTAACTTTATTTGGAAATAGAGAGGATTTTTTTTCAGATGTAATCAACTTAGGATGAGGTCACACTGGATTAGGGTACTTCAAAGCCAATGACCAGTATTCTTAGAAGGAAAAAGATTTAGAAACACACATACAAACAGAGAG
The DNA here is from genome assembly GCF_007565055.1 of Rhinopithecus roxellana. Lineage (NCBI taxonomy): Eukaryota > Metazoa > Chordata > Mammalia > Primates > Cercopithecidae > Rhinopithecus > Rhinopithecus roxellana. The sequence goes on from NC_044564.1 coordinate 29,158,234, forward strand.
AGAAGATGGTCATGTGGTGATGAAGTCAGAGGCTGAAGTAACACAGATAGGCTGCCAAGGAATGGCAGGGATTGTTGACAACCACCAGAAACTAAAAGAGTCAAGGGATGATTATTCCTTAGAGCATTTGAAGAGAACATGATCCTGCCAACACCTTGGTTTTTAGACTTCTCACCTCCAGAGCTTTAAAATAATAATTTTCTGTTAAGTCATGCAGTATATGGTATGTTCACCCCTCTGTATCCACAGGTTCTGCATCTGAGGATTCAACCAACATCAAATCTAAAATAACAACACAACAATAAAAAAAATACAAATCAGAAAACAATACAGTATAACAGCTATTTACATCACATTTACATTGTATTAGGTATTACAATTAATTTAGATGACTTAAAGTATAAGGGAAAATGTGTGTTGGTTACACAGATACTATGCCACTTATGTAAGAGACCTGAGTATCTCTGCATTTTGGTATTTGTGGGGGTGCTGGAACCAATTTCCCACAGATATAGAAGGGCAACTGAGTTTTTCTTTTTTTTTTTTTTTTGAGACGGAGTCTCACTCTGTCGCCCAGGCTGGAGTGCAGTGGCCGGATCTCAGCTCACTGCAAGCTCTGCCTCCCGGGTTTATGCCAATCTCCTGCCTCAGCCTCCCAAGTAGCTGGGACTACATTAGCTAGGACTACAGGCGCCCGCCACCTTGCCTGGCTAGTTTTTTTGTATTTTTTAGTAGAGACGGGGTTTCACCGTGTTAGCCAGGATGGTCTTGATCTCCTGACCTCGTGATCCGCCCGTCTCGGCCTCCCAAAGTGCTGGGATTACAGGCTTGAGCCACCACGCCCGGCCTGGGCAACTGAGTTTTTCTATGGCAGACCTAGAAAAGTAATACAGCGTTAAAAGATAAAGGGCCAGGCATGGTGGCTTGCATCTGTAATCTCAGCTAGTTGGAAAGCTAAGGCGGGATGATGACTTGAACCCAGGAGTTCTAGACCAGCCTGGGTGACATAGTGAGACTCCATATCTAAAACATCTTTAAAAAAATTAGCCAGATGTCATGGCATGTGCCTGTAGTCGTAGCTACCCAGGAGTCTAGTGAGAGGGAATTGCTTGAGCCCAGGAATTTGAGACTGCAGTGAGCCATGATTATGCCACTGTACTCCAGCCCGGTTGACAGAGTGAGAATCTGTCTCTAAAATAAATAAAATATAATAAATAAAACATAAAAGCTTTTTTCCTTTCCTCTGTGGTCTTTTAACTTCCATGGACTGTTTTATTTGGTATTTAATATGTTTCTAAGTAAAAACAAATTAAAATTATTAACGTGGATTTTACCATTCCTCTTTATTTCAAGCAATGCTAGTTTTACATGTAAATATAAGAATAGTTATCTGATGTGCAAAATTACCAAGAAATCACAGGATCCCTATTTTGTTGCTTGTATATGTATACAAGTTTCTTTTATTTTTAAACCATAACAGTGAAAATGCTCTACAAACTATCTCAACTGTTTTCATCTTGTTTCTTGATATGTACACATTCTACCAAAACTGTCTGCCTCAGCTTACTGATGAGTAAAGAAGGACTAAAAGGAAAAGCAACTATGGGTTGCTCCCTCTTCCCCTTTCTGTCATCAGTTTCAGAGTAAGTGGTTGGCTAATACTGGAAAATAACACGAGTAAGAAAGAATATGATGGAGAATGTGGCTTCTTGGAGCTGTCAACACCTTCACTTAGTCATAGATGACTGGTGGACCCTTAGCTCCTCTCGGAAATTTTTTACAGCAGATTTCGAGCCTTAGATTCACTACAGTTAAGGGTTGTAGATGCTGTAATTAAGGATTTCCATAGAAGAGTAATCTGGTCTGTTGTAAAATAAAGTTTAGACTAATGCAGGTGGCTGCATCAGTCTCATCCTCCTTGAGCCATTGAATGCCCTGCCCCAAGTAAATTATAAACTTCTTGTGGTCAGGACTAGGTTTTATAGCTCTTATTTTTCTCTTAATACCTAACTATGCCCAGAACAGAAGATGTCTTCTATGAACATTTGTCTATTTAATTGTTTTTTTTTTTTTTTTTTTTTGACACAGAGTCTCGCTCTGTCGCCCAGGTTGGAGTGCAGTGGCGCGATCTCGGCTCACTGCGACCTGTGCCTCCCTAGTTCAAGTGATTCTTCTGTCTCAGCCTCTCAAGTAGGTGGGACTACAGGTGCATGCCACCACACCCAGCTAATTTAGAGACGGGGTTTCACCATATTGGACAGGCTGATCTCAAACTCCTGATCTCATGATCCACCTGCCTTGGCCTCCCAAAATGCTTGGATTACAGGCATGAGCCACTGCGCCTGACCTGTCAATTTAATTTTCAATAACATAAGTACTTGCATGTTCTCATTTCTCTCTGGGAAATGATAAATTCCACAACATTCAAACAGAAAGCCCTTACATTCCCTGAACCTAAAGATCTACAAATGGTTAGCATAACTTTCCTCTCACTGCACCATACTCTAAGATGGTTCTATCAATGGTCGTGAATTATTTTAAAGTGCAAAGAAATAACGAGCAAAAGAAATAAATTGCTCATCAAAAGAACTTTCACCAAATAAAGACTAAAAGTCAAAAAGTCAAATTAATGCAGGATTTATTACTATTACATATTATAAAGAATATTGATGAGAAACATTGCAGTGCTGATTGCTATTGTCATCTTTTCACTTTCCATCACAGTTTATATTATTTTTATCAGATTTGATTCAGGTTATTAAGGTTTTTATATATTCAAATTTTAAAAATCTCTTGAAATGCTAACACAAAGAAAAATGAGTCAGAACACGAAAAATGTTTTAGACAAGTTGACAACATATATTCTTTGTTCAGTTCTCTTTTTTAGAAAAATTTCATCCTATTCACACCTACATGTACAAGACAGTGAATAAAATATAACAAATCACCCTATAGAGATGAAAAATAAAAGACACGTTGGTTCTGGAAACTCTTCTGTATTACACCTAATATCTCAGTGTATTTGGCAAATAAAAGCATCTTGAAATATTCCTTAAATTTTTCTATTTTATGATTTGGTTGATAATCTCATAATACAAAGTCACTTTGAAACACTTGGAGAAATATATTATTTTATTTTAACATTTGATATTTGAGTATTCCTATCTGTTTTCTTTATTTTTTTCATTGCCCTATAGTGATCTTTTAGGATAACCTCCCACTCTTCCCACCTACATACTTGCTACACTCTACATGCCCACACATATGCCAAACAGTTTTTTGGTGACAGATTAACATGAATTTGGTTGAGTTTGAAAGGCTATAGAATATATAACTTTTACACTTCAATATTTTTAACATGCTTTTTGGAAGTAATCCTAGTTTGAGTCCAAGTGCCACTAGCTATAAAATGCATTTCAAATATGCCTTTTGGTATGTGTGATAAAATGGGGAGGTCATATTACTGGGAGTCTATTTACATGGACAACTGGAAAGCAATCAGGGAAATAATTTGTTATAACACAGTTGGACACAATTGATCAATGTAATAGAATAGAGATCCTATAAATAGACCCACACATATAGGAACAACTGATTTTCAACAAAGGTACAAAGACAATTCAGTAGAGTAAAGGTAGTCTTTTGACAAATCCTACTGGACACATGTAGTGTATGGGTAAGGTGCGTAAATAGTCATTCCAAACAAAGAATGAATTTTGGTCATTACCTCTTACTATATAAAGATTAACTTAAAATAGATCAAAGACCAAAATGTGAAACCTAAATCTATAAAATCTTTTATTTATTTATTTATTTATTTTTTTTGAGATAGAGTCTCACTCTATCATCCAGGCTGGAGTCTAGTGACATGATCTTAGCTCACTGCAACCTTTGTCTCCTGGGTTCAAGCAATTCTCCTGCTTCAGCTTCCCAAGTAGCTGGGACTACATGTATGTGCCACTGCATCTGGCCAATTTTTTTGTGTATGTATTTTTACTAGAGATGGGATTTCACCATGTTGGCCAGGCTGGCCTTGAACTCCTGGCCTCAAGTGATCTGCCTGCCTCAGCCTCCCAAAGTGCTGGGATTATAGGCATGAGCCACCATGCCTGGCCAAATCTATAAAATTTCTAGATGAACACATGTAGAAACTCTTGGTGATCTTGAGTTAGCCACATATTTCCAAAAGGCAACACCAAAAACAAGATCTATAAAGGAAAAAATGTTAGATTTCATCAGAAATTTTTAAATGACTGCTCTTTGAAAGACATTAGTGAAAGAGCGAAAAAACAAGGCACAGATTGGGAGAAAATATTTGCAAATCATATATCTGAAAAAACTTGTATCTATACCATATAAAGACCTCTCAAAACTCAATAATGTAAAAATAAAAAAAAAATTTTAAATGTAGGAAAAAAATTGAAGAGACTTTCTCAGGGAAGACATGTAAATGGCAGATAAGCACATGAAAATTTGCTCATCATAATCATTAATTAAATGAAGATTAAAACCATCAGAAGATACCACCACATATCCATTGAAGAGCTACACTTAAAAAGTCTGGTTGTACCAAGTATTCGTGAGCAAGTACAGTAACTGGAACTCTTCTACACTGCTAGTGGTACAATCACTTCAGAAAACAGTTTGGCAGTTTATTTAAAAGTTAAACATATGTCTATCATATGATCTCACCCTTCTATTATTCATTTTATGTTTATACAAAGCCTTGCACATAAATGTGCATAGCAGTTTTGTTTTTAATAGCTGAAAACTATAACCCAAACATTCATCAACAGGAAAATCAATAAGCAAATTGTGGCAGACCCATTCAATGGAATACTACTGAACAGCAAAAAGGAATACACTATTGATGCACACAAAAATATACGTTATTCTCAAAATAATTATGCTTTGTGAAAACAGCCAGACAGAGTCTGTACTGTATGAATGCATTTATATACATTTCTGGGAAAAGACAACACATCCATAGTGATGGAAACATCTGAGCTGACCTTGGTATGTGGAGGGACAGGATGGGGAAAGGTACAAGAGAGGACATATGAAGGGCATAAGAAAACTTTTGTGGGTGAAAGACAGATTGTACATTTTCTTGATTGTACTGATGGTTTCATGGGTATATACAGATGTCAAAAGTTATCAAATTGTAACTTCAAGCATGTGCAATTATTGTGTATCAATTATATTTTAATAAAGTATATATTTTTAAGTTGGGCATGGAAGTGTGCTTCAACAAAAACATACCAGTTGAGAGTAGAAAAGTCAAGTCCAGTATGGTGTCTGTTAGTTGAATTTTCCTGTACTTTATTTCCCTACAAATATATACCCAGTTTCTTTTGAGAGATGGGGCTGTTAATAAAATAGAATAAAGCAATATTCATTAATGATAGCAACAGTTTTTTATGACCCTCCAACAACATGTCACCCAAAAAATGGGAAAATTAAATGCATTGCACACCTACTCAGTACATCTTACAGCTTCATTGCACTGAGCACCTGAAGATCGTAGTTCTGCTGTAGCCCATTAAAGGCTGTAATGCAAGCTTGTCCACCTCACAGGCCATGGGCCACATGTGGCCCAGGATGACTGAATGTGGCTCAATACAAATTTGTAAACTTTCTTAAAACATTTTGGATTTTTTTCACAATTTTTTTTTTAGCTCATCAGATATCGTTGGTGTTAGTGTATTTTATGTGCAGCCCAAGACAGTTCTTCTTCTTCCAGTGTGGTCCAGGGAAGCCAAAAGATTGAACACCCCTGCTCTAGTACGTGTCTCTGGGAGCAGTGATATCCAGTGGCAGTGGTGGCATATGATGATAAATGATTTGACTGTGCCTGCTGATGACTGATGAGATGTCTTATAGCTTTGTGCACATGGAGACTGTGCAACCACACCTGGAGAAGAGGAGCAAGGAAACCAGAAGTTCCCATGGAAATCGAGAGAATTTTGTTGGTATTACTTTAGTAACATGGTTTTTACACATAAATCAGCATTTTCACAGATAAATGCATTTCTAGTGATTGTAGGATTCGAGTGCTTAAAAGAGCCCTAAATGATTGCCCCTAAATTTCTTGGGCGTGTGACGCTTCACTAGCTTGAGTGAAGATGAATTATTAACCACTAGCAGAAGGGCAACAGGTATAATGTGCTCTCATATTTTTATTTCTCAAGGGACATTTTCTTAATTTGGTATGTTTAATTGATATTTCCAGTTATTCCAAAAAGAGAAATGTAAAAGTGCCTTCATTCTCAAATAATTAGGAGATTAGGAAACCATACTGGTAATCCTAAACCTCATATTTGAAGTGCTTCCAGATTTAAGCCTTTTGAAGTGGAATGTTTTCTCAATTGCTTTTAAAACAAATTATTGTTATTTAATCTTCTTTGAATTACGGTGCTCCTACAGGGGATGAATATGCCAAAACAGATAAGAACATCTATTTTCAAAGGGCTTTCTATTTCAAGTTTCATAGTCTCCCAAAGTTTATATAACAGAGTCCCAAGCTATTGCAAAGGTTTGACAGGCATGTTTCTCTGCAGTTCTGGGATTTATGTTAGGTAGCTTTGCAGATAAAGCAAGTAAAACAGACTGAATTCCTAAATAACCAGTGATGCCAGTTTTTATTAATATTCTTAGTGGTGGCAAATACTCTTTCTTGGTGTTCTGGTTTAGCATTCCTCACTTCATTTTTTTTTCTTCTCTGGGGAATACCTGACCAACTGTAAGACAGTATCAAGCTTATTTGATATTACCAAATCAAGTTCATTTGGTAATATCAGACTGAGTCTTAAGGAAGTGCATATAATTAAACTAAGGACAATTATGTGTGCAATAAGCTTTGGCTAGTTAGACACTTGCATCCAACCATTTTACATATTTTTATTGGTGACTCTTCAAAGATTTGCTAACATGATTAACTTTCACTGAGTAGGATGGCTGGCTGCCTAAATCATTCATCTGATAATTCTGATTCTTGTCAATGTAGAGAAGGTACTTAGAGGCCCAGCACCGAGGTTGACACACCTGCTTGAGAGTCTCCAAGCTCTACTGCACGAAGCCAGTGTTGAGTAGGCACCTGAGAAAGAGATGCATAGATTCCCAGTGAGCGATGGGGTGCAGGGAGTGTTGTGGCTGTAAAGTACTATGCTCCTCACTGAAGCATGTTTTAATGTTCAGTATCAGGTATCAGTTATTCTGACCATTCACACCACATGATTCCTCATTCATGTGTTAAGTGATTTGCCTGTGGATAGGCCCCAAATCTTCCAGAACTCTTTCATAAAGTAAGCATATATAGTGGTGTCATCTCCTAGAAAATAATATTAAATGGGGACAGGCAAATAAATAGTTGACATAAAACCTGCAGCTAAGGCTGTAAAACATGGGTAGAGAAGTGCGGGACACTTCTTTACGGAATATGTTTTCAAAGTGGTTCAAGGAATGTGAGGCTTTTACTTACTCAAATTTGAGTTAATTTTAGGCAAATGTCAAATTGCATGATATCTTGCAGATTCAATTTTTGAAATTACTTACACTCAGTCCCCTGCCCCTGCCATTGACACTTTTTACTAGGCCCCAAAATTATTGTTTGGTCTTTAATAATCCTCATGCAACAATAGCTTACCTGCAAATAGCTTACCATGAGAGTTCTGGGGATCCATTGTTCTTGGCTTCTTTATTAGTGTTGTTTATAATCTTTTTCACCAGTGCATAGGGAGGAACTTAGAGTAGCAGTGGGAGAACCTGATTCTCTGACTTCTTAGCTGTGTGAATCACTACATGTTTCTGGAATTTAGTTTTCTCATTTATAAAATGAGATAAGGATATCAGGCCTGCCTGCTACATAGGATTGTTTTGAAAGTCAAATGAAACAATGCAATTACTGTAGGGTAAATGCACCTGATAGCGATAAATTAAGCATAGCCTTAGAATGACCCTGCTTGGCAGATGCACCTGAATGTGTGTTCTGAGCTAGGGAATTCGAGACTGGCCAATCCAGAGAGGCCAATCCAGAGATATGTTCCTTTTCGATGAGGAATGTCTAAGCTCCTGTCCCGTCCTATCCTGTCCAGTCCCATGGAACACAGGCTGTACATAGGAGTGTGTTGTGGGTTAAATGAAGGTTGCCAGGTAGAGGTCATTAAGGGGAGGATGTTAACTGAAAATGCTATAAGAACTGCATGCTGTTTGCTAGCAGTTGCGGTTTTTCTGCCCAGCTTGCTGTCACTGGGCTGTGCAGTTATCTTGTCCAGCCCACCACCACTGGACTCTCTCCCTGTACGTAATCCCCTAATAAAACCCTACGTCTTGGTTGCTGGCTCTGGGTGTCCTCCTCTGCCTCTTGAACTTGCTGCCTTCCCTTCAGTACAACACTTAAACATCTTGAAAATTGTCATGTGCTATATGAATACATAGCATCAGTACTACTATTTGTTACTATTGTTTTTATTCCTATGTCTACCACATTGTGAATAATAACACTGGGTGAGGTACTATCCAGTAAATGCTCGTCATTGTCAGTGAATCTGATCCACGTTGCACAAGATAATGGTTTATCTATTTTCTGTTTTGAGGCCAGCTTGCACTTGAGTAGTTACTAATACCCAGAAATAACTATGGAATAAAACCTCATTAGAGAATGAAAGAGGAAAATAATATTTCTTTTTTTTTTTTTTTTTTTTTTTTTTTGAGACGGAGTCTTGCTTTGCCGCCCAGGCTGGAGTGCAGTGGCCGGATCTCAGCTCACTGCAAGCTCCGCCTCCCGGGTTGACGCCATTCTCCTGTCTCAGCCTCCCGAGTAGCTGGGACTACAGGCGCCCGCCTCGTCGCCCGGCTGGTTTTTTGTATTTTTTAGTAGAGACGGGGTTTCACCGTATTAGCCAGGATGGTCTCGATCTCCTGACCTCGTGATCCGCCCGTCTCGGCCTCCCAAAGTGCTGGGATTACAGGCTTGAGCCACCGCGCCCGGCCGGAAAATAATATTTCAAATGAAGGGACAAAGAAACACAATTTTAAAAATGTGTAAATTCTCTATTCCTGCTGGAGAAATGATACAGTTAGATTCTTTATATCAGACAATAGTGTTGCATGAGATTAAGTCATTTGATATATTTATTGTGATTTCAAAACTCGAAGGGAGTGACTGCTCATGAGAGGAAGATGAAGTACACGCGTGAGAACCCTTTGTGAGGCTTTGTCTGTGAGAATCGTAACATGGCTCAAACCCCGTGGACACTCAAAATCTCTGCTAACATTTTTTGTTAGAAGTAAATAACTTAGATTACCAGTTTTCTGGTAATTCTGTGCCTGACATTTCTGAGCAGCTTGATATTCTAGTTTATCCCTGAAGGGCATTATTAGTGACTCCGTTATAAAAAAAAAAAAAAGTGCAGAGATAATATATGTGTCTCTATAGTTTGCATGCTGAGTAATGACCAAGGAGAGGGAATATTTCCACAGGCTAGTAATGGGGAAATTGCTGCCTTGTCGCTCCACATCAGCCACACCTATAGCTGTCCTGACACTGTAGCATCATGTATGTGGCCTAGAGGGAAAACTGATTCTGTAGATAGCATTTGTTTCCCCAGCCACAGAGGGTGAAAGAGAGAATCAGGCCTCAGAAGGTGGGTCTCAATCCAGATAGAAACAAGACTGATGGTGAAATAAGCCTCTAACAACTGAATTTAAGCAAGACCAGTTAGCTGAGGAGCAGGCAGGGAAAGAGGTAACTAGCTCAGGGTTAAACTGCTGTCAGGGGCTTAAGTGCACTGAGACCACAGCTAGGCCTGTTGAAGTCCACTGCTCAACCATGACAAGGAGTGAAGACCTTTCTTTAAGAATCAATTAGTGGTTTGTCCCTGTGAGAACATGGAGGTGATTCAAAGCTCTGGGCACAACTGTTCACCTGGTATCTGTGACTAATGTAGCCTAAAGGAACATTTTCTTTTATATTGTTGTGCAATAACATAATCTGAGGTTCTATTGTTTTTCTTGCAAAACTTAAAAAAAAAATTCACAAAAAGCATCTGGCTTTACAGAAAATAAAGGATGTATTGCTTACTCTGTAACATGACTTGCTTGAGAATCAAGAAATAAGAATTTTGCTGTATGAGAAGCTAACAGCAGCAACAGCCTTCCCCTCTTCCACCCACATCCCAACATATACCACCTCCAGCCAGTCCAGAGCTCCACTGGCACTCTCATACAGGAGCTTTTTCATTACCGAATCCCAGACACCCCATTCAATTATTAAAGAACGCCCTGTTATATTTATTACAGAGGTGGCTGATATTGCTGCCAATTGTCGAATTTCGGTTTCCTGTGGTTGATTTTCATGCATGAGGAACACACGGCTGCTGGGCGGGCGCCAGCACTCCATCAATCTCTCCAGGCTGCCTCGACCTCAGGATATGTAAGAGTAGCGGATAAATTGGAAGATCAATGACTTGTCCCTCCTGCCGTACCAGCTGCTGTTGAGAAATTAATATGAGGATCACTATAAATAAAAGATAAAAGATGATATGGCTTACCGTGTAAAATATTAAGGCTGGACACAATGTGCTGGAGGAATCCAAACCAAAATCTAAGCAAATTAACCCTGTAAGGGCTTTCTACCACCTTTCTGGAAACCGAGTTTGAGAGAGATCATGCTGTAATGTGATATGGGTTTCTTTATATGCTTGATAGAGAAAAAGGAACATTAATGAAATCGTGTCCCTTCTCTTTTCTATGTCATAGAGTTTGGGGACTTGAAGAGATTACAGAAATTATTTGTTCCAGTCACCTCATTTCACATGAGAAAACTGCAGACCAGAGAATTAAGTGGTTTGCTCAAGTTTTTGCAGCTAGCTGGTGACAGAGCTGCTAATGGGCTTCCATTCTAATATTCAATCCTTTCTTTTTATCAAGCCACCTCCTATCACAAAGGCTCTTAATAAACTCTCATTTTAATGCTCTCTAGGGCTTTCCTAAGAAGAGCGCTAATTTGTAATCATGCCAGAAGCAGTAAAAGATGGCGGTATTTCTTAATATGTACTCAAGACCAAAGATCTATGTGTGGCATATAATAATGTTTGACAGATATCATTTGCAGAGCACATTTGTTTCTGAGCATCGCAGAGGACGTTATCCATGTTTCTCCTGGGGCTTAAGAAATGAAACAGATGATCAGACTCAAAAACATATGCAGAGCCCAAGAGGGAATTGGAGGAAGAAAAAGAGAAAATACCAGAGATAATAGGAGAACACTAATTGTGGAAAAAATAAGGCCTTGAGGGGCAGCAACGTGATATCAGAAGAGAAGCTGAAAGCTGAAGTTGAAGAGTCATAGGTTAATTTTGTTCGAATCTTGAAACGTCTAAATTCAGTTTTTGGCTCCGGTGCACCATGTGCCTGTGTTAATTTGGGGTTCAAAGCAGCTCTAAACCCCAAAGCGGTTCCTCTGAATTCCTAGTTTCAAGTTCCACTCTGCCCCTGCTGGCATCTTAAGATATGGGAAACAGGGCTGTTATGATTGCCAGACAGCTGAGTTCTGTACATACCTTGATGGCAATTTTTTTTTTTTTTTTGGCTGCTTCTCAGGACAACTGGTGGAGATTTAGATTCCTTAAAATGCAGTTATGAATCTATTGGCTTCAACTCTAGTTCTACCCATGAATTCATTTGTACTTGGCAAAGACCACTTAATTTCTCATTTGTTGTGTCATTTAAACCTCTCTTTAGAGCCTTTCCTCACTCTTACCTGTTAATAATCAGAAGTCAGCTACATGAATCGTTCAATTTGGGTTCCATCTCCTCTGAAGAAAATGCACTTAAAAAAGAAAAAACGAGAGGATGACGATTTTACTTAAAAACAATTTACCTACTGAGTGACAGAGGCTGATTCTGCCTTTAGTAGGTTAAAAAGATGTCCAATCTCAAACTCTTACTTTTTCTAAAAACAAAAAACAAAGCAAAACAAACAAACAAACTCCTGTTCAGTGCTGTTTCTTAAGGATCAAAAAGTATGCATTACAAAAAGAAAAAGAAAAAAAATTAGAGATCAATGCCTGCTGTCCCTGAACTACCTGCCTCAGTTGAGAAATGAATATAAAGATCATTATAAATAAAAGATAAAAGGTGACACAGCTTTTGGAGTAAAATATTAAGCCAGTCACAGTGTGATATATCAAGTTTAACTAAATTAACCCGTGGGATAAACAGGGGCTTAGTTTTTGTTGCACTTGAAAAATGAACTATTATGAAAAAAAGAAAAGCTTGTATATGAAAAACAGGTATCCAGGGGCTTAAACTGGAGAATGCAGTTCCTCTCCTTTGAGGTCATCTCTCTTAGACACCTGCATGAGATTTGGAAAATGCTTTCCCCTGAGCAACAAAGGCAGAGTAATCACTCAACCTTCTGCAAAGGTGCACTAACTCATCTTATTGGTTGATATGGTAGCTGCAAGCTATGTTTAGGGGATGGAGTTATTTTTTGCATTTCCTTCCGAAAGCTTCCCTCAAAAAATATGCTTTCCATTGGAATGTACACAAATCATTTTACTAATATACCATTCATTAGATTAATGTTACTATTAGAGCTGCATAGAGCACATATGTGTCTTGGGCATTTTTCCAGAAATGCGTTATATAACACATGGATTTCTAATTCATAATCGCAAAGGTTTCAAAACAGCTCCAGAGGTGACTTTAGAAACAGGCTAGCACCAATGAATTTTTCACTCTTTTGCCTCGTCTCCCCAAATTGTGTCTCTTTTCCAGAAAATGAGATAAAAATAAAATCTTGGTCCAGTTGAAGCAATTATTTTGATCTGTTGAGATAGATAGCCAGAGTTTTTCTCTAAGTCTGTTGGGTATAGACTCCTTTTCTTGCATTTTTTGACCTTCTCTCTAACCCTGAACGAATATAGATGGGTTGGGTGACTCACATCCACTTTTGGAGTAGTGCACGGAATTATTTAGCATAAGCAATGGTGGAAAGTGGAGGAGTAAGCGGGGAGAAATAATTTTAAAATATCTTTAGCTGGAGGAAAATTGGCCTACCTACACAAGAGTAAATATGGCATGTGTAGTGATTCAAATATTCAAAGATGTCTGTTTTAGCAATAAAGACCAGATCTGGACACAGTCCCTGGCACAGTCAGACGTACACCTGCACGTTCACTATATCAGAAGAACCACAGAAGTGTGTTGAAAACTGCTTAAGTGAGAGACATAAACACAAGTACAGATGAACGGACAGGAATTCAAGGCTTTAAATGCTGGACTGCTGGCAAAGCCCTCAGCAGGATAAGCTCCAGCCAATTTTCAATTGTGAGACATTAAGTTCACATTGCAGACATGCGAGAATGTTTGTTCTTCCCTGCCTGATATTTTAGGGAGGATATTAAACACCCCTGTTAAATGTCTGCCAGTGATTGCCAGAATTAAGCTTTTGAAAATGATGGCTGTGATCTTTAATAGGGTTGTGCCCTTGTCAAGAGTCTCAGGCAGAATTTCCGATGTAATTTCAAACCAGATATTTCTTTTGGATGATGTACATGTCTGACTCGCTGCAAGAAAACATCCGTGTATAGTTGAAGTTAGGAACCAGCTGGTGTAAATTTGTATGTTATCTCATGACCTAACTTTTTGGCTACTTTTTGTTCTTGTATTGTGGCTAAGCTTGATCTTGTCCCAGGGCCTTTGCACTTACTGTGTAAAAATAATATTGTTATCATTCTTTCTCTAGAATAACATTTTAGAAGAGTTTTTTCTTGAATAATATTTCCAGAAAATTTTCTATAAATTATTCCTTTCTAGTCCTTGGCATGTAACTTCAATATCACCTCCTAAAAAGACATTTTCTGAATGATCTAGTATCTCAGCTTAGTCACAATTATATTACCTTAATTCATTTCCTTCGAACCACTTACCAATTTTTCGGGAACACTAACAATAATCATAAAAAGAATGATTATCGTCGTTTATTTGTATTTAGATAGATTTCTTCTCAAAGAACGCAAACTCCATGATGGCAGAAACTGAATTTCCTTTTTATTCCCTGTTCTTTGCCAGCCTTGGAACAGTGTCTGGCCTACTGTAGTCACTCAAGGTTTGTTGATTGAGTGTATAAAAATATATGAGTAGACCAATGGATTTGGAATGATTTGAAGTCACTCTTAATGGCTTGGGGTTAATGATCAGAGTTAAAGTGTAGACATTAGAGCTGGAAGCGATCTTGTTCACATCCTCATAACTAGGGCAAGATTCCCTTCTGTTGCATCCCTATTACATAGTCAATTAGTCTGTGCTTGAATAACTGTATATGAAAGACTCTAGTCATTGGCACTCTCTTAGCTACTTCAAACTGATCACAGCCTTCCACGGGAATTTGTTCCCTGTTACACAGCTATAATTGAGAAAACTCTGATTACCCAGGATCTTTTCACTCAGTCCTTTCAGTTTTTTTTCTTTCTACAGCTCCTGGAGAACAGACAGGACAGTTTCTCCTCTAAATTGTATCTTTTAGGTTTACATGACTGCTTATAACACATTTAGTGCACTGTTACAGAAAGATTCAGCTGGATTGTCTGCCATGTATTACTGTATTTCTTGAGAGTATTTAGAAATAATTTGTCTTCAGGTTCTATGTTATATTTGAGAAAGTATAGAAGTGGAAGAGATTCAGGGGTTATGTCAGAAGGATCAGATTGATATTTGAATTTATCCCCTTTAATGTATCTAATGCTGATGCTATGAGGAATTGAACAGTGTAGTCACAACATTATTGCCGTTGCTTAAAAAATGTATATATGGTAAAAAATATGATAACTCTGGAACCCCTCTATGATGGGAAAAACTTCAACGATGTCTTAGACCTCGGAGTATTTCTCAAAGCATTGTGATACAAAGCATCTCTCCTTTTCTTGTTTTTTGTATGCACAATTAATTAACAAAAAGCGTACCTCATAATCCAGAAATAATGGTGGCTTAGTTGACATTTGGTGGGGGTTGGGGGGCATGTTTAAAGGTCCATCATTTGTGCATAGCAGTTTAGAGTTACACAAAGCATGGATATTTGGGCCTAAGCCCCATGGAGTCATTTTCACGTATCGGTTCACCACTGTGTATAAATGGAGAAAATCAAAACCCTGGTTTGTGGATTATGGTAAACCAGAACTTCTTTCACTTTTGCTATGACAAACAGGTACAAAGGTATTAAATATCTGCAAAATAGCCTTGCAGGATTTGATAGAAATCTCAAGTGGGATGTAGAAAATATATAACAAAAAGCAAGGCAAGTCAGAGCTGCTGGGAAACTTTTTCAAAGACAACTGAGTAATAATAGTAACAACAACAATAAGACCCATTATAAAAGGCCTAGAATGGCACAAAGTTCTAAGGACGTTAGATATATTAACTCCTTACACACCACAACCCTATAAGATGGGTAGAGTTATAACCCTTATTTTTCAAATGAAGGAATGAAACGCAAAGACATGAAGTAAGCCTCCTGAGGTCCCACCAGTAGTAAGTGACAGAGCTGGGAAAAAGCCCTAGGCTCTCTAACTTATAGTCAGTGCTCTTAACCAGTGGGCTCTAAACTATAGGTAATATTAGTACAATTTGAAATAGCTTTACAAATATTATTTTTTACTCCCAAAGTACATAGGGAATACCCAGAGAAATTGGCATTGTAATTATTTTGATTTTCTTTACCAGCAATCTGTTAACTTTCTGCAGTTCAGTATTCTTCCGCAACTTCTTAAAAATTCAAGCTACAATCCAAAACAGAAGGGTTAAAGAAAGCAAATTTCTTGGAGATCTCGTTCTAGAAAGTAACTAAAAGAATGTGGTCCATGAGTATGTAAAAAGAAACCAAAACAAAGGAGGAGACAAGAACCCCACACGTTTTGATTAAGCTCAACATTCCTAGGTAAAGGGAGACTTAATGCTCCATTAATACCCTGCCCACAGAGGCATCCCTCTACAGAAGCCAAGGAGTCTCTTCTCACCTGCAAACTCACTGATGCTGGGATGGTCACTTCTCTTGTTAAGCCTCCAACTTTCCCTCATCATTATGGGAGGGAGTTGGAATTAGATGAGTTCTCTCAACCCAGTTCTAACATTCTGTGCATCTGTGAGCCTAAGTAAGTGTTGAAAATCTTTAATGTGACAGGTTTTTTTTTTTTTTTCCATAACTGTTATTGTTCCCCCGATTTTTGTGTAATTTTTATACATTGTAGACAAGAAAAAGATATCAAACTGAAAGTAAATAACAAACTAATTCCAACTTTCCGTTCTCATTTCACTGGCAATTCTGCAGAAAGCCTTTGGTAGAATTCTGATGCAGACAGTGAAAACTCACTGCAAGAGTTCCAGGGTCTTTCCCGTATTTGGTCATCCTGTGTTTTCCACTGGCTGTCACCAAAAAGAAATAAAATAGCAGGAACTCATATCAACACTAATGGGAAAGAAATCCTTGAACATTTTTCCCTTACTATATGAAACTTCACCCATACACAAAAGCAACATTAAAGGTTAAACCCTAAAGGCAACATATTCCTGTGAACAAGAGAACATAACACAAATAATATACAATGCCATCATTATGGACATACACATATACACATATGGTCTCAAAATGTATTCAGAGATATTGACTGGATTACATTTGAGGTCAGTAGAGAATATTTTTTTGTTGTTGTTTGTTGGTTTTTTCAAATGGAGTCTCACTCTTTCACCCAGACTTGAGTGCAATGGCGTGATCTTGGCTCACTGCAACCTACACCTCCTGGGTTCAAGCTGTTCTCCTGCCTCAGCTTCCCGAGTATCTGGGACTACAGGTGCATGCCACCAAGACTGGCTAACTTTTTGTATGTTTAGTAGAGATGTGGTTTCACCGTGTTAGCGAGGCTGGTCTCGATATCCTGACCTCATGATCTGCCGACCTTGGTTTCCCAAAGTGCTGGGATTACAGGAGTGAGCCACTGCGCCCGGCCAATAGAACATGTTTTTAAGAGACATACTCAACATACATATCTGTCCTCCTCCCCGCCCTCCGCATATTTAATTCATTGCAGTCATTTCCCCAGTTAGTTTTCCCCTATGTTTATTTTAGAATTAGTGATTTTTGGACAGAAGTTAATCTCTATACAGACACCTATGTCATGGCCCCAATGTACTAAGCCTTGTTTTTGACAGCTTGTGGCACTGGGTAGGGAAAGTGCACAGTCATACAAGAGGAGAATAAAGGGTGAAACTTGGAATAGGACCTTATGTACAGTTCTCAGTTCCAAAAGAAGGGAAGAATGAAGGTCCTGCCAGATGAATCAATGGTAGGATCATTCACTGGTTACTGGCTGCCCTCACTTTACCAGTATTTTTGGCTATAAAGTATGCTTGAATAGCTGCATCACTCTCTGATTGGACCAGACTTAAGCACAGATTTACCTTCTTGGAATTGTTTTTATATGGTGATAATGGGTATAAAGAATGGAAACTATGAACCCATGTCTCCTCCAAATTGAACACATTTATTAGGGTACAGATTTAACCAAAACCAAAATTGATTTATTCATTCATACCAACTGAAACTATATCTTACCATTCCTGTTTGCTAAAGAAAAAAGACTGACTCTGAATAGAGTGATAGCATATTTACATAGTCCTTTCAGGTTACGTCTTGTCAACAGACTTTAGTGTTCACTCACTAAAAGCAAATCACCTCATTTAGTATTTCAGGAAACATCTCATCCTTTCATTGCCATTAAAGAAATTGCAGCACTTGTTGTGTATACTACTCTTTAGAATGCCATTCTTACACTTATTTATAATAAGACATGTTATTTAAAATGCAAACTGATATCAAGCCTCAGAACAAATACCCGGTGTGTTTTTGGAAATCACATGGTTTAGTGTTTTCAGATTTGGACTTAGACTTGCATCTCAAGCATTGCAATCTGAGCTTATTAAATGATTTCCTTGCAACCAAGAAAAAGTTGCTCATCTGAATTTAGAATCCAATTAAATTAATACGATAGTGTTGATGAAGCAAAGTAGCATAGAAGCTAAGTTAATGTGCTCTGGAGCTGGACAGTCAGAGTTTGAATTTCATTTCTACCATTTATAGCTGTGCAATCATGGGCAAGTTACTTAACCTCTCTGTGCCTCAATTTCTTCATCGGCACAATGGTGATGAATAATAGTACCAATATCATAGAGTGACTGTAAGGAATGAATAAGTTAGTAATAGTTTTAAGCTTAAAGCAATCAATGCTTGGCTTGTAAAATAATTTTTAAATGCTAGTAATTATTAGTATTAGTAAAATAATATTCCTATAGTATTATCAAATTATCTGAAAATAACAATATGGGCCTGTTATTTCAGTAGTTCTATTTGTTGGCTACATAGATTAGGTAAGCTCATCTTGTTTAATCATAAAAAGAACAAACACTTTTTTTTAACCTTGTTAAGGAACCCGAGTCACATAATTCAGAAATGTTTCCAACTGGTGACATCTGCTTTGCCTCTGTCATGGCAAGAGAATGTTTATTGTTCCTGAAAGTGAAATCCTCATATTTGTGTAGCATAAAAGAAAAGCCCTTAATAAGATATATTTCCATAGGCACAGTAGTGCTGCATATAGTAGAAAATTACCTCTTCTAGGGTCAAATGTTCTGATTCAGAGCTGTCATTGCCTATTATCAGGCAGCAGGAAGGCATAAGTAAGGACTATGTATATTTGTCATTAGATCCATCTACAACATTGATACTGTCAATCAGCCTCTGACAGCACCTTCCCCCAGCATCTTCCCCTCTGTGCCCCTTTGAGCATGCTCAGATGGAGTCTACCATCTGTGTGGTGAGAGTTTACTGTGTTTATAAGTGTGCAAATAAATTGAAGAGCAAAATTGGTATTAACCAACTTTGCAACTGTGAATACTAGGGAAATAGTTAAATATATGGATACAAGGAGCCAGACAAATACTGGCATTAAACCAATAAAAATGCTTTTTGGCAAACAAAAAGTTCATCTTGTAAACAAAAAGAAATGAAAAGTTTGCCAAAAATGAAGCCTAGTGTAGTGCTACTGTAGCCTGACCACAGTATTAAATAAACACACACGCATGAACACACAAAAGGAAGCCCTCTTCACACTAATACCCCAAGCTCTTTAATGGGTCTTTAGATTTGGTAGACAAAGGAGAGTGACAGATGTCCTCAATGAGCTGGGTCCATTAAACAAGCCTGGCACTAACAGAATAAGAAAGGAGTAGCTCTGACAACATGGGCAATTGCATGCTCAAGGCAGTCCTCAGACAATGAGTAAGTTGGTAGATACAAACATAAACTAAATCTGTTAAATTTTTGGTTTTGTTGACTGTAGCAACAAAACAGATATAGACATGTAGAGGCACAGACTTCTCCAACCCTGGGAAGAGCACTCTCATACCCTCATTTAGAACTTCAGTTGCCAAAGTCATTGAGCTGTCTTCATTGATTGTTCTACAGGACAAAGTCCTTTCTGTTATTCAGGGAGAATATTTCTGCAAATATCTCTGGACTGAAGTTTTAAGACATATTTTGAAAACATGACAGTTGTTTATGAAATAAAATGATGTTCTTTTCTCATTGAAATCCAGTTATTCACAGGAACAGAAAGCCAAATACCGCATGTTCTCACTTACAAGTGGGAGCTAAACACTGAGTAGACATAGACACAAAGAAGGGAACAATAGACACTGAGGCCTACCTGAGGGTGGAGGGGTGGGAGCAAGGTAAGGATTGAAAAACTCCCTGACAGGTATTATGTTCATTACCTGGGTGACAAAATCATCTGTACACCAAATCCCCATGAAACCCTCCCATGTAAGAAACCTGCACGTGCATACCTGAACCTCAAATAAAAGTTGAAAAGGAAAATAAATAAGTTAATTAAATTAAATCTAGTTATTTGTAATCCTTGCCAAAGAAAGCCATACAAACAAAATGGAGTAGCATCTGTTAAAAGATATTTTTTTCCAATGAAAAATATGTCTTTAAAAATTTCATTGTCATGTGAATCATATATCGTAAGAAATTGAAATCGTTTCATGGTCCTTGAAAAGGTTAACCAAGACACTAGAATTGTACACAAAAACACATAGACACAGAGCGAATGGGAGTACAACTAAGAGACCACCCCAAATTCCCTTTTATAAATAGGCAAAGCTCTCATTCACAATACTGGCTTGTTGGGAGAAAAGCATCCTCACAAAGGCAGAGAAAAACCTATAGTAGACAACAGTTCCATTAAACCTAATTCAATCAATAAATAAATTACTTAATAGGTAGATAATAAGAATAAAACTGAGAAAAAACAGAAATATTTTATTCAAACAACCAAGTATACAAGCAGAAAAGCAAATTCCAAAAGAAACAGGAATAATTCAGAAGACCAAATATAATTAGGTCGAAACCAAAATAAAGCAAAGGCCTTAATTAGAATTAACAGGAAATTGTAGGGGAGCATCTTATTGGCTTTTCTCATAGTCTCATGGCAGAGAAATGCTAATTTGTATAGGTGTGTATATATATGTGTGTGTGTGTGTGTGTAAACTTACAAAATGTATGTATTTTATATATATACACACACACTAATATTTAAATATATATATTATATATATGGAGGATGGATAATACAAGAAAGATAATATTGTTATAAAGGCATTCCAGAAATAGAGGAGAGAGATAGTGAGAGTATTATATTAGCTTCCTGTTGCTGTATTATCAAGTTAACTCAAACTTAGTAACTTAAAAAGACACCAATATATTCTCTGTCTTACAATTCTGTAAATTAGAAGTCCAATGTGTATCTCACTGGACTAAAATCCAGGTGTCAACAGGGCTGCATTCTCTTTTGGAGGTTCTAGAGGAAAATCTATTTCCTTGACTTGAAAAAGTCTTCTACAAACTGCCATTCTTATTCTACTCAATCTCTTTATCTTCAAGTCCATCAATGGCAGGTTGAGTCCTTCCTTCATTGCATCATCGACCTTGCTTCCATTGTCACCTTTTATTCTCTGACTCTTCTGCCTCTGTCTTTTAAGGATTTTTGCAATTACATTAGACCCACTTGGGTGATCCATGATAATATTCTAATCTTAAGGTCAGCTGATTAGCAACCATAATTCCATTTGGATCTTAATTTCCCTTTGCCATGTAACAACATTCTCACATTTTCTAGAGATTAGACTATCTCTCTCTTTTTTGTGGGAGGGTGGGGCACAGGGGGTGCTATTATTAAGACTACCACAGGTAGATCCAGAATCTACAAAGAACTTAAACAAATTTACAAGAAAAAATCAACCCCATCAAAAAGTGGTTGAAGGAAATGAACAGACACTTCTCAAAAGAAGACACTTATGCAGCCAACAAACTTATGGAAAAAAGCTCATCATCACTGGTCATTAGAGAAATGCAAATCAAAACCACAATGAGATACCATCGCATGCCAGTTAGAATGGTGATCATTAAAAAATCAGGAAACAACAGATGCTGGAGAGGATGTGGGAAAATAGAAATGCTTTTACATTGTTGGTGGGAGTGTAAATTAGTTCAACCATTGTGGAAGACGGTGTGGAGATTCCTCAAGGATCTAGAACCAGAAATACCATTTGAGCCAGCAATCCCATTACTGGGTATATACCCAAAGGATTATAAGTCATTCTACTATAAAGACACATGCACATGTATGTTTACTGCAACACTGTTCACAATAGCAAACACTGGGAACACACCCAAATGCCTATGAATGATAGACTGGATCAAGAAAATGTGGCACATATACACCATGGAATACTATGCAGCCATAAAAAAGAATTAGTTCATGTCCTTTGCAGGGACATGGGTGAAGCTGGAAACCACCATTCTCAGCAAACTAATACAGGAACAGAAAACCAAACACCACATTTTCTCACTCGTAAGTGGGAGTTGAACAATGAGAACACATGGATACAGGGAGGGGAACATTACACACCAGGGCCTGTCAGGGGGTGGGGGGCTAGGAGAGGGATAGCATTAGGAGAAATACATAATGTGGATGATGGATTAGTGGGTGCAGCCAACCACCAAGGCACATGTATACCTATGTAACAAACCAGCACACTCTGCACATGTATCCCAGAATTTAAAGTATAATAATAATAAAAAAAAGATATAATCAAAGGAAGATTTTAAAAATTATTCAGAGCAAAAGGTAAATATGTTTTTTAGTTTACAAGGTTTTATTAAGTGTAGTGAAGGTTAAGTGGTGGAAATTACTTAACAAGATTTCATTCGGCTTTGACCTTCAGAAGATGAAACAGAAGTACAAAAATTTAAAACTTTCTAGATAAAACTAATAAAGATTGCATACAAAGCAACAACAACAAAAAATTAAAATTGAATTTCTCAGTAGTATGAGATACTATAAGGAAATAAAAAAATCCTTCCAAATTTGAGGAAAAATAATTTTGAATATAAACTGTACAAGTAGCAAAATTATAACTCACATGTGAAAAGTTAAAGTTTTTTGTACATCCAAGGATGTAAAAAATATACAACCCCATCAACTCAGAAAGAAAATTGAAAAAAAAATTCTGAAATAGTCGTATGTTGCTTAACAATGAGGATACTTTCTGAGAAATCTGTCATTAGGCAATCATTGTGTGAACCTCAGAGTGCACTTACACAAACAGATGGTATAGCCTGTCGCATACCTAGACTCTATGATATAGCCTATTTCTCTTAGGCTACAAACCTGTACAACAGGTTCCTGCACTGAGTACTGTAGGCATTTGTAACACAATAAGTGTTTGTGTATACTTACAAATATATCTATAAATAGAAAAGGTACAGAAAAATATATCATAAAAGGTAAAAATAGTACACCTGTATGGGGCAGTTACCATGAATGGATCTTGCAGGAATTGAAGTTGCTCTGGGTGAGTTAGTGAAGCAGTGGTGAGTGAATGTGAAGGTGTAGGACATTACTGTACACTACTGTAGACTTAACAAACATTGCACACTTATCTGCATGTATTAGTCCATTCTCAGGCTGCTAATAAAGACATCCCCAAGACTGAGTAATTTATAAAGGAAAGAGGTTTAATTGACTCACAGTTCACATGAGTGGGGAGGCCTTAGGAAACTTACAATCATGGTGGAGGGGGAAGCAAACACATCCTTCTTCACATGGCGGCAGGAAGGAGCATGAGAGCCAAGAGAAGTGGGAAGTCTCTTATAATATCATCAGATCTTCTGAGAAGTTACTTACTACCATGAGAATAGCATGGGGAAAACCACCCCATAATTCAAGTAACTGACACCAGGTTTCTCCCCACACGTTTGGGGATTATGGGAACTACAATTCAAGATGAGATTTGGGTGGGGAGACAGCCAAACCATGTCACTACACTAAATTCATTAAAATTGTTTTTAATAATATATTAACCTTAGCTTATCGTATTCTTTACTTTATTAAAATTTTAAATTTTGTAACTTTCTGACTGTTGTAATAACAAAGCTTAAAACAAATACATGTGTAGCTATTCAATGTTTTTCTTTCAATTCTTATTCTATAAGCCTTTTTATTAATAAAACTTTAAAAAAAAAAACTTTCCTGTTAAAAACAACTACATACATTAGCCTAGATCTACAGAGGGTCAGAATCATCAATATCTCTATCTTCCATATCCACATCTTGTCCCACTAATAGGTCTTTAGGGTAAATAATATGCAGGGAGCTGCCATCTCCTGTGATAACAATGCCTTCTTCTGGAAACCACCTGAAGGACCTGCCTGAGGCTGTTTTACAGTTAACATTTTTTTTTATGAGTGTACTCTAATGATAAAAAGTATAGCTTAGTCAATAAATAAACCAGTAACATAGTTCTTATTATCATTTTCAAGTGTTATGTACTATACATAATTGTATGTGCTAGACTTTCATGGGACTGCAGCTTAGTTGGCTTGTTTACAACAGCATCACCACAAACACTTGAGTAACACATTAAGTTATGACATTACAATGGTTATACTGTCACTTTGTGATAGGAATTTTTCAACTCCATTATAATCTGATGGGGCCACTGTCGATGATGGAAATGTGCTTATGTAGTACATTACTGTACTTGGAAAAAACAAAATTTTCAAATGTACAAACCATTCAACTTAGAAAAAAAAGTACAAAAATTTTCTTAAATTTTCAAACAAAAAAGAGACCCGAGAAGGAGATTATCATGGCAAGTTAGATGCATTGAGTACAGAAAACTAAAAACAAAGTTTCATATAAAATTAAGATTTGTTACTCTATCGATAGAACGTTTCCCTTGAGGAGCACGATTTCAGTGATGTAAGCTTGTGCTTTTTTTTCTTCAGTTGGGTCTAAGCTTGATACTTGTTAATATACAATACAATATACAATATCTTAATTGTTAATTAATAAAAATACGTGTAATGTGTAATACATATATATCATATATAATGTTTAATATGTGATATATGTTTAATATATTTATATAAAACTTATGTAGTATATAATATGAAATATGGACACCTTGAGATCACGGGGCACAATACCAGAGAGGATAGAGTTACAGAGAGGGAGAGACCTCTAAAGCTTACCGAGGCCCCATTTGTGTTCCCAGCTGAGTGCTGATAAGCACATGCCTATGAGGAAAACAATCCAAGTCAGTGAAAGAACCACTTAAAGCATTAGAAGAAACAACAGGCACTAATAAGAGTGAAAAACCTTACAGTTTAACATTCTCACTGAAAGGGGGAGGTTTTCAAATTAGATAAAAGAGAAAGATCTCACTATATGTTATGTAAAATAAACCACTGTCAGTATAAAGCACAAATAGTTTGAAAGTAAAAAGATGGAAAAAATGTGCACTATGCCTTCAGAAGATGTTCAGAAGAAGGCATAGTTTATCAAGACTCAGAACTGTACACTAAAAGACAGAATTTTCCTGCATAAAATTCATACAATAATTTCATCAATGAAAAAATACATCTTATCTTTAAAAACAGAATTTGAGATTTTAAATAATGCAAGCAGAAGGATAAATACAAATCCTTATAATAATATCTGTGATTTTTTTTAAAAAGGCAAAACTAGGAGCAAGTAGAAAAACTAATACTTAACAACTTTTTACTTTACAATGGTACAAAACTGTCTAATTTTTAATATAATGTGCAGTATCCAATAAATTACATATGCTATTCAGCACAATTATAAAATAGCATTTGAATTAGATGATTTTATCCAATTTTAAGCTAACATAAGTGTTCTAAGCACATTTAAGGTAGGTTAGGTGACACTATGAAGTTTACTAGGTAAGGCATATTAAATGCATTTTTCAATGTATAATATTTTCAGTGTAATGATGGATTTATTGGGATGTAATGCTATCATAAGTCAAGGAACATCTGTACAAAATATTAATGCCTTGAAACCCTTGAAAGTTTGTTATAAATGCTTTTCCAACTTGTCACTGTCCCACGTTGTTTGTCAGTCTTCATTTTTAGTACCGCTAATTTTCATCTTTATCTACTTTAAAAGTATTTGTGCACAAAGTTGGGAAAAGGCATGCAAGCCAGATGTCATGTTCAGCTTTAAAAGTTTCAGTCCAGTTTTTGGTGGAAAATAAGGACAAAGTAACAATGAACTCAGCAATGCAATTCAAATCAAATGCTGTGGCAGTCATTTGAGTTATGACTTAATTCCCTTTCTGAAAAGTTCAAAGGGAAAGAAATGATTTCACAATTTCTGGACTATAAGAAGTGTATGTATAATCAGGCACCCTTGCTTATGTCCATACCCTCTGGTTTTCTTCCCCCATTCCCCACATGGGGCATATTTTCCAGAGTGGGTGTTGAATAAATGTTAGTGGCATGAATAAATGAATATCACAAAGTAGTATAAAACAAACAGATGATTTTGCTCAAATGAATGTCCAAACTGTGATAATCTGATTGGCCAAATGACTGGGTTAAAAGTCAGTATTCATTTTATGAATTGTTCATTCATGAAATTGTGTTATACCATCTCTTATATTTCCTATATCCAGTTTCATCAGTTGGCAAAAATTTAAGAATCTTTTTCCTACCTGATAGTGGGAGTCAACATATATTTTCTTTTCTTTGTCTACCTTGTAGCTGGATGGGGCTGTTTCCCCACCTATGGGCTTAGTGCTGTAGCCATCTTAAGGCCCCAGTCATTAGAAGTCAACTTATTTCCCTTTGTTCTGGTACCAGTGTGTGAGCTAGGGACTGATATTTTCCCAATTTACAATAATTAAATACTATCCTCAAGTCTGTGCACGAAATTAAAAAATGATATTTTAAAGGAAACAATTAAAAGGCCTTGTCTAGATCACTTAGTATGAGTGGAGTTCCCCAGTGTATCTTTTAGCCATGAAACCTAGCATTTAGGAATGTGTTATATTCTCTTCCTAATTAATAAATCCAAACTTAATTTCTCAGTTGGCTATTTGTATCATTGTTTTTGTTCATGAGTCAAAACCTAAGAATGGATGAGGCATCAGTAGCATAGTATTGTATTGAACCCTAATATGAGTTCTCCAATCTAAGATTCTGTGTACGCAACATAGGCAACAGCGCCTTTAGTGGCCAGGATCACGCAGAGGTGGCTCTTATACTTTATTTAAAACTCATCTCAAAACAGAAAGATACGAATGCTATAGACAATTGATTTCATTTCATTTTATAATTGTATTAAGGTATTATTGACATATATTAAATTACAAATATTTAAAATAAACAATATGATGTGTTTTAACATTTGTACCTCCTCATGAAATCATTATCATATTCATAAAAAAGATTATGTACTTTGGGAGGCCAAGGCGGAAGGATCACCTGAGGTCAGGAGTTCACAATCATCCTGGCCAACCTGATGAAACCCCATCTCTACTGAAAATACAGAAATTAGCTGGGCATAGTGGCGCACACCTATATTTTCAGCTACGTGGGAGGCTGAGGCAGGAGAATCACTTGAACTCAGTAGGTAGAGGTTGCAGTGAGCCAAGATAATGCCACTGCACTCCAGCCTGGGCGACAGAGCAAGATCTGTCTTAAAATAAAAAATAAAAAGATAAAGATTATGAACATATCCATTAACCCCCAAAATTTCCTCATGTCCTTTTATAATTTCTCCCTCTACCTCTTCCTTGCACCCATCCTGCCCAAAGGGAGCTGCTAATCTGCCTTTGGTCACTTTAAATGAGATTGCATTTTTTCATATTTTATATAATTTTGTAGAATGATATAGTATGTACTCTTTATTTTCTGGCCTCTTGTACTTAGCATAATTATTATATTTATTGATGTTGTTTAGGTATACATAGTTCATTCCTTTTTGTTTCTGTGTAGTATTCCATTGTATGGATATGTTGCAATTTGTTTATCTAGTCACCTCTTAAGAGAATACTTTTTGGAGATGGGGATGGCATTGAGTCTATAGATAAATTTACAAGCCACTTGAGCAATTTATAGCTTGTTACATTGGTACAAAAGTAATTACTAACACTTATAATGGCAAATTAAAAGTTTTTGGTTTTGCCATTAAAAGTAATGGCAAAACCTGCAATTGCTTTTACATCAATCTAATTGTAATATTGAATTTCCAAACTATAAAATGTTATAGTTCTCAATTTATTTAAATATTTTCACTTTTCTAAGCAATGTTTTATCATTTTAACAGGGCTTGCAATTATTTTGTCAAATTTACCCGTAAGCATTTTATACTTTTGATACTATTTTAACTGGTATTGATCTTTTCAGTTTGTTTTTCAATTCATTCATTTTCTAATTTTAAATTCCATATACTTGTATATAAAACTAAAATTAATTTGTGTCCTTTAAATTTACATGCTGTGATATGGCTAAATTTACTCATATTCAGTATTTTGGGAGGTAGATTTCTTAGGATTTTTTATGCACATAGTCATAATCCACCTCTTATTTATTTTCTTGCCTTATCACATTGGTGAGGACCTAGAGTACCATGATAATCAGAAGTAGTAGAAACAGTCTGACTTGCTCAGTTCCTGATTTTAGGAGGGAAATGTTCACTCTTTTACCATTAAGGTATAGCGTTTTCTTAGACACCTTTCCTCTTGTTCCCAGAAAGAGGTTCCGATCCAGACCTCAAGAGAGGGTTATTGGATCTCACACAAGAAAGAATTCAGGGTGAGTTCACAGTGCAAAGCAAAAGCAAGTTTATTAGAAAAGTAAAGAAATAAAGAATGGCTACTCAACAGGGCTACTGACTCCCCATTATGGTTATTTATTGATTATATGCTAAACAAGGGATGGATTATTCATACCTTCCCTTTTAGACCATATAGGGTAACTTCCTGATGTTGCCATGACATATGTAAACTGTCATGAGTCTAGTGGGAGTGTAGTAGTGAGGACTATCAGAGGTTACTCTCATCACCGTTTTAGTTTTGGTGGGTTTTGGCCAGCTTCTTTACTGCAGCCTGTTTTATCAGCAAGGTCTTTATGACCTGTATCTTGTGCTGACCTTCTATCTTGTCCTGTGACTTAGAATGCCTAACCATCTGGAAATGCAGCACAGTAGGTCTCAGCCTCATTTTACCCAGCCCCTAATCAAGATGGAGTTGCTCTGCTTCAAATGCATCTGAAACTCTGGATGTGAAAGTTTTGAGTGTTAAAGGAACTTTTCATTTTAGGAGCCAACTTTACTCCCACATGGTCATATACACTGTTCATTTTGTCCTAAGGTCTTTTGACTCAATATTCATGAGGGTTATTGCTTTGTAGTTTTATTTTTTTATTTTATTGTAAGGTCTTTCTCAGGATTTGGTTTTGAAGTATTGTTAACCTCATAAAATGAGTTTAAAATGTTTTTTCGCTTTGTCTTTTTTTCCAAAAGAGTAAAGTCATCTTGCCCTGTAGTCTTCTTTGTGTGAAGATTTTAAGTAAGAATGCACATTCTATAATGAGAATAAAGCTATTAGCATTCTATTACTTCTGATATCAATTTTGATAATTTTTATCTTTAAAATGTAACTTAAGTTATTGAACTTGTTGACAAAGTTATTCACAAACTTCTTTTCTTACCTCTTTGAAAGTCAGTAAGAACTATAGTGGTGTTTCCTCTTTCATTCTTGATATTAGAAATTTGTGTCTCGTTGATCACTGAATCTCTATTATTAGGACAATGCAGATAATATTGTGAAAAGATGTTAATATTGTTTAAAAATGCCGCTTACATTCTTACCTCAACTAGAATCTACAGCTCCTTCATTTGTTGCTAATCTTCATGTTGAAATAGCATTTCTTGCTTTAATTTGCCTTTCACTGACTACTAGTGTTATTCTGCGTCTTTTCACAGGTTTATGGATTATTTGCCTTTTTCTATGACTTCTATGTTCATATTTTAAGTCTGTTTTTACACTGTGACGTTTATATTTTTCTTATTAATTTGTAAACATGGTTTATATTTAGGAGTATTCATCCTTTGTCTGTTATGTATGGTACAAATATTATCTCCAAGTCCATCATTTTATTTTCACTTTGTGTATATCACTTTTATCACATAGAATCTTTTACAGTTTATAATTTAAATATGTGAATCTTTACAGCTTTGGGGTTTACTGAAAATATTCTTCTGTTTTTATAGTGACAGTTTCAATCCATCTATAATTTATTTTTTAGTGTAGCCTGTGGTTAAAAAAAAAAAACAACTAACATTATTATTTTCTTAGTGGGCGTATGGTTTTCTGAGCATGAAGTTTGAATGATTAACTTGGATCTTTAGATTATAATTTTAGTTTATCGTGATCAAACTTTCTAGATTTAGATCTGTTTGTATTTTCTGCCTAATTTGTATATGTATGTATTTATGTAGTACTGCCATCATGTGTTAATTGTAGTAACTTTTAACTGATGATATAGCTATCTCTGAGTAAATGGATACTCACCTTCTAATAAGTTTTATTATTTGTATCTGAATGCTTCCACATTATATTCATTACTCAAGTTCTTAACTATTTACCCTTAATATAAATCCAGAGCTGCTGTATATTAAAAACTGGACCTAAAATAGCTAAGTAATGTTTTTTAGTTTTCATTTATACTCCTAAATTTTTTAAATGAGAGAGTAATAGAATGTAATATTTTTAAAAATCTCATAGTTTCTATCTCTAATTAAAACAAAATACCCTGCGGAATACCCTGTGTCATTTTACCCGGTTTCATTAATACTGACTACTGAAGTTAATTTAAATTCACTCTTGTAAAGTGGGATTTCAGTATCAGCATTTTTTCTCTATTAGCATACGCAGTGAGACTTATAAATAGTTATCGGCTGTGCAGTAAACACTAAGCAGGCTTGTCTATTGCAAATAATCTCAGCCAATAAATGTTATTTATGTTCTATTTAGGAATAAAGATATTAATCTGAGATCACAAAAGGACATTTGTGTTAAAGCAATTCTGCTTTGATTAGTTGCATATGCAAATGTTACTCACTCTCTTTCATCTCTTTCTTTGACAGTTGTATAGAAAGAAAACTAAACGCACAAATGCAGTCAAATCTACAATTAAAACAAATGAAACTGTGAGAACTGAATAACTAATGCATGTAGAATTACCTCTCATTCTGATTGGATAGTTTTTAAATGTTGACTAAAATTTAAATAAATAAATACAAAAAGAAGCTGTCTGAAATGACCTATTATTCTTTTACACCCAGAAAAAACCTGGGTTCCCACTGATATGACAAGCAGCTTCTCTCTGTAAGGAGGTTTGGGTTTCTTTGTACTGTTTTCTGCACATTCCCTCAATCTGCTTTTGGAGTTTTTACTCAAATCCTTTATCCTTTGGTTTTGGGGGAAAAAAAGTGCTAGATTCTGCCAAATCAGATAGAATTTGGGAATCTTTCTCTCTCCTGGACAGCTACTGTCAACTGGTATGACATAGGCCTTTGTTTTGTTTGGCTGTGGTTAGTGTTTCTTTGCTGGTTTTTTAAAAATGTATTTTTAGTATTCATTTGTTTAGAGGGTTGGGAGTTATTCTTTCAAAGGTTATCCCTTCATTTTGGAAGGCCTTTTAAATTGTGATATTGCATGCAAAATAGTTTAACTAATTCTGAACTGCATATTTTCTTTTTTTTTTTTTTAAACTTTTTCCCTCAGATGCTGGACCCACATTATTGACTGAGAATGAA
Organism: Rhinopithecus roxellana; assembly: GCF_007565055.1. Taxonomy (NCBI): domain Eukaryota; kingdom Metazoa; phylum Chordata; class Mammalia; order Primates; family Cercopithecidae; genus Rhinopithecus; species Rhinopithecus roxellana. The sequence goes on from NC_044564.1 coordinate 29,189,481, forward strand.
AAGAATTCAGACCCAGATGTCTTTCCCTTTTAAAGCAGAGAATATAGAAAACAATGAAATTTGGGGTCCCTGCTTCTCTTGCTTCTCCTTTTCATCTTCCTCCTCTACCTTCTTCTTGTTTGCCAATCACCCCAGTTACTCACTGTGTTTTATGTTTCCAGCATGGCCTCGAAAAGATCCTCACTTAATTGACTCCACAGTGATGGAGTAGTGGATTGCCAGGAGGGACCAATATCTAGACACCCTTAGATAAAGGCTGCTTGTAAATATAGTCAAGAGGGGCGATCAGCCTCTCTTCTCACTTCAACTATGAGATGAGTTTCCTATTTCTAAGAAAACTCACTCTAAACCAAATATAAAATTCTGAGTCCTCCAACTGACTGAATGGACCCTCCTCTTAAAGAAAGGTAACCAAACAAACCTGAAAAACTAGTTCAGCCCATGACAGCAGGGGTAGGGGGTCAGAATATGCCTCATTATACTCCTTTCTCTTCAGAGTTCAGGTACAACTGACCAGTATTAACATTAAAATAGACATCCTAAGACTGACAGAACAGACAGTTTGTAGCCATAGTATACCAATGCCAGGCCTGACTCTTTTATAATATTGCAAGACAGATAGCAGGTTCTCAAAGTAAATCAAAGTATTTTACCCCAAAATACATTTCTTTGACACATTTTGAAATGGCCCTGCAAAACTGTCTCTTGTGGGGTGAAATTTGCATTCTGTAGAGAATTTCTTTTCTTTACTAGGTCTTAGGAGAGTCTGACACCTTTCGTAAGAAACATTCCCATCTATTCTCTCTGAAGCCTGTTATATGGAGGCTTCATCTATAAGACAAGAACCTTCGCTTTCACAACCGCCTCCACCACACATCCCACCCCTTACATTAACCCAAGCTTATCTCAACTCCTCAGTCAGAGCTTAACCCTTCAACCAACTGCCAATCAGGAAATCCTTAAATCTACCTATGACCTGGAAGCTTGCTTTTTGAGATGTCCCATCTCTTGGGACCGAACCAATGTACACCTTACTTGTATCAATTTGTCTTTACCTGTAACTTCTGTCTCTCCGAAATATATAAAATCAAGCTGTAATCCAATCACCTGGGCATATTCTCTGAGGACCCCCTGGGGCTGTGTCACAGGTCATGATCCTTAACCTTAGCAAAAGAAACTTCTAAATTGATTGAATTCTGTCTCAGATACTTTTTGGTACATAAGAACTATGTTCAGTTGAAATAAAAGACGGCTATTTATCTCAGAGCATCTATCTAGAATATCTTGGATGTCCTTCCACTATTATGCTGCTTCTTTAATTTTACTTATGAAATTGTGACCATTTTAATGAATAGAGGAGAGGTTTAAAAATAGAAGAGAGATTTAAAAGTTAATGATAAAGACATTCTCAGTATTCTAGGGTTCAGAGTTAGTTGGCAGTGAAAACTGCTGAATGTTAAAAGAGTAATGCTGGTATGCTAGATTATTGTAGCACTTTCTCTTTGAGTTTGTCTTACTTGAAATTACAAGATTCTGTATGGCTCAGGAAAAAGACTGATAATTAGTAACATTTTGCTTCTACTTATGTTGTCCACTGAAGATCATTTTGCTTCAGTGTTGGTCCGTAGAAAGGAAGTTCCAGGATCTGTTGAACAAGTGCATCACAGTATGAATCTATGACAAAATTAAAAGGAAGCTGAAATGACTTCTTTCTTCTGGCATCCCAATATAAGTGTCTTTTGATAAAAAGAGTTGCTTTTAAGTCAAATGGCTGGTTGGCAATATAATTTTTTAAAGACAGGAAGCTAAAAGACGCTATTCCCAAACAAAGCATCTGTAGTATTAACATCTATATCTGAGCATCTTTTATTTTCCCAAGGGGTGCAAGTGATAAGAAAGGCAGAGAAATCCACTTGAATAAAGCTTTTCAAAATGGATGGAGCAGAAAGCATTCCCAGACGCAGGTCAAGTTCAACCCAAGAACAACTCTCTCAGTGCTTTCACAACTAGTTAAAATACAAGACCAATAATACCTCAGCTCTCAAATCAGTGCTGAAATCCAGCAGAAGGTTGTTAATATTGATATGGTTAATATACATCAAACAGGATTCCTTTAATTTTCTGAATCGAAAAATTCTCCACAGTGTTGACATTTCCTTACTGAACTCTCAGGATTGTTTGGCTTCAAAGGCTGTTGGGCCCAAGACGCATTTTGTTTTAAATAATCCTTCATAAAAAATTCAGCTTTCAGTCTAATATGATTGAAACTCAGTTTGAGTGTGTTTTATAATGCATTGAACTGGAAAGACTATGGGCACTGAATTATTCAAAACATGGTAGGCAAACGAGTGATATGTGTTCTCATGTGGGGAGGGGGCGATCAAAGAAATCAGTGAGACTTGATATGTCTTGTTATCTCATTTTATTTACCTTTTAGAACTCCTCCAAATATTAGAGGAAAGAAATCAATATCAATTTTCACCTCTGTCACGTTCCACACTTCAATTATTAATGAATGTCAAATTTGACCACAGTTCTCTGTACCACCTGCACTGCAATAATATTTCTGAGCCTTTATTAAAAATGTAAAATTGTCATTGAATTTCCAAATATGATTCTCCAGTGGCTAATTTGGCTTGTTTTATTAATAAGCGGGTTCTGATGAGTAATACTAATTTAATACGCCTGCATGTAAGATTAAACTATAAATTATTCCTGCTGAAGGTGATAAGATATGACTGCTGTGTGGTTCTTGGGCAATAACCTTCCTGAATTAACCCTGCAAGCACACAATTCCTGGAAGAAACCATTACTTCATATAGCAAAAAACCTGATATCACTTTGTGTGTTTTCTTTAGCAGAAGAATGTGCACAAACAAACATAAAACACATGATGGGTGACAAAATACACATGCATACCATACATGGCTTACTTGAATTTCCAAATAAAATTTCTCCAAAGGAAATGACTTTACTAGTGATTTTTATAGTTCGTTAATTTTGGCCACATTAAAATACCTCATGAAATCACTTACCATTCTGCTGTCAATCTGATGTTTTCAATTCTGAGATGCTGAATATAAATTAAAGCAATTATTAGAGTCCTGGACCATGCAAAGCTCTTTAGTTACAGGAAACCTGGTGATTGGAGGTCAAAATTGCCACCAAATATTTCTGTATTCCAAGAGACAATTGGAATATCAATATGTATCCGCTTAAGGGTAGAATGTTTCTAGAAAGAAACTAGGTAGTTTTTATTTTATACTAGAAGAAGTCAACAGCCAGGGCTGTGGATAGGTGAGTAGATGAGACTGTCATTGCTTTGTACAATAAGCCACAAACAATACAGGAAATAGCCTCCAGCTTTTTATTTGTCTTTTGTACTAAGCTTTCTTTAGTATATTGCTCCTGATCAATTACACTTAAATCAACAGGAGTTGCTTGAACATTGGACAGTTGTGTTCCCATGCCCTAAAGCATTTTTTAGGGTTACTGAGATAGAACTAATTAAAAAATACTACCTCCAAATTTTCTTTAGTGTGGCATCAATGAACATCGCTTAGAGGAAAAGAATTCCACCTTGATTTCCTGGTCTGCCACTCTAAGGCCGGGCAAACATAAACCTTCAGAGCAAAACACTTCTAAATTTGCTCCAACTTGAGAATTTGGTTTCCATATTCTTATATAAAAGGTAAATGGAGGCCTAATTTGCCTATAACCATTTTTTTCAAAGAGTAAATATAGTTAGTCATTCATAAGTGACAATGAAAATTAGGATTTTCAAATATCTAACATTTCACCAATTGCTTAATATATTTTTTGTTGAATAATGTTTTATTTTTATCTTAAAAAGCCACTATTCATAGTCATAAACTTTTGCATTCACTTTAACTACAGAGACTGAACAGTTGCTTGACCTAGAAATGCAATAAAGCATCAGGTCATAGCAGAATCACAACAAATATTTTATTTCATATCAGAGTGAATTGATTGTTCAGGTGCAAAACTAGAATACCTTCATTTTTACTCTTTTTTCTTGCTTTAGATTATGGCATTCTGAACAAAATGGTTTTACTTGAGAAATGTAAGGAGAAATGTTCACTTTTGTTAACATGGAAATTGATAACCTCAGTAGACAGAGCCAAGAAATGTTTTTATTCAGCTGAATTCATGTTTTCAGTGATGATTCAAGGTTTAATAGGATTTTCTTCCACCACTCCAAAATCTGAGCATGATCAGCTAGCTTCTCACCAAAGTTCATGACAGGTCGTTACCTAATCTGTAGAAAGGAAAATCAAAATACTATGGTTCTCTAACGTTTTATTTGATTTGTTAACCAATGGACAACCATTGAGTGAAGACATCATTGCTTAAAAAAATCTGTTAAGGTGAAACAATGTATCCCAGCATTGTGGCCTGATTTGGGAGCTTAGTTTCTGAGCATTTTATAATGTACCAAGGAGAATAGACCCAGGGATATCTTCCATAGGCCCACAGTAAATATTTGTTCAATGGGGGAAAAAATGAATATGTAGTTCAGAAGAGATATCTGACAGGTAATTGACATTTCTGAGTGATAATGCTGAAACTCATCTGTGATCAAACACTGTGAAGTATTCTGAAATGAACTTTTTATAAATAAGAAATAAAAATTCAATTATGGAAGGACTTCCAGTTTCGTCTCTAGCATATAAAATGCTTGGCAGTTGTCACTCCATCTTTATAAGATAAAGCTAAACAAACTGAAAATCAATGACTTTTCTTAGACCCATAAGAGAATTGAGGTTGCAGGATAAACTGCCGCAGCCCAGAATGTGGAGAGATAGGTGATTCCAGAGAGTCACAGGAGAAATCAGATCTGCTTAACTGGAGCAGAAGTGGCTAGAGTCATAACTGGTAGGTACAATTGTAATTGCCCAATGGGTTCTTCCTGCCCACTACACAGACAAAATCAGTTCGCTGAGACCAGGGCATTGCAGTAAAGAAAGAGTTTAACTGATGCAAGGCTGGCCACATTATGTGGGAGATGGAGTTATTATTCACATCAATCTCCCCATAAATTTGGAGGCTAGGGTTTTCAAAAATAGTTTGGAGGGCAGGGGGATAGGGTATGGGTACTGCTGATTGGTTGGGAATGCAATCATAGGAATTTAGAAAATGGTCCTTGTGCGCTGAGTTTACTTCTCAGTGGGTGCCACAGGACTGGTTGGGTCATGGATCTGGATGGGGCCATCAAATTGTCAGAAATGCAAAAACTTGAAAAGACATCTAGAAAAGCCAATCATAGGTTCTACAACAGTGATGTTAATTGCAGGAGTAATTGAGGAAGTTGCACATGTTGTGGCCTCCAGAACAATGGCTCGTAATCATTTAACTATGCCTATATTTTAGCAGAATTCAGGCTCCTCTTCTCCTAATCTGGTAGTCTTTCATTAGTTTTACAAAGGTGGTTTAATTGTGGGGAAGGGCTATTTTCATTTAAACTATAAACTAAATTTCTTCCAAAGTTAGCTTGGGCCAAGCCAAGGAATGACCAAGAGCAGTTTAGAGGTTAAAGGCAAGAAGGGGGTTGGTTAGATAGATCAGCTCTCTTTCACTCTCACAATTTTCTCACTGTTGTAATTTTTGCAAAGGTGATTTCACACTTAAACAGTAATTTTGATAAAACCGGAGGCCGAGTGTGGACTAGCATGAGAGTGAGAAACTCTGGTGTCTGCAGCCTTTGGGGACTTCGTACTTTTGTAAAATTTACTTCCAGGAATCACACCAGGTTCTCACACTGAATAAAGATCAGAAGATGCACTCATGAAGATCAGAGGAAGATTCACTCATGGCTTTGTCAGTAGAGGGGAAGTTTAATCATTGTGAAATATATGCAGAGAGTTTTCCATAAAAAAGGCCCACTCTTTAGGAGAAAGATTTTGCAGAACTTTAACACAGCTAGAATAAGGACCTTCTTCCCTCTCCAGCCCTACCAGCATTTTTTTTATCTTACCTAAGAGTCAACGTGGGTCAGAGCTTTAAGGAAATAGATTAGAAACACTGCAGCCCAGAGAGACACAGGCCCACCAGAAAACTGAGATTTAATTGTAAGGTTATAAAACACACTTTCTTCCCCATACCTTAACACCACACCCACTGGGCTCCAGTATAATAACATTAGATTATAGCTGAAAGAACTCCAAAATGAACTCTCTCTGTGAGGAAGTCCAAAGTTTCTAACAGGAAAGATAAAACCAAGAACACTAGAGTTGAAGCCTCTGGTACCTGTAGCTATAGAAAACACTAAACACAGCTCAGCTTCCAGCAAGGTAACATAAATCCTCACTCTAAATGCCTATTTAGCTCAGCTTCTATTACTTGATATAGTATGTCCAGCTTCCAATTAAAGAATTACAAATCATGACAAAAGTCAAGAAAAATATAATATGGGAAGACAAAGCAAGGATCAGAAACAAACTTGAGAATGATGACAATATTAGAATTCTCTGAGAGGGAATTTAAAATAAATATGATTAATGTGGTAAGGAGTTTAATGGAAAAAGTAGATAACATGTAAGAACTGATGGATAAGCAGAGAGATGGAAACCCTGAGAAGAAATCAAAGGAAATTATAGAAACAAAAAACACAACAACTGAAATGAAGAATGAATGCCTTTGATGGGCTCATCCTTAGACTCAACATAGCCAAGGAAAGAATCAGTAAGTGTGAAGGTACAGCAACAGGTATTTCCCGCCAGGTCCGTCCCACTGACACTGGCTGAGTGACGGATGAAAGGAGTACTCAGACACAGGTATGCAGTGTCAGAGCAGGTAGGGAATTGCCCGGCACTAGTGGCAGAAGAGTGAGTAGTCCCAAACAGCTGGAGCCACTTGCTGTTATTCAGTACAGACATAATGCTGAAAGCCTGGAGCAAATACAATCTGTGGGTAATTAACATTGTTGTTCATCCTTTCAGGGAGCAGTTACATGGATGGATGATCAAAGGTCGGTTTCCAGACAACATAAGTAAACAAGTCCATTTAAGGTAAATTCCCGTATACTCCCTTGTACGTATTCCTCACCCTCTGCCTCAAGGTAAGAGAACAGTTGCCTTCAGCTTATTCTCCCCCAAAGCTATGCAGAGCCTTCTGACCTTTCAGAAGGCCTGCTCCTTTCCCTATAGCTTCTCCAACCACTCTGACTGATCTCCTACAATTTCCCAAAGTGACATATAATATTACTGTACTATACTGTTGGACACCAAATATATACCACCCCAAAATATACTTCTTTGTCATATTTCAAGATGGCTTTTAAGAGAAACTGCAGACACAGGAATAGCTCTATAAGGCTATCCTTTTGCAAAAGACAGCTTTATTAAAAAGCTGTCCTTTCACATCTATCTACGTCAGTGAAGTAAATAGCAGATGCAAGCAGAGGTTTTCTCTGAGGCCCCATATCAGCCTACATACAGATCTTGGAAAGGTCATATTGAAATCTTGCCCAGAGATCACCACAGCCTACAATCTATTCTGAGGGCTGCTACCTGAGGTACTTTATCTACATATTAAGACAACTTTGTTTACAGTGCAGTTCCTCCCTTCACCCTCCTGTAGCTTGTCCACATCATCCTCCAGGAACCCTCTGATCCCTATTCCATTCTGTGTTGTATAAAACTCCAGTCAGTCGTATCTTTCAAGTCTTGATTTTGTGTGGCTTCTGTGTATATGCATGTATTTTGTATGCCTTTTCTCCTTTTAATCTGTTGACTGTCAGTTTACTCTAGAAATTCAGATTTTTCCATCTTCAAAGGGTGGAAGGAAAGTTCCTTTCACCCCTACACTACTCATAATAGAATACTAGAATGAGAAGAAAGAGAGAAAGAAGCAGAAGAAATGTTTAAAGTAATAATGGCTGAAAAAAATTTAAAATTATCAAGACACCAAACCTGAGGTTAGTGAAATATACCAATCCGTAGCTCAGAGAACACCAAGGAGGATAAATGCAAACAACAAAAACACAAACAAAAACACTTCACACACCTAGGAATATCATGTTCAAACTGCTGAAATCTAAAGACAAGAAGACAATCTTTAAAGAAGGCTGGGGGGGGGGGGGGAAACAAACCACATCATATATATTTAAAAAGGAGAGAAATTACAGGGGATTTCTTGTCAAAAACTTTGCAATGAAGAAGAGAATGGAGTGAAACATTTAAAGTTCTGGAAGAAAAAAAGAACACCAATCTTGAATTCTGTATCCAGAGAAATTATTCTTCAAAAATGAAGGAGAAATGAAGACTTTCTCAAACAAAAACCGAGGACATTTATGGCTAGCAGAACTGCTGTGCAAGAAATGTTAAAAGAAGTTCTTCAGGGAGAAGGAAAATAATGTAAGTCAGAAATGAAGATCCACATAAAAAGAAAAGCATTATAAAAGAAATTACTGAAGGTAAAATATTTTACTTGTATTTATTTAAAAATAACTCTTCAAAGTACTAGTAACAATGTATTGTGTGATAAAAAAGAGTCAGGCATAGTCTGTTGTACGGTACATAGAAGACTAAAATATATACCTCAAAATATGCCTCTTTGGCAAAAGGAATATTTTAAACTGATTACTTTGAGAAACTGCAAACGCAGGAGAAGCTCTGAAAACAGAGAGATTATCCTTCAGGAAGGAAAACTTATATCAATAAAGAGAATGTCCATTTTTAAGAGTATCTCCCTATTTGTATCAGGCAGAGAAGGATGACTAAGTTAACCTTTGCTGATGCAGAAGACACTGATTTAAGTCTACATAACAAACCGTATTCTTATTTATTGCACTTTCCCTGGTTACCTCGCCATTACTGGCCTCTCCAATACTCTTCTTTGTTTAAGTTAAAGATTCTATTTAAACTTCAACTCAAAGCCACCTATTTTGATACTATGTACAAAATTATGTTGCAAACTCAAACCCTAGACCTTTTTCTTTAAAGAAGTATAATTGACACACTCAGAGAGAGATAAAAGGAAATGGTATAAAATACTCAGAGAAGGTAGAAAAAGCAGGAGAAATTTCAATTGTGCAAAAGAGATTGGAAAAAGGAAGTGTCTTAAGAAAAAAGCAAGTCTAATACAGTAGATGAATTAAAGTTAAAAAATGCATTCCCTTTTTTATATTTTTCTTTGAGACTCTTTTAGGTTTTATGATATAAGCATATTCCTCTTTTATTCTTTCCTTACCTCACAGGATGGGGTATAAGACTCCATCATCCACAAAGTGTTTTGTGATCTTTTGATCGAAGACCTTATGAAAGCAAAGTAGCATTGTTATTTTGAAACAGTTACTGGCCCTGGGGGTGGGGGTGGGGAGGATGTATAACAGGGAGAGAAAAATTGAAAAAGTTGAAAGAATGCAGGTCATAAAAATCGAATGCTAGAAAGAATAAAAGCTATGGCCACTTAAAACACATGCATACTTAGTTAGAAAGTGAAAATCCACTCAATCAAGCTAGTCATTCCATCTTTGCCAGGGCTGGCTTCAAATATGGCTATTTTCCATTCATTTGCCTGCCTAGTAGACTGAATAGAATCCTAGGCCATCTCATTCAGTTGAAACAGCTGAACTGGTTGTTCATGTGGACACAAGCACAATTTAAGTTGCTTGAGTGCTGATGCAAGTGCCACAGGGTGGGGGTTGAAGAAAGAGGAAAGCGAAGGGCAATGCAGAGGAGAGGGAATCCCACAGTGTTGCTGGAGCTGGGGGCCAGAATAAATAATGTGCTGTGACCTATTTAGCAAATGGAAACGCAAACCAGAGAAAGCAGCCAAGGTCAGGGATGCACATCCTCTCCTGCTGAGATGATTTGGGTGCTCAGAACAAGAAAATGAATAGCTCACATGAGGGAGTTTCCTTGAATTCCCCTGGGTGATAAATCACTGACTGTAGTGAAGTTTCTGCTTTTGTAAAACTCTGTTAAATAAATGGCAGCAGCAAGCTGGGGTCTGGTTTGTATGCATTTTTCTTCTTTAGCTTAAAGGCAACATCCAATTAAGAATTCTTTTTGGTCCAGTCTGTTTATATTAGAGACGGGATTGCCTTCCTCTCCACCTGTCCCCCAAAGTTACCAGAGAAGCCTCTGAAACCAGACTCACTTTAGACCTATCCAGATGAAATGCTTGGACTCAAATGCTTATTTCACAGGATACATTTTTTAGGTGATTTGGTGTCCCAAAGTCACTTCATTTTATTCAAAGCTTTATGTTCATCAGGAAGAAAGAGGTCAAACTGTGTAGCCCAATACCATAGAAAGTCACAGAATGAAGTAAAGAAAGATGGTGTTGGTGGATTTCTGTCTGTATCTGTATTAGCTAACTATCTATGTATCTATCTATCCATATTGTGATCCTAATTCTGATAAGATATGCATAGAAAAATAACTACCAGAAAATGCACTGAAAGGTTCAAAACAAGTGTTGTTAGGTGATAGTATTATAAGCGATAGTTTTCTTCTTTATATTTTTGTTGGTATTTTCTTTCTAACAATTTATATCAATGCTGTCCAATAGAAATAAAAAGATAATGAGCAGCAAGTGCAGTCACTTATGTTATTGTAAATTTTATATGAGAAAAAAGGGTAAATTAATTTTAATTACATATATTACATAATTTAGTACATCTAAAATACTATTTCAACATAAAATTATTGAGATATTTTCCATTTTTGACTATCAGCACTTCAAAATCTGATGTGCAGTTTATACTAACAGTACATTTCAATTTGGAATAGACATATTTCTAGAGATCAGTGGCCATTGTATTGGGCAGTGCAGTTCTACAGGAAAAATAACAACCATATGTGTGTGTGTGTGTGTGTGTGTGTGTGTGTGTGTGTGTGAAGAGAGAGAGAGAGAGAATAATAAGAGAGAATGATAGAAATAATGTAGAGAATTGTTTCCTAAACTGTTCTGTGGAACCCTAACACTTTCACGTTTCATGAGATTTTACCAAGTAGCAAAATAGAAAAATATTTGTTGCTAAGAAATAGAAAAATTTATGTTGCAAAGTCAAATACCTTTGGAAATTCCCGGGATAAGCAGAATTAAATCACTTTCTCTGCTGTAGGACTCCTCAGAGCCTTTAATATGCTAATATTGTTTATAAAACTTTAAGAGAAGTATATGGTTTACTACTATTTTTACTAACTTTTCAGCAAAAGCCTTGATATAGTTTGGGTCTGTGTCCTCACCAAACCTCATGCTGAATTGTAATCCCCAGTGTTGTCGGTGAGGCCTGGTGAAAGGTCATTGGATCACGGGAGTAGATTCTCATGAATGGTTTAACACTTTTCCTGTGGTGCTGTTCTCGTGATAGTGAGTGAGCTCTCATGAGATCTGGTTGTTTAAAAGTGTGTGTTACCTCCCCCCTCTCTCTCTCTTGCTCTTGTTCAGGCCATGTGATGTGCCTTGTCCCCCTTTGCCTTCCACTGTGATTGGAAATTTTGAGAAGCTGGGCAGCGTCATCTTATAGGATATATGGAACAATGTCAGAAACTTTGGCGTAGAAAAATTAACAAATGAAATAAACAAAAATAGGCACAGGAGGCACAGGGAGTTAGTATTGAAATGTTATGCCTTATTGGAAGTGTCATGATCATGTGTGTGTGTGTGTGAGAGAGAGAGACAGAGAGAGAGAAAGAGAGAGAGAGAGACTGAAAAAGATACAGAGAGAGATTGATTCACAGAGCATGCAGTACATTAATTTAATAATACCTCCTCTTCCATTTATTTTCACATGTACTATTTTAACATTACAATAGTTCTGGGGAGCAATGCCAAATAAATGTAAAAGGATTATTGTTTCTATTTTACATAAGATAGAAGAAGGGCCTCTGCATATTAAATGTTTACTGCCACACTATTAATTTTTTGCAGATTTATGAATGTTTGAATTTAGAACTGCTGCATCCCAGCTGTAAAGATTTTCTTTTAAACTGTACTATTTTTCTTCAGATTCTCATTTTAATGTTTATATTGATGCAAATTCAATTTATTCCCTTAGTAGTAAAATGGAATATTGCTGTCATTCTCTTACCCAGATGATGCCTTAATTAGATAATAAAATGCATTTAGCTTCTGAGAAAACCACAAGCTGCTTGTCATTAATTTCATCTAGAATTTCTTGTTTCATTAGTAATTTCTCCTCTCTTCCTCTTTTTTTTTTTTTTTTTTTTAACAAATATTCTTGATCTCTGAAATTTTGTTGTCAGACAGGGTAAGCAGAAATAAAGTCAGATGCTTAAAGAAGGTCAAAATTTGAGCTGAGCATATTCTAGCACTAGGAAAGTCAGCATAAATAAAAAGGAATACTTATATTTTCAAATAATAATTTTGCAGAATGATGTTGTGTTGGAGGGTTTGATTATCCTAAGCCCAGTAAAGACAACCAAGACAGTATACATGTTCTTGTTTGCCAACAGAGTTATCTGAGCCAAATAAAAAAGTTTTCCTACCATAAATATGTAGAAATGAAATCTGAAATGATAATTTTAAATGCAAGTGAACATTAATTTTCATTTAGGAAAAGCTGCACCTGGAATACTTCAGGAATGAGGATTAGAGCTAAAAAAGTTTTTAAACTTTTATTTCAAGCTTATGGGGACATTTGTAGGTTTTTTATAGAGGTAAACTCATGTCATAGGAGTTTGTGGGACAGATTATTTCAGCACTCAGATGTTAAGCCTAATATGCATTAGTATTTTTTCCTCATCCTCACCCTCCTTCCACTCTTCACACTCAGGTAGGCCCCAGTGTCTGTTGTTCCTCTCTATGTGTCCATGTGTTCTCATAATTTACTTCCCACTTATAAGTGAGAATATGTGGTATTTGGTTTTTTGTTCCTGCATTGGCTAAGGATAATGGCCTCCAGCTCCATCTATGCTCCTGCAGAAGACGTGATCTCAATCTTTTTGTGACTTCATTGTACTCCATGGTGCATATATACCACATTTTCTTTATTCATTCTACCACTGATGGGCATTTGGGTTGATTCCATGTCTTTGCTATTGTGAATAGTGCTGCAATGAACATACACATGCATGTGTCTTTATAGTAGATTGATTTATATTCCTTGAGGTGTATGCCCAGTAATGGGATTGCTGGGTTGAATGATAGTATTGTTTTTAGCTCTCTGAGGAAGCACCACACTGCTTTCCACAATGGTTACACTAATTTACACTCACACCAACAGTATGTGTTTCCATTTTCTCCACAACCTCACCAAATGCTATTTTTTTTTTGAGTTTTTAATAACACCACAATATTGTGGTGAGTTAGTTTTTGACTTTTTAATAGTAACCATTCTGACTGGTATGAGATGTTATCTCATTGTGGTTTTGATTTGCATTTCACTAATTATCAGTGATGTTGAGCTTTTTTTCATACAATTGTTGGCTGCATGTGTGTCTTCCTTTGCAAAGTGTTTGTTCATGTCCTTTGCCCATTTTTTAATGTTTTCTTCTCTTATAAATTGGCTTAAGTTTCTTATAAATGCTAGATATTAGAGTTTTGTTGAATGCATAGTTTGCAAATATTTTCTCTCACTCTGTAGGTTGTGTATTTGCTTTGTTGATAGTTTCTTTTGCTGAGCAAAAGCTCTTCAGTTAAATCCCATCTGTCAACTTTTGCTTTTGTTGCAATTGCTTTTGGCATCATCGTCATGACATCTTTGCCCATTCCGATGTCCGGAATGGTATTGCCTAGGTTATCTTCCAGGGTTTTCATAGTTTTGAGTTTTACATTTAAGTCTTTAATCCATCTTGAATTTCTTTTTGTACGTGGTGTAAGGAAGGGATCCAGTTTTAATCTTCTGCATATGGCTAGCCAGTTATCCCAGCACCATTTATTGAATAGGGAGTACTTTCCCCTTTGCTTGTTTTTGTCATCTGTGTCAAAGATCACATGATTGTCAGTGTGAGGCCTTATTTTGGGGCTCTGCATTCTGTTCCATTGGTCTATATGTCTGTTTTTGTACCAGTACCATGCTGTTTTGATTACTGCAGCCCTGTAGTACAGTTTGAAGTTAGATAGCATAATGCTTCTAGCTTTGTTCTTTTTTATTAGAATTATCTCAGCTATTCAGACTCTGTTTTGGTTCCCTATGAATTTTAAAATAGTTTTTTCTAGTTCTGTGAGGAATGTCATTGGTAGTTTGATGGGAATAGCACTGAATGTATAAATTGCTTTGAACAGTATGGCCATTTTAATGATATTAATTCTTCCTACCCATAAGCATGGAATATTTTTCCATTTGTTTGTGTCATCTCTGATTTCTTTGTAGTTTTCATTGTAGATATCTTTCACCTCTGGTTAGCTGTATTCCTAGATATTTTATTTTTCTGTGGTAATTCTGAACGGGATTGCATTTCGGACTTGGTTGTCAGCTTGACTGTTGTATATATATAGGAATGCTAGTTATTTTTGTACGTTGATTTTCTTTCCTGAAACTTTGCTGAAGTTGTTTGTCAGCTGAAGGAGCTATTGGGCTGAGACTATGGGGTTTTCTAGGTATAGTTTCATGTTGTTTGCAAACAGAACAGTTTGACTATTTGTATGTCCTTTATTTATTTCTATTGCCTGATCTTTTTTTTTTTTTTTAAGATGGAGTCTCACTCTATTGCCCAGGCTGGAGTGCAGTGGCATGATCTTGGCTCACTACGACCTCCATCTCCCGGGTTGAAGCGATTCTCCTGCCTCAGCCTCCTGAGTAGCTGGGATTAGAGGCACACACCACCACACCTGGCTAATTTTTGTATTTTTAGTAGAGACGGGGTTTCACCATGTTGGTCAGGCTGGTCTTGAACTCCTGACCTCATGATCCACCCACCTCACCCTCCCAAAGTGCTGGCATTGCAGGTGTGAGGCACCACACCTGGCCCAAGACTTCTAATATTATGTTGAATAGGAGTGGTGAGAGAGGGTATCCTTGCCTTGTGTCAGTTTCCAAGAGGAAGGCATCTAGTTTTTGCTCATTCAGTAGATGTTGGCTGTAGGTTTGTCATAGATGGCTCTTATTATTTTGAGGTATGTTCCTTCAATAACTAGTTTATTGAGAGTTTTTAATGTGAATGGATGTTGAATGTTATTGAAAGCTTTTTCTGCATCTATTGAAATAATCATGTGGTCTTCATCATTAGTTCTGGGTTTATATGATGAGTCATGTTTATTGCTTGTGTGTATTGAGCTAATCTTACATACCAGGAATAAAGCATACTTGATTGTGGTGGATAAGCTTTTTGGTGTACTGCTGGATTTGGTTTACCAAATCCAGTATTGTACTGGGGGATTTTACCTTGATATTCATCAAACACATTGGCCTGAAGTTTTCTTTTTTTGTCTGCATCTCTGCCAGGTTTTGATATCAGGATGATGCTGACCTCATAGAATGAGTTAGGGAGGAAACCCTCCTCCTAATTTTTTTCAGGACTAGTTTCGACAGAAAAGGTACCAGCTTTTCTTTGTACGTCTGTGAGAATTTGGCTGTGAATCCCTCTGGTCCTGGCCCTTTTCTCAGTTGGTAGGCTATATATTATAGATTCAATTTTGGATGTCATTATTGGTCTGTTCAGGGATTTAATTTTTTCCTGGTTCAGGAAAAAATTACGTACAGGAATTTATCAATTTCTTCCAGATTTTCTAGTTTGTATGCATAGAGGTGTTCATAATGTTTGCTGATGGCTATTTGTATTTTTGTGGGGTCAATAGTAATATCTCCTTTATCATTTCGAATTGTTTTTCTTTGAATCTGCTCTCTTTTATTCGCTTCTCTTCTTCTATATTAGTCTATCTAGTAGTCAATCTATGTTATTAAGTTTTGCAAAAGACCATCTTCTGAATTTGTTGATCTTTTGAATGTTTTTTGGTGTCTCAATTTCCTTCAGTTCATCTCCAATTTTGTTTTTTTCTTGTCTTCTGCTAGGTTTGGGGTTGGTTTTCTCTTGGTTCTCTAGTTCTTTCAGTTGTAATGTTAGGTTGGTAAATTCAAATCTTTATATTTTGTGGGTGTTTAGTGCTGTAAGTTTCCCTTTTTAACACTGCCTTAGTTGTGTCACAGAGATTCTGGTATGTTTTTATCTTTCTTTTCATTAGTTTCAAAATACTTCTTGATTTATGCCTTAATTTTATTATTTACCCAAAAGTCATTCAGGAGCAGGTTATTTAATTTACATGAAATTATATAGTTTTGAGCAATTTTCTTTGTCTTGATTTCTAATTTTATTGTGCTGTGGTTCAAGAAAGTGATTGGTGTGATTTTAGTTCCTTTGTTGCTAGGGATTATTTTATGTTCAATTGTGTGGTCTATTTTAGAGTATGTGTCATGTGGCATTGAAAAGAATGTATATTCTTTTGTTTTGGGGTGGAGAGTTGTGTAGATGTCTTTCAGATCCATTTGATCTAGTACTGAGTTCAGGTCCTGTGTATCTTTGTTAATTCTCTGCCTAGATAATCTAATACTGTCAATGAAGTGTTGAAGTTTCCCACTATTATTGTGTGGGAGTCTAAGTGTCTTTGAAGGTCTCTAAGAATTTAGTTTATGAATCTGGGTGCTCCTGTGTTATGTGCATATATATTTTGGATAATTAGGTCTTCTTGTTGAATTGAACACTTTACCATTATGCAATGCTCTTCTTTGTCTTCTTTTAAATCTTTGTTGGTTTGAAGTCTGTTTTGTCTGACATTAGGAGTACAACCTCTGCTTTTTGCTGTTTTATCTTTGTTTGGTAGAGTTTTCCCCATCACTTTATTTTGAGCCTATGAGTGTCATTGCATGTGCAATGGGTCCCTTGAAGACAGCATAGCATTGGGTTTTGGTTCTTTATCCAGCTTGCCACTCTGTGTTTTTCAATTGGGGTACTTAGCCCATTTACATTCAGTGTTAGTAGTGATATGTGTGGATTGGATCTGTTACCAGGATGTTAGCTGTTTATTAGGCATTGCATACTTGTTTGCATGGTTGCTTTATAGTGTCACTGGTCTGTGTACTTCAGCATGTTTTTGTACTGGCTGTACTTTCCTTTTCATATTTAGTGATTGTAAGGAGCTCTTGTAAGGCAGGACTCATGGTTACAAATTGTCTCAGCATTTGCTTGTTTGAAAAAGATCTTAATTCTCATTTGCTTATGAAGTTGAGTTGGGCTGGATATAATAAACTTGGTTGTAATTTCTTTTCTTAAAAATGTTGAATATTGGCCCCCAAATTTTTTCTGGCTTGTACGGTTTCTACTGAGAGGTCTGCTTTTAGTTTGATGATCTTTTCTATGTAGGTGACCTGACCTTTCTCGCTGACTGCCTTTAACATTTTTTCTTTCATTTCAACCATAGAGAATCTGATGATTATATGTCTTGGAGATAATCTTGCATAGCATCTTGCAAGGGTTATCTGTATTTCCTGAATTTGATTGTTGGCTTCTCTAGTGAGGTTGGAGAAGTTTTCATGGATGATAACCTGAAATATGTTTTCCAAGTTGTTTGCTTTCTCTGTCCTTCTCAGGGATACCAGTGATTTGTAGATTTGGCCTTTTTACATAATCCCATATTTCTTAGAGGTTTCATTTGTTTCTTTTCATTCTTTTTTCTTTATTTGTGTCTAACTGTCTTATTTCAGAGAGCCGGTCTTCAAGTTCCAAGAATCTGTTTTTGACTTGATCTATTCCAGTGTTAATACTTCCAACTGCATTGTCAAATTTTTAGTATATATTTTTCAATCTATCAGATCTAAAATCATATATACACTAGCTGGCTATTTTGTCTGTCAGCTCCTGTATCATTTTATTATGATTCTTAGTTTCCCTGGATTGGGTTTTGCTATTCTCCTGAATCTCTATGATCTTTGTTCCTATCTGTATTCTGAATTCGATTTCTGCCATTTCAGTCAACTCAACCTGGTTAAGAACACTTGTTGGAGATCTAGTGCAGTTATTTGGAGGACATAAGAGACTCTGGCCATTTGAGTTTCCTGAGTTCTTGCATTGGTCCTTTCTCATCTCTGCATATGGGTAGATTTAACTGCAGTATAGATTGAGTACAGTCAATAGGTTTCTTTCCTGGATGTTTTTGCTGGACTGAGGCTTTATGCAGGTCTTTATTAGTAACTGACTTCTTGTATTTGTTTTCACATGTGGATATATTAATGAGGTATTTTTGATGTGGAAGCTTTGGGATGTGATGCAGTAGGTGGCATTTTGGCATAGTGGTGAGTTGGTAGGTCCTTGCTTTGTTGTGTACCTCTCCTATATTTCCTCACAGTTGTAGCTGTGCTCTTTCTCAATGCTCTGAAAACGTGGAGTCCTCTCCCACTTGAGTGCTGGCTGTAGATTGTGGCTAGGCTCTCCTGAGCTGCCTACCACAGCTCTGGGGTGATATCAGGGTTTATGTTCCCTTCTCAAATTGGAGGCAACAATAGAGGGGACCTCAGCAGTGGTTGTGGCCAAGGGTCTTTTACTTGTCCCCTGTGGGCTCCACTCCAGAGAGATGCAAAAATCAGCAACTGCTCAGTCCAATCAGCCTGGGATGGGGGATCTGTACTGTGAATCCAACCTGCATTGGGAAGAGGTAGGTGGGTAGATGGGACTTGTGGGAGACAGACTAGCATTCTCTCCTTGTGTCATTTCCAGCTTGTTTGAAGTGTGGATAAGGCACTTAGAGTCTTTGAATCTTCATTAGTCTTTGAATCTTCATTGCCAGGGACTAATCTTCATTAGTCTTTGCTATCAGGGGTAGCAAAATTGCAGAGATGGTGGCAGAAGGGCTTTCATTTGCTCCTGGGGGCTCCATTTCCAGCAAACACAGAGTTGTGGTTACTTGGAGTGTTCAGCCAGTGTGGCTGGACAGCTGCATTGCTGGTATGAGCTTGGGGCTCTGCTTGCTATAGAGCAGGGGATTGAGGGCTCATGATGGGGAGAGACTGGTCTCCTTTCCATATGGTGACTGTCGCATGCTGCAAGCTTGGGTGTAGCCCTCAGGCTCTTTGTTTCTTCCCCTGACTAAGGGCAGCAGGGATAGAACCACTCCTGTGGCCATGGCAGAGGGGCTGTTGGATGTCTTTGGGAGCCTCTCCCCAGGAAGACTCTGGGCCACTACCCGTGGTTATAATCAGCCATGAGTGGGAATGACTGTTCTGTAGTCATGTGCTAGGGACCCTGCTTAATGAGGAGTGGGAGCTGGGGGTTCCAGGGGAAGAGGAGTTGGACTCCTTTCTGTACGGTGGCTGCGGTGTGCTGAAGGGCCAGTGTAGTGACTAGGTCCTTTGTTCCTTTCCCAACCCTAGGGCTGTTAGGGTGCTACCACTCCACTGCAACTGCAGTGGCAGAAAGGTTGTAGATGCACTCTGGGATTCCCTCCTTGGAGAAATGGTGAGCTGCCTCTGATTGAAGTGGTCACCTGTGGGCATGGTGGTTGTGCTGGAGTTCTAGATTAGGCAGCCCTCCCCAGTAAGAAGTATGGACTGACACCTATGTAAGGAACAGACTGGACAATTTCCATGAGGTGGGTGCTCTATGCTCGGGTTCCAGACCAGTTCTTGGTCCCCATGAGCTTCCTGAGCCTGGAGACAGCAAAGGTGAGGGCTGCAAGACAGGAAAGATGGCAACCCACCCTTCCCTCTGGGAGCTCCATCTCAGGGAAGAATAATGCTGCTACTGATTGCTGGCTGGTGTCCCAAGCCAGTTGATTGTATCCTGTATGGTGCTGTGGGAGCAGGACCTGTAGACCATTGGTGCTTAGCCCCCTGGATTCAGCCCCTTTCTGGGGGGCATGTATGAGGATCTAACCTCCTGCTTTGACAGAGTTGCAGCTGCTTTTGCCAGGGAGCCTGGGTATCTAAGGCTCCCAAGGCCCTGCATGTTCCTAAGTGGCTGTTCTGCTGAAACTTCACGTAGCTCTGTGTGTCTGACTTAAGGCCCTGGTGGAGTAAATTCACAAGGGGATCTCCTGACCCAAGAGTTGCAAAGATCCATAGAAGTGTGGGTCCCTGGGGTCACTTCTCACCACTTCCCCTGGCTCTGTTGTTGCTCCCAGGTGGACAGTTATCCTACCTTGCATTTTTTGTTCTCCGTGGATTGAGTTTTTCCTTGATGAATGCCAGTGTATGTACCTAGAGGTTTCAGTTGAAGGTGCTGCATTTATTTGCCCTTTCCATTTCTCTCCATAAGAGGAGCACATGCTAGCTGCTTCTAGTCAGCCATATTGGCCAGCCTCATAAGGAATCTTAAAGATCAACTGGACAACAACTCCTTGGGAAAAAAAATTAAATTACATTTGCTGATCCCCTTTTAACTTTTACTTTTTAAAAATATTTACCTAAACTTAAATGATGCATTAGATTTATTTTATGTTCAAGACTCAGCAGCTAGTTTTATTTTCAAGACTTAATTTTTTTTTTTCTTCTTTAGAGACAGGGTCTTACTCTGTTAATGAGGCTGGAGTGCAGTGATGTGAACGTGGCTCAATGCAGCCTTGACCTCTCGGGCTCAAGCCATCTTTCCCCCTCAGCCTCCCTCATAGCTGGGGCTATAGGCATACACTACTATAGGTCTTTTTTTTTTTTTTTTTTAAATAAAGGTGTATTCTTGCTATGTTGCCCAAGTGGGTCTTGAATTCCTGGTCTCAAGTGATCCTCCTGCCTCAGCCCCTCAAAGTGCTGAGATTACAGGTGTAAACCACCACACCCAACTGTACATTCTTGATTCTAAAGAAAAAAATGGTGGCTCATGCCTGTAATCCCAGCACTTAGGGAGGTTGAGGTGAGAGGATCATGTGAATCCACAAGTTTGAGGTTACAGTGAGCTGTAATTGCACCACTGCACTCCAGCCTGGGTGACAGACCAAGACCCCATCCAATAAATAAATAAATGTTAATTGCCCCAAAATTGAAAATGACAAGGAAAAAATGAAAAATTACCACTCCCCTAATGTTCTTAGATTGTGAATATTGTTTGATGTAAAACCCTATAGTCTCTATAAATACAGAAACTTATGCACAGTGTCACAGTGAAATATTACTAATTTATATATTGCTTATTTCAGTAAATATTGGTGATTTTTAGTGATACTGCTTTTAAAACATGGCCATTGATAGCTATATAGCTATTTGACACAATGTGTAATTGTATTACATTGAACCATTCTGTGATTGTTGCATGCTTTCAAAGTTTTTACTTTTTATAAATAATACTGCAGGGAACCTTATTTTATTGTCACTGTTAAGTCACATATATATTTTAAAATTGGATACCATAGACAGGAACTCCTGCATTTACCAAAATAAAACATGTCTCCCATCTCACCATTCTAGTTAGCACAGGAGTTGCTGCTTCACCTGTTGAAGGCTCTGGCTTATGACACAGATTCGACATTCTGTCTTTCCTTACTTATCTGTGCTCTCAGTTGAGTGTTCAAATTCCCTTGAATTACCCTTCCCAATGATTTTTAAAGTATGCTTAAATATCTCCATTAAAAATAAATACAAAACAAAAACTAAAAATTCTCACTTGAATCCCTAGTGCATCTCCAGCTACTGACTGGCACTATCTCTCTCTCTTTTGCCCTCTATCTTCTGCACTAGAATTATCTACTGGGGAGGTTACCACTGATGTGTATTTTACTATGTCTGGGAGTTTTTCCTTTTTGTCTTTAAATATTTTTATCTGCTTCATGCCCTTATTTGTCAAACCCCTTTCTTCCTTTGTCACCCAGAAAATGCACTTCTGCTTTTTCTCCCATCTCTATAACTATAATCTCTCTGTCCCATGAGCAGACTTACCTTCTTCTGACCAAACATTAAATGTAGAAGCTCAGGTTTAGGCTTTTTCCTCTTCTCATTTTACAGTCTTTTCTCATAAAATCTCACTCAAACTTATGCCTTCAGTTACCACCTACATACTGATAACTCACATTCTTCTTTCTAGGTCAGGGCTCTTTTATAAATAAGTAACTGCTCATTTGATATCAGCTTTTCAATGACTCAAAGGTAAATCAATCTCCACCAGTCAAAATGACTTACTAGGGACTCCCTACATACCCACTTACACACAGACACTCTAGTCTTTACAAGCATTCTGTATCTCAGCAACTGGAACTACCATGCATCCAGTTAAATGATAAAAAATTAGAATAATATTATTCCTATAATGGCCCACCTAGAAACCATGTTATTGACACTATATCCTAAATATCTCTAAAATCTATCCCCTTTCTATCCCTGCATACCTCCTGTTTTAGGTCCTTGTCCCCTCACATTTTAGTCTCACATGTTACTGTCTTATTCCAATTTGTTCTCCATCCTAAACTCAGAGTGATCTGTAACAAACACAGAAATGACCATGTCACCACCTTGCTTAGAAACCTCCAAAGACTTCTCAGTTCTCTTAGACTAAACTCAAGCTCTAATAATACCTCCTTTCAACCCTTTGGACCTGTTTCTCTTGTCCTATCTTATACCCCATTCCCCTCATACTCTCTAATCCAGTCCTTCCGTCCTTCTGTCAGGGTCTTGTACTCAGCATGCCTCTCCCCCTTCCAGACCTTTGAACTTGCTGGCCTTTCACCAGTCATTTCACCTACTTTACCTCTGTCCTTCAGACAGTTATTCAAGTACCACTTTTTCAGGGATATCTCCTCTGACACCTTGAGCTAAGCCAAATCCTTACTTTGTTTTCTCATAGCAGCAGTGCATCTACTTTCATAGAACCAATAATAGGTGGAATTATCTTAGTTGTTAGTATGATTATTTGATTGATTTTTTAACCCCAAAATGAACTACATGTGGGTGAAAATCCTGTCTGACGTTTTCTTCATTTGGTTAAACCTAGAAAAGGGCACAGTGACTTGTACGTGTTTGATACATGATAAGTATTTGAAGTGTGCATGAATAAAAATTCCCAGAAGTGGGGTTACTGAACCAAATGATAGGAATGTGTTGACCAATTATTTTCTATCAACTGATTTTCCATAATGTTTGTAGCATTTTGCTGATTCGATTTTTTAGAGATTTTAGTAAGCTTGTTCTATGAAATAAAACAAATCATGTAAAGTGTTAAGAGAGCAAACAGCCATCCTTGCAGGGTAGGTACACAGGTGTGATAATCCTGCTTGTAATGGCAAGAGGTGAAACATTTTTATTGGTTTTATCTTTACAATAAAAGATGTCTTGGAAGTCAGATCATTATATAAGCAAAAGATCTGGTGAATTTCAGGCAAGTCAGAAGTTTGTGTATCACTGTTTCCAATATAGATCAAACATAAAAGAAAAAGAATTAGAAAAATGTTTAATTTTCTATATCCAGCTAGAAACATCTTCGGCTTTGATCAAAAGTGGTAGCATGTGAAAGTGATAACTTCCTGGTGAGAAATACAAGGTTTTCTAAACACATTTACTGGTTAACACTAAGATTAGTTTATTTTAAATGACCACCCAAATGGTTACTGTAATCAAAGCTATACTTTCTACTTAAGAAAACTATTAAGTGGGAAAATAAAGTTTAAGTATAAGAAAATAAAGTTAAGTACTTCCATCTTAATGCATCTTATAAAGATTAATGCATCATCTTTGGCATTGACATTTTAAATAAAGATAGTTGAATATGATAAGATGGGAGGTTTAGGGGATATTGCTATTCATTGTGGTTCATTGTTGCATTATACTAGTATTGTTCAGAAACCAATAATACAGCCTAGACACCCAGGAACATAGTTTGGGACCTTAAGTCTCTATATAATTCAAGAACCTACATATCTTCCCTAGAGAAAAGCCTCTTTGATAAACCAAGTGTGACCAGCACACTGAACTTGAAAGTTGACATGGGTTTTCTCTTAGCATCAACTGTGAGCACATCCACTCTTGGAGTTTCTCTTTTCCTCTGACGTAATTTCTTTCCCTCTCCTACTCATATTTCTCAGCATCTACTTTCCATGGATTTAACTAGGCAATGACAAATAAACCTGCAGGGAAATGAAAGTCCCCTTTCCTTATGAGAGAATTGTTGACCATGCTTGCATATCCACTCAACTTATTTTTTCCAATGGTTCTTTTTTCTTCTGATTTTTAAGGCACCTAAGAGTAGCACCTGTGCTATTAATTTGGTGCAAAAGTAATTACTCTTTTTGCATCATGATATGTAAAGTTTGGTCCACGTTTTATCTTGCTTTTCTACTGTTATCACTTTTTGAACCAATCATCCTCTGTTAATCTGTTTCACCATAGCTGTATTATCGGTTCCTACAGATACATGTGTCTCTCAAGAGGTGTCACATGATGCAGTTATAAATAAATATGTAATTATTGCTTGGTCCTTTGGTTTTTGTAAATCACATGACCCTACTAGGAATTACTGTTTAATAATAAATTGACAAAAAACAGTCGCAACATCCCAAAATAGATGATTGTTCATAGTACAGTTTCCCAAAGCAACCTTATTTTCATAGATCTGAAAAGCACAGTAAGATTGAAACATGTTCATTGAAACTGTGATTCCTGGCTGAACTGCAGCAAGGCTGACATGCTTATTGCTCCTCTCTTTCCAGTAATAATAATGATAATTGAATCAGTCCTGAAGTCCTCTGCCTTGGGCATCAGGGAAGCTGAAATAATCAGAGCATATTCCAATTACTTCTGTGTGTTCAGTTGTGAGGGTGGGTGGATGCGTATTGGAGAGATGTTAATGGCCAAGTAAGCAGAGTCTGTTGGTGAAAGATTGCATTGATTTCATATAACTGGGCAAATCGGACTGTAGGAACTGTAACAACAACAAAAAAATTTATTTGAGCGTTCAGCAAAATAGAGGGGCTTTGGAAGTCAAGAATATGTATATCTGCCCATCTAGGTTCTCTTCACTCATGTGGCATGTAGATGTGAGTTCCATGTTTCTCCATGAATTCTTTTTCCTTGTAAACATGACAGTAATGTTGGTTTGTTGTCAGATACACACAACAGTGTTAGGAAGGGCATTCTGAGAAAACATCAACTCTCTAGACTACACAATTTTTACTCCCTTGCCTGTGACTGAATTGTATTACCTTTCACCATAAATTATCATTAATAATCAAAGAGAAGACCAATTGTTATCTCAAAATAAACCACTTGCTGTGTACAAAAGCATACATTTTGCTCCATATCTCTTAGATATGTTAAGCAGTCTAATTTCAGCAATGTATGAATATCCATCGTTATCTTTCTTGCCCTCATCACCATTTACTCATCCTCACTTCATTTAAAAAGGGCACATTTGGGGCTAATATGAAGAGGAGAAAATGATTTGAGCAACCCTTTCTCAATTTCTGGTTAATTCTCAGACTGTGAAACTCAATGGTGCTTGAAATACAGCTGGGGGTGGGGGTGTGGTTGAGAGTGGGGGGTGTCCTTTCTCCATAATAAATATAAATGCAGTTACTCTGGGGAATCTGATTTTCACAGGACTTCAAGGACTTTAAACTGTTGGGCTGAGACCTCACTTAGTGTATTGTTAGCAGAAAAGTTTCATGCCAGCGTCTCCTACATAAATACCAATCAAACCCTGTTGAAATTGGCCACAAGTATATTTCATTCCATTATACATATAATAGGAACAATGAAAAATCTTTCTCCCTGTTAGGCTTTTCTATGGCTGATCTAAAATACCTGAGAAAAAACCCATCTAAATCTAACCATCTAATCTAAGAAAAGATTGGTCTCTTTTGCTAGTTTAATAAGGGCAGTTTCAGTGTTCACTGATGCTGAGCCACTATAATTATGCTAAAGGAGGGGGGTGATATCAACAGGAAAGCTGCACATAATGCATACACTTGCACACACATATATGAATGCATATGCATCTCAGCAAATCAGCTAGATAGAAAAATAGATATCATGGCTGATATATCTTCTTATAATTACTATGTGTCAGGCCATGCAATGTGTGTGTATGCCTGTATGCATATATATTTATTATTTTTGCATGAAATAGACTTTCCCACCCTTAGCTATGTATAATATATTATGAGGCAGCAATGAGATTCATAGTGAGCGAGTGGCCTTAAGTCAGAGGAAAAGAGAGGGCCACTTTAGCAACATTGCCCTTGCACACCTGTGAATCAATGTGTTTACCTTGTCAGTATATATCTTCTTAATTAAAAATATGTGCAAAGAGCTTCACTGTTTGGCACATGCACATACTCCTAACTTGGACAATATCATTCCTCCTTTATCAAGATCATGATTTGCATGTCTGCTGGAATTGTCTCAGGCAACATTTGTTTTAAAAGTCCCACCACCATCACCACAGTCTGCTAACAGTCTTCCACCAGGTGGAAGAGTGTTCTGGGCCCTTCAGTCCAAGCTTCTCTCCATTTCCTTTCAGAGCTCACGTGAAAGCTAATTTTTTGTTCTTTCTACACTTTTTAAACCTAAATATGTAAATATTTTTGAGTCTGGGTTATTTCTTAATTCTCTATTGATCCAAATGAATAATTCCAGGTCAAGAATCTCTTGAAGGTGATTATGGGAAACTGTAGAGAAATCACGTGTCTGTTACTCTCATGAATGGGATCTATATAGTTTTATTCTTTAAGAAAATCATTCAGCATTTTCTTATTGCTATTTTTTTTAAATTATTTGACAACACAGATCTTATCTCATGAAAAAAAGAAGAGAATATGATTTATGTATTCCCTTCAGAGAGGCTACCTCAAAATGCAGAAGCAACTTTGTGATATCACCTTTGTGTCAATGCCAATGCAGCACAAAAATGACGATTCCTTATCAAGAGCAGAGGGCATGATTTCTTTTGATACCTCAGAGATTATTTGATGAGGAATTATTAAAACCAAACAGTTAGTTAAATTCCTCAGAGTGAACTTCAGATCCCTTTGACTTGTGAACCTCTCCTCCAGATCAGAAAATTCCCCTAATGTGGATAATTACACTGATGGCTGGCCTGAGAAAATAGGCCACTGAAATGGGCTTTGTGTGATTCTGTTAATTGCTGCTGTAGACAAGCAGCCTGGCCCTTTATTCATGCCTCGCAAACCTTTTATCAAATGAGTAGATTATTTTTAATGCATATTAGATACGATGAACTCATCTTCCAAGAAGGGCATTAATATATCTGGTGTCTTTTATTTATTTATTTTTTCTAACTGAGAGAACCTGCTTTAAATGCAACTTCAGCTTCAGGTTGGTTTTGCTAGATATGTGCCTTAGCATCCTTAGCATTCTGCTTATTGGTTTATGGGTTCTGATTTGATGCTGGTTGTGGTTATACTATGTCAAATAAAAATAATTGCTAATATGGCAGCATATGTATTTTACCATGGTCATTCTCTGTAAGTGTTAGACATGTAGCTTCTGGTTTAAGATCTAGAGAAGCACTAATGGTTAAAACAGTGGACTCTGAAGTCAGAGGTCAAGGTTGAAATCATAAAAGGAAAAAAGATAAAATAATATATTAAAGCTTGGGCACACATATTATACCACTTCCTGCTCTAGGGAGGACTGAACAAGCGTGACAATGAAATGATCTTTCTAACTCAGAGGAAATATGACTCTCTTTGGAAGATAGCATCTGACTAACAAAACGGAACTGATGGCAATAGGGATAGTAGAGGTTATAAGGTCTGCCGGTCCTAATGCTTTCACTATTTTCTAAATTAAAGCTACTGCTTATTTTTCTGAGTGGGACTTCTTGTGATCAGACAGAGTTATACATTTCTTTGTTTGTTAACCCATATGCCTTTGACCCAGTGGTACACTAAGCAGCTGTGAGGAGCCGCTAGAATTAGATTTGTCTTCATTCTACATAGTCGGCAGCTGCTTCCTGAAGGTACGCCAGGAAAGGAGGAATCAAGAATGCCCAAACTCCAGAATTCATTAGAAATATTAAGTCTCAGAAACACCTACCATCTTGTTTACATCTTTACATTTTTGCACCATAATTTTGACAGACCTACAGAAGCTTTCACATTTTTTCTCCAGAGCTGGAATTTGGAAAGCAGGTGAAAGAGAACCTTGCGGAGAGAGAGTCAAGAAGATGAGGGAGGAGGGTAAAAAGAGGAAAAATAGCAGAGAATAATCTTGTTAGCAAATTTTGGAGTTCTGATGCCAACATGTATAGGTTTCAAGGTCATTTAAGGCCTTAGTTCTTCTTCAATAAGAGATTAAAAAAGACAAGCCAAATTATGTTATGTGCACATTTATGTTAACATTGTGTGTGTGTATAAAGATATCACTGCCCAGAAATATAGAAAATGTACAGACTTCATATGCCATAGGTAGCTGATTACATCTCTAATTTGTAAGTGATATTTGTTTCTTGTCACCAGCAGCAGAGCTCATATACATTTCAAAAAATATTTGAATACAGAAATATATCATATATAGAATTTATAATACAATTACTATAAAATGATATTATCGGAATGATTATAAATAAGCCTTTGTGTATTTGCTGAAAAGATAGGGAAATATAGTTTTTGTATGTTGGTTTTGTTTGAGTAATTTACCAGAAAAAAAGAAGACCTAGATGATGTCCTAAAAGAAGTCTGATTTTATACTTCACAGCTAATAAACAATGAAGATTTTAGGCAGAAGCTGAAGATCTTGCAGTTGCAGATGCTTTGGTAGCAAGGAGCGTAAAAGTCAAAGTTGTAGAATACAGAGAGGTTAAATTAGATGGTGCAGTTCCATGGAATAGCTTAAAATTCTCGGGGACCTTAAGGGTTGGGTGGAATTATTTCCTGTGACTAAGTGGCAATGAGATTTGTGAGTTGCTGTTACGCTCAGACTGATGCTTCAGGGCAGATGCCAATAACCATTGTTCTGCTTTCCTTCTCAGTCAGTTATAACCTAGAACATTTTGTCTTTAGTCTCATAAGAGCTTGAGAGTTAATTTGAAAAACATGAAGCAACATGTAATGCTTTCCTAAATTGTGGAATCTACAAAAGGAATACATCTGGGCACAGTAGCTGACATCTATAATCCTAGCACTTTGGGAGGCCAAGGTGGAAGGATCTCTTGAGCCCAGGAGTTTGAGACCATCCTGGGAAACATAGGAAGACTGCATATCTATGAACAAATAAAAAAGAAAATAAATTAGTTGGATGTGATGGCATGCTCCTATGGTCCAGCTACCCTGGAGGCTGAGGTGAGAGGATTTCTTGGGCCTGGTAGATCGAGGTTGCAGTAAGTGGTGATTGTGTCACTGCACTCCAGCCTGGATGACAGAGTGAAATCCTGTCTCAAAAAGAAAAATAAAAAAGCAATACAAATTATTTTAACGCTAATTGAAAACACAATGGAACAGAATAGATAGTTCAGGAATAGACCCAAATACAAATGAAGGCTTAGTAAAATCAATAAAAGGTAGTCTTTGAAATCAGTAATAAAGGATGAATTATTCACAAAACATTGTTGGAATGGACTAAACACTTTTCACAAGAGGAGGATCCGTACCTCATCCCTTATAACACAAAATATTCTAGCTAGTTAAAAAACTGCAAAGGTAAAAAGTAAAAGCTGAATATACTAGAAAAAAAATGGGAGATTATTAAAAAGTCTTGCGTTGTGGGCCTTTCTCACACTATACATGACATAAAATGTAAAAATCATTAAGGAAAGGCTTGCAAATTACATGAAAGAAATGCACATAATATGTACATTTATTAGGAAGTCTATTATTGTAGATAAGTATGTCTAGATTTGAGATTGAATCAACTGGAAAAGTAAAGAGTGACCACAGGCTTAAAATATATTACATTTAAATACCACTCACTAATGAAAGTTGAGTTTCTGCTTTCCATAATGTCTGTGTGTGTGTTTGTACATATATGTGTAGATCATGTATAGAGTTTGTGCATATGTAAATGTACAATTGTGTGAATTTCTCTTTTCCCAATTTTCATGAACTACTCCTAAGGCAATTATACTTACTCACTAATTCAATGCATATTTATTGGAAACCTGTTACGTGCCAGAAACTGTTTTGGATGCTTGAATATGTAGAACAACAACAACAACAACAAACAAACAAAGCAAGCCATGCTCTCGTTGTCCTTTTATTCTGACAATAATGAATTATTTCCACTGAGAAGTACTCTGACTACATAACATGGGTAAGCCTTGTTTTCTTTTAATTTTCCTTCCTAGTTTCCTG
Source organism: Rhinopithecus roxellana (assembly GCF_007565055.1). NCBI lineage: Eukaryota > Metazoa > Chordata > Mammalia > Primates > Cercopithecidae > Rhinopithecus > Rhinopithecus roxellana. The sequence continues at coordinate 29,219,625 of NC_044564.1, forward strand.
AAACTAACTAAAAAGGGGTTCATAGGTGCTCTTGAGTTGAAAAGTTCCCCAAAAGTACATCTCCCATAGATACTCAAAGCCCACCATTGTCATTGCCACCATGCCCTGTCCATGTGCTGGGAGCTGCCTTCTGAGGCTTTAAAGAGTTATCTTAAGGTAACCAACTCTTTTATACTGGATTCCTTTAAAAGATCCATGAAAACAAAAATGAATGCAAGGAGTTTATTTTGGAACCAGTCTCAGAAAGTACAATGGGAAAGTGAAGAAGTGAGACAGGCAAAGGAGGCAAATGCACCACTAAGTACCATTAGTGTAGCAAGTGTGTATGAGTATGTCACACAGCTGGATGCTGTGATGAGTGGGCAACTGGGGTGCACTCCCCTCGAGGGCCCTTTGAAATCTGAAACACTGCAGAATTGCCCAAGCAAGGGCAAGGAAGCATCCTCTAGGAGAAAGATCTTGACGTCAGTGAGGGAGATCCAGTCTTCTTGCAGGGAGCCATCATGTTGACAGAAGATATCTGGGGTGAGCCAAGGCAGTGGCTAAGCCTTATCTGCAGGCCTCATTGCCCTGTGACCATGTGGAAGCAGGGGATATCCTCTCTCCAATCCTGTAGGTCCTCCATTGTCTCTTGCATGCCACAGCAATGTAGCCTGGTCCTTGTGGCCCAGACAGCCTCGAGTGAAAACAAGGTTATCTCTCCTTATGATCTCTCCTTAGGGTCCATAGAGGAGACTCCTGGGTTGGACATAGGGACTGTTATCATGTGTTTTTCCCCCTCACAATTTCTTTCCATCCCAATAATAAATAAACTAAATATTTTTCAGCTAAACAAACAAACAAAATTATATTTCCTGTGGTTCCACTGTTGTGTTGGATGAATATATTCACACAACAAACCTACATGCCAGTTTAGGGTTGAAATGTGACCCTAATATGTGTGAATGTATGTGTGTGTGCATGCGCATGTGCATCCTGTGCAGGATGCAAGAAAAATATATATGAGGTGAATAAAATCCTATTTAATCTTATCACTAAAGACTGAAAACGCAAGACTGTAATCCAGAACAGATGCCATCTCTCCAAAGTTAATGCACCGTAAACAGTTTCTTTCTTGGGGGAATTTTTGACACCGAGAAGAGTTTTAAAATGAGACCCTTAATTGTTGGCTGCTGCATAATAATTTGAGTTGAGAACCTCATATAATTTCTAATCTTTGTTGAAATTTTTGAATTTCTACTCTTGTTGAAGGATGCAGTATGAGTAGCTTTATGGAAACTTGAGTGTAATTTTTCCTGAACACCTACTGTATTTGATACTAGCTCTCAATGCAGTATGAAAACTAATTCCTCAGTAGAAGAGAACCTTTGGCCAGAAGACTAGGCTTTCCAATTGCTCAACAAGCCCTCAGATCTATAGAGCTTAAGACTTTCTTCCAAGCAGATTCCAGAAGTGCAAAGGGGGAAAAGAAAGACATTGTGCTAATTATTAGCATGATGTCCCCATGAAAGGCGGATCAAGGAGTTTGCAGGTCAGTGGGATGTCAGTCTGTGCATTTGGCCTCTGTGCCTGGCTGTCGTTCTCGTGGTCTCAAAGAGAGAGTGCATTTCTTGTTCTTTGAGAAAAGCAAATCCAACAGGAAAAGCTGAACACAAAAAGGAATATATAGCCACTCAATATTATTGGAGCATCTCATTTGTCTGTCTCTCTTTTGGAAGCAATTAACCCAACAGACATGCAGAATTTCCAGCTGAGGTAGAGCATGTTGTTAAAAATGACATCTCTGTGACCTTGAACTCTGAATTTGTTTCAGAAGCAAAGATGCCAACTGAATGCCATTCTCAGAGAGAGAAATTTGGAGTACAAAAAGTGACTGAGTAAGGCTACTAAATTAGACCAATTTTAAAGTTTTGTAGGTGAATGAGGGGCACGTGAGTTTTGTTTTGGAGAGCGTAAGCCATCATCCAAATAAAAAATACAATATTTGCATAGACTATTATGTAGTTAGAGTTTATACATTATGTAATGGATTCCATTAAATACTCTGTCTGAATTCCTACAACTCTCTCAAGTTAAGTTCCCAAAAGGTTAGCCTCACATCAATTTGGTATATTATTGTAAATTATATTTTGGCTTTTACTGCACAGTCTAATTGTTTCTGCGATTGTCAGTCTCATTGCTACAGATACCTGGATGTTCCCTATCTATCCAACCTTATCTTAACCACTACACCTCTGGCTCACCATTCTGCAGATGAGTTGCTTTGTATAGATTCCTTAAATAAACCAATTCTCTGACCTTTGTACATATTTTCCTCTAACTAGAACACTTTTTTCTCTGTGTCAAATAATTAGCCTTTCATACTTTACCTCAACTCAAATTATCACCTTCTCAAAGCGGTCTTCTCTAATTAATCAATAGCATACCTCACTGGGGTGATGTTTCAGCACCCCAGTTTTTTTCTTCTACTGCACTCATCAGCATTTATAGACATATATTTTTATATGTGCCTGTATATGGTGAGTACCCCCAATATACTGCATGTTCCATGAGAGCAGGGTCTATGCTTAACTTCTTTTGCACTGTATATAGAGCCCAGCTCAGTGCTTGGTGTATATAGATGCTCATCTACTTTCAAAAATAATTCAGTAGATCAATTGATTTAAATTTTTATATAATGTCTGTTGTTTAAATTATTCTGTACTCAGCTCTGGGCTATTGTCACAGTGTCTTTAGTCTCTTTTGTCCTTTATGTGTAGCTATCACTTCACAGATTCACATTACAGCCCACCCCAGCATATACCCTGTCATCAGCTCAGTTCCTGCCAATAAAATAAATATGAAAACAGATGCCAGAAGGAAAACCTTGCTTTCTGAAACTGTGGATTGTGACAGTGTCAAGATACAAGAGCACAAGGTAGAAGGAAGAATCATAGGGAAAGGTTTTAATCTAGATGGTAGTGGTCCAGAGAATTGGCTCCTTGACTGACTTTAATATCTTTACATGTTTCTTCCTCATTTTTAATTGTTGGACATGTCCCAATCAATGGTTCTTATCTTGTTGTTGGATCCCTCCAGTGACATATCTCTGGCTATCATTCTCTGCTCACCTACAGGCTCATTGAACTCCAGACTTGTTATTCGTCTTTATGTTTAAGAGGTGAATTATTGTAGATTTTCTGACCTCAATTTACATATCTCCTTAATGAGCCTTTTGTGTTTCTGCGTCCTTTAATTTTACATTTCTTGATGTTCTTTATGAATATTTTTTCTCCTGCTCTTGATGCAATTTGGTCGTCTTTCATTCCATTATTTATTCATCAAATTAGGAATTTATTATATGCAGTTGCCACTGTGTCAAAATAAAGACGAATGGAAATACTGCTAACATTAAGAAATGTATAATATTTAAGAATCAATATTTTAATTAAAAAGAGACTGATAAGATGATAGATAGATAGATCAGATAGACAGACTGACCTAGACAGAAGTACCACAAAAGATAGATATGCAAATGTGTAATTGTATCAACACAGAATTCAAAAAAAGAAAGAAGAAAGATAATAATATGTAAGACTTTATTGGGTAGGAAAGTACTTCTGACTCACAAAATCAGGTAAGACTACTATGGAAAATTAGCATCTCTTCTGGTCCTTTCAGGATAATTCATTAATACAGTCTGTGCGAATAGCACATTCCAGAGAAAGGAAGAAATGAGTTCAGCCCTAAATGCAAACGATATAGAATATAAAATATATGAGTTACTTGTTGACATCGTGTTGCCTTGAATAAAGAGAAATAACTTTGAATTTGTCTGAAGAAGTTAGCAGGCTGGACTCCATATAGTAGGTGAAATGAGAGATGGAGAGGAGAACACTGAACACTTTTAAGTAAGAATGTACCACTAAGTTGTGTTCCAGGCATAGTAATCTGAAAGATATGTTCCTGAAATATGTAGTAAGAAAAAAAGTGATTGTGACAAAAGAATTGGTGGCTCTTGGCAACCAGAGAGGTAAAAAGGGTAAATAGTCTTCAATTACAGGTGACTGGGATGATGATAAGCCCATTGTCAGAAATGGGCAGGTCAGTGGAAAGCTGGTCTGCAGTGTAGAGGGCAAGTTTGCTTCTAGACCATTGAATTTAAGGCTGGTTATTTACTTCAAAAGTAACATTCCACCACCATCAATAGAGAGCTTATAATTGTGGGTGTGAAAATATGAAAGCATGAGTTAGAGGACAGAATCATAAGGAAGAAAGACAGAGGATTTGTCAAAGAGAATTTTAACAAAGAGAAAGAATCAACAAAAATGTTAAAAGATATAGGAAGGCCAGAAGAGATAAGGACCAAGACAATATGTTTGTTTGTGTTAATTTGAAGGTCACTGATGATTCTTGAATTTCAATAGAATGATGATGGTAGAAATGACAATGGGGAGAGAGTTGGAAAGAGAGTGGATAATATAAAAATGGAGGCAGATGATGCTGAATACTCACTTGGTGTGTGTAGTAAGAGGTAAGAGGCAAGCAGGATGAACAGGGTTTAGTAAGGATATTAAAAGAATCTTTTTCACTGTCCTGGCCTTATGTGTGGATATGGATATGAAAATTACCTACGTTTCCTTTAGAAGCATGTACTACTGTCCCAAATAGAAATAAAGATATTAACATGCTAACTGATGTTAATATTAGCCTAATTCAAATTGAGTATGTGTGAATTTATTGATCAAATTAGGTTAAAGTGTACTGGGGTAACCTCAGGGAGATTTTCCTTAGGTTTCTGAGCAAAAAGATGGTTCATGTAATCATTCTGCTATTTGTAGCACAGTTTTTTTGGGAAAAGCATGCTGAATCTCAGATTCCTAGGAAAAATAGTACCCAAGTTGTGGTGTCAAAGCAAGATTAATGTGTTGGTACATCTTAAAAGTGCTTTGCGAGTGGCAGAATACTGTAATCATTACTACTAATAAAATACTAGTAAGAAAATATGCCTAGACATGGCATTTTCTTTTCAGAAGTAATTTTTGAACTCCAAATATTTCCCAGATGCATTTACTTAGTATTTATAGACCATCCCAAATCATGCCAGGTCCAATGTAGGACACAGAGGTCAGCCTATTCTCTACCCAGTGGATTTACAGTCTGCCATGGTATCAGCCAAGTTTTGTAATTTTATGCTCAATTAACATCTGGTTAGAACTTATTCAGTTAACAAAATGCTTCCCTCTGAAGATAAATCATGGGACTCTTTCACTGCAGCTTGGAATCTTTCTGATTTGGGATGCTTTGTGAACATAAAGACATTCTTTTTTATTCTAGTTTGCATCATCCAACTGAGTTCCTGCTGCGAAGTGTCATTACGATGGCAGCTCCCACTGAGAGAAACACCAGTCCCACTCAGTGAATGGGGTGATTGAAGCAGACAGACATCTCTGAACGCTGCTTTTAAAATGTGCCTTTTACAAAATCCATGAGTGTATTTTCATGTAATTAATATTTGTTTAACCACAATGATTTTTTAATGAAAGTCATCTTTAATAATTATTTGCTTGCAAGTACCAAAAATAACTTAAACATTGTCATTGTTTTCTCAGGGTATACCTACTCAACACCATTGCACAGCTCATTTTAGTGAAAATAGAAAAGCAAGGCAAGCAAGCATTATTTGGCATTCTACAATCGAAAACAATGGATGGTTTTAAATACCTTTTAACTGGGTTTGTTATGGCATCAAAGAAATGAAGTTTCTACTGTTTTAAAATATTAAACAGATGAAATTGGTGTAAGACTTGATGCTTAGTTTCAAAGACTGCACACTTGTTGTCCTCTCCTGGATCATGACAAATTTAGGTAAAGTTTACAATAAGCTGTAAAGGAAGAACTTTTAAGGTCCAATCAATGTTCTTGGATCATAATAATATCCAAAATTATTATTTTCAAAACTTAGAGTAAGGGAAGAAAGAGGTTAACAAAACGTGAAGTGTATTAATATAGATCTTATTAATAATTTTGTTACCCTTGCATTCTAAAAAAGGTGATCCTGCTAATTTAAAGAGACATTGGAACTAATTTTTTTCTTTATTAGCATTGGCAACATTTGTTCTTTCTGGTCCTTTTTGTTCATGGAAATATCATGGGATTCATTACTGAGGCACGTTCTGCCTTTGGTATTAGCTGTTACAGCTGATCTTTTCTGTGAGAATATGTAACCTGTGGTGATAGTCTTTTTTAAAATATACATATTACCTTGTGAATTTCCCCCCATGAAATGATCTTCTTATCATGTGGATGGTTTGTTCTTTTTGATGCTCCGTAACTTCTGCATTTTTATTTATCATGTTTTTGATTATGCCTCAGAAACATGAACAATGTCAAGAAATGGGGAATTGCGTCATAGGTTTTTGGACATAGTCTTTATTCTTTTCCTCTTCTATTGCCTTACAACTCAATGAAATTTTCAGAACTAATAGATGCACCCTTTAAAAAGCATTTATAATAATAGCCTTGAAATACTTCTAAAAGTGAGATTATGGTTTTCATATTTCCCTGTTTTCTGCTTTCTGATAAGTTGCCTCAGGTTAGTTCTAGAAGAGACAAGTATTGCCAACCAAATTATGTTATTTGCTCCCAAATATATGTATTTTTCCCTCTATCTGTTGCTTGGCTCCGTATGGTGTACAATAAAATGGAGCAGAGAGAGGATGGTAAAAATAAGATTGGGTGTTATCATGACCAGATGGGAAGGGGCAGGGACCTGGTCTAGTCTGCAAGTACACTTGTCTTCACTTTGTCACTGTGTTCAGCACTTGCATGTGGCATAAGCGAAGACAGGGTCATCTCAATTCATTGTTAATTAAATGTTTTGGCTGGAAATCATATCTCCATATGGTAGAATACACCAGTTTGAAGCAAGTGCTTCAAATTTGGCCACAAAAAAACAGCTGCCCACAAACATATGTCCTGACTCACAAACAGTCTCAAAGAATTTCAACTTAATGCAGAATCTTTGTTTTTTTTTTCTGAAGCTCAAAGATAAGCTTAAATACACATCTGCTCAAACCATTGCTGATGTGGAACTCAGAGGAAAAATCAACAAATGATAAAAGGCTTCCATTGTAGGTCATGGGGTGTATTTGGTTCAAATTCAGAAATATGAAGGTGATACCACAGCAATACATTTGGTAGCCCTGGATTATAAATATGTATCTCATAAGCCACAATTTTCTAATTTTAAGTTTCAGATGCTACAGTCAAAACCGTAAGTCAAAACTAGGCCTTTCAAGAGATACTACTAGAGATGTAAAAAATTTACTAAAAATTCCAGTAAAGCAGAGGATTATGCATGAGTCACAGACCACATTCATTTTTCCCAGCTGTTTTGTGAGGAAGGAGTAAAGGTTAATCCCCTATAACAAATCCTTAAAACATCAATAATTGGTTAAAGACAACTACTTTGCATTCTGTTATAATTTCTTTCCATATGGTATATCCTGGGCATATGGCCTCTACTTCTGCCCTTTTCCCCCACCACATCACCCAGCTCTACCAGGCCACCTGGTACAAGCTTTACCAACAGCTACCATGGCCCCTACTACAACACTGGTATTCAAACACAGCCATAATCCACCTTTGAACATTGACTTCACCTGGGCTTTACTTGAATCTTCCCATGTACGAAAGGCCATCTTAAACTACTCCTCAGTCCTACTAGAGCAATACTCTTTTGGGATTATCAAGTATGGGCATCTAGCTACTTCTCTTTACTTATTTGTATTTTCCGCAATTGCTTTTGAACTCTTAGCTTTTATATTCACGATTTCAGAATCTATTAAATGTCTGATTACATGCCTATGCTCATTTCTATCTTGTTGTAAGGCTACGGTTTTCCTGCCAGTGGTGCAACTCTTTGCTTAGATGATAAAGTTGATATTCAACTTTCATTATATGAAACAATGATCTTTCTCTTGTAAATTTTCTAGTAGCAATTTCCTAAAAATATATCCAATTTGGTACACTTTCAGAAATGCAGAGTTATCTTTCTGCTACAATCTCCATTCATTATCTTTCTTTCTCAAAAGCAAACAGAAAAGGAAATCCTTGAAAACATCATTATAAAAGCCACTAAAATATAAGTACAACAAACAATACTATAATCTCTTTGAAGGAAATTTGTGCTAAAATTACCAAGGGATGATATGTTTTAAGAATACCCATGGAGTGTATATATATATATATAATGACCTACTTTGGAGTGATTTGAACTGTTAGGCTACAGTTATTTAAGCAGACACATAGTCATTATATTTTTGACATTTAGTTATCCCCATTTGAAAGTGAGAAATCACAGTTACTAGCATATAGTTAGCTTTACATAATAAACGTTCCTCAAAATATTTCAAAGAATTTCAATAAAACACAGAAAACAGGCTATATCCATAGCTTATTTATGACTTTTCTTATAAACTTTTGTTATGTTGCAAATGCCATGTAACTAAAGCTTTATCAATTACATGGTCCTATCATCTCATTATTTGAAATATTTAATTAAGGAATATTTCTATGTCAAGGATTGATTATGGGAGTTTTAATCAGAGGTTAAGCTATTAAAGTGGTTAAGCTGATTCATCTCCTAGCATGGTTATCAATAAAACATTTTAGCAATTAATTTTATCAGAGAATTGACAAATATGGAAGGCATGTAAATCAAATATATATTTTGTAAGTAATTTGCAGTTTAACTTTAAGTATAATTTAATAATAGCAGTTCTAGCATTAACAGGCTTGGGCAGAAGTAAGTTTTTAAAACTACCCTAAAACATAAGAATCTAATTTCTGGTGTGTTTCTAATTTATTATTTAAATTGAATTTTCTGCCCTTGAGCTAATTCATTTATAGCTTATTTTGGAACATTTTACTCAGTGCAACCTTCTAAAAAGAATGCTCACCATGCTTTTCTGTTCTTTTTTTTTTTTTTTTTTTGCCAAAAATGAACATTAAAATATGTCAGAATATGAAATGTTATATAATTTGATGGAAAATTTGAGCCATATTCAAAAATGGAATATAACAGATATATAGATTTCTTAGCTATATCGTTTTAACAAATGTATTGTTTACTTACAGTATAAGACAATTTATTTTTATCATCATTTATATGAAGATAGCCACAAATAATTCACAATTGATTATGGTCAAGCCTATTTATGTACTCTTAAATTTTAACCAATATATTTTACTCAATTTCTTTTTAGGACATTTTTCTTCTTACCATGAATATAGTACTTTTGAAAGCTGACAGATTGATAGCTCTGTTGAATGAAAGCCTCTATTTAACCATAGATGAGCTACGATATGGGATGCAGCAATGCATAATCATCAAATTTCTGTACTGGAGGAGGCATATTTGCTTCTCTACACATGTAATGTGGGCAAATCCAATTATAACCACTGAAAATTACATAGCTGTAAGGAGAAAACTGACTTATTAAAATATTGTACACACCAGTCACTATTAGCTACCCAGGTTAGGAGCCAAGGGCAGGACAATGGAAACAGGATCCCTAAGTTGTTTTGTACTTTCTACATAGCACCTAGATGACTCATATCACTGCTTTGGGTTTCTTGACAATATACATCTAGGGCTGCAGTTGAAGCACTACAACGAGCACCATTTTAAATGTGGCCAATATGTCATTTTATTGATTAAGTTTTCCAGAAAAATTACTGAAATTAAGAATTAATCTACTCTCCTAAATGCAATTTCCATGTACTTTTTAAAGTTGGATGAGCAAGAAATCACTTATTTGTTGTAAACGTGGATTCCAACTGAGTTATTCATGAGGCAAGTGCAGTAATATCTGTTAGATTCAATATCTACTAAAGGCATTGAAAGACCCTCTGAACAAAGAAAATAGGTCCTTATTCCTAACTTTAACATTCAAACAACTCAGCCCTCATGTATTAAGGGCCTAGTGTAGACAATGAACTGCACTGCGTGACATAATCTTCCTGCATTCAGGGAGTGACAGATTAAGATAAGTAAGCAAAAATCCAAATCAGATTGCAAGGCAAGATAATTCAGTGGAATGTACAATGCACCTATGTATCCATCTATAGGATTATCTCTGCATATGTCTATTTGCAGTTGCATAGAACGGAAAGTTCCTGATGGGAGAACTCAGGACAAGCTATTAGAATGAAGTTGTGTTTGTGATCTGCCTTAAAAGACAGCTGAATTTCAATAGTCATTTCTATGTGATGGTAAACATACATTTTGGGGAGTCATTTTCTACCACTCATTAAGATATGTGTGATTTTGTTTTTGTGCCTGAAATCGATCTGTATGAACAGACTATATCAACAGAATATTGAATTATAAACTACTGGCATCTCTGGAATTATGACAATCTATCTTCATTACCTTTTATTACCTGTGCCAGAACTTGTTGAGTGGTACATCTAAGATTTGCATATTGTATTGAATATTAATTTTAACTGAAAAGATAAGTAAAGAAATATTGAACCTGCTGAAGAATTTGGGAGCAGGAGGAGGTATACCAATGTCTGAAACTTTGAAATGCATAGAAAATAAGGTGGATGGTTAGAGAGATAGATGTATATATAAAGCAAGTTTGCTAAAATGTTATTTGTAGGATCTAGATGATGGGCATATTACCCATAAAATTGTTATTTCAACTTTTCTCTTTTTGATAATTTTCATAAAATATTGCAACTGAGTTACCTTCAAATATTTTGCACATAGTATCCCAGTAGCTTGGTCTAGCTAGGGTCTAGAAAACAGTATTTTTTTAAGCCCCCATAGAATCACACATAAAGTCAGGTTTTAGAACCATGATTGTAAGTTGTATTTCAACTTTAACAAGTTCTTAATCCTTTGTAATCTTCACACCAAATTTTAATATTTCCAAATTTAATATACCTTTCACTTAGTATTGTCCCATAACCCAAAAAGTCAATGCTAAAACAGAATAAACCCTTCTTAGTTCTTTGTTTTTATACTCAATGAAATCTAATACATATGATAATATTTACATCTTCATATGTTTGTAGGCTTCCCTTAGTAACTATTTTTCTACATGATGTATCCTCAAAATATTTCCTCAAAGGTCAGGAGTTTGAGACCAGCCTGGCCAACATGGTAAAACCCTGTCTTTACTAAAAATACAAAAAGTTAACTGGGCATGGTAGCATGCACCTGTAGAAGCTGAGGCAGGAGGATCACTTGATCCTGGGAGGTGGAGTTTGCAGTGAGCTGGAATCTTGCCACTGCACTCCATCCTGGGTGACAGAGTAAGGCTCTGTCTCAAAAAAAATTTCCTCAAAGAACTTTTTTTTTTTTTTTAATGTAAGAGAATGTAAAGATTTTTTCTTTTTGATTTTCATTAAAAAACTAAACGAAAACTTTATTGAAAAATTTATTTTCTTTTTTTTTTTTTTTTTTTTTTTTGAGATGGAGTCTCACTCTGTCGCCCGGGCTGGAGTGCAGTGGCCGGATCTCAGCTCACTGCAAGCTCCGCCTCCCGGGTTTACGCCATTCTCCTGCCTCAGCCTCCCGAGTAGCTGGGACTACAGGCGCCCGCCACCTCGCCCAGCTAGTTTTTTTTGTTTTTTTTTTTTTGTATTTTTTAGTAGAGACGGGGTTTCACCGTGTTCGCCAGGATGGTCTCGATCTCCTGACCTCGTGATCAGCCCGTCTCGGCCTCCCAAAGTGCTGGGATTACAGGCTTGAGCCACCACGCCCGGCCGAAAAATTTATTTTCAAAGTAGATCTCCTAAACAAAACTTGTGTTCCTCAGCAATTCATTTTGTCAAGACTTTTTAAAAATTTAATAAATTATTTTTGAGCAATATTTGACTTCCTGTAAGCCATGATGCTCAACCTTAGGTTTAAATTTAAGCAAAAATAATAAAAACAACAATGTAGGAAAATAACAAAGCATTTCAGAAAAACAAACAAAAAACAAGCTTTTAATCCTAATGGCCAAATGTGGAACAGAGTTGAAACAGGGAGACTTATGGTGAGGTCAGGTGAATGTAAAGATGGTTGGGACCTAGGTGAATCCCTCTTGCTCCAGTCGTGATAGCAGCATTGACTAGAGTGGACATCCAGTGCTCCCCAACTCTGCAGTGGGACGAACTAAAGAAGCAACAGTCATAGAAGTAGGGCTGCACAGTCTCCGTAAATACTGAATACTTTGCCCTCAGGAGCTCTCAGAGGTCTCTTTGCAGTGAAATTAGGAATTTGTCAACATATGTGATAGTTTAGTTTACTGTTAAGGGGTGAAATGTTTATTATTATGTTTTATTGTTATTATTGTAATTCTGGTGCATAGATTGGCATTACTCCTCAATTGTATGAAGCTACCAGCATCGATCTACATAAAACTATCTTTATAAAAAGTTTATTATTCCAATTCGTTTCTCAAACTTTTGCTGTTCTTTTTGTTTTGCATCTACTCTGCCCTTCCTGTATGTAACTCAAATATATTTACTAGAGCAGCTGCATTTACATATAGCTTTGAAAAAATACATAGTGTTTTTTGTGTGTATTAATCGATCACATTTTATGTTAGGTATAATTGTGTTATTTTTCATACTCAACCCCTTTTGCTCTATATAATACCATAACTTTTAATCCTCATGGAGTATTCTGTCCTAGACGTCTTCCGTAGAGATGAACAATCTGGTCATTTCCAAGTTATTGAAACCAGATTCCTTTATGGACCTATATGAGAGACTCCTCATTATTCTAGTATTTTATTGGAATTTCATTGAATTTACAGATTAGTTTGGAGATAACTGACAGTTTTCCATTGTTAAGTTTCTTCTCTGTGATCTAGACCTATTAATCGATTTAATTTTCTTTCTATGCCCTTTAGTGGGGTTTCTGGGAAATATGTAGTTTATAGAATTTTCATAAATGTATTCAATGTTATAAACTTCAAGAAACGCTTTGACTACCCCCATATGAAAGATGATTTTTCTTCTAAGGTAAGAGCTATTTAATATACATTTTAGTTTCTATATACATAAATTTTTTTGTACTTGTATTTTTGTGATCAATTTATAATTCCATAGCAGTGTAGAAAGAACAGAGTCTCTATAATGCTGAATCTTTGGAGTGTTTTCTTTGATACTTTCTCTGAGAATTATTGTTAATGACTTTGTGAAAGTAGGTGCTAGAAAATAATGTGTATTTTCTCTGAAGTATAAGGAAATTATCTCTCACTGAGATTGTATATGTGGGTAACTATTAAATATAATGTTCATTTTAAAACTTTTCTATTGATGTCTTATAAAGTTTTTGTTAATTTTTTCTGCTTTCATCTCTATTTTGCCAATGTAAAATTCTACTCTCATTTTACATGAGCTTATTATTTCCAGTACATCTTTTTTCATCCTGTATTTTCCATCTTTCTGTACTTTCTGATTTAAATTTTTCTCCTGTAGGCAACTTATTCCTGAATTTTTTAAATCTTTATTGATGAATTAAATTAATATAGATTTCTTGTCATTACTTTTATATTAGAGCTTATTTCTCCTATCATATCATGTATCTTTTTTAATATCAATTTTTATTTCTACTGATTTTCTATTTGCATGCACTGAATACTATTTTGCTGGTCTAATAACTATGTTACATTTATATTCTATCATTAATTATGCCTCTAATAACAGGACTCATATTATGTTTACTTCCTCCTCTCAGTTTTTAAAACTTTTAAAAATATATGCCTTTCTTTCAAATTAGAGAATGTCTTGGTCTGTTTTCATCTCACTCTGGTCTTTCCCTCTCAGGTGGAGTTTTAGTTTTGAACTTTTGTGGATATACTGTTTTACATAACTTATAGTCATTGCTTATTTATATAGTCATATATTTACTATTTTTTCTCAATTAAACATTCTATAAAGAAGTAACCTCAAAGTGCTTTAAAGAGGAAAGTTGTTCGTTTTAAATAATTTTATTACCCATAATTATACAAATATATATTTGATGATATACTTATTTCACTTTTCCTTTAACTGATAGTGTAATTGGGAATGTAATTGTTCTTTTTTATTTATTGCCAGAAGTTTGCAAATATTATTCCATGCCTTTTTCCATCTACTATATTCTTTTTGTATGTAAAATGTTTATCCTTCCTGGATAGAGAGTGTTCTACTTGTATTTCATATTTTTAAAATTTTACTGAACAGTGTTTATCTGTGTGTTTGTATGTGTGTTTTAACTTATCCTGTTGACACTTATAAACTCTTTTCAATGGAAATCTTATAACTTTCTTTAATTCTGAAAAATTCTCTGCCATTATTTTACAGACATTTTAAGATATTTGTATAAGGAAGTTTTGAAACGTTATTCCCTTCCTCCACTTCTTCTGGCAGGTCATTTAAATAGGTATAACAATGGCTACTTCATTTCTATTTACCTTTTTCTTTCTCATTCATGTCTTCTGTCTCTTTCCCATGTGTTTGGGATAAATTTTTTTGGCCATGATTTGTTACTCAATAGTGCATTTTCTAGTTGGAAACATTCTTCTATTCTGTACCTCGACTGACTTCTTTATTTCAACAATCACATATATTTTTCATATTCAGTAGTTCCAGTTGATTCTTTTAAAACATATAACTTATTATTATTTTTTTTTTTTTTGCTAGATAATTTCAATATCTTCTATCATCTCTGTAAAAGTAATTGGTGGTTGTCACCTCTCATCTGGCTTGTTTCCATCTGTGCTCCTGGCTTCTATCTATTTCTCCTACAGCCTATGTATTAGTCAGGGTTCTCCAGAGGGACAGAACTAATAGGATATACGTATCTATGAAAGGGAATTTATTAGGGAGAATTGGCTCACACAATCACAAGTCAAAGTCCCATGATAGGCCTTCTGCAAGCTGAGGAAGAAAGAAGCCAGTAGTGGCTCAGTGCAAACCCAAAAGCCTTGAAAGCAGGGAAACCAACAATGTAGCCTTCAGTCTGTGGCTGAAGGCCTGAGAGCCCCGTCAAAACTCTGATGTAAGTCCAAGAGTTCAAAGGCCAAAGAACCTGGAGTCTGATGTCCAAGGGCAGGAAGAATGGAAGGAAGCATCCAGCATGGGAGAATGATGAAAGCCAGAATATTCAGCAGGCTGGCTTAGCCCACCTTCTTCCACCTGCTTTGTTCTAGCAGCCCACCCAGATTGAGTGTAGGTCTTCTTCTCCCAGTCCACTGACTCAAATGTCAGTCTTCTCTGGCAACACCCTCACAGACACACACCCAAGCCGAATGCTTTACCAGCTACCTAGGGATCCTTCCATCCAATGAAGTTGACACCTAATATTGACCATCACAGTAATTATTATGTTTAAGTTACATTATTAGTCTACCTCATTCATTAGTTCTATTTCTCTCTGGTGTAGACTCTTCAGCTTATTTTTCTTTCATGATGGTTGAATTTCATTGATGTTTCATTATACAAATATATCACACACACAGAGGCTCATATACCATTGGGAATTTTAGTTATCATGTACTTTTATTTTTTGTTCATTATCAGTTATCATCAGTTATAATTACCCTGGCCTGTGCTGTTTATTTGGGGCCAGGCAAAAACCTAATGCTTTACCAGCTATCTATCCTTCCATTCAATGAAGTTGACACCTAATATTAACCATAGCAGTAATTATTATGTTTAAGTTACATTATTAGTCTACCTCATTCATTAGTTCTGCTTTTTTCTGCTGTAGACCCTTTAGCTTATTTTTCTTTCATAATGATTGAATTTCATTGATGGTTCATTATACAAGTATATCACACACACAGAGGCTCATATACCACTGGGAATTTTAGATATCATGTATTTTTATTTTTTATTCATTATCAATTATCATCAGTTAGAATTACCCTGGCCTCTGCTATTTACTTGGGGCCAGGCAAAAACCCAGGATTCTCACATATTCTTGCAGGTAACTTTAGGGAGCAGATGGGAGGCACAGTGCAGTAGGTGTAGTTTATGATGTTGCAATCCTGGTTGGTCACTTTATCCTGCTCAATTTACCCACTAGTCCTACTCTGTGATCTAACCTGGAGATACTTTCCTCCAAGAAATGGAGTTTAGGAAATGGGATTTGAGTATCCAGGGCACCAACAGCCTGCTTTTTATATATGTATTATTATTGTTAATCTGAGCTACTCTTTAGCCATCTCCTAAATTTACTATTTTGTTTTCAGCGGATTCTGGATGACTTTGTTGTTTCTTGACCTCCTACGTGAACAGGATAGACAATTATTATCCCAAGGTCAATTAAGGAAAAGAAAAGGGCACAGTTAGAATAACTTCTCTCACAAAGTCCAAGCTTATGGTGTCTTACTATTTTTGTTTCTGGGCTGATAATACCTTCTACCTAGAGACCTAACCATCTTGTGTCTTTGTGAATGTTTCTACTAGACTTTGTATTCAGTTCTGAAAAAAAAATTAAGCCTCCCTTTTACCTTTTATTTCATAATCAAAGTTGATTCAGAAATCTTATTTGATATGCAGAGATTTTTAAGATTTTGGGGGCTTTTATGTTTGCATGCTTTCTATCATTTTTCCTGGTTTGTCATTTATTTCTTTGTTTATACAAATAGATACTGAAAGCCAAGAGTATATTAAATCAGGTTATAACAAGATTTTTTAAGTAATTGATATTTTAAAGGTCATTCACGATTAAACTTCTTCCTGTCATGGCAGTAAGAATACTTACTGTAAATCCAACATGTAACTCAGATGGCTAAAATGAAAATTATTGATTGGAGGCATTGAAAAGTTGCAGCTGGAATTTGAACAAATATAGTATTGGTAGGATCCCCAGAAGCAGAAACAGTAGAAAGCCATTGCCAATCCTGTGGTCAAAGAGACAAAGGAGGAAAGACGTTGCTGGAGCTCAGTGAGAATTGGAAACATGGAGGAGCCAATTCTAGGGGGAAGGAGTCCATGGCTCCTTTGCCCTAGATGGAGGGCCATCTAGGGGGAAGCTACAGTCATGGAGGGACAGATCTTCTACCAGAACATCTCCATGGAATTAGGAAGGGAGTGAGGAAGTAATGCACCTTTATTCTCTCCTCCCACCCTCGTCTCCCACCAATGCCAACCCTTAGCTGAACCCAAATAGAAGCCAAGATAGTAAGGAGGAATGGAGAAGCAGCCCAGAGAAGTAGCTTTCTGAGGAACAGGACAGGTCAGATAAGGTTGGCTAATAGACGTGAGAAGAGAATAAATTGAGTATTACCAGAATTCTAGCCTTTCTGTGCTTACCTTCTATCTTGGTGTTTTATAATACTCAATTGGAAGATTCTGGTAACTTTGTCACAAATGTTCTATCCTCCCTTTTTCACTACAAAATTTTCATTTGTCCTACAATGCTCCTCGCTAACATCCGTGCCTCTGGGAAAATCTTCTTCATCTCATTTCTCTGAGTTTGGTAATGTGTCTATTGTTTGCACATAGCACTTACTATTTGCTTCTATTACAACAATTTTCACATTTTATCTTAATTGATTAGTGGCTTTTCATTCTTTTTCTCATCTCCTCCAGAACAGAAATTGTCTTGTCATTCTGTGTCCCTTGGGACTCCTATTATTACTAGCAGATGGTAAGTGCCCAGAAAAAATTTTACAAGTGAATAAAAAGGAGAATGAATGAGTATGAGAGTATCTTCCCCATGAGAAAAGGAAAGAGTGGGCAAATCGATCACAAGCAAACAAGGAAAGTAGGAGATTGAGGAATTAAAAAATAAATGATGTTATAAGTGAGAACAATGTAGAAGGATTAAAGTCAAAAGTAAAATGGAATTAGGCTAAGACTTAAGTGGAAAGATAAAGTCAACAAAATGAAATGAAAAACCAAAAAGCTGAACACATTTTAAAAGGTATGCAATCCAAATAAAATGGAGTTCACAAATATTTTCTGTAATTGGTAACAAAAAATTCTAATTTAGCGATGACTTTTCTTAAGGTGCTGAGAAAATAATTTTAATGTTAATTCACCCTTTTGTTCTTTGATTTCAGCAAATTTTGATGATTACATTTTCTAAATTCATGATTAAACTTGTCTGCCATGGCAGTAAGGGTACTTACAAAAACCAAAATTTAAAGGGTAAAGTGAGGTTGGCACCATTTAAAAACTCTGTACCCATATTTTGTTTTAGTAGTCAAAGTTTACATTTAAACTTCATATTTGTTTATAGCTAATAAAAAGAAAAGAACATATGCTGTTATTTAAGTCCTCTGGTGAATAATTTCCCCTTATTTCTAAAGCTATAACTGATATTTAAAGACTGACCCACTCATCTAAAGTTTAGATAACTCAAGGCAAATTTTAGAAGTGTTTCTTCACACTCAGGATTATTAAGTATGAAAGGACATATGTCCATCCAGAACTTGTAGTACTCATTTTGCTAAAATTTATTTTATATAGCCTAACCAAGACAGTACAACATTTTGCTAATTGGTAATGGTTCATTTAAATAGCCACTGGTTTCTACATGTTTCCACACACAAAAAGAAGAAAGGAAGGAAGGAAGGAAGGAAGGAAGGAAGGAAGGAAGGAAGGAAGGAAGGAAGGAAGGAAGGAAGGAAGGAAAGAGAGATTTTTAATAGGTTTTATTATTGAGTTATGTTAAGGCCAACAGATAAGGAGATGACTGCCATTGAAAAGACAGTTTGTCGGTCAGGCACGGATGCTCACACCTATAATCCTTTGGAGGCCAAGATGGGAGGATTACTTGAGGCCAGGAGTTCAAAACCAGCCAGAGAATCATAGCAAGATTCCTGTCTCTGCATATAAATAGATGAATTAGCTGATTATGATGCCATGTGCCTGTAGTTCAAGCTCCTTGGGAGGCAGAGGCAGGAGGATTATTTAAGTTCAGGAGTTAGAGGCTGCCGTGAGCTATAATCACATGACTGGACCTCAGCCTGGGTGATAGAGTGAGAACCTATTTCTAAAAAACAACAAAAAGATAGTGTGTTATACTTACAGATGGAGACACAGGGGCTCAGGCCAGCAGGCAGTAGGGGAGGTGCAGTCAGGAGGCAAAGGGAGAGGGAAAATTTTGAGCCAAGAGCCTTTATTGTGGTTTCCTCAGGAGAGAAATTACAGGAGGATCAGGGTCATAGGAGCTGTCTCTAGTTGTCTAGGACCTAGCCCTGGAATGCTAAGGGAAGGTGGATAGTGTCTTAGAGTGCAGAATGTAAGCTGTGCATTGATTGATTTGCATATGAAAGTTGTGCTCACAGGTGAGTTGTTTACTCTGTCTAGTAACTGGCTAATCCTGGAGTGAGCTGACTTCCTCTAGGGTCAGCAGGGCCTCAGATGTCAGAACATCACAGATAGACATGGTTAATATAAGAAGGAAAGGAAGGATATTTTATGAATGAATACATGAAGAGCAAATAAATATTTGATCTTAGAATTCTGGTGCAAAACTAACAAAAATGTATATGTTTTTAGTCTATAAACATTTAATGAAAGTGTGGTCAAATAAAAATAATAATAAACAGTCTTGTATAGGATGTTTTGGCATGGATGACCTCAAATACTATTATATTTATAATTTAAAATATATGATCCTGTGAGTCGTGAATTTATAGAAATTGATTTGCAAAACTTCAATTAATGACCTTGATTATTTTTCTGTAAGAAGAGAGGGAGAGGTTATGTGAGTGCAAGAAAATTAACCTTTCATTCCACACCCCACCAACTTCTTCTCCACTGACAAGTAATCAAGATTGTTTGACAGAAACAGCAAGTTGTTTAGCTTCTCAGCTCTCCTGCCGCTAAAATATGATGTCAGATAATTTGTTCCTGTTTAGTTCTAGCTTGATTACTTCTGGTTCCCTGAGATTTGAATTGATGAAGTTTTACTTTAGTTACATGGCAGTGTTAATAAATGCTGTCATGTTTATTAATGAGATGCCAAAATTGTATTGTTATATTTAGAGGACAGAGCCAAGTTCATGTAACTTAAAGTAGTTGAATGTGATAAAAGGTTAATTAGACTTCATGACCTGTTTGGAATATGTCTTGGGTCTCAATACCAATATAACTTTCAACGCAAAATATCAAAACCCAGAATTAATTTATGAGATAACTATTTAATAGTCTGTCATTTAAATAGTCAATGATTCTAACACCCCCTGAAGATACATAAAACTGAAAGATATCCTAAAAACAAAAATTTTAAAGAGAAAAGCAAAACAAGTTTCAGTCAAGGCCAGCCGAAGTGTTATTTCCTTTGATTCAGTGTGAGTTTATTACATGAACATTTTATTCACACTGTATACACAGAATGTCAAATAGTCCCCATTGAAGGAAGAATCCTTGTGAGAGCTTTCTATAAATTATTCAGATGTATAATATAGAGAATTTAAAATACAATGGAATCATTGGGTAGCAGAATATATGCTACATAAAATTTCTAACTCAACTTTACCTTCTTATTTTTGACTGAGGATAAGTGAAAAATATTAACTTGAAAGACCACACAAGAACACTATTCAATGGCTAATAAAAATTTTTATAGGTGAAAATAAAACTGCACAAATAAAAGTGTAGCCACATTGAAATCACAAAATAAAATTCTCTGAATTCTCTAAAAATTCATCTATTGAAAATTTCACTGAGAAATTTAATAATTTTTTTCCCCACATTTCAGGCAAACAATGCAAAAGAAATCCATATCTAGACAAATCCTGGTGGAATTTTTCAAACTTCTATGACAAAAAAAGTCTGATGAGTTTCTAGATTTTAAAAAGTATTAAATTACTTTTTAAAAAATCAACTTTGCAAACAACATGAAAACAGAATGGGTAAGAGGAAAAATTATGTGTAGCTTACAATAATAATTATATCCCATTTTTCCTTACTTTACTGGAGTATAGAGAAGTGACTTTTTAAAAAGATATATATGTTTTATTAAATAAAAGGCAATGTGAGCTTAATATTACCATTCTGACTTAACAACAATTGTATTTATAAGAAATATATTTTTAGTTACTAAAAAATAATAACAAAAACTAAAATATGCTTTGAATAAGAGATTTCTCTCTCTTGTGTTACATAACACTCTCCTTTTACTGAAATTTCCACTATAATAGCATAGATTGTAGAGTGTCATGTGAATTTTACCTTGAGTAAGTTTTGGTAGTTTTGTCTTTAAAAATATGTCCATTTCATATAGGTCATTGAATTTATGGGCTTAGAGTTGTTCACAGCATCCCCTTGTTCTTTAAATGTCTGTACAGTCTGTAGTGATGTTTCTTTGTTAGTTCTTATTATTTGTAGTTTTTATTTTCTCTTTTTTTTTGATCATTCTAACTAGAAACTTATTAATTTTATTGAAATTTCTGAAAAATGAGCCTTTGGTAAATTAGGTTTCTTTTTCTCCTGTTCTAAATTTCATTGATTTCTACTCTCAATTTCATTATCCTTTCTTCTATTTGCTTTTGGTTTAATTTGTTCTTCTATTTTTAGTTTCTCTCAGGAGGTTGGATAATTCTTGTGAATTCTGTTTTCTTTTCTAATACAAGCATTTAATGCTATCAGTCTCCCTCTAAGCACCACTTTAGCTACCTTGTCAATTTTTGAAAATAATAAGAGCTATTTATGACAAACCCACAGTCAATATCATATTGAATGGGCAAAAGCTGTAAGCATTCCCTTTGAAAATTGGTACAAGACAAGGATGCCCTCTCTCACCTCTCCTATTCAATATAGTATTGGAAATTCTGGCCAGGGAAATCAGCAAGAGAAAAAAAAAGGATATTAAATAGGAAGAGAGGAAGTCAAATTGTCTCTGTTTGTAGATGACATTATCCTATATTTAGAAAACCACATCATCTCAGCCCAAAAATTCCTTAAACTGATAAGCAATTTCAGCAAAGTCTCAGGATACAAAATCAATGTGCAAAAATCACAAGCATTCCTTAACACCAACAATAGATAACGAGAGAGCCAAATCATGAATGAACTCCCATTCACAATCACTACAAAGAGAATAAAATAACCAGGAATACAGCTAACAAGGGATGCAAAGGACCTCTTCAAGGAGAATTACAAACCACTGCTCAAGGCAGTAAGAGAGGACACAAACAAATGGAGAAGCATTCCATCCTCATGGATAGGAGGAATCAGTATCTTGAAAATGGCCATACTACCGAAAGTAATTTATAGATTCAATGCTATTCCTATCAAACTGCCATTGACATTTTTCACAGAATTAGAAAAATCTGTTTTAAATTTTATATGGAATCAAGGAACACCCCATATAGCCAAGACAATTCTCAGCAAAAAGAACAAAGCTAGAGGCATCACGCTACCTGACTTCAAACTATACTACAAGGCTACAGTAACCAAAATAGCATGGTGCTGGTACCAAAACAGACATACAGGCCAATGGAACAGAACAGAGAAATAACACCACACATCTACAACCATCTGATCTTTGACAAACCTGACAAAAACAAGCAATGGGGAAAGGATCTCCTATTGGGTAATTTGTGCTGGAAAAACTGCCTAGCCACATGCAGAAAATTGAAACTGGACCCCTTCCTTACACCTTATACAAAAATTAACTCAAGATGGATTAAAGACTTAAATGTAAAACCAAAAACCATAAAAACCCCGGAAGAAAACCATCAAAACCCTAGGCACTACCATTCAGGACATAGGCATGTATAGACTTCATGACAAAAACACTGAAAGCAATTGCAACGGAAGCCCAAATTGACAAATGGGATCTAATTAAACTAAAGAGCTTCTGCACAGCAAAAGAAACTATCGTCAGAGTGAACAGGCAACCTAAAGAATAAGAGAAATTTTTTGCAATCTACCCATCTTACAAAGGTGTAATATCCAGAGTCTGCAAGAAACATAAACAAATTTACAAGAGAAAAACAAAAAATCCATCAAAAAGTGGGCAAAGGATATGAACAGACACTTCTCAAAAGAAGACATTCACACGGCCAACAAACATATGAAAAGAACCTCAACATGACTGATCATCAGAGAAATGCAAATCAAAACCACAATAAGATACCATCTTGTGCCAGTCAGAATGTCCATTATTAAAAAGTGAGAAAACAATAGATGCTAACGAGGCTGTGGAGAAATAGGAATGCTTTTACGCTGTTGGTGGGAATGTAAATCAGTTCAACAATTGTGGAAGACAGTATGCCTATTCCTCAAGGATCTAGAACCAGGAATACCATTTGACCCAGCAATTCCAGTACTGGGCTTATACCCAAAGGAATATAAATTATTTTATTATAAAGACACAGGCACACGTATGTTTATTGTAGCACTATTTACAATAGCAAAGACATGGAACCTACCCAAAAGCCCATCAATGATAGAATGGATAAAGAAAATATGGTACATATACACCATGGAATACTAGGCTGCCATAAAAAGGAATGTGATCGTGTCCTTTGGAGGGACATGGATGAAACTGAAAGCCATCATCCTCAGCAAACTAACACAAGAACAGATAACAAAACACCACATGTTTTCACTCATAAGTGGTAGTTGAGCAATGAGAAAACATGGACACAGAGAGGGGAACAACACACACCGGGGCCTGTTGGGGGTGAGTGGTGAGGGAAAGGAGCTTAAAGAGGATGAATCAGTAGGTGCAGCAAACCACCATGGCACACGTATACCCATGTGTCAAACATGCATGCTCTGCACATGTATCCTGCTTTTTTTCAGAATAAAAATTTTTTATATGTTGTCTTTTCCTTTTCATTCAATTCAAAACATTTTATAACTTCCCTATGACTTTTGCAACATGGCTTGCTGAGACATATGATATTTACTTTTCAAGTGTTTAAATATCTTTCCTGATATTGTCTGTAATTGATTTCTAGCTTAATTTCATGAGCTCTCATGAGATCTGGTTGCTTAAAAGTGTGTAGCACTTCTTCCTTCACTCTCTTCTTCCTGCTTCAGCCATGTAAGATGTGCTTGCTTTCCCTTCACCTTCCATCATGATTGTAAGTTTCCTGAGGTCTCCTCAGCCAGGCTTCGTGTACAGTCATCTTCAGAACTGTGAGCCAATTGAAACTCTTTACTTTATAAATTACTCAGTCTGTGGTAGCTCTTTATAGCAATGTGATGATGAATGAATACAGGGACTCTGGATATTTTCTGTCTTAGCATGGTTAGGCTACTATCACAAAAATACCACAGGTCGATATGATGGATTATAAACAACAGAAATTTATTCCACACAGTTCTGGAGGCTGAGCAGTCCAGGATCAAGGTGCTGGAAGATTTGGTGTCTGGTGAGGACCCGCCTCCTAAATCATAGACTGCTGTGTTTTGGCAGTGTCCTCACATAGCACAAGGGGAAAAAAGAACTCTCTGGGGCCTCTTTTATAGGGTCACTAATCCAATTTATAAAGGTGGTGCCCTTATGATTTAGTCATCTCCCAAAGGCCCTACCTCCCAATGCCATCACATTGAGAATCAGATTTGAGTAAGAATTTGGAGAAGGGATACAATCATTCAGTCTATGCCATTTCCTGGCCAGTATTAATGATGTGTTTTCTTACTGGGTTATGTGTGCCTAGAGCAGTGTCAGTGAACTTCAACCTGTAAGTAGCGCAAGCTCAATATATAGCATAGTAGCCCTTTTGTGGTGCATAAGGCTGAAAAACATGAAGCAGCAGGCCCAGAAAAAATGTGACCCCAAACCCCTCGAGTACATACAGTGCTTATGATATTAGAGGAAGGTTCTGATAGTGTAAGAATGGAGGGACAGACAAGTGTTATTAAAGTGACATCAGAGCCCTTCAGCAACAAGAATATTGACTGACATAAGGAGAAAATCTTGTTCATGAAGTGTCAGTAGTCTTGTTGGTATGAGCAAAGCAGGGGTGTTTCTTAGAAACTGTAAAGTGTATCAGAGAAAGAGGCCAAGTGAGCAATTTGACTAATTATTTTGGTACCCAGATAGTTTTTTGGAGTGGTACACAGGAAAAGGAAGGCTGGTCAAGATAAATCCTTCTATGAGGTTGACTGGATATGGGTAATGAGAGCTGGTAACTCATCTAAGGACTGGTGGCAAGCCCAGAAATTAATGCAACAAAGGACCTGGACTGTATGCTCCATGAGTGGTAAATACATATAGGAGAGACTCTTCAAGACTAGGGGTTGCTTGCTGTGATGGAATGAACTGAGCCTCAGAGAAAGAGAAACAAAAAACATAAGCAGAGATGGGGATAGGGCGGTGAACCCTGTACTGAAAACTCAGTGAGATTAGCTAGGGGAAAGTAGCTAGAAGTATGAATGGTGCCTATGAAGGGTATGAAAGTGGGGCCTGGTAGGGAAGGTATGGAATTGTTCATGAGTGATGGGATGGTGGTGACCTTCTAGGCAATGATTAATTAAGTCTCCGTGCCAGATAAAATCTAGATAGAAAACTTAGGACAGTGCAGAAGTTGAATGTGTCAGGCTGTAGCCTGGAGTAGTAGAACAAAATAGACAGAGGCTACTCCTAGACCCAAAACAGAACTTTAGATACTCCATTGGCAGCTCCTGAAAACATATAGCTAAATAATGAATCACCATTGGGTCTGAGCTTGGTGTTCTCCATAGCATAAATAATGTTTTGTAAGTATTGACAATCTCTTTTTCAACATTATTGAGTGTAGCTCTGGTGTCATTGCATTTGTATGGTGTGGTGAATATGTTGCAGCAGAGCTTTATATATTGGGGATGGATAAGGGAATACTCTGAAGAGAAAGCTCAGGTGATGATTTCTCCAATGACTTCAGGAAAGAATTAGAGATAAGCTTCAATTTGATGTGAGTACCATGGCCTGAAGGAGTGGGAGAGTGGGACAGGACTGTAGAAGGGGAACTGGAGGAGGTTAGTGAGGTTAACAGGATCCATAGCAAAGCAAGAACAAAGGAGGAGCAGCATTGGCCATTAGCAGTAATGAGGTCAGCAACAGAGCCAAAGTCTGGTTTTTATTCGTCACGTGGGCTGAGGTCATCTGGTGGTCCACTAGGCTGTCACAGAGTTGGTTCACGATGTTGGCTCATGATGAGGTTGTGGACCTCACTAGGTTTGCAATAATCTTGCACAAAATTTAGTACCCTAAGGCATAAAGGCTTATTGATCAGGAAGTCATAGAAATGTACTGATGTGGTTGAATAGCAAGGAGAAAAGAGGTAGCTGTCTTGCTATCCTATTGGGGATATAATACCTCAAAGGATCCTGATGCATTCAACCCCAAATGAGGCTCTAAGTTATCTCTTATGTAATGGTCTGACATGTACTTTAAAAGACAAAATCTGAAGTTAGGAACATTACTTCAAATGTTTGAATAGCAGGGCATACAGATAGCAT
This sequence comes from Rhinopithecus roxellana, assembly GCF_007565055.1. Lineage (NCBI taxonomy): Eukaryota > Metazoa > Chordata > Mammalia > Primates > Cercopithecidae > Rhinopithecus > Rhinopithecus roxellana. Next base: position 29,246,016 of record NC_044564.1, read on the forward strand.
ATGTGCTACCTTCTATATCTTGCAAATCTTCTGTGAATTTAGAATAGAAAATGGGAGCTTCTTTAGTTTTTATAAGAAAGTTTGCTGTCATCTTGGAAAGGGAACTACAGTGCCACCTAGGCTGGTTATGACTGTAGTATTGAAAAGCCTGAGTAAGTGTAGGTGGCATCATGGTCAGAATATAGCCCAGCAGCTCTTGCATTGACAGGTGGAATCTGCACAATGGACTGTTGTATCCAAGACCCAGGTCATTACCTATGGTATGCATAGCCAAGCTATGAAAAGTCAGGAGACCAGTCATTTGTGCAGTGTGGATGTTATCTCTTGAGGAACCAAAGTGTTGCTGACAAGTGTGGGCATAAGGTAGAACATGGATGTACCCATTTAATCTTGTCCCATGGTTCTCAGATACCCCATTCTGTTTTTTATTTTATTTTATTTTATTTTTGTTTTCATCTTTTTTACTTTTTGTGTTTCATTGTGGATAATTTCTATTTACATATTTTCAAATTCAGCTATTTCCTTGGCTTTATCAAATTTACTGATGGTATCTAATGATGGCATTTGTAAGCTTTGTTACTATGTGTTTCAGCTCAATTATTTCCATTATTTTCTATCTTATAGTTTTTATTTCTGATCTGAAATTCTCCATCTGTTCATGTTTGCTGTCCTCCCCTTTTTAGCTAGATCCTTTAACATATTAATCATAGGTTTTTAAAATTCCTTGTTTGATAGTTCAAACGTAGGGGTAACAGTTGAGTCTAGTTGTTTGTATTGCTTTGTCTGTTGACATTGTGATTTTTTAAAAATTCTTTATATTTCTTGTAATATTTAGTGGGAACCCAGATATTTACTGTGAGAGAGTAAACACTGGGGTAATTAATATTTATGCCTGATAAATGACACACTATTTTCTTTACATAGCTAGGTTTTTGTTGCAAGGAGTTGGACTAATCTAGTTAGGAGTTGAGTTACTTTTGGGTTTTGTTATTGCTGTACCTTAGTGCACCCCATTCCTCAAATTCCCCTAGTATAATTCTGTATGTGTGATGTGAATTGGTTTGCTAGTGTTTGTTTGTTTGTTTCGTTGGTTTTTTCCTTCTTCCTCCCTCAGCTTTAGGTGTTTTCTTTGTACCTGTACCTTGCGTTTTTTCCCTGCTCTTGAACTTCTCTCAGCAGTATCATGCTGTTATATATTGGGGTGCTTGTCAGCCTGATGATGCGGTTGGGGCTAGAAGAGCATGTTCTTTGTAGTTCTCATTCAGGCTTAGACAGGCACTGTGCCCTTGGGTCTCATTAATGGGGTCTTTTCAGTAATCCTGCAACTCCCAAAACTGGACAGGGTTTTACTGTCCAGGGCTGGTAAATTTTTTGACCCTTTCCCAACATAGAAGGTTTTTCATCTTGATCCCTTTCCTCAGCTACCATGACTTTTCACCTGTTTCTTGAGGAAGGTAGGGTTTGCTTTCTATGATTTTTGTTCTGTAGGGGACATAAAGGAGGAGGATTCAGGGTGAGCTTTGTGCCTTTACCACAATGGTTGCTGTTTACTTCTCTAGGTCTGCAACAAGAGGAGCATTTCCTCAGGAACATCTCTCACCTTCTGCCAATCTTTCTTGTGAGCCACTTAGTAAGGTCCATGAACATGAGCCTGTGTGTTGGTACAAGTTCTCCTGTGTTCTGTACTTTTACACTAGCCCACATTCAACCTTCAGCAAATCCTTAGTGCTATTTTAGCTGAATTCTTCCCAGTAGCTTGGAGTCAAGTGTCTGACAATTACCCCATGTAAACAAGAGCTTGCTTCCTATTTTTCCTGAAGATTTTTATCTTCCTTTGAATTGGAAGTTCGTTGTTTGCCTTATAACCTCACTTTCTAATGGTTTCAATAAGAGTTGTAATTTTGCAGATTATCAAACATTTTATATTGCAAGGATGGGAATGATTCTCTTTCCACATTTTAACAGGAATCCAGAAGCCAAACATGTTTTTAAAAATTGAATGTGTGTTTCCTAAATTCCTAATAAAACCTTGCTCTATTTTTAGCATACAATTAGAATGAGTGGTAAAAACCCTTAGATAGTATGCCCTGAGTCATGAATTTATACCAGGACTGCAAATACTGCTTACCTTCACAAGAAAGCTTTCTTAATGACTCTCTTGTCAACGTTTCTTTGGTACCATGCTGAGAGAAGACAATCAGTGTTCTCCCAAAACTTTCATTTCAATTTAACTTATGGCAAGATTGTACTTTGTGAGTGAATCTATGCTGGTTGGCAATTTGGGTAAAGCGTTTATTATTTGATTATTTTCTAAGGATGATAGAAACTCAAATTGTAACTATGGTATTATTTCCCTCTTTTGTACATAAAATCAGAGGAGAATAAGTGGTTTACTAGAGGATTCATGTTATCATTTAAATTATATGATGGGATGGACTTTAGTGAGATGACTGATATTTTTGAGTAGATACAATTTGGGACCTCCTTAACCTTTAGCAACTTCTTGGAGACCCAAAACGTTGTCTTTCTGTACCAACCTATTCAATATCCAGTCCATATACATATAACCCCAACAACATGTACACAAAGGAGCATCCTTGAACCTGTCTTCCTACTGGACAATAGTATTCCTCTAGTCCAAGCTAGAGCTGGCACCTGCCTTAACAACCAATCATTACCTCAGTCCCTGAAATTTGGAATTGGAATGCTGGGATTTTCCTCAGTTGATAGTAGTCTCTGAATCTGGGAGCACATGTATTGTCTTTCCATAGAAGAAATGGGTAGTATGGCTCATTAACAGACAGTATTGTTTTTCTTAAGTTCATTTAAAAGAAAATCCTCATATACTTTTAAAAACCAGAAGTGATCTTTTATCCATGTGCTAATGTCCTTAGTTATAGCAGACTAGGATTATAAATCAATGCTTCAACAATGAACTATGAGCCTGTGTGTGAAAAAAAAAGAAATAGATTTTAACGATTTCTGTTGAAATCCTAAGAGGTTATTAAATATAAGATGGAGAAAAGTAGGGAAGGGAAAAAAATCCCCTAAAAAAAAGTGTAATAGATAAGACACAGAGCTATTATTGTCCCACTTTATTTGTCTAGTTCTCCTAACCCTCTTGATGGGCACTTCTATTCTTAAAGCTTTCTGGGAAAAGCATTGAGATTATTTAAGTCTCTTACTCCAGTCACCTCTTCAATTGTAGAAGCTGTAACAATTGGCCATGATTGAAATCTTTCTGGGCTACGTGAACAATAACCAAATACAATGACAATATACATAATGGGCATAAAAGAAGCATCATTGTTATCTTTTCATGTGATTTGAATTGAGTTGTTAATACTAATCATCTGCTTTAATAAGGGATTTATTTGGATCTCTTTATTTGCTTTTTCTTCTCCCCAGTGAATGTTGCTTTCTTTTTATTACCATGCATGTTTTATGAGTTGCGATTTATTTGTGTGTGTTGGATTTGATTTATTTCTGTGATACTCTACGGTTTTTAAAGTGTGATTAAAAATGGGGTTCAGGATATAAAATGTGTGCTCTGTAATGTTGGCTCACCCCACAAATCTTTGATGACCTTGACCAAAGGGAAGTCTAATGGTATTCACTTATATCTTGCTATCACATATAATTTGGTAACATAATATTTCATTCACAGAAGGAGAACAATTCTCATTCTTTATTGTATACCTTGTATTTTGCAGTTTCTATTCCTTGGCATTAATATTCTACTAAGATGACTAGTTTGAGGCAATTTAAGGACAAAAATACTTCAGCTTTTTGAATTTACTTATGTAGAGATAAGTTGAAGGGATAAAAGACAAGTATGGCATCCAAAGCATATTATTTGTCTCTAATGATCCAATGTCATCTTTTCACATATTTAACCCTTATAAGTATTCTTCCAACAAGAGGTAAAGGAATCGCTTACAGGTAATGGAAGATTCATGAATTATACAGTATCAAGTCCTTTTGGTGAAATAATCAAAGATTAGGAGAGAGCAATTCCAAGATAATTTGTTTGTGAGCAGAAGCAATTTTATTGGGAAGACAGTCATACATGTGTCTGTGCAAGTTGTGTGTGTGTGTGTGTGTGTGTGTGAGATAATGAATATTCATGGAGAGAACTGAAGTAAGAAAGCTATCTCTGTTTATTTTCATATCCATTTTAGAAAAACAAGTCTTCCAAAAGTCCTTGGCTATAGAGAGTATCAGGACTTGGGAGCCTCAGGTATTTGTCGCCCTGTCTTTTTAACTTCAGGAAGAGAAGATGAAAAATTAGGAAGGAGGACCCAATTGCAGACAGCTCATACCAAGAGGAAAGAGTATACAGAAAATCAGTGAGAAGTCACATGCAATCATACACATACTACTTTTTTTCCATATATTTCTAGCTGCACTCAACATTTCTAGATTAAAAAGTGAGGGCACCAAAATCAGAAAAAGACATTACAAGAGAGGAAAACCAATAGTTCTCATGAACACAAATATAAAAATTATCAATAAAATATTAACAATATGAATCCAAAAATCTACAAAAATAATTATATGACATAGCCAAATGGGATTTATTCCAGATGTGTCAGGCTGGATTTACCATTTGGAAACTGAGTAATTTAATCTACCATGTCAAAATTTATATAATAGATTAAATTTTGATATGATAGATTAAATTACCTCAATTTTCAAAATATGATACAGCCTGACATATCTGGAATAAATCTCATTATACAATCATATCAATAGATCCAAAAAAAAGCACTTGACAAACTTCAAAATTCATTTATGTTAAAAAGACTCAGCAAATTTGGAATAGAGGAGAACTTCAACAACTTAACAAAGAAGACCCACAAAAAGCCTAAAGTTAAAGCATATTTTGTGGTGGAAAACTATGTGCTTTCTTTCTAAGATCTGAAATGAGGCAAGGAAGTCCTGTCTTAACATTCCTATTCAAATTTTATTAGAAATAGTTGCTAATGCAGTAAGTCAAGAAGAGAAAATAAAGGTATATGGATTTAGAAGGAATAAATTAGAAGTCTGCTCAAAAATGGTTAGATTTTCTATGTAGTGATCCCAAAGAATCAACAACAATAAGAAAAACCTCTTGCAACTAATAAACATTTATAGCAAGGTTGCAGAATACATGGTTAGTGTACAATAGTCAATTGCTCATACCAACAATGAACAATTAGAATTTGAAACTAAAAAGCACAATCTCATTTACATTAGCATGAGAAATAATCAAATAATTTGATAAAAAACTAATAAAATGTGCCTATGATCTACACAAGGGAAATTACAAATCTCTGATGCAAGAAATCAAATAAAATTTAAATAATTGGAGAGCTAGTCCATGATTATGAATATAAAGACCCAATATAATTAGGGTTAGTCCTTCCTCATTTGATCTATAGTTTCAACATAATCACAATCAAAAGCTCAGAAAGTTACAACATGGATGTCAACAAACTGATTTTAAAGCTTATGTGGAAAGATAAAAGATTCAAAATAGCCAACACAGTACTAATGAGGAAGAACAAATTGAGAAGACTGGCTCTACTCAACTTCAGGGCTTCTTATGCAGCTATAATAAGGAATATAGTGTGGCAAAGAATAGACAGCTCAATGGAACAGAATAGTGGTCAGAGGGATTTTTAGGGCAGTGAAACTATTCTATATTAAATCATAATTGTGTATAGGTGGCATTCTGTGTTTTTCAATCGCTGTAGAATACAAGAAGAGTGAATATGAGTGTAAACTATGCACTTTAATTAATGATAATGAATCAATATTGCTTCATGAACTATAACAAATGCACTATACTAATATGTTAATAATTGAGGAAACCAGGAGGTGGGGGGATTATAGGAACTCTCTGTGACGTCGGTTTGATTTTTCTGTAAATCTAAAACTGTCCTAAATACTGCAATCTATTCATTTTAAAATGTTAGACCATAAGTCAAAAATGTGGGAGTTGTCTGTAAAACCTAATTTTCTCTTTATAATAAACCACTCTCCTCTTAATCAAGTCCAGCTCAAGGATTTGGTGTCCTAAATTACTTTCACATTTATTGGCTTTTCTTTTTAATTCTGTTGCCATTTTCTAGCAGAGATCATCATTATCTCTACCTGGATTTTGCATTAACTTCCTAACTGTTGCCTTCTGCCATTCTATCTTCCAATCCACTATTCAAAATATTGGCAGAATGATCTCCCTTTAATACAAAATGTATCACATCACTCTGCGCTTAAAACCTTTCACTGATTTTCTATTTCTAAGTTCTTTCTCTGTCTTATAAGAGCCTTTATAATTTAGCTGTTGTTTATCTTTCGGGTTATTTCATTTTGCTACAGTTTTTCTTGCCCTTCGGGCTCACGTTATGCTAAACTTTGCATAGGTCCACTAGAGCCATGCTTTGCATTGTCTTCAGTCTTAATATCTGATATTCCTATTGCTTCAATACTTCCCTTGCCATTCTTTCTTCACTTGGGTTATGCTTTTTCCTTGGAAATTTAGCTTAGATATTACACCATCCAGGAAGATTTCTACTCACTACAAACTGAAGTTAAATATCCCTTCTAAATCACCTTGAATTTTCCTTAACATAGCATACAAACTTCTAATTTCCTTCTCAATATCTGCATTTGATCATAACCTTTGAAAAGGCAAAGTTGTGTCTACCTTATGCATTCAGGTCATCACAGAATCTGCAGTGTAACAAGCTCTCTATTATATACTTCTCAAAAAAAAAAAAAAAACAAACACTTAGAATCAGTCCTAATAATGTCTCACACCTAAATTCATGTCATTAATGAAAATACCCCCCTTTTAAACAAATTTGCAATGGGTGAAATGAAAGAATCAGAATATAGAATTTAAAAACTGAATTAAGAATTAGAATATTGAATTCTGATTTGCTAGGACCCTCCTAGTAACCCAAGAAACATTTTTGGTAACTGTTTTATTGAGTTATAATTCATATATGTTCAAATTTACCCATTTATCATGTACAATTCATTTTTCAGTATATTCAGGGTCATGTAATTATCACTGCAATCAGTTATAGAACATGTTCATTACCACGAAAGGAAATTCTGCCCCCTTTCACCATCACCCCCCAATCCTTTCATGTCTCCAACCCCTAGGTGACTACTAATCAAATTCCAGTTCCTATAGATTTTCTTATTCTGGACATTCCAGGTAAATAGAACCATATAATATGTGGTCTTTAATGCCAGGCTTTTAAAAACATTTTTTCTGGTTTGTAAGTTTCATCTACGTTGTTCAAGTAAGTTTGGTAGATTTAGTTATGTGTCTGGGAAGTTTTCAACAACAGAGTTTGTCAAAACATAGCCAAATTTAACCTAACTTATTAGTTAAAACAATTAAAAATACCATAATTGACATTCATTCTATTGGCCAATGTACATTATACCAAATATATTTTATATAACACAGCTGAAGTTTCATCACTGGTTAGGAAAACTTTTATTCTTTAGATTAGGCTGGTATTTGGGGCCTTTCACACAAACACACACATGTGCCTTTCACAGACACGAGTATGTTTTTTCACACACACACCTTACACAAACGTATGGCTGTCTTCCCAATAAAATTGCTTCTGCTCACAAACAAATTATCTTGGGATTGCTCTCTCCTAATCTTTGATTATTTCACCTGAAAGGACTTGATGCTGCATTCTTCATGAATCTTCCATTACCTGTAAGTGATTCCTTTACCTCTGGCTGGAAGAATATTTATTATAAGGATTAAATGTATGAAGAGATGACATCGGATCATTAGAGACAAATAATGTGCTTTGGGTGCCATATTTGTCTTTTATCTTTCAACTTGTCTCTACATAAGTACATTTAGAAAGCTGAAGTATTTTCATCCTTAAATTGCCTCAAACTAGTCATATTAGTAAACTATTAATGCCAAGTAATAGGAACTGCAAAATACAAGGTATACAATAAAGAATGGGAGTTTGTTGTACTCCATAAATAGGATGTACACTTTTCTTCAGAAGAGTTTACTTCAGTACATCATGGAATAGAATAGCACCAATAGGTCGTATTCAGTGTGCCAATATATCTACAGTTACTGAAACTGACTATTTAAATGTATGTCTCAGAAATATTGTTCGACTAAAGCTTCTTCCCTTATAGAAACGGTTCAGCATGCTCTTGAAAGCATAAAGGCTGCCTTTGTTTGACACAGTTCGGTATTATCTTTTTCAAAAAGTTGGTGATGAAAACATAGGGAATGATTCTTAAATTCTGATAAAAATATACATTTACTTTTCAGAGCATTTGGGAACAGCTGATTGACTGCTGAGAAAAAATATTAACAGCAAAGTTTGTTTCATTATGTGTGTAATAAAGCTGCTAATGTTCTTTTTCTCCCTTTTGTAGAAATGGTAAATGAAGATTTGCATTCTGGGTAGAACTTCCTCTTGGGGAAGCAGTAGAAGCCTAGACTGACATTCCCTAGGCCCCAAACCTTGTTAAAAGTGGTTTCAGTCCTGGGGACCTAATGCACTGATTGCTTCCCTAGAAGGAGTCTCATTGCTTGCTCCGTTCGGTCCTATTACTGAAGGTCTAATTACATCTATTATGCTGTTCAGTTTCACAGAAGGTTGGGGAAGAAAATTAGAGGTATTAGGGTATGAGATTGGGGGCGTGTAACACACACACAAACAAATACACACACACACTCATATTGTAGGTTTTAAGAAATGCAATGGTGACCAAGCTAGAGTATTTGTGAGATTATTTCTAAACTATCACATATGTTACTCTAACAAGACAAAATGGAGATGGTTCCAATTCCGTGTGATTGCCAGGCAACAGGGATCCAATTACACTGTCAAAATCTGAGGTGCTGGAGCTTAAAAGCCCCACAGGACCTCTTTGCAACCAAACACATTTTTCTCCATCAGTAAAAGGGCAAGTAGAGGATTTTTGATCCCATTGTAAAAGATGTCTTACATTCAGTGCTCCCCAAAACATTTCCTAGCCCACTCTTTCCCTGTATAGTGTAAATATGATATGCTTATGCTATGCTTCTGTGAAGCCTTCATGAAGACTGTTATCATGGCCTAATAGAGCTCAAAATGGAAAGGAAGAGGGGGCAGAAGGGAGACTCATTATTTTTTAAATGGCTTCACTTTTCCCATAGGAATCCTATATATCCCACTTAGCAGAAGCTCATTCCAGCACTGATTAAGTGGGAAATACACAAAATCTCAACAGGTCAGATCTATAATCAGCTGTCCTCAGGGGTTGACATGGAAAACTTTTTAATCCAACTTGAATTTATTGCCATCTGATAACAAAGTGAAGAAAACTATGAGACATTAAGTACATATATTTCAATATAGTTACATATATATTACAAATGTGTGTGTGTGTGTGTGTGTGTGTGTTAATAGACGATTCACTGCCTGCCTAAACTCAGAATAATCTGGTTTACCTAAAGCATTTGTTAGGCAATCTTTCCTATAGCATTTTTACTTTATGTTGTTGATTTGTGTTATATTTTGGACACTTTCAAACTAACAAATTAAGTTATCATGGGAATGGTTTTGTATCTATTTGTGAGAAACAATTCACAAATTGGAGTCTAAAGGTGTATGACTAAAAATCCTTATAAAAGAAATAGGATAATAGGAAAAAAGGGAAAAACAAACAGAATTCTTAATAAGCTGCCAAAGTGTGTAACTGCAAACCTGTGATAAACATTTCTTTGTGGGAAGAATATACTTGTGGAGCTGGATGGCTTAAGCTGGACAAAGCCTAGTTTCTTGTCTCCTTAAATGCATTTTTACTTATTTTAGTAAGGAATTATTAGTCAATATTTCATTAAAAATGACTTTGGTCAAAAGCTGAAGGTTTTTTACTCATCACACCTTAAAATGCCATCTCTATTTATGTCCTCCCATAAATTTGTAGTCATTTCTATCACCTTTATGCTGAGAGCAGCACCCAAATACAAAATGTTAAATCAGTCATGAACCTGCACACTTGCTTATCTGAGTGGAAGAAAATAGATTGTTCCTTTCTTCCCTTCTGAGTCCAAGTAGTTATTAAGTTAAGACTGGAAGAAAATTGACCTTGGAGTTGTCTTGAGCCGTGAGATTGAGAAAAGCTGTGAAGGCTTCTCATTTAAACATTATTCCACTCCTCTACTCCCTGGGAGAAAACAGCCTTACAAGAGTGATGGAAAGAAAATGGTATAAGTGTAAGGTGGCATTTTTTTTTTCACCATAGGAGTGGTTTTTCCTTATCAGTATTTATAAAAGTCACTGTTGTGCCTATGTTTTCACACTTCCTGAAGAAGAATAAGAGAGGAGGGAAAACAGAGGAGTTTCTAGACATGTGTTCATGGGAAAGCTGGGAGAAAGTACACAGCAAGCAGAGACATTGGGGGGATGAATGTCTGTCTCTTTGTAATTCTGAGTATGTCCCAATGAGTAACAGCATGGCTCTTCTGTTTGTGAGAGACAATTAGAGCACAGAAACCAGGAAGTAGGAAGGCCAGCGATGAGAAGGACTGCTCTGGGGAAACAGAAACCACCCCCACTGGTTTCACACAGTGGAAATACAGGAAAGGACTGGCTAGGAACACATGGCATGATTCACTTAGCTGGGCTTGAATCACCGGCAGTATGACCCAGGGAAAACTAGCTAAGTTCTCTGGCCCCCATTTTTCTCGTCTGCAACATGGGAATAGTAATTGTAGCTATTTCCAGTGGTTTTGAGGGACAATTAAATGAAATAATGAAGAATGACAGGCACAAACACTAGTAAGTGCTCATGAGAAGTCAGCTGCTGATAGTGTTAACGATGAGAAGCAACAAAATTCTAAAGTTGAGAAAAATGTTTTCTGTCCTAATCAACTCTGATGGTGATAAGGAAGTATAACGTAAAGTATTTGCCAAGAAACACAAGTGTTTTGGCTAATTGGCTTGAATGGGTCAAGTATTTCAATACATTTAGGAATATAAGTGCTGGGAAATAATTAACTAATGAAGAAGGGTTTTCAATGTAGATTGCAGAGTCTTAACCAAGTGAGGACTGGCTTCTAATGGAAAGCTTATCTTGAGCTGAAAATAATGTTTTTTGTTTGTTTATTGTATTTTGTTTGCAGGGGGAGAGAGTTCCAGTCCCTACATTTTTTAAAAACTAAATTTTATTGTGTATATTTGAAATTTAAAACATAATGTTATAGGATACACACAGATAGTAAAATGGTTACTATAGTGAAGGAAATGAACATATCTGTCGTCTCATACAGTTGTTTTTTGTGAAAAGAGCAGCTAATGTCTACTTATTTAACAAAAATATCCAATACAACAATTTTATTTACTATAGTCATTACATTGCTCCTTAGATCTCTAGACTTGTTCATCCTATATACCTGCTACTTTGTATTCTTTGACCTACATCTCCTCATTTCCTTCTCCTGGTAACCCCACCCCTGGTAACTGTTGTTTCATTTTCTATCTTTGTATATTTGACTCTTTTTTTTTTTTTTTCAAGATTCCACATGTAGGTAAGATCATGTAATGTATTTCTTTCTGTTCTGGCTTATTTTACTTAGCATAATGTCCCCCAGGTCCATCTGTGTTGTGGCAAATGACAAAATTGGCTTCTTTTTCAAGGTTGAATGGTATTTTATTACGTCTATCTATCTACCCATCCATCCGTCTATTTATCTATATATAGAGAGAGGTTTTTTTTTTAATCAAATTCTTTGTTGATAATTGTTTATGTTGATTCCATATCTTGGCTATTATGAATAATATTACAATAAACACAGGAGTACATATAACTTTATGAGATGGTAATTTCATCTCCATTGAGTGTACAGTACAAGCATTACTGTGTTGTATGATTAAAATGTTTATACTGCCCAAAGCAATACAGTTGACCCTTGAATAGCATTGGTTTAAACTGCAGAGGTCTACATATATATATGTATACACACACAAACACACACACACACACACACACATATATATTTTTTACTTAAGTTTGCACGAAGTGTGCCTGCCTTTCCTGCCTCCTGTTCCACCTCCTCTACCTATTGTGCCTTTGCCACCTCCAGATAGCAAGACTAACACCTCCTTTTACTCCTCCTCTTCAGCCTACTCAATGTGAAGACAAAGGTGATGAAGACTTTTATGATGATCCACTTCCAGTAAATAAATAGTAAATATGTTTTCTCTTTATTATTTTCTTGACATTTTTTCTCTTACTCTCAAACTATAATATATGAATACATATAACGTTACAAAATATGAGCCAATCAAGTGTTTATGTTATTTGCAAGGCTTCTTGTCAACAGTAGGCTCTTAGTAGTTAAGTTTTGGGAAATCATAAGTTATATGTGGATTTCTACTGCTTGGGGGCTCAGTGCTCCTAAAACCTGCATTGTTCAAGTGTCTACTGCATACAGGTAAAACACAATTCCTATCAAAATTTCAATAACATTCTTCATAGAAATAAAAGAAACGTTCCTAAAATTGGTTTGGAACCACAAAATACCGTGAATATCCAAAGCAATAATACTAAGAAAGCAAAACAAAGTTGGAAACATCACAATTCCCAATTTAAACTTATATTACCAAACTATAACAATCAAAACAGTATGTAACCAGCATAAAAGTGGAAATAGAGACCAATGAAATAGAATAGAAAGCCCAGAAATAAATTCAAATATGTATGGTCAAATAATTTTGACACAGGCACCAAGAGGACACAATCAGAAAAGGATAGTCTCTTCAATAAATGATGATAGGAAAGCTGGGTTTTCACATGCAAAAGAATATATAAAATTTATATTGGAGCCTTATCTTAAACAAAAAAATCAGCTCAAAATGGATAAAAGATTCAAATATAAGACTTGATCCCATAAAACAGCCAGAAGAGAACACAGGAGAAAATCTCCTTGACATTGGCCTTGGCAATGATTTTTGGATATCTTACCAAAAGTTCATATGACAGAAGCAAAAATGAATAAAGGGGATTGCATCAAACTACAAAGCTTCTGCACAGCAAAGGATACAATCAACAAAATGAAAAAAGCAACTTCTGGGTTGGAAAAAAATATTTGCAAACCATGTATCTGATAAAAGGTTAATATCCAAAAATTTCAAAGAACCCTCTTAACTCAATTTCAGGAAAATAAATCACCTGATTTAAAAAGGGACAAATGACCTGAACAGACTTTTTCCTAAAAAAGATATAAAAATGACCAACAGGTGTATAAAAAGGTGCTCTACAACACTAGTCAGCAGGGAAATGCAAAATTAAACCACAGTGAGATATCACCTCATACTTGGTGTCACGGCTATGATCAAAAAGATAAGCTACAAATGTTGGTAAGGGTGTGGAGAAATTGGAATCCTAGTATACTGTTAGTGGGCATATGGATTGGTGAGGCATTATGGAAAACAGTATGTAAATTCCTAAATAAATTAAAAACAATACTTTTGAAGAGTTACAAATATCCAGGCAGCAAACTAGTTTTTCTTAAATATGTACAGATTTTTTAAGAGTTCCATGGTTCTAAAATGAGCTTAAGAAATTTAGATCTTGACTATCTGTTAACCTAGCACTGCTATAAAGTATCCTGAAAAACTCTTCAACAAATATTCCTGTAACAAAAGATAGGAGACAAAAATTTGAGTAGACTCTCGTTGGAAAATCTTCTTTATTTAACTGTTATGGAGATTGCTCACTAAGGAAAACTGTAAAGAACATTGACAGCTTAAATGGAGTACTTTTTTCTGTTACTATTTGCCCTGAAATAATACCTATCTGTGAACCTCAGTGTAGACAGAATGGAAATTTTAAACCAGAACTAACTTTTTTTAAATAGGGAAAATATAATGTACATTTTCTCTGATCAACATTCATTAGCACAATCATTTGAGGAATAAATGTTTTTGAATAATCAGCTAAGTGGTAAATTGCATGTTCATATATTCTGAAAATAACTTTCAGTTGTGAAAAGTACAGAGCACAATAGGATTTCGTTATCTTGTTAATATAAAATTGCCTAAATACCACTTTCCTTCATTTTAACATAACACACATCATATTAAAGCAAGCCTTAATTTTCATTTATCTGTTGAGTGCCTACTATGTAACAAGCACTATTCTAAGTACTCTAATTCAATAGAGAACATGTCTCTTAAGTTATTATAATCTAATAGAAGGAGACAAAAAATAAGCAAATAAAGGAACAAACAATTGTGATGAATGTGACAAAGAAAATATCCAACTTTGGCATTGAAGTGCTGCTTTAGGAAAAGCTTCTTTGAGGTGCCTTTAAGCAGAGACATGAAGAATGAAAAGGTGCTCATTTTGAAAAGGACACCATGAGCTGGACAGAAGCTCAACATGTTTGGAGGATGAGAAGGTGCTCATGCATAATGAGGAGAGGGAGAGTACCTGACACTTAAGAACAGAAGGAGGCAGGGCCAGACGAGCTAGGCACTGGAAGCTGTGGCCAAGTTTAAGGTTGAAAAACTGCTTGTTATTGTGTGTGTGTGTGTGTGTGTGTGTGTGTGTGTGTGTGTGTGTGTGAGAGAGAGAGAGAGAGAGAGAGAGAGAGAGAGAGAGAGTTCAGCTGGACAACTGAATTATTATTGCTTTTCATTTTGTACTACCTTTGTTTTTGCATTCGTGCAGAACTATTAATATTAGGTTACTGCAAAAGTAATTGCAGTTTTTGCCATTACTTTTAATACTACAATTAAAGATTGTAACTGCTGGGAAAGATGCACATTTCAGGTAGAGTTTCTGCACATTTCAGGCAGAAAACATGCTAATAGAGAAGCTGTTTTCATGCAAACACACACACACGTACACACACACACACATGCCACCTTTCTTTACGTTTTTTGAAGCAGAGATATGACTGTGCCTAGTTTCTATCTGAAATTAACAACTTGACTATAGGATGAACAATGGACTGTAGGAGAGCAGCACTAGAGGCAGAGAAACCAGTTAGGAAGCCTTTGTAGTATGGTAGACAAGATATGGTAGTGGCTTGAAATAGGATGGGGGCTGGGGAGATGGTGTCATGTTTATATTTATATATATGTGTGTGTGTGTGTGTGTATGATATTTTGGAGATAGGACTTACGGTGGATTATATGAATGCATGGATTAAGTCACAGGGAAATTAATGTGGGCTGGTACAAAATGGGCAGGGAGCAGTGGGTGTTTAGCATGACAGACCTTCACTGAGGCAAAACACTTTGGCCTTCCATAAATCACTGTAGCGTGCAACATCAGGAACTCAAAAAGACCAAAAAACTCCATTAACACTGAACCATAGCATCTCTATAATAGGCATATTTAACAAAATGACATTAGTGCTATTCATGTTCCTTATTATGCATATTTGAGGAATCAGGCCAGAAAAGTGCAAAATAATACATATGGTGTTATCACATTGTTACCGAGAATACAAGAGAAAAAACCGTACCAAGAGCAGCCTGCTCTACTAAGATGGGAGGCAAATGCACTCTGTGTTCCCTCAAACCCTCAGCTCTCCTGTGCTGTGTTCTATGCACAGCTGCAACACAATTGCTTATAGGGTGCATTCACTACTGTGGCCCAGGACAAAGGGTGCTGTGAGGCTTCCTCTACAGCAGTGATTTTGAAATGATGGATGTGACCCTATGGTGAATAATAATGTAAAATTAGTGAGAATTGATCAGCACTGGGAATGAAGTAGAATAAAACAGAAAGCATTGTAGTGTGTCTCAGGTCCATTCCTACTGGGAAATCCCTAGTTTCTGGCTTCAGTATAACTGTCCAAATGACTTGGAATAGGCTTATTTCCTTAATGGCATCCACATTATATGTTTATGACAGCTAGATATGAATGAGTTGAACAGACGTTGAAGATCAATTATTTACTGGGTGGTGGTTACTGAAAGAGAGGTGAGGAACATAAAACCTGCTAAGAAACTGGAGAAATGAGAGGCGATGGGCAGAGAAGTTTTCCAGAAAACCACATGAAAACGGCAGAGTGCCAGGCCAGTAGTCAGAGAGATTTAGCATTCAGGGAAGAGCTGGCAAAAAAATGAGTAGTGGGGTCTCATAGGCAAACTTCGTGTTTTGCAGTTTTGCCTATGTACACTTTTAGAAATTCAATATTGTCAACTGGAGACCCAAATGCTGCCTTTTCCTAGTGAATTGAAGAATTTAGGAATGTCACTGCATACTCTGTAGTCGTCCTGTACCCCGTTCCCCAGGTCAAAACCCATGTATTAGATGTGAGCTGTAGGCAATGTCTGTATCCAATTTCTTCATCTCACTCATAGTTGAATGCTGAGATTTTTGAATGGTCGGAACAAAGCCATAAGGCAAGAATGAAAAGATAGAAACCCCTCTAGCTGTAGGTTGAGCAAGAGACCAAGATGTCTCCTAGCAGTGGCAAGGGGAAAGGTTGAGTATTTTACTTAGTGAATATTAAACAGAACAAGTCAAGTCATGTGCATAGCTTTGGGTGCTGCAATTTGAGAGGGAGATCAGCAAACCAGGATGTGCTCAGAAAAGGAAAAGATGGTTTACATGTTACCGATCAGGAAACAAATAATATGAGAAAATATTAAAGAAAGTAAGAACTCACTTATTTAGGAGGGTAGTAAGAGCCCCTATTACATTGCTAGCATGGGACTAAAGTCTGAAGACACAGCAAAAGCCATTCTAAGAAAGTTTAGTCAAAGAAAAAGAGAAGCATTTAGGGAGATGTGAAAGCAGCCATCATTTATTTTAAGGACATTTATGCAGACAGAGTATAGACTTCACCTCTTTTTGTTTCGTTTCATTATTTGTTAAGAAAAAAAAAAAAAAGGAGGAGGGTGAGAAGGAAAAAGAGAGAAAGAAGAGGGAGGAGGAGAGACAGAGTTTGACCAAACTGATGCTTTTCACCAGGGGCGGCCCAGATTTTGTGAGACCTAAAGCTTATCTAACTTGGGGACCCTTTTTAAGCAAAGAACATTATATATGTAAATTAACACTCATTTAGAAATTTCAGACTTTTAAAGTGTTGACAAATACTAGAAACGTCCCAAAGTCCAGAAAAAAAGAACAATGTCTTTATTAGTTAACTGCCTGACTCACACCTTTATGGTACTTTTTAGCCTACATTTTGGACTGCAGACTCCTTGATCAACTTTTCCTGTAACTACGATGTTGTAATATTAATTTCTATGTTTGCATATAGAAGAGATTAAAAGATAGAGCAAATGGAGGACACTTCAGTCTTTTTTTTTAGCACAGTTGGTAGAAAGGTGTTTTTAACTGTTGATAGTTTAGAAATTTTTCCGCAGAATAGCTTTTGGTGCTGAACATTCCAAGCCTCCTTCTCCTATCATGATCACATATGCACTGTGGAGCTTCTGGGTAGATTTCTCTTTGATTTGTAAATTTCCTCTGTGAAGCCCTAGTATTTCTCCAGAAATGCCTCAGGTAGATCTTGATTACCCCACCTTCTACCTCCATGCATGGAACAAGTGCCGTAGAGTTCTCTGTCCAAATTTTAACTAGAGAAGCTCTGCTTTTTCCAGCCATATAGAGTGGATTTCCAAAATCCAAGGAGATGCCAAAGGTGAGCAGCCAAGGAAACCTGCCCTAGGTGCAGGCAATAGGGGGTACATTGTCTGAAGATGATTTAGAAATAATAATAAATACAATTAATAATTGATCTGCTTTTTATTATCATCATGTACCAGCAGTTCTAAGCAATGTGAGTGAAAAAGTACTCCTTCACCAAAAAACTTTTGTTAGTCTCCATTGAAAATAACTGTTGCAGCTCCTCTGGTGTTTTAATAATATATATGTAAGATTCAGAATAGCACATTATTGCTTATACAATATTCTGCATGGAAGTTAACTTGGAAAACTCTCAGCTTCCAATACACTAGACTTAGTTATAGGAACAGGTTTCTGTAGTAAGTTTCTAATGGTTCTGAAGAATTCAGTCTTACTTTGGGTACAATCCATGTCCCCAGTCTCTGTGGTATTACATATTTTTGTGGTTAGACAAATTTTAAATAAGAAATATTAATAGAATGATTACAAAAATGAAGAAACAGAACTCGAGTTAGAGAAGTTTTGTTATTCTATGTGATCACTTACAGATTTGTTTGTACTTAAAATATAAACTAGTGATTGATACAAATTACAAACCATGAAGTATACTATTTCTGTCTGGGAAGTGCAAATTTTAGTTCATAGGACAAATTACTAATTTGAATAATATATCTAAAATGAAAATTTATTCTTTTAAGAATATTTGTTTAAAAACAAATGATAATTAGAAAGTAATGGTGAATGATTATCACATTATTATTACTGAAAATAATGTGATTGTATACAGGAGGGGATTGTTTATTGAAAAAAAGTCTTCACTAGATGTCAAATATGATAGGTATACTAGTCCACAAACCAAGTTTTGAAGTCACTGGATTAGTGGGCCAAGCCTCAGAACTGCAGGGAGGGCAGTGATACACAATTTTAAGAGGGAAAGTTTTGCTTCTCTACTTCAACTGCAAGAAATGCTTTTCTAGGCAATTGGAATTATCCCAAAATGAAGTGGGCTGCAAGAGATCTAAAAGTTTTCCAGAGGAAATGGTGAAGCAGTCTCACTAATTACTTATTACAAATTTTGTGGAAGAGGCTCCAGTGTGAAACATAAAACGAAAAAGAGGGATAATTAAAAAATCAGGATTATTTCCAAGACTTGGAATTTTTTAAATTTTAAAATATTTAATCAGCAATCAACAATTGTATATGTTCAAGATGTACAACTTGATTTTTGTTGTACACACACACACACACAGTGTAATAATTACCACAGTCAAATTAATTAATATATCTATCACTACTCAGAGTTACGTGTGTGTGTGTGTACATGATTGAGGACACTTAAAATCTGTTCTGATCAAATTTCAAGTAAACAATATAGTATTTTTAACTATAGTCACCACACTGTACATTAGATACTCAGAGCTTATTCATCTTGTAACTGAAAGTTTGTACCTTTTGACCAATATATCTTCTTTTCCCCTACCTCTACCCCATGAAAACCACCATTCTTTTTTTTTTTTTTTTTTTTTGAGACAAGGTCTCGCTCTGTCGCCCAGGCTGGAGTGCAGTGGCCAGATCTCAGCTCACTGCAAGCTCCGCCTACTGGGTTTATGCCATTCTCCTGCCTCAGTCTCACAAGTAGCTGGGACTACAGGCGCCCGCCACTTCGCCTGGCTAGTTTTTTGTACTTTTTAGTAGAGACGGGGTTTCACCCTGTTAGCCAGGATGGTCTCGATCTCCTGACCTCGTGATCCTCCCGTCTCAGCCTCCCCAAGTGCTGGGATTACAGGCGTGAGCCACCGCGCCCAGCTGAAAACCACCATTCTATTATCTGCTTCCATTAGTTTAACTTTTTTAGATCTACATGTAAGTGAGATCAAATGATATTTGTCCTTTGGAGTCTAGCTTATTTCATTTACTGTAATGTCCTTTAAGTGTATCCATGTTGTTGCAAATGGCAGGATTTCCATCTTTTTTCATGCTGAGTAATATTCCATTATACATCACATTTTCCTTATCCATCCATCCTTAGATGGACATTTAGATTGTTTCTGTATCTTGGATATTGTGAGTAATGCTACAGTGAGCATGGTAGTGCAGATATATCTGAAATGTTGATCTTATTTCCTTTGGAAATGAATCTAGATGTCCATATTCCTTCCGTGATTTGAGAAGTTTTCAGCCAGCGCTTCTTTAAATTAGCTTTCTGCCCTTTCTCTCGTTTTTCCTCTGAAACTCCTATAATTCTAAAGTTCTTATGCTTGATGTCTCATAAGCTCTTTATGCTTTATTCATTTTTTTCTTTTTGTTCATCTAATTAATTAATTTCAAATGGCCTGTCTTTAGGTTCATTAATTCTTTCTTGTGCATAATTGAATCTGCTCTTGATGATCTCAGTTGAGTCTTCCAGTTCTATTATGGTATTCTTCAGCTCTAAGATTTCAGGTTTATTGTTATTTTTATTCTATATTATATTTCTCATTTTGTTAATCCATGGTTTTTCTAATTTTCTTTCATTGTCTATCTGGATTTACTTGTATCTCATTGAGCTTCTTTAAGATAACTATTTTGAATTCTCTTTTACACAATCCATAGATCTCTATTTCCTTGGGGTTGGTTACTACAGCTTATTAGTAACTTTATTAGCTATATTAATTTCTCTCAGTGATGTCATATTTGCTTCTTTTTTTATCTATGTAGCTTCGCATTGGTATCTATGCATTTGAAGGAGCAAATACTACTTCCAGTCTTTTATTTTTTATTTTTTATTTTTGAGACAGAGTCTTGCTCTGTCACCCAGGCTGGAGTGCAGTGGCGTGATCTCGACTCACTGCAAGCTCCACCTCCTGGGTTCATGCCATTCTCCTGCCTCAGCCTCCCGAGTAGCTGGGATTACAGGTGCCCGCCACCACGCCCAGCTAATTTTTTTGTATTTTTAGTAGAGACAGGGTTTCACCATATTAGCCAGGATGGTCTTGATGTCCTGACATCGTGAGCCACCCACCTCGTCCTCCCAAAGTGCTGGGATTACAGGCGTAAGCCACTGCGCCCAGCCTCCAGTCTTTACAGACCGTTTTTGGCAGATAAAAGTCTTCTCAAGTTGAGTCCCCAGGCTGACAGGATTGCCTCTAAGATTGTAATCAAGTGTGGTTGGAGCCAGGTCATGTGAGTGTTGCTGAGTTTACAATAAGGTCTGTAGTTGGAAGGTCTGTTACCAGGGGCTCAAGCAGATGTGAATCCTGTCTGGTCCCTAGCTGGACTGTATTGCCTCCAGGACCTTGGTCAGTAGGGCTGGTGCTGGAATGAGCAGCCACTTCAGAGTCCACAGATGGTAGGCTTGTTACCAGTCACACAAAGGGGTGTGGCTTCCTTCAGGTCTGTCAGAGTACTCTTATTGGGTCACGGGGTGCTGGGTCACAGACAGTACTGGCCACAGACTGCAGCTGAAAGGGTTGGGACCAAGTCACAGGGTTGTTTCAGGTCTACAGTCTTGTCTCTGTAGATACAGACAGGTGTATCTCTCTCTAGGATCTTGGGTGGCCAAGACTGTTCTCAGACTGCAGCTGAGGGAGGCTAGAGCCAAGTTACAAGGCTCTTTTAAGATCCTCAGTGAAACTGATATAAGGAGGCCTGCATGGACATTTTTGTTTCCCTCTGTGTCTCTGGGCAAGCAGGACTGTCTCAGACTATAGCTGTGAGGGACTGCCACTGAGGAATAGGGCCACTTCAGGATCTGCTGTGGAACTGACATAGGCAGACCTGCTCCAGGGACTAAGATAGACATGTCTTCCTTGGGGTATCTGTGTAGGCAAGATTGTTTGTTGAAGTCCAAAAGAATGAGGGTCGTGATCAACTCAGTATATCACTGGAGGCTATATTAGTAAACAGCAAACTGTTCTCATGAAAGCAGTCTTCATAACAATAACAAACTGTTATTGTTCTTTAATAACAAAGAAAATTCTTCAATTTTACTTTGGCAAACTGACAAACTGTGTCTGCCACCCAGAAGGAATGCCGAGGGCAGTCACAACCCAGGCACAAGTAATTCTTGTGATTAGGCAAATCTGAAGCCTGTTAGCAATAACATGAACCTGTGATCAATCAAGCAGCAGACCAATTGTTACCTCCTCCTTCCTGTTCTTTCTACCCAGTAAATATGAAGGGCTGTAGAACCTCAGGGTGGCTGCCTTTGCTCACTAGAAGCAGGGAGCTCTCTTCTTCTTCCGCTGGCCCCTTCCTTTAAAACAGTTTCTTTTGTCTTAAGCTTTCATTTCTACGTTTGTTCCCCTTTGTTCAGTCTCATAATGATGGTCTCAAGTAGTGACATTAGTAACTGTTACAATGATGGTCTCAAGTAGAAACCGTGGCAGTCAGCCACAATTGTTCGCATACCAGTGCTGAAAGGGGCTAGATCTTAGTGATAGGGCCATTTTAGGGTCCACTGTTATGACCAACATTGGTGAGCCTGTTCTCCAAGGCACAAGTGGGCATGACTCCTCCAAGGTCTCTTGATGGATGGTTCTGATAGCAAGACCAAGGTCAAATGGGGCTGTACATAAGTTCACAGAGGTACAGGGCCATTTCAGGTCCAGAGTCTGGACCACATTGGCAAGCCTGCCACTTGAACATGGGTCTATCCTCCCAAAATGGCCCTACTAGCTCCTGGGCTCCACTAGAATTTTACAGCCTTCTACCTGAATCCCAAAGCTTTCACTAAGTCACTTTTGTCCATGGATGGCTACAAAATTTTTGTTACTGTGGGGGCTTATGAGTTGGAGACCTCCTATTCCACCATATTGCTGATGTCATTTTCTTTACCCTCTGTAATAATTCTACTCAACTCATGTGTATTAGTTATCTATTGCTGCATAACAAATGCCTCAAAACATATTATCTGCAAGTAACAAATATTTATTATCTCATAGTTTCTATGGGTTGGAAATCTGGGTATGGCTTTGCTGGGTGGTTCTGGCTCAAGGCCTCTTATGAGAGTGCAAGAAAGCTGGAGCCAAAACTGTATTCTCATCTGATGGTTCAATTGGAGAAGACCTACCTCCAAACTTACTTAAGTCAAGTGGCTATTGGCAGGCATTAAACAGAAGTCAGCAAGCTATATCATTGTAACACAGTCACGCTCACTGGTATACATATTGTCTATAGCTGTTTTCGTGCTACAACAGCAGAATTCAGTACCTGTGTGTATTACGTACATTTTCTTAACTCTTGTACTCTTGATACTCTGATATCTGGTACCTTGCTGACCTGAAAGGGCAGCCCCTTTCAGGGTTAGCTAATTCCTAGAAATAGTAAACAATTTGCCTGCAAGCACACTTTTGATATGCAAACCAATCAATCTGCAGCCTATGCCTCTAACTGCTCCTTTTATTGAGTCTTCACACTACCCTCCTGCCCAATCACATCAGGGCCAGGTACTAGACAACTAGGAACAGCTCCTATAGTCTATATTCCACCAAAATTATTCCAACAATTCAAACCTAAGTCTGCTTAGCCTGTTTACCTCACCTCATCCATTCCTTCCCTCAAAAGCCACAATAAAGGTTCTTGTTCACAGCACCTGCCTCTGCCCACTCATCTCACCTTGGTGCTTCCTTGAGTAGCCCTGTGTGACATGACATGCCTTCTGCTTCTAGGGGACTGTGCCTATAATAAAACCATCTTCCCTTATGATAAATGTTTTCATATCTGTGTGTCTTACCATACTTAATTAAAACAAATCCAGATACCATGAAATCATTGCAACAAAGACCACATGACCTGCAAGGCCTAAGCTATTTACTATCTGACCTTCTACAGAAAAGGGTTGCTGACCCTTTCTGTAGAACATATTTTTCCAAGTTGACTCACATGGCTATTGGCGACCTCAGAGTTTTCCAAGCTCACTTACATGAGCCTCTTGCTAAAGTGATCAACTGTTTTGTATACTGGACTTTAAGGGCTAAATGCAGGAAAGTTTCAGGAAAACTCAGACAGTTGGTTCCCCTGTCAAGACATGACAGCTGGCTTTCTCAAATAGAACAGCCTGAGAAGGAGTGTCCAGGAAGAAAGCCATAGTTCTTTTATAACTTATGCCAGAATTAATATTTCATCACTCCTGCCATATTGTATTGTAAGTGAATTTGTAAGTCCAACATGCACCAGAGGGAGATTCTATGAGGCTATAAATATCAAGGAGCGGGGCTTATTGGGGGCCAACTTAGAAGCTGCCTACCACACTATCCTTCCCTTACCTATCTTTTTATCACTACAGCAATAAATGAGAAAATACCTTTTTAGTTTGTGTAGCTGATAAGCTAACATTTCTTGGTACCCTACAGTATTGGGTGTATATGCCCACTAACACATGAAGGAATCAAATAAATCTGAAACATTTAAATCATACTGTGTATGGCAAGGCCATAAGAAAATAATTTGAATATGTGAGATTTAATTTTTACTCTGATAATTAGTATTAAACTGCTCATATCACTAATACATGAGCATGGTTTATGGCACACCTTTCTCAGTGTGCATCAAATGTGAAACATCCTCAGATTTACTTAAGAAATATATGGCCTCTTTTATTTAACATAATTAGTCCATAAAAATCCTCTCATGGATATATTTCCCTTTTATTCCCATTTTTCAATTCCTTTTATTGTAGAAAAGAGATCATTAGCTGAATAATTACTTAATAAACATCTATATTCTAATTATGATTTTCCCTTAATGTGGGTAATCTTTCCATTCATTTCTTTTCTGTTAGTAATATCTGCTTGAAAACATAATCTTTATTTATAAGAGATGATCTGTCCTTCTAATTCCTTTCCCTCTTGAAACTTCAGTCTTTGAGTTCTGATATCACCATTAGTTGCTATGGAAATGGTTATGATGACACAAACAGGGGATTATGACTTCATGTCAGGAAAAAGCAGTGGGAAGCCCACTATTTTAAAAAATGTGTTAACTTTCTAGCTCATTTTAAAATGAATGGGAGGGAACTACATTCAAGAAAGAAAATACTAGTTTGTTTTTCAAGTATGCTATGTTTTAAAAATGGTGTTTACCTGACTTAGAAGAATTTGTAGCATTCAGTCTGTGATTTTTCTGATGAGTCACCATGTTTGTCACACTTTGAGTAACATTTTATTCAACTTATTTAAACTCCTCTCATGTTTATATACAATGGGTGATGAAACAGTGAATGAGCTGATATTGCCATTTCAGTCTTAATGATAAATACCGATCTCTATAGTCATAGCAATTACAGGGCAATCTCCAGAGATCCTTAAGAGGACCAAATAAATTAATTGAGAGTGGTGCATTTCATGTGTTTCCTAAGTATACACAACCCCTATCTAAAATAAATATCAAAACACTGAGAAACTCATATTAACTTGAATTCTGCCACATAAAACATGATCTAAGAGCCAGCTTTCAGAATAGCAATGTTATTTATTGCAGAGAGGAAATGCCTATGGAGAGGGAGCCCTGGGACCTGGAGTCTGGGTTTAGCTACTCCTCGGCTTCAGTCTATAACCTTGGGAAATTCATGGAACCTCCCAGCATCTCCATTTCATGGGAGCAGTGATGGTAATAGGAAAATCTCTCCTACAATCGCTGCCCCGGGATCCTCCAAGAATTAATGAGATAATGTCTACAGAGCATTCTAAAGCCCTTAGACAAAATGAGAAAGATAACTAAGAAATATTTTAAGATATTTTAAATCAGGATTAGACTCCAATTTGATTTTTTTTTTTTTTTAAGATAGACTGCTTAAGGCTGAATTTTTCTTAAGAAATCCGAAGGTCACAGAAAGTAATCAGGCTGGGTTGCACTACAGATTTTAAAATAATCCCATTATCTTTATCAATTATGAGGCTGATTCTGGCAAACCAAATGGATTTCTGTTTATAATGAGGAAATGTGAAGGGGGTTGTGGTAGGCAATAATGGCCAAATTGTAATTTATTTCCCAGTCAAATATTATCTTTCAATTTACATTTAGTTCAATTTACATTTTGTTGAAAGGTATCTTACAATGAGTGTTTACATTTCAAAAATTCAGCCAGGAAATGTTTAGCTTTCATTTTATTGTTTTGTTGTGAAGGACTGCTTTTCTATTCATTTATTTGTTTACAGAATTTAACCCTATATATCTGGGTGATGTTTTGAAAATATTATTTAACACACATCAACTGTATTTAGTGGTAATAATTAAGGAGTACCCAGTTCGCCGCACTGTGACTGGTTTTCTAGCAACTTCAGTCTTACTAAAAAGTGTATTTAAATTCTGATTCTAAAATAGAATAAAATTAGTAGCCATTTAAAAATCATGATGTAGATATCTAATTCACTGACGTAAAATATGCTAATAGCATATGAAAAAACAGTTTAAGATTCATCATCATGTATAATACGTGCATGTTTGAATGTTACTAAGAAAAATTCTTTGTGTATATACATGGAAATATTTACAGTGGATATCTGTACAGTGGAATGTAGATAATTTTTTATTTTCATATAATAAGCAGATATTAGTTTTCTAAACAGCAATAAATAATGCTAATTTTTAAAGAAAATTAGAATAATTTTTTATCTTTCTCCCTCTTTCTATGGGTTTTGTGAGGCTCAGTTGAGATAATGAATATAAAAGTAACTTGGAAACTGAATTGTTCTACAAGTGTGTATTGTTGGTGATATTATATTCCAAATTTGAAGTCCTGCAAGAGCTAAGACTATTTCTCTGTCCATTACATTACATTGTAGCTGTGTAAAAATATTTTCTTCATTTGGAAAGCACCTCTAAATCCCTTTTACAAGTTAGAAAAAAAGCACAACACATTTCCTTCACACCTCAAATATCACAGATGGAAAACTGTTGTTTTGCCTCACTATTTTCTGTGCTAAAATGATAAAAAAAATAATGTGGCAAATAGCTAATCTATGCCTTAATTTAAATTTTAACCATTCCTGCTTGTAAGTGACTATTTGTGAATGAATTAATTTTTGCCCAGTAACAACAATTTCTTAATGAATTGAATGTGCAAATGTCAATGAAAGTTTATCTACAACTAACAGCAAGACTTGGTGTGACTGACTTACGTAGTACCTGTTCCTAAAGAAGTCAATGTGTAGTGTTCTGAATGGAGAACCCACAGTCGACCCAGAATAGTTTAGACTGGATACTACAAACAGCTTGAAATTATATAATAATTTCTCATGTCATTTTCTGATATGTAAATCTAAAAGCAAACAAACTAAAGAAGTAAAAATATCCTTTTAATGTTTTATGATGATTTTAGTATGTGATACATATGATCAATAATGCAGGCATGTAACTACAAACAAGACACCAAAGTAAATTTTAAAACACTCTATTTCAGACATTAGAATTTATGAAATGTACATAAGTAATATTGGTTTCCAACTCTTCAGTAGATATCGATGTTTTTACTATTACAAGTAAATAATGAAACAGGTTCACTGTGCACTGGTTAGTAGCTTGTCTAAGTCCTGTGAGACAGAACACCCACACACACAACAGGTTACATGAACTGGGCTTACTACTTACAGATAGACAACAAGGGACAACAAAAGCCTAGGATTCATTGCAAGCTGATACCCAAGGATCAAGAAAGCTGCCCAGAGGGTATGGAGTCTCAAGCACACGTGCCCTACTTGTACTGCAGCTGAGGGACCATGGAAAGCAGTCTACTCTGAATTTTATGCACCAGAGGTGACATTACTTGCTAGGATAAAGCACTGAAGGACATCCTGTCTCTAGGGGAGGCTAAAACAGAGCCCAGGCTGTTCCAGCCAATTCCCTCTTATCTCAAGGTGTTGTATTCTTAGAACATTCTACAGTTATTCTTGAGAACTACAAGCAGAAAAGGGGGAGAAGTGATTTGGTCCTAGGCCACCTGGAGAACTATATTGGATAAATATTATCATAACTTAGCTGGTTAATTCAAATTCAAAAACACTTCTGAAAAAATCATGAGCTATTTGAAGTTATTTTGTCTGCTAACTTTAATTGTGCTTTATTGTTCCTATTATCACCATTCAACTCTGTTACTGGATGTGTCCACCAATCTTCTATTGCATCCCATGTTTTTTCAATAGTAGCTTTTGCTACCCTTAAAAAAGTGAAGTTGCAAAGTTATCCTGCCTGGGAATCTGCATCCACAGACTTGGTACTTCCAGCACGTGCAAAATAGCATGCAGGTTTTGGGAGGTCCGTAGCTATCAGTTAGTAATGGAGTCCTACATCCAAGTACCAAAATTGGTATCACTGTGAAAAGATTTTCTTATTAAGTAAAATAGCAGTATAGATTAGACAATTTCTGCAAAATATAACTAAGATAAAATTATTTAAAATAACAATATAAAAGAAAATGAAGACAATATAAAATATGTAATTTTTCCAAATAGTCACTCATCATTTCTTAAAAATCAATCCTGACTCATGAAAGACTGTCCAGACATCATGACATTCTGGAATTTTGTGCTTTAGAGTACCTGATGACTTGCAGTGTAGCTTCTACTTGCTTGTCTAATAATGGGATAATTGTAGGAACTTAAAAGATAACATATGGGGATTTTTCTCTAAGTGGTGGCCTTACCAAGGCAGAAACTTAACCCTGACTCCTCATAAGCCCAGGAACCTAGAGTCTTAAAAGCTGAGTTCTTCTTGCAAAAATGGATCTTCCAGATATGACTGGCTTTATTTTACTTCTTTCTTTTTGCTCAAACTCTCTGTAGAGAGACAAACACAAGTTTTGGTAGACACTGGTGATATCCAAATCTGTGCCTTAGATTTTTTCCTTTTGGTGCACCAAACCTGTATCCAAATGGCCAGCTGTAATTTATCAACTGTATAACACACAGGAACCGAAAATGTTTAAAACAAATTCATGATAGTCCTCTACCAAACCTCCATCTATTCTGATATTATGTTAGAAGTTTTAGGGTTACAGTAAATATCTCAGTTTTTCAAACTTCAATATCCTCATTTGTAAAATGGCGACAATTAATATTTTTCTCCTTATAGAGAATCATAAGGCTTAAATGGAATATGGATGTCAAGAGCTTAGCATAGAGCCTGATATAGTGTTAGTTCTTAATACACATTACATAGTGGAAATAGTGGTGGAGGTTGGTGATCTCCATATCTTCTATTTTTTTTTTCAAATCGTTTTCTGCTTCTTTATTTGCTTCTGAATCTAGAATGTGAACCCACATATGCAAGAAACCTGTTGTAGTTATCTTTATTCCTGGCATAGTGATTATCTGCTGTTTGTTGAATGGCTGGATTCATAAAAATTGCCCACTTTTATTGTACTCTATAACCATACACATTTGATATTTGATATCAAGCTTCTTCTTTTATGCTGTCTCTTTATTTTGAGCTTGACAACTATCCTGTGAGTCAAGTAAGGCAGATATTACCATCTTCATCATCCAAGGAAAGAAGATGAGAGGTTAAGTGACTTGCCTAAGCTTACATAGCAAGTAAACAGGGAGTGTTGAAAATAATTTCTGAATCTGAGTACATTGTGTGTTCTTCATAGCATTAAAAACACAACAATCTTTCTGCTAATTATACCTTTATTTAATTCAGATTGGATCTATATATAAGGTCATGAGAGAAACAGCTGGAACAGAAATAATAGTGAGTGCACTTTTAGAAAGATACAGTTAATGATTCCTCAATAATAATTTTATCTTAAGTCCAAATGGGCTGTGTTCATCCATAAAAATTGGCTTGCCATGAAAACTGAACCCCATACGAAGTGAAAAGACTGCCATTGCCTTCTAGGCTGATGACTGATCTCCTTCAGAGCCAGCATAAATTATTTTAAGCTCCAAGAGCATGACTATATAATAATGTTCCCACTTGTCGAAGCTACATATATATCTCTCATACAGGAAATTAAAAATGAGAGTTTTGAGTAGATCAGAGAACTTAGCAGTCTGCCTCTGATTTTTTAATGTAACGATGCCCTCTGGGTTAGATGAGACTGACCTGGTTCTGGCCTGGTTCTGTGATGGGAAATGATTGGGCCTGAGAGAAGCTGAAAAGGGTTCAGCTGAACCCCCATGTACCCCTACCAGACACACCAAGCACAGAGAGGCAAGGAACTTGAATCTTTCCACCACAGGGAGTTCCAGGTAGCTCCATGTTCTGGCACATATTCATGTTTTACTTTGGGTATAGAGGAAGCATCAGAAGAGAGCAGATAGTTCATCTTTTCCAAAGAGCGTATAACACATTCCTGGCATGGCTTCCACTGATAACTGTACCCAAGGGATGTACGCTGTCATCTTATGTTTGGAAAAACGTATCAGAAAATAAAGGCACCAAGAACTCACAGGGAAGCCACAGATTATAATGTGGAAGATTGGGGCCTCCAGCAGGGCAGGCAAAAGACCACCACTGCAAACGCAGTGGGGTGAATAACTTATAAACCGGTAGATAATGGCAATGAGACAAGCACAGAAACAATATGGTTGAGAGATCTGATATGAAAGAAAAATAGCTTTCTTCTTTGATGGGTAAGGTTTAAAAGAAAATTAGCACAAACCATTCTAATGAAATGGTGGGAGCTGTGAGAGCATATGTGTCTTCCTACCTTCTCTTTCAAATGATTTTCTTGTTGGAAGCACAAAGGAAAAAAACTGAATGTTGAAGCTTTGGGGAATTTCCATTAATATGA
The DNA here is from genome assembly GCF_007565055.1 of Rhinopithecus roxellana. NCBI lineage: Eukaryota > Metazoa > Chordata > Mammalia > Primates > Cercopithecidae > Rhinopithecus > Rhinopithecus roxellana. The sequence goes on from NC_044564.1 coordinate 29,276,359, forward strand.
CAGAGTGGATGCGCACAGTGTCCCATGATCTTATTTTTTGACAAGTTTCTCTGAGACATGCAGTCATGTTGTCAGGTTACGCTTTTTAACAACGGAAAGCATTCCCATTTCGTTGCAAATGTCAGGCATATTGAAGAAGTAGAGAGAGACCACTATACTGTTCTAATGTGAATCCTTCCCATCCCACTTCCCTCCCATTACAGAAAAATCCTGCTGTTCCTTTTGGAAATGACAAGCTAGGGTTGATTAGAGGGTGTGCCCACTGATACATGAATTTGCAACAATTTAGGCCACCCCAGTTCCATTTTCACTTTCGTGTTTGAAGTTCAGACTTCATATGAATTGAAGGTAAATTAGAATGGGACACTCAGCTGATTGGAGTCCACACCTGTCATGCTGCATAATGTTCTATGGCTGGTCTCTCATAGCCTTTTATTGTTTTTCTCTTCTCCCCACTTAGTTTATATTTAATTATCTTTACCATTAAAAGCTTTATCAAGTAAAAATGCTTTGCACTTTCAGGGCAACCTGAAATCTTCACCTTTCTACTGCTCATTGTGAAATGGTAACATTTTTAAAATGTTGCCATCATGTCATTTAGAATGACCCTATGACCCCCTTGTGTTTCAAGAGGTGTGGAAATACTTCTTCACAAACCTAGGAATTCTTTAGGAGGCTCTCTTTCATTTTTTGGCTGTCAAAAGACAGCCTAAAAATACATGGTCTTTTTTGTAACTGTCCACCATAGGACAGTGATGTAAAAAGGGGGCACAAGTTGACTCAGAAAGAAGGAACCCTACAGATTACACTGTACCCTGTCATATATTTATCAGATTTGTTGTTTTCATAACTGACATTTGATTGGGAAAAATATAAGGTTTTGTATTAGTCATATTTTACTGGGTGAAGCTATGGTAACAACAACAACAAAAAAATCCCCAAACTGTGGTGGCTTATAACAACAAAGGCTATTCCTCACACATTACATGCTCTTTGTGGTACAACTGTGGTTCTGCTGGGTTCCTCAAGATGTGTTTTCCTCAATCTGAGACCCACACAGAAGGATCAGCTTCTACCTAGTTGTACTATTCTCATGGCAGGGGGAAAACAGCAAGAGGTGGAGCAGAAACTTCTGATCCTCTTTAAGCTTCTGCTCTCCATTGGCTAACTACTTTGGCTCAGATTTCACTGGCCAGGAGCCCAGGCATTCCAGGCCTGATACCAGTGAGGTGCGAAAGTATAGCTCTCCACTGAAATACTCTGTAAGTCAACATGGCAACAAGCAGGTCATACAATCCTCTTATTGGATCAGGGTGCAGGTAGTTGAAATAAATATAAAATCTACTATAGCCTCATATAAGAAAAAGATTATTCTTCATCTCAACTCTCTCTCTCTATGTATAAAAGTATGTAATATATATTCACTCCATATGTGTACATATATATGTGTGTATAGGTATGTGTGTATGTATGTATGTTCACACTGAATATGTATATGTCATACATATGCACATACATATATGTATAATTTTCTCTTCTAATTGGTCTTCATCTACAAACAGAAGTAATATGGTTTTATTGCCACTACACCTTCAAGCTATATTATAATCATTTATTAAATATTTATTTGAGTGCTTATAAGATACTAAACAAAAAGTGTGTACAGGAAAACAGCATGATTCCTATTTGGGGTGAAGAAGGAAGAAAACTAATCTAATACTTATAAGAAGCTACACAGTGTACTGAAAGTATCAGAGTCATGGGAAGAGAAAGTTTAGGTCATGTATTTTGCTAGGAACAATGAGAAAATGCAGACAAAACTAAGGTGAACCCCTTCACCATTCCCAGGACTACTGTGCAGTTAACATTTACCTAATGGATGAATCAGTTAGCTTTTGTTGCATAATAGACTATCCCCAAACAGTGATGTAAAACAGCAGCAGTTGATTTAGATAATGACCCAGCAGGTTGACTGAGCAGTTCTTCTGGTCCGAGCTGACTTACCTGCTCTTGACTGTACTTGCTCCTACATATGTGATCAGCTGGTGGTTCAGTGGCCAGCTAGGTGATCTAGGATGGTCTTACCCACATAACTGTGGTTGGACAGGGTGTCAGGAGCAACTGAGCACATAAAGCTTAGCATTCAGCAACCAAGCCTGAGTCCTCAATTTGTTTTCTGCTGCTAAAACAGAAAGCCTCAGACTGGACAATTATAAAGCAAATAAATGCATTTCTCATAGTTCTGGAGGCTGTGATGTCCAAGAGCATGGTGTCAGCATCTGGCAAGAGTCCTCATGCTGTATCATCCCAGGGCAGAAGGTGGAAGGGCAAGAGAGGGCAAGATTGAGACAGCAAGAGGATGAATTCATCCTTTTATCTGGAACCCACTCCCTTTATAACTAACTCACTCCTGAAATAATGACATTTATTTATCCACCATGGCAGGGTCTTCATAACCTAATCACCTCTTAAAGGTTTCACCCTTTAATACTGTTACAATGGCAATGACATTTTAACATGAGTTTTGCACAGCATTCCACCTCTGACCCTCCTAAATTTTTCATGTCCTTCTCACATACAAAATACACACATTTTATTTCAATAGCCCCAAAATTATTAACTCATTTCAACATCAACTCAAAAGTCCAGAGTCCAGAGCAATCTAAATCAGATATGGGTGAAAATCAAGGTACATTCATCCTGGTGGAAATTCTTCTCCAGCTGTGAGCCTATAAAATCAAGATAAGTTATGTGCTTCCAAAATAGAATGGCGGATAAGGCATAAGATAGATATTTCTACCCCAAAAAGGAGAAATAGGCAAGAAGGGTCTTAAGTAAGTCCAAAATCAAAGAGGGGAAACAATGTTAAATCTTGTAGCTGGAGAATAATCTCCTTTGACTCCATATCCTTAATCCTGGGCATACTGGGGTGAGGATTGGGACCTCAAGACCTCAGGTAGTGCTACCTCTATGGCTTTGCTGGCTCAGTCCATCCATCAATTCTCAGGTTAAAGTCTCATGCCTGCCGCTTTTCTACTCTCATGGTTCAACTAAGCATTACTCTTGCAGGGACTCTCTGTAGGGGCCCCAACCCTGCATTTCTGTTTGGTACTGCCTTAGTAGAGTCTCTTCAGGGGCCTTGCTGCTAGAACAGGTCTCTGTCTGGTCCCACAGGCTGTTTGCAAAATCCTTTCAAATCTAGGTGGAGAGAGCCATGTCTCCATAGCTCTTGCATTCCATGTTCCTGCAGAATTACCACCATGTTGATGCTGCCAAGATTTATAGCTTGTACTTTTCAAACCAATGGGTCAAGCTGCACCTGGGTCTGCTTCAGTCATGACCCAGGTGGCCAAGTGTTTTTGTTTGTTTCTTTTGTTTTGGACTGTAGAATGCAGAGACCTGAAGCAATTCTGGGCAGAGACTCCATGGAAGATGTCCTAGTTCCCCCAAACCATTTTTCCCTTCTAGAGCTCTGGGTTTGTGATGGGAAAGGCAGCCTTAAAGATGTCAGAAATGCCTTTGGCATCATTCTGTAACTGTCTTGATTATCTCTTCTAATCCTAATCATCTCCTAGTAAACCACGGCTTGGCCACATCCTTGGTTTGCTCTCCCAAACAGGGTTTTTTCATACTTTAAATGTCCAGGCCGCAATTTTTCAAAATAATTTTATTCTGCTTCTCTTTTAGTTAGAAATTTTGCCTTTAAGTCACTTTTTCCTTTTGCATCTTACCGTATGCAGTTAAAAGTAGCCATTTTTCCTGCTTAGATATTTCTTATGCCAGATTACCTAGTACATCACTTTTAATTTGTACATTTTATAAAGTCCCAGAACACAAACACAATTCCATCAGTTCTTACCAATTGTGTAAAAGGACAGTCTTTACTCCAGTTTCCAATTCCTGGTTCCTCAGTTCTGTCTTAGACCTCATCAAAATGGTCTCTACTTCTGATATTTCTACCAACATTCTGGTTATAACTCTTTGAGTAATCGCTAAGAATATTCGGATTTTTCCCTATAGCTCTCCTCTTCTTCTAAGCTCTCACCAGGGTTGCTTATAATGCTCCTTTTAGGGCAATATAGGCATTTTCTAGCCTGCTCCTCCAAATTCTTCTAGCTTCTGTTAATTATCCAGTTCCAAACCAAAGCCATTTCCGTATTTTTAGTTATTTCTTATAGCAATAGTCCCATGTTGGTACTAATTTTCTTTCTTAGTCAGTTTTCTGCTGCTATAACAGAACATCCCAAACTGGGTAATTTATAAAGAAAAGAAGTTTATTTCTCACAGTTCTGGAGGCTGGGAAGTCCAAAAGCACGGTGTCAATATCTGGCAAGGACCTTTGTGTTTCATCACCTAATGGTGGAAGATGTAAAGGCAAATGTGAAACAGAGGAATGGGGGAGCAAACTTTATTCTTTTATCAGGAACCCATTATTGTAATAACTAAGCCACTCCCTCAATAACACCATTAATCACCTCACATCTTTAATACTACACCTCTTAATATTGTTACAATGGCAATTAAATTTCAACATAGGTTTTGAAGGGGACATTTAAACCATAGCATTGAGTTTGTTCACATTGTGTTATCCAGGAACATCAAGAGAATAAGCTTTAAGCCTTCTTGAAACTTAAAATGAGAACTCACATGACACCTTCCACATCACATCAGTCAAAGCAGGGCATCAGGTCAGTTTGGGAGGTCCCAACGGAGGGAAGCCCCAGATTCAAGGGAAGCAAAACAGTGTGATGTTTTTCTTCATTTACCACTACTGAGAACATTAACCTCACTTTATCCTGTCCCTAGATTAAAATTCAATTAAAATTCCAATTGTCTTTTAGTGATCAAGGAAATTCGTCCTCATCTGTGGTTCCATTATATTCTTGTCAGACAGAGGCCTTACCCCCATTTCTAAAATGAAAATTCTCAGCCAAAACAAAGCATGATTTTGGTTTTAAAGTAAGCATTCCCACAAAGCTAAGATTTGAATTTTTAAGTTCTAACTGGCCTGTTCCATAAAAAAGAAAAATCTATTTTGCCTTGGTTCTTCCTCTTAGTATCCCTGCTTTTCAAGAACATAATTATACTTCATTCTTTTGTTGACAAGCTTTGGACATTAACTTGCAAACTCAAGAATGTAATTATCCTTCATTCTTCAGCTTGCAAGTTAACAATCTAATGTTTTAAGTTATGAGTGCATGGATTTTCTCTTGAGACATATGAAAAGAGAGTTAAGTTTGCATCATAGCAGTTCCCATTCATACTTACTGTGCATTTGAGTATAAATAATCCTGTTAAGAAATGTTGAAGGTGAGTGTGTGTGTTTGTTTCTGTGTGTTTGTGTGTGTGTGTGCATAGAAGGACAGAGTGGGCTAAGTTATGCTGGTCTGTGTTCAGAGAGGAGTAATAAATAAATCCAGAGAAAGCTAACTTATGAGAAGCAAAAGCAGAGAGATTTCTCTTTCTTTTTTTTATTATTTTTATTTCTTTTCTTTTTTTTTTTTTTTTTTCAGAGATGGAGTCTCACTCTGTTGCCCAGGCTGGAGTGCAGTGGGATGATCTCAGCTCACTGCAACCTCCACCTCCCAGGTTCTAGCAATTCTCCTGTCTCAGCCTCACGAATAGCTGGGATTACAGGTGCATGCCACTACACCAGGCTAATTTTTTGTATTTTAGTAGAGAGAAGGTTTCACCATGCTGCCTAGGCTGGTCTCGAACTCCTGAGTTCAGGCAATTCACCTGCCTCGGCCTCCCAAAGTGCTAGGATTACAGGCGTGAGCCACCGCGCCCAACCGCAGAGAGATTTTTCAAAGGATATAGCTGCATTACTTCCTGCCCCATTCCTGAGCTGCCCCACTGCTGGAAGAGCAGATGACAAATCCCTTAGGCCCCTATATAAATCCCTTTCATTCTGGGGTCATCCATCAGTCTCTGCAACCCAGGAGAAGCCACCATTGGCTGCTCACGGTGTACTTCTGTTTATATGAGTTTTTATCCTGTTGCTGAGAACCCTGTCAGATGATGAGCAAGCCACATTTACCTGTAACGACCTTACACTAGCTTGTGATGCCTAATCTCTTTTATTGATCCTACTTGCTGGTTTCTGGAGACCATCGATTTTCCTGGCTGTCAGTCTGTGGCCTTGCCTCCTTAATGTTTATTTAGACCAGCCTCCATAAATTGCTTCTACTACGAAGGGTGAGGAAGGCAGCAGGAGGTCAGGGGTGCGTGTATACCTGTCCATAAATATAAATCACAGCTTTTGTTCTTTGCTGTTGTTTGTGAACACTGTTTGCGAGGTGAATAAAAAACGGAAGTATTCCACTAAAACGTGGGAAGCCATTACAAATTCCCCTGTGACTGTCTTTTTTTTTTTCTTTTTTTATTGCAGTCTAGGTTTTCAATTTTCTGAATCTTAATGGTACCTCTTGTTGTCTACTCAAACATGTAATGTTTCTTTTTGTTAAAGTGGAGGAGAAAAGAGCGGAGGCATTGCTTGTTTGCCAGCACAGAGCTGTATTTGGAATGCAGTTGGGTTGGTTTCCCCTTCCCATCACCCAAATTGCTTTTTGTCAACACAAGCATGTATATTCATAAATTTCAGTCTTCCAGAAAAGAAGAAAAGAGAAAGACTTTTCTCAGCGCTGGAGTTGACAGCACCTCGCTGAACAATTGAACCAGCATTTCTCTTCATAATGAAGCTTATAGAACTATCTATTTAGACAAAGGCCATGGCTGTAGTGGAATAGAACGTTTAAGGTGTGTGGCAGCTCACTGTCGGCACTGTTCTAATAGGGGGTTGAAGGGTGCAATGCAGAGTGCCACTGTACTCGCAATGCCACTGACAAGGCCGATTGAACACAAGACAAAATGGAAAAGAGTCGCAAGCAGGTGGCTGCTCTGTTATAAATAATTCAAGGACACGTCCTGCAAAATCCAAGGGAAAAGCCCCACAGCTCATTATAACAGTAAGTTGGTAGACTGCTAGATCCTTAAATCACTAGAAAATGTTTTGCAACAGCTAAGAATTTTTTCTCCTCTGCAGTAGTAGATATCATAGTCACTATGAGGTGACAAGTGGTTCCCCTGAGGCCAGGAGGACAGCAATCAATAGAGGAGGGTAGCCCGGGCCACTGACTCTCTCAGTTGATACAGAAGCATTGTGTATAGATACAATGCCCAGAATAAATCATCAGGAAAAAGAGAAGCCTCCTCAAGACAAGAAAATAACTACCTCCCAGAAAACACCTTATGGAACACTTTGCTTGATTTAGTTGTCTCTGTTTTAACTTAGCTTTTTCATATTAGTTAATAGCCCAGATCTGCTCTACTTATATGGCCTTGCTTCCAGATCCTTCCCTAAGAATATTTCTGTTGTTTTCTCACTTTGTCACCTGTAGCCCTCACATGGGTTCCACAATTTTATGTGCTCTTCTCATTTTCTACCTTTCAAATCTCTGAACTTCATGAAATTATTAATTTTTATTTTTAATGCAGATGTCTTTCCATTCTTCAGAAATCTTACAGTACATTTAGCGCATACCAGAGTATGGTTACTTATATTTGGTTCCTGCATTAGCAAAGACAAGCTCATTCTCCCTGCAGTAACAGATAAACCCCATATCACAGTTCTTAAACAAATAAAGACATATTTCTTGCTCACAGAACAGTGTGAATCTGGACCTCTCCCTAGCAACTTCCTTTCTAGCAGTGGCTCAGGGTCCCAGGTTCATCCTAGCTTCACAATGATATAAACAGCCTACCCAACAGGTACAGAGAAGAGAGAGTATAGACTATCACATAGTGGTTTTATAACTAGATCTGGAGATAAAGCACATTTCCACTTTAGAAAATAATTCTTTTTAAATATTTGGCTGGTTCTTTAATCTGAAATAATTGTGCCCCTAACCCATCCACTCTCAGATAAATTCCAAGTTTATCAATGATCCACGCATACAAACTTCAGAGTTGTAAAATATTAGAAGAATATTGCTTTTTGAATATGGAAGGCTTTTTGAAGCAATGCAAAAAAAGTCAGAAGTTATAAAAGACTGATTGATTGACTACCCCCAAATTTTGGAAATCAGGTAAAGTCACCACAATTAAGGTTATAAACAAATGGCACATGAGAAGAGAATATGGGTAATATATGAAACATATGAAACATTAATATTGCTTAAATAAAAAGAGCTCTTACAAATTGGGAAAGTACCAAATAATGGAAAAAATGCACAAAAGTCACAACTTGGCTAGTCAAATCAGAAGAGTCAACAGAAATAGAAAAATGTGCCTAAATATTTCTATTGTTTAGGATGGTGCAAATTAAAATAGTAACGATATATACATTTTTTACTTTAGACCGTCAAAAGCTTAAAAATAATATAGCTGCTAAGATTATGTGAAAACGCTCTGGGACATGCAATTGATAAGGCTGTAAATCAAAACAAGCTTTTAAAAGTGTAATTTGGTAGTGACAGTCCAAATTAAAGTGTACATATCTGTCAAGCCATCAATCCAGCCTCTAGGAGGCTGTTTTACTGTAACTCATGCACAAATGGTACATGATGATACACAATAATCACAGCTTTATGTCATAGCCAGAAAAAAAAAAAAGGAGAAAACCTACAGAAAATGTCAAACAATTATAGTGTCTCTATACTATAGGGTACCATGCAATACTAAACAATTTATATAGACCCACTTGCACTGATGTAATAGAATGTCCGTGAATATTACTGGATAAGGAAGTAAAAGATTCAGAGGAAAAAAGCATGTACCAAAAAAAAAAAAAAAAAAAAAAAAGTCAGTAAAATGATTTGTGTAGGGTAGCTTGTGTATACAGGGAAAAATTTGGTAGGATAAATACCACATTGGTCTTGGGCCTTACAATCCAGCAGAGGATTGAGGTGGCTGTGCTGCTGCTGCTGCTGCTGCTGCTGCTGCTGCTGCTGCTGCTGCTGCTGCTGCTGCTGCTGTTACTGCCACAGCCACTACCCCTGCTGGTTCACATGTGCCAATGAGGCTCTACGTCCTCTACATGTTAACTCATCTAATTCCCATAACATTTCTGTTTTACAGATGAAGACACTGAGGGCTGAAGGGTATTAATACTCTGGCAAAACAAAGGCGGAAAATTCAGTTTACACGGCATACATTTCTCCTCGTGACCTCTCATTCAAACCTCCACAAAGCTGCTTAGCATGATCATGTTAAAATCGAAAATCAGATCAGGTTACTCCTCTGCACAAACCCCTTCTTTGTCTTTTCCTCTCTAAGAATGAAGTCTGACATCCTTGCTAGGGCCTGCAGGACTTTGGGTTCTGCTCCTATTTGGACTTCATCACCTAACAAGTAGCCCTATTTATTTCCTCATTCTTCCCTGCTTGTTATACTAGTAGACCATTTTGTTTAAACCCTTCTCAAATATCTGGCCTTCCACAGGTTGATCTTCTATCTCATCCCTTTTGAATTCTTTATGCTTATTACATATTTATTAATATTAAGGCATGTATTATGTTTTTCCCTGCTAGAATGTAAACTCCATAAAGGTATGGACTTTGTTGTATTCCAATATCCTAAATCCCTAGAAAGGATATGTGGTACCTAGTAGGTGTTCATTAAACATTTATTGAATAAATAAATGGCTGCTTAAAATAATACTAATGTGAGTTACAGCAAGAATGTGTTACAATTAAGAAGATTAAATAGTATGAGACTATGTGTGGGAGTGTGTGCATATGTAAAAAAAAAAAAAAAGAGAGAGTGACAGATAACGGGAAGCAGTCTATATGGAGCTAGTTCTACTTACAAAGAGGTCCATAGTAACCTGCAATAATCTTTATTTTTCACCAACATTCCCACTATCCTGCACCCACCTGCCTCAACTACCACATGTTCAGGCAAATAAAAATATGTTACTGAATAAATGAACTGTATCTGGGCAAATAAATGAATCGAATACTTAGAAAAGAACATGATTCCTGATCTCATTTAATAATGAAGTCAATTCCAACAACCACATTATTTTTAACTCTACAATGCTGTAATTCTAACTAATCTAAGAAAACCACTTACATATTCCTCATGTTTCAGAGGCTGCATTGAACAGTCATGGTTTTGGTTAAGAAATGGAAGCAAGTCTATGTATTCCAGTTACAAAGAGTTTCAGTATAAGACACAAGAGGTTTAGGAAAAGCTTAGAAAGCAAAAGTGTGTGAATCCACTACGGATTTACTCTGAATCATGTGGTTCTCATGGATGTCCCAAGAAGCTGTTGCAGTTCTCAAGAATTGCTGGGAAATTCCCACCAATGATTTCCATCTGTGGCAGCAAAAGGGTGGTTGTCAAGAGCCTACCAAAAAGTTCCCATGAATCAAATCCCACATGTCTGGATAGATCTGCTTCCAGAGAATAATGACCTCTCTTTCCCTTCTTGTGCAAGTGCCTCTCATTGGCAAATGCTATCATTCATGGAGGGTGTTTGGAAATTATTGCTCCTGCCTCTCCTCCATAGTAGAGATGAAATCTTTGAGGGAGATGGTGGTGATGCTGATTTGGCAATGAGTAGTCAGTCTGATGTGCTGCTTTTAATGGCACATATTTTTATGAGTGAGAGATGAGAAAATCAACTAGTTACCTCTTCTGATTAAGATCCTTTCGGCTACTTGAAAATTTATAAATACCTTCATCATTTTTCTCTAAGTATATATGTATGTGTTTGTGCAGGTACTAGGTCAGAAGTTGTAAACTAGCTGGCTACTGTGATTTTTCTTTTTACGACTTACACACAATCTTTTTTTTTTTTTTTTGGTTATTTAAGCTGATATTTACAAATTGGATAATCTTGCTTATAAATCTGGATTTATGGTTTTTCCTAAAATAATTGGAAATCACCCATGATGTTTGGATTTAAATATCCATTGTTCTTTAGACATGGTATGTGCTCCCAAGTTTTCCACAACTCTTCACCTCTCAGAATGTTTTTTGCACCTAGTTCCATTTGCTCATTGACATCACGACCTCCCTAGGCTCTAGAGACTTTAGGGTTTGTAACTTCTGCTCTAGAATGTGAAGGAGAAAATAATCAAGGCTTTCATGTAGTTTCAATATGCTTAATGCCTCGTCAGGAAATATTTTTATGAGCTATTAGCTATGTCTGAAGCACATTTTCCCCCAAAGTCATATTTCCTATACATATTGTCACCCCATAAGTTAGCAACACTTTCAGCAACATTTTACAGTGTTGAATTTCATATATTTTTCAAAAAATTAAAACAAATTTTTTGGACAAAAGTTGCTGTACACCCCATAAACCGAAAAACCATAATGGTCCTATTGATAGAGAGGTTGCTCATTATACTTGTGACCCATGCCACTTAAATTGATGGTTTAGCAAAATACCAATTACTGTAGATCATGGACATTTTCTGTCACTGAAAAGTAGACAACATCATGACAGTTACATGTACAAAAGTCAAAAGGTACACATGTACTTTTACATGTGTCTCTTCATGTACATAAACATCACACACACACACACACACTTCCCACATTGTTTTTCCATTCCCTCACATATAACAAAAATTAGTTCTAGGTGATAATAAACTGAAAGTCACCCTGACTTTTTTGAACTTCCAAGAAAAATTAGAAATCAATGCAATCATAAGGCAACTTGTTATGAAAATAATGCAAAAATAAGTTTTAGAGATATGTGCTAAATAAGAAATAAGCAAACAAATAAAGGAAGGTAATTGCCTCAGCAGGAGAGGTATAAATTGAACTTTGAGCTTCGCGTTCTGAGAGTCAGGCCTGGGTTGAAGTTGAGAAGGTGAAAAAATACCTTGTCACCAAAAGTGATTATTGACTATTCAGGTCATTTGGAAGCCTGAAGTCAGAGGACTGGAAATGTACATATTCAAAAATACTTAAACTTTGGAAAGTTTTATAAATAACGTGCAGCTGTCCAGCAATATGTATAATGTCTGCCAACTTTATAAAGTCTCCACAAATTCTGTTTTGGTTTGGCATTCAGTATAGAAAAATAATATATCTGTTCCTTGTTTTCCACTTGTAGGCGACTACATTTGAGTGTTCTATATACAAGTCCTTGTTTTTCCCCATGACTGACATTCGAATACCAGAAATGACAAGTTATTGGCGATTGTGGAGAATAAAAATTCATTTATGTCTATAAATATCCAAGAGTTGTTTAGTTAGGAGGAAACAGATGACCTAACAGAAGACTAAATCTTGGCAAGTTGACTTTCATTGGCTGAACTCTGCCAATTTCATTCTAGCCAGCTGGTTTCCTCTAATCCTCTCCTGTTCCTTCTGTTTGAGTGATTTCGTAGGGTTTTTTTATGCCACATGCATCCATCACCACCAACTCCAAACAAAGAGCATGCTGGGTGAGAACAAAGCACAAATGAGAAGTATGAGGTGTTCACTATACTAGAGATGAGGCCAAGGAAACTCAGCAAGAAATTCACACATCCATAACTACAAGTTAGTGACAATACAGAAAATTAAATTTAAGAGGGATCCCCAGAGCCTTTATCCTTGTAGTTTAGTTAACCGGACAGCTGGAGTCTCTCCAAATGACCTTTAGTTCAACCTAAATTATGTCATTCTTTCTATGCTCAGAGAATCAGAGCTGAGGGGCAAGGAGTCCACAGAGAAAGACTTGTAGAGTGACAGGAAGCTTGCCCAGTTTGCATAAGGCAGTGAATTAGTTTGAGTCAATTAAGTTCATAATTTATTTCTTTTTAAGGATTCCATTTTTTTTTTCAAAATAGCCCTTTCCTTTAAATTTCATTCTACTGATACACTCAAGTAAAGGTTTGATTACAATTAAACTTTTCCCTCTAAGGGCTAGAGTGCCTTCTCAAATAAAGTTGGTGGGATGAGACTGGAGGAGGAAAGAGAGAGGGAGGCACACGGGAAAACCCAGCCCAGGAGCAGGATGAAGCTGAGGACCTAAAGAAAACCTGGAAGCACTATGAAGCAGGTATAAATCCGGCCTGCCTGTTCTAATTCCTGAGAAGGAAGGGCCTAAAGAACAGAGAGAGAGAAAACAGAAACAGTTATTTGATGGATGTTATACATTTAGGTTCTGTAATTACATGGGAAGTTGATTTATCACGGTGTCCTTGCATCAGTGAAACGTCAGAGGCGAAACACGTGTGGCCTCATCAGAAGAGAAATTGTTTTTAGGAAGCTCTGGCTTTGCAATCTGGAAACGACAAGAATAACATGAAGCTAACGTTATTACTTTCTGAGAACTTGCAAAGCAATTAATGCATGAAATTAAACATATAAAGAAGTGGAGAAAGGGAGAAATTCAAGTATAATAAGCAAAACTCTGGCAACTTGGGGAATCAAAATGATCTGTAAATGTTTCTGAGACTGGATTTGCTTAACTCAGAGGCCAAACATTCTCGTTTTCACTCTACTAATACACAGTAGGCTTTCTTATCTGGCATATGTTCACGCCATGTACCACAGATAAAGATTCTTAAAATGTTTCATGATTTTTTTTTTTTGTCCTTCACAAGATGTTAATGCCTGGACTGTCTTGCTTTTAATTATTGTTCATATTAGAACATTTAAATACTTATCAAGACCTATACATCAAGTTAAATCAAGTTATCTGTGTAAACAAAGCTTTAACAAACAAATCATCTTTAGACAAAAATATATTGAAAAATGTACAAACAACTTCGAAAATAAATAAGTAGCTTCAACTAATATTAAAAACCTCCATTTCTTTGCTTGAAAAATGCTAATAAAAAATACATACACACTCTTAGATACACATGCGAATGCACACATGTGGATACACACAGAGATGTGATAAGTGTTTAGATAGAGCTGAATACCAAAGGCTACGGACTGACCCCTGTCTCCCTCTGCTCCCCTTGCATTATTCTCAGGCTGACTACTGCATTATTTTGATGGCTTATGAACATTTTAATCAGTGTCAGATCATTCAGCACATGATATAGGCATGGAGGACTTCGTCAAAGAGTCTTATTTTCATTAAGAATGTAATGATTTGGGGCCGGGCGCAGTGGCTCACGCCTGTAATCCCAGCACTTCGGGAGGCCGAGGCGGGCGGATCACGAGGTCAGGAGATGGAGACCATCCTGTCCTGGCTTACACGGTGAAACCCTGTCTCTACTAAAAATACAAAAAAATTAGCCGGGCGTGGTGGTGGGTGCCTGTAAGTCCCAGCTAATTATGAGGCTGAGGTAGGAGAATGGCATGAACCCGGGAGGCGGAGTTTGCAGTAAGCCGAGAGCGCGCCACTGCACTCCAGCCTGAGCGACAGAGCGAGACCTCTATCTCAAAAAAAAAAAAAAAAAAAAGAAAGAAAGAAAGAAAAAAATAAAGAATGTAATGATTTTGAATGCCTGATGTTTAAAATCTCAATGAGAATGATGATAAGCTAAGGGCTACTTCTATGTTTTTTTGCATCAGAATGAAAATACCCTGAGGAATAATGTAATATCCACCTTTGATGACTTCATTACAGTTGATTCTAAAGCCATACTTAAGTAATAATGATTGAGTCATATATTATTATTAGTCGTAGCAGTATTATGATTGTCCCTACAAGCATTTTTCAAAGGCCAGAGAACAGACTGTCAAGTTAGCCAAAATTCATTCAAGTTGATTTCATTTGAGGATTACCCAGCAAAGTAAATTTTGAAACCTTTGCTTTTAATTGATAAAACTTAATTCTAATGAGCAAGCAGTAGCACCTAGCCTCAGCTAATTATACAAGGCTTTTTACAGTAGTGTGCTAATGCCAGTTCACAGCAGTTCCCTTGAAAAACCAATTGTTCAAGTTTTCATAAATTTTGAGAAATGGTTCCTTTAAAATTTAAATTATATAAACTTATAAGCAAATAAGTGATATTAAAACAAATAATAAATTCTCAAAATGTATTGCTTACTAATTCACTACATTTTGCTATTGTCTGTGCTTTTGGGGTTATCTATATCTGCACACATAATTTATGTTTACATCTGTATGGAGGAAATATTATATAATATGCTGCAGAACATCTCCTCCCAGCTCTGTATTCAGTGAAGTCCCATTAGGATGTTGAAGGTGGCCGTGGTGGTATTTACATCAAGGAAAGAACAATGGCACCAATCACAGTTTTTTACTTCTTATATTCTTTTGGAGATCAAGCTGTCAAACATTTATCACATCACTTCTTTGGGTGTCCATAATATATAGAGAGACCCTTCTTTTTTAATATTCTCATCTATTTGGGGCTTTTAACTTGTGGAAGTTAAATTGTTCACTTTGTATTTATTTATCCTTGTTTTCTAACTCTGTCTTTTCTCTAATACCTGACTGCAGTGTTATAGGAGAAATAATGAAGTGTGGGATAGTAGAATAGTATGTCTACCCTGGATGAGGCAGTGAGAATTTTGCTCGTTCAAGTCATTTTCCACCTCTCTTCTGTTTGCAGTGCCCAGAGGTTGTTGCAAATGAAAGTTATGTTTTCACTGTTGGAAAACTGGTTGACAAAATCACTTCAGGCCCCTGCTGTTTGCAATACACACTCTGACAAATATGCTGGTTAAAAAAAGAATTATTTCCAACTTACTCCCTTTGGCAGGTAAAAACAAAGACGAAAGTTGGTGTGTACCTACATACGTGGTTCTGTGTTTTGTTTGTTTGCTTTCGGTGGTAATATGAAATTAGAAATTGATTCATTTGCATTTCCTTTAGATCTCAATAGAAGACATCTGAATAAATTATTTGATAAAATAAATCAAATAATACATAAAATATGGTACTCTGGGCCACGGACACATCGTCTTCCCCTTGTCAAACTTGTAAAATACCTGCAATTTTTGTTAGTAGCCAATAAAAAGAAAAGGCTGATTTTGACAGGAAGAAACAGTTAAAAATCACTGAATTGCTCTCAGAATCACCAGGAGGGTTAGAAGACTGGCAACAGGGATAAAAAGCCTGGAAAAGAAGTGAAGTATACCTGAAAATACTCCATGTGCACAACCAAATGCCATTGGCTGTTGGTTTCTTTGTTGACCCCTTGAGCATTAAACACTGGATGTTATGCTTAGTACCACTGGCATCATCCTTGTTAACCACCACTGTGACTAGAACAACCCATTGTGTTCCTTGTTTCTTTTCCCTGTTAGATCCTGATTACAAATTTGGAAATGTGCATTTAATTGATAGAACTTAACAAATGCCCAATTTCAGTCATGAAGGAGGCTAGAAAATGTGGTATTTGGCCTTCTCAGCATCTATAGAGGGATATTTTCATAATATGGGAAGTTACTCCAGCATAGATAAGCAGCAGAGATACTGAGTTGTCAAAAAATTTGCAGTTGTCCACAGAATTCTCTTAATTCTTTTGCTACATGGAGAAGCTCAGATCATTTCAATCTCATGCCTTTTTAGACCTGCTGTTTTGTTCTCTGCTATATGGCATATGGTGGGCACCAATTCCAAGAGCCCTGGAGACATTGCACCTGCATGTCCTGCACCTAAGTGATGTTTTTACTCTTGAGAAGAAAGAGCAATGTTCTAGCATGCACAGAACATATGCTAATCAGCTGCACTCTTCAGGCACAAATGAAGATAATGTGTTCATTGTTTAGACACTGGAATTGTTCATTACAAAATGACACAGTGTTTGCCAATTTTGTCTTCATTATAAATGTAAATATTAACTGGCGATATGCAAAAGAATACAAAAAGTCAACAGCAATTAATTGGCTTCTGCAGTAATTAGCAACTGTAAGGCAAACACTTAGGAGCCGTTGTAATTGTCTGCATTAGGAATACACCTCCTGTACAGATCTAATTAGCAATTTAAATAGTTCAGAAATTATATGCCTCTTGCCTTTACACTCCCTGAAGTACTGTTCATTAATGGGGGAAAAAATTGCTAGTAAATGTCATTTGCATTGTCTTGCGTTAAGGGCTCTACATCAAAGCCTCCGTTTCTGCCTCATACTGAATAATTCTAAGCCATGGCTCGTGGACCAATACAGCTGTAATTAGGCAATGATGCCTTTGTAAACATGAGGCAAAAAACTGATGGGAGGCTTATTTTGCTGTGAAGTATTTCCTCCATGATTTATGCTCTAAATAATAGGAACTAAAATAGGGCTATAGCTAAAACAAGAGATTGAAACTGAGAAATATTGACTCTTTGTGGGCCATTGAAGTGGTTGTAAAAAGTAGTATCTAAAAGACTGTTCAGAAAGTTTTAGTTGGTTATGTGATTTTAGTAATGAAGTTGATACAGATACTTCTAGCTGGAGAGACTGACTTGGTCAAAATTATGGTCTAAAGATTATGCTATTGGCTGATGGCAAAGTGGGTTTTTATGAAATTTGTGTTACATAGTGAGCATTACATATAACACAGGTCCACGATGAAAGTCTATTATCTAACTCAGGCGTGTTACATTGCAGAGATGCCTCAGTCAAACCTGGGATCTCTGATTACCAAAATTTTGATTTGTGCCATTCACATGGTTCCAAGTGAATTCACATAGTTCTGTTATGGAAGTTGTAAAAACAGTAAAAATAAAATGTCTGATTGAGACCTTGGAATTGCAGAGATTGATTTTAAATTCAATTAAAATATTTTAAAATTGTTTAATCAATTACTTGGAAGAATTAAAACATGAATGATTATTGAAATATAACTGGGGATAATGAACAGATCTGAAGTTGGTTTCAAAATAGAAGATAGGAATAAGACTGATGATCTTATAAAAAATATATGGCTTGGCCGGGCATGGTGGCTCACATCTGTAATCCCAGCACTTTGGGAGGCCGAGGCGGGCGGATGACCAGGTCAGGAGATCAAGACCATCCTGGCTAACACGGTGAAACCCCGTCTCTACTGAAAATATAAAAAATTAGCCGGGCGAGGTGGCAGGCGCCTGTAGTCCCAGTTACTCGGGAGGCTGAGGCAGGAGAATGGTGTAAACCCGGGAGGCAGAGCTTGCAGTGAGCTGAGATCCGGCCACTGCACTCTAGCCTGGGCAACAGAGCGAGACTCCGTCTCAAATAAAAAAGTATATATGGCTTATATAAGCCACAGTGTGACATGCTTGACAAAAGAAGATAATAAAGTTTTGAGGTACATTAATAGGTATATAGTATACATAAAAATTTGGATAATAGTCTCATAAATTTGGCATAGATTGTACATTGTAATCAAGTCTGGGTGCCATATATTAACAAGGACAGAAACTAATTGAAACATGTCAAAGAAGGTCAAGCAGAACATAGCATCTGAAGACATGTCTCATGTAAAATGGCTGACATTTGTGATGCCATATGTGAAAAGTATCTACAGGGCTTCTGTATAGAATGATCATAGAATTACTCTGCATAGCCTCACAAGATAGACCTGGGATTAATACAGAAATGTCATTGGATGATTTTAGCTTAATATATAATGAAAAATTTAAACAATTAGAGTTGTTAGATGATAAGAATGAGTTGCCTTTTAGATCATATTCCCCTATTCCCAGGCTGTAACTACTTGTTAGTAAAACTTTGCACTGTTACAACCATTACTTACAATGGTCTCCAACTATGATAAAGAAAATGTAGGAGGAATACTCATTGCCACCTATTGGTAAAAACAGAGAACTAAAAGGAATTTTTTTTTTTTTAATTCTGAAGTCAGAACTTATAAGCAAACAGATAATATTTAGTGCTTATTTTGATAGCTATACATTAAAATCTGTGAATGGAGACGTGTTTATATTGCACAAGTGACATTTGGATAGAAAGGTCCCTACTTTGGCCGGGCGCGGTGGCTCAAGCCTGTAATCCCAGCACTTTGGGAGGCCGAGACGGGCGGATCACGAGGTCAGGAGATCGAGACCATCCTGGCTAACATGGTGAAACCCCGTCTCTACTAAAAATACAAAAAACTAGCCGGGTGACCTGGCGGGCGCCTGTAGTCCCAGCTACTCGGGAGGCTGAGGCAGGAGAATGGCGTGAACCCGGGAGGCGGAGCTTGCAGTGAGCTGAGATCTGGCCACTGCACTCCAGCCTGGGCGACAGAGCAAGACTCCGTCTCAAAAAAAAAAAAAAAAAAAAAAAGAAAGGTCCCTACTTTAAAAATGAGCATAAATGTAAATATAAAGAAAGGATAACTGTTACATTTAAAAGAATATGATCAACTGCAATAAAGACCAAAAATGTTAGTAACATACACATTGACCTTTAAGATATAAAACAGTATAAATGGTCTGTGTACTGTGTGAGATTTTTCATTGTTTGTTTGTAACATCATAAAAGCACAATATTTTTAAGCTAAAATATTTAGGAACTATCAAAAGATTTTATGAGATGAATAATGACAGCACTAAAATTTAATTTCATATTACATAGTCAATTTGTGATATATTAAACAAATTCGTTTTGTGCTTATAATTAAACACAAAATATAAGATTTGCTTGTTGTGATTATTAGATTGTGAGTAGAGATGATCTTTGGGAATTTAGCTACGGGATATATTAAATTATAGTATTAATGGACTATTCTATATCGAAAACACAATGGAAATATACAAACCTCTTCAAAAATATATCTTTCATTTTTTTTCTGTGATCAACAATTTAGCAAGCACTTGCTATGTGACAGGAACTTGCTAGGAACGGAGACTATAGCAGGCAATAGATTAAGGTCTAGGTCCTGTCTCTTGAGGCTTGCAGTCTAATAGGGAGGTGAGATAGGGGTGAATATAAAGCCTGGACAATAAACATAGAAACTGAATCATTTCAAATAAATGTAAATGTTATTTAAAAACAAAGTCAGGTCATTTAGATAGAGAGTAATAGAGCTGAAAATTTTTGGGTTGGGTGGTCTAGAAAAGCCTTTTGTTCAAAGATAGTATGGACAAAAGTTGTGTTGAGGAAAAGCCAGCTGTTCAAAAAATCTGGGAGAAGACCATCCCATTCAGAGTAATGAACTGATATGTAGGCTTTATGTTGACAATAAGCTCATATTCACACAATTGGGAAGAAAAAGATAAATATGTATGTGGCCAGAATATGAAGTGAATGGAAGAAGAATTTGGGGAGATAGGCAGTGTAAAATCTTGTAGAATCTTGTGGGTCAGGCTTAAGAACTTGTATTTCATTCTAAGGGCAGTGGGAATTCATTGGTGAGTCTTAAACTAGATTAAGAATGGGCCAAATTTGTCACCAACCTGCTTTCATAATAAAGTTATATCAAAATGAAGCTACACATATATGTTTACATTTATCTATTGTCTACAGCTGTTTTCATCCTAGTTGGGCACAGTTGAGTACTTGCAGCGAAGACCAGATGGCCTATACAGCCTAAAGTATTTACTATTTGGTCCTTTGCAAAAAAAGCATGCCCACTTCTGAGCTCAAGAGTGATATATTTTGTACATTTTGGAGTCATATGGTCTGTGCAGAAGGTCTAAAGGGGGATACAAAATGACGTCAGGACGT
Organism: Rhinopithecus roxellana; assembly: GCF_007565055.1. NCBI lineage: Eukaryota > Metazoa > Chordata > Mammalia > Primates > Cercopithecidae > Rhinopithecus > Rhinopithecus roxellana. The sequence continues at coordinate 29,296,864 of NC_044564.1, forward strand.
CAGGAGGTTATTAGTAGTGTCTAGGACAGTATTGTATTTTGGACTAGGCTAGAAATAGTGATAATGGGAGAGATGAAACTATGTGAGAGATGTTAAGGAGATAGGGCTGAAGATACTTTATAATGGTTTACATACATGGGTAAAAATAGGAGCGAAAACATAAATAACTCCCAGAATTTGGGCTTGAATACCTGCATGAAGGTTGATTTATTATATAAAATTATCAATAATTTATAAAACCCTTAGGAGTAAGAATTACACTCTTTCTATGGGTATGCAAAAAAAATTTAGGAAAATAGTTTTTTCATCATAATTAATGATAGCTAGATAGGTAGATAGACACACACACACACATATATATATATATTTGTGATTAAAAGTATATGATGTTGGAGTTAGATAACACCCATTAAGCCAAATATTAGCTGAAGGATCTTGGAATAGCTACTTACCATCTCTGAGATTTTTAAAAAATTAATATACAAAATTAATAATAATTACAGAGACATGATTGTTTTTATAGCTTTATTCTTTATTCTTTAAATGATAAGATACATATATCATAAAACATTCTACTTTAACCATTTTAAGTATAGAGTTCAGTGGCATTAAGTACATCCACATTGTTGCACAACCATCACTAGTGAATTCTTGTAATTTTATGTAGCCTCAGCCTCCATTTTGAGTATAAGCTTGACTTTTTATCACATCAGAAGAAGAGCTTTGTCACCCTTGACACAATTCCCAATCTCTGCCTCCATTAGTTCCTTAGGTGCTTGACCCAGAAATCTATGAATCTGTCTCCTGGTGACCACCTTCCTCCTTGTATCAAGCAGCTAGATGCAACCTACTTGACTTGTTCTGCTGACCCCAACATTCCACGTGGACAGCATAGATTTATGGCAGCGACCACATATGTCACAGTATGACTATAGGAAACTCGTACCTACTTTTTGTAAACCCACTGATTCAAACTGCTTGCAGAAAACCTGCCTGGGTAATGCTCTGGACCCCAATAAAGACTTTGGCTCAGAAGTTGCTCTCTCTCTTTCTCTTTTTCTCTTTCTCTCTCTCTCTCTCTATATATATACACACATATATATACACATATATATACACACACATATATACATATATATATATATACATATACATATATTGTTCTGCACCCACTGATCACATATGCAAGTCCCAGATGCTTTCCCCCTTCCCATTGGCCCTGTGAGGCATGTTGCTCTCTTATCTCTGGGATCTGTAAGTGATACTCTGCTTCTGTTATCCCACATGTTTTGTTTTGCCTCTGATGATACCCAAACCTAACTTCTGCTCTGATCTGGGTTCTCCTATACAGTGGCTGTCTTGGTAGGAATAAACTGGGCATAGGTCACACAAGAGCCATAAGGGTGTCTGTCAGTTTAAACAGGTTTCCTGTGAGAGGGACATGCGGTGACACGTTGGACATGTAGGCATCAGGCCATTCACCATGATTAAAAAAAACAAAACAAAACAAAACAAAAACTATCCCAGAAAAGACACCCTATAAATATCCACAATGCCTGGAGTCCCATCAGGGCAGGGCTAGAGTTTATAGCCACTCTCTCTAGAGAGACTTCAAGACCAAACTAGAGGAAAACCCAACCATCACCAAACATCTAGGGAAATTTTTTTCTTTTCCCAAATTTAAACTGTGTGCCCATTAAACAATAATTCCCCCCTTCCCCGTTCCTGTAGCCCCTGCCAATCACCATTCTCATTTCCATCTCCAAAATGGAAATACTATAAACAAAATCATACAGTATTTGTATTTTTGTGATTGACTTATTTCACTAAGCAAAAGTCCCTGGAGTTTCATTTATGTTGCAGCATATGCTGGAATTTCTTTTCTTTTTAAGGCTGAATGATACTCCATTGTATTTATATATTGCATTTCATTTATCCATTCATCTGTTGATGGACACGAGTCAATTTAACCTTTGGTTCTTGTGAATAATGCTGCTATGAACTCAATTGTACAAATATCAGTGTGAGTCCCGGCTTTTAATTATTTTGGGTCTATATCCAGAAGTGGAATTACAGGATTACAAAGTAATTCTATTTTTTGATTTTTGAGGATCCACTATCCTGTTTCGCCTAGTGTCTGAACCATTTTCACATTCTCACCAACAGTGCACAAGGGTTTCAATTTCTCCATATCCCCAACCAACACTTATTATTTCCAATTCTTTTTTTTATTCAGAGATTGTTATATAGAAAAATATTTATTTTCAGCTTTTATTTTAAGTTCTGGGGTACATATGCAAGATGTGCAAGTTCGCTACATAGATAAACATGTGCCATGTTAGTCTGATGCACAGATCATCCCATAGCCTAGGTATTAAGCCAGCATCTATTAGCTATTCTTCCTGAGGCTCTCCTTCCTCCCATCCCCACTTCTGACAGGCCCCAGTGTGTGATGTTGCCTCCTCCCATGTGCCCATGTGTTCTCATCATTCAGTTCCCATTTATAAGTGAGAACATATGGTGTTTGGTTTTCTGTTCCTGCGTTAGTTTGCTGAGGAAAACAACTTCCAACTCCACCCATGTCCCTGCAAAGAACATGATCTCATTCCTTTTTATGTCTGCGTAGTATTCCATGGTGTATATGTACCACATTTTCTGTATCCAGTCTATCACTAATGAGCATTTAGGTTGATTCCATGTCTTCACTATTGTGAATAGTGCTGCAATGAACGTGTGTGTGCATGTGTCTTTACAATAGAATGTTTTATATTCCTTTGAGTATAAACTCAGTAATGGGATTGCTGGGTCACATGGTATTTCTGCTTCCAAGTCTTTGAGGAATCGCCACACTGCCTTCCACAATTAAACTAACTTATACTCCCACCAACAATGTGAAAGCATTCCTTTTTCTCTGCAACCCCACCAGCATCTGTTGTTTTGACTTTTTAATAATCGCCATTCTGACAGGTCTTTTTAATAATCGCCATTCTGCCATTCTGATGCTGTCTCATTGTGGTTTTGATTTGCATTGCTCTAATAATCAGGGATGTTGATCTTTCTTTCATATGTTTGTTGGTCACATTTACGTCTTCTTTTTAGAAGTGTCTATTCATGTCCTTTCCCCACTTTTTAATGGGGTTGTTTGTTTTTTCCTGTAAATTTGTTTAATTTCCTTGTAGACTCTGGATATTAGACCTTTGTCAGATGGATAGATTGCAAACATTTTCTCCCGTTCTGTAGGTTGCTTGTTCACTCTGATGATAGTTTCTCTCTATGTGCAGAATCTTTTTAGTTTAATTAGATCCCATTTGTCAATTTTTGCTTTTGTTGCAATTGCTCTGGTGTTTTTATCATGAAATATTTCCCCTTGACTGTGTCCTGAATGGTATTCCCTAGATTTTCTGCTAGGGTTTTTATAGTTAGGGGTTTCACATTTAAGTCTTTAATCTGTCTTGAATTAATTTTTTCCATATTGTGTAAAAAGAGGGCCCAGTCTCAATTTTCTGCATGTGGCTAGCCAGTTCTCCCAGCACCATTTATTAAATAGGGAGTTCTTTCCCCGTTTCTTGTATTTGTCAGGTTTGTCGAAGATCAAATGGTTTTAGGTGGGTGGAGTCTTATTTCTGAGTTCTCTATTTTGTTCCATTGGTCTTCATGTCTGTTTTTCTACCAGTACCATGCTGATTTGGTTATTGTAGCCATGTAGTATCATTTGAAGTCGAGCAGTGTGATGCTTCCAGCTTTGTTCTTTTGTTTACAATTGCCTTGGCTGTTCAGGCTCGTTTTTGGTTTCATATGAATTTTAAAATCGATTTTCCAGTTCTGTAATGAATGTCCATGGTAGTTTATTGGGAATAGTATTGAATCTATAAATTACTTTGGGCAGTATGGCCATTTTCTTCCTATCCATGAGCATGGAATGTTTCTTCATTTGTTTCTGTCCTCTCTGAGTTCTTTGAGCAGTGGTTTGCAGTTCTCTTTAAAGAGGTCCTTCACTTCCTTTGTTAGCTGTATTCCTAGGTACTTTATGTTTTTTGTGGCAAATGTGAATGGAAGTTCATTCATGGGCTCTCTGCTTGCTTGTTGTTGCTGCATAAGAATGCTAGCAATTTTTGCACATTAATTTTGTATTCTCAGAGTTTGCTGAAGTTTCTTATCAGCTTAAGAAGCTTTTGGGCTGAGACGATGGGGTTTTCTAGATATAGAATCGGGTCATCTGCAAAGATAATTTCATTTCTTCTCCTCCTATTTGAATACCCTTTATTTCTTTCTCTTGTATGATAGCACTGGCCAGAACTTCCAATACTATGTTGAATAGGAGTGGTGAGAGAGGGCGTCCTTGTCTTGTGCTAGTTTTCAAGGGGAGTGCTTCCAGCTTTTGCCCTATTCAGTATGATATTGGCTGTGGATTTGTCATATATAGCTCTTATTATTTTGAGTTATGTTCCTTCCATATCTAGTTTATTGAGAGTTTTTTAATATGAAGTGATGTTGCATTTTATTGATGGCCTTTTCTGCATCAACTGAGATAATCATGTCGTTTTTTTTTTTGTTTGTTTGTTTTGAGATGGAGTCTCGCTCTGTCGCCCAGGCTGGAGTGCAGTGGCCGGATCTCAGCTCACTACAAGCTCCGCCTACCGGGTTCACGCCATTCTCCTGCCTCAGCCTCCCGAGTAGCTGGGATACAGGCGCCCGCCACCTCACCCGGCTAGTTTTTTGTATTTTTTAGTAGAGATGGGGTTTCACCATGTTAGCCAGGATGGTCTCCATCTCCTGACCTCGTGATCCGCCCGTCTGGGCCTCCCAAAGTGTGGGATTACAGGCTTGAGCCACCACGCCCGGCCCAAATCATGTCGTTTTTGTCTTTAGTTCTGTTTATGTGATAAACCACATTTATTGATTTGCATACGTTGAACCAACCTTGCATCCTGGGGATGAAGCCTACTTGATCATGTTGGATAAGCTTTTTGATATGCTGCTGGATTTGGTTTGCCAGTATTTTATTGAGGAATTTTGCATCAATGTTGTTCATGGATATTGACCTAAAATTTTCTCTTTTTGTTGTCTGTCTGCCAGGTTTTGCTATCAGGATGATGCTGGCCTCATAGAATGTGTTGGGGAGGAGTCCCTCCTTTTCAATATTTTGGAATAGTTTCAGTAGAAATGGTGGCAGCTCTTATTTATCCCTGTGGTAGAATTCAGCTGTGAATCCATCTAGTCCTGGCCTTTTTTATGTTCGTAGGCCATTTGTTACTGCCTTGATTTCAGAACTCTTTATTGGTCTCTTCAGGGATTCAGTTTCTTTCTGGTTCAGTCTTGGGAGGCTGTATGTGTCCAGGAATTCATGAATTTATTCTAGATTTTCTAGTTTATGTGCATAGAGGTGTTGATAGTATTCTCTGATGGTTGTTTGTATTTCTGTGGGGTCAGTGGTGATCACTGCTGATTGTGTTTATTTGATTATTCTCTCTTATCTTCTTTATTAGTCTAGGCAGTGGTCTGTTTTATTAATTTTTTGAAAAACTGGCTCCTGAATTCATTAATTTTCGAAGGATTTTTTGTGTCTCTATCTCCTTCAGTTCAGCTCTGAACTTGGTTATTTCCTGTCTTCTGCTATTTTGGGGGTTTGTTTGCTCTTAGTTCTCTGGTTTAGTTGGTTGAGATATTAGATTTTTAACTTGAGATCTCTCTACCTTTTTGATGTGGGCATTTAGTGGTATAAATTTCCATCTTGACACACTGCTTTAGCTGTGTCCCAGAGATTCCGGCACATTGTCTCTGTGTTCTCATTAATTTCAAAGAACTTCTTGATTTCTGCCTTAATTACATTATTTACCCAAGAGTCATTCAGGAGCAGGGTGTTCAATTTCCATGTAGTTTTGTGGTTTTGAATGAATGTCATAATCTTAAATTCTAATTTTGATTGCGCTGTGGTCTGACAGACTGTTCTTTATGATTTCAGTTCTTTTGAATTTGCTGAGGAGTGTTTCACTTCTCATTATGTGATCAATTTTAGAGTAAGTGCCATTTGACACCAAGAAGAATATATAGTCAGCTCTTTTTGGGTGGAGAGTTCTGTAAATATCTTTTGGCTTCACTTAATCCAGAGCTGAGTTCAGGTCCTGAATATCTTTGTTGATTTTCTGTCTCTTTGATCTAACATTGTCAGTGTGGTGTTAAAGTCTTCCACTATTAACGTGTAGGAGTCTAAGTCTCTTTGACGGTCTCTTAAAACTTGCTTTGTGAATCTGGGTGCTCCTGTATTGGGTGCATATATATTTAAGATAGTTAGCTCTTCTTGTTTAATTGAACCATTTACTTTTATGTAATATCCTTCTTTGTTTTGATTTTCAATGTTTTAAAATCTGTTTTGTCAGAACTAGGATTGTAATGTCTGCTTTTTTCCATTTTCCATTTGCTTGGTAAATTTTCCTCCATCCCTTTATTTTGAGTCTTTGCACATGAGATGGGTCTCTTGAAGAGAGTTTACTGATGGGTTTGGCTCTTTATACAGGTTGCCATTCTGTGTGTATTAATTGGGGGCATTTAGCCCATTTACATTTCAGGGTAGTATTGTTGTGTTAATTTGATACTGTCATCATAATGCTAGCTGGCTATTTTGCACTTGTTTGTGTGGTTGCTTCATAGTATCACTGGTCTGTGTACTTCAGTGTGTTTTTGCAGTGGCTGGTAATAGTTTTTTCTTTCCATATTTAGTGCTCCCTTCAGGAGCTCTTGCAAGGCATGCCTGTTGGTGATGAATTCACACAACATTTGCTTGTCTGAAAAGAATATTTCTCCTCTGCTTATGAAGCTTAGTTTGGCCAGATGTGAAATTCTGGGTTGGGAATTCTTTTCTTTAAGAATGTTGGATATTGGCCTCAAATCTTATCTGGTTTGTAGGGTTGCTGCTTAGAGGTCCACTGTTAGTTTGATGGGCTTCCCTTTCTAGGGTACCTGGACTTTCTCTCTGTCTGTCATTTTTTTCCTTCATTTTGACCTTGGAGAATCTGATGATTATGTGTCTTGGGGTTGATCTTCTTGTGGAGTAACTTACAGGAGTTTCTGCATTTCCTGATTTTTAATGCTGGCCTGTCTTCCTATCATCTATTTTCCTGGATGATATCCTGAAGTATGTTTTCCAACTTAGTTTTTTTCTCCCTGTTTCTTTCAGGTACCCCAATCAGTTGTAGGTCTCTTTATAGAATCCTATGTTTTTCAGAGGTTTTGTTTGTTTCTTTTCATTCTTTTTTTCTCTCTATTCTTGTCTGCCTGTCTTATTTCAGAAAGATAGTCTTCGAGTTCTGAGATTCTTTCCTCCGCTTGGTGTGTTCGGCTGTTTATACTTGAGATTACATTGTGAAGTTCTTGTGTTGCTTTTCAGCTCCATCAGGTAGGTTATGTTCTTCCAAACTGGCTATTCTGGCTATCAGCTTCTTTATTGTTTTAGCATGATTCTTATCTTCGGTGCATTGGGTTACTTCTTTACATTGCTCCTTTAGATCAACAAAGTTCATCATTACCTACCTTCTGAATCCTAATTCTGTCATTCAGCCATCTCAGCCTCAGCCCAGTTCTGTGTTTTTGCTGCAGTGTGTTGCAGTCATTTGGCGGGGAAGAGGCACTCTGTCTTTTTGAGTTTTCAGCATTTTTGTGTTGATTATTATTCATCTTTGTGGGCTTCTCTACTTTGGATCTTTGAGGTTGCTGACCTTTGAATGAGGTTTTCATGGGGTCATTTTGTTGGTGTTTTCTGTTTGCTTTTCTTTTTTCTTTTTCTTTCTTTCTTTCTTTTTTTTTTTTTTTTTTTGAGACAAAGTTTCACTCTTGTCACCCAGGTCAGAGTGTAATGGCATGCTCTTGGCTCACTGCCACTTCTGCCTTCTGAGTTCAAGTGAGTCTCCTGCCTCAGCCTCCCTGAGTAGCTGGGATTACGGGTGTGCACCATCATCACCATGTGCTGTTAATTTTATATTTTCAGTAGAGATGGGGTTTCACCATGTTGGCCAGGCTGGTCTCAAACTCCTGACCTCAGGTGATCCACCCACCTCAGCCTCTCAAAGTGCTGGGATTATAGGCAGGAGCCACCACACCCAGCCTCTTTGTTTTTTTGTTTGTTTGTTTTAAATCTAATAGGCCACTCTACAGCAGGGATGCTGCTCTTTGCGGGGGTCCACTCCAGACCCTAGTGGCCTCGGTTTCTTCCATACCTGGAGTGATCACCAGTGAATCCCGTGAAACAGCAAACATAGGGGCCAGCTTGTTCCTCTTGAAGCTCCGCCTCAGGGTGTACTGACTTGTTGCTGCCCTGCACACACCTGTAGAAGCTGGTTGGTGACCCCCATTGGGAGGTCTCATGCAGTCAGGAAGAACAGTATCAGGAACCTGCCCAAAAAATCAGTCTGCCTGTTTTTTGGCAGAGGAAGTGTGCTGCATTGTGGGGTACCATTTTTCATCTAGACTGCCTGTATTCTCCAAAGCTGGCAGGCTGGAGCAGCTGAGTTAACTGAACCGCAGAGATGGCAGCCATGCCTTTCTCCAGGAACTCGCACCCGTCTTAGACAGAATCCAACCCACTGCCATTGGCTGGCTGGGATTCTAAGCCAGTGGGTCTTAACTTGTGAGATGCGGTGGAAGTGAGGCCTGCGGAATAACACTGTTTGGCTCACTGGATTCAGCCCCCTTCCTAGGAATATATATGGATGGATTTCCTGTCTTGCTGGGGATCCCTGATCCAGAGTATATAAAACTGGGTTTTCTGTATGTGCCTGGGCTGCTGCTCTGCGGAGACTCCACACAGCTCTGTGTATCAGACCCAAGGCCCTGGTAGCATGGGCTCATGAGGGGATCACCTGATACATGCATTACAAAGATCTGTAGGAGAAGCGTGATTTCTTGGGTAGGGTCACACAATCACTCACTGGTTCCTTTGGCTGGTGGTGGGAATCCCTTTGATTTTGTGTTGCTGTGGGTGGGACCACTGCCCACCACCCCACCCAGCTTTTCTTCCTTCTCTGTGAGTCACCCTGTTGTTTGCTTAGTCAGTCCATATGCAAGAACCTGGATATTTCAGTTGAAGGTGATGAATTCACTTGCCCCTTCTCATTCCTCTTTGTGAGTGCTGCGGGCTGCAGCTGCTTCTGATTCTCCATCTTGATTCGATCTCCCTCACTTTCCCTTTGATCATTGCCTTTAAGAAAAGCTCTTCCTACTTGTCAATAATAATCTCAGCTAATAACTCTAAACTTACAAATACAGTAATATATCAACTATGAAATTAAAAAAGACACACTGGGGTAGGCTAACTTATGCTCCCCACAAAGATGTCCATATCCTAATCTTCAGAACCTGTGAATATGTTATTTTCCATAACAAAAGAGACTTTGCCGATGTGCTTAAATTAAGGATCCTGAAATGCAGAGATAATTTATTCTAGATTATGTGCATGTGCTCAATGTAATCTCAAGGGTCTTTATAAGAGGGAGGCAGCAGCATTACAGGCAGCATAGGTGTTGTGCCAATGAAAGCAGAAGTTGGAGTGATGCAGTCAAAAGCCAAGGTTGTTGTCTGACTTGAGAAGCTGAAAATGCAAGGAAAAGAACCAGGCCTACTGACACTGTTTTTAACCCCATGAGATTCCTTTTAGACTTATGAACTCTAGAACTGACAGAAAATAAATTTGTGTTGTTTTATGTCACTGCATTTGTGGTAATTTGTTACACCAGAAATAGAAAACACCCTGTCTTTCAGCACCCATATATCCAAAGCCAGGGTCCATATACTCACCCTTATATATTCACTGTGGTCAGGGGAGTAATACAGCCCCTTGCTTGTTTGAATCATGTGCCTTCCCTCGTAATGCACAGAAGGTGGATTGGAGATAGACAACACACAGCAGCCCCTAAGAAGTGGTTGTTCATTGGATTCGACATTGAATTCCTCATAAAAAATGACAAACAGGATTTCAAAATATATAAAAACAACAGGCCTCTACTACTTTCTGTACATTGTTCGCATAGAATGCACATTCACCTACTTTCTCTTATATACAGTTGAAAAATATTGTCATATAATGCAGTGCAACTATTTCTTAAGAAGCTAAAACCTACACGACTCTTCACCAGAATAGACAGTCTCTTTTAGTTACTGCTTCTAGTCTCAAATCTAATATCCCTGGGTGATTTACATTTCTCTTGGCCAGAAATGAAGTTGAAATTTCATCACCTCAAATAAGTAACTTAACTCTCAACAACAACAAAAAATATAAAATATTAGAAGAAAATAAAAACAATAAAAATTTCCCTGAGAGAAAAACGAGAAAAGAAACAACCTGTTATGTAAAGCAATTCATATTGCATATCATATCTTGCTTGACAGTGAGGGCAAAGGCTGTGAGTTTTGACAGTGAAGTGAGCTCCTTTTGGCCACCCAATCTGCCCTGCATTCTGTTTCTGCTTGGATGTATGCTCATTACTGATACACATAGAGGGGTTTATAAAGTGACTACATTAATTAGGCAGTCTAGTTTTTATTTCAGTCTGGTAGGACCCAGATTCTGAAACTGATTTAAAGATCGAACAATTGTAAATTTTGACTGGCTTAAAAATTGAAAATTATAATTTCTATTTTAAAATATTTCAAAACCTAAATATATTTTAAAGATAGGTAGGCTGCCAGTCTATTTGAATTCTGAAAATTGCATTAGGTTATCAAATGACAATGACAGAAATATTATGCAGTTATATTCTTGGATTGAGTTTTTTTTTTTTTTTTTTTAAAGGTCTTTGCAATCCAAGAAATTACATGAGTATCTTAACCATCTTAACCATCTTGAATTGTTGGCTACAGGCAGAAAGACACTGTTAGGAAGGTTGAATCTTCTTTTAACTATCAAATGGGCTTTGGTCTGTGTCTTGGAGGTAATCCCAGAAGACTTCCTATCCAATTTTCTGTATCAAATTTCTTGAAGTTCTCATGTTATTATACAATGGTCTTGGTCCTAAAACACAGTAAGTGACAGTTTCACCAATTTCTTTATTGACATTAAAAGCAGCTACTGGCTTATCAGTTAAAGATGCAAGATTCTTCAGTGTTTCTCATGATGCATAATGTTTTTTCATAGAAACTCTTTATCAGATTGAGGACGTTTTCTTTCATTCCTAGTATGCTGCTATTTTTTTTTTTTTTTATCATAAGTGGGCATTGGAGTTTCAAAAATTCTTTTGTTGACATATAATCATATAATTTCTCTCCTTTATTAGTAAGATCAAATTACATTGATAACTTTTTAAATGTAAAAACGACTTCGAATTCCCAGGACAAACTCCATGAGGACTTTATGTATTATCCTTTTTAACGATACTGAGGTCAAATTACTCACACAAGTTACTAATACTTTGTTTCATATATATATATATATAAACATATATATGCTAAGCATACGTATGGTAATTAAATTCAAATGAGGTCATATAGTTGGGGTCCTAATCCAATAGGATTGGTAGCCTCACAAAAAGAGAAAGAAAGAGAGATCTTGGTCTTTCTACAACACACACAGAAAGGGCATGTGAGCACACAGTCTACAAGTCAACAGTAGTTACCTCAGAAAAAAACCTACCTTGCCAGGACCTTGATCTTGGACTTGCCAGTAGTTAGAACCATGACAAATAAATTTCTGCTATTGAAGTCACCCACTCTATGGTATGTTATTTTGACAGGACAAGTAAACTAATACAGTCAAAAAACATACTCAATATAATTTCAATTCCTTAAATGCATTGAAACTTATCTTAAGACACAGTCTAAAGTTTATCTTGGTGAACATACAATATATACTTGAAAATAATGTGATTCTATAGTTGTTCGGTATAGGGGTCTATAGATACCAATTAAGTTAAGGTGGCTTATATTGTTGTTTATGTCATCCAACCTTACTGATTTTTTTCATGTCTACTTGTTTTTCTAATTACTACGTGTGGGTAGTTAAAAAATATCCTTCCATTTCCTCCTTTAATTCTGTCAAATTTGCTTCATGCATTTTGAAGTTCTATAAATTAGATTCGTACACATTTAGCAATGTTATATCATTTTGATATATTAATGCCCTTATCATTATGAAATGCCCTTTTTTCAATAGTGATTCTCTTTTTTTAAAGTCAATGTCATAAGATATTGGTATAGCTATTCCAGGTTTCATATGCTTACTGTTTACATGATACATCTTTTTCAGGCCGGGCGTGGTGGCTCAAGCCTGTAATCCCAGCACTTTGGGAGGCCGAGACAGGTGGATCACGAGGTCAGGAGATCGAGACCATCCTGGCTAACATGGTGAAACCCCATCTCTACTAAAAAATACAAAAAACTAGCCAGGGCGAGGTGGTGGGCGCCTGTAGTCCCAGCTACTCGGGAGGCTGAGGCAGGAGAATGGCATAAACCCGGGAGGCGGAGCTTGCAGTGAGCTGAGATCCGGCCACTGCACTCCAGCCTGGGCGACAGAGCTAGACTCCGTCTCAAAAAATAAATAAATAAATAAATAAATAAATAAATAAAAAGATAAAATAAAAACGTGATACATCTTTTTCTATGTATTTGCTTTCAGTCAATCTCATTATATGTAACATGCATCTGTTGCTGATACCTTATACTTAGGTTTTGCTTTTTTATTCATTCTAACAATGTTTTGTATTTTTTAATTTGTTTAACATTTTGTTTGTGGGATTTATCTAATTGTACATGTAGTTTTAATTCATTCCTAATTATTATTTTTGTATTTGAGTCTGTGAATATACCCCAATTTTACTGTTGATTGGCATTTGGATAGTTATCTGTTGCAGATAATGCTGCTATGAACATTCAGGAACATATTTTCCTAATATTTCTTATATTTTCAACTAGGAAGTATCTGTTTAAGTATTTTGTCTATTTTTCTATTCAGCATTTACATATTTGCTTGTAGAATACCTATAAATACTACGAAAGAGGTTTGTCAAATGTATTCATTGTGAGTATCCTGTCTTACTTTTTGTATTGCCAATATAGTCTCTTAATAACGTTGTTTGGATAGATTCCTAATTTTAAGATAGTTTTATTAATTATTTTAACTTTCATAGTAATTCTGTGTAGTGTTTAAGAAAACTTTTCTTTTTTCAAAGTAACAAGTTTTTTTCTATATATTCCTTTATGAGTTATAATGTTTGTCTTTCACATTTAGATGTAAAGCCCATCTGGAATTCACTTTAGTGTATGGTACAAGGTAAGAGTCAAGATATAACTTTTTCCAAGTGAATTTCCAAACGACTGAACACCATTTATTGAAAAAGTCATTCTTTCCCCATTGCATTACGACTTGAAAAAGGCAAAAATCCTTTAATAAGAAGTATCCCTGTAGTCAAAATATACTTTGCAGGATTATCTATATTAGAAATCAAATTATGTGGGAGTCAATGTGATCTGGCTTAACAATATAGTCAAATAACAAAAAACCTCATCATAATTAGAGCCAATTTTTATTGAGCTTTTAAATAGGCTAATGTCGTCCATGAATCATTTTGATATTATTTATTTATTTTTGAATTTTTTTATGCTTTATTATAAATTGGCAAATGATAATTGTGGATGTTTAGGGATTGTGTCACTTTTTGCAATGAGAACATTTGAAATATACTTTCTTAGCAATTTTGAAATATACAATACATTATTATTAACTATAGCCAACATGCTGTGTCATAGATCTTAAAAGACGTATTTCTCATGTCTAACTGAAACTTTGACAAACACATCCCCACTCCCCCAAACCCTCCATCTCTGACAAACATCATTCTACTCTTTCCTTCTCAGTCTGATTGTAGGTACCACATATAAGTGAGAACATGCAGTAATTTGTTCTGACTTAGCGTAATGTCCTCCAGATTCGTCCATATTGTAACAAATGATGGAATTTCATTTTTAAGGCTGAATAGTATTCTATTGTGTATATATGCCATTTTTACTTTATCTATTCATTTGTTGATTAACACTTAGGCTGTTTTCATGTTTTGGCTGTTGTGAATAATGATGCAAAGAACACAGAAGTGTAGACACTTCTCTGACATACTGATTTAAAATCCTTTGGCTATATATCCAGAAGTGGGATTGCTGGATCATATGGTAACTCTATTTTAGTTTTTAAAGAAACTTCCATACTGTTTCCTAAAGTGGCTGTACCAATTTACATTCCCACTAATGATGTACAAGGGTTCCTTTATCTTTACATTGTCACCAACACTTGTTACCTTTTGTCATTTTCGATAACAGCCAGTCTGACAGGTATGAGATGATATCTCATTGTGGTTTTAATTTGCATGTCCTTAATGATTAGTTATGTTAACATATATCAATTTTTTTTTTTTTTTTTTTTTTTTTTTTTTTTTTTTTGAGACGGAGTCTCGCTCTGTCGCCCAGGCTGGAGTGCAGTGGCCGGATCTCAGCTCACTGCAAGCTCCGCCTCCTGGGTTTACGCCATTCTCCTGCCTCAGCCTCCCAAGTAGCTGGGACTACAGGCGCCCGCCACCTCGCCCGGCTAGTTTTTTGTATTTTTTAGTAGAGACGGGGTTTCATCAATTTTTAAATAAAAATTTTATTACAGACTATCTATAGGTTTACAGAAGAGTTGTAAAGTAGTGAAGAGTCACCATATCCACCACAGCCAGTATCCTCTATTATTATTTTACATTAATATAGTATATTTGTTGCAATTAATAAACCAATATTAGGATGTAATTATTTACTAAAGTCCATATTTTATTCAGATTTCCTCACTTTTTACCTAAGATTCTCTTTTTTATTATTGTTACAGGGTCTTTTCCAGTATAATATATTGGAGTTGGTTGTCATGTCTCTTCACACTACTCTTGGCAGTGATGGTTTCTCAAACCTTCCTTCTCTTCAATGACTTTGACAATTATGAGGGATACTGGCAAGGCGTTTTATAAAATGGCCCTCAATAGAAATTTTTCTGATGTTTGTCTCATGATTAGATCAGGATTATGGGTTTTGTGGAGAGGAACACGGAAGCACTATTTTCAGCACATCATATCAAGGATATATGCTATCAGCATGACTTATCACTGTTGATGCTAACCTTGAGCACCTGCATGAGGTAGTGTCTGTCAGGTTTCAATACAAATACAACTGCCTCAGCTTTTCTATACTGTATTCTTTGAAAGGAATACACTATGCCACCTCACACTTAAATGGTGGGGAGTTATGCTCCACCTTTTTGAGAGGGATGTACCTATGTATATTGTGTGGAATTGTTATGCATAAGGTATCTGTATATTTTTCCTCAGCATCATTTATTTTCAGTCCTCAGAACAATCCTATTGTATCCTCAAAAAATAAAATTCGTGGGAATAAACTTAACCAAGGAGGTGAAAGCCTTGCACTCTTAAGACTACAAACCCTTTTGAAAGAAATTAAAAGGACATAATTAAATGAAAAGATATCCTGTGTTCATGGATTGGAAGACAATGAAGATACCAATACTACACAAAGTAATGCAGATTCAATTCAATTCCTATAAAAGTCCAAATGGCATTTTTTTGCAAAAATAGAAAATCCATCCTAGCATTGATGAGTCTAAAGGGATCCCAAATAACCAAAGTAATCTTTTTTCGTTAAACCAACAAAGAACAAAAAGAGACAAAAGAAGGGCATTACATAATGGTAAAGGGTTCAATTCAACAAGAAGAGCTAACTATCCTAAATATATATGCACCCTATACAGAAGTATCCAGATTCATGAAGCAAATTCTTAGAGACCTACAAAGAGACTTAGACTACCACACAATAATAGTGGGAGACTTTAACACCACACTGACAATACTAGATCATCAAGACAGAAAATTAACAAAGATAGTCAGGACTTTCACTCAGCTCTGGATAAGAGGACTTGACATATATCTACAGAACTCTCCACCAAAATTCAAGAAAATATACATTCTCATTACCACATGGCAGTTAATCTAAAATTGACCACTTACTAAGAAATAAAACACTCTTCAACAAATGCAAAATAACTGGAATGATAACAGTCTGTCAGACTATAGCACGATCAAATTAGAACTCAAGATTAAGAAACTCATTCAAAACCACACAACTACATGAAAATTGAGCAACCTGCTTCTGAATGACTCTTGGGTAAATAATAAAATTAAGGCAGAAATTGAGACATTCACTGAAAGTAATGAGAACAAAGAGACAATGTACCAGAATCTTTGGGATGCAGCTAATTAGTATTAAGAGGGAAATTTATAGCACTAAATGTCCACATCAAAAAACTAGAAAGATCTCAAGTTAACAAACTAACATCTCAACTGAAAGAACTAGAGAACCAAGAGGAAAAAAACCTCAAAGGTAGCAGAAGACAAGAAATAACCAAGATCTGGGCTGAACTGAAGGAGACAGAGACACAAAAAGACCTTCAAAAGATCAATGAATCCAGGAGCTGTTTTTCTGAAAAAAATTAATAGGATAAATCACTAGCTAGAAAATAAGAGAAAAGAATAATAAAAACACAATCAGAAGTGATGATGGGAATATCACCATGGACCCCACAGAAATACAAACAACCATCAGAGAATACTATAAATGCCATTATGCACATAAACTAGAAAATCTAGAAGAAATGGCTCAATTCCTGGATGCATACACCCTTCCGAGAGTGAACCAGGAAAAAACTGAATCCCTGAATAGAACAATAAAGAGTTCTGAAATACAGGCAGTAATGAATAGCTCTACCAACATAAAAAATGCCAGGACCAAATGGATTCACACCTGAATTCTACCAGAGGTACAAAGAAGAGCTGATGCCATTTCTACTGAAACTATTCCAAAAAACTGAAAAGGAGGGACTCCTCCCCAACACATTCTATGAGTTCAGCATCATCCTGATACCAAAACCACGCAGGGATACAACAAAAAAAGAAAACTTCAGGCTAATATCCATGATGAACATTGATGAAAAAATCCTCAGGAAAATACTAGCAAACTGAATCCAGCAGTACATCAAAAAGCTTATCCAACATGATCAAGTTGGCTTCATCCCCAGGATGCCAGGTTGGTTCAACATACACAAATCAATAAATGTGGTCCATCACATAAACAGAACTAAAGACAAAAACCGCATGATTATCTCAATTGATGCAGAAAAGGCCATCGATAAAATGCAACATCCCTTCATGTTAAAAAACTATCAATAAACTAGATATGGAAGGAACATAACTCAAAGTAACAAGAGCCACATATGACAGACCCATAGCCAATATCATACTGAGTGAGCAAAGCTGGAAACATTCCCCTCGAAAACCAGCACAAGACAAGGATGCCCTTTCTCACCACTCCTATTCAACATAGTATTGCAAGTTCTGGCCAGGGCTATCAGGCAAGAAAAAGAAATAAAGGGTATTTAAATAGGAACCGAGGAAGTCAAATTATCTTTGTTTGCAGATGACATGACCCTCTATCTAGAAAACCCCATCATCTCAGTTCAAAAGCTTCTTAAGCTGATAAGAAACTTCAGCAAAGTCTCTGGATACAAAATCAATGTGCAACAATACCTCGCATCACTATACACCAACAATAGACAAGCAGAGAACCAAATCATGAATGAACTTCTATTCACAATTGCTACAAAAAGCATAAAATATCTTGGAATACAGCTAACAAGGGAAGTGAAGGACCTCTTCAAAGAGAACTACAAACCAATTCTCAACTCAGAAAAGACAGAAACAAATGAAGAAACATTCCATGCTTACGGAGAGGAAGAATGAATGTCATGAAAATGGCCATACTGCCCAAAATAATTAATAGGTCCAATGCTATTTCCATTAAACTACCATTAACATTCTTCAAAGAATTAGAAAAAAAAAATTAAAATTTATATGGAACCAAAAAAGTGTCTGAATAGCCAAGACAATCCTAAGCAAAAAGAACAAAGCTGGAGGCATCATGCTACCCAACTTCAAACTATACTACAAGGCTACAGTAACCAAAACAGCATGGTACTGATAGTAGAAAAGGCATATAGACCCAATGAAACAGAGTAGAGAACTCAGAAATAAGACTGCACACCTACGATCATCTGATATTTGACAACTTGACAAAAATTAGCGATGGGGAAAGGACTTTCTATTTAATAAACAATGCTGGGAATGCTGGCTAGCCATATGCAGGAAATTGAAACTGTACCTCTTCTGTATTAGTTTGTTTTCACACTGCTGATAAATATGTAACTGAGACTGAGAAGAAAAAGAGGTTTAATTGAACTTACAATTCCACATGGGGCTGGGGAGGCCTAAGAACCATGGCAAGAGGTGAAAGGCACTTCTTACATGGCAGCAGCAAGAGAAAATGAGGAAGATGCAAAAGCAGAAACCCCTTATAAACCCATCAGATCTCATGAGACTTATTCACTGTCATGAGAATAAAGACAGGCCCCCATGATTCAATGACCTTCCCCTGGGTTCCTTCCACAACACGTGGGAATTCTGGGTGATACTATTCAAGTTGAGATTTGGATGGGGACACAGCCAAACCATATCATTCCACTCCAGACCCCTCCAAATCTTATGTCCTCACATTTCAAACCAATCATGCCTTCCCAACAGTCCCCGCAAAGTCTTATTTCAGCATTAAACCAAAAGTCCACAGTCCAAAGTCTCATCTGAGAAAAGGCAAATTCCTTCCACCTATGAGCCTGCAAAATCAAAAGCGAGCTAGTTACTTTCTAGATACAATGAGGGTACAGGTATTGGGTAAATATAGCCATTTCAGATGGGAGAAATTGGCCAAAACAAAGGGGTTACAGGGCCCATGCAAGTCCGAAATCCAGCAGGGCAGTCAAATTTTAAAGCTCCAAAATGATTTCCTTTGACTCCATGTCTCACATCCAGGTTATGCTGATGCAAGAAGTGGGTTCACATGGTCTCAGGTAGCTCCACTCCTGTGGCTTTGCAGAGTTCAGCCTTCCTCCTGGCTACTTTCATGGGCTGGCATTGAGTGTCTGTGGCTTTTCCAGGTTCACGGTGCAAGCTCTTGGTGGATCCGCCCTTCTGGGGTCTGGAAGATGGTGGCCCTCTTCTCACAGCTCCACTAGGCAGCGCTTCCAGTAGGGACTCTGTGTGGCAGCGCCAACCACACATTTTCCTTCCGCAAGGCCCTACCAGTGGTTCTCAATGAGGGTCCCATCCTTGCAATACACTTTTGGGTGGGCATCCAGGAGTTTCCATATATCTTCTGAAATCTAGGCAGAGGTTCCCAAACCCCATTTCTTGACTTCTGTGCAACCACAGGCTCAACACCACATGGAAGCTGCCAAGGCTTGGGGCTTCTACCCTCTGAAGCCACAGCCTGAGCTCTATATTGGCCTCTTTTAGCCACAGCTGGAGTGGCTGGGACACAGGACACCAAGTCCCTAGGCTGCACACAGCATGGGTACCCTGAGCCCAGCCCACGAAACCACTTTTTCTTCTGTGCCTCTGAACCTGTGATGAGAGGGGTTGCAGTGAAGGTCTCTGACATGGCCTGGAGACATTTTCTGCACAGTCTTGGGGATTAACATTAGGCTTCTTGCTACTTATACAAACTTCTGCAGCCAGCTTGAATTTCTCCTCAAAACAAAAAAAAAAAAAAAAAAGGTTTTTTATTTTCTATTGCATCATCAGTCTGCAAATTTTCTGAATTTTTGTCCTCTGTTTCCCTTTAAAATGGAATGTGTTTAACAGCACCCAACTCACCTTTTGAATGCTTTGCTGCTGAGAAATTTGTTCCATACAAGGTACCCCAAATCATCTCGAGTTCAAAGTTCCACAAATCTCTAGGACAGGGGCAAAGTGCTGCCAGTCTCTTCGCTAAAACATAACGAGAATCACTTTTACTCCAGGTCCCAACAAATTCTTCATCTCCATCTGAGATCACCTGGGCCTGGACCTTATTGTTCATATCACCATCAGCATTTTTGTCAAAGCTATTCAGCAAGTCTCTAGGAGGTTCCAAACTTTCCAACATTTTCCTGTCTTTTTCTGACCCCTCCAAACTGTTCCAACCTCTGCCTGTTACCCGGTTCCAAAGTCACATCCACATTTTCAGGTATCTTTTCAACAACACCCCACTCTACTGGTACCAATTTACTGTATTGGTTCATTTTCATGCTGTTGATAAAGACATACCCGAGACTGGGAAGAAAAAAAGGTTTAATTGGAAGTACAGTTCCACATGGCTAGAGAGGCCTTAGAATCATGGCGGGAGGCAAAAGGCACTTCTTTTATGGCAGCAGCAAGAGAAAATGAGGAAGATGCAAAAGCGGAAACCCTGAAAAACCCATCAGATTTCATGAGACTTATTCACCAGCATGAGAATAGCACGAGAAAGACCAGCACCAATGATTCTATTACCTTCCCCTGGGTCCCTTGCACAGCACATGGGAATTCTGGGAGATACAATTCAAGTTGAGATTTTGGTGGGGACACAGTCAACCATATCACCTTCCTTACACCTTATACAAAAAATAACTCAAGATGGATTAAAGACTTTAATGTTATAAAAATTCTGGGAGAAAATCTAGGCAATATCATTCAGAACCTCAGCATGGGCAAAGATTTCATGAGTAAAACACCAAGAGCAATTGCAACAAAGGCAAAAATTGACAAATGGGATCTAATTAAACTAGAGATATTCTGCACAGCAAAAGACACTGTCATCAGAGTGAATAGGCAGCCTAAAAATGGGAGAAAAACTTTGCAATCTATCTATCTATCTGACAAAGAGCTAATATCCAGAGTCTACAAGGAACTTAAACACATTTACAAGAAAAAACAACCCTATTAAAAAGTGGGAAAAGGACATGAGCTGAGTCTTCTCAAATGAAGACATACATGTGACCAAAAAACATAAAAAAAAAGTTTAACATCACTGATCATTAGACAAATGCAAATCAAAACCACAATGAGGTAACATCTCGCACCAGTCAGAATGGCTACTTTTAAAAGGCCAAAAAAACAACATATGCTGGTGAGATTGCAGAGAAAATGGATGCTTTTACACTGCTGGTAGGAGTGTAAATTAGTCCAGCCATTCTGGAAGACAGTGTGGTAATTCATCAAAGACCTAGAGGCAGAAATACCATTTGAGCCAGCAATCCCATCACGGGGTATATACCCAAAGGAATATAAATTATTTTATTTAAAGATATATGCATGTGTATGTTCATTGCAGGACTATACACAATAGCAAAGACATGGAATCAACATAGTGACCATCAATGATAGACTGAATAAAGAAAATGTGGTACATATACACTATGGAATACTATGCAGCCACAGAAAGGAATGAGATCATGTTCTTTGCAGGGACATGGATAGAGTTGGAAGCCATTATCCTTAGAAAATTAATGCAGGAACAGAAAACCAAACACAGCGTGTTCTCACTCATAAGTGGGATCTGAGTGATCAGAGTGCATGGACAAAAGGCAGGGAACAACACACACTGCGGCCTGTTGGGGTGGGGGTGTGGGGAGGGAGAGCATCAGGAAGAATATCTAATGGATGTTGGGCATAATCCCAGATGATGGGATGATCTGTGCAGCAAACCACCATGGCACACGTTTACCTAAGTAACAAATCTACACATCCTGCACATGTACCTCTGAACTTAAAAGTTGAAGAAAAAAAGGAAGGGAATGTTGATAAACATAAAGACAGAAAGACAGTGAGGAGACGAGAAAGGAGGAGGAAAATGAAGTAAACGGAAAGAGAGAGAGGGAGATATGTGATGGCTTGGTTGGGAATATGAAAAGAAAACAGTTCTTTTGAATTTTCTAGTTAATAGTACCATTTTGCTTAAGCTGAATGTTACACTTTACATGAGTGAATTTCATAGCATGTGAATTATATCTCAATAAAGGTGTTTTCAAAGGGAATGCTTTCAGTTTTTGCCCCTTCAGTATGATATTGGCTGTGGGTTTGTCATAAATAGCTCTCATTATTTTGAGATATGTTCCATCAATACCTAGTTTATTGAGAGTTTTTAGCATGAAAGACTGTTGAATTTTGTCAAAGGCCGTTTCTGCATCTATTGAGATAATCATGTGTTTTTTGTCATTGGTTCTGTTTATGTGATGGATTACAATTGTTGATTTGCGTATGTTGAACCAGCCTTGCATCCCAGGGATGAAGCCGACTTGATCTTGGTGGATAAACTTTTTGATGTGCTGCTGGATTCGGTTTGCCAGTATTTTATTGAGGGATGCCTTCTCTCACCACTCCTATTCAGCATAGTGTTGGAAGTTCTGGCCAGGGCAATCAGGAAAGATAAAGAAATAAAGGATATTCAGTTAGGAAAAGAGGAAGTCAAATTGTCCCTGTTTGCAGATGACGTGATTGTATATTTAGAAAACCCCATCATCTCAGCCACAAATCTGCTTAAGCTGATAAGCAATTTCAGCAAAGTTGCAGGATGCAAAATCAATGTGCAAAAATCACAAGTATTCCTGTAAACCAATAACAGACAAACAGAGAGCCAAATTATGAGTGAACTCCCATTCACAATTGCTACAAATGGAATAAAATACCTAGGAATCCAACTTACAAGGGATGTGAAGGACCTCTTCAAGGAGAACTACAGACCACTGCTCAACAAAATAAAATAGGACACAAACAAATGAAAGAACATTCCATGCTCATGGATAGGAAGAATCAATATCATGAAAATAGCCATACTGCCCAAGGTAATTTATAGATTCAGTGCCATCCCCATCAAGCTAACCAGTGATTTTCTTCACAGAATTGGAAAAAACTGCTTTAAAGTTCATATGGAATCAAAAAAGAGCTTGCATTACCAAGACAATCCTAAGCAAAAAGAATAAAGCTGGAGGCATCACACTACCTGACTTCAAACTATGCTACAAGGCTACAGTAACCAAAACAGCATGGTATGGTACCAAAACAGAGATATAGATCAATGGAACAGAACAGAGCCCTCAGAAATAACACCACACATCTACAACCATCTGATCTTTGACAAACCTGAAAAAAACAAGAAATAGGGAAAGGATTCCCTATTTAAAAAATGGTGCTCAGAAAACTGGCTAGCCATAAGTAGAAAGCTGAAACTGGATCCCTTCCTTATACCTTATACAAAAATTAATTCAAGATGGATTAAAGACTTAAATGTTAGACCTCAAACCATAAAAACCCTAGAAGAAAACCTAAGCAATACCATTCAGGACATAGGCATGGGCAAGGACTTCATGACTAAAATACCAAAAGCAATGGCAACAAAAGCCAGAATGGACAAATGGGATCTGATTAAACTAAAGAGCTTCTGCACAGCAAAAGAAACTACCATCAGAGTGAACAGGCAACCTACAGAATGGGAGAAAATTTTTGGAAACTACCCATCTGACAAAGGGCTAATATCCAGAATCTACAAAGAACTTAAACAAATTTTCAAGAAAAAAACAAACAACCCCATCAAAAAGTGGGCAAATGTTATGAACAGACACTTCTCAAAAGAAGACATGTATGCAGCCAACAGACACATGAAAAAATGCTCATCATCACTGGCCATCAGAGAAATGCAAATCAAAACCACAGTAAGATACCATCTCACACCAGTTAGAATGGTGATCATTAAAAAGTCAGGAAACAACAGATGCTGGAGAGGTTGTGGAGAAATAGGAATACATTTACACTGTTGGTGGGAATGTAAATTCGTTCAACCATTGTGGAAGACAGTGTGGCAATTCCTCAAGGATCTAGAACTAGACATACCATTTGACCCAGTCATCCCATTACTGGGAATATACCCAAAGGATTATAAATCATGCTACTATAAAGACACATGCACACGTACGTTTATTGCAGCACTATTCACAATAGCAAAGACTTGGAACCAACCCAAATGTCCATCAATGATAGACTGGATTAGGAAAATGTGGCACGTATATACCAGGGAATACTATGCAGCCATAAAAAAGGATGAGTTCATGTCCTTTGCAGGCACATGGATGAAGCTGGAAACCATCATTCTGAGCAAGCTATCACAAGGACAGAAAACAAAACACCACATATTCTCACTCATTGGTGGGAATTGAATAATGAGAACACTTCAACACAGGTCAGGGAACATTACACACCAGGGCTTGTCATGGGGTGGGGAGTAGGGGGAGGGATAGCGTTAGGAGAAATACGTAATGTAAATCACGAGTTAATGGGTGCAGCGAACCAACATGGCACATGTATACCTATGTAACAAACCTGCAGGTTGTGCACATGTACCCTAGAACTTAAAAGTATAAAAAACAAACAAACAAAAAGAAACACAGTAAATAAAGCATTGTCAGCAGAAGCCTTGCATAACCAAAGATAGGGAAATAATATATACGAAAAGAAAGTTACCATCAGCAATATGAGGAAATAAAAACTCCTATTTATCTTATTTCCTTACAAGTTCTCTAAGAAAGAGATCTTATTTCTTAAAAAAGAAATAAGACTAATAGAAACTGGATCGTGTGAATGTTGGTTTATCAAGATGACTACTTCTGAGGAACCACAACTAGAGTTCCTGTTTGTGCATTATTAGACAGTGATTTAGGATGTTATCATTTGCTACAGTTTGAATGTTTGCCCCTCTGAACTGGTGTTGAAACGTAATCCCTAATGTGGCGGTATTGAAAGGTCGGGCCTTGAAGTGGTGATTAGGTCAAAAGACTCTGCCCTCAAGAATGAATGAATTAATTAATGGACTAATGAATCAATGCATTTTCATCGGAGTGGGACTGGTAGCCTTTCAGGAGAAATGAGAGACCTGAGTTAACACACTCAGCCCATTGGCCATGTGAAGTCCTGCACCACCTCAGAACGCTGCAGAGTCCCCACTAGCAAGAAGGCTCTCACCAGATGAGCCCCGTCGAACTTGAACTCCCACGTCTCCACAACTGTGAGAAATAAATTTTGTTTCTTTATAAATTTATCCAGTTTCAGGCCGGGTGCAGTGGCTCAAGCCTGTAATCCTAGCACTTTGGGAGGCCGAGATGGACGGATCACGAGGTCAGGCGATCGAGACCATCCTGGCTAATCCGGTGAAACCCCGTCTCTACTAAAAAATACAAAAAACTAGCCGGGCGTGGTGGCAGGCACCTGTAGTCCCAGCTACTCTGGAGGCTGAGGCAGGAGAATGGCGTAAACCCGGGAGGCGGAGCTTGCTGCACTCCAGCCTGGGCGACAGAGCGAGACTCCGTCTCAAAAAAAAAAAAAAAAAAAAAAAAAAAAATTATCCAGTTTCAGGTATTCTGTTATAAGCAACAGAAAACAGACTAGGATGTCATTTTGTAAAGATAAATGATGGGGCTACAGTGGGGATTAACTCTTTCTTAGAGACTTTTTACACTTACAGTAAACTCAATGATCTGAGGCAACTTGAATTTGTCTGTTTCTCACAATTGGGAGACACTGTCAAAACCATGTGTTCTGGCTTATTCCTACTTCACAAACAGCAGAAAATAAAATTTTCTAGTTGAGTTTTGCTGAATGACATTGAAATAGTAAGTAAAAATGAATTTGAAATGTTTTAGTTTGTTCGTCACAGAACAACTTTAAAATAGTAGATAAAAATGAGTTGGGCATTTAAGATTAATTTAAGAAAATCTCAATATGAAGCAGGTAATCAATATCCCCTTTCTTTCAATCTTGTCAATTATGTAAAAAGAAGCATCTTTTGAAAATTATAAAATTTAAGTAAACAGATATCTCATTATATATCTATGAAATATATTTATATATCATATGCACTTAAATTTTAATATAAATACAATAAATATGGTAAAGTCAGATTACTCTCAATTTGTTGGTGTCAGTTGAATTTGGTACAATTATTTTGTGTTTTAATACACCTGTGTTTATCAAGAGTAAAAAATGTTTTGTCATTTGGCTCAAAAAAATTGACATTTGCGAATTTACGGTAAATTAAAATTCAAATGAGGAAGAGAATAATCTCTCCCTTTCTCTCTAAATGTCTGATAATAAGGAAATGGCTAAACAAATTATAGTACACCCATTTAGACTATATTATATAGATGGTGAGGCAATAATTATAGGAGATGGGAAATGTAAGTTATCAGATGATAAAAACAGAGAGAGTACTACCTTGCATTTCTTCTGTGATTATGACAATAAATATCAAATGTGCAAGTGGGACAAGTGTAGAAAGGAAAAAACAGATAGTTGTGTTAGTAGAATTTTATCTGAGGTAGTTTTCCTCTTTGCTAAGTTTTAAGTTCACCCCGTTGTTTTTTCAATTTAAAAAGAAAAACTAGTTAAGAAGTCTTGATTTGCCTGTAAATACATATTAAAGATAATATAAAAACTGAAGAAAAGTAAAAGGGCATAAGATAGGGCAAACTCCAGTATGAGCTTCTTCTGAAACAGTAGTTTCTGAAATAGAACAGGTGCATGTGTGTGTGTTTGTTTATCTTTGATGCAAAAGATCCAAACAGGGAACAATACCTTTGGGAAAATACTTCTGCAAACACATTTATGTTGTTTTATTACCATGGATAAAATAAAAGAAAATGTCCTTGGAAATAATAACAATATATTTCTGAATTACGCCTTTTCAACTGTGCTTTAAGTTTCCCCAAAAAGAACATTACAAACCACATTGCCAGACAAAAGCTTGAGAGGATGCATAGCTCCCTCAGGACTTGTTAACTAATGGCCCATTCTAGGAAACTAAACATTTTGGTTTCAAATTAGACTATTTGCAGTGGGGAAGACTTGTAGGAGGTGCAAAAGCCTGCCCTAAGTACTGACATGCAAGGGTCTTTGAGGTTGGGAGAGATGTCCTTTAACACCAATGCAGTAATTTGTCTTGAGGAAAACATAAAAACACTTTTGTGATTGAGTTGGGAAGCTACTTGGGAACCACTAAAAAACTTTGAAAGGTGAGAAATGTAATTACTTACAGGGTATTCATTTCATGTATAGTATTGCCAAGAATGAAAAATCAAGGAAGTAATACAAGCATTTCAAGTTTTAAAAAGATGTTTGCAATATCCAAATAATTCAGACAGTGAGTTACTTGCTTAAATTATCAGCATAATTGCCTAAAATCATTGTTGGTGTGTGACTGGTTATGGTTTCTCCTGTTCATTTTCAATATACATATGAAACTGTCAAATTTCAAAAGCCAAATCCAATGATTTTCTTTTCTTCTTTCCTTTCCTCCTCATCCTCCTCCTCCTTCCTTCCTCTTCCTCTTTCTCTTCCTCCTCCTCCTCCTCTTCTTCTTCTTCTTCTTTTTTTTTTTTTTTTGAAACAGAGTCTGTCTCTGTCATCCAGGCTGGAGTGCAGTGGCACAAACAGCTCTCTGCAGCCTGAAGCTCCTGTGCTCAAGCAATCCTCCCATATGAGTCTCTAGAGTAGCTAGGACTACAGGTGGGCCACCACCACACCTGGCTAATTATTATTATTTACCTATTAGAAAAGACTAGGTCTCAGAGATCTCACTGCATTGCCCAGGCTGGCCACAAACTCCTGGGCTGAAGTGATCCTCCAGCCTCAGCCTCCCACAGTGCTAGGATTACAGGCATAAGCCGCTGAACTTGGTCAAGCCTCATGATTTTCGGAGAATACACTACTCTTCTCCAAGAATAGTCACCTCTGCTCTGTCTATAGCAGTTGGTCATGATGTTGAAATCCTATCTGATCATTAATCTGAATTTATCCCTTAGATGTCAGAGGAGGAAAAATGGTAGGAACTACTGATTAAGTTCATTTTTATTGCAGCAATGTTTGGCTTTTAAGGTATTTTCATCAGGATGGTCTAGCTTTACCTGATAATCATTTAAAAATGATCACATAAGGGTTAGTAGAGGTGAAAACACTTATGGTTCCTTTATCCAGTGGTGACTAGTTCAAGAGGTGAAAAAACTATGATGTATACTGGTCTCATAAAGAAAATAATGCGATGTATCTTTATATTTGCAAGCTCCCCAAAAATATCTAGATCCTTTTGTAATTAGAAATAAACCCCAGATCTTTGAGAAAGTCATTTCTTTGAATTTTCTAGTTTTCTTTTCTAGAAAAACAAGTTTACTTTGTGTTATTCGAAATGCTTAGAGATAGTCATTTCTTCATGTGAAATCTGGCGTAGAAGTCCAATGTATGTAACAATAAAATAGAGCTGCTAATTTGACATCACTGGGGAAACTTGGAGCTGCCTTATTTCTGTGCCTGGAAATATCTTTGTGGTAACTCCAGAGCTTCCAATAACACACAGCATAGAAATTACCAAGCTTCATGATACATTTCTCCAGCAAGTAGACACCATAGTAATCTCAATCACTTAAATTTATTTTGCAAGTAATTTGAAGGTGCTGCTGCAAGTGAGTTAATGCTCATTGAAATCTAATTTCAAGGAAGAATCCTTTTATACAGAATTTTCAAAAAAGTTTTCATTTTAAGAATAACTTAAATTCATTTGCACCTTTAAATTAGGTGAAGAATATTGATTTCAATCCAGAAGAGGACTAGTACATTTTTTGATATATTATTCTAATAGTGTATCTGCTTCATAGAAGGAAGAGAGGGGAAAGAGAGGGGAGGGAAGGGACGGGAAAGGAAGAATGAAGGGTTGGTAGACATGCAGGTAGGCTCAGGACCAAATAATTTATCTTCAAATTTCTGAGATATTTTCCATTAGTGACATTCAATTCTTCAATCTTTTCTTTCCAGATATGAGCTCTCCTGAGATTCCTCTGTGCTGTAAAATCAGTTTAACAGATGACTCCTTCTTTTATTTCTCAGCGAGATATGTATCAGAGAAGGGTACCGTCATATTAAGAACAGGGCTCATTGGAAACCAGCAGATCATGAGGCAACCCAGATTGCAATATGATTATCATTTCTGAGAGGGTGTCCGTTTTAAATATGTGGTTTTCTCTTTGTTAGGGAGGAGGGACAAGAATCCAATTGAAGCATCTCAAGGAATGGCTTTCATATCGCACCCCTTTTCACTTCCCCATCCCTCTCTTCCTGTGCACATTAAAATGCTAGTCTCATTTGTATCAATATTGAGAAATGACATTTAGTTTATCTAACCTTCTATGCCCATGTAAAGATTTTTCTTATGTGGTTCATTCCAGGGAAATATTTTCAAATATTTCATGTTTCTTGATACTTTTACCTTGTCTAGTTATAATTTTGATAAGAAGTACTTTAATTTTTTATTCCAATGCAAGCACCCATAACATGAAAGAAAACCATAATGTCAAACATTTTTTAGCCTTCCCCAGCCTAAAGGAAGGAGTGAACTAGTAATTTAGAAAGATTGACTGTATACTTTGCTAGTTTTTTTAAAATTATTTTTTATGAGATGCTTTGCAGAAATTTGGGATTTGGGTAGAGAACATAGCTTCTGGCCATATTTTAAGTATTTTTTTACTCTGGCGATTCATTTTAAGGAGTATATTATCTGAGCATAAAGAAAACAATATTTAGATAAAAGAAAAAAACTTGTGACTAAATATGTTAAACTTGTGACTTAAAATTTATGACTAAACATAAATTGTGGAACTAATTTTTGATAATTAAACATTTTTAAAGCCTTTGGTAAAGTTTTGTTGGTGAGTCAGAAACTTCTTGACTTTCTCTACTGAAATAAGAGGGGCAACTCTTTACTTTGCTCAGTAATTACTCTGACTAGCACCAAGAATTGAAAAACATTCAGAATATGTAATTGCATCTGGCTTGGTGCATTTAAATCAATAAAAAATATTCTTCCACTCACTGAACCTAAGAAATTTCCACATGCTTGGTTAATGATGCTTCAGAAATGTTTAATTATCACTCTCCTACCTGACCTAAAACTGTTCATGAGTTTTGGTGATGAGAAAGGAGATTCAAATATTCCACAAGCATTGGACTGTGATATATCTCCAATGTGGTGATTGTATAATTACATGTGAAAAGATTCTCTGTATTAACTGGTGACACTTCAGTGAAAACATGCAGATAAGGATTGCTTACTTTTTTCACAAAGACGGGTGAATTTTGGCAATTTGGTTATCCAATTAATGATGTATAGGTATGATTCAAGAAGTTAAATCTCACCATTCTTTGACTGTATACCTCTAGGAAAATGTTACAGAATTAGAAAAGGGTCCCTGGATGAGACGTCACTGGAAACTATTCTCAAATACTCTGTAATATTGATATAACTAACAGAGTTCATATTTTTCACTGAAATTTAAATGATCATCTGGCAGAGAATAAGACTGGTACAGTATCCATCAGCAATCATTATAGGTGACTTTGCCTCCCCAGAGCATATGATACAGTTATTAGTTTTTAAATTTTGTTTTTTAATTAGGTAATTCTTTTGTTCGTGGAAGCATATAACTTCTTTTTGTGTTATGTGATAAAAGTGAATGATTAAAAGAAGGACTCCATTCAATGAAATGAAGAAGAGACTGACCAATTAAAAGGAATCTTTTTATATTATAAAGATAAACATAAAAGTAAGAGTTTAGTTTTACAAACTGAACTTTTCAATGTCTTTTCTTACAATGTGAACCAAATTGGGATCTTCTTTTCTAAGGATACTTTATCCTAGTTTTGCCTCATGCTTTTGCAGCTTTATATTTTTAATAGGTTATTTAACTTTACCTTCTGTGGTAGACAGACCACGCTCCCCCACAGAGATGTCTACAACCTAACCCCCAAAGCCAGTTAATCTATTACCTTATGTGGCAAAATGAATTTTGCAGCTGTGATCAAGTTAAAGATCTTGAGATGGGAAAGTTATCGGGGATGATTTTAGTGGGCCCAATGCAGTTACAGTGGTTTTTGTCAACAGAGGCAGGAAGAGTCAGAATCCGAAGAGATAATGTGATGATGGAAGCAGAGTGATTCGAAAATGCTAGACTACTGGCTTTGGAGATGGAGGAAGGCCCTGAGCCAAGGAATTTGGGTGGTCTCTAGAAGCTGGAAAAAGCAAGGAAGCAAAATCTTCTCTGGATCCCCCAAAACGCGCATAGCCCTGCCAGTTTCTTCATTTTAATTCAGTGAGAACAGTTTGAATATCTGACCTCCAGAACTGTAAGAAAATAAATTTATGTTGTCTTGAGCCACTAAGATTGTGGTGATATTTTACAGCAGGAATAGGAAACTCGTACACCAACTGATAATTCTGAGATATGAGAAGATGAGACATGATCTCCAATTTACAGAAATGCCAGGGTTTTTCCAAAATCATTTAGTGAATGGGGCAGAGCTGAGAGTAAACCCTAGTTCTATGACTTCAATTCCAGTACTTTTGTTCAACTAGAATCTAGTTTAATCACTTTGCAATATTTATTAGGCAATTCTGTATTACCTTACTATTGCTGATAAAACAAGTTACCATAAACTTTGTAGCTTAATGCAACAGAAACTTATTCTCTCACAGTTCCTTAGATCAGATGTCTAACATGGTCTCACTGGGCTAAGACAAGCTGTTGGCAGGTCTCTATTCCTTCTGGAGAATCTAGGGGAAAATCTGTCTCCTAGACTACTCTAGCTTCTGGAAACCCCTTGCATTCCTTGGCTTGTGGCCCCTTCCTCAATCTTCAAGTCAAAAGCACTATGTTCTCAAACCTCTCTGTTTAATGAGGACCCCTGTTTCCCTCGTTGCATCTTATTTCCTGATTTTGACCCTCTTGCCTTGGTACATATCCACGGTTTCTGGGGATTGAGATGAGGACATCTTTGGAGGATATTATTCCACTTGCCAGGGTCTCCTATGTAATAAATCATGTTCTAATTTCTGAGAATATGTTAAAATTCGTAAAATTGATGAGATTCCCTTGAGAAATTTTGAACAGTTGAGACATAATCCAATTTGTGTCTTACAAAGTCACTCTGACTCTTTGAATAAACTACAATGGAGAGGAGTGGAAAGGTAGAATAGGAATGGTTGTCTAATCAAGAGATAGTGCTAAGGGTGTCTCCATCTTTATTCCTCCTTTTCTTTTTTCACTTTTAAAATTATTTTATTTTTTAAATTGTTACATGATAATTGTACATATTTATGGGGTATATGTAACATTTTGATACATGTACACAGTATGTGGTGATCAAATCAGGATAAATATTATTATTCTTCCTTTTCCCTTGTTGGCTTAAACAACTGGATGAGTAATAATAACATTAAAAGTTGGAGGCTGGGTGTGGTGGCTCATGCCTGTAATCCCAGCACTTTGGGAGGCTGAGGTGCTCAGATCACTTGAGCCCATAGGTTTGAGACCAGCCTGGGCCACATGATGAGATCACCTCGCTACAAAAAATGCAAAAATTATTCAGGCATGGTGCCACGTGCTTGTAGTTCCAGCTACTCAGGGGACTAAGATGGGAGGATCAATTGAGCCTGGGAGACAGTGGTTGCAATGAGCCGAGGTCATGCCACTGCACTCCAGCCTGAGTGACAGATTGAGAACCTGTCTCAAAAAAAAAAAAAAAAAAAAAAAAAAAAAAAAAGCAGAAAGAAAAAATAAGAAAAGAAAAATGGAGTGATGAGCATATTTTTGTTTATTGAAGCTGGAGGCAAAATCAAAAAATTGGTTTTAACATGTAAAGTTTGAGATTGAGATGCCTATTAGATATCCAAGTAGAAATGTCAAGTTAGCACTGGATATGTAAGTCTGAGTTCAGGATAGTGGACAGGAGTGAACATTGAGGAATCTGGAAATCAGTGTATGGATGATATTCAAATCTGTAAGCCTCGATGACACTCCTTAAGACTGAGTGAAGATAAAGAAAAGAGATCCAAGGGCTTATCCTCGAGCATGCCAAAATTAAGGGGTCCAAAAGAAAAGGAGAATACAGCAAGTAAAGCACATGAGAGAGTAGTGTCCAAAAAGCTAAGTTAATATGGTGTCATATAGGAAATGGGATAACCAGCAAGGTCAAATGCTGCTGATAATCAATACATTAGCCAAAGCCATTTTCACTATTTCATATACATTGTATGAGTTCTGCCTTTAAAATGTTTCAGTTATAAGTTCAAAACATGTGCAAATCTAACCGCTTTCTACCAAATGTACCAATTTCTACAAAGTTCTATTACCTGCCCCTTGAACTTTTTAGTCAAATCACCATCCTAGTTTCCCCTGGGGCTAGTAGTAGGATTTTCAGCCCCTTATTATTCTTTTCAAAATATACTGTAATATTTCTACTATACCCACCCAGTAACTTTTAAAAAACAATTCACTTTAATATTTTTTATTAATTCTATTTGATTTTCTGTGGATATATAACAATGCATTTATTTTTTTCTTTCAGAAATTTTCAAGTATATTATTATTATTAATGCTTAGCACTGTTTTTGTCACTGGAAATATAGCAATGCAAAAAAACAGATAAAAATGTCTATCGTATTGAAAAGAATCATTAGTTTGTTGAGGGGATACAAACCCTAAAACATATATGTAAGAAAATTAAATAGCATATTTTAAAAATGGTAAGTTCTATAGTAAAAAATAGTGAAAGTGATCACTGTGTTCTTTCTTTTCTGACAAATATTATTTTAATCACTTTTTCATGCAATATTGCCTTGGTAAGAAAAAAAATTAAAATGATGGCAGGCATGATTAACTTGCTTATTATTTTAGTGATTACATTGATTTCAGAAAGGAAAATGTATTCCTGGAGTAAAGAGACCAACTAAAAGCATTAAACTTCAAGAATGGGCAGTAACAACAAAGGGTTCATTAAAATGTTTTATCCTAAATATCATGGTGACCTTAGGAATGAAGTAATTAGGAAGGGTACAAAAATCCTACTTGATCTATAAAACAGGTAGAACTCCAGGCCTGGAGACCAGAAATCTAATTTGAGTCATCTCAATTAAGAATCACAGGCTCTCTCCAAGTTTCCAGACTTAAGCAAGCCCAGATATCTAGAACCCCTTCTTTGAAGAGAAGGCTAGATCCTTGATATGGTTAGGCTCTGTTTGCCCACCCAAATCTCCTCTTGAATTGTAATCCCCATGTGTTGAGGGAGGGGGGTGATTGGATCATGGGGACGGCTTTCCTCATGCTGTTCTCATGACAGTGAGTGAGTTCCCATGAGATCTGATGGTTTCAAAAGGGGCTCTTTGCCCTTTGCTTTTCTTCTCTCCCCTGCCGCCTTGTGTAGAAGGTATTTGCTTCCTCTTCTGTGATGATTGTAAGTTTCCTGAGGCCTTCCCAGTCATGCAGAATTGTGAGTCAATTAAACTTTTTTTAAATAAATTACCCAGTCTTGGGTACTATCTTATAGCAGTGTGAGAACAGACTAATACAATATTCTTGAGGAGAGGAGTTGATATGCTGCTATAAGCCTATATTGTATGTGTTGTAACTCTTACATCAGGCCTTCCTTCAAAAGGACTTACAACCGTACAGTGACTTTGCACTATGGAAAACAAAATAATGAGAACGTATGGGTTATAAGACTTCGTTTGTCTTAATTAACATTCATCACTGAGAACACAAAAAAGCCACTGTAGTTTATTGGTCAAATTAGGAGCTAATGGAGATCATGTGATAAATAGGGAATTGTCCCAAATTTGAATCAGAGTTGGCCCAATAAGTTCATTGAACCAATTTGTGATTACCTTCTCAGTTCCTGAATATTCAAATAGACAGATTTGACAATGGGAAGAATTCCTCACTCAACTGCTGTAGTGGTACCAAGTGGGAAGTCCTTGGTACTTCCCCTCCTTACCAAATTAGTGAACCTTAAGCAATATCACATGACTGGGGGATTTTCAGAATTTACTAACACCAGCAAAGACAAAAAATTCACCTACTCATTTATCCGGATTCTTCTTGTGTGGAAGGTAAATTGATCTTGAATTATCACGATCTTAATTACATAATGACTCCAACTATAGCTGCTATTTCAGGTATGGCGTATTTCCTGAAGTAAGTCACCCCAGTTCCCTAGAATCTGGAATGCAGATAATTGACCTAGCGATTGCTTTGCCCTCTGTACCAATTTACACAAGCCATAATAAGCAGATTACTTTCACTTGACATGGTCAATATCACACCTTCAGAGTCTTGCCGCCGGGCTATGTTAATTATTCTGCCCTCTGCTATAATATAATCCTAGTCTACAATTCTCTTGATCATCTTGGCATTAGAATGTCACACTGTTCACTATATTTTTGACATTAGGATTTTTGGACATGATTAATAAGCAACATCAGGTGCTTTACTGCCTTTACTGCCGTAGTAAGACATAAGCAAGTCAGAGATATACCCCAGGAAAATTTAAGAACTTATCTCCAAATGAAGTTTGTGGACTTCTGTAGTCTAAAGCATATCACAATATTCTCTTCAATGAAAAAGACAAGTTGAGTACCTTGCCTACCTATCACTATAAAGGAAGCACAATGCTTTATGAGTTTTTTATTTAAAATGCATTGTTAATCCAGTCTGTCACAGATGGACATTTGGGTTGATTCCAAGTCTTTGCTATTGTGAATAGTGCCGCAATAAACATACATGTGCATGTGTCTTTATAGCAGCATGATTTATAATCCTTTGGGTATATACCCAGTAGTGGGATGGCTGGGTCATATGATACATCTATTTCTAGATCCTTGAGGAATTGCCATACTGTTTTCCATAATGGTTGAACTAGTTTACAATCCCACCAACAGTGTAAAAGTGTTCCTATTTCTCCACATCCTCTCCAGTACCTGTTGTTTCCTGACTTTTTAATGATTGACATTCTAACTGGTGTGAGATGGTATCTCATTGTGGTTTTGATTTACATTTCTCTGATGGCCAGTGATGATGAGCATTTTTTCATGTGTCTGTTGGCTGTATGAATGTCTTCTTTTGAGAAATGTCTGTTCATATCCTTTGCCCACTTTTTGATGGGGTTGTTTGTTTTTTTCTTGTAAATTTGTTTGAGTTCTTTGTAGGTTCTGGATATCAGCCCTTTGTGGCACATATACACCATGGAATACTATGCAGCCATAAAAAAGGATGAATTTGCGTCCTTTGTAGGGACATGGATGCAGCTGGAGACCATCATTCTTAGCAAACTATCACAGGAACAGAAAACTAAACACCACATGTTCTCACTCATAGGTGGGAACTGAACAATGAGATCACTTGGACTCGGGAAGGGGAACATCACACACCGGGGCCTATCATGGGGAGGGGGGAGGGGGGAGGGATTGCATTGGGAGTTATACCTGATATAAATGACGAATTGATGGGTGCTGACGAGTTGTTGGGTGCAGCACACCAACATGGCACAAGTATACATATGTAACAAACCTGCACGTTATGCACATGTACCCTAGAACTTAAAGTATAATAAAAAAAAACTGCGTTGTATACATTTTTCTCTGCTAATATGACTCATGTACTGAATAACACATATGGCTGCCAGATTTGAAGAATACCAGGGCAAGAGAAAGTTCTGCAGCAAGTCCAAGCTACTCTTCTACTTGAGTCTTATATGACTCAGAAGATCCAATAGTATACAAGGTGTCTCTGA
The DNA here is from genome assembly GCF_007565055.1 of Rhinopithecus roxellana. NCBI lineage: Eukaryota > Metazoa > Chordata > Mammalia > Primates > Cercopithecidae > Rhinopithecus > Rhinopithecus roxellana. The sequence continues at coordinate 29,333,433 of NC_044564.1, forward strand.
TAAACAGAGATGGTTTATAGAGTCTCTTATAAGACCTAATAGCAGAATCATGGCACAAACGTATAGGATTTTTTAGTAAATCCATGCCTTCTTCTGAAAACAAGTACCAATGTTGAGCTGTCAATATGATATAAGCATTATTCATGGACCCCTTCCATCATGGAAAGGGCAATGATTTTATTCAGTGAAAAGGAAATGATTCCAGGAATAAAGAAAGTTAAGCATGGGTTCTCTTAATTAGTTCTGATTTACTTGCAATTAGTTCTCCAAACGGATTAAATTTAAACACATTGATTCAATTTGTATAGGAGATACTGGTTGCCCATGGCTTGCAGTGGTAAAACAGTCACTAAAATTATGGCTTGTAGACACCTACAATCAAATGTTTTCAGGCGGCAAGGCTTTGGATGACCAAGTATTTGTTGCCACAGACCATTTTCATGGAAATATACGACTATTACGTTAAAATAAAGTGGAAACAGATATAGTAATTGATCTTAAGGGCATGGGATTAGGGCTAAAGGAATATAAAGTGGGATAGACCAAATGCACTGACGGTGATTCACCAAGCAGAGATTTTTAATTCAATATGTTAGCTTGAGAAAATCTAAAATTAGGGTGGGGGAGATTGAAATGAAAGTCAGTAAAGTTATCACCCAATATAGACACTGGCAATACCTTATACCAATTTATATGGTTTTACAGTATCCACCCCGTCTCTCTCAATTTAAGTTTACTATTTGCCTGATGTGTTGACTATCCTCTTTCTCTCTTAAATAATGGCTTTCCTAATGAGTATCATATTGCTTGAAATATTTTAGTACTTTTTTAACTTAATATTTTATTTGTAAGGTGATTCCTGTGTTTGCAGTATTAAATTATTTTGAGTGGTGTAAATAATATTCCTTTGTGTAACAGAAGGTGCACAATTTATGTAGCCAAGGGGACTTTGTGTCCAGGTCTTTTTAATTGTGAAAACTATTGCCTCCACCACCGATATGCATATTTCCTCAAAGGCATTTGTAAGAATTTCTCTTGGGTATATAACTAGAAGAAAAATTTTGAAGCTTGGGGTATATAAATAGTTAAATTTAGATACTCCAGCTGTTCCCCAAAGTGACTCTATCTTTATTCAAGTAACAAACCTGAACAAATGCCACCAATCTATATCTAATCCATCCCTTAGAATATTAGAGTTCATAATTTTTCCATTCAAATTAATATAAAATTATATCTAATAATATTCCTGATTGCATGTTCTTAATTACACATGAAGTTGAGCATTTATCCAGATATTTAGTAACAAAAAGTGTTTTCTCTTCTGTAAAATCTGTTCTTCCCTTTTCCATTTTTTAGTTTGGTTGTTTGTCCTCTTAACATTAACTTACAAGAGATTTTTATACACTCATGATACTCTATCAGCTATGCATGAGATCTGTGGTTGTTTTAAATTTAAACCATTATATTTAATGAAAATAACATGAAATTCTTGTCAAACTCTAGTAAATTACATATTTTAAAAATATTTCCTGGACACTTAAATTGAAATGTTTAATCTGTTTTACAATACAGCAAAAATCTGAATTTTCCTTTTGGCTCTATGTAAGGGTCATTGAATTAACACAGAAATTTAACCATTTGCATTTATTTTGTTAATTACATGTACAAAAAAATTAACCATATATATTTATTTTGTAAGCAATGATACAAAAATGTTGTTTTTAATTGAGTTCTTATGCTTCCATGGCATTTTTCTCTTTTTATGCTATAGAAGTTTTTTCCCTAATATTTTTGAAGAGATAATCTTATTTTGAAATCTACTGGTTGCTAACTTTAATTTCAGTAACTTACTGAAATCCACATTTCCCTTAGATATTAAATGAAATAATTTAAAAATAAACACCGACTGTTTTTAACTAAGAAATTTAGTCCACTTTATTTCCCTTTGCAGAATGACTATGGATTCTCATAATAATGACCTTGAGTCACTAAGATAAAATTGAATTATGTTAATGCCATCTGTTTAAAGAGGTAAAAGATTTTAATTTGAGAAAAAAATGTTATCAGAATAATTCAAATAAAAACAAAATGTTGAAGCTTGTAAGTCATCTTTATATAACACCTCATTCTGGAATAATGATAAAATAATTAGATATACTAATAAATCTCTCCTGTCCATATACGTTTATACTTTCTTACAGAACAAATTGCTAAAATCTTTGCAAGTATTCCATTAGTAACCCTGGTGAATTCCACGAAATATTTTGTGAATTGTGGGTAATTTGTGTTTAGTTTTAGAGTTCTGGGCTTGTGATAATGTGGGCTTCTGTGTAAAGTTAAACTTGGCGGAGATGCTCCACGAAGACTAAATGTGTCATTTGACCTCTTAGTGACTCTGTGGCCTCATTTGCAAATGGAAGTTTATGTTGTGACACTCCTGGGAGCACAATGATGTAATTGGCTCCAGAGTTCTCCCGGGGCACCTTCCAGAGTATGAAAGATGTCTGGTGCCCAGAACAAGCATCAGAAAAATAATAGTGAGAAGGAAACCCTTCAAATCTGAAGAATTAAAATAGCCAATAGATCCAGCAACTACCTAGAATGTTACCTTAAAATGTAATATCTAAAACAATGGCCTGTCTGTTCTGATACAGGATTATTTCTTCTATGGCTTTCTATGACTCTTTACTGCATCTCTTTCTGCATCAATATTCTCTGCCCTCAAATTTAAACATAAAGAGACATGTTGGTTTTATTGGCAACCAGCTTGGCCATTGTTATGTAAACATCAACTGTCCTTGCAAATATGTCTTAAATACTTTATTGTAAATTTAATTGGATGGCAAAAATGGACACTACAGCTGCTTCAGTCAGTATCTTGGTAATTGCATTATTCATTGTTTTTTTTTTTTCTCCAATATAAATAAACCTATAAGAAGCAGGATGGTCATATATCCTTCTAACTGATTTTTAAGAAGTGCTGAATTTGCCCAGAGTCTTTTAATCAAGTTTCATATACCCAAAACATCATTATATGCATGGAAGAACTTGTTCCCAGAGATTCTAAACCCATTTTCATGTGCTTTTTGTATGAGAGCTGAAAACCAGATACAATATAGCTAGAAAGGTAACTCCAGACTGTTTTCATCCCATCTAAGAATTTTAACTTCTATCTGAATTGGTGCTCCTGTAACCAATTCCTTAATTCATTTTGAAAATTTCTACAAAATTTCTACAAAGCTTTGAACTACAAAGTTCAAATTCAAAAATTTGAACTGTTAGCATGATGTCTTATGAGGGTAGCCTTCCAGCAGCATGAAAGCTCTGTGACTGCTCTCTTTTTAGGTCTGGAAACTAACGGAACACTTTGGTGTCAGAGTAGGTAAATAAAGCATAGAGACTGATTTGGAATTTAGTGGGAGGGTGTTTAAAAAGTGAATTAAACTGGAATTTATTAGCTGCATGACTGTTTATATTAACTGTCTCCAGCCTCCCGCACATCAGGTGACATTCTCCAGCTTACTGCAATTAAAGCAAGACTCATGTCATTCTTGTCAAGTTGGTACAAAACATAATCCCAATTGCTTTGTAAAAGATGAAAAGCAGGATTAAAAAGCAAAACAAAAACCCTGAGATAGAAGCCTTTAGAACAATAATTTTTAAAGTGCCTTTCCTTTTCTATTAAAAAAAGAAAGGTGAATGAAGAGGAGCTGGCTATAAAATCAAGGGAAAAGGAAAGACAGACAACATACATTCTACTGAAGACGATGCTTGGTAATTACTACCTGGTTGGGGTGATGGTCATTTCCTCTAGCTGGACCACCAGATGCTTTGGAATTAGGGACCCAGAGGATAATCCTCACTCTCAAGCATTAGCAATTTAGTCAAAGTAGTCTTCTTATGGATTTCTGTTTCAGTGGTTGGGATTTTTAATTTATTTAAATGTTGTGGTCACAGAGAGAAGATGGGGAGATGTGTGTAACAGTCAGCACATTTTTATAGATTTCAGAATTGTCCACTAATCAAGCTGTCAGTCACAGAAATATCCAGTGAGCTCCTAATTATCTCTAAACTTATATTAAAAATAATGTGAGACAAATGAAAACAAAAAGCTATGAAGCTATACTACTTACCCTTTAAGATGTAGTAATTTAATAGAGAAGAGTACACATAAAGCATTCCAAAGAAGCAAGTCAAGTTAGGGTATTTTTATGTTTCATTACTAGTGGGCTTTCAAAGAAAAGCTCAGATTGAGTCCATTCAGCCTCACATCAGTCTAGGGTTTTAATGTGTGTGGGAGGAGATTCAGGTGGGGTGAAGTTGCATATCTGTTCCACATGGCCACCACCTTTCAAGGTGTCCTGGGCACATTCTGTGCCTTCGGTGGGGAGCATTGGGGAAAGGGCATTTTGTGTCATAAGCCATTTTAAGTGGGATTTAGGCATGAGGGGTTGTTGACTGGGGCCTGAGCAGAATCTCCCGACTTAGGCATCACCCCTATTAATCAATAAGAGATGTGCAAGCTGTTCTCATGGTCCCCTGTGGACCACAATGGGAAGGATAACCATTACAGCTCTTTGATATTGATGACTTACTGGGCTTTCTTATGTGGACATTGGACTTCAAAGTGCTGGCCTGCCGGTGATATTGACAGAGAGAGCTTCTTGCTCTTTAGGAGCTGGGTGATTCCTTGACCAGGCTCTGCTCCTGTTCACTTGACATCCATGTGGGATCCCCTAATTCTAGGACTCCTAGTCCTCTGCTTGGTTCAGTTCCTTCCTTTCCACATCTCTCTCCTCCATCACTCCTTGAACTCTGATACCTTTATTTAGTTTCCAAGGGGCAAGAAAAACTGATCCTTGCTGATCAACAGTTTAAAATTTTTTCATTATTATTATTTTATAGTTGGACTACTGCTCTTGAAAATGAAAGCAAAGGATCTGACTCTTCTCTGGTTTTCTTGTGAATAAATCCTCTTTTGAAGCAATGAAATGTCACATAACCTTAAGTAAGAAAGTATCTATGGTGTAGTAGAAATTAAGGGAAAAATATTCTGGTTAATTAATAAATATATTATCCTGCTAGAACTATAGAAGAATTTCATGTATCTCAATGATTAAGGAATAGGGCATTCTTCATATAGGTCAAAGAGGCAGGTATAGTGAGATAAAAAGTGAACCAGAAGTCAGAATGTCTTGATTCCTGTTCTGGTATACTGGTCATATGACGTGGGGCAAAGTACTTACTGTCTACACACTTCAGGATTCTCCCTTTGAAAATGTGCATAATAATACACATTACATTATTTCTACTACCTGGGTGGTGGTACTGTATTGTGGTTATAGCAATTTAAAGTCTGCCTCTTTAATTTTGATTTTGGTCCCTACCACTTATTAGTCATGAGATTTGCCAAGTTACTCAATCTTTCTAAGCCCCAATTTCCTCAAAAGGGTTGTGGTCAGGAATGAATGAAATCATATATGTATAGTATTTGTATCTTTTCCTGACACATGGATAAATCATTCAATAATTGTTAACTATTCGTGTTGCTACTGCCTCACCCCATGTGGTGGCAAATAGGTTCATGAAGGATTAAAAAAGAAATGATATAAACTATAAGATTTTGTACATTTTAGTTTTAGACATTTTTATTGTGTTTTTCCTTCTAAAATAAAATCTATAGCCTCTTGTGTTTGTAAAGTTGAGCTATAGCATTTGATTTTTTTTTCTTGAACATGATTCCATGTCATCATTATGACCATCATTATGAATGTCACTCAGTGTCATCATTATGATGCTAATGTCACAGTAGCTCTTATTATTTTTGTGTTTGCTTACTTTTTAAAAATGCTTTCCCTTCTACAGATGAACTGTAACAGGCCATTATTTCTCATCCTTTTATTTATCCCTAATGGTCAGACCTGCTCTCTTTAGCTTGCCACACCAATATAATATGGTTTGGAAAATCAGATCACTGACTTATTTTAGAATTGTATATTTAAGAAGAATAATAATCTCAGGATAGAGATAGAGACCAAAGACTGCTTTTTAATTTTGTGGGGGAGGGGGTGAAATTGTGTGTTATTTGTTTGTTTTTTGAGTTATTTTGCTTTCTTTGGTTTTCTTGTAGGCTGATATCATACAGATGACTTAATAATCAGAACAGAATGTAACAATGCAACTCTTTATGTCTCAATTTCAGTTATATTGCCAAGAAAAGAGTTGGCAAGGATTTTAATATTTCAAAGTGAGGGACTAGATCACACATACTAAAAAGAGGTATTGTAAATTTTTTCTTTTAAGTTGAGATTGAAGAGACTGAGACAGAAGTTGTGATTTAACTAAATTCCACAACTTTGTTGGAAGCTGTCAGTGATGGAAGGGAGATAATTTCCTTATTTTTACCTTAGATCTGATAAGGGATAGTCTGATGCAAGTTCCGTAGTGCTTGGGGGATGCAGTGGACTAGTGAGAGACCCACACTGGAGAAAGGGTGAAGGACAAGGGGGTCACTGAATCAGGCTGTGGAAACAGAGTAGAAAATTGTAGGTAAGAAGTCACTTCACTTCCATCTGCAGTGGGCCTGTATTTTGGGTGGGTATAAAGCTAGAGAGTCTCCTTAGTATTGTTTTAAATCTTACCCAAGTGGGCCACCTCAAAAGGTTAGGAGGCCCCAGTAAAAAGAGCATGATAGTGTAGTAAAGCTTACTCAAGGGCCAAGGCAAGAATCCTCAGAAATCTGGATATTCATTCTTCTGCATCAGAGCAATTGCAGTTCGGAGATTCTTAGTTGTGTTCATTTCCTGTTACTGCTGTAACAAGTTACCACGATCTTAGCGGCTTAAAATAGCATACATTTTTTTTTTCTTTTGCAGTTCTGGAGGTCAAAAGTCTAAAATCAAGCTGTGGTCAAGATGTGTTCCTTCTGGGGTCTCCAGGAGAATAATCTCTTTCTTTGCCTTTTGCAGCTCTAAACAAGTCACCTTCATTCCTTGACTATGGCTTCTTCCATCTTTAACAACAGCAGCATAGCATCCTCGCATTTTTCTCTCTCTTTTTCCCATAGTCACACAAGTTTCTGTGTTTGGGACTTTCTTCTCTTGTCTTCTTATATAAACCCTTGGGATGACACTGGGCCCACTGAGAAAATCCAGGATAATCTCTCCATCTCAAGATCCTTAATTTAATTACATCAGCAAAATGAGTTGTACCATGTTTTATAACCTATTCCAAGGTTCTACAGATCAGGATGTGGACATCTTTGACTATTACCTGGTCTGTCATACCAGTGAAGGAAAGTAACCCATGAACCTACCAAAGTACCAGAAAGGGAAGAGTTAAGTTTAAATAAAGCCTAGCTAAGAGTAACCTGGCACCAGATCAGAAGAGTACAAATCAGGAAGACATTTCCTACCTCTTACTGCCTCTTACTTCTTGTTCTATGACCCCAAGGAAAAACCATTTGACAAGCTGGAGAGGAGAGAAGTACCAGCTAGGGAAATAGGAAAGAAGTGAATCATATGGTCCTTTTTTTCCTATTGTAAAATTCCTACCTGGTGTTACGTTGAGTTGATAGAGAAGGGAATCTTTCATTTTAAATGAATTCAGAGTTGGTCATTATTGTGGAAGGGCATTATACCTGTAGTTGGTGACTCAAAGATACTGGAGGATATTTTTTATTATCTGAGAGTAACCACAGAAGTCATGCCTGGGGCTCATCTAAAGGTGGTAATTGGCCCTACAAAGTTGATTTGAACAGGTAGTGCCAGTGGGAAAGGAAGGAGTAGGATTAAGTTGTTTTCTTACTGCACCTTGAAGGGTTAAGCTTCTTTAACATAATGGTTATGCAATATACTTCTAACTTTAAATTGTTTTATGCAAATGAAAAATAATTGATGTTTTCTGCAAATGAAAAATAATTTTATAATAATAAAAATAAAAATGACAAAACTTGGCATTTGTTTATGCAGTTAAGAAGGTATTACCCAGAACTAGAGTTGAAAATTTTAATTCCTGCCTATTCCTGGTTTAAGTGACATGTAAAGAGAAGCAAAAGTAGAAACTCTAGAAAAGTAACTGCTAGCAGTGCAAACAGAAATAGAAACAACAGAAGTGGCAAGATATGGAACCACTGATATTCATATAAAGTGACATTAAAGAACAAAAATTGCCACTGGGGAAAGGAGAAGAAAATGTGTTAATAAAAACAGAAATATAATTTGGGGATGTTTAGTGAAAGGGCACCCTTAAACACCCTTCTGATATTAAGGCCATATAACAAAGGCATATTGATTAAAGAGCATACCTCTTTTGACTGTTCCACGAAGGACCACTTCTCCCTTCATACCTCAATTATCTCTGAAATCTTCATTGTTCTACAGTATGATATTACACTAATGTTCATTGTATCTTGACGTCATGTAAAAGAAAGGTTACTTTTTTGGAAGCATAATACTTTCTATGGCAGGAGCATGAACAACACATTTTAGAGAGTTTGCCATAAAAAATCAAAGAACTGTTTCACTGTTGTAACTACCCTCCATTATGACCCTCAGTAATTTCTCCTGGTCTCTTTGTCCTCCCTGTTTAAAACAGGATTTCTCCTGAATGGCTAACAGAATGCAGTGGAACTGATGACGTATAATTTCCAAGACTAGGTCCTAAAAGTCATTACAACTACTGCCTTGGTCTCTTGGATCACTTATTCTAGGGGGAACAAGCCATCATGTCAAGATAATACCCAAGTAGGCCTGTGGAGAGATCTATACGAAAAGAAACTGTGGTTCTCTGCCAATAGCCAGCACCAACTTGCTGGTCCTGGAATAAGCCACATTGGAAGTAGGTCCTATAGCTCCAGTCAAGTCTTCTGATAACTACAGGCCAATAGACATTGAGGCACAACCACCAGTTGAGCCACTACTGAATTCCTAATTCACCAAACTGTGAGTGATTATAAATGGTTGTTATTGTTTCAAACCACTGCATTTTGATGATTTGTTACACATCAATAAGTAATGAGTATTTTACTTTTGAAGAGTAAAATGTCAATCAACTGTGCAATTTTAGGTATTACATAATTTATTCTTCAAATATTTCGGTGGCTAAACCAGTAATATAATTATTTTTATTTATTTTATATTGATTTCATTGCGTGATTCAATGTATTACCATTAAAACATTAAGTGGTGGCCAATAGAAAAGAAATCCACCAGTCCTCAGTCTGTTATCAATGGTCATCAGACTGTTTAACGTATCACTGAGCATTTCTAATCTATTTAAATTAATGCTTTATTTCAGCAGAAAAAGATAAAACTTTATGGAAAATAAAGGCAAGTGAAAAAAAAACTTCAACTTCTAAAAAAAAGATGGCGAGATACATACACACATGCACATACACACATATATATACATACAAATATACAGATATATTAATGTATATTATGTAATACACATTACAGTATATTAATATATCCTAATTTAGTCCTGTTGGACTCTCCTCCCAGTGACTTGGGTTAAATGTGCTACAGCATGAGAAGAAAAGAAAATCAGGTAATTCAGTTAAGCAGAACCCAGAGCAAATAATTCATATTATGCAGCAGTTACTCCTTAATATTTTTTATCCCTCTAAGGGGGAACACAAATCAGTTCACTTTGAGAATGGTACAATTTGATTATCTCATATGAGATCTTCATTTAAAAAAAATAAACACAAATTCAGTTTTGTACCCTGTCCTCTTATAAAACAATTTTTACATTACCTTCCTATGCTTCAAAATGTTGATGCCAGATCAAGAGTTCTACTGCAATGGAAAGTCTGAAGTGATTATATTCATTTTCTGAACTATATGGGTATCTTCGATAGTATGTTATAAATATTTACCCCCAGCTTAGTAAATATGTGGATATGTGGCTTATGATCAACTTATCACTTATTAGAGTCCTAAACAGTTATTTGCGTCTCATAAAATACTTATTTGAATTAAAACTATGAACTTTAATCAATTCCTGTATTGAATTCTTATGAGTACATATCCAAGTACTTTGAGAAATACAATATATTAAATATATGTTTCCTGTCTTCTGGAGGCCCACATTCTAATAATCGAAACTAGATACAATTGTAAGGCAAGTAACGTAGTATTTTAAGTTCTATTTCAGCTTATAGAAACCACACAAAAGATGATAAAGGTTATATATGATTATTTAAAAAAGGGATGATAGGCTTAAAGAAATCTGAATGGCAGTTTGGATCTTGAAATTATTTTTTTAAGATTTTCCTATATTCTTTTTTGAATGCATTTCTAGAAAGCTAGGTAAATACCAATAAAATGTTATACCATTTGTTTTGTTCTCAGTAGTTGAACTGTATTTAGTATTTTTACCATATTCAAGTAGCATTTTTGTTTGGAGAAAATTTCCTTTTTTCTTTTTGATTACAGTGAATGATGTGTCAGTTGGATGTTGGTGTTAATACACAAATAGAACAATGACTAATACTATTGCTCACCTTGGGTTCAGAGGAATGGTCCAGAGGCCACTATAGGACTGTGACGAGAGAAATCAGAGCAACTGGAAAGGGCCCAGTCAGTAAAGTAGCTACAGAAATACTTGGCCATAGACAAATTTATCGGCAACTGAACTCACCCTTTTCTCTTCAACACTTACTGTCAACCCACAGAGCTATACATAGGTACTTATTCTAACTCTGGTACTGAAGAGCTTCTTGATTTAGAGCACATTTGTAAATTATTTTGAGTCTTCTTTTTTCATCCATTAAAGTGCTTAATAATATCAATTTAATGGTTTGTAGATATAATTAAATATACAATGTGTGCATGATGTCTGAAACAAAAAAGGTCTTCAGAAAATGTTTATTTATTTTACTTTTGCTCCTTCTGAAGCTTTTATATTGAATAGGATTCAGTTATAAAGCCTGCACATTGAGTAAAATAATTTACAATATTGATTTTTTTTAATTCCAAAGAGTATTTTAATAACCAGCAGCTATATATTTTCTCAATACAGCCACACAATGCTTCCGGATGAGATAATGGATTAGTCATGTCTTCACAGTGCCACTGGGTGCCAGATTCTATTTATTAATAATCACAGTTTGGAGTGCTGTGTGGTAGAAGTTTCAGAAGAAATTTTTATATTAATTGCAAAGTTGAAAAAAAATTTTCTCAATATAGCTAAAACTATTTGGGGGAGACTATTACAAAACAAGAGAAAACAGTTACTAGTAAAATGATCAAATGTCCTATTTTGAAATACAATGCTTTGATTCAAATAAAAGCAAGGAGGGAGGAAGAGAAGGCCAGAGTTCGGCTGATGTCTACCCAAATCCATAACATATGTAGTCTAGTCTAAGGATTTGAGGAGCTTCATAATTAAGATCTTTAGCTTGCTGTGGAGATTAGATATTCACCTGCTGTTTTTCATCTTTTCTAGAGAATCTCTCTAATTCTCACCATTGTTTTGCAGCATATATTGTAAAAATAAAAGACAAAACAAACAAACAAAAAAAACACACACTTCCAAATAGTTAACAGGCAGCAGGGTCTCAGCATGTGTTTTCTCAGTCTTTGCATTAGCAAGGTTCCTAGCAGTATTCAAAACATTTTAGTTCAAAGATAGGCTCCAAAGGATTTAAACTGTCAGACTGAGGTGAGAAAATCTGCCCAATCTAGGGCTGTCCTTGACAGGCCCTCCTCAAGTTGGAGCTAGATCTACATGGATTCTGCCGCATTCAATGGCATCATTCAACCTTTCTGAGGTTATCCACAGAATTGTGTTCAACTTTCAACTTCCACAGATCAGGAATATAAAGACCACCTGCAGCACATATAATCTAAATTTGTCTGCAAGTGAAGAATTTTTAACTATCAAATCAAAAGGGAATTAAATGGCTAGACAGAACTTATGCAATTTATTTTATTCCTGTCTGCAGGTTTACATCTGCTGTCTCCCGAATGAACTCACTTTTATATTCTAAATAATTATACCTCTGCTCTTTTTAACACAACTATAGTAGTCCTTAGTGTTGATAGAGTGTATGTATATATACTATATATAGTATATACATATATAGTATATATAGAGTACATATATAGATATATATCTATATAGAGCATATATAGATGTATATATCTATATATAGAGAGAGCAAATATATATATTATATATATATAGCATTGACTTAAATATTTAAGGTTAAAAGAAAATTTCAAACAGATGCTGTTCAACATGGTAGCCACTAACCATATGTAAATAATTAGTTGATTAAAATGAAGTAAAATAAAGAATATTTCAGGCCATTGTTTGCACTAACCTCACTTCAAATGTTCCCCAGTTGCAACAGTGCATATTTAGAACATTCCTGTTATTGCAGAACTTCTACTGGATGACTTTACTCTTTGAAACTGCACTCTAAAGAATCTTTATATCATAGCCCAGGTCTCCTTAGGAAACAGACAATGGCAATGACACTTCCAACAAAGTATTCTAAATAGTAATGTGACAAGACTGACTTAGGAAGTAGTTGGACAGAATAAAAGACAAAGGGAAGGAAAGAGGGAGAAAGAAAAAAAAGAAGAAAAAATCGAAAGTTAGGAAGTTAGGAAGGAAGGAAGGAAGGGAAAGAAGGGAGGGAGGGAGGGAAGAGAGGGAAGAAGGAAGGAAGGAAGGAGGAAGCTGTGTATATGTCAGGGACATTTTGATATATAGTACCATATTAAATATTGGCTTATTTGACAATGTGCTGTATTAGCTAGTATGCCGGTTAAACCTCCCACTGTGAAAAGGAAAATGAATCCTAGGGCTCAGAATATTTCGGAGATCATTAGATGTAATCACCGTGCAGCGTAGCTAATCAGCTAAAGACCTTGACGCCAGTAGGATAGCAATAATTATGGTAGTGGAGGTGAATTATGCTCGTGTGTCTGTCTGTTCCTACTGTAAATATATGGTGAGCGCATATGGTAAATCCTAAGAAACCAATTGATATCATGGCTCATAGTATGTCCACATCCAAATGATTCCTTTTTTTCCAGAATAGTACGTTACGATGTGAGAGATTATCCTGAAACCTGGTAGGGTGAGGATGTGGACATCAGGGTGACCAAAGAATGAGAATAAATGTTGGTACAAGATAGGGTCACACCTGCCAGCAGGGTCAAAAAAAGTAGTGCTGAGGTTAGGGACAGTTAATAGTATAGTAATGCCGGCGGCTGGGTCTGGGAGGGAAAGAGTAGAAGGACTGCCCTAATGAAGACTGATCAGACGAAAAGAGGTGTGTGATACTGAGGTAAGGCTGGGGGTTTTATCTTAATAATTGTGGAAATAAAATTAATGGCCCCTAAAATAGAAGAAATACCTGCCAAGTGGAGGGAGAAGATGGTCAGATCCACAGAGGCTCCTGCATGTGCTAGGTTTCCTGCTAAAGGGGAATAAACTGTTCAGCCGGTTCCAGCGCTGGCTTCTACTATTGAGGAAGCAAGTAAGAGTAGAAAAGATGGGGGCGGGGAGAAGTCAGAAGCTCATATTATTATCTCGGGGAATGCCATATCGGGTGCACCAATTACCAGAGGCACTAGCCAGTTGCCAAAACCCCCAGTCATGATTGGTATTACTATAAAAAAGATTATAACGAATGTGAGGGCGGTAACAATAACATTGTAGATTTGATCATCTCCTAGCAGAGTTCCTGGTTGGCCTAATTCTGCTCAGATTGGAAGGCTTAAGGCAGTGCCTACTATCCCCGGTCATGCAGCAAATAGCAGGTAGAGTGTTCCAGAATCTTTGTGGTTAGTTGAAAACAATTGATGAACATAAGTGGGAAAAAAGGTAAAATGGCTGAGTAAGCATTAGACTGGTAAATCTAAAGACAGAGGTCAAGGCCTTTTTTACCAGCCCTGATGAATTGCAAATTCAAAGGAGCAGCTTCAATCCTGCCTGGGCTCCTCCCGCCTTTCTCCCACAATGGCGGGAGAAGGAGATTGAAGCCTGTTAATGAGGGTGTTTAGCTGTTAACTAAATTTTCGTGGGTTTGAATTCCATCAACCTAGCAAGAACTTAGCTTAATTAAAGTGGTGGATTTGCATTCAATTGACGCAGAATAGAGTCTTGCAGTCCTTAGGTCTGTTACAGAAATTAAGCGTTAATTTACTTACTAAGGACTTTGAAGGACTTTGGTCTTGTTTAACCTAAATTTCTAAGTTACAGTTAGAATTAATGGAGAGATGGGTAAGAGGAGATTAGAATAGATGACAAATCAGGGGAAGAGTAGTATGGGTTCTGTGTTTTTGAATTGTCATTTTATTTTCATATTATTAGATGTGGGGAATAGTGTCACTGAGATGGAATAAATTAGGTTTATGTAAAAGTACTGGTTGAGTAGGGCTATGGTAGCTATAATGGTCGGGGTAATAAGGCTATTGCTTTTTGTAAATTCTTGGATGATAATTCATTTAGGCAGGAACCCTGTTAATGGGGATAAACCTCCTAGGGATAGTAAAATTAGTGGAATTGTAGGTGTCAACCATGTTAATTTGTTTCAGGTGTAAGATAGTGACAGGGTTGTGGTGCTTACACTCAGGCTGAGTGTAAGTAAAATTATTTACTTTAAGATAAAGTAAATAATCAGGTTTAGAATGGTAATGTTTGGGTTACAGATTAGTACTGCTATTATTCAACCTATGTGAGTGATTGAGGAGTAAGCCAGGATTTTACGCAGTTGTGTTTGGTTATGTCATCCTCAACCGCCAACTATAATGGATAGGATTGTGATAGATAGGAGGATGTTCGTGTTTGTTGATGGGAAAATTTGAAACATAATCAAGATAGGTGCTAGTTTTTGTCATGTGAGGAGAAGCATGCCAGACATTAGAGAGGTTCCTTGGGTTACCTCTGGGACTCAGAAGTGAAAGGGGGCTATTCCTAGTTTTAATACTATGCCATTATTATTAAGGATGAAAACTGATTAATAGTGTTTTTTATTGTTCATTGTCCAGAGGACAGGTTATTGGAAAGAATACCTATCATGAGAATTACAGATGTGATTGCTTGTGTAAGGAAATATTTGGTGACTGCTTCTGTAGAGTGGGGATTTTTTTTTTTTTTTTTTTTTTTAATTAAGATTGGGGTAAGGGCTAGTATGTTTGACAAATACTGGCTTATTTGAACTCAAGTAAAATATTCCCTCCTCTAATATTCAGCTGCCTTCCTTGGGATGACTTAACTAATTGTTCAACAGGATTGCCCTGTTAGGCTGTGACTATGTAGTCAAAAAAAAAAATCTGATTGAAAAAAAAAGAAATAAAATGGTTAGTTCTCCTTGCTGGGAGAATATAGTCTTTATGACTATGCCAAGGGCATATTCATACCAAGACCTGGTATTACTTTTTGCAGAATGTTAATTAAGATAGCCCATGGATACAATAAAAAAATTTCATACAACTTACAGTCATTGTAGACATGACTTAAAAGTTCATTTCTCTAAGTATGTTTCTTTGTAAGAGTGTAACTCTAAAATAATATTCCTACTGTATATCAGACATAGGAATATGATATGAATTAGTGTAACTCATGATGAATTAACAGCCCAGGGAAATTTTCACTTGAAGCTTCCCCTGATAAGTGTCTAAGCGTTATAGGTAGAGACAAAACAATTTTTCATGAACTGAACATTATGATGAATTTCTTTTAACTTACCTTTTGTACCTGTGTAATTATTCTACCATTTTAACACACCTAAGGTTAAAGATCTGTTTGCAGGACCTGAGAGAATATTAGAGGACATAAACTTATAATGAGTCCAACTAAATGGACTGTCTGATGTTTGTACTACTTAAAGGAGAATACAGTGTAAAAGAATATTTTAAAAACCATTTTCTCTTAAAATATAAATGTAATAGCTTTGTGAGGATTATACTTATGATCAGGGTTAGGTCTGAGCAAACTTTTGATGTGATTTTCTAGTGTACTCTCTTCCATTCTTTCGGTTTTTCTTTTTTCAGATTTCTCCTATATCCTTTAGTTAATCTCTCTAGCTGCCAAAAATGACAGGGTTTTTATGCTGTTCATAGATGACCCGGAGTTTTTTACTTCTGTGTCCCACCATAGGAGATATTGTCTCAGGCTCTGAAACTTCAGCTTTCCCTCATCCCCAAAATCTTTCATTTGTCTCAGGAAACTGGTAATTTAATTTGAAGAAAGGTTTACTCCTTTTAGATAATGTTTATATCTTAACATTTGTCTTTAACTCTGAATAATAGTCAGAACTTCAGGTGTTGTAGCAAACGGTTAGTGTCTTGCTTTGAACGCATTACTGTGGTGCCTATTCATTATTATTGTACGGTTGATATATATTTACATACCATACAATTCTTCCTTTTAGAGTGTAGAATTCAGTGGTTTTTAGTATATTCACTAAGTTTTCATCCCCACTCTCTAATTCTGAGACATTTTCATCACCCTAAAAAGAAACGCTATGCCCTTTAGCAGTCTCTCTTTTCTCTGTTTCTCTCATTCCTTAGCAAATACTAGTCTGTTTTCTGTCTCAATAGATTTGCCTACTCTGGACATTTTACATAAATAGACTTGTACATTATATGACCTTTTGTGCTTGGTTTCTTTCCCATAGCAAGCACAGTGTTTTCAAGATTTATACATGTCACGGCATGTACCCATACTTGATTCTTTTGAATGCCTGAATAATATTCCATTGCACAAGTATATATATTTGTTTCTCTATTCATTATTTGGGTGCATTATTTGTATCGTCTCCATTTCAATACAGCAACCATAAATACTACTGCTATGAACATTCATGTACAATAATTTTGTGAACATAATTTACCATTTGGAGAGGTACATACCCACAAGTGAAATACCAGGAGCTAGATTATATAATCCCTCGCTGTTTATTTTTTTTTAGGAACTATACAACTGTTTTCCAGAGACTGCCGACTTATCCATATATTCAAGACTTATTATATTTTTAATGTAGCCACATTCATAGGTGTAAAACTGAACTTCGTTATTGTTTTGTTTTTCATTAACCTAATGATGTTAAGCATCTTCTCATGTGCTTTTTGACCATTTGTATATCTTCTTTGAAGAAATATCTATTCAAGTGCTATGACCAGATTTAAATTAGGTTGTCTTTTTTTATTTAAGTTGTGATAGTTCTTTATACATCCTTGCTACTAGATTCTATCAGATATATGATTTGCAAATATTTTCTTTCCATCTATGGATTATCTCCTCACTGTCTTAATGGTAATCTCTAAAACACAAATGTTTTTAATTTTGATGAAGTCCAATTAATCATCTTTTGTCATATTCTTGTACTGTTTTGTGTCTTATCTAAGAAATCATTGCCTTATCCAAGTTAATGAAGATTTATGCCTACATTTTCTATTAGAGTTTTATAATTTTGACTATTACATTTAAATTTTTTATTTATTTTGAATTAATCTTCACATGTGGTTTGAAGTAAAAGTTTAATTTTGTTCTTTTACAGGTGGATACCAAGTTATCCTTGCATAATTTATATAAGACTTTTCTTTCCCCATTGATTTGCTTTGGCACCATAGTCAGGAATTAATTGACCATCAGCAGAGGATTCTGGGAAGATGGCAGAGTAGAAAGCACCCAGAATCTGTCTTCTTACTCAGCCAACAATTGCACTGTCATAATCTGCTGATGTTAACTATTTGACAGTGGTCCCCAATCTTTTTGGCACCAGGAACTGGCTTCATGGAAGGCAATTTTTCCACAGACCAGGGTGGGGGATGGTTTCAGGATATCCGAATCACATTATGTTTATGGTACACTTTATTTCTATTATTATTACATTGTAATATATAATGAAATAAGTAGACAGCTCACTACAATGTTGAATCAGTAGGAGCCCTGAGCCTGTTTCTCAGCAACTAGATTGTTCCATCTGGGAGTGATGGGAGACAATGATAGATCATCAGGCATTAGATTATCATAAGGAATGCACAAACTAGGTCCCTCTCATGCACAGTTCACAATAGGGTTCAAGCTCCCATATGAATCTAATACCACTGCTGCTCTGACAGGAGGTGGAGCACAGGTGACAATGCTTGCTCACTGGCCACTCACCTCCTGCTGGGCAGCCCTGTTCCTAACAGGCCACGATGGTTGGGGACCCCTGCTATTTTGGATCTCTAGAGTCTATTGAAGGTTTGAAACTTCCACAGGAAGGCTTAGAGAGTAAATTGTGGATACTTTTGGTAAATTTCAGCTCTTAGCACGGTAGCAGATATAAATTTCCCACCTCTCAGCAATGCAGCAGGTAGTAGTGCACATGTTCTTGGAGCAATTTGCATACAACTTGTGGGAGCCAGGATAAGCATAAAAGATCCTGCCCCACAAATACCAGGGATCTGATCTCTGCTCACTGATTGCTGCTTGTGAACACAGAGGGGAAAAGAAATAGTGGCTGTGTTGATGTACCTCACCGCATTGCTGCAAGCCATCCGCCACCAGCTGAAGTCACTCTCAGTAATTTAAAGGACTTATTCCCTTCCTCCTTGATTTTTTTCTTCTTCCCTTTTGGGTGCCAGACATTAAAGACTAGGACATTTGAAACAGCTGTATATGCAGGGAAAATTAGAACATGACTGCACATGTCTAGGAAAAGGCTCAGAAAAAAACATGAGAAGACTTAAGACTGATCCTTCGCATATGGACAGCCTACAACAATCAAAAAATAATAACAAAAACAATAACAAAAAAAATATCCTGGGGAAGGAGGATAATTTGATTTCCAGAGTTACTACATTATTAGATTTAGATATCTAGTTTGCAGCAACAACAAAATATTACAAAGAAACAAAAAAGTATGGACCATTTAAAGGAAAAAAACAAATCCAAAGAAACTGTCCCTGAAAAAGACATGATGGGAAATATATTAAACAAAGACTTTAAACAACTGTCTTAAAAATACTCAAATAACTAAAGAAATATGTGGAGAAAGTCAAGGAAATAATATATGGACAAAATGGAAATATAAATTGATACAAAACCTAAAAAAAAGCAAAAAGAAATTCTGGAGCTAAAAAGTACAATAACTGAAATTTTAAAATTCGCTAGAGAGATTCAAAGAGATCTGAGCAGACAGAATAAAGAATCTGTAAAGTTGATGATAGGACAATAGAAATTGCCAAGTCTGCAGAATAAAAAGAATAAAAAAGATTTAAGAAATGTAAACAGAGCCTGAAGGACCTGTGGGACACCATCAAGTGGACCAACGTATGCATTTTTAGGGCCCTAGAAGGAGAAGAGAAGAAGAAAGCATCAGAGAAAATGTTCCAAAAAATAATGGCTGAAAATTTTCTAAATTGTTGAAAAATATCTGAGAAGATGAATGAATTCCAAGTATGATGAACTGTATAAAACCCACACTGAGATATATTATAATCAAACTTTTGAAAGACAATCAGAAAAAGATCTTAAAAGCAGCAAGAGAGAAGCAACTTGTCACATACATGGGATCCTCAGTAAGAATACAAGCAATTTTCTCATCAGAAACTTTAGATGCCAGAAGGCAGTGGACTGATATGTTAAAAATGCTAAAAGAAAAAAAAAATCGTCAACAAAGAATTCTATGTTTGGCAATACTGACCGTGAAAATTGTGGGTGAAGTTAAGACATTCCGAAAACAAAGGCTGTAAGAGTTTGTTACCATTAGAGCTGCCTTGGGGGAAAAAATGCTCAAGGCAGTCCAACATGGTGACATGCAAGGGTACCAGACAGAAAATCAAAGATGTATGAAGATAGAAAGACCTCAGTGAATATAAATACATGGACAATAATAAAAGCTCGAATATTATAACAATAGTTTATAGCTTCACTTTTTCTTGTCTACATAACTGAAAGTAATACATTTAAAAATTATTAGTCTAAAAGCTAGTAGTATTATTGTAACTTTACATGGAACTCCACATTTTGTTTTTACATAATTTAAGAAACTAATAAATTTTAAGAATTATTAGCTTATGTTTTCAGGCACACAATGTATAAAGATGTAATTTTATGATGTCAACAACCACACAAGGTGGGGATTTAGCTGTAAAGGAGCAGAATTGTATATGTTACTGAATTTAAGCTGGCGCAAATTCAAATTAGAATGTTATAACTTTAGGATGTGAAAGATAATCCCCATGCTAACCACAAAGAAAATAGCTATGGAATATACACAGAAAGAAATAAAATAAGAATTTAAACATTTCATTACAAAAAATCAACTAAATAAAAAAGGAGACAGTAATACAAGAAGATACAAAAAGCTATAAAGCATATAAAAAACAATTAGCAAAATGACATAAGTCCCTTCTTATATGTAATTACTTTAAATGTAAATGGATTGAAATCTTCAGTCAAAAGACAGAGATTAGCAGAAGGGATAAAAATACATGATCCAACTATCTACTGTGCACAAGAAACTTAGATCCAAAGACACGAATAGGTTGAAAGTGAAAGAATTAAAAATATATATATAATAATATTAACCAAAAGATAGCAGAAGTGTCTTAACTAATATTAGAAAAAAAATAGATGTTTTATCAGTAAACGTTTATAACAACTAAATAATTACATTATACATTAATAAAAGGGTTGATACAGCAAGGAGATGCAACAATTATAAACATTTGCACAGCTAATGAGACCATAAAATATATAAACAAAAAAACCCGCAGAATTAAAAAGAGAAATAAACAATTCTAAAATAATATATGAAGACCTTAATGCCTACTCTCAGTAATGGATAGAACAACCGAACAGAAGATAAGTAGAGAAATAGAGGATTTAAAATAATACAATAAACCAAGTAGATTTAACACACATATGTAGAACTTTCTACCCAATAACAATAGCATACACATTATTCTCAACTGAACATAGGACAGTTTTCAGAAGAGACCATGTGTTAGACCAAAAATTATGTCTCAATGGATTTAAAAGAAAAATGTCAAAGTATCTTCCATGACCACAAGGAAATGAAGTTATCGTAAGCAACAGAACTTGAATATTCACAAATTTGTGAAAATTAAACAACAAACTCAACTACTGGATCAACAAAATTTATAAGAGAAGTTAAAAAATACTTAGAGATGAATGAAAACAAATATGCAACATACTAAAACTTACAGGATGCCGCAAAAGCATTGCTAAAGGACAAATTTATACCTATGAAGACATTAAAAAGAAGAAAGATCTCATATCAAAAATATAATGTAGAAGAAAGATCTCATATCAAAAATCTAATGTTACAACTGAAAAAACTAGAAAAAACAAACAAACAAACAAACAAAAAAACCCTAAACCCAAAGAAGCAGAAGGAAAAAGAAAAGATTATGTCATAGGTAAGTGAAATAGATAATAGAAGACAATAGAGAAAAAGAAACAAAAAAATGGTTATTTGAAAAGGTTAACAAAATTGGCAATCCTTTAGATAGATGGGCTAGAAAAAGAAAACAAAAACAAAAAAAAAGAAAAAACGAGAAAAGACTTGAATTTAGTAATATCAGAAATGAAAGTGGAGGCATTATGACCAACTTTACAAAAACATAAAGGATTATATAAGGATAAAGTTGAAAATTACATGCTAACATATTAGATAACCTAGATGAGATGAACAAATTCTAACACTAAACTTACCCAGGATAAATCACAAAGAAATAAAACAACTAAATAGATTAGTAAGGAGATTACATCAGTAATCAAAGGTCTCCCAGCAAAGAAAAGCCCTTGACAGAAGCACATCAAGGGAACACCATGTGAGACAAAAAAACCTCAACAGCAGCCCTTGAGTCCAAGATCTTTATTCTGACATAGCCTACCCAAATGGGAAGGAACCAGAAAAACAATTCTGATAATATGATAAAACAAGGTTTTTTAATACTCCTAAAAGATCACACTATCTCACCAGCAATGAATCCAAATGAAGACAAAATTTCTGAGTTGCCAGAAAAAGAATTCAGATGGTTATTAGTCTGCTCAAGGAGGCACCAGAGAAACGTGAAAACAAACTTAAAGAAATTAAAAAAAAAATACAGGAGATGGATGAAAAAAAAATCCCCAGAGAAATAGCATAAATAAAAGACAATCACAACTTCTGGAAATGAAACACACTTAGAGAAATGGAAAATACACTGGAACGTTTCAATAGAATCAAACAGGTAGAAGAAAGAACTGCAGAGCTCAAAGACAAGGCTTTCTAATTAGCCCAATCCAACAAAGACAAGGAAAAAGAAAGAGACAAAATGAACAAAGCCTCCAAGAAGTTTGGGATTATATTAAACAACCAAACTTAATAAATAGTGTTCCCAAGAAGGGAAATCTAAAGTTTGGAAAACTTATTGGGGAAATAATTGAGGAACATTTTGCTGGTCTTGTTAGAGATGTAGACATCCAAATACAAGAAGCTCAAAGAACACCTGAGAAATTCATTGCAAAAAGATTATCACTTAGGCACATAGTCATCAGGTTATCTAAAATCAAGATGAAGGAAAGAATATTAAGAGCTGTGAGGCCAAAGCATCAGGAAACCTATAAAGGAAAACCTATGTGATTAACAGATTTCTAAGCAGAAACCCTACAAGCTAGAAGGGATTGGGCTCCTATCATTAGCCTCCTTAAACAAAACAGTTAGATTGAACTCCTAGCTTTAGCCTCCATATTAGCAAAGAATCATGTATCCAGCAAATCATATATTAGCAAAGAATCATGTATCCAGCAAAACTAAGCTTCCTAAATGAAAGATAAAGTCTTTTTCAGACAAATGCTAAGAGAATTCACCACTACCAAGCCAGCACTACAAGAACTGCTAAAATGAACTCTAAATCTGGAAGCAACACCTCAAAATACAACAAAATACAATTTCCTTAAAGCATAAATCTCACAGGGCCTACAAAACAATCATAGAATGTAAAAACAAACAAGGTATTCAAGCAACAGCTAGCACAATGAACAGTACCTCACATCTCAGTACTAATCTTGAATGTAAATGACCTAAATGCTCCACTAAAAACATACAGAATGGCAGAATGGATAAGAATTCATCAACTAGGCCAGGCGCAGTGGCTCATGCCTGTAATCTCAGCACTTTGGGAGGCCGAGGCGGGCGGATCACGAGGTCAGGAGATGGGGACCATCCTGGCTAACATGGTAAAACCCTATCTCTACTAAAAAAATACAAAAAAATTAGCTGGGCGTGGTGGCGGGTGCCTGTAGTCCCAGCTACTCGGGAGGCTGAGGCAGGAGAATGGTGTGAACCCAGGAGGCGGAGCTTGCAGTGAGCCGAGATCACACCACTGCACTCCAGCCTGGGTTACAGAGCGAGACTCCATTTCAAAAAAAAAAAAAAAAAAAAAAAAAAGAATTCACCAACCAAGTGTCTGCTGTCTTCAAGAAACTCACCTAACACATAAGGACTCACATAAACTTAAGGCAAATGGGTGGAAATAGATATTCCATGAAAATGGACACCCAAAATGAGCAGGAGTAACTATTCTTATATCAGATAAAAACAGACTTTAAAGCAACAATGGTTAAAGAAGACAAAGAGGGACATTATATAATGATAAAAGGCCTGTCCAACAGGAAAATATCACAACCCTAAATATACATGCATCTAACACTGAAGCTCCCAAATTTATCAAACAATTACTACTAGACTTGAGAAATCAGATAGACAGCAAAACAATAATAGTGAGGGACTTCAATACTCCACTGACAGTACTAGACACGTCATCAAGATACAAATTCAACAGAGAAACAATGAACTTTAACTATACCCTAGAACAAATGAACTTAACAGATATTTACAGAAAATCCTACCCAACAACTGCAGGATATGTATTCTATTCATCAGCAAATGGAACATTCTCCAAGATAGAGCATATGATAGGCCACAAAACAAGTCTCAATACATTTTAGAAAACAGAAATTATAGCAAGTACTATCTCAGACCATAGTGAAATAAAACTGGAAATCAACTCCAAGAGGGACCCTGAAAACCACGCAAACACAAGTAAACTAAATACCCTGTTCGTGAATGATCATTGGGTCAACAATGAAATCAAAATGAACATTTACAAAATTTTTTGAACTGAATGATAATAGCGACACTACTTATCAAAACCTCTGGGATACAGCAACAGTGCTAAGAGGAAAGTTCATAGCCTTAAATGCCTACATCAGAAAGTCTGAAAGAGTACAAATTGGCAATCTAATGTCACACCTCAAGGAACTAGAGAAACAAAAGCAAATCTAACCAAAACCCAGCAGAAGAAAAGAAATAACAAATATCAGAGCAGAACGAAATGAAATTAAAACAAAAATAACAATACAAAAGATAAGTGAAACAATAAGCTGGTTCTTTGAAAAGATAAAATTGATAGACCACTAGTGAGATTAATCAAAAAAGAAGAAAGAAGATCCAAATAAGCTCAATTAGAAATGAAATAAGAGATATTACAACCAATACCAGAGAAATAGAAAAGATCATTCAAGGCTACTGTGAATACCTTTACGTGCACAAATTAGAAAACCTAGAGGAGATTAATAAATTCCTGGGAATATACAATCATCCTAGATTAAACCAGGAAGATATAGAAACTCTAAACAGACTAATAACAAGCAGGGAGACAAACTGTAATTTTTAAAATGCCAACCAAAAAAGGTCAGGACTAGATTGACTAATAGCTGAATTATATCAGACATTCAAAGAAGAATTGGTACCAATCTTATTGAAACTACTCCAAAGGCTAGAGAAAGAGGAAGTCCTCCCTAAATTATCCTATGACACCAGTATTGCCCTAATACCAAAACTAGGAAAGTACATAATGAAGAAAAGTACAGACCAATATCCCTGATGAACATAGATGCAAAAATACTCAACAAAATACTAGCTAACCGAATCCAACAGCATATCAAAAAGATAATACTCCATGGTTGAGTGGTCGAGTGGGTGACATACCAAGGAGGCAGGGATGGTTTAACATATTCAACTTAATAAATGTGGTATACCACATAAACAGAATTAAAACCAAAAATCACATGATCATCTCAATAGATGCAAAAAAAAAAAGCATTTGACAAAATCTAGCATTGCTTTATGATTAAAACCCTCAGAAAATCAGCATATAAGTGACATATCTTAAGGTAATAAAAGCCATCTATGTCAAACCCACAGCCAACATTATACTGAATGGGGAAAAGTGAAAGCATTCCCTCCGAAAACTGGACAAGACAAGAATGCCCACTTTCACCACTTCTATTCAACATAGTACTGGTACTGGATGCCCTATCCACGACAATCACATAAGAGGAAAAAAAGGCATTCAAAGCAGTAAAGAAGAAGTCAAACTGTTGCTGTTCACTGATGATATCATATACCTAGAAAACCCTAGGCTGGGCATGGCAGCTTACACCTGTAGTCCCAGCACTTTGGGAGGCACAGATGGGTGGATCACCTGAGGTCACCAGTTTGAGACCAGCCTGGCCAACATGGTGAAACCCCATCTCTACTAGAAATACAAAAATTAGCCAGGTGCAGTGGCGGGTGCCTGTAATCCCAGCTACTGGGGAGGCTGAGGCAGGAGAATTGCTTGAACCCAGGAGGCAGCGGTTGCAGTGAGCCAAGATCATCCCACTGCATTGCAACCTGGATGACAGAGTAAGACTTTGTCTCAAAGAAAAAAAATGAAAACCATAAAGGCTCATCCAAAAAGCTCCTAAATCGGATAAATGAGTTCAGTAAAGTTTCAAGATATAAACTCAATGTAGTCAAATCAGTAACACCTATACACTAACAGTGACCAAGCTGAGAATCAAATAAAAAACTCAACCCCTTTTACAATAGCCACAAAAACAATTAAAATACTTAGGAATATACCTAACCAAGTAGGTGAACGACCTCTACAAGGAAAACTACAAAATACTGCTGAAAGAAATCATAGATGACACAAACAAATGGAAACACATCCCATGTGCATGGATGGGTAGAATCAATATTTTGAAAATGACCATACTGCCAAATGCAATCTATAAATCCAATGCAATTCCCATCAAAATACCACCGTCATTCTTTACAGAACTAGAAAAAAAATTTCTAAAATTCATATGGAACCAAAAAAGAGCCCACAGAGCCAAAGTAAGACTAAGAAAAAGAACAAATCTGGAGGCATCACATTACCCAACTTCAAACTATAGTATAAGGCTATAGTCACCAAAACATTATGGTATTGGTATAAAAATAGGCACATAGACTAATGGAACACAATAGAGAACTCAGAAATAAAGCCAAATACTTACAGCCAACTGATCTTCGACAAAGGAAACAAAAACATAAAGTAGGGAAAGGATACTCTATTCAACAAATAGTGCTCGAATAAATGGCAAGCCCCATGTAGAAGAATGAAACTGGATCCTCATCTCTTACCTTATAAAAAAATCAACTCAAGATGGATCAAAGACTTAAATCTAAGTACCGAAAGTCATTTAAATTCTATAAGATAACATCAGAAAAACACTTATAGACATCGGCTTAGGCAAGAACTTCATGACCAAGAACCGAAAAGCAAATGCAACAAAGACAAAGATAAATAGATGAGACTTAATTAAACTTAAAAGCTTCTGTACAGCAAAAGAAATAATCAGCAGAGTAAACAGACAACCCACAGAGTGGGAGGAAATCTTCACAAACTATGTGTCCGGCAAAGGACTAATATTTAGAATCTACAAGTAACTCAAACAAACCAGAAAAAAAATAATCCTATCAAAAAGTGGGCTAAGGACATGAATAGACACTTTAAAAGAAGATACACAAATGGTCGACAAACATGAAAAAATGCCCAACATCACTAATGATCAGGGAAATGCAAATCAAAGCCATAATGCAATACCAACTTACACCTGCAAGAATGGTCATAATTTAAAAATAAAAAATTATAGATGTTGGCATGGATGTGGTGAAAAGGGAACACTTTGGCACTGCTGGTGATAATGTAAACTAATACAGCCACTATGGAAAACAGTATGGAGGTTTCTTAAAGAACTAAAATTATATCTACTATTTGATCCAGCAATCTCACTACTGGGTATCAACCCAGAGGAAAATAAGTCATTACATGAAAAAAAAAAAAACAAAAACAAAAAAACGCTTCCACACACGTTTATAGCAGCACAGTTTGAAATGGCAAAAATATGGAACCAGCACAAACACCCATCAATCAATGAATGAGTAGATAAAGAAAATGTGATATATATATACACACACACATATACATATACATACACACACACACACACCATGGAATACTACTCAGCCATAAAAAGAAACAAAATAATGGCATTTGCAGCAAACTGGTTGGAATTGGAGACCATAATTCTAAGTGGAGCAACTCAGAAATGGAAGCCAAATATTGTATGTTCTCACTTATAAGTGGGAGCTAAGCTATGAAAACACACAGGCATAAAAATGATACAATGGACTCTGGGGACTCGGGGAATGTTGGGAAGGGACTGAGGGATAAAAGACTACACATTAGGTAGTCTTTTCCTAAAATTCATATGGAATTGAAAGGGACCTTGAATAGCCAAGACAATCTATTCAAAAAAAATAAAGCTAGAGGACTCACATTTCCTGATTTCAGGACCTACTATAAAGATACAATATTTAAAACAGTGTGGTATTGGTGTAAAACAGATAAATAAAACAATAGAATAGAATAGAGAGCCCAGAAATAAACCTTTACCTATATGGTCAAATGATTTTTGACAAGGACATCATGTTCATTCAATGAGGAAAGTATAACCTGAATAGACCATGCAGTTCTATCCAACATTTTTTCAAGTATCTCTACACATGTATCAGGCTCTTACAATAAGGGACATGTTGATGTAGGATCAATTTTGCTGCTGTTTCTGCATTTCTCTGCTAATCTAGAAGTGACATGGCAAAATTTATCTTCCAATAGTTTAATAACATCACAATGACTAAGAGATTATTAGCAGGCACTGGGATTAAATTTCCAAATCTTCAATTTACCTGGTGCTATCAAAATTTGAGCTAGTCTAACTTACTTTAAACTAATGTTCTGTTTGTTTCATTTTAGCCAAAAACAAGTTGATTTAATATTTGGAGAGAAAGAGGTAAAGTTTATAAAGGTATAGATGTATACTGTATAAAGTTCATATTTTCAAGTGTTCCGTAAAACTCATAATCATGTTCTTGACTGAATTCACGTTGTACCAAATAATCATTAACCTTTAACGGAAAGGTTGAGTTCAAACTTTATGTCTAGGTATTGTTAAACACTAACTTTTCTAGCAAAATTTTATCCACAGTCAATATTTTCATTATCCTTATCAACATTATTCTTAACAACAAAATCCATAGTCTTACTTAAGCTAGGCAATTCTTACCTTTACTGCAATACTACAAATATAATTGTGACTTCAATATTTCTGACTAACTAGTCGCTATTTATGGATATTAGGTTCATGCTTAACACCAAAATTAATTCAGCCAGAGGCATAAATGGACTACATTTGCTCCTTTTGTCTGTCATGTTAATTACTACCAATCTCTATAGATTAGTCAAGCATTCAAACTGCCGTGGCAATCAGACTAAACATTACACACACACACACACACACACACACACACACACACACAGACACACACACACACATTCTCACAGATTCAATGCAAGAATTGAATTTTTGTTTCCCAATATTACAACTTTACTGAATGATAATAGCTGCAAAAACAAAATATTCAATATTTAATATGTTTGAATCTTTAAAGTGCTGATTTTTAAGTTTATGCTGCATTATCCTGGAACACACAAACAGTTATCTTTCCAGGTGAAGCTAACATTTTCTATTCCAATGGCAAGCCTATTAATGAAGCCCACGTTGACTGTGTACGCCATGAAGTGTTTGTCTGAGGAGCCAGTTCTGGAGTTTCTTCCATTCCCATCCTGGTTCCTCCATTCTCTGTGTAACCCTGGGCAAATCTGTGTCATTCTTTTTGACTCAAGTTTTCCATATGTAAAATTACAGTAATAATTGCCATTTATATATTATTTTTTCTGAACAGGTGTCATGAGAATTAATGAGATTATTAACCAGTAGACCTCCAGGCCATTGTCAGTGTCAGGATAGCATTATTGGCCTCTAGAGGAAAAGATATGAGAGGGTTCGGGGGAAGAGGAAGAACCTTGATGAAATGAGAAGGACATTGAAAATAGAGCTAGGTAATGATATTACCCTTTTAAAAATTGGATAAAGTAAGTAAGTGAAAAAGGCAAAAAGAAGTCCTTCCATTTCCCCTTATTCTAATGCAGTCCAGCCTTCTCTAACGCTACACTACTTCAACCAAACTAGGTTATCTGTTTCCTCTGTTCTCCCATTATAATCAGCAATGCCCACTTCCTTCCATCATTCATCACAGTAGATTGCTAATGTGACTTTCTTGTCCAAAACATTTCAATTAAAAAAAAAATAAGATGCTGTATTTTATTTGTCTATCTACAGAATAGAGCATTGGGTCAGGCACTTACTTGTGCTAAAAGAAGACAATATGGATGTGAATGGAGGGAGATTTTTGTATGATTGAAAGGTGCCATATTGTTTGGAAAGGAGAAGTGGCTTCCTGTTCTGTAATGAATATGCCATGAACAACATTTTTTGGCACTTGGAAATGAATGTCAGGAAAGGCCTTAATCTAATATTCATTCATTCATTTTTTTTTTTAATTGCCCAATTGCCAAGCCTTGTTTTCTATGATGACAGAGAAGCAGGAAGAACTTCTTATTAAGCTGAAATTGATGTTCAAAGTAAAGGTACTCAGCACTAAATCTGAATTAGTAATCAACTAATTAGATCAGTCCATATGCTTGATGGTGATGTTTCAGTTAACATTTTATCAGCTAATGATGCAATCCACTAAGCTTGTCTTTTTCTCTTTAAAATTTTTCTTAAATCTGAAGTCATATAAGCATCTTTTAGTAAAATACAGACCTAAAAATGGAGATAGCTTTTTTAAATTTTTAGATCTAAGCCTAATTTTTATTTTATTAAGAAAATCAACCTAACTCCTTCACTCACTTTTCTCCCATCTTCTGCAGTTAGACTACAAGCAGTTAAAACCACTTTGTTTCCCAAAGACCCAAATTCTAAAGCAAACACCGTTTCTAAATAATCACAAATAGTGCCCATATACTGCATATTTTGTGGTTATGTGTCTCTATCACCCCATGGCACAGGCAACTCCAAAAATGCCTGAAGAAAAAGATAACACAGGTATCTTAGTTTTAGTTCGCTATAGTTTGCATGCTCATACAGTTTATAGAAGTGGAAGACTCACAGGGTTGCCTCATTCATCTCTCAGAGCATAGATGAAGATTCTAAGAAACAGCTGTACAAAGATGCACAAGCTGTTAGTTGGAGTTGCAATGCCAGAGCCCTGCCATCCAATCCAGGTCATTTCCCACTGTGTCCTGCTCCTTGCCTGAATTCAACATTATATTATTCACATTTACCTCTATGGAGTAACTCGATTTCTCCATCTTTCTCTCCTTGCCACTCCTGTGCATCACTCTATTTAATTGAAGAGTCTTTTGTGAACTACTTCAACTCTTTAAAGACTGAGTTAACTGAAGTTAAGTGTTGGAGATTAAATAAATTTGAAAAAGAAGAAATGAAAAAAAGTGATTTAAGAAACATCTGTCTTTGTTAATTATACTACCATAAAAAATTTCCATAATGTTAAGGACCAGGGTACATGTTTTATTTAAGTGACAAAAGGGTTCTAATCTATAGCAACATTGAGCTATAAATATAGCATGTATTTAAAAAAACAAGAAAGCATAGCATTTGCAGTAAAAAGAGAACTCACCTTAGTTGTTCTGAGGAAAAATGTTATATTTTATTAAGCTTTAATGTCCCTTTCATAATTCCCAGGCCTTTTCTATCAATGTTTAAAAAGTAGAAACATTGCCCTGCCGATATATATTAAGTTTGCAAAAATATATGTATTCATTATACAAAGTAAAATGCTTTAAATATGAGTGGTTCTGCATAAAAGTTTGTCCTATGTCAGTAAATAGATACTTAAAATACAGTTTTTCATGGAAATAATATTCTACATGTACTTAATTTTACAGGCCAGTTTATGAAAGGCTGGCTTTTCCAAGACAGAATTTACAAAAGCAGAAACACTTCTCTTAGATGGCCGCAATGAGGTAGAAGTCCTCTCCCACACCTAGCAATAGCAACTGGCTGCATTACAG
Organism: Rhinopithecus roxellana; assembly: GCF_007565055.1. Lineage (NCBI taxonomy): Eukaryota > Metazoa > Chordata > Mammalia > Primates > Cercopithecidae > Rhinopithecus > Rhinopithecus roxellana. Next base: position 29,364,770 of record NC_044564.1, read on the forward strand.
CTCCCGGAGAGGTTGAGGTACAAAGAATTATTCATAAAACGGAAGTTCATAGTTTATGGTCTGTTCATTCAACAAATAAATGATATACTAATCTCCTTTATACTGTGGAACAATTATTATGAGGTGGGCATACAAATACATATTCACAGACATACCATAGAAAATGAAATGCAAAACGATGCCTGACCACACGGCCCACCTCACAACACAGAAGAAAAAGAAACAAAATTCATGAGCATTTCCTACATAGCAGGAACTATCACACACAAATAACTTAAACTTCATCCCAATCCTATCAGGAAGGTATTGTTATGTCTAATCAACAAGGGAGAAAGCTGAGTACAAGAGACCAATGGGTTTGTCCCCAGTCTCTTAGCTGATAGGCAGAAGAACTCTAATTCAAACTCTGCCTGACTCCCAGACCCAAGATTACTTCTTCACCAGCCCTCTGGTTATGGTACCAAAGACTGCCATCAACCTCTATCTGGAAGCTAAAAAGTTCAAGGAAACGTTTTCAAAAGCTAAAATGAAGCACTACAAAAACTTTTCCTAGTATAGATCTAAGTGTCCCAAGTAACACAAAGAGGAAGAAACCAACTGTGAATGATAATTACATTAATTCCTCGGAGGGCAGAAAAAAATGGAATTTTAAAAACCACATAATTAAAGACATCAGTATAACTATCCTGGTCTAAGTTTCAGATCTAACCACCAGAGTGGAGCTAAAACCAATTTTTCCATTCTCCAATGCAGAGGCTGCCAGCCAATAGTGTCTCAAAGGAATGGGACAAAAATTCCATTGAAGCAGAAATAGAGTAGTTTTCAGATAGTGGCAGTGATGTGGATTCTTAAAAATAAAATACACGTAGAATAATTTACATTTCTCTTTTTGACAAGTGATGGTTATTTTGTAACTTTAGTTTTAGTTCGCTTATGCTAAAAGAAATTTCAAGGGTCCAAAAGACTATTCAGTACTTGACAATATGCCACGTGATGGCTGCATTTTGTGCCAGCACACCTGTTTTCTATCATCGTGGTGCCTATATTAAGTGTTTATAAATTCAGAGAATACATGTACATCTGTAAAACCATCACTTCCTTTAAATCCTAAGTTATAGTATGCATCAAATTATCATCTTAATACATCAATTTCAAGTCCAGAAAAAAAATACACATTTATTTGAGCAATTGCTTCTTATCCTTTATTGTAACTGCATTCCAAACTTAATGATGTTCTTATTATTTAGGTGTTTAGGTATTCGGTGTCAAAAATTATTCTTTAGGCCCTATTTTTTAACTTTACAGTAAGAAAAGAAAATGAAGGTGAACTTACTAATAAAACCCCAAATATCTTAGTAAACCCATAAAAGAAAAATAAGAGGAAATATTTACTCTTTTCCTAAAAAGATGTGATTTCAAACATTATATGTTGAAAAACATTACATGTTGAACATTAATTATAATGAATGGTTTTATATGTACCCATATATTTTACCAATATGCCTACTTAGGAACTAAGAGAGAGAAAGTAAAAATTATTTAGGAATGAACTGAACTATGGAAAAACTAAAATCATTTAGAATTATTTCTGGGGTTTACATATTATTTTGTTTCATTCACTGCATACATTTGCAAATCATGACCTATTAAAGTGAGAATAGAACAATCTCCTCTGAAAAATCATTTTTTCAAAATACTACATTTTAAGTCCATTCTATATATTTTATAAGTGTTCATAAATGTAATGAAAATATTTGTGCTCTGAAATCACACAGCCCTGGATTTTAATCCTGGCTCTACGCTTTACTGGTTGGGAGATGCTGGGCAATTTACGTTGTACATTCACACATTTCACACATTTGTTTACCCATCTATAAATGAAGACAACAATAGCATCTATTCTATAGAGTGTTGTGAGGATTAAGTGAATTAATGCATATAGTAAACACACTATCTGTCACATAATGAGCACCAAATAAACAATAATTCTGTCTATATATACAGTGTTCCAAATTTATCTTTTATTTTTGTATACTTGTAGGTAAGTCATATTGGCATTAACTATACTAATCTCATAAATATCAAAATATCATTCTATGACATTTGGGTTGAAAGAAACCATAGACATTATTTTCTGCAATCCCTATAGATAAAGAACTGTAGGAAATTCCTAGCTCAAACCCTGTAGAACTTTGTCTTCCCTAAGGTACTAATAAAATATTTGAGTGAGACAAAGAAGCAGGCCGAATGAGAATCTTTACAAATGTGGATCCCAAAAGGCTAAAACATCACTAGGGTCTAGCTAACTTAATTTCCTACACATGAGTCTTTGCATGACTGGAAAATGTAAATTTCTGTTCTGTGTTAGTGTTACAAATTACCACAAATTTAACAACTTAGCACACATTTAAAATCCCCTAGTACCTGTAGGTTCGAAGTCTAGGCATGGCATGACCAACCTGTCTGTTCAGACTCTCACCAGACAGAAATAGCTGTCAGCTAGGGCTGTGATCTCAACTGGGGCTTACGGTCCTCTTTCAAGATCACTAGTGAATTCATGTTAGAACTCAATTCCTCACAGTTTAGATTTAGGTCCTCATTTCCTTGCTAGCTGTCAGCTTGGTACCACTCTCAGCAACTAGACACTGGCAGCAGGTTTTTGCCATATGGGCCCCGTAGACAGTTCCACAACATGGATTTTTGCTTTCCTCCATGTGAGGGTTAATGTGTCTCTTTGACTCTCTTCTGCAAACAACCCAGAGAAAATGCTCTGTTTTTAAAGGGCTCATCAGATAAGATCAGGCCCACCCAGCATGATCTTCCTCTAGCCATATAACGTCATGTTCTCAAGGGAGCAATATATCAACCTATTAACAGACCACCCCCACTTATGAGGATTTTACAGGGCATGTACCCCAGGGAATGAAAGTCCCGTAGGTTGTTTTTGGACCCTCTCTAGTACATTTTTGTAACAAAAATAATACTAAAGAGGAAAAGAAAACAAACAAAGGTCCTTGCCAGCACCGATATATCTTGGTTGGATAGTTTTACTATCAGCACATAGAAGTTGCAAAAGTCCCTGAATCTCAAGCTACCAGCCATAAGAAACTCATTCACCTCCTTAACTTCACAAAATAAGTGCCCATACATCTTTAAAGATTGTTTGTTTGAAGGGGTGTTAAATTACTAGCCTACTCTGTACAATCATATTTGTCTCTCAAGTACTCTGTCATTATTATATTTTCTCATTTTAAAGTCTATATATTGAGTTAATGATAGTTTTTGGCTTTGGGACAATGGAGAGATACTTCTTTAATTATATTTGACTATATGGTGAATTCTCATTTCATAAATATGAAAAGGTAAATAAGAAGTAATCAACTTTTAGGACCTACAATATATTTTGTTTTTATTAGAGATGAGGCTTAAAATGATAAAGATGTTAAGCGACTTTATCAAGACCACAGTCTAACATTGGGAGGAGAGAGTAAACAGCTGATAGCAGCTCAAGCCATGGGTACATAGAGTTCACTCCAGGCAGCCCTGATGTCAGATCTCAAGCGCACTGCTAATTACCGGGCTTCACATGCAGCTAGGAGTTAGAGTTTTAGTGAGCACCTTCCCAAGGTTAGGACTGGAGTAGGAACTGCATGGAATTGGCTTGCAATAGAAGGCATTACTGGACTGCAGTTGAGGGTGACCAGGAAATGGAGCACTGGCAAGCAATTAGTCAAGTAAACGCTTCACTTGGAAATCACTGATTTAGAGTCTTTTATAAATAACTCTCTACAGTTGGCAGATTCTTTGTTCCTTTTGTTTTCTTCTGGAAGCCAGTAAAGCAGATGATCCCCCTTCTCTACAAGAACATCCTCAACTCTTCTAACCCCAGGGAATAGTTAATGAAATAATTATTTGAGATTATTTGAATGATTGATATTTGAAAGAAGTAATCTGCGGATATTGGCTTCCTGGAAACAGAGGAGAAAATTTGAGAGAAAATCACACTGCTTTCTCAAATCAAGAACTTTGTGAGTGGGCCTGCTGTGTGCAGGCTATAATCCTTGGATGAGTTTCTGTGCCAGAGGGATAGAGTAGAGGGCAAATCTAAGAAGATGGGCCCACCCTATAAAGGTGGCAAAATAAACTTACCTAAATAGCAACATGGGCTTTATTAAACCAATCTATTCACCACCTTCTTGGGTAAATTTAAAAGTTTAGAAGGCTTTACCCATACATTTTTAACATGTTATGGCAACTTGAAATTTGAGGATAACAGGAGACTGACAAGAGCTAGGGAAAAGGATGTAGGAATACATGCTTGATAGGGGTGGAAATATGAGGATTCAGCAGTATTTGTAGAAAACACAAATCTGAGGTTAGTGGGAAATTGGAATTGCTTGGTAAAGACTTCATGATATGGTGCATGCCAGTAAAGGATAGAGAGAGGCACCTAATCTGAAGAGAAATCACTGATTTCTGGAACTTTTTGGCCAATGTTATAATCATTCACATTTTTATGAACAATTATTAAAAATTGGAGGCTAAGTATCTCTTTAAGATATCTTTTATTAGATTATCAAGGTTGTGTAGTAGCCCCTGTTCTGATACCTGCTGCTAGTCTGATATCTGACTGACTTGGAATAAATACGAAACAGTGTTCTCTCATCCTATCTGAGAATGAATAATAGAGAATTTTAGATATGGATTACGTTTTATGAATATAAAAACTTTAGAAAAATGAATCAGTTCCAAAGAATCCCACTTAACTTCTATTTGCCTACAAGAAGCTCTACATAGCAAGATAGAGCTGTACCTAAAATAGATATGGCCATTTGAAAGAAGATGTGAAATACCTTCATATTGTGAGAATGACAGAGGCTTAAAAGGATCTTCAGGTCTCAGCAGAGAGGGTGAGCTGCCCAAATTGAGTTAAAGAAAGGCAGGTGATGCATGTTAGATGGATTAAATTCACAACACCCAATAAGTCACATCTTAAGGAGAAGAATGAGGGTCAATGAGCTCTCTAAGAATATTCCAAGCACAGATTTTCATACACATATTCTTACCATAGATCCATCTAAAGTAGAAACTTAAGTTCTGCTCTGCTCTTTTTTAGTAATTCATGTCTATGAAATGTGGAAAGCAGCCTCTGGAGTCACCATTTTACCTTGGAGTGACTGCGTGAATCACTCTTCACCGCTGACCTTCTTTAGCACATATTTAAATTTATTTTGTTAATTTTTTAACACTGCTCCTTGGGGAGCAGGCTACCCTATAAGCAGTGTGCCCAGAGTAGCCTAATTACTGACTGGTTGCTATGCATTATTTTGTATCATCTTCGATTTTCCAAAAATTGATTCTATTCTAACACTCTTGAATTAAAGAATTTGGTATAATATAGCACTCAGTCTGCTACACAGAGTGGATAGAAAACCCAAATTTAGTGAATGGACTGAGTGGGAAATCTGTCCAACAAATAGATAAGAATGTCCAGTCTTTTTTCTTGCAGCCCTATCTACTTCACCCATTCAAAAGTTTCCTATTTTTCTCTGAATAGGCATTTTTATGTGGCTTCCTGGACCTAGCTTCAGAAAAAAAAAAAAAAAAAAAAAAAAAAAAAAAGACACAAACTACTGCAATAACAGAAAGACAGAATTGATCTGGTCATATTTCCCTGTACCTAAAACGTATATGTAGAAAGGGACTGATTATTTTATCGATTTTTAAAAATGTAGGTTGCAATTCAAAAGGAACAGCACATATAGGCAAAGTCTATGTGAATGTCAGGACATTCTTCTTCAAATAAAAAAAAAATTGCACCCTATCTTTACCTATCACATTATCTGAACACGTTTCTATATTTAAATTAGTTTCCAAACACATTTGGTTTGTGCCGATTGACTTTTTCAATTAAACCTTACAGTTTTACTTCCTTGTGAAGTGCTCAAAATCTGCAAAATTCACATCAGAAACCAGTGTCTTTGTCAATGTTAACAACAATATTAGTATGAAACATCTTTCAGATACTCTCATTTCTTTCCTGAATGTAATATAAAGCCTATCATCAACTCAGCCTCTAAGTAAACATAGTAATGTGTGGTCTCAACATGGGAGCCATTCATCACATTGAAGACAGTGTCAATAATTGCTTAAATATTCAAAACTGACTCTGCATCCTAACAGTCAGCAGTAGCACATTTACTCAGCAATGGTTCTTTTATGTAATATAATGGTTTTTAAAAACCTGCTGTTCTCATCTATTCATATGTATTATATCTCTTTTAAAACTCACATACATGCTCACAGAAGCACACCCAAGTTTAAATTATATTGTTACTTTATAACAGTTTCAGATGCAGCAAGGCAATATTATCTCTAAATACACAATGAGTATTATGTACAAAAGAGGCAGTGCTCCAATCTGTATCTTCGTTTTAAGGCACCCTAGACTAGGAGCCACTCCAAGCCTTGCTAAGACAAGATAAGCTGCCCCCAAGAGCAGAAACTCACTTGGCATTGTTGCTGCTATGAATGGCAAAACTGCAGTTACTTTTGCACCAACTTAATATTTGTGATTCTCTCTTAGCACACACTCACCTGGATCACGTCTCTTCCCTTCCTGACTTCTAGTGATGTTTTTTTTCTGAGCTGTGTTTTTCCCTAATACCGTGATGGTCATTTATCATTTACCATTTACCAAACTAGATACCTGTCTCTCAGATACATGTGCCCAAATTCTCACTTCTTATAGATCCTTCCACTTGACTTGACTTAACTCTAAAGATGGTGGAGTAAAGATGAGATTATGCTGAGCTGTACTGATCCAGAATAGCCCATGACTATAGTCTGGAATAACCCAGCCAGAAATGGTGGGACTGTCTAGAGCCCAAGAGCTCTTTTCTACCAACAGTCTTTAGATTTAATATTCAGTGCATCACTGTGGGGGCTGGGCACCCTAGATAAGGTAGGTCAGTGCATCTCCTAAGCCCCCACTATACCCTTATGCCCTTGCTTATTGTACCATGCTTACCCAACTGAATATGCCAATGCCAATATCTTAGAATTAAAGCAGATTCTCTAGCCCTCATGGGGAATATATCTAGTCCTCCATGGTGCCCTTTTACATGAGTCTCTGAAGCCACGTAAAACTCCAGTCCTGCTTGTGCTTCATTAGCTCCACTGGTTCCATAACTAGTCTTGGTATTGACCCCATCTTGTGGGTTGACCTTCATGTCTCAAACCCAAGACACACTTCTAACATTGTTCCTTTATCTTTTGTATTGTTTTATGTTATTATTATTATTATTATTTGAGACAGAGTTTTGTTCTTCTTGTCCAGGCTGGAGTGCAATGGTATGATCTCGGCTCACTGCAACCTCCACCTCCCAGGTTCAAGAGATTCTCCTGCCTCAGCCTCCCGAGTGGTTGGGATTACGGGCATGCACCACCATGCTTGGCTAATATTCTGTATTTTTATTAGAGACAGGGTTTCTCCATGTTGGTCAGGCTGGTCTCGAACTCCCAACCTCAAGTGATCCACCCGCTTCGGCCTCCCAAAGTGCTGGGATTACAGGCATGAGCCACCACGCCTGGCCTGATATTCTTTTCTTACACAGTAATACATCATTATCTAATGCCTGTGACTACTACGGACTTCTATATATTTATTTATAGGGTGGAATGACTAGAATTACCAAAAGGAAGAAATACGTAGCTTATATATGAAGAAAGCACTTTTGTAATAAAATTCTCCAAAAAGTGTTTATGATTACTGAATAACTTTTCAGTCATTTTAAGACTGCAATATAAAATTAACCATCATAATTATGTGGCGTCACAATAAACACAAAGGAGACTTGGTAAAAATTTAAAATCACAAAATCTGTACTTTCTAATTTTCAGCTTTCCTTTTCCACAATAGCACAGTTTTGATATTGACTTCTCCTACACAATTTGACTTTTGCTCTAATTTCTTTTTAATATAAGATTATATCAAATAACTGAAACTCCAATTTCTCAAGCAAGGGGAACATGCAACAGCCAATAATATTTTTATAAGCAACCAAACTTGCTGCTGAAAACAAGTGAGCAGAGAGGTGCCAAGTGTGATGATAGTCAGCATTCACTATCAAGTTTTAATAACTTTCCAGTTATTGAACACATGATCTTAGGTGACAAAGCTGCAATTTTAGCTGAACAGAATATTTATATAGCTCTCATTCTCTGCAATAACTCAAGATGCGCAAATATTAATTGATCATCTGTATGGAAAATATTTGGAATATTCCTTTTGGATTCCAAAGAATGACATTTGGACTGACACTTTGGTAACTGAGTCTAGATGATAACAGAATAGGCCCGAAGCATTCTGTTCTCAGTCACAAGCAAAGTGGGAGGTGAAGAAATTCTGCATATGGGTTTTCCTAACTTAGAGAACATTGAGTACTAAGGCTATTGAACCAACAGGCAAAATTCTGTCAAGGCTGTTTTAAAATGGCAAACAAAAGGATTAGTGAGTCTGGAATTATACTTGCAGGCCCTATACAAGAATTTCATATACCAAGGACTCAATTTATCAATGTTTAGCTACTTATATTCTGCTGTCCTTGTTTTTATAAGTTTCTCTTGTGTTTTGTTTTATTTTTCTTTGTTTTCTTTTTTTTCTTAAAACTTTATTTAAGTTTCTCTTGGGTTTTGTTTATATTTGTATAATATTTTTATAAAAAGTATTTTGCATTTTAATTTAAATGTATTTTATAATGATAAATTATTCCATTTCTAGAACTTGAAAACTACTAACCCTGTGCCATATGAGATGACTATAAAGCAAACTTGATGGGAACAAAATGTGTTATTAAGCTTTAGTTAGAGGGTGATGCTTAACAAAGGCTCTAAGCCTGAAGATTATCTGAGTTTTTTTGTCAGGGAGAAAACCAAAATTTAGAGTACTGTTTAAGACATATTAGAACTAAATTGAGACTTTTCTCCTTGAAGTAATCAAGTCTGAAAGATAATTGGAAAATACTTTTCTAACCACATAATTTAATATTACCCAAAGTTATTTCCACTGTTGAGAGTACCACACTGATATGGTTTGCCTGTATCCCCATCCAAATCTCTTCTTGAATTGTAGTTCCCATTCCCCACGTGTCGTGGGAGGGACCTGGTGGGAGGTGATTAATGATGGGAGCATTTGCTCTCATGCTGTTCTCATGATACTGAATGAGTTCTCACAAGATCTGATGGTTTTAAAAGATGCTTTTCCTCCTCCTACTCATACCTTTCCCTTAATGCTGTTATGTGAAGAAGGATGTGTTTGCTTCCCCTTCTGTTATAAGTGTTAAGTTTCCTGAGCTCCCCACCCCAGTCATGCTGAACTGTGATTCAGTTAAACCTGTTTCCTTTATAAATTATCCAGTCTGGGGTATGCCTTTATTAGCAGTATGAGATGAACTAATACAGTAAAATGGTATCAAGAGTGGGGTGCTGCTGTAAAAACACCTGAAAATGGGAAGCAACTTTGTAACTGGGTAACTGACAGAGTTTGGAACAGTTTAGATGACTCAGAAGAAGACAGGAAAATGTGGGCAAGTTTGGAAATTCCTAGAGACTTGGAGGGCTCAGAAAACAGGAAGATGTGGGAAAGTTTGGAACTTTCTAGATACTTTTTGTATGGCTTTGACCAAAATGCTGATAGTGATATGGACAATAAAGTCCAGGCTGAGGTGGTCTCAGATGGACTTCCCTCAGATGTTGGGAACAGGAGTAAAGGTTACTCTTGCTATTCAAAGAGACTGGTGGCATTTTGCCTCTGCACTAGAGATCTGTGGAACTTTGAACTTGAGAGAGATGATTTAGGATATCTGGTGGAAGAAATTTCTAAGCCGCAAAGCATTCAAGAGGAAGCAGAGCATAAAAGTTTGGAAAATGTACAGTCTGATTATGCTATAGAAAAAAAAAAACCATTTTCTGGGAAGAAATTCAAGCCTGCTATAGAAATTTGCCTAAGTAATGAGGAGCCAAATATTAATTACCAAGACAATGGGGAAACTGTCTCCAGGGCATGTCAGAGATCTTCATGGCAGCCCCTCCCATCACAGTCCTGGAGTGCTAGGAGGGAAAAGTGGTTTCACAGGCTGGGCCCAGGATCCCCCTGCTCTATGCAGGCTTGGGACATAGGGCCCAGGGTCCCAGCTGCTTCGCCTCCAGCTGTGGCTAAAAGTGACCAATGTATAGCTCAGGCTGTTGCTACTGATGGTGCAAGCCCCAAACCTTTGTGGCTTCCATCTGGTGTTGGTCCTGCAGGTGCACAGAAGACAATAATTGAGATTTGGGAACCTCTGCCTACATTTCAGAGGATGTATGGAAATGCCTGGATGTCCAGGCAGAATTTTACCACAGAGGCAGAGCCCTCATGAAGAACCTCTGCTAGGACAGTGTGAAAGGGAAATTTGGGGTTGGAACCCCCACACAGAATGCCCAGTAGGGCACTGCCTAGTGGAACAGTAAGAAGAGGGATACAGTTCTCCAGACTCCAGAATGGTATATCCACCAACAGTTTGCATCACGCAACTGGAAAAGCTTCAGACACTCAATGCCAGCCTGTGAAAGCATCTGGGAGAGGGGTTTTATCCTGCAAAGCTACAGGGGTGGAGCTGCCCAAGGCCATGGGGGTCCACCTCTTGCATCAGCGTGACATGCATGTGAGATATGGAGTCAGAGGAGATCATTTTGGAACTTGAAGGTTTAATTACTACCTATTGGATTTTGGACTTCCATGGGGCCTGTAGCCCCTTCATTTTGGCCCTTTTCTCCCATTGAGAATGGGTGTATTTACCTGATGCCTGTACCAACATTCTGTCTAGGAAGTAACTAACTTGCTTTTGATTTTACAGGCTCATAGGTGGAAGGAATTTACCTCAGATGAGACTTTGGACTTAGACTCTTGAGTTAATGCTGGACTTTGAAGAACTGTTGGAAGGGCATTATTATGTTTCGAAATGTGATGACATGAGATTTGGCAGAGGCCAAGGGCAGAATGATATGGTATGGCTGTGTCTCCACCTAAATCTCATCTTAAATTGTAGTCCCCATAATTCCCATGTGTCTTGGGAGGGACATGGTGGGAGATGATTGAATCACATTTGTGGTTACCCTCATGCTGTTCTCATGATAGTCAGTGAGTTCTCATGAGGTCTGATGGGTTTTTAAGGGTCTTTTCCCCCTTTTGCTTGGCACTACTCCTTGCTGCCACCATGTGAAGAAAGACATATTTGTGTCCCCTTCTGCTACGATTGTAAGTTTCCTGAGGCTTCCCCAGCTATGTTAAACTGTGACTCAATTAAACTTCTTTCCTCTACAAATTACCCAGCATTGGGTATATCTTTTAATAAAGGAGCATGAGAACAGACTAATATCCACACTATAAGATAATATGAAACATTTGAGCATATTATAATAGCTCACTGGCTGCTGTGTCTGTAGGTTTTCGTGCATATAATAAAATCCAATATAGAGTAGCTTAATCAAGTGGACTTTTTGTTTTCACATTAATCAAAATCTGAAGGTAGGGAGTAGAGGGATAAGGAAGATGCTTGAGAAAGTCATTGTGTCTCAGTTTCTTCTAATTTTTTGCTCCACTGCCTTTAATATTGCATCCATCTCTATAGAGGAAGAAGAGTAAAGACAAAAGGCGATGGGTCACTAGTCAAGCCTTTCTTTCTATTGTGAGTAAACATAGCTTATTCTTCAGATAGACTTCCATTTCCATCTCATTGGTCAGAAAGAGTCACATGGTTACTCTTAGCTGCAAAGAGATCTGGGCAGTTATGCATTTTTCCTGGTCATTTTCTCTCTGAATAAAACTGAGGCCCTATTAATAAAGATGATGTGGATGAAGCAATGTCTGGCATATACAATGCTAACACTTCTCTTCTTGGAATTGCCAATTATTATTCTTCACACATCTCGCTATTTGAGAGAAATTCATAACAGCTACTACTTAGGATCACAGGATATAACTTGGGATATCATCAATGACATATATTCTTGTTGCTAGATTCCATCATATAAAAATGGACTTACTTAGCAATGTAAGCTTGTAAGAAACCTGAATTTCATTTCCTCTTGATGTATGATAGCCTAGATTTATTACTACCCACAATTAGCTAGATTTCTCCTCTCTCCCTAGCCCTAATTTCTTTCTTTTCTGTCTCACCATATCTACATTATCATTCAAGCACAAATAAAAATTATATTATATTTACAATATATTAGTTGTATCAACAAAAGTAAAATGTGTTTTGCTAATCATTTTAGCAAATACCTCAGATATTTACAATGTTGGTTGGTTTGTTCAGGCACAGCCACCATGTGTATGCATGTATGTATGTATGTATGTGTGGTTGCTATTTGTGATTCCCCTTAGCACACACTCACCTGAATTACTTTCCTTCCCTTCCTAACATTCTAATGATGCTTTGTCTTGAGCTATGTTTTTCTACAATGCAGTGATGGCTATTTACCACCAAACCAGATACACACACACACACACACACACACACACACATCCCCCTGAGGCTTTGTGGTTGTTCATCTAACTGCATTCTGGCATCATCTGCTTACATGAACCATTTATCTCACTCAAATGCAGAGAACAATTTCCCCTCCAAAGCAGTTTGAATACCTTAGAAAAAAGAAAATGCAATTGAGAAAAATTGTGGCTCCCACGAGTCTAAGGGTTTAGAAACCACTCTTATGCTTTCCATTTCTCTGAAAAATCTAAGACTTAATGTGAATAATCATTGTGGTTACATTTTATCCAGAGAGATTACATATCTGTCAAGTTACTAACTGCCAAAGTCTACACTAGTAGAATAAAATGCGGAAGAAAAACTATTTATTTGATAAATCAAGACTTTCCATTTTTGTTGAAAATAACCAGAGAATGTATATAGAAGCAAATTTTTAAAATCTTAGTTTTCCTAATCTATGTTTTAGATATCTACTTTGTTAATATACATCTAACTTAATAATAGTTTATATTTTGTCTTATGCTTGAGAAATTCCAAAGTATTTGAACATAAATAATCTTATTTGACTCTAACTTTTATAAAGTAAGTGGAAAATATATTGCCAACTACATTTTATAGATAAAATTGGAAGTGTTTAAATTTAGGTGTAGAGCCTGCATTCCTGATTGCTAGACCATTGGGACAAATTTTTCTTTTACTTAATAAAAAGAAGGATAACTGTTGTGTTATTGAAAATAAGCATAAAGCCCTATAACTAGATGTCTCATTGTTACAATTTCTCTGTACAATGGATAAATCTTTCAAATTCCAGCCTGAGGACAAATTCTTCCATCTTTTTGCTAAGTTGGGAGATAAGGTCCCAAAAAATAAAGTTTGATAAGAGGAGGAAAATCAATTATTCTTTTCCTATATGGTTTATCATTTTGAGCATCTTATTTAAGCAGACTTTTTATGCTCCAAATTGTTAGCAATATTGTCCTATATTTTCCTAAGAATATCCATTTGTGGGGAAAATTGTTTTCTCATTTATGTGTTTCAAATTACTTTGTATTTATTCTTGAGCACAATATGAGGTAGAGATCTAAATTTGTCCCATGCATATAAGCTATTGTCTCAAACTCTTTTACTGAAGTGTCATCCTCACTCCACTAATTTATAGTATATTGATGTGAAATGTTTGTTGTCATGTGTTATTTTTGTATGTGTGTGGATCTGTCTATGAATAAGCCAGGAGATCAATGTGTCTGTAACAACTGACATCCCTTTGTTTCAGATGTAAAACTTTTTGTGAATGGTATACTCTCTTCATTACCAGACTTGGTACATTTGGGCTGAATCATGTAGCTCCTCTCTTAAAATTTTCCATTGATTTTCCACCTCACTTGGAGTAAAATTCAAAATCTTTAATATGACCTACACAGTCTAAAGACCTCATCACTTGCTACTCTCTACTTTTGACTATCTGCTTTGTCCACATAGGCTTTGTTTCAGTTCCTCAAACATGACAGCCATGCTTCTACCACAGGGCCTTTGCACATGCACATTCTCTGCATAGGAAGCCCCCTTCATGGATATTGTGATAGCTGCTCCCTCATTTTATGCTTCTCTCTGTTGGAAAGGCGTTTCATTAAAGAGGTTTTCCTGGCCACCCTATGTAAGAGAGCATCTCCCCCAACTGTCAGTCTTTAACCTTTTACTGTGCTTTATTTTTCTTCATGGCACTGTGCTTTATTTTTCTTCATGCCACTTAATCCCCCTGGAAACATTATACATGTATTTGCTTACTACCTGATCTCCCTACCATACTCCCAAGGTTTGTAAGCATCATTTCAGTAAGTACTCTCTCTCTCTGGTTAATTTTTCTATATCCCAGAAAATTAGAGCTACACTTACCTCATTGCAGACCTTGCATTATTCAATACAAGCAAGAGAGAGAGAGAGAGAGAGAGAGAGAGAGAGAGAGAGAGAGAGAGAGACAATACCACCTACCTTTGAAAGATAATTAAGGACTCACGGAGGACACTTAGTTAAAATCATAAACTTTGGGGTCAGATACAGCAGAAATTTAAAACTTTGCTCTGAGATTTATTAAATATGTCAGATGAGTTACTTTAAGCCTTGTCCTTATCACCTATTCTATGGGATAATAATACCAGCCTCATGAGAATGACTGGATGATAAAATGCCGCACTTTCTGTGAAAGTAGTGCTTCATAAATACTGGTTTGGTTTCCTTAATCAACTTTACTCTTTTATTTAAGTGTCAATTCAGAATAAAGAATAAATAAAAGCTGAAAAGACCTTATCTTTCACCTGAGAATCAGGTGAAAGAACAGAAATGTATTTGGCCTGGTTTCACTAGGACAATCTATATTTGGGGTTATTTGGTCTTCAGAAAAAGGAGACAAAGTTGAGCTAACATTTACTGAGAATTAACAATGTACCAACAATTTCACTTATGAAATTTTATTTGTTCTCTTTTAACTTTATGTTTTACGATTCTTCCATTTTACAGATGAGAAAACTGACCATCAAAGGGGTTAGATATCTTGTTCAAAGTCTATCAGGTAGAGGCAGAAAAGTAGATTCCCATTTAAGATCTATTTGACATCCACCCTCTTTCACTGTGCTGAGTTTTAGAAATACAACAACAAGAAGGTGCTAATAAGATACTTAACACCTCTGTTCTAACAGCTGAAATACACCGAACCACACTGGGGTTATTAAAACCAGTGACAAAGATCTGGTACAAGCAGTAACTGGGAGAAAAGTAACCCAGTTTTAAAAAGGTCAGGGCTCAAAAATAAAACTGCAATTCATTTCTGTTTCTTTAAACCCTTGCACTTACACTGTTTCATAAGAAAAATAAATTAGTGTGTTTTTTATTGTGCAAAACCAAATCTGTTTTCATTTATAAAACTGAACTAGGGATTTGTTTTTCTCGGTTGCCCCAGCAGAAAGGGTTCCAAAGTGTAAAACAATATTTAACAGATGTTTGTGGGGATGGGTCCACAGAATAATGTCTACGTGTTGTTTCCTGAGGTTCCTCATAGAATGGCAGGAAATTAGTGAATTTGTCATAATCTGACCTTCTTTGCAGGATTCCTAGATTTGTTCCCACTCCTAGAATAGACCCTTCTCCTGGGAACCTATTTATTTTAACAAAATATTTTATCCCCGAAACCTAGACACATCACTCCTTTGGATCTGTCACTACGTCTACTTGGTTATGAGCTAGTCTTCCTGGCCAGGAATCATGATGAGGATGAGGACAGTCACAACAATAATGATAATAGCGATCACTGCGATGATGATGATAGTGATAACGATAATAACAATAAAAAAGAGAAACGATAAAGGAACTTTTCTGGTATATACCCTGAAATCTTAGTATTTTTGAATGACACAGAGAGCCCTGTTTGTAGGGTGGATTTTGAGCCTTTTCCCAATAATAGCAATGTGAAAGCCTTGTGCTATACTTTTTAGCAAAGTTTCACTTTACTATCTCTTATATTTTGTTTTTCCCTTAGGAAAAAAAGAAAATGAAGGGGTACCTTTTATTCCTGTATTATCGTAACACAATTTCCCTATTATGTTATGTGGAATTGAAATATATCTGCCCAGAGAAAACTGAAGAAAATGCAAAACTCATTATAAAGAATGTGAATATTAAAAACTGGAGTAATGAAGCTAACCTGGAACTGCAGAAACCATGAATCTCATAATCATTAATTTCCTGTGTTTCGAATAGTATGCACTATTGCCTTTCTGGGGCAGAACATCATGACATATAATAACGGAGATGACCAGTGAGTCTTTCTGAAGTTTACATATAAACCTCTTCCTTCAGTTTATGGCTGTGATCACTGTTTATTATTGGCTTTAGGCTTATGTTTTTAACCAACAAACTCATTGCATTAACTGTTATTTTGCTCTTTGCCACATTGATTTTTTGTTGTTGATTTCAAATATTTCCATCAATAGAAGTTTTTTGAAAGAGTGCCTCTTTGTGTGCTATATGCTTGTGCCTGAATTCTCTAATTATGGATAAGTTATAAAAATTTTTTTTTACATTTTAGTTATGCAGTCTTAAACTTTGTAATGCTAGCCCTGTAAATAAAAAAATGCACCAATGCATCACACTGGTTCACAGTGGGATTAGGATTATACACTGTTTCTGTTATCAGTATGAGTCCCAAAATTGTGTATGCCTGGGCAATATTCCTCAGATCCTTCCTAGTGTTGGATTTTTAAAATTATAATTAAAAGCTAATCTAATTGGCTTTCATCAAAGATAATTACAAGGGATGTCCTGATATCTGAAGTCTTCAAAGTGTTGGAGTCTTTATTTTTAAGGCCACAATTTATCACATACTTTAGTTTTCTTTATATGAAGATGTAAATATAAAGAATGAAGAAACACTTGCTGCTTCTCTTAAGCTAGTTAGACCAAGTCATCATTTCTCCCTGAGATACATAGACAAAAGTTCTTTCTTATACTTTGCTATAATTCCAGAAAATGCACACAACAGTTTCACCTGTTTCTTAAAAAAACACAAGCTTTCCATGAGTTTAGTAACTCTTATTCAAAATGTGGGAGCTAATGGAAAAGGTTCAAATAGTGTTGGTAAGGCCTATTGTCACCTCACTGACTTACCATCCACCCCAGGTGGCTTAATAAGCTTCACAGTTTTCCCTATTATGGAGAGAAACACAGTTTTCCACCTCTCTTATTCCCAAACTTGAAAGTTCCAATCTATCAATGTGCCCTGCAGAACAAAGGGCCTCCCATTATCACAGCTTTACTTTTTTCAAAAGGAGTTGTAGTTACAGATCCCAACTTATTTTTCATCCTGTTACACACAGATGCTTATGGTGAGCACCGTATGATCAATCCAATCCTATTTCGTCTATGTTTCTTCAGAGCGCTCAAAGCTAAAAGACAGAAAATGAAGGGGCCCCTTTTATTCCTGTATTATTGTACAGGATTTTTGAATACTTTTTCTTAATCCATGTTTTTGGATTAATCCATGTTTTTGAATATTTGTGTTATCATCGTCATTGTTTTTGAATATTTGTGTTATCATCGTCATTGTTTTTGAATATTTGTGTTATCATCGTCATTGTTTTTGAATATTTGTGTTATCATCGTCATTGTGCTTTACATGACTCCTAAGATTTTATTCTTATCTAGATTGCTTTATTTTTCTTTTAAATAGCTCAAATGCTTTTTAGACGTAAATGGACTATTGATAGTGTCTTCTTTTTAATGTGTAGATATGCATATGTGTGTGTGTGTGTGTGTATATACACACACACGTTTTTTTCCCTCCAAGAACTTTTCCCCAATCTCTCCTATTTAATTTACAGTGCTATTCATGCTACCTCATCATTGCGAATTTTCATCTTCCATTTCATTCTTCACTTTAGGGTCAGCTTGTGGGAGGTATAAATGAAGCTGCTTAAGGAGCGTAATGTGATACCTGGAGGATGTTTCAATCTCAGATTCATAAAATAACTGGGCGTTAACACATATGAGACTTTCCATTTGTCATGAAGCTATCATGGCCCAGCTATACCTCTTAGTTGAATAAAATGACTCATAGCTGAGACTGGTGATAAAGTAGCCTCCCCACAAGTTGTTTCAAATGATATTAAGATTGAAAGGCTGTAAGCAATAATGAGAAGAAAGAAACACATTTAAGAATTTTGTCTAGAAAATAACTTTGGTATTGTCAAAAACAAATCTAAAGTAAGCAAAGACTTTATTCAAAAAGATTATTGCAATAGGGAGAATATGCCAGTGACAAGATGTGCAAAGATTAGGCAGAAAGGTCTTTTCATTTTATAGGCAAGAGTAAACAAAGCTGGAAAGAACCCAGTGTTGGGGAGGGGGCTAAGTGGGAGGTGTGATTGGACAGTCAAGCAGGAAATTATTTTCCCTACAGTCAGCCAGCTCTCAGGAGGGGTTGGCTGTGTAGGAGAGTTGTTCGGCATTTTGGCGCTTGCTTAAGCTTAGAAACAAAATGAAGTTCCGGGGCCTGGAGGAAGGAGAGAGGCTGGTTAAAGATTGGTCAAGTCAATTTGATGGACACTTTGCACAGATTAATCAATGGAGGCAAACAGCTCAGCCAATCATTTGTGAGATGATAATGTGACTGTGGAAGTTCTGTGTCTGGCGTCATGTTAGATAAACAAGGGGCCATCTTTGAGTTTTGTCTTATTCATATGTGGAAGGGTGGTTCTTTGTAGTAAGTTATTTCTAGGAACACAAAAAGGTGGGAGATTTCTTAACCATCACTCTTTTTTCAGTAGCACAGAGATCAGATGAAGTTCAACATTGTCAGGAATTACTGGGACATGGCATTGTCTACAAGAAAAGGGATCACAGTTCCACTAAACTGTGGAAGAAAGTGTTCTGACAAACCATAAGCTCAATCTTTGAAAAATCTTTGGCCAAACTTTAAAATAACTCTTGATACCCCACATTTACGTGAGTGAGAGAGAGCCTAAAGAAAGCATACAGTCTCCAAATTGTGCATTTGTCATAATTTTCACTTTAATTATGGTGATGGAGAATAACAAATGAAAAAGAATCTCAAATATTTCTGCACCTGGGGTTATGGAGGGCAACGAACAAGAGATATCTCCAAGAATCCTGAACGATTTAGAAAACGTCCTCACCTTCAAAGTAGGAGGCCTTCAAAGTTGCTATGGCTGGAATATTTCCTTTTAAAATGGATTTCATTGTGAGTATTCTGTACCTGCTCCATTCTTGTTTAATGGTAAATCCATGGCGAGTTGCAGATAGCTTGTTCTTTTAGACCTTTTACGGAAGCAGAAACTCCAGTTTGGAGAGATTAGGAAACCAGAGTTGGCTACACAGCTCACATGGAGACAAGGTAGTATTCAAACTCCTCCATATGTGCTGTACATCATGTTTGGTTTACAGAAATCTTTCTCATATATTGTCTTGCTTAATTTCCATAGCAATTTTTAATGTAGGTCATTCTTAAAGATGAAAAAAATAGAGTCACATAGAAGTGACAAAACTCAAGGCTCAAAATATCTTGGTGGAAAAGCTGAAGCTTGAATGTATTTCTTCTATCAATGCTCTTTCCACCTTTTTACAAGGCCTCTTCACTTTCAATAGCAGCTCCTACCACCTAAAAAATGGTATTCTATTGTCATACATATGTGAAAATGGTAACTAACAAGCCGCATTGACCAGAATTTTGAAGTCAAGCTTTGCTTTTTTCCATTGATTTAGAGAAGATAACTTTACAAAGAAACATCATTTTACTACTTTCTTGATAACAGAACACTTAGCACAGTGTAATATTTTTTAATGGTTTTGAAAAGAGATTTAGTTAGAGATTATTAATTTTGTCCAGATGTGAAAGGGTGAAGATAAAGTAAATATTAAGCACAAGAAAGGAGAAATGTGCTTTTCACTTTCACAAAACACTTTTTTTCTTGCTGTTGACTTCTGCTGTTCACAACCGTATTTGATGGTCCACAAAACCAGAGGAGAATCAGAACAGAAGCAAAACAGAGTGTGGAACGGGCAAGTGTGTTCTACTGACTAGCAGGAGTATTAGTTTGTCAAGGCCTCTAGCTCACCTTTGTTCCCAACAGTCTCTGAAATAAAAAGTTGCATCTTCAAATTGCTACATACAGTTTTATACTAAAGTTCTAATGCTAATCAGAAAATGGATAGAATTTAAATTATGTTTCTTGGAGAAGGTAATTATGCATCATTACTTGGTACCATACATGCATGTTTATTTGCATATGAAGATTCTGAGACAAGAGGGACTTCTCCCACCTTCAATTATGGGGGGCTATGAGAAAAATTTAAAGTTATTTTTCAGAACCTTATCAATAGAGAATGTTGATAAGTCTTTGGAGGGCTGCTGGTGCAGGTTTAATCCCTCAAAATGTGTGTCTGTTCAGAAAGCGTAGTTACTACACATTCCCATTTGCATTTGCACCCACCCAGTGCTACAAAACTATTATGGCAAATCCAAAATCCTGTCTCTTGCGGGCCAGCTCAAAATGCATGAAAATGGTGATTAAAGATATCAAAGGAGACCATGATCCCTGGAAGTATTGTTTAACAGTGATCCATAGAAAAACAACATTTCCAGGGCAAAGAATCCCCCATCAGAGCATATTTGTCATAATTTTGTGGCTGATTTCCACTAAGACAGAAAATGTGGCATTAAAAATGTGCCGTGTCTCCCTCGACCTGTGACACATTGGAGGACAGAAAAGGGAGGATGAATATCATGCATGGGGATGATGAGGGTAGACAGACAGAGTGCTCAACATAAAGGCAGCCCATGATCTGCAACACGAACACTATAAATTCACAAGTAAACCATTATTAAAAATTTCCAGCTCCATAAATGCTGCCATTAATCACTTCCAAATTAACCTGATGTGAGTTAAATTGTTGCAAGTTCCCGTGTAAATTAAATTATTATTAGTTGCAGGCTTTATTCGTGTTGGTAGAGGCTGCGTTAGGAAGGAAGGGATAGTGAGACCTACTTGTTTCAATTTACAAAAGAGGGTTTAGGGGAAAAATATTTTTCCTTGATTACAAGAGCAAAACCACTTCACAGTATAATATCATAATAATTATAGCCATATATCATAACATGTCATAAGTCCATGACAAAGCTCAGCCGCCTTTCTTAAGCAGCAGCCAAGAATGCAAGAATAGCAAGTGAATGAGGTAATGGATTTCTTTTCCCTTATTCCACTAGAGAGCAGTGTTCTTTTGTACAAATCAGGTAGGTTGTTTGCTGCAAAGAACCTGTAGAGAAAATCTACATTAAGAGAGGTTTTATTAGCAGCAGAAAGGTCTCTTGCATAAAACTCTGCATTCTGAACAAAAAGTGAAGACAATTTTTTCCAGCCAACTTGCTCTTATTGATGTAGGTATACCTCTAATACCTTACTTTCATGTGGAGAAGTGTTGGCTATTCAAAAATATAACATGCAAACTATAGATTATTTCTATAGCAAAATCTTTCAGATGGCAATCCTCTGCCAAAACAGATCTGTCAGTAATCAACTATTAGCTATCTTTATAGGTAATGCAAAAATATTAATAATTTTTTAACAAAAACTCCTAAAACAATTCAGGAACAAAAGAAAGAGTGAAGAGAAGGAATTTATGTGTGTTGTGAAGTTTTACCAACCTCCTCCTTTTTATTTTTAAACTCATTATACCGCTAGTACCTTTATTGCTATTACTGAGAACAACTTTGCATGATAGACATTTGTCTGCTTCTCTAAGAGAAAATATTCTGTCATAGGCAATTTGGCTACAACTCTTTGATCGATAAGTTGACATTCCAAGAACCCCAAGGCCAAGCTAACAATAGCCGAAGGTTGTTTCCTCATTTGATGTTGTATAAATATGCTTCTAACCCTTCCGTTTCAAGTACTTGGAAAAGGCATAGCGAAACCGTAAGTTTATGTGTTATGTGTATATGTAACTGACTGCTTTTCTTGTTCAATACGAATTAAATTACTGGGTAATTTTGGTTTCTTCTAGAAGGAAATGAATATGCTTTTAAGTATTTAGAATCACTAGAAAGCCTTTTAGTTATTCCTGGATACAAATCAATGTCACCTGAAGTGTGGTTTCCTTGTGGATTCAGTCGCATTTTTCTCCATTTGCTTTTAGTATTATTTTTCTGATCTACCACATCACTTTGCTATTTCCTTTCCCTAGACACACTGAACAATATAGTTGTAGGCAAAAATATCTTGGGAGAAAAATAAATGGGGAAAAATCTGAGGCCTGACAAATAACAATGGGAAAGGCCCTTCAGAGTATTCACTTGTTAATTTTGAGAAATCAGAGCATACAAAGTATCAAGTTTGACATAGCAGATCCTGGGATTTATTTGACCCTGCTCTTCTCTGCCTGTGTGCTGCACTTTCTGACACAGTACAGGTAGAGAATTTAATATTCCTTGACCAAAATAAGTGTAGGTTTCTGGAATTTCAAATCCTGATATCTTGAAGAACAGTGTTTCAAGTAAGATTTAGTACATAGTCTGTGCTGAATAAACAGGGGTGGATATGCGAATGATTGAATTGGAGATAAAGTAATAAATCCCTCCATTTCAATCTGTTCCAATGCCTAGTGCTTATGAGTCAGCTACATCAAAAGCCATGCTTGTATCACAAAAACCCACAAATCTACTAATTAGACATCAAGAAGAGAACAGAGGACTTAACAGAGTTTCTATAAACAGCTAGACTAGGTTTGAATCATAGTTTTACCATGTATTTTATGTGTTACATATTAGGCTAAGTTCTTTGAGCCTTGCCTTCAATATTTATACAAATAATGAGACTTAACAATGCTTCCCTGCCAAAATCATGTGGACAACTAATAACTATGTACTCAAAACAGACACTCAAAAACAGAAGAAATCATTTATAAGTAAATAGGGGCACCCAGCCAGAGGTGGAATCTCTCACTTTTAAATGAAACATTTTGATTAGGTCAGATTATCTTAATGATCTAGGAGAAATGCTAAAATATTGCAATAACATATTTTGCACCCATCTGTGAAAACGTCCGCTAAATAAATTATTAAGTGAACCATCTGATTTAAAATCTTTTGAATATCCCAGCCCTGGAGTAGGGGAGAACAGAACATTTCAAAACATATATTTAGAAACAATTTCAAAACATATATTTAAACAAGCATTTAGAATCAATACTTTGAAAGACTTTTACACTGAAAATGCATATACCGATTTGGGAGGGCAAGTTGGTGATATGTTCGAAACCAGAAGAAATATTCATAAACCTTAAGGGAGTAATTCCATTCCAAGAAACTCTACCCAGAGAAATAACAATCAGAAATGTGCAGTCAGAAACCTACATTTCTGGCTGTTTATAACTTTTTTAGTAATTGTGAAAAATTAGTTACAATTTAAGTGTCTCACAATAGAAGATTAGTTAAACATACTATGGTATTTCTTATAATAGTCTATTATGAAGCCATTACAACTGTATTTTCAAATACTGTTTAATGACATGGAAAATGATCAAATATAAATTTAAGTGAAAAAGGAGGATATAAAACCGAATTTACAGTATGTTGTCAATTTTGTAATACTGAACATTTCATATAATTATTTTTATTTGACATGTTTCAAGTATTCAACCAAAATATTGTCGAGGAATAAAACCTTAAGACAAATAAATTGCAAGATTAAAAATAAAATACTGTTTTCTCTCTTCTATCCATGTCTTCTATCCATGTTGTAATAATTACCATGAGCATAGACTGGTACAATCTACATTTTAATAAGATTATAATTTACTTCTCTGTACATTTTATTGTTCTTCAAATCTAACATAAGAACACAGAACATTTATTGACAGAAAGTAAAACAATAAATAATTTAACTACAGATGGATTGTGGTTTAAGATACTGTCTTTTACTTTACACTATTACGTTTAAGAAAATTTGACCATGTTTGGCAAATGTTTGAATGGGCCCAAATGAATTCGATTCTACTTCATCTGAATTTTCGAAAGGGCTGAGGAATGTTGTAATAAAACGCATCTGATTTAAATGTACCTGTCTGACTGATCACTTAAGGGGACTCCTTAGAAGTTTATTTGCAAAGAGTCTGCAGAAAACCTGCTAGGACATGGCAGAACCAAGTAAAGAAACAGGAGCTAGATAACTTTAGTCACCCTCAGAGAAAAATAGTATTTATATGTGGCCTAGACTCAAAGCTAGCCCTGTCTAAAGCTACGGAATCCTTCCTATATGGGGGGAAAAAGAAGAGAGTTGTAGGTAAAAACCTGTACATCCTGCTTCTCTAAACTCTCTAACACATTTGGGTTCAAGCAATACTTCTTTGAAATCCCTTCAACAGATCATCAGGTAAAAAGAAAAAATAGGCGTTTTTCACTCCTCTTTAGCACTGATACCCTGAAAACTTATAGAAGCTATGAATTTAAAAATTGAGTCCTTGGTTTCTCAAGGGGAGAGACTTGGCACGTGGTCTAGCAACCACTGGCAGGAACATTGCTATTCCTAACCAAGCTACACCACAATGCACTGTGCCTGCAAGACAGAGAACATTTTCCTGAATACATCTGAGGTACCCAAAAGGTGCTTCCAGATATAATGTGGAGGGAGGTGATTTGTATGCAGCTGGAATTTCTGGATGAGAAAAAGAGACAGAGCCAGAGAAATAAAATGTACTTTGGTCCTATTTCCCTGGAAGCTGTTTATTTTCAGATCAAAAGCTGAAGTTGTTTATGGAATCAAGATTTTCACAGTCTTCCACCTATGGGTGCAGTGAACTAGATCAAAGTCCTCAGGACTGATCCAGAACAAAACTGATGCCGAATTGGATTTATAAGGAAAATTGCAATGAATAAAATAGAAGTGTATCACCAGAGTGCTAGCCTCAATATTGTACATACTGTAGAAGAACGGATAGCATATTTCAACATAATCACAAACATGAAGTGCTAATGTCTGCTCTCAAAAAGTATTTGATTATCTAATTGACTCAATACATCATTAGGGTTTATCTGGTCCAGTTTTTGTTTCTGAATACATTTTTTAAAGAATAGTTCTATTTTTAAGTATGGATACTTCATGACCTTTTCTTAGGGATCTTCCAAAGAACAAAGAGAATGATTCACTTTTTAAAATTAAAGTAAAATAAAACTCATTCTGTTTTATAATTATCATTTGAATCATTGGACCCTTTAAGTATAAGATTCATTATAGGTTCTTAGTGATTTTATTTTTTTCTATATTTGCTGTTTCATTATCCTAGAAATTATTTTTCTCATTACTTATCAATTATTCTTAGCTATGCTAAAGAAAAAGAAACTTTAACAAGAAATCAGAATGATGAAGTCACCCAGAAAGATGTTTAAAAGGTCAAAATAATAACAATTCCTTTATCTTTCAGTTTTCTTATTACATTGTTTGAAGTACTGCATCATGATCTGAGAAGGTGTAATGGGAGACTGGAGACATGATCTTTGTAGTCGACTTTTAGATTTAATTGAACATAATTTTGAATTCAAAATTTCTCATCTTCAATCCATAATAGCAAACAGAAGAAAACTGAGAGAGGAAGATATTTCACAACTGCAAGATGAATCAGAAATTAACGCAAACAGACAGATAGAAGCACTCTAGTATATTCTAACAATGATAGTGAAATTCATCACATAAAACTTCTGATTATAAGTATTCAAATGACAATATCTCTCTGAGATGAATTTTCTCAAATTTAAGAATCAGCAAGTGAACAATATATTTCTATGGATGAAAATAAATATGGTTTTCTCATATTCGACAGGAAGGACATCATGTTACAATGTTTTGTGACAAAAATTAGACCATGCCATTTCGTTAAAAAAAATGTGAAATTGTTATTTTACTTATTTTGATGTCTGCATGTCAAACTTTCCTTGATATAGTTTGTAAGAGACAGATGTTGAAAACAAGTGTGTATAAAAAGATATTTAGAACAAAATATAAGTAATGTAGAAATTGAAAAAATTCACTCTAATTGGTATTTATAAACGTTAAGCTGAAAATGATTTGGAATTAAAAATCAAAGAAGATTCAATCAATGTTATGAGTCATTGAAAAGTTTCAAAAACTGTTAGGTATTGAATTTTGATGATGCAAATGTAGTAAGAACAAAAATCAATGATAAGCTAAAACTTATCAGATATATATTTGAAATACGAAATCTGTATTTACAAGATGGATATGTCCCAAGTTCATTCATGACTGCTGATGATGAACCAATTAATTCAGAGGATGTTATCCATTGGGAGCATATATATAACATCAAAATCAGGGAAATGTGGAATAAAATTTGAGTTTATGGTGTTTAAATTCTTATTTGAATTTCTAAATCATTTTCAATATCCCTTTAGTCTTACTATTGTGAACTATTTGTTAAAAGATTTTAAAAGATAAAAGAAAATTGAAAGTACGTTGGATCCAGATGGTAAATAGCGTGGCTATTTTTCCTGGCATGTGAAGGTTAAAGTGTGAGATCTAGAAATAGATTCTTGAACTGGACCCTAGTGTGATGCTGAACTAAGAATATTTCATGAAAAGTTCTGGGAATTAGTTTAAAACAAAACACATGGTAAAAATAAAATCTGGGGCCGAAATTATATAATTACATAAAAGGTGTTAATGTTTTCAGACAAACATAGCAGTAAATTTTTAGGCAATTTTCCCCTCTCCTTCTACCCCTCCCTTTCTTTCTGCCTCGATCTTCTTCTTTGTCTCACTTCCTGTCTCGCCCTCCATGCTCTTTTATGAATCTGGACTAATTCAGGAACTGCTGAAAGAATATCTAAATGGCTGTCCTCACTTTAATGTAATTATGGATCAACAGAAAAAATGTTGGCTGTCTCTCAAGGAAGGTCAATCCACTGAAACCTTCCAGATATCTTTTTTTAAACCCAAAGGATGTATATGGTTTTAGAGAAAAAAATTATTAATAAGGAATAATTACCATAATCTCAATTAATAAGATAAGATGTCCTTTTCATAATCTTGATTGTTGCAAGTGAATGTTTTAGTATGTGTACATTTATTGAGCAACTGCTGTATGCAATATATTGGGAATGTGAAAATAAATAAGATATGGCCTCTTCTCTCAAAGAGAGATGGGTTCAAATAGTAAGCAATTATAAAATTTAAGGGCTAAGTAAGCAAAAGGTGCAAAGAGAGCACCTCCCCCCAAAAAAGATAATGCATTCCCATGGGAGAGGCTTGAGTTATACCTATTGAAGCAATAGAAACTCAATGGAGCCTGTGTTTTTTGTTCATTTCATAGGTGAGAATAAGATTTGTTTACTCTGTGGCAATAAAGTATCTGGCATAGCTATTACAAACTTACGTTTCCTACAAATTGTTGCCTTTCCACTCTTTCAAGGTGCATGTGGCTCAAGAGTCCATTTGGCAAACCAGTTAAGAAGGGTGTGTTAGCTTTGGATTAACGTTTTGCCTAAACTAATGTTTCTTGCCAATGACCTGAATCTCAATTCAAAAGGGCGATAATGGCCTAAGATGGAAGAAATGGATTTTTTTCAGTTTATCCACCGAAGTAGTAAAAAAATGTAAAATCTATATCCAAATACACATAATAAATTTCCATTGCTTTAGGGACAATATTAAAGCATTTCTGTTTCCTTTTTATTCTGGATCACAGCCCTGACTACATAGAGTTCGTATATATATATATATATATATATATATGTTTTTCTAATGGACTTTCAATGCTCAAGATTATTTTCTTTTTAAAAGTGGTCCTGATAACTTTTAGTATAGTTGCTCTCTGGGAATGCTAATTTTTCCTCCTGTTTAATTTGCCCCTTTCCACACACACTCCCCAGGTCCCATATTTTCAGTAATGCAAATTAGGCAATTATTTACTTTTTGTTTGAGTTTAAAAAGCACATCTACACCACACAAATGCATTTTGGATCCCGTTCATGCTGAAAAGTTACTGGTAACTTGATGAATCTGCAAGTAATTTTACAAAAATGTTGAGTTAGTTTTGCCAAGGATGTCTGACCCCCGGCCTTACTTCACTGATGTAAGTTTTTCAGCATTGGCCTGGTCTGATCAGTACCAGCTGTGAGTGCTTTGGTTGTACACATCGGATGTTAAACAAAGGGGAAAGAACAGTGTACTCTAGTTCAAGCATGGAGGTTTGTGAATTGGGACAGAAATAAGACTGTGTTTGGAACTGAGGCATGTCTTTCAATTCCACTAAGCTTCCCTTTGCTCAGTTAAGCTATTTGGTTGCATCTTGGTGTGTCACTTAAAAATCACTCTCAATCAAATGCTGCTCAGACCAGAGAAAGTGAATATCTCTAAAAAAGAATAAACAGAATTTATTAGGAAATGGTTTTGTCTAACAGATTTTTTAAATTACATTTTTTGGTCCAAACTCTATGGAATTCTAAGGGAGAAAAGAAAACAATAAAATATTGATAAGGTATTTTAATTTCCTTAGAGAGTAATAAATAATCAATTGCAGGACACATGGTAATAGCAGGAGTTAAAATGGTTTAACTTTTTAATTTTTGCTTTGAGAGAGAATGGAGCTGGTGAAAGTGTGGAATGTTTTGAGTATGTTTACATTTAGCCTAAATACTAACAGAGTGATGCCCATAAAATCCATGTATAGAACAGAACTGGTATTCTATGTTTTATTGTATCTAAAGATAAATTATGTAATGACAAGGTTCATGGTATCAAAGCAACCTACACTTCAGGTTGAGGATGGCAGAAACAGTTGCTGAAGACTGATGTTTGGAGAGAGGTGGTAGTTATGAATTGATGAGGAAATGTCCATCAGGAAGATGAAACAATTGCAGCATCATTCACAATAGCCAACAGGTGGATGCAACCCAAATGATGAACCCCATTAGTGAATAGAGAAACAAAATGTGGTATATCCATACAGTGACCTATGGAGTCAAGAAGTGATACATGTTGCAACATGGATAAATCTTATAAATACTATGCTAAGTGAAAGACGCTAGATGCAAAAGGCCACATATTGAATTATTCCATTTATATAAATGGAATAGGCAATTCCCTAGAGACAGAAAGTAGAATGGCAGGTGACTTCTAATGGGCACAAGATTTACTTAAGGGTGATGAAAATATTCTAGAACTAGATATTGGTAATTGCACAACTTTGTGAATTTACTAAAGAACATGAAAGCATACTTTTAAAGCATAAATTTTATGTAATGTAAATAGTATCTTGATTTAAAAAACATATGAGGAAGAAAAAATAAGCCAATTGTAATTGTGAAATGTGGGTTGTTTGTATATTGCATCTTCATGTGCTCTCCATTGTCGCCCTCTGAGAATCTACATAGTAGAAAGCTTCATTGCATTGCCCAAGTCTCAAATTTTCTACTTCTTTATGCTTATCTGCTCCATTCTAAGCCATCTCTTTTTTTTCTAATTTCCTGTTCTTAAGTTTTTCTTTTCAAAAGTGTGTCTGATCTATTAAACCTATATTGACATCTGAGTTTTAATTATTATATTTTTCATTTTAAGATATTATATTTGGAACTTTTTCTAAATTTTCCTAGTCATATTTTGTTCTCTTGTTTCTAAGACATGTATTCAATATTCTCTTTTATTGCTTTAATTGTATGGGACAAACTTTTTAATTATCTCTGACTGATAATTCCAATATCTCCAAAATTGTGAGTTGAATTTTTCAGTTTGTTGCTTCTGTCAACTCTTATTCATAGTGTCTTGTTCCTTCATTTATGTCTTCATGAATGTGTGTGTGTGTGTGTGTGTGTGTGCATGGGGAAAAAGCAGGATGTGTTCCTTGTAACTTTATGGTAAACTTTAAGAGTTGAACTTAAACACTACTTTTCCATTGACTATTTGTTTTTTCTTATTTTAGGTGCCTGGATAAACAAGAAATTCAGAACACTTTGAGTTTGGACATTTTCGGAACACCTAGACAGCATCAGTCATACCTCCATACCTGTGTGAGTACTAGTTTGTAGTTCAAACATTCAAGAGAAAATTTTTCTTTTTCTTATGTAAAAGGATATCACTCAGGGACTTTTTTTCACTATTTCTCTTTTTTAAAAAAATAAGTTGTATTTTAATGGGCAGGAAGGGGGTGTTACCTTTCAAGGATTCTGGCTTTAATGTGAGATTTTATAACATTGTTTGTATGGGTCCTATTTTTTGTCTCCTGTTCCCTATGAAGATATCATCCATTAATGTAAATTAATATGAAGACTGTAATTTGTATAAGAATGTATATTGCTGCTTTATTTTTGATATTCTCAAATTGGAAACAACCAAAATGCCAATCCCCAAGAGGATGGATACACATATCAGAATATATTTTATGATGAAATAATTCTCAGCATTAATCTTAAAAAAGCAACTGATACACAAAACAATATGAATATGTTTCGAAAACATGCTGGATGAAAGAAGCCAAACCAATAAATTTTGAGATCAGGAAAAGCCAATGGATAGTAACAAAAATCAGAATAATGATTCTGCGTAGGGAATTGGGACTAACTGAAAAGGTTGAGAAAAGTTTCTGAAGTCTTCCTTCAAAACTTTCTTTATCTTAAGTGGCTCACAAGGGTGTATATGTGTTTATGTATTCAACAAAATCCATCAAATTGTACACTTACGTTCTGTGCATTTTAGTTTATGTAAATTTTATCTCAATGGACTAACAAAGACTCTCTGAAAGCGGTAGCAAACTGATATTTGAAAATTGTGTAGATAAATGAAAGCAAAAGAGATAACCCTTTCACTGATAACCTTAGAACAAAAGAGGGCAGAAAAATCAGATGGATCAGCTAATAAAAATAAATTTCAGTCTATTTAGTTTCAAGTAAGGATTACAAATACATGGCTTATATCCCAGCGTTTCCTTCTTCTCCACATATGGTCAACATTACTAATTGTTTCAACACTTTACAAAATTTTTGACTCAAAATAATCTTTTCAACATTTCTGGGTAACCATTGCCAATTTGCAAACAAGATAGACATTATTTACCACTAACATTTTAAACAGCCAAAATTTAAGTTACTCGTGTATCAATTTCTCTTTTTCTCTTTTATTCCACATCCGATCTATCCTAGTGCTATTAACTCTATCTAAAACTTATTTCTAAATTCTGATAACATCTTTCCACCTTTGTGACTACCATCCTAGCCCAGCCACCATCATCTCTTGACCGTACCATTGCTCCCTCATTGTTCTTCTTGTTTCTACACCTTCCATCCTACTTTATTACATAGGAGCAGAAGGATTCTTTCAAAATATGTCACATGGGGGCCTCCCACCTCCTTTAGGGTAACGGCCAAGCTCTTATCAAAGTCTAACTCCCGTTTTAGATCTGGCTGCCACGAATTTTCTTGCCTTTTACTATATTCTTGCTTGATCTCTCCATTGGAGACAGATTAAGTTCCTTGCTGTTTTTTAAATACAGCATGCATACCTCTGGTTCACTGCCTTAGCACTTATCACCTCTTTTGCTGCAAATGCTTTCCACGTTATCTTCATGGAATGTCACCTCATTTTCTTCATGTTATCTACTCAAATGTCAACTTACCAGAGAAGCATTTCCAGACCATCCTATCTAAAATATTATACAGTCCTCCATCCCCTGTTCAACTTTCTCTCTTTACTGCTTGACTTTTTTTATAGAACATATTCTCTCTCCCTCTTTCTCTCTCTGACACACACACATACACACACCACACCACACACACCACACACACACACACACACACACACACATGCACACACACACGTTATTTTCTGTCACTTTCCCCTGGAAGTAAAATGTATTTACTTTGGGAAGTTTAACTATTTGTTCACTATCCTATATCCAGACCCTAGAATATAGTGGTTATAGGTTTATATATCTTCAGAACCTGGCACACAGTAGATTTCATAAGTATTAGTTAAATAAATATACCCAAGGAATTTATATTTGGAAGAAAAAAATCAATGCTACATCCCACTCCTTGAGGAAAAGAGAAAAACAAAACTGTTCTTCCCCTCCCTCATACTATTGGATATCTGAAACCATTATTTTTGACAGAAAAAATATGAGTTCCACTGATATTACAAACTATATGCATGCAAGGAAAATTATTTGATGCTATTATTTTTTGTCTCTCTTCTTCAGTTTTTATAACTTATATTGATGAGAATTCAAATTCACTGATTCTTTATTCTGCTATGCCAATCTACTGTTTAAACCCATCCAAAAAGTTATTAATTTCAGACACTTTTCAGTTATATATTATCTATTTGATTTTCTTTATAGGGTTTCTACTTATTTGTTACAATTATTAATTTTTCAGATATTTTGTTCATCCTTGCCTCTATTTTTAACATATGTATGATAATCATTTTAAATTGTTTATCAACAAGTTCTAACCTCTGAGGCAACTATATTTCAGCTTTTGTTTCTTATTTTTGCTCTTGATTTAGGGTTATATTTTCCTGCTTCTTCACTTGCCTTTTAAATTGCAGGTGTATGTCAGATGTTTTATATTTTAAAAAAAACAAAGACTAAAATGGATATTATTTTCCCTCAGAGAATATACCCTTTTATATTTCTAGCAGCTAGCATGAGGAGTTGAATATATATTAATTCATTCAAAAGATGTGCTATGTCAGCAATGGATAGCAGTGTCAGTTTGTTTTAATTTATGTCTGGTATCAAAGGTTTTCAGAATATTATATGTATCTGTGCTATGTGCATTATAGGCAAATCATTCTAGCAGAAATTTGGGATCGATATGCAAGAATATGATGAAGATCATTTTCCCTTTCCAATCTAGCCTTCTTTTGCCGTACTCTTGGTAAATGTTTCATAAGTGAAGTCTGGTAGGTCGGAAGAACAACCGCTGTCAGATTTCAGTCAATCATGCCACCTATATGGTTATTAAAAATTTCACTAGTTTCTCTTGACCCCAACATATTTCCTCTACCTATATGATAGGAGGGACCTTCTACTCATATGCCCAGATACAGCTAGTGCCCCCAGAGAAGAAAGGACCAGCATCCTGCATTCAATCAAGAAGATCTCATTCTTCTATAGAACTGACTTCATTTAGGTATTATTATTATTATTATTATTATTATTATTATTATTATTATTACTGGACCTGCAACCATTGAATATCTTTTAAAAATAATATAGGAAGAAACTTAAATGTATTTTTAAGTGAAAGAAGCCAGTTTGAAAAGGCTACATATTGTATGATTCCAACTATATGACATTCTGGAAAAGGCAAAACGGTGAAGACAGTACAAAGATCTGGGTGTGAAAAGAAGGAATGAAAAGATAGAGCTCAGAGGATTTTTAAGACAGTGAATCTACTCTGTACGGTACTTGATATGGTTTGGTTGTGTCCCCAACCAAATCTCATCTTGAATTGTAATGCCCATTAGCTCCACGTGTCATGGTAGAGACCTGGTGGAAGGTGATTGAATCATGGGGACTGTTTCCCTCATGCTATTCTCATGATAGTGAGTGAGTTCTCACAAGATCTGACGATTTTATAAGCATCTGGCATTTCCTCTGCTGGCACTCATTCTCTCTCCTGCTGCCCTGGGAAGAGGTGTCTTCTGCCATGATTGTAAGTTTCCTGAGGCCTCCCCAGTCGTGTGAAACTCTGAGTAAATTAGACCTCTTTTCTTTATAAATTACCCAGTCTTGGGTATTTCCTTATAGCAATGTGAGAACAGACTAATACAATATTCTAATGGTGGGTACATGTCACTATACATTTGCCCACACCCATACAATGTACAACAGCAAGAACTAAGTCTCATGTAAACTATGAACTTTGGGTGATAATGATATGTCAATGTAGGCCCATCAATTGTAACAAATATACACTGCTGGCAGAGGATGTCAATAATAGGGGAGGCTGTAGATGTGTGGAAGCATGTGATATTTCCGTACTTTCTGCTCGACTTTTCTGGGAACCTGAAACTGCTCTAAAAATAAAGTCTCTTAAAAAAGACTTTTATATATATATATATATATTATATAGAAGTATATATAATATGCATTAGTTAATATGGACTTTTTAATCTATATAATATAATATAATGTGTGTGTGTGTGCACGTATATACATATATACGCATACATACACACTATCTACATTTTCCCTAGTTGTTATGGAAGAAGCAATGGTTTCTCACAAGCTTCTGCATTCTAACAAAAGTTAAACTTACATAAATTATTGGAAATCAGTATAGTTCTGAGAAATCCAAAGTATTGCATCTATTGGAGCAGTTATCTCTCTCGCCTACTATTTAGGCAGCAATTGATAATAGATGATGAATAGGAACAAAGTCATCAAGAGTTACAGACGAGGCTTTCAATTTTTTTTCTGAAGGGTTTAAAACAACCATGCTTGAAATCATCTCTCAGAGAATTAGTAACTTCTTAGGTGATAAAAAGGCTTATTTTCAAATTGAGTATTCTAAGAATAAAGCAGTAAGAAAATAATATATGTGTGGGGATCATAAGAATTTACTATACTGTAGAAATAATGTCAAAAAGTTTCAAAATAAAATTATGGATAATCAGTCTTCAATATACACTTGAATGGGAGCATTATTTGACCTCTGTCACTGAGAATATGACACTAAGGACATAGCCCTTATTGACTTCCATTTCTCTCATCTAGAATGACATAATCTTAACATTTCTTCTACTTCCAACTTTCTCTGACACCATTCTGATGTCCACTAAGATATCCACATAGCCTTTAGTAGTTAGTAAAGTATTGTAGTTATAAACCTGGACTCAAGAATAAACTAAATTTGAGCTTTAATCTCAGCTCTCTCTACATGTCCTGTACTATGATCTTCAGCAAGTTACCTAGGCCTTTTGAGCCTTAATTTTCTTATCTGTTAATGGAAATAAACACACCCACCTCAAACTGTTCTTACAGTAATTATATAACATAGTGAGGACTTAGTAAATGATATAAATATTTTATTTCCTCACTTCTAAGGCACCATTAATGTAGAAACATTTCATGAGAATAAACTAAGAGAAATACTCTGAGATATATATATATATATATATATATATATATATATAACAAGTTGTTTCCCAATGCAGAAGTCTAAAATGAGAACAAAAATAACTTTTTTAAAAATAAATAATTCTTATATATTTTCCCATTTGTGGCTGAATTGCTCTCGGTGTATAATAGTGGGATTTCTGAAAGAGGGCAAAATTAAAGTGCTGTGGTTTCAAATGAAAAGTTAGCATTCACAATTCCACCCATTAGTAGTGGCTTTTTCACTAGTGGAAAGAAAAAAGTGGAGTTACATTGTAAATTGAAAAATTGGTAAGAGAAAAGTTGAAGGTCCACTTATTTTTAAAAATTCTACCTGAATTATGCTTGTTAGCCAATTCCACAGCCAATCTACAGTACTTTTTATAGAAAGTAAAATGGATAAACTTTACTTAGTGGTTGTCAAGGTTATTTGATTACTAACACGCTCATATAACCAACTATTTCAGAAGAGTGGCAACTTGCAAAGTAATATAGCTAAGACATATAACAAAGGGGAGAAAGCCATCTGATAACCATAAAACTGTGGATATATTGAAAAGGAAAATCAGGCTAGATGCCTTCCTAAAAATTTCATTTTGTATGAGCTATTCCAAATTTAATATTTTAAAAAGAACTGAACTATAAGCTAGAATAAAACCTATCAAATACTTAATGAATTGTTCACTTTCATTTCTGAAATCTTGAATTCCATTTTTACAGAAAATATCAAGTAGTCTATGAAGTGGAGGTACAAACTAGTCATTACATTTTATTCATGTTTTAAAGTTAGATCTTAGTTTTAAAGTTAGACCTTCTTTTTAATTATTAGGAATTACGTATCTATTGATTTTCTTATTGATTATTGATTGATTGATTCATCTGCCTTGACCTTTCAGCAGTACTCTTTACCAAAAGCCTAATCTGAAAAACAAATGTTTAGCTAATTTTTTCCCTATTAAGTAGTGAAGAATCATGACCTAGAAATTCAAAAGAAATAAATCAGGAAAACTAAAATGGCATTGACCAAAGAAAGCATGGCTGAACATGAGGAAAAATAGTTTATTATTCCTCCCATAAGTTGGCCAAAACCAAATGACTAAAGTTTTTAAATCCGGAGTGTAAAACTTTTGAAGATAGACCTTTTAAAAGAGAAAACACATAAAACCTTACACAATGGCTTTAAACTATCTGAATATTGAGAGAATATGGTTCAATTTCAGTAACCTTGAATTAAGTCTTATTAAACCTGGAAAATCCATTTATCTCCTTTAATTTTATGGCTTATTGTGGAGAGAAATAATGCTTTATCTAGTGTGTCCTAGCCTTTGAGAAAAGAAAAATAAGAAACCCTTCCTAGGTAAATAGTTTGGCTTTTGGTATGGAAATGTTTCAGTATTGTAACACGCCTAATCTATCTCACATGCCAACCCAAAATAGGTCCTGCATATTAGACATGTAGAGGAAATGACTGGATTAATTTTGTATTGTTATTAATTATTGCGCATGGGGAAATATATGGGAAAATTATTTATCAAATAATCTCAAGGAAGAGATGGGCCATCTCTATGCCCCTTCTTGGATCAAAATAAAGCCGAGGAAAGGTTTTGACTGAGACCTCAAAGAAACAAGTTTCCTCTGGAGACGTATTCTTCACAAAGGGCTTCGTATAACATGTGAGCCAAGGTAACGAGGTACTGGAAAGAAATCTTGAAATCATGGGTTACGTTTTATTGTTTTCAAGTAAAGAGAAAAAAAAAATTGTTCATTTTTCCATAGTTTTACCATTAAGAGTCCCTTGAGGAAAGTGAATGAGAAGTTACACATTTCTGACAAAGAAATTCATTTACCCACACATTTCAAGGTTGTGATGAGAGCATCAGTAACTGGCTAGAGAAGAGATTGCACTGAGGCAGATAAGAAAGTTCATTGAACTATGTGATCCAGGCAGTACACACACATGGTAAAGCTCTTCCTGGGATTACAGATCTGACATTTTGAGCTTACCAGTTAAGGAGAGATTTTTGAGAAAAGCAAGCAAAAGTAAAAACAACAAAACCAAATTAATTTTTTCCTTTAAACTATGAAACCACCACCTAAACAATAGAGTCTTTTCTCTGCCTAGGGCACTTACTAAAACATTTTCTACAACTACCTTGAGCTGATAATATCAAAAGTAGAATAATAAGTATATTAATAATATTAAATTTCATATTACTAAGAAAGTAAGTTGATTGTAAGAATAACTATTTACAACTAATACTAAGAAATAATTTTCTTTACATTATTTGAGTATAGCTAATGAAAATACCCCAAATCTGGAATAATATTTTTACTAATAAGTATCTTTCCAGTACAACCTGATACTTGATAATCATAAAACAAATAACCATGTCATGTTTTAGAAATATAAAATGCCATAAATTGCAACAATGATTGTATTTTATATCTCCAAGTACTTTTTAATTACTGAAAAAGTTGATTAGTACATTCATCAATTTCCCCCTTATTTTCCTCTGATTTACTAAAATTACACTAAGCAATTCAGGAACACAATTCTAATTCATTAGAGACTTTAACTTAAGACAAATTTTAAAATGTTTAATTGCACAATTGTCTTATTAAAATGCTGGTGGACTTCTGCTGGCATGAACTGTAACTTTCTACTTTTATAAATATGAATAGATTAGGATCCAAGAATAAAACAAACAAGAAACAAAAAAAATGATTCTTACATTCTACATATACTCTATAGAGAACCTCAATAACCTTTCTACTAATGAGTGGAGTAGATCTGATGAAATTCCCCTTTGGACATTTTTCAGATATTAAATTTTGAAATGACATATCTCGCAAACAAAGGTGGAAGCAATTTTATCCTATTAACAGCTTGAAATTTTGCACAATGAAAATGGAAAGGGAAAGTAAAATGAGGTTAAAGAGAAAGCTAATTAGAATTTGGAAGTTTGCTGGGTTAATATCTAGACTTTGGAGGTCTAGGTTTAACAATTTGTGTACCACATAGTTTAGCTCTAAAGATTGACCTGTACTTAACAGACTTAACGAATAGACCTCTTTCTCAGAACGCTAAAGACACACATTGCAATATCATGAGAGTGAATGTGTGGGAAAAGAAACACACAAACAGAATACGCAGAGCTTTTTATAAATCTTATGTACTCAGAAGGTTCTCAAAATTAACATAGAAAAGAAGCTACAGAAAAGGGAAAAATACTTCTGAAGAGTCGACCACCCATGGAGCAGCCTCTCAGACAGAACTGTTTGCTTACCTGGTAAGAATATAGCCCAGAAACATTCTCCACTATACTCGATGAATTGTTTTTCTTCGTTACACTCTGAAAGTTTTCACCAATTATGAATTGATTGGATTGAAACTGTCTCGATTAGGATGCAAATTCCCATGGTATAAGCTATCAGGTGATCTAATCTAAATTTTTAGAATCAGATAACTGAAAACAATAAGGAAGAAGAAAGCATTATCTGGTGATAGAGGGGAGAGCCAGTCCTTTTTGATGTTGAACAGTTTTATTTGATAGGGCAGGTAGAAAGAGTAGAAAAAGGAAAGGGGCCCAGGAAGCCTTATGATAACCATGGGTACCAAATGACTGGGAAGGAACCTGAGATTGAGAAGAATCAGATGATGTGAAAGAGACTGTATGATAATTATGAAATGATGCCCATCATCAACATGGTGTATGTGCCCCATACTGATGTGTCATATCAATCAGGAGGTTCAGCTGCAAGTAACAACATGTCCCTCTCAAACCACTGTAGAAAAATCAGTGGGGCCCTCTGGGCAAAACAACACAGGTTCTAGGTCACTTCCAACATTCTAACTCCAGAGATGCTATAGAATAAAAGTAAAAGTACTGGAGTCCGAAGAACTAATGCAAAATTCATGAGAGACCACAGACAGAGTAACACCGAATGTCACTATGAAAGTATATATATGAGGTGGCATGGGGACAGGCTGGAGAAGGGTAAGGGCCAAAAAAAGAAAGTATTGTAAGGTAGTAAGTAATGAAACTAATAAAGATTATTCAAGATTTGATAAAGAAAAAATTTAATATCTAGCCTATTATATAAAATATTATTTGAATAATTAGGCAGATGTAGCATGTGCAGAGATGAAAAAACTTAAAGTGCAAGGATGTTATGGCTTCCAAATTAATCTACAAATTCAATGTTATGCAAATCAAACTGCAGTTGAGGTATTTTGGCATTCAACAAGTAAATTCTAAAATTCAGACAAAAGAATGTATCATAGTAGCGAAATCTATGTTGGTAAAAAAAATTGAAAGAGGGTAACTAGTTCCACCAGATGTTAAAGCACACCACAAAAATGCAACAACAGGAGTATGGAACTAGTATAGAAACAAATAGACCAATAGATAATAACATATACCTCAGCTGCAGACCTACATATATAAAGGAATTTTATACATGATAAAGCTGGCAACAGAAAGCAATGGAGAAGGGAGTTTAGTAATGGTGTTAGAGTGATTGACTTACTAAATATAAAACTGGCTTCCTAATCAATGCTATAGTCAAAGATGTACTCATGGGAGATTCATGACCCAATGTGAAAGACAAAAAATAAAAATGCTAATATGTACATGTTGAAGAAGATCTTTATAAATTGAGAATGAGAAAATGTCCTAAACAAGACCCACAAACTGCCTATCATTAATGAAAGCATCAATATATTTGACTTAAGCAAAATTAATCACGTTTATTCCTCAAAGGACAGATAGACAAAATTAACAGATAGGTAACACAGTGAGAGAAGATATTTGTACGGTATCTGTAATGTCTGTAATTGACAAATAAAAATCGTTTATACAACAAAACTTCTGTAAAAGAAGAAAAAGGAGTTATTGAACCCAATAACTAGAAAAATGTAAGCCAAGAAAATAACGCAATAATTTATATACATAAGAATGACAAGAGTGTGTAGGAAGGCAATGCAAAATATTGGCCAGGATGTGGAAGAAGAGAACATTGACTAACTTTTGGTGAAAGCATAAATTAGCCATTCAGAAAAGCAGGTGGCGGTATTCAGCTAATTGCAGGGTATATCTGTTTTCTGAACTAAAGAGTCTACTCAAATTAACTGGGTGTGGTGGCCGGCACCTGTAATCCCAGCTACTTGGGAGGCTGAGGCAGGAGAATCAGTTGAACCCGGGAGGCAGAGGTTGCAGCTAGCTGATATCGCACCACTGCACTCCAGCCTGGGTCACAGGAGTGAAACTCCGTCTTAAAAAAAAAAAAAAAAAAGAATCAACTCTTGGGCATATATCACAGAAAAATATTTGCAAAGTTCCAACAGAGATCCTATCCTAAGTTGTTTACCATGGTAGCAATAATATTTTGCCTCCAACTCACTGTTTCCGTAAACAGCATGCAGGTAGAAGCAAGGAGGAGGAGGCAAACTACACATTTGCTTCCAAAGCGTGAAGAAGCTCAATACGGTGGATGCATCCTATGGAACCTTCTTCAGCAGCTTAAACCAACAGATCTATAGACAGTGTCATAAATGGACTTTGAGGGCACTGTAATAAAATAAAATTTACAGCAAAATACCATTAATGTGAATTAAAAACACATATGCACATAAAACTTAATGTTATTTTAGAAGGCTGCTTGCAGAGATCACATGTGGCCAAGATTTTTAACGTGAAAGCTTGTGGTAGGTAGGGAAAAGCAAGTGAAGATCAGCACGAATAGGGAAAAAAGCATATGCCATGAATAGCTCTGGCATCAGTAGATGATAATAATTCACTCTGATCTAAGCAGTATTTTTAAGTCAGTTATCAAAACTTGGCATCACCAGAAGGAAGAGTTGGAGGAGGAGAATCCAGTATCCTCTGGCCTGATGTGGTGGCTTAGAAATGTGAGCAGGACTCTTTATTCTTCGTCTGCTGTCTTGGTATTGGCTCCTTTCTTGGCAGATTTCTCCTTCAGTGATCCCATGCTGCCTCTTGGTTTCTCTTTTATATTCAGTAAGGAAGAAGGTTATTCACTTCTGATCAAGCACGGAAAGTCCTAGCCTTCTTTATAATTTGGTTGATAAATGTCTTATGACATCACTGTGGACAGGCATGTGTGAATCTTTGCTCTCCTTTGGAGCCTGGTGTCTAGCTTCCCGTCTTCTGAAAATGGAGCTTGATTCTCCTTCATGTCCCTCATTATGAAGGCCTAACTCTGTTTCTTTTCCCTGGGAATGGTTCTACTTCAGCTTCCCCTCACTCCTCTAGTTTTTTTTTTTTTTTTTTTTTTTTGAAACGGAGTCTCCCTCTGTCGCCCAGGCTGGAGTGCAGTGGCCGGAACTGGGCTCACTGCAAGCTCCGCCTCCGGGTTCAGGCCATTCTCCTGCCTCAGCCTCCCGAGTAGCTGGGACTACAAGGTGCCCGCCACCACACCCGGCTAATTTTTGTGTATTTTTAGTAGAGAGGGGGTTTCACCATGTTAGCCAGGATGGTCTCTATCTCCTGACCTCGTGATCCGCCCACCTCAGCCTCCCAAAGTG
The DNA here is from genome assembly GCF_007565055.1 of Rhinopithecus roxellana. Lineage (NCBI taxonomy): Eukaryota > Metazoa > Chordata > Mammalia > Primates > Cercopithecidae > Rhinopithecus > Rhinopithecus roxellana. The sequence goes on from NC_044564.1 coordinate 29,406,518, forward strand.
CCGGGATTACAGACGTGAGCCACCACGCCTGGCCAACAAACAAACTTTTGAAATAAAATTTGTTAAATATTGGAAACTACCTGCATATTGAAATAATCCTGAAACATGGTTTAATAACATGTAAAATAGTAAAATACTTTTATGAATAAAGAGCAAAATGTTAAAATGGAAAGAAACTGAGTTTTTTAAATTCCAAGAAACTAAGTACTATTACTACTTGGGAATTACTGTTAAGACAAAGTTATTGCTATTTAAGACAAAATAATGTAATTACTATGAACATTTAGTAATAGTCATTACGATTTAGAGCAAAGAATGCAACTTTCCGAGAAAATTGGTTCAGTACAGAGTGCAGGAATAAACAACGATGGATCTGTGTACCTACATGTGTGATTTCTCAGTGTTTGACAAGACTAGTACTGAAATCACCTTTAAAAAATTATGACTGACACAGTGAAAGAGATCTAACTTAGTCCACTCCATCTTGCTTCTAACCTCCAAGCTGTTCTTGTTCATTCTTGGGCTTAGACTAAACTAACTTTGGGATAAACTTAGTTTATAGTTTAAAACAAAGATGATAACAGCCCTTTCCCAAAGCAGACCTCCTTCTTGTCTGGGGACTAGTTTGCCTTTGTAGGGACTAACATTAGCCACAAGATTAAAAATTGTGGTTTAGGAGTCATGCAGCTTGAAGGCTACAAGGTTCTGACCCTTCCTAAACTGCTCCTAAGATCAGTGCTTGAGATATTTTGCAGACTCTGTACTTGATGGATCAGTTGGCACCACCTAGATGGATTAACTGGCTCATCTTATCTTGTGGCCCCCACCCGGGAACTGACTCAGTGCAAGAAGACAACTTTGACTCCCTGTGATTTCATCTCTGACCAGTCAGCTCTCCTGGCTCACTGGCTTACCCCACAACCCACCAAGGTGTCCTTAAAAATTCTGCTCCCCAGCCAGGCACAGTGACTCATGCCTGTAATCCAGTACTTTGGGAGGCTGAGGCAGGCAGACCACCTGAGATCAGGAGTTCAAGATGAGCTTGGCCAACACGGTGAAACCCCATCTCTACTAAAAATAAAAATTAGCTGGGTGTGGTGGCGTGTATCTGTAATCCCAGCTACTCAGGAGGCTGAAGCAGGAAAATCGCTTGAACCTGGGAGATGGAGGTTGCAGTGAGCCGAGATCGCCCCATTGCACTCCAGCCTGGGTGACAGAGCAAGATCCGTCTAAAAAACAAACAAACAAACAAACAAAATAAACGACTCTGATCCCTGAAACTCAGGGAGACTGATTTGAGTAATAATAGAGCTCTGATCTCTTGCACAGCCAGCTCTGCGTGAATTACTCTTTCTTTTTTTCAATTCCCCTGTCTAGGCAGCGGGTAAGGTAAACCCATCGGGCAGTTACAATACCTCTTTCCAGTGATTCTTGAATCAAACATGTAAAAACCACTGAAAGAGCATGTGTAGTTAATTTGACCAAACATATTTATTCTCCAAAAAACTTTACCTGGGGAAAAATTAATCAATATTCATAGCCTTCCTACCCCATATCTTAACATTGCTTGTTATGTAAATGTGACTGTTAACTTTTAGAAGGCATTTGACTATGCCTATGTTTAATATCTACATTTTGTAGATGAGAAGACTGTGGTCTATGGGCCTCAGAGATGTGGCCAAAGCAAACAGCCAAGTCAAATCTTGGCCATCCATGAGTGACATATTGCTTTTTGTTGTTGTCATCTGTATCATCCTCTTTATGTTGCCTACATCACTTTAGTTCATAAGGCAGAAACACTGAGGTCAAATGGGACCGGAAATGTGAGTGCTCACCTATCACTGTTGGGATCACTACTCAAAATCATAATGGAAGGGGTCATTAACATCTCTACAGATAAAAAAAGAACACTTAATTCATACGCCAGTGTGTTAGAATGCTAGAGACTTTCAGATTTAAGAATGAGCCTAGTACAATATGTCATTTTCTTATTCATTTATTTATCATACTAAATGGTTACATTCATCACATTCTAGCCTTTGAGTTATTTTATAACATTAATGGAAAAATACTCTTCCAGTTTAAATATATTACTCTGACCAACACAAAAATCACACACAATTCCTGCAGTAAACACACACAAAGAGAGAGAGAGAGAGCTGCTTTGGGGAAAGTATTTAAGAAGCTCCTTCAAATAATGTTTCTGGTTTTTATATTTTACTTTTTATTTTTATTGTTACATTACTCAATCATAAATCCTAAAATATCTTGCTATTTTACCCTCAAGTGTATTTTAACAATTCTCTTGGAATCTGTTCTTCCTGGTAGAGAGGATGTTGGTTTTTTAAGCAACTTCAACAGAGCACTTGAAATCACTAAATGACTAATCTGCATATTTCAGTGAAACTCTTCATACTTCCAGAGAAACTCGAAACAAAAAGATTCTAGTCAGAAAAATAACAAAACAAAGAGCTAAATGTGTCTAATTTTAAGCAAGCTACTGAAACACTTACGGAATAGTAAGCTAACAATCCAAAGAGTTAATGCAGTTTTCAAGGCCCTTGCTCTCTAAAAAGAGTTTTATTCTGGGAAAAATCTGGAACAATTTATTCTATTTCCATTTGCTCATAGTGTGTAGAATCATTGAAAAGCACAGTGAAAGCATGGTGTCATTATCTGATATTTATTTACGTGTCTCCCAGAGTGCGGTGGTCTAACATTAGCTATAACAGCATTGGTCTTCATGTCTACCTTCAAACAGACAAGAACAAATATAATGATAGAGACTCAAATAGTTAATCTCAAAACAAAAGCATTTGGTTATTTTGTGTGTGCCAAGTAAATTGAAGGTGGGACCTTGCTAGATTTTAGGAAGTTCAATTCAGCATAATGGAAATGAAAGTTGGAAATAAGATTATCCTGAAGACCAAGCATTCCCACTAAGCCCCATTATTTGATCTTTTATAGACTTAAGTAAGTCACAGCAAAATGCCTTAGAATAGGAGGGTAAAATCTGAGATTCATGAAGGGGCATGATGGGGTTTTAATACAATTCTGGAACAGTATGGTAAATTATGTGTATTTCTAAAAATTAAGGAAAAGATCCAGACTTTCACTGGATTCTCCGAGGTACATATGATGAAAAAGTTAAGAACCACTGTCTTATAAAGGGATTATAGTGAATTTCCTAAATGAAATTAAATGGAAACCAAGGGTTGTCATTTGTTTTCTGTGACAGATGCAGGTAATACCACTGATCAATTCTCAGGGACCTTGACTTTGTGAAATGATCAGATCACAGTAAGCCAAGCAGAGAAGTGATCAAAAATATGTACTTAAATTATCTCATTTTTCGTTCCCTATATTCAAAACCTTCTACTTCTTTACTGTTGCAGACTCACCACTGACATTTCTATTCATAGAAACTGCAGCCTATAAATGACTGCTACCTTTACTAATCTATACTTAGATCTTCTATCTAGAGATATAGTGGAACACTATTGAGAAACAAAAGCAAAATTTAACTTTTTTTTTTTTAGACAGATTCTTGCCCTGTCACCCAGGGTGGAGTGCAGTGGCCTGAATTCTGCTCACTGCAACCTCTGCCTCCCAGGTCCAAGCAATTGTCCTGCCTCAGCCTCCCAAGTAGCTGGAATTACAGGCATCCACGAACATACCCGGCTAATTTTTGTATTTTTAGTAGAGACAGGGTTTCACCATGTTGGTCAAGCTGGTCTTGACTCCTGACCTCAAGTGATCTGCCCGCCTCAGCCTCCCAAAGTGCTGGGATTACAGGCATAAGCCACCGCACCCGGCCTTTTGTTTTGTTTTTTAAGCAGCAAAACTAGGTACTGTAAAGGGTAGTCCTTTTAATCTGCCTTCAATCATAATTGTGTGAGTTTTCAGAAAATTTTGTCCTGATCATTTAAAAATAATTTTCAAATTTTAAGCAGTTTTAGATTTATAGAAAAATTGTGATTGTGCTATAAGATGTCCTATATACCCTACTCCCAGGTCCCACTACTATTAACATCTTACGTTAGTATAGTACATTTGTCACAATTAATTAACCAATACTGATACGTTATTATTAATAAAAGTGCATACTTTATTCGGATGTATTAGTTTTTATCTGATGCCAGGATTCTTGTTCCAAGAGTCTATGATTTCACATTACATTTAATTGTCATGTTTCCTTAGGCTCCTTGGTGCTGTGACACTTTCTCAGACTTCCCTTGTTTTCAATGACCTTTACAGTTTTGAAGAGGACTAGTTAGATATTTTGTAAAATGTCTCTCAATTCAGGCTTGTCTGATGTTTTTCTCATGATAAGACTACAGTGATTATGAGTTTGGGGGAGGAAAACCACAGAGGTAAAGTGCCATTCTCATTGTTATCATATCAAGCTTGCGTACTATCAAAGTTAACTCATCATCATTGAGGTCAGTATTGATCAACTGACTGGAGTAGTTTTTGTCAGGTTTCTCCACTGTAAAGTTACTCTTTTTTAGTCTCTTTCCATATTGTATACCTTCAAAGAAAGTCATTATGCATAGCTCACACCTCAGAAGTAGGGCATTATGCTCTACCTATTTTAGGGCAGAGTATCTACATTAATAATTTAGACTTTTTTGCATGAAGAGTTATCTATCTTTCATATATGAGTGTATAGACTCATTTATATGAGTCTATATATAAGTATACTCTATGAGTCTAGGAGTATCTATGAGTCTATAGATGAGTGTATATACTACATATGAGTCTAGAAGTATACATGAGTCTATATATGAGTATATAGACTCTGTGTATGAGGACACAATCATAATCCAGTGCATGTTTTTTTGCTCAAATTGCTCTAAACTTGGCTATAGTCTACTCTGTCAGCTGGCACTGGTGTCTTTTTGACTTATTCCCCCAGCATTGTGATTTTTTTGAGTAATTCTTTACTTTCTGACAATACATGATATTTCAGATTCACTGTAATTCTATCTTCCTTTCATTTACTTGTTCTCTATTTACCTTCCTTTCTTTATGCAGATCAAATTGTAAATCGTTTTAGGTTTACAGAAATGTGATGATGTTGCAAGATTTTCCATATGTCCTCCTCCTAGTTTCCTCTACCATTTTAAAATGCTAAAAACCAGATCTGAGTTCCCAACCTACACCAATTTTTTCTCTCTGAAGAAATTCCTCTGAACAGTTCTTACAGGGCAGGTTGCTGGTAATAAATTCCCTCAGTTTTTGTTTTTATGAGAAAGCCTTTATTTCTTCTTCACTTTTGAAGGATAATATAACTGGATATTGAATTCTAGATGGGTATTTCTTTTCTTTTCTTTCAACACTTTAAGTATTTCACTCCACTTTCTTCTTGCTTGCATGGTTTCTGAAGAGAAGTCTGCTGTAATTCTTATCCCCATTCATTATAAGGAAGGTTTCTTGTTTGTTTTCCCTGTCTGTATTCTTTCAAGGTTTTTCTTTATCTTTGGTTCTTAAGTCTGAATATGAGACACCTATTTGTAGTTTAAAAATTTATTTTATTTAGTGTTTTCTAAATTTCCTAGATGTGATGTCTGTCATTATGATCAGGATTTCCCCACAATTATTATTTTAAATATTTCTTCCGTTTCTTTCTTGTTCTGCTGGTATTCAAGCTGAGATAATCTTACGCCTTTTGAAATCCCCCCATAGTCCTTTTATGTTCTGCTCTATTATATTTACTTATTTATTGTGTTCATACTTCAGTGTAGGATGTTTCTATTAGCCATCTTATTCTTTGCTTGGCTGCGTCTATTCAAATAATGAGCCTATCAAAAGATTTTTCTTTCTGTTATTGTGTTTTTTATTTCAAATATTTTCTTTTAATTTTTTTCTTAGAGTTTCCACCTCTCTGCTTACATGACCCATCTCTCCTTCCATGTTGTGTGTATTCTCCATTAGATTTTAAACATATAATTATAGTTATTTGGAATTCCTTATATGATCATTTCAATACCTGACAGAACTGTAGCTTGTTTTGATGTTTGCCCTTCACACTGTGCTTCTTCTTTTCTGTTTGTATGCCTTGCAAATTTTTTGTTTGAGAACGACACATGAGATAAATAAGCCTTTAGTGGGAGGCTTTATATTAATCTGGCTAGAAGCTGAACTGTGTTTAATGTTTGCTATAGCTGCCAGATGGTGCACATTCTTCTATCAGCCCTGTTTTTATCTTTCCTTTGGGCTTTGGGAACCCCTAAGTACTTCTCAGAAAAAGTCTTGCAGCTCTATTAACTCTAATCCACTGTCATTACACTGGAGATCTGTTGCTGTTATAGTAAGGTGTGGGGGAAGGAAAGTGTTCTACAATATTATATTTAAATCTCAGTTTTTGTGTTGACCTGTGTACCTACTCTGTGACCTTCATAAGCTTTCTATAGCTTTCTCTGCTTCACCCATCTTAGGTGAGACTGGAAGTCTGGATGGGGCTGGAGTTGGAGAAATGCCTTTTCCCAGGCGAGACAAAGCTCTAGTAAAGTCAACTTCCTTGGACAGTAGGCCTTTGTTATAATAAATTTTCTGAGTATATTTCATAATGACTACTCTTCCCCTGCCAGAGCATGAGAGACTCTTTCTCAGTTCTTCACTGTGAGAACAAGGCGTTGTTGCCACAGGTAATCCCCACAAAAATGCGGGTATCCTATGAAGACTGCAGCCAACAGAAATCTCTCATTCTCATGCTATTCCACACTTATTCTTTAGCAATTTATCAAAATTACTATCTAAGTGATCCCCCTAGTTATGGGTCCAGTGTCTTCTGCTCCAGATAAGCAGATTTTTATTGTGACTCTTCCAATCACTAGTATTTCCAGATTACAGAATGGTAGTTTGTCTTGCAACCTCAGCTCTCTGATGAACCCACGAAAAGCAATTAATTTTCAGTTCATTTTTTTTTTTTTTTTTCTGTAAGGATGAGAGTAACAACTTCCAACGTTTTTATATGTTGGAGCTAGAATTGGAAATATCATGATATCTTATTGTGGTTCTGTGATCAAATATGTTTGGCAAATAACTGTTAAGCAAGTTAAAATAGTTTTATTTTTCATTTAAAAAATTTTCAAGGCTTCATCATTTTTGTGTATGTTATGTGTATTTGTAGTTTAGTCAAAATCTAACACATTCTGGGATCACCTCACTATTGGATCAAAATAATATAAACACTGCAGCATCCTCTTACAGGTCATTTATTTCTTTATTTTTGAAATCCAGCACTTACGATATTTATGCAAATATAACACTCAGAATAATTCTAAGCATATTTATCCATGTGATTACATCTTTTCAGCCTCCCTAAAACATATACATTAAATAATTACTTTTTCATCCCTTTTCAATTTCTAGTACAATCAATTTCTCTTCCAATTAATTATTCACATTTCTTTCAATGTGCACACAACCTAGTAGTTTGAATCAATCATGTTTTCCAAGATATAAGAAAATCTTTTTCTAAATCCTGCCTAACAAGTAGACATCTGAAATTTTTTCTTCTCTAGCCAAATGAAATGAATGGATGTGCTATTTGTAAATGCTTCAAGTTATATGAAGTGCATATAATACCAGATAATATAAAATACTGTGACTATGTTGCATGAAATATCATCACCTAACAAATTTTAGGATGCCAAGAAATCTGATATAAGGGTCAATGAAAAACATGGCTAACACAAGTGTCATGCATTGTGTTTTTCATGCTATACATAAGAAACATCTGGAAAAAAATAAACTAGAATGGGCCACTGAATTAGGTATAAGAATGAACTCAGGAGGAAGCAGTTTCTATATAAATTGTAAGGTGAGAAAAAGAGAAACCAAAGCCAAGAAAAGGCTAATTCTCCAGCCAAAACCTATGAATCTTGCCAAAGTGTGGGAGGTGATGGAAGACTGAAGTAGGCATATATCACCCATACTCATTTCCTTAAACCCTTACTCACAGATGCACATTAAAAGACCCACAAATTTTATGTTGGCAACAGCAAAGATAGTTAATCCAATTGCACACACTATTAACTGTTCCAAATTTACATTTCCATGTAAAACTACAGAACGGGCACATTATGTGTGTTTAGACTATACTACACCTGGCTTTTTGAAATTTGAGTTCTCTCCACAAGCACAATCCCAGCTACTGGAATTTTTGATTGGGTTGGGTTGCTCTCTCCACAAGCACAATCCCAGCTACTGGGGTTTTGATTGGGTTTTTTTGGTTGTTATGTTTCAGAGCTTAGGGTTTCTACAAATGGGCTGAAAGAGTAAGCATGCAATATGAAGTGAAGAAGCAAAGAAGATTTTAGGGAATTGGTTGGACAATAATGTGTCATGTGTGGCCAATGTGCAGCCCAGGTGAGGTAGAAGACGCTACTGTATTCCCTGGCCTAGAAAATCTACTCCATTATTCACCCCATATGTTTGCCTTTAGTATCCTAAAAGATAAAGCAGTATGAACCAATGTCAGGTGATTCTAGATCACACACAGTGATTATGGAATTGTTAAACTGTGAAATCCTCGGGGGGCTGAATCCAGAGCGTTATACTTGGTGAAAGGAAGTAACAGAGAGTCAAGACTTCTGCAAAAAGTATGTGTGGACGGGGAGAGGAATAGTTCCGGGTGTGGATTCAAGGAGAAATAAATTTGAAAAAAAAAAAAAAAAAACAAACTGCAGCAGTTGATAGACACTCTCCCCGGTAAACTACATTCAAGTGTCAAAGAGGAACAGAAAGGATAGGTTGGAGAGAGAAGGAGGGGAGTTGAGATACTTGCTATCATGATGTTGATAAATTAGTTTAAAATTTTTCAGAATAAAGTGGAGTATGAATGTATATAGCAATGCTTTTTACTTCTCTTTAAGGTTGTCAGACTGTCATTTGTTCTGATGAAAACCCCACACTCCTTGAGTGGTCAGCCAGTTTCATCCGAGGACAGCCACACTTCAGAGGCCTCTACATCATAAGTTTCATCTATCTTCATATTCAGCAAAACACCAGATAAGTGGCTAATTAGCATCATTAACATCAGAAATAGGTTTTCATTGGTGAATTTAGTGGCTTGTTAATCAGCATAATGGATGTTAGAAATAGGTTCTAAATTGTGAAATTAGAAGAAATCAAGATATGTGAATTGGTTAAAGTGTTATAGAAACATACTTAACACTTGCATAAAAATGGGAAATTGGAATCTGTGAGATCTGTTGGGATGGCCCCCAAGGTTACATCATTAAATGGACTTGAGTCCAGTCTTTGGGTGAGAGAATTTCATAGTGACCAATGCAAATTTATAAAGGTAACAAAACCTGCCTCTGAAATATTGCTGTCTGTCTCCTGTAAATCATTCATGTAACAAATATGTACAGTTTGTTCATATAAAAGCACAGTGATTTGGGTCTTTATAAAACTTAAACAACATTGTATTAACTCTTTTGGGTTTGCCTGTGCATTCATGTTTAATTAATGTATGTCTATATGAACATAGATTTTGGTCTGAAACTTGCTTTTATTACAACTGGTAACAAAGCTTGCTTACAATGAGCAACAAATACTCATACACATCAAAATGTTCAGCTTTTTTTATAAAAGAACTTCTGAGTTGCATGAAATCAAATTGGTTTACATCAGTTCAGAACAGTTTGCAATATGTGCTACAGAGAAGTAAATATCTTCTGTTCCAGCATTACAGGATTTTGTAGTGTGTTGAAGACATGCTGTTTGGTAAGACGATCCACACTCCTTGACAGAATTCAGCCCTGATGGCATGACAGTATTGCTGTAACTTTTAAATAACTGTAATGTTATTATTTCTGTTTTAGAGAGGAATCTGAGGTCAAAGAAGTTAAGTAGCTTGCTGAATTCTAATACATGGGAAGGAATACAGAAAGCAGTTAATTCCAAATGTCTTACTTTTTAACATCGTGTTCTTTTCTCTAAGTCATGGTTCTGTATCTTGGGACAGAAAAAATAGAAAACAAGTTCCAATGAACAACACAGTCAAAAGAGAAGTTTTTGAGGAAAAGCACACATAAATTTCTTAACCTCAAGTGCCAAAGAATGTCTCCTATTTCTTAGGGATCACAGTAAAATCCTCTTGGTATAAATTCTAGTTGTTGCTTGATGCTAAGTTAAATGTTTACTAAGCACCAGAGTTCATTCCATAGAGTGGGTTCAATAATCCTCAGCTACTTTTTTGTTGTTATTATAAAATCTTAAGTTGAAAAAACCTTTTCAGGTACTGTTACGAAAAGACACGTGAACAGGAGGGAGGTGCCTGAAAATTTTACCCAAGATTATGTTTCCCGGAATTGATGAGAAGTGCTTCTTAGCAAATACTAATTTATCAAGCCTTCTAATAGGAAGTATTGCAGTATACAGTCAGGTCGTTTTTAACTAGGAATAATTTCATTTTGAAATAAATCACAGGTTTACATATAAACACACACACCGCCCACATATATTTGTCAACATAACCATATGCAGCTCTGATCGCTCTGATTAAATATATGCTTCCAACCCTATAAACAGCAAGATCCACAGTCGCTTCCATGAAGTAATTATTTCACCAAGACTGGACAAATGGCAAAACTTCTTCCTCTCTTCCAGCTGTAACCATTCCCTTTCTTTCTGGGATCCTCTGTCCTTCCTCCTTGAAAAAGCACCCTCCATAACATGCTGAGAGTAAAGAGTACAGTGCTCTTGTGAAGGCAGAATAAAAACTTGGAGGTACTTACTGAGAATACTAGAGCTGGGTCTGAGAGCTGCATGAATGCCGATGACAGAACAGGCCACTTCAAATAGATAAAACTGCATTAGTGCTTTTAAATTTGTCCTTGGGAATACGCTCCTCTGAAACAATGATTGCAGAGACAAATCAGATGAATGCTGCTTTCGGAACTAAATGAATGCTCTAAGAGAACAGCTCTGAGAGAAATACATTTGAAGAGTCTGGAAAGTAATTTCATGGAAAATAGATTGGGTGCCCAGTTTATTTGAAGAAAGATGGGAGTAGAAAAAGCAAAAGGAAGAAAATGATTTTAAAGGTTATTTGGACATGCCACAAATTATGCCTACACATGTTTTATGCATGAGTTAAATATCTGACAGACAATTATTGATCACAGAAATTCTATATAAAGGATATATTCCCAAATTGAATATCTCTACACAGTAAGCTTATGTAATTCAAATATTTTTCTCATGTCATGTATTGTTTATATATACAAAGGCTTGTATTATTCTAAAAGGGGCACATTAAAAATAAAAACTCAGCCAAATGATCGAGAAGAATTTAGGACACACTAACCTTAAAAACCAGCACAAAAAAGTAACTATCCTCTGAATGGGTTATGTTTTCCCATATAGTAAGGCCCTGCTGGATAGTTATTTAGATGCCTTGAGAACTATCATCGTGTCATCCTCAAGACTCAGACCCTGGGGCTGCGAAGAGCTGTTTCATCCCAGGATGATCAGAAATGGGAAATATGAATCAAGAATGATTTCTGGCAGAATTGGGTGTGACTCATGAATGGCAATGCCTTTTTTCTTCCTTTATCTTTAAAGGAGATCCTTTGAAGGCGATAACCAGGTATTCAGGAAAATGAGATACTTGTCCATGAGAAAGTCCAATTATTCCAGGTAACAGAGCTCAGAGCAGTCTTCCACAAGGCTTGACACTTCAAACCAAACAATAAGAAATCCACTTAAAATTCCTTAACTTTCCTCTTTCACAGAATGATATTTTATCTCAGGGGTATTTATGTAGCTACAGAAAACAAGGGTAGAGGCCCCAGGCTTCGTTCACAAGGTGTTGATTGATACTAGAACTTTCCTGGAGTCCAAGAGGAAAGGACTTAAAGTGCACCCATGGGTTCTTGTCTTGGTATCATCAGAAGGAGCATCTCACTGGTGACAGGGTTCCTTTGGGCAACTTTTTACTGCTCAGAGGTAGAAAGAGTTTATCAAGCTACTGTTTCTTGGGGTGACTTGTTCAAAGTTTCCTTTCACGTAATGGGATGCAACATGAGATGAGAAGTGACAGCTGGAAGCTGAACCTTGCATACAGGATAGGTGCTCGCATATCTTAGTGCTGCCATACAAAAGTTTTTGAGGAGTGAGGTTGTTTTTAAGGCCTACTGATTCAACAAAGTGTGCTTACTCAATATTTTAGGTAGTTATTAAGGAAGCAGTCCTGCAAGCACTATAAAGCAATGCACATAATTAAAATGTCTTTGACTCAAGACGTGGAACCAACCCAAATGCCCATGACTGATAGACTGGATAAAGAAAATGTGGTACCTACACACCATGGAATACTATGCAGCCATGAAAAGGAATGAGATTGTGTATTTTGCGAGACATAGATGAAGCCAGAAGCCATCATCCTCAGCAAACTAACACAGGAACAGAAAACCAAACACCTCATGTTCTCGCTCGTAAGTGGGAGTTGAACAATGAGAACACATGGACCCAGGGAGGGGAACAACACACACCAGGACCTGTTGGGATGTGGGGGGCCAGGGGAGCAAACTTAGTGATGGGTCAATAGGTGCAGCAAACCACCATGGCACACGTATACCTATGTAACAAACTTGCATGTTCTGCACGTGTGTCTTGTACCTTAAAGTAAAATAAAAGTTTGAAAAAATGTCTTTAATCCATATTTGGAAAAGTCAATGGAATCTCAGGCTCCTCAACCTTTCTTCTTCAGAGTTCTTGATGCCCCACCTCTTCTTCGTGGCAATTGTTATCTTTCCATGGATGTGTTACAGGCCTTTCTGTTGTCCAGTCAGTAACTAGCATTTACTTAGTATCAGTTATTCAATCCCTGATACTGGACTTGGTTGACATCAATCTAGCTCTTCTCACAACTTCAAGTAGGACCTCATTCTTATTGGATCTCCAAATGGAAAGAGCCACTTTCAGTGTTCTTTTATTATCTGACTGTTCTCTTAGGTCTTGAGGAGACATTCTCTAGGACTATGTGAGAGAAGACTCTAGTGGCCCCATTCATTGTTAAAGCCAAAGGTGTCGGGTCTCACCTCTTGACTTGTCTCAGAATCTTGTCCAGGGCCCGGATTTGGCTCTATCACAGGCTCAATGTGCTGCTGCACACTGTAGTGCTTTCTGCTGAATGTGTGGCATCCCTTTTTGCTTAAGACCGGACTGGTGGTTCACCATGGGTTTCAAAAACTCTCAGTCTGAGCTCACTATATTCTCATTCAGTTAGGATATGCAGAAGTAAGGTGGCCTTTCAGCCTGGCAAAGGATACAGATAAGTGATGTTTCAATTTTGATAACTAGTAATTTATAGACCCTGTGAAGAACTGCTGATTAGCATGAGAATAGAGAGTCCAGTATTTTTAGCTCGTATTTTCTGAATTTTTCTGTATTGAACAATTAGTATTTTTATAAGAATTAAGGCCTGGTTTTTCTATACATCTATAACATTCTTAATTTTAACTATATGTACATATGAAATTTTGTATTTAACATTTATGTAACTTTATTTTTGTCTAATAATTCAAGATGAATAAAATAAAGAGAACATCTACAATTAAAAAAGTTTTAATGACTTTTTCACCCATTTATATTCTGATATTAAATTTAATTAATTGATGCATTAGGTAGCTATTTCCAAATGTGTGGAAAATTGATGTGAAATAATAATTAAGTATGTAGGTTTCTGAGCAGCAATAGCAGGCAGGGACTTTGAGAACAGTATTACAATATCTCTACTTGAGGCTGCCTGCTGTTCTGCCTAAAATGAATACGTAATGATAAATTATGCCCAAAATGGTATATTGATTTCTTCAGGGAAAAAGGTTTTTATTATTAACTGGTTCAAGACCATTTCCAAGATGTCTTTGTCATTCCCATGAGGGCCAGCTTAATACAAAGTAGGCAAATGCAAGATATTGGAGTTGATTTTACTTTATTAGATCCATACACAACTCAAGAAAATTAAGGCTGACTTCCATGATGTGTCACGTTAAGTTTGAAGGATAAACTCTCAGGCTAGATAACTTCTAGAATTGTCAAAACATTACTTGGGATATACACATAGAATAATGCACTGATATTGTATAAAGAAAAGTAGATTTTTTCTTCATTTCAATTAGTATCACAACAATTTTAGTCACTTAGGCTATCAATTGTTAATGGTAGACAAAATTATCATTTACTTTTCTATGGTGATTGAATGAGCCAGATCACTGCCAAGTTTACATATTTGCATTGTATAAATTAAACATTTAGAGCAGTAATAACACATTGCTCTAAACATAATGTGTCTAAAATAGGTACAAACACACATACACAGAGAGAAAGAGAGTGAGAGAGAGAGACGGAGTCTCACTCTGTTTACTACGCTGGAGTGCAGTGGCACAATCACATCTCAGTGCACTCTTGACCTCCTGGATTCAGCCTCCCAGGTAGCTGGGACTACAGGTATGAGCCACCACACCCAGCTAATTTTTTTTTAATCTTTTTATAGACATAGGGTTCACCAGGTGACCCAGGCAGGTCTCCAACTCCTAGGCTCAAGCAATCTGCCAACCTCTGCCTCTTACAGTGCTGAGATTACAGGCATGAGTGACTGTGCCTGGCCAATAAAGCGTTTCTTTCACCAGAAAGAAAGAAATCTGCTCTAATACATTAGTTTTATTTTATAGAGGCAGAATTGTTTATTAGTCCAACTTTTAATGTCATTATCTGTTCACATACTTCTGGATGGAAAATGGGTAGACATTATAGAAATGCAAGGGGTTCAGTCTGGGTCTTGCTGCTTGCCGCACAGAACACCAAGCACTGAGACGAGTGTTGCCAAGGAAGAAGGCTTCAATCAGGTGCTGCAGCTGAGGTGGACCTCCTTAGCTGTAGGTTGTCTCCCAACCAACTAAAATTGGGGTTGTCTATATAGTAGGGAAGGCAGGAAAACAGGAATTAGGGAAAGGAAGGGGGCTGATATGGTTTGACTGTGTCTCCATTCAAATCTCATCTTGAATTGTAGCGCCCATAATTCCCACGTGTTGTAGGAGGGACCCAGTGGGAGATAATTGAATCCTGGGGGTAATTTCCTCCATCCTGTTCTTGTGGTAGTGAACAAGTCTCACGAGATCTGATTGCTTTATAAGGGGAAACTCCGTTCCCTTGGTTTTTCATTCGCTCTTCCTTGCCACCATGTGAGATGTTCCTTGTTCTTCTGCCATGATTGTAAGGCCTTCCCTAGCCATGTGGAACTGTGAGTCAATAAAACCTCTTTCCTTTATAAGTTACCCAGTCTTGGGTATGTCTTTATTAGCAGCATGAGAAAATACTAATACAGAGGCACTCATGATGGATAAGGGTTCTGGCAGCCTTGTCTGAAGGCAGTGATCTGGGGAGTTCCAGTCCCTTGCCTGAAGTTTGGTTTCCTGAGGGAGGAACTCAGATGGGACAATGTGAATTTCAAGTTTTGAGAACCGGAGAATCCATTTCTATGTTTATTTTTTAAATGTAAATAATAGCTCTCTATGGGACAATTGGACCAGTTTCAGATGGAGACCAATAGCAAGTAACATTTCTAAGCCGTCATAAGAAGAACCTAGGTTTTGTTTTTCTTTTAGGATTTTCATCTGTTTGGTGTAATTATGTGTAAATATGCAAACTTGGCTAGGCTATATCACATAGTTTTTAATCAACCACTAATCTCAGGTGTTGCTGTGTAGATAGTTTGTCAATGTAGTTAGCATTTAAAATCAGTTGACTTTAATTAAAGATTATCCTTGATAGTTAAGTGGGCTTCATTCAGTCAGCTGAAGTTCTTAAGAGCAAAAGCTGAGGTTTCCTGAGAAGAAAAATTCTACTTCAAGACTCAAAATCAACCCCAGCCTGAGTTTCCAACCTACCAGCCTGTCCTATAGAGTGCAGACTTGCCAGTCCCAACAATTATTTGAGCTAGATTTCCTTGAAATAAATATCTTTGAATTTATTTAGGATTAATAGGCTACACAAACACACACATATATATTCTATTGATTCTGTTATATGTTATACAACATGATTCTGGAGAAGCCAACCCTGTAATAGGTTTTTAAAAATATATGGTATCTTTTCACCACTAGGTGTGTACTATTTATCCCAATATTCCAAAATATATGAGTAGATACAGACATCACTATACACAATAATAAGGTTAATATCAATAGCTCTAATTTATACTGTATATGATAGAGTACTGAATATTCCTATACTTTCATTCATTCACTTTTCCTTCAACAAATATCTTTTGAGATCTACCAGGCACTAGTCTAAGTATAAAACAATGAAAGACAATTCTAGAAGACAAGTATTATCAACCATATTTCAAAAATGAGAAAACTGAAGTTTAGGGAATTTTCTCAAGATAACATGTCACCCCACCCCATCAAGACTGTTTAAGCAATGGAGACTTAATAAACTTTAGGATTGAAAAAGAGGATTGAAAATATATACACACACACATAATGTTTTAAGACAGTTTTAGAGATCAAGAAACTAACAGAGATTGATGATTTGGGTTAGTCATGAACTTTACAGTACTCTTCAGAAAACTAGATTCTCAGAATTGTTTGGTTGTCTCTTTAGCGTTCATATCAAGTGTATCTGGGGAGGTAAGAATACAGTGAGTGATTTCTGAAGTAACTGAAACATGTTTCCTCTGTTCCTGCCTTTTTCTTCTCCCTCCTCTTTAAGTAGTCAATGAAAACAAACTTTTTTCTCTTTAAATATATTATGAATCAAAGAATGAAAATTTGCTTATATACACACACACAGGTCATCGATTAGCATTTATTAATTAACATATATACATATATAGAAAGTTTATATATCTATACACGATACACAAATTGTATGTAATCCACAAGATATACTGTATAGATAATGTGTGTATATATGTATGCACAAAACTGTGAATATGTTTACACATAAAGCTATCAGTATGTAAGTATTGAAGAAGTTTGGTTATTACACTGTAGTTTTTATAAATTCTCTGTAAATTGTTTTTACTAATTATTAAAAAGAAAAATAATACAAAGGGACAGCCGCTAAACTTTTTTTGTGTGTGAAAATCCTGATTGTTCAAACGAAGGGGCAGTTTTAGAATATAGATTGAATGTTCTTAAAATCAACTATTTGGTTGGATTTAGCTATAGCTCAACACAATTCTGGATGATAAATATGTAAATATCTGATTTCCAGGTAAAATAAATAATAGAAAGATTCAAGATGCTGTGGACCACTGCAAAGCAGAAAAACATAGTTGTATATGTAAATGAATTAGCCATCTTACACAGTTAATGAGCAGCAAAGCCCAGGTTCTGTAACTCCTGAGACAACACTTTTTACACTTCAGAACACAAATACGTTATTTTTTTCACTTGACCACAGCCATGTGAGAATAGTATTGGCTTTATTACCAATAAGATGTTTCTAAAACTCTCGCCGTCATACACAGACACACACACATAACCCCACACCCACACACCATATATATTTACATGAAATGTAAACTGAAAATTCAAACTTTAAGGCAAAGAGTTATTGTCCCTTAGATTATCCGTGTAATTCCCTTGATTTTTTTCCTGACAGCCAATATATCTTGCAAATTCAATTAACTCTTGGTTTTCTTACTCCCCTCAGTTTCCTCTTCCCATTTGATAGTCCTGTGGAAATCCAATCTTTTCAAGATAATAAATTTGATAATCCTCAGAGGTGTCTTGTCATTTGCAGCACAATATTTTTCTTTGTCAATTATTATCAACTTTAGGCACTGTTTATCTATTTTGAGCACAGCAGGAGATGTCCTTAGCTCAGCTAACATAGGCTATGTACAATTAGATAAGACACAAAGTGGTACTGGTGCTGAGTTGCCAATTTCCTGCCCCTGTTGTGTTCATAATCTTTATAGAATTATACGGTAGTGTGCCCTCTCAGTTCTGTTTGTCCACATGAATCTTAGCTGCTTAAGTGTTTAATGCACTATTACCATAGGGTGGCTTTCAGAGATTTATAGCATTGTATACTACTTTCACGTAGCATACAATAATTAAAAGGATACAATTCCCCATTAAAAACAAAGCATACAATAGTGGTAAGAATTGTATTTCTTTCCTAGGCCACCAGTATTCACTCTTGATTAACTTCAGGCATAGTTTTCCTTATAAAATAAGTTTTAGTAGGCAGAAAGATAAGTCAGATATACTTGGCGTCACAATCTCAGAAATAATATATGGTGGCTGTAGGAAATGAAGTTTCCAATGGTTTTCTAAGTATTCATTTACAGAAGAAAAACACCATGCAATGTATATAGGCTACTTTTTTTCTCTAACATTAATCGTGCCTAAATCACTGCTAATAGCTTCTGCTAATGCATGACAGCATTCTGACATTATGGAGTTCATTTTTGTATTACTTTCTTCTCTTTTTAGTTTTTGAAAAACTCAGAAAACTTGAATTGTTGCCAGTAACTCAACTGCACACTGTAATCAGAGTTTTGTGGATTTTTTTTTTATAAATAGTATTTCTTCAGTTTGCCTTCTCGAACTTTGAATATTTCAAGCATTCACTTCTGAGATATGCACGATGATCTTCAGTGAATTATCCAGACCCCTGGTGTATTTCATTCTAACTTGAATATTGCACTTGTAAGATCAACATTATTCCATAATGACTTACCTGCTACAGTCCCCAGAGACTATTTCTCCTTCTCTGGATTTATAACTCAATCTCTATAAGAGAAACCCTGGATTACAATTAGCAATTATCATGGTAAAAGTAAGGAATAAAGAAAAATTTTAAAGAAATAGCCCCCATATGTGAAAGGAGGAGGTAAATTAAAGGGATTATAAACTGTTAAGTTATTCAGTGTATTTTTGTAACTGCCTAAGATAACAGGGGAAAAAGCAGCATAATAAGGGAATCAAACTTTGTTGCATCTTTCACGTCACTCAAATTGCAGAATAAAACATGCATTCTAATCATTAACTTTTAATAGCTATGATTTTGGTTTAAAAAGTTGGCAGGTGGGGAATTTGTTGTTACCATTGATAAAAATCATACATTACATCAAGCTGGGGGTGCCTAAAGGGAGATTCCATTGTGGTCAAAGAAATCACTATCTCTTACTAGAAACATAAAGAGACAATAAACAGCTGCCCACTGTGAAAGCAGTTATATTTTAGCTTTCCTAAGAATTTAGGAGTGGATTATTTAGTCTCATAGCAGGCCAGAGGTAGGAATTCAGAATTTCCACTTCAAAATGTTGCTTCATCAGGATGAAAATGAATAAATGTGAGGAATGCTCCAGTTCCAAGCTGAAATCCAGGAAATTCCATTCAGCAGGGCTTTCTGAGCCAAGGCCTTAGTCACCAAAACACTTCATGGGAGTCTCCCAGCCAGTTGGGACCAACCTCCTGTTATTGGGCAGAGAAGCTCTCCGAGTTGGGTGGATTTGTATACCCCTATCCAGAGAAACCTGATTCAGCAGTTGGAAGAAGTCAGGGTTGGACAACTAGAGTCCTAAGTGTTGTCATTTATAGCAGCCTTTTATAACCATAGCAGCGTTAAAAAGAGACATGAATGAGCCTGCAATGAAAGGAGAAAGCTGCTAAAATTTGTAAAATACGTTTGTAAACTGTGGGAGTTAAAATAGATGATTCTCTCTGAAGTCAATATCACAGATGACTGTTGACCAAGTGTTTATAGTTGCGCATTTCTTACTTTATGCCTTGGCTTGACCAAACTTTAGACTTCTTTCCTTAACACAGGGCCCAGAACTTCGGCTTGCCCCCAGATCTGGCAAGCTCTAAAGTGCAGAACAGTCCCCAGCTCCAGCTTCCCATCTTGAGAATCAGCTGAGCACAGTGAGTAACACTTCCCATCAGAACTCCTCCCCTTGATCACTCTCCCTTGGAAGTCCCTGGTTACCCCTTCCTATAAAAGAGAAGCCTCTGTTTCTGTCTGATTTTTGAGACATTTACAGATCTTGAAACTGAAACTTGAAACTGAAATTTTCCTTATTGCCATGGTCTTTTTGAATAAAGTCTCTCTTTAAGTTTGGATCTCACATCCTAAAGACGGGAAATGGCCTCTTTCGATTAGAAAATACGCCGGTTCTGTCTGAGTAACTGTTGACTTAACATCTATGCTCATTTTGTTTTCTCTCATTTTCCGGTGTTGGAGGCTGGGTTATCTTCCACCTTTTAGTGTCAATCATACATTTTGTGTATTATTTTCTTTCGGCTGATTCTGATG
This sequence comes from Rhinopithecus roxellana, assembly GCF_007565055.1. Classification (NCBI taxonomy): domain Eukaryota; kingdom Metazoa; phylum Chordata; class Mammalia; order Primates; family Cercopithecidae; genus Rhinopithecus; species Rhinopithecus roxellana. The sequence continues at coordinate 29,426,810 of NC_044564.1, forward strand.
TCTTGAGTAATTATATTCCTTCTGAAGAAATCCGTAAGTGCCTGGGGATCCTAACCTTCTCCTCCAGGGTCTGATCATCTCTGAGATGACAAGATTGAGGTACTGAGGACCTGAGCTTTGTTAGAGAAGTTTGAAGGGAGGCAAAGCAATTCAGTGGAAGGTATTTGGAGGCAGCATATACTGTTTTACACACCATCTTATTTGAATTTTCAAGTTGTATGGCCTTAGAATGTTACTTAATCCCCCTAAATGGCCAGAAAATAGAAATAAGAATCTCTATGTGCTAAGGGTTTTATGCAGATTGAATGTGGAAAATCGGTGTCCTGCCTATCATAATGGCTGGTACTAAGAGATGCTCAAGCAGTAGTAGGTATATTTAATGAGTTAAGTCCTCTTGACTCAGTGTCCCCTTTTTTTCATTTCCCCTGCTGCTGTCTAATGTGTTCCCTCTACTAGACTGAAGTTAACTCCTTGAAGACATATTCGTCCTTTCTAGTCCCAAAGCTTGAGTCAGAAGAGTCATCCAGCTAACATTTTTTGAATGAAGTTTATTCATGTTTATAACATAAAATCAAATCATGAATTCATCTTTCCTGTTACTGAAGTCTCCTTGATTTGATTGCAGAGACACCACAAATATATTATGAGGGAAGTTGTATTAGATGTCCTCTAAAGACCAATTCAAGACTAAGACTCTGTAATACTTTAGGAAAAAAATGTACTGGATTATGCTAATGTTCCATATTTTCTTACTCCTAAGAGTACTTAGCATCTACACCATTGTTCATATTATATGATGACAAGCAAACAGATGAAAAAGTGAGAAATGCTGTCAGGCATCCCGATATTTTACATAGTTGGTGCCAAACATCTGGGTGTTTAGAAACACTGACTGAATTTTTCACTTTTCACCTGGGTGTTTGGCATTGTACAGACAGAGCAAATGGCAAGCAGACATCTTGGCAGAGCAAACACTGAGACATATGGACGTGGGTGATAGTGTCATAGAATTCAAGCTGTTTGCCACAGAAGGAAAAGTTCACAATGGCATTTTGATCAAAATGATATATTTTTGTTATTGAAGGGACTTTCCTGCAAGAGAGGCTCTTGGCCTGCTTTGGAGTTGTGATAACTCTTTGGCATTATATCCTTGTAGCCCACAATACTAGGCTGGTTAACCACTCCATTTAGAAACCTTCCTAAGGCTCTGGGAATCAGAAGGAGCTCAGTGACTCACTGCTCACACTGAGGCAGTTTTGCTGAGTGACTTGTTCTTACCTTGTTTCCCGTGTGTTTTGGCCTTGTGTTTTGGCCTTGCCTGCAGTTTATACTGTAACTAAATCTCTGAAATTAACTCCAGAAACTAGTCTTTGCCTCATACTTTCTAGTAATTGAACTCCAGCTTTGTCCAGACTCCTGAGACCCTAGAAGGAATTTCTTAGGCCTACAGGCTATCTTTCCTTACATATACCTGTCTGTGTCCCTCTGCCAGTCACCTTGGCCATCCTAGTTTAAATACTCTGTTAGTGGAGACATGCTAGATGCTGCTGCTGTGATAAACAAACTTACAATTTCTGTGGTTTAAAACAACAAAGTTTTCTCATTCACAGTATTTACTGTGAATATAAGATATTCTTCAAGGCAAACACTTCTATGTTAGCTAGTACTTCGCTGACCAGGTTTCTCGGTTATCCCCTAGATCTAGAAAATCTGGAAGAAGGGTTCATCTTAGTCTTACAGCAAAGATTAGCCAGACTAACTTCAAAATCACAGGCTAATAGAGAGCTGATGTTGCTCAACAACCAATAGACCCCAAATCGAAGGAGAAATGGTGCTTACAGGAAGAACAATGTGAATATACACTAAGCTGTGGGAGAAACAACCAGAAATGCTAAGAACTCAGCTAAAATAGATGAAAAATATGTATACAGTAATAAACAATACATTTTATTGATAAAAGTTAAATGGAGACCATTAGCATAAAAGCTCTGGGAGATACAGAAATTAGGAGACTCTGCATCATCTTGTAGGCTCTTCCTCCACAAAATCTACTGAGCACTCATGGCAAAGATAGGAAAGAGAACTAAAAAGCACCTGTTGTGGTGCAGGCCAGGAAAAGGGAGGAGCACACACAAGGAAAGGACAAGAAACTCTGACCACATCCTTCTTCCAAACCTCCACTATGGAATAAAAGCCTTAATATGTCACAAAAGGAGAACAGGCATTGCTGCAGTTGGGACTTAGTCAAAACGAATGCAGCCAGAGTAGGCAATAGAAGAATCCTGCTACTAGGATAAGGCTAAGATGGTGAATGAAGTCCATAAATAAATTCAGGGCATAGGTGCTAGAACCAAGAAGGCTACACACTAAGACTGAGCCTCGCTCAAAACAACAAAGATTGCAAATCCTCCCAGCCCCCACCACTCCCAATAACTCCCATCACCAAGTTAACTTATTTGAATAACAAGTAAAAGCAGAATATTGCTGGGGAAGGGCAAAATGAGGAACAAAAGCATGTGACAAAACCTTCTCTGAGACAAAGAGATGATCTTAACATGACAATCAGACTCTTACTGTCCTGGTGAATCGACCCCAATGTCAACACTAGGTGTCTCTATAGGAATTGGAATCCTGTGTTGCACTGAGGTTTACCACACCCACAATAAATCTGAAATCTGGATAAACTCCTCATATTAATTCAATCTCCTTCATGAAAGACCTAGTGGGAGGAAACTCTTTTTACTATTGTTAGTCCTTGGACACTTAATTATAACTTGATTATATCTGTAAGTAGATTACTTACATCTATTCATTTTAAGCATCTGGGGTGAATTCGGTTTCCTGCTAAAACCCTGATACTTGTATGTGCAGTGATAAACCATACATTTTACAGTTTCTCAAACTTTTTTCAACTTTGTGCAAATTTATGGGCCACATGTGAAATTTTGTTACATGTATTAAATGCATGGTGAACAAGTCAGGTTATTAAGGTATTCACCACCCAAATACATTTTTAGTAACTATAGTCACTCTACTCTGCTGTCAAATGCTGAATTTATTTATCTAACCGTATGTTTGTACCCTTTAACCCACTTCTCTTCATCCTTCGCTCTCTGTGTCACTCACCCCTACCAGTCTCTGTTATCTCTCTGCTCTCTGCCTCCATGAGATGAACTGTTTTAACTTTCATGTATAAGTGAGAACATGCAATATTTGTTTTGTGTGTGTGTGCCTGGCTTATTTCACTTAAAATAATAGCCTCCAGATCCATTCATGTTGATGCGATTACATGATTGTAATCTTTCTTATGGGTGGGTAGCGTTTCATTGTGTATATGTACCACATTTTTCATCCGTTGATGGACACTTAGGTTGATTCCATATCTTTGCTACTATAAATAGTGCTACAGCAAACACATAAATGCAAGTATTCCTTTGATATATTGATTTCTTTTCCTTTGAAAAGTAGTGGGATTGGTGGATAAAACAGTAGTTCTATTTTTAGCTTTTGAGAGATCTCCATACTGTTTACTGGAGTGGGTGTCCTAGTTTACATTCTGACCAAGAGTTTGTAAGAGTTCCCTTTTCCCTGCATCCTTGCCAACATCTCTCTATTTTTTTTTTTTTTTTGCCTTTTTAATAATAGTCATTTTGACTGAGGTAATATAATACCTCATTGTAGTTGTATTTGCATTTTTTCAGATGTTTGGTGCTGTTGGCATTTTTTTGCATACCTGGTGGTCATTTGTGTTTCTTCTCTTGAGAAATGCCTATTCACGCCTTTTGCCCACTTGGTAATGGGATAATTTGTGTTTTGTTTTGTTTTGTTTGTTTCCTGATGAGTTATTTGAGTTTCTGGTGCATTCTGGATGTTAGTATCCTGTTGGAAAATAGTTTGCAAATATTTTCTCCCATTCAGTAGGTTGTCTCTTCATTCTGTTTATTATTTCTTTTGCTGTACAGAAGCTTTTTAATTTGATTAAGTCCTATTTGCCAATTTTTGTTTTCTGTTCCCTGTGCCTTTCAGGTCTTAGTCATAAATTATTTGCCTAGGCCAATGACTAGGAGAGTTTTCCCTTGGCTTTTTTTCTAGTAATTTTATAGTTTTTGGCATTACAATTAAGTCTTTAATCCATTTTGGGTTGATTTTTGTAGATGGTGAGAGACAGGGGTCCAGTTTTATTCTTCTGTGTGTGGATATCCCATTTTCCTAGCATTGCTGATTAAAGAGGGTGTGTTAGTCTGTTCTCATGCTGCTATACAGAACTGCCTGAAACTGGGTAATTTATAAAGGAAAGAAACTTCATTGACTCACAGTTCAGCATGGATTGGGGGGGCCTCAGGAAACTTACAAGTATGGTGAAGGTGAAGCAAACATGTTTTTCTTCACATGGCAGCAGGAGACAGAAGTGCTAAGCAAAGGGGGAAGAGCCCCTTATGAAACCCTCAGCTCTAATGATAACTCACTACCATGAAAACAGCATGAGGGTAACTGCCCCATGATTAAATTACCTCCCACAGGGTCCCTATCACAACACGTGGGTATTATGGGAACTACAATTCAAGATGAGATTTGGGCAGAAATACAGTCAAACCATATCAGAGTGTCCTTTCCTTAGTGTAAGTTCTTGTCAGTTTTGCAAAAGATCTGTAAATATGTGGCTTCACTTCAGGACTCTCCATTCAGTTTTGTTGGGCTTTTTTTTTGTTTATATCAATACTATGTTATTTTGGTTACTATAGCCTTGTAATATATGTTGAAGTCAGGTAATGTGATACCTATAGCTTTGTTCCTTTTGCTTAGGATTGTTTTGACTATTTGGAGTCTTTTTAATTCCATATGAATTTTAAGGTTCTTTTTTCTAATTCTGCGAGGAATTACATTGGAATTTTAATAGGAATGTCACTGAATCTGTACATTACTTTGGATAATATCATTTTAAGAATATTATTCTGATCTATGTGCATCAGATGTCTTTCCATTTTTTTGTCTCCTACTATGTGCATCAGATGTCTTTCCATTTTTTTGTCTCCTATTTCATTTCTCTGTGTATGGTGTGTGTGTGTGTGTGTGTGTGTGTGCGCGCGCGCGCGTGCTCCTTGGTTAAATTTCCTAGGTATTTTATTTTTGGTAGCGATTATAAATGGATTGCGCCTTCTTGATTTCTTTCATGGCTATATCATTATTCGTATATAAAAACACTACTAATTTTTGTACCTTGATTTTGTATCCTGAAACTTTACCAGATTCATTTAGCAAATCTGGAGTATTTTTGGTGGAGTCTCTAGGTTTTTATAAATATAAGATTACATTATCAGTAAAAAGGCAATCTGACTTCCTCTTTTCCAATTTGGATGACTTTTATTTTTTATTATACTTTAAGTTCTGGGATGAATGTGCAGAACGTGCAGGTTTGTTACATAGGTATACATGTGCCGTGGTGGTTTGCTGCACCCATCAACCCATCACCTACATTAGATATTTCTCTTAACGCTATCCCTCCCCTAGCCCCCCACCCTCTGACAGGATCTGGTGTGTGATATTCCCCTCCTTGTGTACGTGTGATAGACTGGATAAAAAAAATGTGGTGCATATATGCCATGGAATATTATGCAGCCATAAAAAAGGATGAGTTCATGTCTTTTGCAGGGACATGAATTAAGTTGGAAACCATCATTCTCAGCAAACTAACACAGCAACAGAAAACCAAACGCCGCATGTTCTCACTCATAAGGGGAAGTTGAACAATGAGAACACATGGACTTTTATTTCCTTCTCTTGCCTGATTGCTCTGGGTAGAACTTCCAGTACTATGTTGAGCAGAAGTGATTAAAGTAGGCATCTTTATCTTACTCCATTTCTTAGAGAAAATGCTTTCAACTGTTTCTTTTGTCTCTATTTTTTTAGTTCTGCAGTAATCTTCATTATTTCTTTACTTCCACTAATCTGGGGTTTGGTTGCTTCTTGCTTTTCTAGTTCCTGTAGGTGCAACATTAGTTTATTTGATTTTTTTTCCTGTGTTTTTGATGTGTTTATTGCTATAAACTTTTTTTTTTTTTTTTGAGACGGAGTCTTGCTCTGTCGCCCAGGCTGGAGTGCAGTGGCCGGATCTCAGCTCACTGCAACCTCCGCCTCCCGGGTTCACGCCATTCTCCCGCCTCAGCCTCCTGAGTAGCTGGGACCACAGGCGCCCGCCACCGCACCCGGCTAATTTTTTATATTTTTAGTAGAGACGGGGTTTCGCCGTGTTAGCCAGGATGGTCTCGATCTCCTGACCTCGTGATCCGCCCGTCTCGGCCTCCCAAAGTGCTGGGATTACAGGCTTGAGCCACCGCGCCCAGCCTGCTATAAACTTTTAGCACTGCTTTTGCTGTATCCCATTGGATTTGGTATGTTGTGCTTCAATTCTCATTTGTCTCAAGGTTGTTTTTCTTTCCTTCTTGATTTCTTCTTTGACCCAATGGTGTTCAGGAACATCTTGTTTAATTTTCAGGTATTTGTAAACTTCCAAATTTCTTCTGTTATTGATTTCTAGTTTTATTCCATTGTAGTCTGGGAAGATCTTTGGTACAATTTTAATTTTTTTTTTTTTTTTTTTTTTTTTTTTTTTTTTTTTTTTGAGATGGAGTCTCACTCTGTCGCCCAGGCTGCAGTGCAGTGGTACGATCTTGGCTCACTGCAAGCTCCATCTCCCAGGTTCACACCATTCTCCTGCCTCAGCCTCCCCGGTAGCTGGGACTACAGGCGCCGGCCACCATGCCCAGCTAAGTTTTTGGATTTTTTTTTAGTAGAAATGGGGTTTCACCATGTTAGCCAGGATGGTCTCAATCTCCTGACCTCGTGGTCCGCCCGCCTCAGCCTCCCAAAGTGCTGGGATTACAGGCGTGAGCCACCGCGCCTGGCCGATTTTAATTCTTAAAAAATACGTTGAGACTTATTTTGTGGCCTAATGTATGATCTATGATGGAGAATGCTCCATGTGTTGATGAAAATAATGTATATTCTGCAGTTGTTGGATAGAATGTTCTGCAAATGTGTGTTAGGTTCATTTGGCCTAAAGTCCAGTTTAAATCCAGTGTTTCTTTGTTGATTTTCTGTCTACATGGTCTGTCTAATACTGAGAGTGGGGTGTTGATGCACTCCACTATTATTTCATTGCAGTCTGTCTTTTAGATCTAGTAATATTTATGGGTGCTCCAGTGTTGTGTACATGTATATTTGTAATTGTTTTATCTTCCTGTTGAATCAATCCCTTTATCATCATGTAATAACTTTGTCTTATCTTTTTTTTTACTCTTTTTGATTTAAAATCTGTTTTCTCTGATACAAGAATAGCTACCATTGCTTGCTTTTGGGTTTTGTGGAATATCTTCTTCCATCCCTTTACTTTTATACTATATGCATCCTTCCTGGCCCACTGATGATACATGCTGTGTTGGTATTGGTAGATTATATTGGCCTAAACTCAGACCCCAGGAGGAGTGTTCAAATGCCAAAAGTGGTGGATTCTGCTTTGGGAAATTTGGGCAAATGTGCTGGGCAATTTCCAGGCCCCTGGAAGGTATGTTTGAGTACTAGGGGCATGCCACTGTGCTGTAGGACTTGTTCTCTGGCCCCATGGTAGTGCATTCAGGCACTGGCTGTCATAGGCAGGGACAGGATGGTCTATGGGCCCCTAGCAAAATGCTTTGCTGTGGGCAGTAGCAGTTGCATTATACGCCTGCCACTGGGGAGGGCCAGGCTACTACTCTCAATGGAAGCAGCACAGGCAGATAGCTGTGAGAGAGGTGTTTTCCTCACACCTTGGTCCTGCAGTAGCCCACAGAACTAGTGGTGGGATTTGTTCTCACAAAGTGTAAAAGGGCCTGCCTCCCTTCTCCCTCTTTGGCCTGGGAGCAGTAACATCAGCATTGGCTTTGGTCCCAAGGCAAGATGCAGGCCTTTGGAATCCAGGTTCTCAGAATTGTATCAGCTGCAGGCCTGTGATTGGAGGGTGAGTGGTGGGGGTGCCCTCTCTCAGCTGGAGCAGCACAAGTGGGCAGCAGAAAGGAGTCCGGTTTGCTTGTGCTTTGATTCCACAGAAGCCCACAGCAACAGCAGTGGGATTTGTACTTATGGCATGTGAAAGTGCCTGCCTCTCCTACTTCCTCCTTGGCCAGGGAGGAGAGCAGCAGTTTTGGCCTCAAGGCAGGACACAGTCTCTTGAGAGCTTAGTTCTCAGAATGGCACCAAGCTGCAGCAGCTCAGGGCTCAAAGCCTGTGGGATGCAGTGTGAGTTCTCTCTCTAAAACAATGCCATGGTACAGCCTCTAGTCAGCTCCATATGTTAGTCCAGAGGCCTGCATGGATTGAAGGGTTCTCCTGTAGCTAGGACTAAAAGTTCATGGCAGAAATGTGGAGTCCTGGGAGACTGTCACTTACCTTTTTCCCTCATACAGGTGTTTCTCCCAGTTCCCAGCTGGTCTCTGCTGAGTAGGGTGCCTAACTTCCCTTTCCTTCTTTGTTTTTTGGCGGTTCCCATTGCTTCTCCATTGAATTCCATTGTTCTCTCTTAGACAATCTATTCTAAATGAGAACATTTACTTGTTACTTTGGTTCCTTTTTGTGGAGGAGGCATGTAGTAGCCGCACCTAGTCAACCACCTTGAACCCCTCTCCCTATTTCTAAAACATTCAATACTGCATTCTTTTCAAGATCTGTATAATAATTTTTTATTTTGAGCTCATCTTCAGTGGGCATTTTCAGAGGGCATTTATATTTAACCTTATTATCATAGGGCTATCCTTTATAGTGGAAATTTGCTGTTATGTCCACTTCTTCCTAACTTTGTCAGTCGATTTTTTTTTTTTTTATTTTACATACTCTTCTGTCACTATATTTCACTTTGCAGAACAAGCTATGTTCTGTTTTTAATCTGGACATGTGGATATGTTATTCTATATTTTCTTATTTTGGTATTTAGTTAATTTCAATGAATTCTCAAGGTCTCAGTTCCTTCAGGGAAGTCTTCTAGGACCTTCTCCTAAACCCAGGGGATCCCCATGTGGGCAGCATACACCTTACTTTCATAACATTTATCACACTGTGCTGTTCTGTTTATCACACTGTGCTGTTCTGTTCTCTGTACTGCTGTGTATCTCACATTAAAATCTGATACTTATAGAAAGAGGGATTATGCCTTCCTTCTCTACCTAGCATAATGTCTGGATTGAGTAAATAATAGATACTATTTTCTATTACATTCATTTAACGATGCAAAGGACTGGCAAATGAAATGTCAGCCTCCAAATTTAGTGTGAAAATTTCTAGGAAGAAATTAGTGTGTTTGGGATATAACATTTCTGTATACTTAACAGAGACAAGCCCATTGCTCGGCATTGATAGATGCTAAGGAAGTTAAGATTCCAAGGATACATGGTAAGAGCTCTTAACATTTAGTGATACACCAAGAATCAAGTTATTTATAGATTACTACTTCAACTACTTCAGAGGTTCATGTTTTACATTGGCATTTTGCTAAAGATCTTTTAATGGTGTTTTGTTAATAATTATTTACAAGATTGAATGATTATTTGACAGGCATATGTTGGCTACAAAATTTGTTCAAAAGACTAATTGATGGAAAAAAAGGTGTTTTTTCTGTTTGTTTATTTTTTATTTTTATTTTTATTTTTTTTTTTTGAGACAAAGCCTTGCCCTGTCACCCAGCCTGGAGTGCAATGGCTCAATCTCGGCTCACTGCAACCTCTGCCTCCCGGGTTCAAGCGATTCTCCTGCCTCAGTCTCCTGTGTAGCTGGGATTACAGATGCACGCCACCACACCCAGCTAACTTTTTGTATCTTTAGCAGAGACAGGGTTTCACCATGTTGGCCAGGCTTGTCTCGAACTCCTGACCTCGTGATCCACCCGCCTCGTCCTCCCAAAATGCTGGGATTACAGGTGTGAACCACTGCAACCTGTTCCAATTTTTTTGAAACCGAAATTTTATTGATTCTTAAGATAGTCAAATCCTCTTTATATAATACCTACTATCACTATAATGTTAATTATAACTTCTTTTAATTAAAATTATCATCATCATCATCATACCACAACTCAAACATTCTGTGCTAAGTTTTAAGTACCTTGGTAAGTATTTTTCTTGGATTTTCTCATTTTGCTTGGAATTTCTACAGCAGTACTATGATGTGGTAAATGTTCTTGCTATTTTCTAAATAAAGACACTGAAGCTCAGCTAGTTCATGTAACCTATACAATGTCCCATGTGTAGTGAACAACAAAACAGAATTGAATCACAGAGAAACTGACTCCATAGATCTTAAGTGCTATACTAGAGCTAAATTGTAGAACATTCTAAAGATATAATTAAAATAAACCTTAATTCTTATCATCCTGATGCATCCACTGAGTGCTGTGACATACATTAGACTATTTTCTGTATGTATAATTATGTGCTTTTTTAGATTGATTGTACACCTTTCATCCATCTTTTCAGTTAAACTTACATCTTATTTTTCTGCTCTCTTTGTATGGGAAATATTTGCATAATCTCCAATGACCACATGCTAACCCAGGATATGAACCTATCATTGTTTAAAAAAAAACAAAATATGTTATTATGAAATAAGCAATATCCCTTTAGGTGGCGTGTGTGTGTGTGTGTGTGTGTGTGTGTGTACACACACAGATATGAAAAATAAAATTGTAAAATCCTACTTTTTAAGGGAATAGAATACTTTTTTTTTAAACTAGAAATAATATATTGGGCATTTAATAACCACATATTTATAGTTCTGTTACTCTTTCAAAACTTGTTTTCTTTTTGGAATTGTTACTTAGACAAAGTTTTGGTCTCTTTCTAGTAGATGGTGTTCTTTCATGGGTTTATGTAGAACCCTTTCTCTTTACTATGAGAAAGTATGTATGTAATATTTTCTATCATATCAAAGTTATATTCTTATACAAATGTTTCATGAATGCCCAAGAGTATTTTGCTCTTAGACTTTTATAGATATGTAATCTATATATATATCTCTCTATATAAATATTTACATACATTGCATATAAATTAGGAAAATATATACATTTATATATGCATATGTACATGTGTGTATGTTAAAGTTTCTTTCATTAGATAGGTTTTGCTTTTTATCTAACTTAGTAATTCATTTTTCATTATACTGATCAATATTGTCTGTTTTAAATGTTGAGCCTTGAGAAGGAAGTGTCTGCCTCTGTTTAAATAACTTTATGTGGTGTTTAATTCTCTGATGTTCACAGAGCCACATAAATATTTTAAGATAAGATAATGGTAATGTAATGTTATAAATTATTATAGAATACATGTTGGTTCTAGCTTTTTCCCCCTGCTAAGTTTTATCCAAGAAAATCAGTAAGGATTTTCCCGGGTCTGAAGCCAGCACAGTTAATTGGGGAGCATCTGTTCTGTGTTAATTATGTGTAGTTTAATGAAAGTCCAAATTGATCTGGTCCTTCTCCATCTCTCAAATTTTTCCATTTACCTCTTCAATGTGCAGAATTTGGAGGCATTTGAAACCTGATTTGTAACTGAGCAATTGACATTAGGTAACATGGAGTCTTAAGGGAGCTTTCACGAGGATTTAAGTCATAATTGAGCATCTGAGGGGTTGGGGTGAGACACTTCATCCCAGTGGAGCTGACAACATTAGGAATGCTTATGTGGCATTATCTGTAATTCCAATTCAAAATCCATCTGGATTTTTTTAAAGGAAAATTACATAGAAAATGTGCTCATTTTCAATAAATGTTATAACTAATTTCTTGCCTTAGGATGGAGGATTTGTTGGAGATAAGATTCGCTAATGCATCCTTTTCCCATACTTGGGACCATTAACATTGTTGAATACTTTAAATTCCTGCCACAGGTATTTATCTGAGATGCATATCTGATTGATCACAAATATATAGACATATATTAATTTTCAAAGATGTCTTTTTCCCCCCTGGTCTCTGACAGGAAACAGTGATTTGAATTTGGAGCTCCGCATGCACAGTGCCCGTCCTCCCCACCGTCTTAACCCCAACACGGTTCCCCAGACAAAGTTGCTCAGTGAAGTAGGCCCACTAAGTGCCAGAAAATGTGCTGGGGATCCCACTCACACAGACCTGGGGTGGGTGGACACAAGGAGAAGGCAAGTGTTTACTAGCAATAATGATGAGGATTTAATTATGTGACAGTTGGAGGAACATTTGGAGGAGAAGAGTAAAATCACTCTAGGAAGGGAGAAGTGCCCATGTAAAGGCCAGGAGATGAAACAATCGTGGTGGAATTGAGGGGCTGAAAGAAGACCAGGCTAGATCTAGAATGCAAAGCATGAGGAAGGAGAGGATGGAGCTAGATAATACAGGGATATGGTCCTGGGTTAAGGGTTATCCAATGGCTCAAGAAGTACTGTCTGATTAGATCTTTCTTTTACCAAGACCACTCTGGTTACTTTAGAGAGAGTGGTTTGGAGGAGGGTGAAACCAGGGACTCCTGCACTAACCCTATTAAAAGATAATAGATGAATCTATAAAGGATATTAAAATATAGACAGTTCAATCTGTGCAGGAATTCTAATTTTCTGACAATCTTTACAAATTTGACCCTTGCATCCAGACATTGTCTGATCCCAAAGCAATGTACTTCATCAACATTAAAAATTCAGTGACACACCCTTCTTTCTCAAATGTTTTCTATTTATGGACATTTCTGGGCAATTGTATATCTCTTTCTCTGGAAATAATATTGTCATTGAAATAACAGAGGGGCAGTGGCTTTGGAGAGAAGAATATGGAATATTTTCTCTTCTCTTAGTGGTAATGATGTTTTTCTGACTATCTGAAAGCCTCGGTATGACAACTCTCCTTATCTCAGTCCATAAATTAATAAATAATTTAGGGATGGTGATATAGATAAGTGGTAAAGCTTTTCAATTTCAAGGAATATTATAAAGTCATAATGATAAGATTCTTGAAAATCTTTCCTATGGAGGAAATGAGGAAAAAGTTATCAGAAAACACTGTAAGAAATGGATAGAAATGGGTAACCAGAACAACTTTGATCATTCAGTGAGGTCAAAACATATCAAGCATTTCTCTTACACAGATTTTCTGACAGTTTGAAGCAGATAATCATATACAAAATTGTAATTGAATAGGTAGATCAAGGGAATCAGAGACTTTAAAATAGGAAAAAAAAAAAAGGTCTTAAGAGAGCTAAAGTATCCATGCCATCAAGAAAGGGCCCTAGGCCCTATAGCCAAGAAGATCATGTTTCAAAAGGAAAGAAATTGACAATTAGTCGTCCCCTAAACTGTATCTGGCAATCTACACTTAGGCCAGACTTGGGTTAAAATAGACTCAGAAACCTTCACCTTATGAACTAATCTATTTATCTGAATTTGCATATATTTCTCTGCATTTCCCAAAGCAATTGCCACCTAATGATGCTGATTCTGTCTATTTACATGGCAGTAGGCAAGGATCATATATTACTCATCTCCTGTTCTGAAAAATATACCTACTTCACTAATCAGGGGCAAAAGAATAAACTTTTATATTGTCTAACACTGATATCACATCCATTGGTTCATGAAATGAATTGAGCAATTATTTCTCCTAAAGACATGTTATTTTTGTTAAGCAAAATGTTTGTATATTTTAAAGGTAGTCAATGGTCTATAACAAATTGTAACCTCTTTTGCTGTCAAAGGATAAGCTAATTTCCCTTTTGATTACTGACAAAGCTTGTGTTGAAATTCATTATTTTAAAAGTCTTTGACAATGATTAATATAGATTAATATGGGCATTGTTTTTATTGTTATTCTCTAATCAAACTGCCCTTAACTCATGGACAAGCACATTCATGGAAATTATAAATGAAAATGTGTATATGTTATATTAATTAAAACTTTATAACTTCCTTCTAACACTGAAAATATGTACCCACATGTTAATAGCTTTTCCAAATGACATCAGTACATAAGTGGATCTGAACTTACTTTATAAAAGCTGGTCAGTGTAGATTCGAGAACTGTTATTTAACCAATACCATGATGATTGATATTCCCCCGAAAAAGGTTCCTGGGCTGTTCTGGGCTGTTCCAAACTTCTTGATTTATAAAACCTGTGGAATTTCCAGTATACATTATGGCCACATCTGTGTACTTTATGGGTATGGACAATAATCAAAGGCTTCATTTAACTTATTCTTTCTTTGTAGCAAGGCCTTTATTTATCCTGCCAAAAGTGAGCCAAAACTCGGATGAGGTTAGACTAATTAGAGAAAAAAAAGTAATTGTAAAATTTGGCATACAGTGTAGGGCCCATGTGCATTTCAAGGTCCTTTACTAAACCATTTAGTATTTTACAAAATCAATTCAATAACACATGTACACACAGATATAGGTCACAGATGTCTCCACCACAAGGACTTATGTATTTTTAAATGTTATAAGATAAAATATCTAGGGATTTAGTGATTTTAAGCTGAATAGCCAAGTAAAAAACAACCATGTAATATATATATATATAAAACTTGGCAAATATTGCTATATAAAAACTTAGACTTTATTTGTAGACATGTAGCAGTATAGACAGGACACAGTGGTTCAGGCTTGTAATCCCATCACTTTGGGAGGCCGAGGTGGGAGAATTGCTTGAGCCCAGGAGTTTAAGACTAGCCTGGGCAAGATGGCATGACCCCATCTCTATAAAATAATAATAATAATAAAACATTATCTGAGCATGGTGATACCTGTGGTCCCAGCTACTTGGGAGGCTGAGGCAGAAGGATCTCTTGAGTGCAGGAGTTCAAAGTTGCAGTGTACTGTGGTCTTACCACACTGCACTCCTGTCTGGACAACAGAGCTAGACTTTATCTCTTAAAAAAATTAAAAAGTATAGTAATGTATCATGGTGTTTAAGAAAAGTTGGAGTTGGAGGCTGCGGTGAGCCAAGATCGTGCCATTGCACTCCAGCCTGGGCAACAAGAGTGAAACTCCATATTAAAAAAAAAAAAAAAAAAGTTGTTCTAGAACTATACTGCCTAAATTCAGTTCCTGAAAATTCAGTTCCATTCATTAGCTGTGTGACATTAGGCAAGTGTTTATCCTCTTCTTGAGACTCAATTTTCTCATTTGTAAATGGGGATACTAATATACTTATGGCTGAAGTTTATGTTGAGGTTAACTGAATTATTCCACATCAAGCACTTAGTGATAAAAGCTACCATGTCATAAGTTCTCAAAAAAATTATATACTTATGAATTATTTGGTATTATATATGTTATGTACGCATTATTTAAATGTTATTGTATGATTATAATGTCTTATTTTTTATCAGAGCACTTAGATTGGGGTATTAACTGATCAAAATGTATCTGTATTTGTATACAACACACTTCAAAAGAACATTGTAAACACTGGGCCATTTTCAGAAAATGGGCTAAGTAATGAAATAGGGGTATATCATGTTATAAGAAGAATTGCTAGAAAGTCCAGAATGTTAAGACATATTAAGAGATAGCATACCTTCAAATGTTATAAGTATATATACCATTTGAGAGAATTATATTCATTAAAAAAAAAAAACTAGGATCAAAGGATAGAATAATCATCGTAGAAGGATGTAGTCACTTATTCAAAAATATTAACTGGGCATCCTCTATGTGTTAGACACTGTGCAGTCTGAGTATGAAAATGGAAAAAAAAATGTTTGCTTCATGTATATATGCTTACTGAGAAGAAATAGGCATTAATCCAATAATCATAAAAATGAAATATAACATTTTTACCATAAAGTAAATAGTATTTATACTAAGAGAGCACACAGTAGAGGATTTTACCTAGTCAGGGAGCTAACAGGAGGGCTGATATGAATTCCAAAAACCTGTAGACATTGAAACACTGACTAGCAAAGGGAAGAGTTTTCCAAGATAATGGAACAGTATATACAAACATCCTGAAGCCAGAAGAACAAATCCACGGAACTCAAAGGTTGGTGTGGTTTTAGGGAATGCACAAGCAGGGGTCACATTAAGGACCTTTGCCTTTATCCAAGAAGCAAAAGAAAGTATTACAGGACTCTAAGATGGCCAGGTGCAGTGGTTTACACCTATAATCCTAGCACTTTGGGAGTCCAAGGTGGGTGGATCACAAGGTCAGATGATCGAGAACTGTCCTGGCCAACATGGTGAAACCCATGTTTTAATCTCTACTTAAAAAAAAAAAAAGAAAAGAAAAGGGAAAAAAAAATTAGCCGGGTGTGGTGGTGCATACTTGTAGTCCCAGCTACTCACGAGGTTGAGGCAGGAGAATAGCTTGAACCTGGGAGGCAGAGGTTGCAGTGAGCTGAGATTGTGCCACTGCACTCCAGTCTGGTGACAGAGCGAGACTCTATCTTTAAAAAAAAAAAAAAAACTAAGATAAGTGTAATATGATCAGTTTCATGCTGAAAAGGTAACTTTTCCTGTAGTGTGAGAAAGCCATTGGAGGGTGACTACAGTAAGTCTAGGTAGAACTAGGTAGAGCAGTGGAAATAATTTAACTCTCTTCTCCTATTCCCCAAATGCTTTCATTGAAGTGATCATTATAGAAGTGAAGTTGTGAATGGATTGGAGAGAATGTTTGGGTTTTCAATTGTTAAAACTATTCTAGTGGCTGGGCACAGTGGCTTGTGCCTTGTATTCTCACCATTTTGGGAAGCTGATGCAGGGGGAATCACTTGAGCCCAGAAGTTCAAGGATACAGTGAGCTATGATCACACCACTGCATTCCAGCCTGGGCAACAGAATGAGACCTTGCTCAAAAATAAAAATAAAAAATCTAGTGCAATACCAGTGAAATTCTTGTCCCTGGACATGTTCAGGCATCAGCTGAATGATTGGCTTACTTGTTGGAAAAGAAGGAATGTAAATTACTGAACTAGAGCATGATTGACCTCTCAGGTTCCTTACAATGTTATAATTGTACAATGCTCAATCCATTTATCCTACAGAATAAGTTTAGTACAAGAACAGGCTCTACAACCTACACAAGAGGCTCAACTTCCTATGATATTTTCTCCAAAAGAGAAAAAATTGCAGCCAAAGATAAAATAAGAGGGAAACATTTGTTTTTGCCAGAACTTCAAAGTGCCCAGTGGAGATGGCAAACTGAGATATAAAATATGAGTACAGATGGAATATATACCTCATATTCATACTTGAATGTGTATGAGTAGGTGCATATACAGCAGAGCAGATTGGAAAGGAAATTTCAAGTCATAATGATCTGACCTGGGTTTGAATTATTTGTCTGCCATTTAGTAGATATGTGGTGTTGGTGAGGATGCAACCTTTCCAGACCTCAGCTTTTTCATCTGTAAGTCAGGGAATTAATACATTAGGGTTGCCGTGATGATCCAGGTATAAAATAAGGGTCAATTATTATTAAAAACATTTATTAACATTTAAAATGTAAATATTATCTATTAGGATTATTCTTCCTGTTTAAATGTAGAGCAGACTTACAATCATCAGAAGTTTCTTTAGAGAGTGTACGTAAATGTATATAATAGTTTTTTGACTCGTTAAATATAGCAAGCAATGGAGATGAGCTTATCTAAAGCCACTGATAATTATCTTTTTTATTGCAGTCTCTATCAAAAAGGCTAGAGAACTAAAGTATTCACTTGTCAGACTACCTTTGCAACAAGGGATGATCCTTTAACACATTTTTGTCCAATGAGCTGTAGCATAAAGTTTTGTGGAGGGTTCATTTTTATAAGACAAAGCCTCCTAGAGTACAAGGCTTTTAGACATCTACTTTCTTTCTGGTTGGAATATGGAGATGCCCAGAGATGCTTCTGCTATTCTGCTACCAGGAGAACAAAAGCCACAGAGTAAAAGGAGAAAATGAGTGTGGGATCCTGAGGACTTCATGTAAACTTAATGTAGCTGGACAGCTCCCTGGGCTTCTTTTTGTGTGGTATAACTAAACATTTTACCTTTTGAAGTCATGTTTTCTATTGCTCTCACCTAGACACAATCCTAACCCGTACATTGTAATGGCAAGGTTATTACAGGGCAGATTGGGTTATCTAAATTACGAACATGCCTCTTAGATTTATATACATGTGATGTTCCATTCCAGGATACATCCAGGCTGTTTCAAGGTATGTTTTGATATATAAATGGATTATCTGCCCCCTTCCCCCACTAAACAAATGGCTAGTAATCATTTGGCCATACTGCAGCCTAGTTTGGTATAATGAAATAACTACCAGCAAGCAACAAAATCACTTTCCACTGAAGAATGTGATGAATATACATGCTGCCTAATATTCACAATCAGAAAATCTGTGCAATCCACTCGTACCTACTATTCCATTGATGTAATATTGAAAGTCTTGGTGGTTAAGCAGGATATCTGGATTTCAACCAGAATATAGAAAAAGTTGTAGATTATAAAATACGTTTGTGAGAATCCATAACAATGGGTAATGTCTAATAAAGAAAAAGGAATTTCACACTAACACTTTTAAGGACATGGGAAATACACTTTCAACTTTCACTATACTTACTACCTCATTCATTCAAATACATTTTGCCTTCTGTCATAGAAACTGAATTTGGGGATGGTACAAAACTTTAGGGATGATCTCTTTTAGGATGTTGAATAATCCTACATTGCGTTTTCTCATCAGTGGCAGATCAG
The DNA here is from genome assembly GCF_007565055.1 of Rhinopithecus roxellana. Classification (NCBI taxonomy): domain Eukaryota; kingdom Metazoa; phylum Chordata; class Mammalia; order Primates; family Cercopithecidae; genus Rhinopithecus; species Rhinopithecus roxellana. The sequence goes on from NC_044564.1 coordinate 29,445,532, forward strand.
AGAAATGCCCTCAAATCAACTACATTTCTTAAATCTCTCTAAAGTTAAAATTTTGGAGATATGGATGTGTGAAAATATTTCAGTAGAAATTCACAATAGCACTGCTCCATAGAATAAATTTATTTCAATATTCTTGAATAATTCTCTATAATAAGGATTGTTCAAGATACTTGGAGATATAAAAGTTCATCTTTAACTGAATAGAGATTGGAAACAGGCCCATTCATATGTAAAAACTTGATGTATAATAAAGGTGATGAAGAAACAAATGGGAAAGGAAATCAGTAGATAGTATTATCTCAGGAAGTGAAAAATATGAAATATTTAAAATATAAAAATATCAAGCGACATATTCAAACATAAGCTTCTTCTGCACTAAAAGCCTAAATATTAAAAGGCAAATTATAAATAATAAAGGCTCATATTTGGAATGTCTTCATGGATCTACAGTTGAGAAAGGACTTCTTAAAACCTACAACACAAAAGGCAAAAAAAATTCTGATTGTTTTCATTAAAGTGTTTTATTCAATAAGGAGCATCGCTGACAAATATAATATATTGGAAGAAAATATTTACAATGCCTAAAAACAAAAAGGAATTACTATCCGGAATATATAATGAGCTCTTAAAAACAAACACAAAAAATAAGGCAATCAAATGGAGAAATAGATAAAGATTATAATGTGGTAGTTGGTAATTACCAGAAGAGAAGAAATCTATATTGCTAATAACTATGTGAAGAATATCACACTCATTAGTACATAGATAAATGCAAAGGAAAGACAAACAGAATTTGAAACTCATTAAAGATGTAAAGCTGGTTGATGACAAGGGCTGACAGAAACCTAGAGGTACAGGAATCCTTGGGCACTGCTGGTTGGAGAGATGGTTGCTAGGTTAAGTTATGGATAACCTGTGATCTAAAAAACTTATTTCAGAGCGTATGGTCCAGAATAGTCTGCCCAACCCCATTCTTAACTAAGATTTCTGTGGGGAAATGTGTGGCAATACTGCAACATTGCTTATGGCAGTGAAAATTTGAAGGCAATCTAAGTATTTGTCACTGAAAAATTATGGAATACTCTTCAAAAGCTAGAAGCAGTGGACTAGATATTCACACATCCGTACATCTTAAAAACTAAAACAGAATTAGAACATTACAAGACCTATAATGTATTTTAAAATACACAAACAAAACCACATATAAGATATGTACATCAATAAGAAGAAAAGACATGACAACTGAAATAGTTCCTTGGGCAGAAAATGAGAGAAAGGAATAAGGATAAAATAAAGAAATTTTAAAAATATAATAAAACAGTTTAGGGACCTTGCATAATGGAATGATGTTATCAGGCCATGAAGAAAGAAATATTGTTCAGCTTTTTGTGTCTGATGTTTCCATACCAAAATAAACAAATAGCAAAAAAAGGAAAAAGAGGCCGGGCGCGGTGGCTCAAGCCTGTAATCCCAGCACTTTGGGAGGCCGAGACGGGCGGATCACGAGGTCAGGAGATCGAGACCATCCTGGCTAACACGGTGAAACCCCGTCTCTACTAAAAAATACAAAAAACTAGCCGGGCGAGGTGGCGGGCGCCTGTAGTCCCAGCTACTCGGGAGGCTGAGGCAGGAGAATGGCGTAAACCCAGGAGGCGGAGCTTGCAGTGAGCTGAGATCCGGCCACTGCACTCCAGCCTGGGCAGCAGAGCGAGACTCCATCTCAAAAAAAAAAAAAAAGGAAAAAGAAAAAATCTGGAACACAGTGTTATCACAGGAAACCAAGAATAAAAATTCACCATGCCAAGGATAAAGCAGAAAAATTACAGCATAAACAACGCATGTAGCCAGAGTAAAAGACATAGGAGTACATCTAATAGTCCATTTTCTAAAGCTATATAAAGCTTGGAGAAAGAAGCAAACTCTAAGACTTAATGTGATTTTTTTGGTATGAGAAGTAATGGAACGGAGTGATAAGAACACAGGCTTTCTTCTTATTTAGACATCCTTGTTTTCTAATTCAGATTCTGTCTTTTCCTATGTATGTGATCTAAGGAAGATGATTTTAATGAAATCCAACCCTCTGGTTTTTTTTTTTTTTTCATTTTGTACGTAAGAATGATACAACTTGCATTGCAAATCTATTGGGAATATTAAAACAATGTATTTATATATATATATTTAAATATTATTAAATTTAATATTATTAAATATTAAAATAAAATACTTAAATATATATTTAACCTCTCCAGAGGAATATGTTTTTTATGTGAGCTACAGAAATAAATCTGTATTAGTAAAAATCCAGGACTTCTCTAATAGTGAAACATAAAAGTTATTACTGAATGGAACTTTAAAGTATTACGGCATGATTTCAGGTACTTGTCAGGAGCTTTAAAAGGTCAGAGACTCCTGTCAGGGTATGAATCATGGGCAGAATCCCATCAAATTTCAGGCTAAAATTAGACTTTACGGATACAACATGGTCACTAAGTCCTGAAAATTTTATCAACTCTTTTAATCTACCTATTTAAAAAATATCTTAAAGGCCACCTATTCAGAAAGCTGTAATTTTTGGTCATGAAAGTACAAATCTGAGCCCTTCCTTATGAATTTAAACATCAAATACTAGTTGACTCGCCTTTGCTCTTGTTTTTTCCTCTAATCTGACATTGATAGGCCACATGAGGTCTTCATCTTTTTCTTTGACTGTTTTCTCCTAACTTCATTTGCTTGCTCCTTACCTAAGGTATGACTATGAGGATATTGGATCCTTTAGATGTCAGGAGTAGATATTATCCAAGGGTGTGAAAGGAGAAAGAGAAACCTGGTTCACAATATTCCCTTCATCAGGAGATTATATGTATATACACAATCTCCAGATTATGTTTGTATATGTATATATGTCTATGTATAGAGACACACATACATATATAATGCTTTCATAGGAAAAATCACTTTGATTTAGAAAATGATTCTTATGATATTCCATTTATTGATAACATTAAACATTCCAATTAATCCATCAAGTCAGGTAGAGAATGTCAGTACTTAAAATATCTTCAAGTGATAGCCCGGTGCTCAGATTTAAAATCCTTTGTACAACCAAAGATGATCTCATCAAGAATTGATGACAGTGGATTTGTAATGTCTTTTGAAATCAGGAAGTGCGATATCTACAGCATTGTTTTCCTTTCTCAGGATTGTTTTGGGTATTTGAAATCCTTTGTGCTTCCATATGAATTTTAGGATATTTTTCTATTTCTATTAAAAAATGCCATTATGATTTTGGTAGGAATTTCACTGAGTTTGTAAATTGCTTTGGGTAGTATAAACATTTTAACAATATTAAGTCTTCTAATCCATGAACATAGGATATCTATTTATTTGTGTCTTCTTTAATTTCACTCATGAATCTTTTTTGCAATCTCCAGTGTGCAAGTTGTTCACCTTCTCAGTTAAGTTTATTTCTAAGTACTTTGGTCTTTTGATGATATTGTAAGTGGGATCATTTTCTTAATTTCTTTTTTTGATAGCTCATTGTTTGTATATAGAAACACAACCAATTTTTGTATACTTTACACCCTGCAACATTACTGAATTTGTTTATTATATAGATTTTTACAGTGGAATCTTAAGGATTTTCTACATTTAAGATCATACCATCTCAAATAGATATAATTTCACTCCTTCCTTTATGACTTATACATTTCTTTTATTTATTTTTCTGCTTAATTATTCAGGCTAGGACTTCTAGTACTATGTTGAATAGGATAGACAAATGTGGGCATCATTTCCTTGTTCCATGATGTTGGAGGAAAAGCTTTCAGTTTTTTTTTTTTTATTGAGTGTGATGTTAGTTGGGGTCTTTTTATGTATGTTCTTTCTCATCTTAAAGTAAATTCTTCTCCTCCTAGTTTGTTGACTTTTTGTCATGAAAATGTGTTGAATATTTTCAAATGCTGGGTTTTTTTTAAATCTAATTAGACTATCATGTTGTTTTTCTCCTTTATATGATTACTGTGGTCTATCACGTTAATTTTCACATGTTGAACCACCCTTGTATCCAGGGATAAAGGCTACTTAGTAGTGATGAATGATGAAAGGCTACTATGGTGTTGAATTTAGTTTGCTGGTGTTTTATTGAAGGTTATTTTTATCTAGCATAGAGGCAGACATATTGACAAATGGAACAGAATAAAAACACTAGAAATAAATCCATGCATATATAAACCACTGATGTTTTACTATGGTACCAACGATGTACAATGGAGGAAGGATAGCCTCTTCAACACATGATGTTGGGAAAACTGGGTGTCCACATGCAAAAGAATGAAATCAAGATATTTATCTTACACCATACACAAAAATCAAGTTAAACTGGGTTAAAGACATAAACATAAGACCTGAAACTGTAGAACTCCTAGAAGAAAACATAGGAAAAATGCTTCATGAGTTTTATCTTGTCAGCTTCTTAGATATGACCCCCAAATCACAGGCAACAAAAGCAAAATTAGACAAGTGGAACTATATAAAATTAAAAGGCTTCTGCATATCAAAGGAAACAGCTAATAGTAAAAAGACAACCTACAGAATGTGAGGGAGAAAATATTTGGAAACCGCATATATAGGATATGGAGTTGATATCCAAAATATATAAGGAGCTCCTATAGTTCAATAGTGAAAATAATCAACACAATTAAAAACAGGCAAAGGATTTGAAAAGACACTTCTCAAAACAGACGTACAAATTGCCAATAAGTACATGAGAAGGTTTTCAACATCACTAGTCATCAGGGAGATGGAAATCAAAACCACTATGAGATATCATCTCACACCTGTTAGGAAGCTATTATGAAAAAAAGTAAAAACAAATGTGAATGAGGATGTGGAGAAATTGGAACACTTGTAGTTTGTTGGTGTGGATAAAAGGTTGCAGCCACTATAGAAAGCAGCATGGAGATTCCACAAAAATTAAAAATAGAAGTACTATATGATCCAACAATTCAAATTCTGAGTATTTATCTGAAAGAATTGACATCAAGATCTTGAAAAGATATTTACACTCCCATGTTCTCTGCAGCATTATATAGAATAACCAAAATGTGGAAACAACCTAAATGTCCACCAGTGGATAAAGCGATAAAGAAAATAAAGTGTGTGTGTGTGTGTGTGTGTATACATGTGTGTGTATGTATGTATGTGTATACGTGTGTGTGTGTGTATGAATATTTAGCTTTTAGAAAGAAGAAAATTCTTTCATATGTGATCACTCTTATGAGTTTTGCCTCCAGCAGCAACTCTGCTAGGTCCTCACAATGAATTTCAGAAAAGCATTTCATTGTGCTTCTGACCCAGGAGGGGAAAAGAAACAACTTTCAAATATGTCAAAGTATTCCATTCTTCTTAACCAGGTCTGCCTTCAGGAGAAACCGTAACCAGAGCATAATCTGTTGAGATTTTTACAGAGTCTAAGTGATTTGGGAGAGGAGGAATATCCAACTTGAACCCACTCTAGCTATCTTGTTCCATGTGGATTTTTCTTTTTGGAATTTCCACTGTATGTATGTTTTGCCTTTTGTAGTTGTCTCATAGTTCTTGTATATCCTATTTTATTTTACTTTTGCAGTTATCTCACCCATCTATCAGAAATGTACAAAGCAAGCAGGCAGAAAATTAGTAAGGATCTAGTTGAACTCAGCAACACTATTAAGTAACTTGATACAATGGACATCTGTAGACTATTTCATTCAGCAACAGAAGAATATACATTCTTCTCAAGCTCCTGTGGAACATTCACCAAGAGAGACCATATTCTGAGTGACATAAAAATCTTAACCAATTTAAAAGAATAGAAATCATATAATGTCTGCTCTCAGACCACAATGGATTTAAACTAGAAAATGATAACACAAAAAGAGCTGGAAAGTTCTAAAATATTTAGAAATTAGATAGCACGTTTCTAAGTAATACAAAAGTCAAACAAGAAATCTCAAGAAAAAATTTCAAAATATTTCGAACTAACAGAAAATGAAAAACATAACTTATCAAAATGTGTGAGATGTGGTAATGAGAGAAATTTATACCACTTAAAGCGTATGTTAGAAAAGAAGAATGCTCTAAAATAAATAATCTAAGCTTCCACCTCAGGCAAATAAAAAAAGACTAAATTAATCCAAAGTAAGTAGAAGAAAATAAATAATAAAAACCAGAGGGAAAATTCATAAAATTGAAACCAGAAAATCAAGAGAGTCAACAAAACTAAAAGCTAATTATTTGAAAAATCATGAAAATCAATATTCTTCTAGTCAATCTATGAGGAAAAGAAAAGGCCGGGCGCGGTGGCTCAAGCCTGTAATCCCAGCACTTTGGGAGGCCGAGACGGGCGGATCACGAGGTCAGGAGATCGAGACCATCCTGGCTAACACAGTGAAACCTCGTCTCTACTAAAAATACAAAAAACTAGCCGGGCGAGGTGGCGGGCGCCTGTAGCCCCAGCTACTCGGGAGGCTGAGGCAGGAGAATGGCGTGAACCTGGGAGGCGGAGCTTGCAGTGAGCTGAGATCCGGCCACTGCACTCCAGCCCGGGCGACAGAGCCAGACTCCGTCTCAAAAAAAAAAAAAAAAAAAAAAAAAAGAAAGGACACAAATTACTAACATCAGAAATAGTCACATCACTTCTGATCTCATGAACATTAAAAGGATAATAAAGACATTCTATGAACAACTCTATGCCAACTAATTCGATAACCTCGATGAAATAGGCCAATTCCTTGCAAGGCCCAATCTGCCATAATTCACACATGAAGACATAAACAATCCAAATAGGCCCACATTAAAGAAATTGAATCAATATTTCATAATCTTACAGAACATAAAGCTCCAGACCCATCTGGATTCACTGGTGAATTTTATCAAACATGTAAGGAAGAAATTATATTAATTCTGCACAATCCTTTTCAGAAGGTAGAAGCAAAGGGAATACTTTCTAACTCATGAGACCAGAATTACCATAATACCAAAATCAAAGACATTACAAGAAAAAAAACCTATAGACCAACATCTCTCATGTATATAGATGCAAGGAATTCTCAGCAAAGTATCAGCAAATTAAGTCAAATTATGTATAAAAAGAATTATATACCATGATCAATCCCAGGTAGGCAAAGCTGTTTCAACATTTGGACATCAATTAATGTAATCTGTTACATCAGCAGGCTAGAGAAGAAAAAAAGTCACATGATTATATCAATAGATGCAGAAAAAGCATTTGACAAAATCCAACACCTATTCTCTACCTTCTTACCGGCCATACCCACTCAACACACATACTGCTACATTGGTATTGCTTGGCAGCCTATGTTAAGCTTGTGATAGGAGCAGGGAATTTCTCTATTCTTCTGGTCGAGATTCAGTTGGAGAGTCTTTGTGTCTAAGCATGGGAAATGGCATCTCTTTATTATTCCTTCCTGTTCCTCCAGTAACAGGCAAACTCCATTATGTATCATTAACAGGTCTTGGGCAGGAAAGATTTTTTGCCCCTCCATCAGCAGTAGCAAATGCTGCTATATATCATTCAAACTTCTTGTCCCTAGAAGAACTTCTGTTTCTACCCTTCTGCCAGAAGCTGTGACTCTTTGCTTTGGTTTGGCAGGCAAAAAGGAGTGTTTTCTACTCTTTTTCTACCCTTCCTCTAATAGTTTTGTTTGTGCCCTTTTCCAGCAGTCGTATGAGTGGGAGATTCGCTGCCCCCTTCTCAATGGCTTAGGATTTTGCTTCTCATAAAAGTAGGGTCTGGTGGATTAATAGTGTATATTTGTCCCTCAATGGTAGCAAAAAACCTCTTTCATATGTGTGCCACCAAAGAGGGCTCACTCTGTTCTCCTGCCTTGGACCCATCTTTTATGAGTCCCATGAAGATTTTGTGAGTGAGTGAGAACTACCTTCGCATGTGTAGCTCTCAGTTCTTCTAAACAAATGTGCTAGCTCACTGTCAGCCTCTTCTATTGCATTACGATTTTAGCTATTACCCACTTATTTGGCAGTCATCTCTCCCCTCCATGTTCTTTCAACGATTAAATAGCCCAGCAGTCTCATATCTCTTTGAAGGTGATTGTTACTCCTTGGAATTAAGTCTGCTTGAATCTCTTGTAATCTCAAGTTTCTGATGAATTCAAGAATGGTGTGCTTTTCTAAATTATCCACCTTTTCCTTGTTAAGATAGGAGGGATGTTCTTTTGTAGCTTTCTATACCTTAAGCAGGATTGAAATTGGCAATGGTCTTTTAAAAGGCATTTAACAAACAGCGACCCAAAGCAGTGGACTCAAAACATAGAATACACATCGTTTGTTTTTCAAGCAGAATACAAATCTGAAAGCATACATTTTATCTTGTCACTTTTTTGCTTACAACCTCTACAATGATTTCTTCTCACTCTTAAAACACAAACTTCATGCCACAACCCATAATTCCCTTCCTCATCTGGCTGCTGTCTATATCACCACTCAACTCATCCTATTCTCCTTCTAGCTCATTCTGATGAAGCCTTATGGCATAGGTAGCTCTTATTTCAACACACTAGACTCCTTCATGTCTCTGAGCTTTCTACCTCTAGCTGAAATATGCTTTCTTCTAATTTTTGTATGGTTGGTTTCTTCTTTTAGTTCATATCTGAAATGTCTACTTTCCCTCAGTTATTCCATGATCTCAAACCCCATTTTTTCATGTGACAATTCTCTCTATAATCTTATATTTATTTTTTGCCTATTTCTCAAAAAATAAAATAAGCCCCATCAAAGAAGGGAAATTTCCTCTACTAGTCAATTCAATATTTCTAGCACCTAGACCATTAATGGGCATATATTAGAAACTCATTACCACAGCCCCTTCACCCCATCTGTGGGGCATATGTTCTAAGACACTCAGTGAATGACTGTAATTGCAGATACTACTGAACCCTATATATGTTGTGTTTTTTTTTTCTTATACATGCATACCTATGAGATTGCTGCAGTTAAAATTAGGCACCGTAAGAGACTATTAACAATAATAAAATTAAAAATTTGCAACAAACCATAATAAAATTATATGAATGTGGTCTCTCTGTAAATATCTTATTGTACTATCCTCACCCTTCTTGTGATGATGTAGGAATATAAAATACTTACATGGTGAGATAAATTACATAGAGAGGCATTGTGATATAGCATTTAAAGCTTATTTCTGGATTTTTTCATTTACTGTTTTCAGACCACAATTAACTGTGAGTAATTGAAAACACAGAAAGTAAAACTGAGGATAAGTGGGAACTACTGTAACGACTTACTGAAAGCAGGTTGAGTGAATTAACACCTGTGTATTATGTTAATATATATAATTTTTAAAAATTCATAATGCTGTGTGTGTATTTGGTATCTCTAGATTATTGAAGAATGACTTGGCATTAATAAAAATTTACTAGATATTTAGTGAAAAAACTACGGAAATATAGATTTCAGATCGATATGATACGGATTCAATAGTTTCATGGGGAAAACTGTTTAAAAAAAAAAAAAAGAAAATCTGTTACAAATGCTGACATAGTTTGGATGTGTGTCCCTGCCCAAATCTCATACTGAAGTGTAATCCCCAATGTTAGAGGTGGGGCTTGCGGGAGGTGATTGGATTATGGGGAAATTTCTCATGAATGGTTTAGCACCATCCCCCATGGTACTGTTCTCATGATACTGACTGAGTTCTCATGAGTTCTGCTCATTTAAAAGTTTGTGGTACCTCCCTGTTCGATCTCTTGCTCCTGCTTTTGCCATGTGAAGTACCTGCTCCAGCTTTGCCTTCAGCCTTAAGTAAAAGCTCCCTGGGGCCTCCCCAGAAGCAGATGCTGCCGTGTTTCCTGTACAGCCTGAAGAGCCATAAGTCAATTAAACCTCTTTTTCCTATAAATTACCCAGTCTTGGGTATTTCTATAGTAGCAATGCAAGTATGGACTAATACAGAAAATTGGTACTGGGAGTGAAGCATTGCTATAAAAATACTTGAAGATGTGAAGTAGCTTTGGGATTGGGTAACAGGCAGAGGTTGAAAGAGTGGAGAGCTCAGAAGAAGACAGATAATGGAAAGTTTGGAACTTTTTTTAGAGACTGGTTAAATGGTTGTGAGCAAAATGCTGACAGTGATATGGACGATGAAGTCCCGGCTGAGGAGGGCTCAGATAGAAATGAGGAGCTCACTGGGAACTGGAGCAAAGGTCACTTTGTTATGCTTTAGCAAAGAACTTGGCTGCCTTTTGCCTCTGCCCTTGGGATCTGTCAAACTTTGAACTTGAGATTGATGATCTAGGATATCTGGTGGAAGAAATTTCTAAGCAGCAAAGCATTCAAGATGTGACTTGGCTGGTTCTTTTCTTCTTTTTTTCTTTTTCTTTTTCTGTTTTTTTTTTTTTTTTTTTTTTTTTTTTTTTTTTGAGATGGAGTTTTGCTCTTGTCACCCAGGTTGGAGTGCCATGCTGCAATCTTGGTTCACTGCTGCAACTTCCACTTCCTGGTTTCAAGCAATTCTCCTGCCTCTTGAGTAGCTAGGATTATAGGCACCTGCCAACATGCCCAACTAATTTGTGTATTTTTAGTAGGGATGGGGTTCTACCACGTTGGTCAGACTGGTCTCGAACTCCTGACCTCAGGTGATCCATTGGTCTTGGCTTCCCAAAGTACTGGGATTACAGGTGTGAGTCACTGTGCCTGGCTGTGACTTGACTGCTTCTAACAGTCTACGTTCATATGTGGGAGCAAATAAATGACTTAAAGTGGCAACTTACATTTAGAAGGGAAACAGCATAAAAATTTAAAAGATTTGCAGCCTGGCCATGTGGCAGAGGAAAAAAAAAAGTTTTTTTCTGGAGAGGAATTGAAGTGGGCTATGGAGTCACCACTTGCTAGAAAAATTTGCATAACTAAAAGCCAAGTGCTAATAGCCAAGATAATGGGACAGAGGCCTCAAAGGAATTTCAGAGACCTTCATGGCAGCCCTTCCCATGACAGACTCAGAGGTCTAGGTTTCCTGGACCAGGCCCAGGATCCCCACTGCCCTGTTAGCCTCAAGACACTGTTCCCTACATCCTGGCAGCTCCAACTCTGGCTCAAAGGGCCACAGATATTGCTCAATCCACTGCTTCAGAGGGTGCTAGCCATAAGCATTGGCAGCTTCCATGTAGTGTTAAGCCTGTGAGTACACGGAGTGCAAGAGTTGAGGCTTGGGAGCCTCTTCCCAGATTCCAGAGGCTGTATGGAAAAGCCTGGATGTCCAGGCAGAAGCCTGCTTCAGGAGCTGAGCCTCATGGAGAACCTCTACTAGGGCAGTGCAGTGGGGAAATGTGGGGTTGGAGCCCCCGCACAGAGTACCCACATGGGCACTGCCTAGTGGAGCTGGGAGAAGAGGGCCATTGTCCTCTAAACCCCAGAATGGTAGATTCACCTATGGCTTGCGCCTGTGCCTAAATAAGCTGCAGGCACTCAATGCCAGCCCATTGGCATAGCTGTGGGGACTGAACCCTGCAAAGCCACAGGGGCAGAGCTGCCCAAGGTCTTGGGGGCCTACCCCTCACAACAGTGTGCCATAGGTGTGGGACACAGAGTCAAAGGAAATTATTTTAAGGTTTAATGACTACCCTGCTGGGTTTCAGACTGCACAGGGCCTGTAGTCCCTTTCTTTTGGCTACTTTCTCCCTTTTGGAACAGGAATGTTTACCCAATGCTTATACTCCTACTGTATCTTAAAAATAACAAATTTGTTTTTTATTTTACAGGCTCATAGGTGGAAGGGACTAGTCCTTGTCTCAGAAGAGACTTTGCACATAAAATGAGTTAAGACCAGAGATTATTTAGAAGGCATGATTGTACTTTGAAATGCAGGAAGGATGTGAGATTTGAGAGATACCAGGGGTGGAAAATGATAGAGTTTGGATGTGCATTCCCACCCAAATCTTATATTAAAATGTAATCCCCAAAGTTGGAGGTGGGGTCTAAGTAGAAGATGGTTGGATCATGGGGGTGGTTTCTCATGAATAGTTTAGCACCTTCCCCTGTGGCACTGTCCTCGACATAGTGAGTTCTCATGAGATCTGGTCATTTAAAAGTATGTGGCACCTTCCAGCTCACTCTCCTGCTCCTGCTCTGGCTATGTAAGATGCCTTCTCCTGCTTTGCCTTAATGAGGCCTTCCTAGAAGCAGATGCCCCATGCTTCCTGTACAGCCTGCAGAACCAGGAGCCACTTAAACCTCTTTTGTTATAAATTACCCAGTCACAGGTATTTCTTTATAGCAATGAGAGAACAGACAAATATAAATACCTTTAGTGATATACTTGTCCAGTCTTCATTTAGTAGCATGCTCTTTCATGGGACTATTCTTATTCTAGCCAAAATGAAATGTTAGCTATTTTTATTCACATTGTAAGTGATTGAAACAGCATAAGTGATTCCATCTTAGGGGAAGTTATGCTTTACAAAGGAATAACAGCTTCAAATAAAGAATATAAAGAATTCACTTCTAACAAATGAATTTTCAGGTTCCATCCAATGTCAAGAATAGAGTGATTTGTAAGAGACAGTTCTCAGATTCTCAGAAATTTCCTGAAGGGTTTGACACACAAATGGCATTCATGTTCAATCTTCCTCCTCTAGGAGCCCCACAATCAAAGTCTCAGACACCTCCAAATTAGTACAACTTTTACACCAACATGTCAAGATCTAAATTTTGTTAGAGTATCTTAGGTTTCAACTTTCAGTGTAAGGGTGAAGAAAGCCTTTTCTTTTCTCTCTTCTTTCCTTCCTTCTTCCCTCTTTTTCTCCCTCCTTCCTTTCCTCCCCCTTCCTTCCTTTCTTAAACTCCTTGGAAAATTTCCTACACACATTATAAATGTAATTTTCTTCCCTGTCCTGTTTCTATTTATAAAGGAAGCTGACCCAGAGAGCCTTCAGCTACATTTCATAAAGCACCAAACCACTGGATTTTACAGCTATAGTCAGTGCAGTAACAATTCAGTGTCACAAATGATGTCATACTACTTGGTAGGGATCTTCAAAACAATGTTTTTTGAGAGACAGGGTCTTGCTCTGACTCTCAGGTGACCATGACTCACTGCAGCCTCAAACTCCTGGGATCAAGCTATACTCTTACCTCAGTTTCCCATGTAGCTGAGACTCCAAGTGAGTGCTACCATGCCCAGCTAATTTTTAAAATTATTTTTAGTAGAGATGAGGTCTTGCTATGTTTCCTAGGCTGGTCCGAAACTCTTGAACTCAAGCAATCCTCCCATCTCTGCCTCCCAAAGTGCTGCAGTTAAAGAAGTGAGTGACTATGCCTGGCCAAATGGTTTGCTCTTTCCCCAGGTGAAATTTGTAGATCAGTTATTTAAATATAAAATATATCAATATGTTTAAATACAAAATATATCAATACAGAGAAAGAATGAGAGAGTGAGAATGGATGACAGTTGAGTTACATTGTGTCCAGTTTGCAAATGAATAAAATGTTGATGAATATACATGCAAATCTATCATGAACTTTCTAAGTCAATGTGAGTAATGACTTCTATATTCCTTTTAGGAATTGCTATTATATACTTTTCCATATTTTTTGCAAGTTATGATTTTTTTTATTAAGTTCTAGGGTACATGTGCACAACGTACAGGTTTGTTACATATGTATACATGTGCCATGTTGGTGTACTGCACCCATTAACTCGTTATGTACATTAGGTGTATCTCCTAATGCTATCCCTCCCCCTCCCCCCTCCACACAATAGGCCCCGGTGTGTGATGTTCCCCTTCCTGTGTCCAAGTGATCTCATTGTTCAATTCCCACCTATGAGTGAGAACATGCGGTGTTTGGTTTTCTGTTCTTGTGATAGTTTGCTGAGAATGATGGTTTCCAGCTGCATCCATGTCCTTACAAAGGACATGAACTCATCCTTTTTTATGGCTGCATAGTATTCCATGGTGTATATGCGCCACATTTTCTTAATCCACTCTGTCACTGATAGACGTTTGGGTTGACTCCAAGTCTTTGCTATTGTGAATAGTGCTACAATAAACATACATGTGCATGTGTCTTTATAGCAGCATGATTTATAATCCTTTGGGTATATCCCCAGTAATGGGATGACTGGGTCAAATGGTATTTCTAGTTCTAGATACTTGAGGAATCACCACGCTGTTTTCCACAATGGATGAACTATTTTACAGTCCCTAAAACAATGTAAAAATATTCCTGTTTCTCCACAACCTCTCCAGCACCTGTTGTTTCCTGAGTTTTTAATGATAGTGATTCTAACTGGTGTGAGATGGTATCTCATTGTGGTTTTGATTTGCATTTCTCTGATGGCAAGTGATGATGAACATTTTTTCATGTGTCTGTTGGCTGTATGAATGTCTTCTTTTGAGAAGTGTCTGTTCATATCCTTTGCCCATTTTTTGATGGGGTTTTTTCTTGTAGATTTGATTGAGTTCATTATAGGTTCTGGATATTAGCCCTTTGTCAGATGAGTAGATTGCAAAAATTTTCTCCCATTCTGTAGGTTGCCTATTCACTCTGATGGTAGTTTCTTTTGCTGTGCAGAAGCTCTTTGGCTTAATTAGACCCCATTTGTCAATTTTGGCTTTTGTTGCTGTTGCTTTTGGTGTTTTAGATATGAAGTCCTTGCCCATGCCTATGTCCTGAATGGTATTCCCTAGGTTTTCTTCTAGGGTTTTCATGGTTTTAGGTCTAAAATTTAAGTCTCTAATCCATCTTGAATTAATTTTCGTATAAGGAGTAAGGAAAGGATCCAGTTTCAGCTTTCTACTTATGGCTAGCCAATTTTCCCAGCACCATTTCTTAAATAGGGAATCCTTTCCCCATTTGTTTTTTTGTCCGGTTTGTTAAAGATCAGATGGCTGTAGATGTATGGTATTATTTCTGAGAGTTCTGTTCTGTTCCATTGGTCTATATCTCTGTTTTGGTACCAGTACCATGCTGTTTTGGTTACTGTAGCCTTGTAGTATAGTTTGAGGTCAGGTAGCGTGATGCTTCCAGCTTTGTTCTTTTGGCTTAGGATTGTCTTGGCAATGTGGGGTCATTTTTGGTTCCATATGAACTTTAAAGCAGTTTTTTCCAATTCTGTGAAGAAAGTCATTGGTAGCTTAATGGGGATGGCATTGAATCTATAAATTACCTTGTGCAATATGGCCATTTTCACAATATTGATTGTTCCTATCCATGCGCATGGTATGTTCTTCTATTTGTTCATGTTCTCTTTTATTTCACTGAGCAGTGGTTTGTAGTTCTCCTTGAAGAGGTCCTTTACATCCCTTGTAAGTTGAATTCCTAGGTATTTTATTCTCTTTGAAGCAATTGTGAATGGGAGTTCATTCATGATTTGGCTCTCTGTCTGTTACTGGTGTATAAGAATGCTTGTGATTTTTGCACATTGATTTTGTATCCCGAGCCTTTCTGAAGTTGCTTATCAGCTTAAGGAGATTCTGGGTTGAGACAATGGGGTTTTCTTTTTTTTTTTTTTTTTTTTTTTTTAAGACGGAGTCTCACTCTGTCACCCAGCCTGGAGTGCAGTGGCCGGATCTCAGCTCACTGCAAGCTCCGCCTCCCGAGTTTACACCATTCTCCTGCCTCAGCCTCCCGAGTAGCTGGGACTACAGGCGCTCACCACCTCGCCCGGCTAGTTTTTTGTATTTTTTTAGTAGAGATGGGGTTTCACCGGGTTAGCCAGGATGGTCTTGATCTCCTGACCTCGTGATCCGCCCGTCTCGGCCTCCCAAAGTGCTGGGACTACAGGCTTGAGCCACTGTGCCCGGCCAATGGGGTTTTCTAAATAGACAATCATGTCATCTGCAAACAGGGACAATTTGACTTCTTTTCCTAACTGAATACCCTTGACTTCTTTCTCTTGCCTGATTGCCCTAGCTAGAACTTCCAACACTATGTTGAATAGGAGTGGTGAGAGAGGGCATCCCTGTCTTGTGCCAGTTTTCAAAGGGAATGCCTCCAGTTTTTGCCCATTCAGTATGATATTGGCTGTGGGTTTGTCATAAATAGCTCTTGTTATTTAGAGATACGTTCCATCAATACCGAATTTATTGAGAGTTTTTAGCATGAAGGGCTGTCGAATTTTGTCAAAGAACTTTTCTGCATCTATTGAGATAATCATGTGGTTTTTGTCTTTGGTTCTGATTATATGCTGGATTACGTTTATTGATTTGTGTATGTTGAACCAGCCTTGCATCTCAGGGATGAAGCCCACTTGATCATGGTGGGTAAGCTTTTTGATGTGCTGCTGGATTCGGTTTGCCAATATTTTATTGAGGAGTTTTGCCTCAGTATTCATCAGGGATATTGGTCTAAAATTCTCTTTTTTTGTTGTGTCTCTGCCAGGCTTTGGTATCAGGATGATGTTGGCCTCATAAAATGAGTTAGGGAGGATTCCCTCTTTTTCTATTGATTGGAATAGTTTCAGAAGGAATGGTACCAACTCCTTCTTGTACCTCTGGTAGAATTCGGCTGTGAATCCATCTAGTCCTGGATTTTTTTTGGTTGGTAAGCTATTATTGCCTCAGTTTCAGAGCCTGCTATTTGTCTATTCAGGGATTCAACTTCTTCCTGGTTTAGTCTTAGGAGAGTGTAAGTGTCCAGGAAATTATCCATTTCTTCTAGGTTTTCTAGTGTATTTGCATAGAGGTGTTTATAGTATTCTCTGATGGTAGTTGGTATTTCTGTGGGGTTGGTGGTGATATCCCCTTTATCATTTTTTATTGCATCTATCTGATTCTTCTCTCTTTTCTTCTTTATTAGCCTTGCTAGCAGTCTATCAATTTTGTTGATCTTTTCAAAAAACCAACTCCTGGATTCATTGATTTTTTGGAGGTTTTTTTGGTGTCTCTATCTCCTTCAGTTCTGCTCTTAGTTATTTCTTGCCTTCTGCTAGCTTTTGAATGTGTTTGCTCTTGCTTCTCTAGTTCTTTTCATTGTGATGTTAGGGTGTCAATTTTAGATCTTTCCTGCTTTCTCTTGTGGGCATTTAGTGCTATAAATTTCCCTCTACATACTGCTTTAAATGTGTCCCAGAGATTCTGGTATGTTGTATCTTTGTTCTCATTGGTTTCAAAGAACATCTTTATTTCTGCCTTCATTTCGTTACGTACCCTGCAGTCATTCAGGAGCAGGTTGTTCAGTTTCCATATAGTTGAGCGATTTTGATTGAGTTTCTTAGTCCTGAGTTCCAGTTTGATTGCACTGTGGTCTGAGAGACAGTTTGTTATAATTTCTGTTCTTTTACATATGCTGAGGAGTGCTTTACTTCCAACTATGTGGTCGATTTTGGAATAAGTGTGATGTGGTGCTGAGAAGAATGTATATTCTGTTGATTTGGGGTGGAGAGTTCGGTATACGTCTATTAGGTCCGCTTGGTGCAGTGTTGAGTTCAATTTCTGGATATCCTTGTTAACTTTGTCTCATTGATCTGTCTAATGTTGACAGTGGGGTGTTAAAGTTTCCCATTATTATTGTATGGGAGTCTAGGTCTCTTTGTAAGTCTCTAAGGACTTGCTTTATGAATCTGGGTACTCCTATATTGGATGCATATATATTTAGGATAGTTAGCTCTTCCTGTTGAATTGATCCCTTTACCATTATGTAATGGCCTTCTTTATCTCTTTTGATCTTTGATGGTTTAAAGTCTGTTTTATCAGAGACTAGGATTGCAACCCCTGCTTTTTTTTTGTTTTCCATTTGCTTGGTAGATCTTCCTCCATCCCTTTATTTTGAGCCTATGTGTGTCTCTGCATGTGAGATGGGTCTCCTGAATACAGCAGACTGATGGGTCTTGACTCTTTATCCAATTTGCCAGTCTGTCTTTTAATTGGACCATTTAGTCCATTTACATTTCAGGTTAATATTATTATATGTGAACTTGATCCTGTCATTATGATATTAGCTGGTTATTTTGCTCGTTAGTTGATGCAGTTTCTTCCTAGCATCGATGGTAAAGACCATCGATTTTGGCATGTTTTTGCAGTGGCTGGTACCTGTTGTTCCTTTCCATGTTTAGTGCTTCTTTCAGGATCTCTTGTAGGGCAGGCTTGGTGGTGACAAAATCTCTAAGCATTTGCTTGTCTGTAAAGGATTTTATTTCTCCTTCACTTATGAAACTTAGTTTGGCTGGATATGAAATTCTGGGTTGAAAATTCTTTTCTTTAAGAATGTTGAATATTGGCCCCCACTCTCTTCTGGCTTGGAGAGTTTCTGCTGAGAGATCTGCTGTTAGTCTGATGGGCTTCCCTTTGTGAGTAACCCGACCTTTCTCTCTGGCTGCCCTTAACAGTTTTTCCTTCATTTCAACTTTGGTGAATCTGACAATTATGTGTCTTGGAGTTGCTCTTCTTGAGGACTATCTTTGTGGCATTCTCTGTATCTACTGAAGTTGAATGTTGGCCTGCCTTACTAGGTTGTGGAAGTTCTCCTGGATGATATCCTGCAGCGTTTTCCAACGTGGTTCCATTTTCCTTGTCACTTTCAGGCACACCAATCAGATGTAGATTTGGTCTTTTTACATAATCCCATATTTCTTGGAGGCTTTGTTCATTTCTTTTTACTTTTTTTTTTCTCTCTACTTCTTTTCTCACTTCATTTCATTCATTTGATCTTCAATCACTGATACTCTTTCTTCCAGTTGATCAAGTTGGTTACTGAAGCTTGTGCATTTGTCACATGGTTCTCATGTCATGGTTTTCATCTCTATCAGTTTCTTTATGGTCTTCTTTGCATTGATCATTCTAGTTATCCATTCATCCATTCTTTCTTCAAGGTTTTTAGTTTCTTTGCGCTGGTTACATAGTTCCTCCTTTAGCTCTGAGAGATTTGATCGACTGAAGCCTTCTTCTCTCAACTTGTCAAAGTCATTCTCCGTCCAGCTTTGTTCCATTGCTGGCGATGAGCTGCATTCCTTTGGAGGGGGAGATGCGCTCTGATTTTTTGAATTTCCAGCTTTTCTGCACTGCTTTTTCCCCGTCTTTGTGGTTTTATCTGCCTTTGGTCTTTGATGATGATGACGTACTGATGGGGTTTTGGTATGGGTGTCCTTTCTGTTTTTTAGTTTTCCTTCTGACAGTCAGGACCCTCAGCTGCAGGTCTGTTGGAGTTTGCTTGAGGTCCATTCCAGACCCTGTTTGCCTGGGTATCAGCAGCAGAGGCTGCAGAAGATAGAATATTGCTGAACAGTGAGTGTTGCTGTCTGACTCTTGCTCTGGAAGCTTCGTCTCAGAGGTGTACCCAACTATGTGAGATGTGAGGTGTCATTCTGCACCTAGTGTGGGATGTCTCCCAGTTAGGCTACTCAGGGGTCAGGGACCCACTTGAGCAGGCAGTCTATCCGTTCTCAGATCTCAGCCTCTGTGCTGGGAGAACCACTGCTGTCTTCAAAGCTGTCAGACAGGAACATTTACATCTGCAGAGGTTTCTGCTGCTTGTTGTTTAGCTATGCCCTGTCCCCAGAGTTGGAGTCTACAGTGGCAGGCTGGCCTCCTTGAGCTGTGGTGGGTTCCACCCAATTCGAGCTTCTGGGTGGCTTTGTTTACCTACTTAAGCCTCAGTAATGGCAGGCACCCCTCCCCCAGCCTCGCTGCCCCCTTGCAGTTAGATCTCAGACTGCTGTGCTAGCAATGAGGGAGGCTCTGTGGGCATGGGACCCTGTGGGCCAGGTGTGGGATATAATCTCCTGGTGTGCCATTTGCTAAGACCCTTGGTAAAGCACAGTATTATTGTGGGAGTTATCTGAGTTTCCAGGTGTTGTGTGTTCAGTTTCCCTCTGCTAGGCAAAGGAATTCCCTTCCCACTTGTGCTTCTCAGGTGAGGCGATGCCTCGCCCTGCTTCACCTCTCACTGGTTGAGCTGCACCCACTGACCAGCACTGACTGTTGGACAAGCCCCAGTGACCTGAACCTGGTACCTCAGTTGAAAATGCAGAAATCACCCATCTTCTGTGTTGGTCACACTGGGAGCTGGAGGCTAGAGTTGTTTTTATTCGGCCATCTTGGGCACCCCCTCCAAGTTATGATTTTCTGATGTTCTTTTTACCAACAGTTCTCCATCCTGATTATAATGACAGTTGAAATAAGCACATGAGATGGGTAAAAATGAATTTTATAAAATTATTAAGTTGCTTACTTTACCATCTGAGGGAGGGCATTTCAGTAAATGTTTTACAGAAGTAAAAAAAGTTATGTTCTTAAGCAATAAAATATATGCATCTTTTTCATATTTGCCATTTTCTTATTTTTTTCATATAACTTGTTTTGCATTAAGTCTTGAGTGTATATTTATTAAGAATTATTTAATCAACTGGAGCATTGTTAAATTTCCCTGATTTAAAATATAAAAATTTTTGTTCATATAACAAAACCTCAAATATTTGGCACCTAAACAATGGCATCTTTAAACAAATGGAATTCTAGAGAATGCAAAATTTGCAGGCAGAAGTTTGGAAGAGCTATTGAGAAAAGTCAAAGGAATGCCATGATTGGTCAGGTCGCTGTAAGATCAAAGTGTGCTGAGATTGGCTGGAAAGACAAGCATGCAACTAAACCCACTCTGGCATATGAGGTCACAGTACAAATGAGTGTTGAACCTGCACCAAAGAGAAGAAGGAAAGCAATGATGAGCAGGAAAGAGAAGGAGACAAGAGCAGGAGGAAGGAGAAATATCAGTGATAAGGGAAGAAGAGTAAAAATATGATTGGTATAAGCCATACCAGTTTGAGAAAACAGAAAATAAAACAGTAATGAAGGAAAGCAGACAGACAATGGTGTGGAAAAAGAGGACACAAAGATATGGAAGATCAAAACCAAGCAAAAAAGGAATTTTATCCAGGACATCCTACTATGGTATAATGCCTGAATATTAAGGAGTAACTCCATTTGTTACTACAACTCTAGCAAATAGAGGCACTATTTTGAAAAGAAGAAAACTAACATTCATTTAGTGTCTAATCAATTGCAAAGCATTTTGTCCCATGAATTACTCCATTGTTCCTTAATGGGGAGTTCTGTTAGTCACTGTCATCATGACTGTGTTTACAGATTAGAAAACAAAGCCACAGACAAACTTTAAGTAACCGGCCCAAGATGACAGCCTTGTAAAATGAGAAATTAGATTAATATGTAGTTGTTCCCAAGAATCATGGTTCAATTGTGCCATTTTGCTCCTATCTTATGTTTATATTATGTCAAAGATGACATTAATATAGTCAAACTTCCTTCTCATCAATTCCCTCAAACTCTTTATGTAATAAAAACAACTACGTGTGTCCTTTGTAATACCTTTCATCTTGTCTCATGTTCCTTCAGAAATAAATAGATTAACTGGTACATAGGTATGCAAGACTCCTTGATTATTAACGGTCTCGCATTGGTGTTGGGTTTATCTCCTTGATGAAGATATGCCTGTTAATTTTGGCCAAAAAGTAAACATTGAAGTCATCTTTCCTGAGTTTCCAAAATGATAGTAGACACTTAAAACTCTGTTTATCTAAACATTTTGAGTATATCTTCATGATAAATGCCATGTGACATTTTATGATACCTGTCACAGAAATTTAGCTTTCAACACTCAAATCATATTACACTAGCCATATTAGCTAATTTGTATATTCTGTCATGGACTCTTAGATTTTGTGATGACAAAATGGCTCACTGAAATGGTTAACAATGGGTTTACAAGATCTGATTCTCATTAGGTTGGTCCTGATGGATTTAGGGGCATAGGGCATATGACCCATACTTGTGTTTAAGGCTAGATGCATAAATAAAATTTAACATTAGAAAGAGAAGATTATTGTATTTTCACATTTTGTTTTTATAATTAAAGCCCAAATTTTCCACCCCCCCCCCCAATGCTTCTTGCATTATTTATTAGAAAATTACTTTGAAAGCAATGGTTGCTTGAAGTATTATAGGAAAGGAAAATTGAGTATTGAACAAAATTTGCATAAAATTTATGTAGGAGAAAACTGTTTCATATCTCAGAGACAAACATCAGTATTAAAATGTGTGTCTTTCATATGTAATATCTGTGAGCTAATTAAAGTGACAAGCCTGTCAAAACAATTGGAACTCTCCTTCAATGTGTAATATAATCGAACAAACACAATAATCATGAGGAATACACCATATAATGATATCAATGGTGTGAATAAATTTATTCCATTTTATTTAATGTGTTTAGTTTTTCATAGAAATGTAAAATTCTAGAGGTGGTAGGATATAAAGCAGATGCACTTTAAGTTTAGATTGTTAAGTGAGGAAACAGATGAGTCATATAATTTGCCAACGGCCATCAAACAATTGAGATGATCCAAGACCAAAACATAGGACATTTCATTCATAGTCAGATTTTTCCCATTGTTTCTGCTAAGATAGAAGAAAGTGTTTCTGTATATAAATAGGAGCTAAGGCCGGGCGTGGTGGCCTATGCCTGTAATCCCAACACTTTGGGAGGCCAAGGTGGGCAGATCACCTGAGGTTGGGAGAGTGAGACCAGCCTGACCAACATGGAGAAACCCCATCTGTAGTAAAAACACAAAATTAGCGGGGCATGGTGGTGCATACCTGTAATCCCAGCTACTCAGGAGGCTGAGACAGGAGAATCGCTTGAACCTGGGAGGCAGAGTTTGTGGTGAGCCAAGATTATGCCGTTGCGCAAGGACAAAACTCCATCTCAAACAACAAAAAAACAAAAACAGGAGCTAAAAATGTAACACTACTTAATGTGCACACTAATACACATTATTAAATAATGTTTTCAAATCAACAAAAATGTGTACACTAATACTACTAAATGATGTTTTCAAATCAACAAAAATGTATACACTAATACTATTAAATGATGTTTTCAAATCGATAATGGATATATAGGATAGCAAAGCCCTGGTTTTATTGTTTGTTCACACCTGACATCTAAATTTTGACATGGAATTATATTAATACTGTTGCCTCCATGGTGGAAGTTAACTGTAAGAGAAGTCACAGTATCTTGGTTAAGTGAAAAATATGTAGAGTTTACCTTGTAGGCAACAAAACTCTTTTTAGAGATAAAAAAGGTATAGCTACTCTGAATTTGAGCTCCCCAGGAAGGGTTCATTGGAAGAAGAAAAAGTTGTGTAAACTGAGTATGTTAGGTCGTTCTTGTGTTTGCATAAAGAAATATTTGGAGCTGGGTAATTTACAAAGAAAACAGGTATAGTGGGCTCATGATGCTGCAGGCTGTACAAGCATCTGCTTCTGGTGAGGGCCTCAGGAAACAATCATGGCAGAAGGCAAAGAGGGAGCAGGCATCTCACATTACCGGAGTGGAATAAGAGAGAGCAAGAGCAAGAAGGGAGGTTCTACACACTTTCAAACAACTACTAGATCTTGTGAAAATTCATCACCAAGGGGATGGTGCTAAGCCATTCATGAGGGATATGCCCCCTTGATCTAAACGCCTCCCACCAGGCCTCCCACACTTCCAACACTGAGGATTACATTTCAACCTGAGATTTGGAGGAGAAAAATATCCAAACTATCTCACTGAGGAAACTGCAGCCATGATCAAATATATGACCAATGGCATAGGAAATTATTGTTTTCCTCCAGCATTATCAGTGATAATTTACCTTGCAAATGAATTAGAATGACCAAGTGCAAGTTCCTTTCCATAGAAATTATTTAGCGAGGGAATGTTCAAGAATCTGTGAATTTCTAAGAGAAAATTTACATCTTTATTTTTAGACATCTTTAAGATTTAGCATTTTCTTTGATCATGACCGTAGCACTAACTGCAGTAATATTAGAAGCACCTAGTGCTATTATCAATAATATAATGATTTATATTCATTAATATAAATCAGATATTTTATATCACTTTACAGTTTAACATATTGTTTACATGAAAGCTTATTTAATGTATTGACATATTTTAAAAACATTCTGATTACATGTGAATATACTAGTTTTTTTCATTGTCTACATTTAATTTTATTTATTTATAAACGTTAGCTTGAGAGGCGTTTATAGACTGACAACTAATCCATTGTACAAGAAAGATGGAGAATTTCTGATCTAGTCTAACTGCCCTAATCCAAAACATCTTACTCTCAGTCCCGGTTAACTAATATTCTCCTCACTGGTCTTACTCCTTCCATTCTTGCTATATTAGAATCAATTCTACTTCAAATACCAGGGGTCTCTTTAGAATATGTAAGTACTGTCTTACTCTCTTGCTAAAAATCTTCTGATGCTTTCCCAATACACTGACTCAAATCCACATTCCAAACCATAGTCCAAATGCCACACATCTAGTTTCTTCCAGTTTCTCTGACCTGACCAATTATGCTCGTCTTTACCTACTCTCCTGGCTTTCTTTGTATGCCTCTGTCATAAATTTGATATTGTTGATGGCCTTTGTTTGGCTTTGGTCCTTAGTGCTGGCTGGAATTCTCTCCTCCAAACACTTCTTCTTACCAGGTATTTGTATGGCTTCCTTCAAACCCACCAGGTTTCAACTGAAACCCCACCTCCTAATATTATCCTTGATTACCCAAACTAAAGCAACTCTTTCTTCCTCAGGTCCTTGTAATGTCATATTACAGAATTGTCTTCAGAAACGTTCCCACCACCTGAAATTATCTTCATATCCACACATCTGTTATATTTCTTGTTCAAGAGTATAAATTCTAAGAGGGCAAAGACTTGCCTGTTTGGCCTACCACTTTAAATTCTGCGGTACGTAATGGGAATCCTATAAATGTTTTTGACTGAGTCTCTCATAAGTTTATTGATGAGGAAACTAGACCACCACAGCATGCTTGATGAGTTTCCTTGTCATTCCATATCATAATGTAGACATTTAAAACACCTGTAATTAAACTTTTAATAGTCTGCTGGTATTTTATTTTTGATTACAGTTAAACAAATTCTTGTATTATTGAAAAATACAGCGTTTCTTGTATTGAATGAGCTTTTAGTGATTTGTCACACTACCTCCTAAAAGCTTACTCACCTAAGCACAAAACCCCAATTATTTTCATAGCACTGGTTAATTTTCTCTACAATTTTTCTGAAATTGGCATCCCAATTACTGAAACTGTACCTTCTTAGGCCTATATTGTTCCTTGGATCATTTTTAGAATAATAGTGCCCTCTATGTTTAACCAACATTAGATAGTCCACCAAAGACTTCTTGGAAAGTTTTTAAAAGACAACTTATTGTTTATTTAGTCTATGGTTACATTGAAAAATGTAATTCTATACCACAATTCTAGTTTAATTTTAAGACCATTGATTTGTTTAGTTGTCAAGCTTTTGTAAATACTTGAATATGTATTTCATTAGCTTGCCATTCATTTAGAGTTGGAAAAGTTAGAATTTCCTCTACATAGAAAGAATCTGCTCTACTAGATCCAGTTTGTTTATTTTCTTGAAATAGTTGATGCAAATAAACAATCTAGTTGAAAACAGGACCTTGGCTGGTCTTTAAAGCCAGCTGAACTAATAAACCAACTTGTCAGTGCTATTCTCACCAGATTATATTTTCCCTTGATGCTGCTGACCTATAGGGACACTCATTTATTATAGGATTTGCATTTGTAATACCAGTCAAATCATCTGAAAACCTAGATATTTTGGGCAAAACAATAAACAGATGACCTAAGTGGAATTACACTTTTACAAAAGAGCTTTCTCTGCTTTAGTTCCAATTATGGTTGATTTTCAGCCTGGTAGTATGATCAGAGTCAGCTATCTCTGGAACAGAGTGAAGGAAACTTATGACTGTCATACAGAAGAAGCAGTAGGCAAGTCAGGCAGGTATGCAGAGTTGTCACGGACACAGTGATGATTATGTTTCATGTTGTTAAAATAGTAAGAGTGAATCTGGATGGTAAAAAACCGAGTCATGCCAGAGCACTTGAGTCAGCTATGTGTATGCCTGCTAGGGAGTTTTCCTTTGTTCTTCATAGAGGCAGTCAGCTTACTTTAGTGGCTTTTCCTTGCATGGCATAATCACCAGCTATGTGATTAACCATGTCTAGTTAAGTTATTTCATCACATCAGAAGCAGTGTAAAATAGCTCTTCTGTTGACTGGAAAGCTGAGTTCAGTGGTTATGAATGTGCCAGACATCAAAGAGCTCCATTATTCACAGACTACATGGAAGCAGGCCAGCAGCATTGAAAGTTTCCCCTCTACTGCTCTTTCCTTTAAGTGGAGTCAGCACCTTCTAGACTGGAGGGAAGGAAGTGATTTCCATAATAGTCCATTCCTGCACTCTTTAACCAAATGGGAAGGATGGTGACCAGCTGTTCTGTATCTCCACCAAAGGCAGATAAAGGGGAAAAAATGTGTTCATTCTGTAACAGGAAGACACCACTGTGTACTGGCTAGGAAAAAAATAATAAAAAGCTTCTAATTTTGGCTTTTACCTCTATTAAGTTCTACAATTATGGCTAAACTGTTTAGCTTCTCTTGAAGCATCTCTGAAAGACTAGAACTAGTTTCAATAATCTGGAAAGTTCTTCGGGGCACAAATCATATGCAATTTTAAATATTTGATTCTATGTGTTACCTAAACTTGAAACAAGTGAATAAAAAATATTCAAATATCAACTCCAGGAAAATTTTAGTATAGAGAATACAAACCATGTCAAAATGTGCCTTGAGAGTGCCAAAAAAAAAGATACTCAATAAAGTCTAAGTAGATTATCTTGATGATTACAAGTGTTCACATTTTTAATGTATGCTTGTCTCAACTTGGGTTCCCCAGAAGCAAATCCTGGGATAAGGTTTCGTACAAAAGTGATTTATCAGAAACTGTTCCCTGGAAAAATTGGTGGGAATATGAGAAAATGGGATGCTGAAGGGAAAGAAAAACAAAAGTGTGATATCAAACAAAATGCTATAACATAACCGGTTAAATCTTCCAGAGAAATAGAATTGAGATTCAGGCCATGTCTGGGAAGAAAATGGTAGGAAAATCTAATAGAGGAGTGATATAAAATAAAAACTGTTTCCTTATCGGAACAGTTTGTTTCCAGATTTCATTAGATAAGATGATTCTGACAAGCTAAAGTCTTCTGCTTCAGGTATACATAGATATTATATTATCTCACCAATACCTAGTTTATCATTTAGCAGGAATTATGCTCTGGTGGCAGCTTCCAACTTGGATCATTACTATTAGATAAGAGCAAGATTTCAACATTATTGTAGAATTCCTGAAAACTCATGGTGCTCTGGTGTAAGTTTTACAAAGCACCCCCCAAAAAAGTAACATGCAACAAATGAAATTAACATTTTTTTATGTTATTCTGCCTTTGTTCCCTGTAGATGTAGAAATATGGAACCAAAACTCTGAGGAATTTAAGATTAATTCCATAAAAAGGAAGTCTGAGTTCCTACCTTTTTTCTTTCTCATATTTCATACAAGAATGACTGAACTAAATGTTCCTTCACTTTTTAATAACATCAATGTACCAAAAGTATACTTAAAAGTGATTCGTTAATTTGTTACATTGGACTGTAAGAATTTTTCCTATCTATTTTGTCCAAGGACAAAATGACTAATTAAGCATGATGTTGCACTTACATGCTTCTTGATGGCAACCCAAGCTCTAATTCATTAAATATATTCTGATATTTGATTCTTAATCCAGTATCTTCTTATTTGTTTTATGTCTTTGAAAAGTTGAAAAGAATCCCATTCTTCAACTTCTCCTCATCTTCACTTTAAAATTCAACCTCCACCTGGCCATTGACATGAAAATGCTCTTCCCTAAAACCCTTTAAGAAGAACATAAGCAGTTTGCCTGAATAACACAAATAGCAAATGAGTAAGGTAAAGTGGCAGGTGAATTCTGAGAGGAGGAAATATAAGGAGGAGAAATTCACAGCATCTAAGATTGGCTAGGATATGAAAGGATTATAATATGGAGGGAGAGAGAAATTTGTGGGAATATTATTTTCAGATGGGTGCAGCAAAAGTGGTTCTGGGTGATGGTTATTGCGGTTACTTTGTTGTTGGTTTCATAATGTTGCGGCCAAATGTATACAAACATAGCCATTCTATTTTTAACTTGGGAAACGTACTTATTCTCAAATTATTGGTACCTTCACCCTGTAAGATGGGCTAAAGATACTTACCATGAAAGGTTTTCGTTAAAATTAAAGTAATGTGCGCAGAGTACTTAGCACACCGAAAGCATTCAATAAATAGTAGCTTCTGTTTTTACCTTTCGGCTGTGGCATAAGTACTAGTGCTTCATTTGAAACGATCATGTTCCTCTTTGCCATTGTCCTATTATGGAATATTGTAAGAACAAGAAAGCTGCCTTATTGATCAAAAAGAATTGCACACTTTAACATTTACACATCAACATCTATGAAGCAGGTTGTGGCACAAATTGAGACCTTAAATCAAGATGATATTTAAATAGATGGTAATTTAGTAAAATAAGCAGTTAGAAAAACTAGTATCAGTCAACCAAGATATGAACTTTTTATTTTGTCACATACTCATCGCATAAGATGTTCCTGCAGGATATGACCATCCTCATCTTCCATAAGCTTATCAATCCAATGGATTAGTTATAGCCCATTATGGCACATAACTGTGTCTAGTAGTGTTTTCATAATTAGTAAGTAGTCGTCCAGATTTCTTCTGCAAGTTGTGGAATTTAACACTGTTAGTGATTAGTGAAAGTATTAGTTTCATGTGAGAAGGATAAAATATTCCAATTTGAAAATGTATCCAAGTAGAATTTATAAAAACTTTCTCTTTCTTTTGTCCTATTAGGCAGTTAAGTCCAAGTAACCACAGGGCTTTTGCTCTTAAAGAGATCTGGCTCAGAATGAATACCAGTTTGAAGAGGCTGAGACACAGCAGAATTGCTGAAGGATTTGGGGGATATTTAGGAATAATGTTAAAAATGAAAAAAGCCTTAGTTGTTGGTGAAGCCAGAGAGACAGGAGAGGAAACATGCTGGTTGTGCCAGGAGTTTAGCTATTCTGTCTCATATAATCCTCACATCTTTCAGAAGATAAAAGGGATAGTCAAGCAGTTAAGTAACTTGCCTGGAGTAAACGGTTGTCAGAATTCACTCTCAGCAGTGTCTGACTCCAAAGCCGTGTTTTTCCCTCTATATCATTTTCTACACTTCAATTATTAAAAGAATTTCTTATTTTAAAGTGTATTTAGCTCTGCATTTTTAGCTATGTTTGTATCCCTGGAAACCAAATGACAGAGGGTTTGTCTTCTTGAGGGTACTGTTTTATCCTACAACATCAGTGAAGCACCCTGCTCATATATTACTGTCATAAGTCTCTGGCAGGTGTGCCAAGTTATCTTCCTTTTCCTGATGCATGGAAGGGAGAACAAAAGGTGTTGGCAGGTTAAACAGAGGCAGGAGAGCCGGAAAAGAGAAGGCAGCTGTCAGACAGCAGGATAAGACTGGAAAATGAGAATTACATAGCAGGTGAACAGAAAGAATTGAAGGAGCATAAATAGATTCTAATAGAAGTATGGAAAAGCAGGGGTTATTAGACCTTTGATACTTTTTAAAAGTCAAATATATTTTGATTATTTGGTGAAGAAAATTGTAAAACAGTCCTTCAGTGACTGTGAGATAATTGTGTTTCACTTCCCTGAGTTCATTGGTTTATATTGATGTATGAGGTCTCTTAACATATTAACACAGGCATTTCACCACTGCACTTTTCTATACTGAGAAAGCCAACTCCACGAGCCTCATCTTTTAGCCCCGTAATGTTATCTAACCAATCATGTCAAAACTCAGTGACTTAAAACAATAAGCAAGTCTGTGGGTTAATTGGATAATTTTTCTTATCCAACTTCGTGGGAATTATTCACATGTTATAGGGGACGGCTGACTTTTGGCTAATGTGGGATGGCCTTGCATGGAATGACTGCTGTGACTTGGCTCTGTTCCTGTCTTTCCTCCTCAAGCAGGTGGGCTCTTATTTTATAGCGGCCGAGTGCAGAAGCAGGCAAATCCCGTATGTACACACTTTCCAAGACTGCCCTTGGCCATATTTGTTAACATTCCATTGGTCAAAGGAAATCACATAGTCAAAGCCAGAGCCACAGTCAGAGTAGTGGGAGGGCTCTACAGAGATACATGGCAAAGACAGGCATTCAGAGGAGGGTGGAGACTCTGGAACATTGTTGTGACCTACAACATGACCTTTGGACACACATTTTAAGTTTCTGCTGAGGCCAAAACAGACTGAAGCAACAGAACACACATATCTAGGAAAAAATATGCAAACCAGGAATTTCACCAAATATAAGTCACAATCTGCAAAACCACATTGGTTCTAACAGCAAAAGCAATACAACTGCCTTTTGTTTATTTATTTTTTTTTCTTAACAGAGAAAGAGATAGGGGATGGGTAGCTCTGACTTTAAATAAGTTACTGCATTTACATTTATTGTAGTCACTGATGTATTTGAAATTTTTTCTATCATCATATATTCTGACTTTTGTTTACTGCTATTGTGATTCATTTTATCTTTCCTAATTGACATGTTAATTTTTAAATTTTTTTCATGTCAAGTTTGGAGGAGATACATTCTATTTAATTTTAAAAACTTCTAGCAAACATGCTTAACTTAATATTTTACCCAATATAGAATTAACCAAACCACATCCTCCTTCTTAAAGGTCTACCTCAATATTCTTCAACCACCTCGTGAAATCACTCTGTCTTATTACATTTTATTTTCTAAGATTTAGTTCAAGTATGTTTAAAATATTCCAAGGGTTTTTGTTTATAGTTAATATTACTTTATTTATATTTTTGAAACTTCCCTGCTTAGTGTGCTAATAGTTTCCAGCTGTATTATAATTGAAAATATTTCTTTAAAATTTTTGAAGAGGAAAACATAAATAGGATATAAAAGAAGATATGTTATAAAATTCAAACGGTCTCCCATTCTGCCATAGACTCCAAATCCCTGTTTTAGAAGCACACATTAGTATTGATATATGTTCCTACATATTTTACACAAATATTTGTCTACATACCTATTTATGTGTTTGTGTATGTATGAATATTTTTCTTTGATTTATTAACAAAGAGACTATTACATAAAATATACTGAGGCTTGAATAGCCCTTTTCATAATTTACTTCACAGTATTACTCTTTGCAAATATTACTTCCTCTTCAAATTATTATTACAATTTTTTATATTTAAATGCAGTATATAAAATTCAGCTCATTCTTTTGATTTGCTCTTTAGCATTCCATTGTAATAATGTACCATAACTCATTTAACAGAGTTTCCTATTAATGGAGAGTCCATTTGTTTTCCATCTTACACTTAGATGCTACAATGTATAATATCTGTTCCCTGAAAATGATAAATCAAACTTTTTTATTTTTGCCAGATTGATGGGTAAAATTGGGAATTTTATAGTTTTAATTTGCAATTTTAATATGAGTCACGGAGTATCTTGTAATATGCCTAAAGCTATCTGCATTTCATTTTTATTTTTTAAATAAGTTGGCTGTTCATATTCTTTCCCCATTTTTATATGGGTTATTGGTTTTATTAACTGCATGTGATTACTAATAAAGGAAATGAGCTATTTTCTGTAATGTAAAAAAAATTTTCATTTTACAATTTGCCTTTGGCATTTTCTTATTTTTTTTTGTTTTGTTTTTTTACATTTTACATTCTAGTTCAGTGACAGGGTGAACTATATTTTGGATGTCTTGGGTTTAGTTCTTTAGTTCATTTTTCTTTTTTTCTTTTTTTATTATTATACTTTAAGTTCTAGGGCACATGTGCATAACGTGCAGGTTTGTTACATATGTATACTTGTGCCATGTTGGTGTGCTGCACCCATCAACTCGTCAGCACCCATCAACTCGTTATTTACATCAGGTATAACTCCCAATGCCATCCCTCCCCCTTCCCCCCTCCCCATAATAGGCCCCAGTGTGTGATGTTCCCCTTCCCGAGTCCAAGTGATCTCATTGTTCAATTCCCAACTCTGAGTGAGAACATGCGGTGTTTGGTTTTCTGTTCTTGTGATAGTTTGCTGAGAATGATGGTTTCCAGCTGCATCCATGTCCCTACAAAGGACACGAACTCATCCTTTTTTATGGCTGCATAGTATTCCATGGTGTATATGTGCCACATTTTCTTAATCCACTCTGTCACTGATGGACATTTGGGTTGATTCCAAGTCTTTGCTATTGTGAATAGTGCTGCAATAAACATACGTGTGCATGTGTCTTTATAGCAGCATGACTTATAATCCTTTGGGTATATCCCCAGTAATGGGAAAGCTGGGTCATATGGTATTTCTAGTTTTTTTTTTTTTTTTTTTTTTTTTTGAGACAGAGTTTTGCTCTTTTTGCCCAGGCTGGAGTGCAATGGTGTGATCTTATATATGTTTTATATCATATTTTTTAAAACCTTAAATGGTAAAATTGGTCAATAAAATAGATAATGATTCTTGCATTTTTGTTAATATTTTGAAATGTTTTACCCATTTTAAAATTATTTTTCAATTTCTGTCTAACAAATTTATAATTTACTTTTTCATATTTAAATATTTGATCCATATGAATATTTCTTGGCATAAAATACAAGGTAGAGATTCACCCCCCCATGTTTTCACAAGATATTTATTACATAATCTAATTTTTTCTGCATTGATGTGAAATTATACTTTCATAATGAATTCACGCACATACACATATACACATATGCAGAATTATGTATGTATTTTCTGTTCTGTTACATTAATCTGTTATCAGCAAACATCTTAATATCCTAAATGTTCACTTTACCGTATTCATTTAAGAGAAACCCAATTCTCCCAAGAATGCACTTCTTCCCTGGAAATCTTCTCAAGTAATGACAGATTTTGCTATCATGTTTATTAGCCACTTCTAACTCTGTGAAACAGGTATTCTCCGTGCTCCTTATCACTACTCACTGTCACCATGCTGACTCATTTCACTTTAAATTCATGACCTCTATCCTTTCAGGAGCCGTTACTGCAGACTGGGGTTCATACCTGCTTTTTTCTCCTCAAGCCTTCAGTCATTCTTATGTTATCTTCACTATCACTCCATGACCTTATATTATATTCTACTAAAGATAGAGGCCATCAAAAGAGACTTTCTCTATAAGTTCAAACTACCACATCTACCCATTTGACTACATCTATGCTTATGCTCTTTCTTCTCTTCTGCTATTATGAAAGCATTTTCTGTATTTTTTCCGAGGCCAACCCTAACAGTAAAGCAACTAATTTAATGCCTTCTGCACATCCAAGGACATTTTCTCAGACATTATCTCAACTATTTCTTATGTCATCTATGTTTTCCTTCCAATATATTTTCATCAGCATAAACATGCTATGAAATCTCTTATCTTGAAGAAAAATATATCCCTTGATCGCACATCTACCTTCAGTTAAAATCACACATCTCCTTTGGTTGATAGTAAAACTTCTTAAGAGTAGTCTATAAAATTTCTGTCCTCCTGTTATGGATAGAAGGCTTTCAAATCAAAATTTTACTAATTTAACTCAATGAAATTTTGTTTTCCCAAAGTGAACTATAATTTCCATGTGTTAAAAAGAAATCTCCATTCTCATTCCTCATATAACATGATTCAGATAATGACTACCTACTCCTTGAAACATTTTCTTCCCTTGGCTGCAGCACTGACTTCTGATACAACTATTCATAGTTATGTCAAACTGCACCAGTTAAGAATACAGTGGTCTGTAAGTCTACCCTCACTTCAGACACAGCCACAAGCCTGGAGTTCCCCAAATCACTCTCACTTCTGATCTGCTCTCTACAAATTAAGGAGTTCACACTACCCTCTCATTCAATAATTCACTAGAACGTCTGACAGAACTCAGGAAAGTGCTGTACTTACACATATAGTTTTAATAGCAAAAAGATACAAATCATTACCATGCAAAGAAATCTGCTCATAGGGCAAGGTGTGGGAGGGTCCCAAACAAAAAGCTTTCTTGTCCTCAGGACTTATGACTCTCCTAGAACATCAGTGTGCGATAACATGTAGAGTACTGTCAATAAAGGAAGTTCATGTGAGTCTCAGTGTCCAGAGATTTTATTGGGATTTCATTACCTAGACCTGACTGATTGAACCATTAACCCATTCAGTTTAATTCAATATCCAACCTCTTCTTCTCATCAGAGGTTGCATTGATATCTCAACTCAAAACTCCTCAACCCTCTAATCACATGGTTGGTGTTTCTGTTATGGCTCATTTCAGTCATGACTCATCTTATTGGCGTAAGATACGTAGAGACCCATCATGACTAACATGTTGTTTTTGGTCAAAAAAATTATTGAATAACAGAGACACTCCTATTACTTCAGAAATTCCAAGGATTTAGAGATCCCCTCCCAGGAACTTGGAATAAAGGCAGTTAAAATTATTTATTACACAGCCTCCCACATTTTCTTGGTTTTCCTCTGTCTTCACTGGCAAATCCTTCTTAGTTCTCTTTGCTGGTTATTTCTAAGCTCTCCAATATCTACCAGCAAACACTAAACATAGCCAAATTCCTAGCAAGATTAACATAAATACTCACACTAAAACCTTTCAAAATAGTACAACATAGCACATGTCCAAATTTAAAACAAAAATTCAAGGCATGCCAAAGACAAGAAAAAACAGCCTGAAGAGACAAAGCAAGCATCAGAACCAGATTCAGATAGAAGTTCAAAGTTGGAATTATCAGACATGGAAAATATAATTAATAACTATCAATTAATAATTCATAATTAACTTGCTAAGTGCTTTAATGAGAAAAAGGAGACCGCATGCAAGAACAGATGGCTAATATAAACAAGGAGATGGAAATTCTAAGGAAATGTTCAAAGAAAATACTAGAAATAAAAATCATTGTAACATAAATTAAGAATGACTTTTATGAGTTTATCAGTAGACTGGACATGGCCAAGGAAATAATCAGTGAGCTTGAAGATAGTCCATAGAAACTCCCAAAACTGAAATTCACAGAGAAAAAAGAATAAAACATACACATGCACATGCATGTACACACATGCATGCACACACACATATAAGCAGAATATCCAAGAATTATGAAAAAATTATAAGTATAATTGAATTACTAGAAGAAGAAAGAATGTATTAAGCAGAAGAAATACTTGAAGTTATGATGACTGAGAACATTCCAAAATTAATGACAGATACCAACCACAAATTCATGAAACTCAGGAAGCCCTAAACATGACAAATACAAAAATAAACAACAACAAAAAAAAGGCAAACAAAATATGTGTGTATCTCAGCCTATCATATTTAAATGCAGAAAATATAAAGACAAATCTTGAAAGGAGCCGGGGAGAATAAAACATCTTACCTATAAAGAAAGAATAAGAATTACTACAGGAGTTAAATATTTCACTTCTCTCTCTTCTTTCCTGCTTGATAAAGCAAGCAATGAAAGAAAGAAACCACCAATCTAGAATTCTATATATGGTGAATTTAATCTTCAAGAGTGAAGGAGGTAGTGATGGCAACAAGAGGGTGAACTAGAAGCCCTTGGCAGTCGTTCCTCCAGAAAGACAGCCAAAACAATAAATAACCAGCTACATTATTATGAAAAAAATTAAAGGAGAGTGCTGGAGCACATCAAAACTGCAGCAGTAACCCTGTAGAGTACAGAAACCCAGGACGGCCACATAGAGAACAAAAGGAAACAGCTGGCCTCCACTGCCCCATTCCCCAGCCATAATCAGCTCAGAACCAGGAGGGACTTCATACTCCAGGGAAAAGGTAAACAAGGAAAAGGTAAAAAAGGAAACAGCTGTCCCAATCAAAACCTTGTAAACATACAGTATTCAACACTGGAGGACTCCGCAGTCTTCACAGGCTCTAAGTCTAGCTGAGGAAGCCATGTGGAGTCCACACAGCTGTGTTCCCTCCAGAGAAGGAGCCTACATTGTGCTATAACCCCTGTGGCCCATGTGTCTACTGTGCCATGCCATCATGGGATTACAACTATTGCTGGAGTATGTCCTTCTCCAGGACTGAGTGACCACAGTACCCTTCCATCTCTGAGGCTTAGCTGTGGCTGAACCACCTCCACCTAGTGGCCCACCACCCCACCACTGAGCTGCTGCTACATTGTACTCTGTGGGGTCAAGCTGCTGTACAGCCACTATGTCTATGCCTCTGGGTCGCTGCTGTGCCCTGCCTCCGTGTGTCAAAGCTGAAGCAACGCTTGGCATCCCTGGGAAATGCTGCCTGGATTGCCCAGAGCAGTCCCACCTCCCTGTGCCTGAACTGAAGAGGTGCCCTGTCTCCTAGGAAAACAGAACCTTTTCCACCCAAAGCAGTCACAGTCTACTCTTCCCAGTGCCTAAGTTGAAGCAGCATCCTGCCTCCCAGGAAATGGCACCTTGGCCACCCAGAGCAATCATGTTCCCAGGTGTCTAAGCTGAACCAGTGCCTTGCCTCCCAAGAAAAAGGTGCCCTGGTCAGCCAAAGCAATCATGTCCCCAGGACTAAGCTAAAGTGGGGCATCACTTGTTGGGGAATGAAGTATTTGGCCTAAGCTGAAAAACCACACACCTGAGGAGTAAGCTTATATAGTACCGTATGTCTCAGGGAAACAGAGCAGTAGCTGAGCTGAGACACTCTGCCCTACAGGTCAAATGACCCTAGTACCCCACTTTCCTGGAACTGGACTAGCTCACTTAGAGTCGGAGATGCTGAGACACCCACCTCTTTGGAGAATGGAGTCATTGCTGTGCTGTTCCCTGCCCAGCAGGGCCCAAGTAACAGCTGTTATGTACCATTCCAAGGATCTGGCTGATGCTGAAAGTGGCCTCATAAATTCTGGCATACTGCCATGTCTCACAATCCCAGTGTCCGGAGTTACCACTATATGGTGCCTCAACCCCTTGGACCCAATTTGCCACTATGCTTTATTGGCTCTGATTCCTGAATTGCAGCCTTACCCTGTTGCCCAGGCTCAGAGCCCCAAAACACTCCTTCCCTTGAACCAAGCCATTGCTGCTCCCTGACCCCAGGGTCAGAATCAAAACTGAAACCTGGTCCCCTGAACCAAAGCTGCTAGGGGGTGCCTCAGAATCACAGACTCCAACTCTGGGGCCAATCTTCATCCAACCTTGCCTCATAGAGTGAACCTGCATCCCAAGACCCAGTTGCCACAATAGGTTAATGGGACCCTGAGACTGTGACCTCAACTCCATATTCTCTGAGCACATGCCTCCTAAGATCCAGTGCCATGTCAGATCTGATACCAAGAGGGACCCCCTTGGGAAAAATGGGGAAAATAAGAATAGGAGGATCCCAAAAGCACTTGACACTGAGGACCTTAACAACCTACATTACTACCACTGCTGCCACAAACTCCTATAGCCTAGGACACTGGGGCACCCACAGTTACTGTGATGACCACAGCTGTATCACTGGATCTACTCAAAATCAGAGTCATCATGTCCTTCCCAACTGCCGCAGTAAGACTTACCTACAAGCTAAAGACATTCTCTATGAAAGCCACTCTGGAAAGTTTGTAAGAGGTGATACCAGATGTATGGATATGAATTCAGGAACACAAGAAACTGGAAGAAGCAAGAACACTAAAGACATAACTCTCCAGTAATTTACATCAAAGCAAACAATTTACAAATTGCCTGGAAAGAAATGTAAAATAATAATCTTATGGAAACTCAGCATGACACTAAATAATAGAGACAATTCAATAAAATCAGAAAAATAGTATATGATGACAAATTATCAAATAAATGGGTGTCATAAAAAACAAATCTTGGCTGAAGATAATTCAATAAACACAATAAAAATACAATAGAAAGCTTCAATAGCAGGCTAGCTCAAGCAGAAGAAAGAATCTCTGAATTTGAAGATAGGTCTTTTGAAATTACCGAGTTAGAGTTAAAAAGAAAAAGAAATGAAAATGAGTGAATGAAGACAGCCAACAAGACTTATGAGGCACCATTAAATGATCAAACGTTTACGTTATGAAATTCTAGAGGTAAAAGAGACAAAGATAGGGACAGAAAACTTATTTAATAAAATGCTGAAAACTTCTGAAGTCTTCAAAGAGACATGGACGTTCAAGCACATGAAGCTCAGAAGTTTTGAGCTATGTATGGTATATTTCAAAATAACTAGAAGAGTAGGTTTTGAATGTTTTCAATAGAAAAAAACGTAAAAGTTTGAGGGGATGAATATGCTATTTACCCTGATTTGATAATTACACAATGCATACATGTATTGAAACATCACATGGTACCCTATAAATATGTACTATTATTATGTCAATGTAAAATAAAACTTTAAAACTTGAAGGACAAATAAAAACTGTTATGCTCTGTATGTTCCAAGCAAAACTACTGCATTTATATGGCTTCTCACTTAGTTGTCTTGGGTTTTCCAGATAAGCTACAACATTTTCTGTCATTTATTGCGCTTATCTCCCGATCCTATGCTTAATATCTCTACTTTTAATAGCATTGCTACAAAACTTCAGAAGAATAATAAATAATATTAGTGATAAAGAATGCCTTCATCTTCCTCCTACTTTCAGTAAGATTATTTACTAGTTGAGTATGATACAAGTTTTTGAGGTCAAAGCTAGTCATCACACTCCATTAAAAGATGTTTATTTAGATAGGTGAGTAGATAGATAGATATACATACACATATTTCTATATCTACATATGAATAACATGTTTTCTTGGTCTGGAGTTTGTATTTCAGATGGTTGATAAAGCAACCATAAATTGCTGTCCTTAATTTTGATCAATTAAAAAGTTGTATTTGACAAAAAGTGGAGATCTTGGAAGATGATAGTAATATTATTTAACATTAGTAAAGAACATCTACCTGCCAAGAAAAGGGAAATGCTGGTGTCACATGTAAAGCAATTGAAAATATATATATTAAAAGGGGAGAAGACTAAAAATCTTTATAAATGTTTCAACCACAACAAAAATCATATTATTCTGCCAAAAAAATAAGGGTGCCAAAAACTAA
The DNA here is from genome assembly GCF_007565055.1 of Rhinopithecus roxellana. Classification (NCBI taxonomy): domain Eukaryota; kingdom Metazoa; phylum Chordata; class Mammalia; order Primates; family Cercopithecidae; genus Rhinopithecus; species Rhinopithecus roxellana. The sequence goes on from NC_044564.1 coordinate 29,484,672, forward strand.
TATTGCTGCCTAGTAGGAGGACCACTTAGATTTTCAAAGGACACATGCCAAAGACAAAATAAACTGAATGATCAACGATAGGCCTGACACTTATAAATCAATATTCAGATAAATTAGAATAAGGAAAATTCAGATAAATTAGAATAAGGAAAATTTTATTACTTGAGGCAGGTGAAAAAATGTTTATGAATGAGAGATGGAAATCAGAACAACTCATTTGCAATTTTTCTTTTTAAATATTTTATCAAAAAAGGATTTTCAATCTAGGATGGATGGATTAAAGCTGATTGCATAAACAGAAACAATACTTAAAAATGGTAAACATTTTATTTCTTTAAAATTATTTACCCACTCGTTTATTCAACAAAATATTTATAATTTTCAAAACCCTATTTTCGGCCATAGAAAGAATAAAAATAAATAAATCAGAATGGATTCTGATATCAAATAAATTATCATCTATGAAAGATAAGTCCTATCTCAAAATAACTATAACACAAGGCAGAAAGTAATTAGTTCCAGAAGACAGAATTAAGAGTCATGGCAACTGACATAGTTTGGCTGTGTCCCCGCCCAAATCTCATCTTGAATTGTAGCTCCCATAATCCCCATGTATCATAGGAGGGACCCAGTGGGAGGTAATTTAATCATGGGGGCAGTTACCCTCATGCTGTTCTTGTGATATTGAGTGTGTTCTCATGAGATCTGATGGTTTTACAAGGGGCTTCCCCCATTTTGCTCAGCACTTCTCCTTGCTTGCCACCATGTGAAGAAGGACATGTTTACTTTCCCTTCTGCCATTGTTGCAAGTTTCCTGAGGCCTCTGCACCTATGCTTAACTGTGAGTCAGTTAAACCTAGTTCCTTTATAAATTACCCAGCCTTGGATATGTCTTTATTAGCAGTGTGGGAACAGATAAATATAGTAAATTGCTACCAAGAGTAGAGTGTTGCTGCTGTAAAGACACCTGAAAATGTGAAAGCCACTTTGGAACTGGGTAACAGGCAGAGGCTGGATCAGTTTAGAGGACTCAGAAGACAGGAAATATGGTAAAGTTTGGAACTTCCTAGAGATTTGGAAGGCTCAGAAGACAGGTAGATGTGGAAAAGGGCCAGGCATGGTGGCTCACGAGGGTAGATCATTTGAGGTCAAGAGGTCAAGACCAGCCTGGCCAACATGGTGGAACTCAATCTCTACTTAAAAAAAAAATAATAATACAAACATTAGTTGCACCTGATGATGGGTGCCTGTAATCCCAGCTACTCAGGGAGCTGAGACAGGAGAATTGCTTGAGCCCAGGAGGCAGGGGTTGCAGTGAACAGAGATCATGCCATTGCACTCCAGCCGGAATGACCAAACAAGATTTCGTCACAAAGAAAACAAAAACAAAAAAAAGGTGGAAAATTATGGAACTTCCTAGAGACTTGTTGAATGGCCTTGACCAAAATGCTGATAGTGATATGGACAATAAAGTTTAGGCTGAGGTGGTCTCAGATGGAGATGAGGAACTTGTTGGAAACTGAAGTAAACGTCACTATTGCTACGCAAAGAGATTGTGGCGGCATTTTGTCCCTGCCCTGGAGATCTGTGGAACTTTGAACTTGAGACAGATGATTTAGGGTACCTGGCAGAAGAAATTTCTAAGCAGCAAAGCATTCAAGAGGAAGCAGAGCATAAAAGTTTGGAAAATTTGCAGCGTGATGATGCAACACAAAAGAAAAACACATTTTCTGGTGAGAAATTCAAGCCCACTGCAGAAATTTGCATAAGTTATGAGGAGCCAAATGTTAACCACCAAGACAACAGGGAAAATGTCTCCAGGGCATGTCAGATACCTTCACAGCAGCCTCTCCTATCACAGACTGGAGGCCTAGAAGGGAAAAATGGTTTTATGGCCCAAGCCCAGGCACCTCTGCCCTGTGCAGCCTCAGGACATGGTGCTCTGCATCCCAGCTGCTTCAGCTCTAGCTGTGGCTAAAAAGGGCCAAGGTATAGCTCAGGAGGTATAGCTCCATTGCTTCGGAGGATCCAGACCCCTAGCCTTGGTGGCTTACATGTGATGTTAAGCCTATGGGTGCAAAGAAGTCAAGAACTGAGATTTGGGAACCTCTGGCTAGATTTCAGAGGATGTATGTACAGGCAGAAGTTTGCTGCAGAGGTACAGCCCTCATTGAGAAACTCTGCTAGGGCAATGTAGAAGGCAAATATGGGGTGTGGACTCCACAGAGTCACCACTGGTGCACTGCCTAATGAAGCTGTGAGAAAGGAGCACCATCCTCCAGAACAGAGAATGGTAGATCCACTGACAGCTTACACTGTGCACTTGGAAAAGCCACAAACACTCAATGGCAGCCCATGAAAGCATCTAGGATGAGAGCTGTAACCTGCAAAGCCACAGGGGCAGAGCTGTCTAAGGCTGTGGGAGCCCACCTCTTGCATCAGCATGCCCTGGATGTGAGACATTGGGTCAAAGGAGATAATTTTGAAACTTTAAGGTTTAATGACTGCCTTACTGGACTTGGATGGGACCTGTACCCTCTTTGTTTTGGCCCATTTTTCCCATTTGGAATGGGTGTATTTACCCAATGCCTGTATCCTGATTTTATCTAAGAAGTAACTAAATTGATTTTGATTTTACAGGCTCATAGGCAGAAGGGACTTTGTCTCACATGAGACTTTGAACTTGGACTTTTGATTTAATGCTGGGATGAGTTAAGACTTTGGAGGACTGTTGAGAAGGCGTGGTTGTGTTTTGAAACATGAGGACATGAGATTTGGGAGGGGTCATGGGTGGAATGATATGGGTTGACTGTGTCCCCACCCAAATCTCATCTTGAATTATTCCCATAATCCTGTTGTGTCATGGGAGGGGCCTGGTGGGAGGTAATTTAATTGTGGGTGTTAGTTACCCTCATGCTGTTCTCATGATACTGAGTGAGTTCTCATAAGTTCTGATGGATTTATAAAGGACTTTCCCTCCTTTTGCTCAGCACTTCTCCTGCGCCATGTGAAGACGGATGTGTTTTCTTCTCCTTCTGCCATGATCTGAGGCCTCCCCAGCCATGCTTAACTGAGTCAATTAAACCCCTTTTCTCTAAAAATTACCCAGTCTCGTGTATGTCTTTATTAGCAGCATGAGAATGGACTAATACAGTAAATTGGTACCAGGAGTGGAACACTGCTATAAAGACACCAGAAAACATAGAAGCTACTTCAGAACTTGGTAACAGGCAAAGGTTGGAACAGTTTAGAGGACTCAGAAGAAGACAGGAAAATGTGGGAAAGTTTGAAACTTCCTAGAGACTTGTTGAATGGCTTTGACCAAAATGCTGGTAGTAATGTGGACAATAAAGTCCAGGCTGTGGTGGTCTCAGATGGAGATGAGGAACTTGGTGGGAACTGGAGCAAAGGTGACTTTTTCTGGGCCACCATGTGAAGAAGGATGTGTTTCCTTCCCCTTCTGTCATGATTTTAAGTTTCCTGAGGACTCCCCAGCCATGTTGAATTGTGAGTCAATTAAACCTTTTTTCTTTTTAAACTACCTGGTCTTAGGTATATCTTTATTAGCAGCATGAGAATGGACTAATGCAGTAAATGGGAAAATTATTTGTTTGAAAATAAGCAAAGGTTTAATAAATAGAGTAGATAGCATGGGGAATAACTAACAGGGTGAATGCAAGAATCAAAACTCAAAACAATGTAAGTCACATTGATGCCATGAGATTGCAAAATAATATAGATTTTCTTTGTTAGGTTAAAATAATATCACTACTTAAATACAAGTTAAAAGAGAATGCTTTCAATGCAATATAACCTCAGGATGTTAGACCACTGCAAACTCTACATAGTACCAATTACAGTAAGAAACCACTGCCCAAAAAAGAATGGAAAATACAGAGGGGAGGAGAGAGGAAGGGAGAAAAAATGAATGAACAAAAGAACAAAGGAATGAAGAAATGAAGGGGGAAAGAAGATCATGCCATTTCAGGCTCTACAACTAAACTGACAGTATTCAGAACCGAGGACCTTATTCTTCTGGGCTGTATGCCGGCCAGCCCACAACTGGAGTTCGATGGGCCACTGGATTTTAAAAGAAGTATTTACACATAAGAATATTTAGAAAGACATAGTCAGGATGGAGAAATTGTTAGATAACATGTCATTTAAGAAAAAATTTAAACCTGGGCTCAATTTTACCTGGAAAAAATATTAAGATGTAGAAATGATAGTGTAGCTGTATTTACATATCAGAAAGGATGTTATATAAAACACTGGTTTATTTTTTATAGTTTCTATAGAAAAAAATCAAGATCATGTTTCCGAATGAATAGAATTCAGCTTCATATAAACATTTCAAAAAAGAGATTGTCTATCCTCTGGGATAATGAGTGCACTCATACTGAAAATAACCAAATAAAATGTAGTTTATTATTTCTTTTCCACTTTTATGGTATTCTATTAGTTGCAAAATTTGCCAAATTCTATTTCCTTGATAAAACCGACTCTAACCAATTTTCACCTGGATTACCTCTTGTGTTCCTATTTCTCATTTGATTATCACACTCTGCTTCTATCCAACTCCTTCACTGTAGATTGAGCTGGATTTCTAATACAGTTGTGTGCATCCTAAGAATGTTTTAGTGAACCACAGACCACATATACTGTGGTGGTCTCATAAGATTATAATGGGGCTGAAAAATCTCTATCACTTAGTGATGTTGTAGCTGTCCTAACATCTTTTAAAAAGCCATGCAATTACTTTTTAAAAATGCAATGTAGCTTCCCTAACATTTTAAAACAGCAATGGAATTACTTTTTAAAAATGAATTTAGTGTCACTTAAATGTACAGTGTTTACAAAGTCTACAGTAGTATACAGTAATGTCCTAATATACAATTGAATAAATAAATTGTAGCTGTCCTAACATCTTTTATAAAGCAATGCAAATACTTTTTTAAAATGCAATGGGCCAGGCACAGTGGCTCATGCCTGTAATCCCAGTACTTTCAGAGGCCGAGGCAGGTGGATCACCTGAGGTCAGGAGTTCAAGACCAGCCTGGCCAACACGGTGCAACCCTGTCTCTACAAAAATACAAAAAAATTAGCCAGGCATGGTGGCAGGTGCCTGTAATCCTAGCTGCTTGGGAGGCTGAGATGGGAGAATCACTTGAGCCCAGGAGGCAGATGTTTCAGTGAGTTGAGATTGCACCATTGCACTCCAGCCTGGGCGACAGAGCAAGACTCCATCTCAATGAGAACAACAACAACAAAAAGGCAATGTAGCTGTCCTAACATTTTAAAAAAGCAATACAATTACTTTTTAAAAATAAATTTAGCATCACCTAATATACAATGTTTACCAAGTCTACAGTAGTATACAATAATGTCCTGGGCTTTCACATTCATTCATTACACAATCACTGACTCACCTACAGCAGCTTCCAGTCTTGCAAGCTCCATGTATGGCAAGGGACTTATATAGATGTGCCATATTTTTAATATTTTATTCTGCATATAGACTATATCTTTTCTATTTTTAGATATGTTTAGATACACAAATTTACCATACGTTACAATTACCTCCAGTATTCAGTATAATAACATGTTGTATGGGTTTTTAGCCTTGGAGCGATAGGCTATAGTATACAACTATGTTGCTCCATTTGCATCACTATAAAGGAATAACTGAGACTGGAAATTTATAAAGAAAAGAGGTTTATTTTGCTCAAGGTTCTGCAGACCATACATGAGGCAAGCCAAATCTGCTCCTGGTGAGGGCCTCAGGAAGCTTACAAACATGGTGGAAGGCAAAGAAGAGCCATTCTGTCACATGATGAGAAAAGGAGCAAAAGCAAGAGACAAGGTGTCAGGCTCTTTTAAATGATCAAATCATACATGAACTCATGGAGTGAGAACTCACTCATTATGTTACAGATAGCACCAAGCCATTCATGAAGAATCTGCCCCCATGATCCAAACACTTCCCACTAGGCCCATCTCCAACATTGGTGGTCACATTTCAACATGAGATTTGGAGGGGACAAAACATCCAAATCTTAACAACAACCTGGGTGTGTAGTAGGCTGTAACAGCTAGGCTTGTGTTAGTATACCCTACGATATTCACACAATGATGAAATCGCCTAATGACATATCTCTCAGAATGTGTTCCTATTGTTAAGCAATTCATGACTGAATTTTATCTGACACAAAACTCCTCTGCTTACGACACCTTAATGGTTCTCAGGAAAATACATAAATTATTCAGCTCTACTTCATGATGTGTTGCTTCCTACATCCATAGACTCTTCTGCCATAATTCCAGTATATATATAAATATATATATCAATATATAAATATATATTTCACTATGTAAATATATATATAAATATATATATTTCACTGTCCTTTCTCCAACAACACAGAAATACCTAACTGCTTTTCAAGCCTATTATTCTATATCATGCAGTTGCCTTTACACTTCTTATTCCCTTTGCTTAGAACAGCTTTTGATTATTTCATCAGGATGTTTTCTCCTTATTTTTTTTCAGCACTTGTATATCAGGTATCAGTTTCTCAGGGAAGCTTTCCCTGACTTCAGGCTAATTTTGATTAATAAAGAAAATATGGTTTGAGCATTTACTATGTGATAAACAAATATAGGGGATTCCATTCCCCATTGTGCCATTACCTATATTTTATTTGTATATTTTTACATTTGTTTTATATATATATATACACACACACACACACACACACACACATATACATACACACACACACACATATATCACTGTGAAAAGTTAATTTTATATCTATTGCCTATCTCATAGAATGTAAAATTTCCTACTGGAGGAAATATACCTGCCAGGTCCTGCAATGTCCACTTCATTTCTTGAATGAATAAATGGATGAAAAAATGACTAAATAAATGAGCAAATACTCTTGTAGACTTCCGACTTCCAGAACTAAATGGGTGGTAGAGCAGAAGTCAAAGCCTCTTTCCAATATCAAGAGTCCATGTCACCCTTCTATTTATGAAATACATTCCTGGGAACTAGACATTTTCAGGATAAGTGAGTACTGTGGTTAAGGCTACTGAGTAACTGTATTTAGGAAAATAAAATACAATATTTAGCATAATGGAATTTTTATGAAAATCAAGGATTAATATGAACAAAATAGATCTTTATCCTTGTCAGATTTTACTTAATGTAACACTATTGCAAATAGTATTATCTCTTATTAAATAATAGATTTCAACTATACTATTTATTATGAGGAAGTGTCTATAGTGGGTTTGCCTCTCTCCAAAATTCATGCCCCCAGAACCTTACATTAGGACCTTATTTGAAAATATGGCCTTTGCAAATGTAATTACCTAAGTTAAGATGAAGTAGTACTGCATTAGCGTGGGCCCTAAAGCCAATGACTGGTGTCCTTATAAGAACAGGAGAAAACCCACAGAGATACACATGGAAAGGAAGTTCTTGCAATGATGGAGGCAGAGCTTATAGTGATTCAGGTATAATCTGAGGAATGCCAAGATTATATTCTCCCTCAGAGCCTTCAAAATGAACCAACCATGCCAACTCCTTGACTTTGAACTTTTGGCATCCTCAACTGTGAGAGAATAAATTTCTGTTTTATTTGGCCACCTAGTTTGTGGTAATTTGTTACTGCAGCCCTAGGCAACTAAAATATTCTAGATTTCAACATTTTACATTGAAAAATAGAAAAGATAAAATAAAAGGGCATGACTCACTAAATGGTCATGTGTGATTTCCATTCAATCACTGAATTAGTCTTTATCAGAGAAAATGTGAATGTGTGTAGCAACAAGTGGTTACATTGAAACCAAGCCCCATCTACTTTATGTGGTAGAGTTCGATTTTATTTTGAGATTTCCCTTTTTTCTAGATAACCACCCTACCTCACCCTATCACACATGCACGCATGCACACACACACACGAGCGCGCGCGCCCATTGGACTTCTCTTTAGTTCATTGACTCACTCCTGTAGGGCACACTCTACATGAAGGCACTGGCTCTCTGCACTTTCCTAGAAGATCATGGCCAAAGAGAAGAAGAGGAAAGGCTGTTTGTGGTGTATCAGTATCAGTCAGGGACTGTTAGCAAACAAAGGATATGGTAAAACTAGATTATTGGAGGAGAAACTGATAAAAAGCCACTCTATAAATATGTGGATAGAATGTAGGGAAACCACAAGAGACAGAGTATATGAAGAGCAGGGGTAGGGGAAATGGGAAGGAGTGATTACAGGGAACTGGAGAGGGAAGCTCTTCTGGAGATGGCTATGAGACCTGGGTGATGGGATCTGTGACGTTCAGTTCATGAAGCAGCCTGGCATAGGGAGTAGAACTCTAAATACTTTGATGCCACTCTCCACCTTCACTGGCCCAGAGCAAAGGAAAGTCAGTTTCTGAAGACACAGAGCAAAGAAGAGTATAGACAGGAGTAGTAAACAGAGAAGGATAACAAAAGATACCAGTAAGGTGGAACCTAGAGACAACCCTCCTATTTAAGAATTGAAAATTTTGGCCAGATGTGGTGGCTCACGCCTGTAACCCCAGCACTTTAGGAGGCTTAGGTAGGTGGATCACAAGGTCAGGAGATCGAGACCATCTTGGCTAACACAGTGAAGCCCCATCTTTACTAAAAATACAAAAAATTAGCCGGGCGTGTTGGTATGTGCCTGTAGTCCCAGAGACTCAGGAGGCTGAGGCAGGAGAATCGCTTGAACCGGGGACGTAAAGATTGCAGTGAGCAGAGATTATGCCACTGCACTCCAGCCTGGTGACAGGGCGACACTCTATCTCAAAAAAAAAAAAAAAAGAGAAAAAAAGAATTGAACATTTTATCCAGTTTTGAAATATTTGTGTTTCAGGGGATTGGGAAAACACTTAACCCACACAGTCATGGATGACTTTGTTTGTGACATTCACAATTCTAGAGATTCTAATTTGGACTTGTTCTTACTTTCCTGGGGTGTAGTGTAGAGTATACAATGATACAACTAGCTGATAAGTACATTTTATTTGTGGGACACAAAGATTTACTGAAGGAAGAGTGCATGTTGCAATACTAAGTAAGGGAACACTTTACTTTCAGCTGCACCTGCAGCCAACCTTGTAACCCTTGCATTTGGGCAGCTGGATGTAAAGTGTGCAGAGCTATATTGGGGAGTGAAAGCAGAGAACAAAGTAAGTGAGTTGTAAAACTAAACAAAAGAAAAGACTGATTCAATAATACTGGAAATATTTGGAAGAAAAATTAATAATTCCCTATTCTGAGAATGTCTAATGGGTTTCAGAGATAGAAGGACATCATAAACTTCTTAGAACTGGAAGAAGGATTTAATGTCTAGTAAACCCATCCATTTAACAATGAAAAAGGCTTTTTCTTGCCTTCTACCCAAATAAAGTCCTTCTGATCTCTGAAATCAAAGTCAAACAGAAAACAAAGCAGAGTAAAGGTCTTACAGGAAGGACAGTAAGCTCAGATTGAGCACTCCAGGGCTAATTCTAAAAGCAGGTCCTTTTTCTGAGGGAGGTATGAAATGAGCACAAATATAACCTTTTCCATCCCAATCTTATCCACCCCCATTGCCCTTTCAACAGTGTGACCCAACTCATTCTGTTCCTCCACAGGCTTCTCAGAGATTCTATATACATTTTACAAGTTCATCAATATTGCTCCTACTCCTGTGGCATCACTAAGGTTTAGTACAAGAAGGGAGCCTCTAGCTCAAGTTATTTCTGCATCTTGTCAGGAAGTCTAGGTTTCCCTTTCCTCACTATTTTCTTTTTCTTTTCTTTTCCTTTTTTTTTTTTTTTTTTTTTTTTTTGAGATGGAGTCTCGCTCTGTCGCCAGGCTGGATACAGTGGCACGATCTAGGCTCATTCCAACCTCTGCCTCCTGGGTTCAAGCGATTCTCCTGCCTCAGCCTCCCGAGTAGCTGGGACTACAGGTGCATGCCACCATGCCAAGCTAATTTTTGTGTTTTTAGTAGAGACAGGTTTTCACCACATTGCACAGGATGGTCTCCATCTCTTGACCTCATGATCCACCTCCGCCTCCCAAAGTGCTGGGATTATAGGCATGAGCCACCGGACCTGGCCTTCCTCACTATTTTCATCTGGTGTGAAATCATTTTAAATTTTTGTTTTTAGACTCATCCAATTAATATTTTTAAATAACTCAGCTTTCTAGATGTCATCCCCAACACATCCCTTACAAATCAATAATCAATCACTGCTGCTTTTCTGCATAGAAATCCTAAAGCCATTGTTTGTTAATGTGATCTGAAATTATAGCTACAAAATATGGCTAAGCTAAGGTCACAAAACGATTGTCTGGAAGTCAGGAAAAAAAAGTAGCAATAAAATCTTTTATATTTTATCTCCAGAGAAAAGTAGCTATCATTTCTAATCAAAAAAAAAAAAAAAAAGAAAGAAATTTTTTTTTTTTAAATGTTGATGTTGGTACAGTAAAGAGCCCTTTGCTGCCACTCAGTATTCAGTAGCTCCAACTTGAAAAGTTGCAACTTGAGTGACCTTTTTTGCATTTCCATTTTTTGAAACGAAGTCTTGCCCAATCTTGGCTCACTGCAACCTCCACCTCCCAGGTTCATGTGATTCTCTTGCCTCAGCCTCCCAAGTAGCTGGGATTACAGGCACCCTGCTATCATGCCTGGCTAATTTTTTTGTATTTTTGTAGAGACGGGGTTTCACCATGTTGGCCAGGCTGGTCTTGAACTCCTGACCTCAAGTGATCCACCTGACTCGGCCTCCCAAGGTGCTAGGATTATAGGCATGAGCCATCACACCCTGCCTTGCATTTCCGTTTTTTTTTTTTTTTTTTTAATGAACTGGAGGGAAAAATCCAAGAAAATGGTTTGGTCACCTGGATGCTGGATGCACTTATCCAAGTTTTCTACTGTATTTGTCTTTTTATACTGCAATTTTGCAAATGTTAACAGATTAAGGCAGACAATAAAACACGAGCTTTACTGCTGATCCCCAAATCTGATATTTTAAAAGCATATAGAAGCTTCTCACTGACATTAGCTCATTTCCCTGAAATGTAGCAAGGAACAGACATGAGATCATCTGAAGTGACACATGAGCAGAAAAAGACAGATTCCTTCAATCTTCAAGTTTTGGGCAAGTGATTTAAGACAGTTACCTCAACTAAGTTTTTCTTTCCCAAAGAATAACAACAACAACAAAGCCACTTGTATCAAAAGCAAATATCTGGATTTGTGTGTGAGAAAAGATTAACCATGCATTTTAGAGTAGTCATTGTAAGGGCACTATGCAAAACTAAGATCACATAAAACTGTAATAGCGGCTATTAATTGCCTGAAGCCTATTAAGCCTTGCAAATCAGGGAAAGCAATCCTATGCTTGCTAGCCACACTTTATAGCCTCCTATGTCTGGCTCTTTTACAACTACCATCTCTTGCAAAATGCTTTGTTCCAACTTAAAGAACTGAAGCAGGAATAACTCCTTTTTTTTTTTTTTTTTTCCCTCAGCTGGGTTTTGGCAAGTAAATTTTAAGTTACTTGCACACTAGGGAGCGAAGCACTAATGAAAGCGTATGAAAAGTAATGTACCTAAGGAAAAGGTAAATGATAATAACCAGTGCACAACTTTTTATGACTTAGGCTTTTAAAGTGAAAAGCACTTTCTATGACAATAAATGTTCTGTGTTATATAATGTTGCAATAACACACTAAATAACTGAACAATAGTTGTAATTTTTCCTCACTGCAACAGAACGTGTTTGGAATCAGAAGACAAAATATTCTTTTTCCCTTTACTGTTTCAATTATGTGTGTATTAAGGTTTGACAGATCTTTTAAAAATTTATTGTTAAACCCCAAAAATGAATACTTGAAGCACTGTTGACTCATAAGTCATTATTGAACATTTTTTTTTTTTTTTGGTATTTGTTTTATATGAGACTAGCCATAGGTCAGAAAGGAATAACCTCAGAGAGTTAGATTTAATTCTTTTTAGAAAGTTGATTATGCTCTACGTGTTGAAAGAAATTTACATAAAAGACTGTAGACTGGAATTGAGTCCCATAAAATCATCGCTCTGTTATGTGGAAGACCAGATGTAGCGAGTTATCACGTAACTCCTTTACTCTGCTACTGGAAATAAATAAAAGCTCCAGAAACATATTATTTTGTCAAAATGCAAACAAAAGTAAACAAGCCCAGATCTCTTAGGTCATGCAAAAAGGCATCAGAAGTTCCTTTAATGGAGCTATCACTAGGTAAATGATCAGTGTGTTTCCTCTAATGACAGCCAGCTTATTTCATGTAAGGTAACCATTTTCTTAACTACTATCTAAACATCAAAGGAAAATGTTGTATGAACACATTCATATTTCTCAAATGCAATGGCATGAGAAGGCATTGGCTGCCCCACTGCCTTCATCAACACTCCTCAAACACCACAAATAAATACATAATTGAGTAAAACACTATTATGCTATGCGAAACACTTCAAGGAATGTCATCTAACTGTCTCTTACATTTCAATCACTGCGCCTACCTTTCTGTATAGAAATCCTGAAGCCGCTCTTTCTTAATGTGGTCTGAGATCAGAGCTACAAAACGTGGCTAAGCTAAAGTCACAAGACCCATTAAACAGAAGTCAGGAAAAAGTTATAGCAATAGAATCTTTCATTCTTTATCTCCAGAGAAAAGTAACTATTGTTTTCAACCAAACAGGTTTTTTAAAACATAAATATAGTTCTATGGTCCTATTAGAAATTCATGTACTCCACACTTTTGATGATTTTCTTATCAAGGCAGAGCATCTGTTCCAATAAAGCACAAATCAATGGTCCTGTAGCCACTCTGTCAAAGTTTAAAAAGAATTCTAAAAAAGATAGAGATTTTATGGTCAAAGACTGAAAGTTAGGTGTTACTTCATTTTACTTTCTATAAGCATAAAAAGAGCATGGCTCATGTGTCCTTTACAATTACACAATTACATTGAATGAAGGATTTGTGACAAAGAGATTATAGGAGGTCCAGAATATATGTGGCACTCTTACTTCTCACGCTTATGGTGGCCATTGTTAACAAAGCCATGTCATTCCTTCCCTCTGAGCCTAGACAGAGCTTTCAATCTCTCTCAAATGGTGCTCCAATCAGCTACTATCAACTAATGAGAGTTAGTATTCAAGATGAAACATATTTGTTATCTCTTTTCAGTGAGTAAAGCTTTCTATTAATCCTTTTTTATACCAGTCAGAGAAGATTCAATCCTTATTGGTTTGTTTCTGGCTAAAATGGTTTTTAATAAAATTCTAGTTCTTAAATGATGTTTCCTTTTTGAATAATTTTAAAATGATTATATATTAAACTAAAATATGTCTTATGAAGACCGCCACCATGATTCAATGGTATCAGAAGACAGAGCAAACAATTTTATCCCTGTGCATTGCAAAAGTTGTGAAATATAAAACTCATAATGATTGACAAAGAAATTCCATTATTTTCTTAAATCACTAACTTCTTAAGCATTGAGCACATGCTTTAAAAACTTTGACATTAACTTTATGTCACCGTAAATATAAATTACAGTTTGCATTTGAAATATATTTTTATATAAATTATACCTTATTCTTAAGTTTGTGAAGCATGCATTTTTGATTAGTCTTGTTTTTGGTAATATTCTATAGGTTCAAACTTGATTTTGGCCCAAAAGTGACTCCTAGAATAAAAGATGCAGTTCTGTAATCTCTCTTTCATTGATACAAAATTGTTACCTAAATATCAAGATAAAGTTTAATAGTCACTAATCATTTAAAAAATATATTTACTTAAATGTATCAGTAAATGTATCTACCAAGCTTATTGATATGCAAATATTAAATACTTAAGCACAATGCTAAAGAATCCTTTGAGTCCAATTGATCTCTAAAATCCCATGACTCTGATCCGTCAATTCAGTGTTGACTAGAATGTAATGAGATACATGAGATTTTATACCCTGTGTATTAGTTCTCATGCTGCTCATAAAGGCATACCTGAGACTGGGTAATTTATAAAAGAGAGAGCTTTAGTGGACTCACAGTTCCACATGGCTGGGGAGGCCTCACAATCATAGCAGAAGGCAAAAGGCACATCTTACATGGCAGTCAGCAAAAAGAATGAGAGCCAAGCTAAAGGGGTTTCCCCTTATAAAATCATCAGATCTCATGAGACTTATTCACTACCACAGAACCCTATGGGGAAAACAGCCACCCTGATTCCATTATCTCCCCTCTGGTTCCCTCCCACAACATGTGGGAATTATGGGAGCTACAATTCAAGATGAGATTTGGGTGGGGACACAGCCAAACCATATCACCTTGGTATACTTTTGGAAAGCTGTTAGTAAACTGTAATCTGTATATAAAAGTGACATTACTCTTTAGAGTATAGTTTATGTAACAATTCTTATCCTAATATTTTCACAATACTTGATGTTTAGGGACAATACAATTTAAATAAAATAACTATAGTTATGCTGATAGTATGATTAGGAGCAGTGAGTTTGTTATTAAAGAAGTAAGAAACAACACGTGTCTAACATCCTTAGGTACTGGAGTTTGGATAATAAAGCTATCTGTTAAATTTGAGAAATAGATAAGGAATAACACTTAAGACTTGTTCATCTTGTCAGATTTGAGACAAATCTAAATCAGTCCCCTGGGAAGCTAGAAATTATGCAAGGATTTATTTCTATGTTGGTACCAATACATACATTAAACAATCCTTAAAAATTTTAAAAACACTGTGCATCTGCAACAAACCTATTTTACATTTAAAATTGTTTTATATCAACTAAAATGAAAATGCAATTTTACTACAATATGGTTACCTTTGAAAAAAACATTTCTTGTGGTTTTTAATGAAAAAGATTTGCTTTATCATCACCAGGGCTATATCTTCTCGCCAAAAGGAAGAGGAAAACAAAAAGAAGGAAACTTTTGAATAAACACTTCATAAAATAAGAGATATAAGTAGCTTACAGACACATGCAAATGTTCCAAACATGCAAATGTTATATTTAACATTTATACTGTAAAATATCACTTTGCACCCACTACTATAGTTACTGTTAAAAAACTGACAACACCAAATGTTGGTGCAGATGTGGAGCAACTGGAACTCTCATACATTTCTGACTGGAGAGTAAAATGGTGTAACAGTTTTGGAAAACTGATTGGTAGTTTCTTATGAATGTAGTCATATACTTACCCTAAGACTCTGCAATTCTATTCTTACCAAACTACTATTCTTACTGAACTACCTAAGAGTAAGGAAAACAAATGCCCACTTGGAGAAAGAGACACAGTTTCTTTTTTTCACGGAAATTAAAGTCAAATGAGGCTCATTAGCCAGTTCTTCTGAGATTTGCATAGGTATACTGTTTATGCAGTCATGCTGATCGGATCTCCCTCATGTCCATCTTCTTTTGTTCTCTGTACACTGACTCGTCATTTCTTTGACATACACATTAAACACATGTTTCTGATTTGAAGCTTGTATTCTCTTTCATACCTGATGCCTGTCCTTAGGCTGCCCAAAGAACTCTGAATCTGAGCTCTTATATTCTCTTCCAGCTTCTCAGTGACCACAGTAGTTTGGATTACCTGCCTTCCTGGCTAGGATAACAAGAGGATGGCAGCTGGAAGAAATTAATAAAAATTCATTTTGTTCTAGTTTTTTTTTTTTTTCTAACTATTTACTCTCTCTCTTGCTTTTGTATTTTAAATCTCATTTGTTATCACTTTTGCCTTCCCTTTTTTGCTTGCCTCCATAGCATCTTTCTTCTTCTTATACTGGTTTATCTCATATTTTCTTTCCTTAATTTTTCATTAGTACTATATTTTAACTTGGCTATTTCTTCACTTTGTGGCTATTCCTTTTCCACTATTTCCTTCTCTAGTGTCTCCCACCTTTACTTTCTCAGATGATCACATTTTCATAAAAGCTTTGTGTTCTTACCAGAAGTAAACCCTGAAATAAGGATGTGAGAAAAAAACTGTTGATTTGGGAGTTGATTCTAGGGAAGCACCAGTAGGGCGATGGTGTAGTGAGACAGAGAAAGCAGGGAGACTGGAGCTATCAACAAAGCAGTTGTCATCAACTGAGGTGCTATCCAGTGGGGGACTTCTGGGAGACAATGGAGTGTATCTCTCAGAGTAATTTCTCCCAAAGGGTGAGGAAGAGGCTGTATTTATTTACAAATTCCTATTCCTCATTGTTTGAGGGTTGCTCCCATAAGTGTTTACTATCTATCCTATCTCCTAACACTCCCAGCCTGACCTGTAAGTGAGTGGAGCATGTTCCTGTGCACAGGGGACACAAAGGAGAGGAGGAAGGTGCATTTGTTATCTGATGGAGAGTGCATGAACTTGTTAGGGGCAGGGCACTGCTGGCATCTGCCTCTAAATTCAACCTTTTATGGTTGAATGTTTATCACTTTATAAATACACAGGTAACATTTTGAAAATACTTTAGGGACACATAGAAATGAGACCAATGCAAGAATAAAAAGAGCTTAAGTTTTATGTGTTTTTCTGAAATATAAATACCAAAGATATGTTGATATATGTGCTCCTACTTAAAAATATGTGCAAATGAATGTCTTATTTATACAGGTGAATAGAAGTTGCATACAAAAATTTTGAACATTCTTATAATACAATTTTTGAACATACAGTCTAGTTCAGTTGCTTTTCATATTTGTTTCACTTTATTCAGTCTTGGGTTTTTTTTTTTTTTTTTTTCCGGCATGGATACACTTCAAAAAACACAGAATAATGTTAAATGTTTAAAGAATAAATGGTTGCAATAGTCTTTCTACTAAAATTGCATTCTCCATGAAATGCTATCACAGGCCAATATTTTTTTTTTCTTACTAAAACCAAACATAAAATACAATCTAATTAAGTCATTTAAAATTGAAGCTTCAATGAGAGAATTGTAAAAACTCCCTTAGAAGAGCTTTGGCTGCCTAAAAGCAGCTCTCTTTACCATAGGATGTTCAAATTTCGGGAATCTTTCTTCTCAGTGGCACAAACCCCAAATTAAATTAAAGAGTCCCACATAGAATTAAGAGGTCTTAAGTTTCATCAAAGCAAATATGAGCTAGACTGAATGCTAGATCTGATATTTATCAGAGTTTTAGAGAAGACAAGATCATTTTATACTTACAAGATTGATATATTCAAATGAAGAATGGCTCTGTTTATAGAACACCTACAAGCAGCATTTTAATCATTCTATGAGTGATATGTTTTCCTACAATTTGTATAGTATAATTTCCTGCAATTTGCCTAAAAGTGAGGATTTAACCCTTATATCTTAATCTCTAAATAACATCCCTAACTTGCTTTAATAGCTCTAGGAGTCCTTTTACTCTTGAAATACATCCAGTGCTGATTCTACTACAGTACCAGTAAAGATCTTGCAGACACCGGGACAGATAGCCACAAGAACACTGAGACATAGTGATCAGCTGAAATCAGCTTTGTAATGACTGTTTGATGAAAAGTAGATTAGTAATACACGTCACCACCATGACCCAGACAATTTTCTCCAAGAAATTAAAAAAAAAAAAAAGCCTAATTTTTCTGGATCTCATCTTTGGCAACTTTTTGCTTCTTAGATTTATCTGGTTTTGATTTCTGGTTAAATTTCAATTAAATATTTCATTTTAGTTTAAGAATATATGCTATTTCCATTAATCATTGGAATATTTTATGGAATATATTTGATTTTGATTTGATTATCTGGTTTTCAAAAAATTATTATTGACTACAGAAGGAAGGAATCCTGTCTTTCCTTTCACTCGGCTCACTGCAGGGTCTGCCTCCTGGGTTCACGCCATTCTGCCTCAGCCTTCAAATGTTTTGAGTATAAGATTTCCTAGAATTTGAGTCTGCCATGTTACTCTACAGTTTCTTTCAAATGCTCATTTCTCTCCGCCCATCTTGATGATGATCTCCTCTTTAGATGCTCCAACATTTTACGATAAGGAAATGGAGCATTCAAGGAGATTATTACATTGTGCAACACTGGAGCTCCAGGATCTCTGAGCCCCAAAGCAAGCCAAATATTGATTCAATTAATCTCGATTGAAATTAAATACACAGAGAACTTCTCTATCACTATGATATACTTGTGAGCAAGAATGATAGACATATGCTCATTTAGCTTGTGTACTCCAGTGAAGTAAACATTGAAAAAAATCATTTGTAGTGTGATGGGTAGATTAATATTTCAAAGAGAAAGTGCAAGTGTTACAATGCAGACCTAATATGGAGAAGAATTAGAGCGCAGGTTTGGAAAGACAGCACCCCCCCTTTGTGAGAGAAGTGGTGAAGGAACCATTATCTAGACTCAAAATAAACTATATACATTAATCTTCAGATATATTTATTGTCTAAAATAGAAATATGGGCAAGATGGCTGAATAGGAACAGCTCCAGTCTCCAACTCCCGGCGCGAGCGACACAGAAGACCGGTGATTTCTGCATTTTCAACTGAGGTACTGGGGTCATCTCACTGGGGAGTGCCGGACAATCAGTGCTGGTCAGCTGCTGCAGCCCGACCAGCGAGAGCTGAAGTAGGGCGAGGCATTGCCTCACCTGGGAAGCGCAAGGGGGAAGGAAATCCCTTTTCCTAGCCAGGCGAACTGAGACACACAACACCTGGAAAATCGGGTAATTCCCACCCCAATACTGCGCTTTAAGCAAATGGGCACACCAGGAGATTATACCCACACCTGGCCAGGAGGGTCCCACGGCCACGGAACCTCCCTCATTCCTAGCACAGCAGTCTGCGATCTAACTGCAAGGCAGCAGCGAGGCTGGGGGAGGGGCGCCCGCCATTGCTGAGGCTTAAATAGGTAAACAAAGCCGCTGGGAAGCTCGAACTGGGTGGAGCTCACAGCAGCTCAAGGAAACCTGCCTGTCTCTGTAGACTCCACCTCTGGGGACAGGGCAGAGCTAAAAAACAACAGGGGAAGCAGCAGAGGCCTGTGCAGACCCGAACGACTCTGTCTGACAGCTTTGAAGAGAGCAGTGGATCTCCCAACACGGAGGTTGAGATCTGAGAACAGACAGACTGCCTGCTCAAGTGGGTCCCTGACCCCTGAGTAGCCTAACTGGGAGACATCCCCCACTAGGGGCAGTCTGACACCCCACAACTCACAGGGTGGAGTACACCCCTGAGAGGAAGCTTCCAAAGTAAGAATCAGACAGGTACACTCGCTGTGCAGCAATATTCTATCTTCTGCAACCTCTGCTGCTGATACCCAGGCAAACAGGGTCTGGAGTGGACCTCAAGCAATCTCCAACAGACCTACAGCTGAGGGTCCTGACTATTAGAAGGAAAACTACCAAACAGGAAGAACACCTATACCAAAACCCCATCAGTACGTCACCATCATCAAAGACCAGAGGCAGATAAAACCACAAAGATGGGGAAGAAGCAGGGCAGAAAAGCTGGAAATTCAAAAAATAAGAGCGCATCTCCCCCTGCAAAGGAGCGCAGCTCATCGCCAGCAACGGATCAAAGCTGGTCAGAGAATGACTTTGACGAGATGAGAGAAGAAGGCTTCAGTCCATCAAACTTCTGAGAGCTAAAGGAGGAATTACGTACCCAGCGCAAAGAAACTAAAAATCTTGAAAAAAGAGTGGAAGAATTGATAGCTAGAATAATTAATGCAGAGAAGGTCATAAATGAAATGACAGAGATGAAAACCATGACACGAGAAATACATGACAACTGCACAAGCTTCAGTAACCGACTTGATCAACTGGAAGAAAGAGTATCAGCGATTGAGGATCAAATGAATGAAATGAAGCGAGAAGAGAAACCAAAAGAAAAAAGAAAAAAAAGAAATGAACAAAGCCTGCAAGAAGTATGGGATTATGTAAAAAGACCAAATCTACGTCTGATTGGGGTGCCTGAAAGTGACAAGGAAAATGGAACCATGTTGGAAAACACTCTGCAGGATATCATCCAGGAGAACTTCCCCAACCTAGTAGGGCAGGCCAACATTCAAATTCAGGAAATACAGAGAATGCCACAAAGATACTCCTCCAGAAGAGCAACTCCAAGACACATAATTGCCAGATTCACCAAAGTTGAAATGAAGGAAAAAATCTTAAGGGCAGCCAGAGAGAAAGGTCGGGTTACCCACAAAGGGAAGCCCATCAGACTAACAGCAGACCTCTCGGCAGAAACTCTACAAACCAGAAGAGAGTGGGGGCCAATATTCAACATTCTTAAAGAAAAGAATTTTAAACCCAGAATTTCATATCCAGCCAAACTAAGTTTCATCAGTGAAGGAGAAATAAAATCCTTTACAGATAAGCAAATGCTTAGAGATTTTGTCACCACCAGGCCTGCCTTACAAGAGACCCTGAAGGAAGCCCTAAACATGGAAAGGAACAACCGGTACCAGCCATTGCAAAAACATGCCAAAAGTAAAGACCATCGAGGTTAGGAAGAAACTGCTTCAACTAACGAGCAAAATAACCAGTTAATATCATAATGGCAGGATCAAGTTCACACATAACAATATTAACCATAAATGTAAATGGACTAAATGCTCCAATTAAAAGACACAGACTGGCAAACTGGATAAAGAGTCAAGACCCATCAGTCTGCTGTATTCAGGACACCCATCTCACATGCAGAGACATACATAGGCTCAAAATAAAGGGATGGAAGAAGATCTACCAAGCAAATGGAGAACAAAAAAAAGTGGGGGATGCAATCCTACTCTCTGATAAAATAGACTTTAAACCATCAAAGATCAAAAGACTCAAAGAAGGCCATTCCATAATGGTAAAGGGATCAATTCAACAGGAAGAGCTAACTATGCTAAATATATATGCACCCAATACAGGAGCACCCAGATTCATAAAGCACATCCTTGGAGACTTACAAAGAGACTTAGACTCCCATGCAATAATAATGGGAGACTTCAACACTCCACTGTCAACATTAGACAGATCAACGAGACAAAGTTAACAAGGATATCCAGGAATTGAACTCATCTCTGCATCAAGCGGACCTAATAGACATCTATAGAACTCTCCACCCCAAATCAACAGAATATACATTCTTCTCAGCACCACATCGCACTTATTCCAAAATTGACCACATATTTGGAAGTAAAGCACTCCTTAGCAAATGTAAAAGAACAGAAATTCTGACAAACTGTCTCTGAGACCACAGTGCAATCAAACTAGAACTCAGGACTAAGAAACTCAATCAAAACCGCTCAACTACATGGAAACTGAACAACCTGCTCCTGAATGACTACTGGGTACATAACGAAATGAAGGCAGAAATAAAGATGTTATTTCAAACCAATGAGAACAAAGATACAACATACCAGAATCTCTGGGACACATTTAAAGCAGTGTGTAGAGGGAAATTTATAGCACTAAATGCCCACAAGAGAAAGCTGGAAAGATCTAAAATTGACACTCTAACATCACAATTAAAAGAACTGGAGAACCAAGAGCAAACACATTCAAAAGCTAGCAGAAGGCAAGAAATAACTAAGATCAGAGCGGAACTGAAGGAGATAGAGACACAAAAAACCCTCCAAAAAATCAATGAATCCAGGAGTTGGTTTTCTCAAAAAATCAACAAAATTGACAGACCGCTAGCAAGACTAATAAGAAAAGAGAGAAGAATCAAATAGACGCAATAAAAAATGATAAAGGGGATATCACCATGGACCTCACAGAAATACAAACTACCATCAGAGAATACCATAAACACCTCTACGCAAATCAACTAGAAAATCTAGAAGAAATGGATAATTTCCTGGACACTTACACTCTTCCAAGACTAAACCAGGAAGAAGTTGAATCCCTGAATAGACCAATAGCAGGCTCTGAAATTGAGGCAATAATTAATAGCCTACCAACCAAAAAAAGTCCAGGACCAGATGGATTCACAGCTGAATTCTACCAGAGGTACAAAGAGGAGCCGGTACCATTCCTTCTGAAACTATTCCAATCAATTGAAAAAGAGGGAATCCTCCCCAACTCATTTTATGAGGCCAACATCATCCTGATTCCAAAGCCTGGCAGAGACACAACAAAAAAAGAAAATTTTAGACCAATATCCCTGATGAACATTGATGCAAAAATCTTCAATAAAATACTGGCAAACAGGATTCAGCAGCACATCAAAAAGCTTATCCACCATGATCAAGTGGGCTTCATCCCTGGGATGCAAGGCTGGTTCAACATTCGCAAATCAATAAACGTAATCCAGCATATAAACAGAACCAAAGACAAGAACCACATGATTATCTCAATAGATGCAGAAAAGGCTTTTGACGAAATTCAACAGCCCTTCATGCTAAAAACGCTCAATAAATTTGGTATTGATGGAACATACCTCAAAATAATAAGAGCTATTTATGACAAACCCACAGCTAATATCATACTGAATGGGCAAAAACTGGAAAAAATCCCTTTGAAAACTGGCACAAGACAAGGATGCCCTCTCTCACCACTCCTATTTAACATAGTGTTGGAAGTTCTGGCTAGGGCAATCAGGCAAGAGAAAGAAATCAAGGGTATCCAGTTAGGAAAAGAAGAAGTCAAATTGTCCCTGTTTGCAGATGACATGATTGTATATTTAGAAAACCCCATTGTCTCAGCCCAAAATCTCCTTAAGCTGATAAGCAACTTCAGCAAAGTCTCAGGATACAAAATTAATGTGCAAAAATCACAAGCATTCTTATACACCAGTAACAGACAAACAGAGAGCCAAATCATGAATGAACTTCCATTCACAATTGCTTCAAAGAGAGTAAAATACCTAGGAATCCAACTTACAAGGGATGTCAAGGACCTCTTCAAGGAGGACTACAAACCACTGCTCAGCGAAATAAAAGAGGACACTAACAAATGGAAGAACATACCATGCTCATGGATAGGAGGAATCAATATCGTGAAAATGGCCATACTGCCCAAGGTTATTTATAGATTCAATGCCATCCCCATCAAGCTACCAATGAATTTCTTCACAGAATTGGAAAAAACAGCTTTAAAGTTCATATGGAACCAAAAAAGAGCCCGCATTGCCAAGACAATCCTAAGTCAAAAGAACAAAGCTGGAGGCATCACGCTACCTGACTTCAAACTATACTACAAGGCTACAGTAACCAAAACAGCATGGTACTGGTACCAAAACAGAGATATAGACCAATGGAACAGAACAGAGCCCTCAGAAATAATACCACACATCTACAGCCATCTGATCTTTGACAAACCTGAGAGAAACAAGAAATGGGGAAAGGACTCCCTATTTAATAAATGGTGCTGGGAAAATTGGCTACCCATAAGTAGAAAGCTGAAACTGGATCCTTTCCTTACTCCTTATACGAAAATTAATTCAAGATGGATTAGAGACTTAAATGTTAGACCTAATACCATAAAAACCCTAGAAGAAAACCTAGGTAGTACCATTCAGGACATAGGCATGGGCAAGGACTTCATGTCTACAACACCAAAAGCAACGGCAGCAAAAGCCAAAATTGACAAATGGGATATGATTAAACTAAAGAGCTTCTGCACAGCAAAAGAAACTACCATCAGAGTGAACAGGCAACCTACAGAATGGGAGAAAGTTTTTGCAATCTACTCATCTGACAAAGGGCTAATATCCAGAATCTACAAAGAACCCAAACAAATTTACAAGAAAAAAACAAATAACCCCATCAAAAAGTGGGCAAAGGATATGAACAGACACTTCTTAAAAGAAGACATTCATACAGCCAACAGACACATGAAAAAATGCTCATCATCACTCGCCATCAGAGAAATGCAAATCAAAACCACAATGAGATACCATCTCACACCAGTTAGAATGGCAATCATTCAAAAGTCAGGAAACAACAGTTGCTGGAGAGGATGTGGAGAAATAGGAACACTTTTACACTGTTGGTGGGATTGTAAACTAGTTCAACCATTTTGGAAAACAGTATGGCGATTCCTCAAGGATCTAGATCTAGATGTACCATATGACCCAGCCATCCCACTACTGGGTATATACCCAAAGGATTATAAATCATGCTGCTATAAAGACACATGCACACGTATGTTTATTGCGTCACTATTCACAATAGCAAAGACTTGGAATCAACCCAAATGTCCATCGGTGACAGACTGGATTAAGAAAATGTGGCACATATACACCATGGAATATTATGCAGCCATAAAAAAGGATGAGTTTGTGTCCTTTGTAGGGACATGGATGCAGCTGGAAACCATCATTCTTAGCAAACTATCACAAGAACAGAAAACCAAACACCGCATGTTCTCACTCATAGGTGGGAACTGAACAATGAGATCACTTGGACTCGGGAAGGGGAACATCACACATCGGGGCCTATCATGGGGAGGGGGGAGGGGGGAGGAATTGCATTGGGAGTTATACCTGATATAAATGACGAATTGATGGGTGCTGACGAGTTGATGGGTGCAGCACACCAACATGGCACAAGTATACATATGTAACAAACCTGCACGTTATGCACATGTATCCTAGAACTTAAAGTATAATAATAAAAAAAAATAAATAAAAAAATAAAAAGCTAAAAAAAAAAAATAGAAATATGTTTAATGGGTTGTTCAGTTAAAATTTTTCTATACAAAGTCTCTTTGCCTTTTATATTTTCTCCACCATTATATATTTTATTATTTCGGCTTTTAATCAATAAATTGTGTGCTGTTCTTTATAGTATTATTTTTTCTTATATATTTTAAGACAAGTTATTAAAAGTATAAAATGCCACAAATAGATCATTCCTGCTATTTTACCTTAAGTAAAACGTATTACGTAAAATATTCCAATGATTAATGGAATTAGTATATATTCTTAAATTTAACTGAAATAAAATATTTTCTGATCCAAGTCAATATTTCAGTTCCTTTGAAAACTAGGATTTCAATTTGTTTAAGGTGACTAAGGCACATATAAAACTTCTTCCCTTCCAATTTCTACCTTTAAATGTTAAAGAATGTGTTTATATAATTATTTATTACCCATATGCACTTACTGAATACCTGCTAGAAACTGTTTGATAAATTCTCTGTGTTGACTATACAGAAAATCATCCCCCAAAATGCTCCCAGATTGTCGTATGCAGTGATGCAGCAAGATGTAATGGATATTCACATTTTAATGATTCTTGTCATGCTGTTCTAATATTTCTCTAAGCTGTTTTCTGAAGCATTATAATTTATTGTATTTTTTGTAACTTATTACATTTGCACCCTGAGGCTAGCTAGTGAAGGATGCCATTTTGAAAATGGAAGAAATAAATAGAAGTTGAATTGCCAACACACTTGTTTCCAGGTCTTTTGGAAATAAAAAGTTGTGAGAGAGCTAAGGAATTATTATGAGGAAGTATCTTATTTAGCATTTCACTAATAATACCATGGAATGTGCCAAACTGGCATTAAATACACCCAATACAATATTCCCAAGGCTATCTGCTATCTCAGATCAAGTGCGTACTCTGGAAAGAAAACAGTGTTAACCACTGTTATTCTTCAAGTACTTTTCGAGTTTAAATTACTTGAGCATGAAAATTGGTAAAATACATCGGGATGACAATGTTCAGTTATTTACTTTTATTTTCAGTAAAAAATTTACCCTGGCTTGTTAAGGAAGGCCATTTTGAAAACTCAGTGTCACCTATATTAATAAATAATTCATAATGACAACTAAAGAATAAATATGACTTACAGGTTTTATTATTGAGTTGTTGGTAAATGAAACCCTGGAGACGAGAATTTCCCTTAAAATTCTCCAATTTTCCTAATTTCTGTAAATAGTTTAAATAGTCATATTAAATACCATAACGCCATACCAAAATAATCCATTTATATTAACATATTTCTTTCCTCAAAGAGAAGCTGGGGACAACTCTGTAGGTATCACTAAGTGCTAAAGAACAAAAAGTAGAGAAAGTAATCCATGGAGATCAGATCAACTCATTCTTATTAGCTTAAAATAATGCTTTTGTTTTAAAGGTAAGAAAAAGAAACCAAAATCAAATAGTGATTGCTATCAATTATAGTATTTTGTCCCAGTTTATGTTCTCATATAATTAGTAACACCCTCTTTCACTTTCAACAAATTTTCCCTATCTGTAAAATATATTATAATGGTCATTGTATTAGCAAAAAGCATAGATATTTAACAAGAATTGTTACTATAATAATTTTCCATGAACCAAAAAAAGTGACACACTTTATTTTTAATAATTTTTATAAGAGAAATAATACAGGAAACATTATGGTAAATTTTAGATATAAATAAAGCTTTTTAAGACAAATTTCTCTAACAATTTTACTTAAATCTGACCCTACTGAGAAATAAAATGTGGATTCTAATAGTCAAGTAAAAGACAATAAGATATTTATGCATATTGAGGAGCCGTGGAAGAGATCTTAAATTAATTATATAATAATATAAATTAACGTTAGTCTCTTTACAAGTTTACACTTAAACAGATTATTTCTGTTTGAATACATTTCTTTAAAATTTGGATTTAGATTAACTTGTACCTGTAAATTATTTGCTTGTATGGAATTTTGGAAGTTTGTGTTTGGAATAGTATTTATAGAATGTCAGATAGACCCTGAAGACTTAAGGGCTTTAGCAAAGTTACTGAAAGAACTAGACTTATGATTACACAGCCCTAACAGAATTTTGGAAAACGTTCTGATGATGCCAAGTACTACAGCATGGTTTTATTTGTACTGTAAGTTGCAACCTGCTCTTTTCCAGAAGATTGATATTCCAACATCAATCATTCTGAAAGAGTTTAATCCAGGGACAAGGAATAATGAGTTGAGTTAGTTTTAGAACTTCTTAAAGGAAAACAAAACCTTATTCTTTGGCCCAGTTGAGGTTTGGTTTTTAGTTTTTAAAATGACAGGATAAATGGCACTTCATTTTTGACGATCACATGAAAGAAACTCGCCATGCCACATAGCAGGCCGGATGCTGGATAGGACAGTGAATTGTAAGGCACTCTGACAAAGGCCCTAGGCTTCTTTAGTTGTAAGATACCCTCTATTTTACAGTATCAAAAACTTTTAATGGATACTCTTTAGATTTATAGTCTCTTGTGACATCTGAAATTTGGGTGAAAGACTAACTCCATTCTCTAGACAGAATAAAAAAAGAAGATTGCTCCAACTGCTTGAAAAATTTTTTAGCCTTACGAGTCAGCAAAAGAATATGAGGAAATTCATTCTAATAATGCATGAAAAAGTTATCTGGCATAACATAAAAATAATTTGGGGATATTTGAAAAGAGTTAATTATAGAAATATAAACAAGATAGCTTCATATCATGATTGGGGCAATAAAAATTTAACATAGAGATTCTGCTTCCAGACAAGATGGAGTAAAAGGAATTGTATTTGTCCTCCTGTGTAAAACAACAGCAAAAAGACTGTAAAAAAAATATAAAGTTTTCAATACACTGGACATTAGACAAGACAGAGTCATACCTGACAGAGAAAAAAAAATGAGTTGAGTTCTATATTGGTCTCAGTTTATTGTCTGCAGAATTTGAACGTCATGGACCGGGGAATGGAAACACAACTGGAGCCCAGTGATATCCCTGCGATGCAGAAACAGAGTTGGGAGCCTGGGTAAGCCGAGATAAATAGAGTTTTCAGGACCAAGTCCCAGAGAGGAAAAAATTGCACTGAAAGAAAGCCTCACAGATCTGCAGAGAGACTTCTTTAGCTTTCAGCTGAGGACTGAGCAGCACACGCAAGTGAGGAAACTACTCAAGGTCCAGGAAAGAACTACTTAAATGATGGTAGGGAAAAATTTCTGAAACTCACACATAGTCGGGATAATTCATTTGCCCACTAGCCAGAGTTAAATCCCTCAAAATTCATGGGACATTGGGTAGAGGATTGAGAATTAGCAGTGAAAATTAGCTCTGTACTGAGTGTTCCTCTGGTATTACCTTAAAAATGTTTAAAAGCAATACTGAAAAGAATCTAATTGATTTTGGCAACTTAAACTACTGAAAACAAAAATGAAAAATATTTCTAGGAATTAAAATAAATGAAGTATACAATATTATAAAATATGCAATGTTTAGCATCCATGAAAGTTACAAGTCATGCAAAAAAAAGTTTTTAAAAAACAGACTTGTAATGATAAGAATAATACAGCAATAAAAAATGAGACCAAAATAAAAACAATGTGAATTTGTAGACAAGGACATTAAAATAATTCTACAACAAGATTTTGTATGTTCAAGAAGCTAGAGGAAAATTGAACATAAGTAGAAATATAAAAGATAAAATAAAAATCCAACCTAAATTTTGGCATAAAAACTACATCTGGGCCGGGCGTGGTAGCTCAAGCCTGTAATCCCAGCACTTTGGGAGGCCGAGGCGGGCGGATCACGAGGTCAGGAGATCGAGACCAACCTGGCTAACATGGTGAAACCCCGTCTCTACTAAAAATACAAAAAACTAGCCGGGCGAGGTGGCGGGCGCCTGTAGTCCCAGCTACTCGGGAGGCTGAGGCAGGAGAATGGCGTGAACCCGGGAGGCGGAGCTTGCAGTGAGCTGAGATCCGGCCACTGCACTCCAGCCTGGGTGACAGAGCAAGACTCCGTCTCAACAAACAAACAAACAAACAAACAAACTACATCTGTGTAGTCCCAGCTACTTGGGAGGCTGAGGCAGGAGAATGGTGTGAACCCGAGAGGCAGAGTTTGCAGTGAGCCGAGACCACGCCCCCGCACTCCAGCCTAGGCAACAGAGTGAGACTCCATCTCAAAAGAAAAAAAAAGAAAACTACATCTATAATTAAAAAAAAAAAAAAAAAAAAAAAAAAAAAAAAAAAAAAAAAAACCTCTCACCAATGAGATTAACAGCAGATAGAGACTACAACAGATAGACTACACAAAGCTAGTGAACTCAAACACTCATCAACAAAATCTAATCAAAACACAGAAAAAACAGATGAAACAAATACAGTAAACAAGACATGAGTGAGCTATAAGGC
The DNA here is from genome assembly GCF_007565055.1 of Rhinopithecus roxellana. Lineage (NCBI taxonomy): Eukaryota > Metazoa > Chordata > Mammalia > Primates > Cercopithecidae > Rhinopithecus > Rhinopithecus roxellana. The sequence continues at coordinate 29,513,807 of NC_044564.1, forward strand.
AACTTCCCGCTGCCTATTACATTTGTAAAGACCATAAGGAGAAAGGGGACAAAATTTTTTTATGAAAATATAAAGAATTATTGTAAATGTGATGAAACCTACAAACTCATACATTTGAGAGGTCAACATACTCCAAATAAAAAACATGAAGAAAACTACACCAGGGCATATCATAAACGAATCATTTAAAAGTAGTAACGTTAGAAATCTTAAATGTCATCAAAGGTAAAAGACATGTTAGACGTAAAGAAACAAAGATAAGGAAGACAGATTTCTCATCAGAAACAGCTGGAACCAGAAGATGTTGAAGTAATATATTTAGAGTACTGAAAGAAAAGTTAAGTGTATAATTCTGTATGTGGCAAAAACACCTTCTACAAATGGAGGCAAAATAAAAACTTTCTCAAATAAACTATAGACGAAAGCATTCATCACCATTGGACCTGCACCTTAAAACTATTAGAAAAACTCCTTCAGGAATATGTAAAATGATACCAAATGAAAGTATGGATATGCAAAAAAAGCAGCAGCTAGCAATGGTAACCATGTGGGTAAATCTAATTTTAAATAAAATTTTTAAATTTCTTTAAAAGATTATTAATGAAATATTCACCAAGAAAAGCCTTATTCTGGGTCATGAAACAAATCTTAATAGGTTCAAGATAACTGAAATCACACAGAATATTTTATTTGATTCTAATTGAATGCAGAAGCAGATTTAAAAGAAAATATATTACCTCACAAGTAGGATTCATTACAAGAATGCAAGTCTTCTTCAACATACAATAATCAGTGTAAATTATCATATTGGAAGATTTATATGAAAAATATATGTTTATATCAATAGTTGCAGAAAAGCATTTGACACAGTTCAATAATCACTCAGCATAAGTAGGAATAAAAGGGAACTTTCTTACACCATTAAAAGATAAATACAAAATACCTTCGACTAACTTCATACTTAATGGTGAGAGACTGAACACTTGCCCTATAAGATAGAGAATAAGTTGATGATGTCCTCTCTCATCACTCCTATTAACATCATACTGGAAATCTTAGCTAGTAAAATACATTTTACAAAGGAAAGAAAAGGCATACTAATTAGAAAGTAGAAAATAAAACTTTTTATTTGCAAATGACATGACTGTCCTTGCAGAAACTGACTACAAAACACTCCAAAAAAAAATATCCAGGACTAATAAATGAATTTAGGAATGCCTCAGTAGTTAAGTTTAACACACATGAGTCAATTGCTTTCCTATATAACAGCAATAAAAAATTAAAGTTAAAATATCATTTATAATTGAAATAAAGCAGGTCAAGCATGGTGGCTCACGCTTGTAATCTCAATGCTTTGGGAGGCCAAGGCAGGAGGGTCATTTGATGCTAGAAGTTCAAGACCAGCCTGGGCAACATAGTGAGACATTATTTCTATGAAAAAAAAATTAGTCTAGCATGGTGACTCCTGCTTGTAGTCATAGCTACTTCAGAGGCTGAGGCAGGATGATCACTTGAGCCCAGGAGTTTGAAGCTGCAGTGAGATGTAACTGCACCATTGTACACCAGCCTGGGTGACAGAGCAAGACTTTGTCTCTAAAATATTTACTATATTTACATATATATATACATACATATATATATATATATATATATATGGATCAGCTGACACCACCCAGACCTGTAATCTGGCTCAACCAGTTCTGCTATCACACCCAGGAAAAGAAGACATTAAGAAAACCTCATTTCAACCCCCTATAATTCCATCTCCAACCTGACCAATTAGTACTCCCCACTTCCCAAGCCCCTACCCACCAAATTATCTTTAAAAGCTCTGTTCCTGGAATGCTCGGGAGACAGATTTGGGTAATAACAAAACTCCAGTCTCCTGCATAGCCAGCTCTGAATAAATTTACTTTTTCTCCATTGCAATTCCCCTGTCTTGATAAATTGGTTCTGTCCAGGCAGTGGGCGAGGTGAACCCATTGAGCGGTTACAGATGAATGAATGACTAAATAAACAAATGGCACCCAAATGAGAAATAAAGAGGTAGAAGTATCTCAATTTTTAGACGGAATAATCTATACATAAAAATTCCAAAGAATCCACAAGAAAACTACTAGAGCTAATAAACAAATTCAGGAAAATTTCAGAGTACAAGATCAACACAGAAAAATTAGCTGTGATTTTATATACCAAAATAAAGAAAAAAGTTTTAGGTAGTTTAATTTGCAATAGCATGTAAAAGAATAAAATATATAGGAATAAATTTAACAAAGTTGATAGAAGACTTGTACGATGAAAATATAAAACATTGCATAAATAATATTTTTAGACTAAATAAGTGGAAAAATATACTGTTTCGTGGTTAGGAAGAGTTAACATTGTTAAGATTTCAATACTACCCCAAGTAATCTGCAGAATTAATGCAATCCCTATCAAAATCACAAGCCTGTTTTTGCAGAAATGAAAAATCCATCCTCAAATTCATATGAAATTGCAATGGACCTGCTATGGTGTGAAAATGTGATAATATTAAGAGGTGGGGCCTCTTAATTCCTTGTTTGATAATTGTATTTGATAATTCCTGTTTTGATAATTTGTGCTTACATGGTATTTGGGTCTGTTAATTGCCTTTTTTCATTTGAGTTGGGATTTTCCTGATTCTTGGTATAACAAGTAATTTTGAATTGCATATGGTAGATTGTAAGTATGTTATGAGACTCTCTTTTCCATTTATTCTATCAGGCAGTCTACAGAACACACATCATGATTACTTTAGTAGGTTAGTAGATTGTTCAAACGGAAGTTTAATTTTTCAAACCTTTGCCATGTTATTCTAGTCTGCGCATTTGCATTCTACCCAGGCTGTAATCTGAAATCTGAGTAGTATTCCACACTGGTGTTGGATTATCAAACCTTTGCTATGCTGTTTCCAGCTTTCACAAATGGACTGCTTAGAGTTCTGCCCAGGATTTCATACAGAGGTTTAGCAAATCACTTTATCTAACTCTGTTCTCTCCATGGTCCTTCTTCCACTGTCTAGTTGGGAGGGGAGAGGGCACCACTGACACTGACTCTTTTTTGGGGCTAGAATGGTGAGTCTGGCTCTGCCTGTAGTCTCCAAACTTGCAGTTCCCAGTGGGGAAGGAAAGTGGTGCCACTATGACAGGGATGGGATGGGGCCGGGTTCTGCTTTTAGTTTCCAGTGGTTTAGTGCCTGATGGGATGGGGTAGGGCCATGACTTTTAGACTGCTCACCTGGAATAAAGCAGGTATAGTTAGGATGTTTCTGTCCGGCTTAGATGCCCTTTTCACCATCCTTTGGCTAGAGAGGGCAGGCTGCTTGCAAGACTTTTTATCTGTGCCTATTTTTGTTTCCTGATGGCAGGCCTCTCCAGCAGCCAGGCTGGAATTGGTTGGGAGGGCTGGGAACTTCAGATAACTCACTACTAGGTCATTCCTCAAGTTCTGCAGGCCCTAGCTGATTTGCCTCCTCCCCACAGTGCCCATCTTTCAGCCTTATCTCAGGAACTAAATTGTCAAAATAAAAATAATTTTCTTTCTTTGGTAATTACAAAAATATGTTGATAAAGAGCATTAACAAATTGTTAAAATTTAATGTCTATCTCTGAAATTTGAGAATGTAGATAATTCTTCCCATATTATATATTTTATATATATCTTTATTCTGACCATGTAACAGTATTTATATTTGGGAAAAAGAAATAGTAAAAATAAATGCAAATTTAAAATAGAAAATAAGCAGCCTTCTATGTGAGATAAAGGCTGGATAGTTCCAAGACAATTATTATTTTTTTTTTTGAGTCAGAGTCTCGCTCTGTTGCCAGGCTGGAGTGCTGTGGCACGATCTCGGCTCACTGCAACCTCCAACTCCTTGGTTCACGCGATTCTCCTGCCTCAGCCTCCTGAGTAGCTGGGATGACAGGCATGCGCCACCACGCCCAGCTAATTTTTGTATTTTTAGTAGAGGTGGAGTTTCACTATGTTGGCCAGGATGGTCTTGATCTCCTGACTGCGTGATCCACCCGCCTTGGCCTCCCAAGGTGCTGGGATTACAGGCGTGAGCCACCGCACCTGCCTGAAGACAATGATTTATGCAGGTATTTTTTATTTCTTTTCAGGCCAACAGTGGGACACAACTTAGTTTCAATTTCTGATTTCTTAAGAATATGTAAATTTTATTATACTTTTAATGTTTAATTATTAAGCCTTTATTTGCTAAAGATACAGGGTTTTGCGCTTAGTAATTAATACAGCCAATTCAGAGATTTGACTCTAAGATAAACATTAACAACCGAAATGGAATAGTCAGTCAATATGAGTGTGTACATATAGATTCGATAGGTGTCTGTGTTCTAACTCAGTTCAACAAACATTTATTGAATTGGCTTTATTGAATTTTAATGTAAATGTACAAAACAAATATTTATAACATATGCAAATAGCAATGACACATTTCTGTCAAAAATTATGCAAGTGATCATAGTAAAAAAATAGCTGAAAGTAAATTGATCGGAAAACAAAGGGTGAAATTTTCATTTCTAGGGACTTTCATTAAGAAAAAGTTGCTTTTAGTCAAAGATTTTCAATATCAAAAAATGTTGAAAGTGCATGTCTTAATATTAAACAGCACTAATTAGTAATAACATATGTAGCGCTTTCCGTTAATGGAGCCATCTTTACCATTTAAATATAGAGGCTCATCAGGATTTCCAAATGTCCATCAAAGGAAAGAAATTTGGATTATTACTATGAGCTCCTTACTCAAATAATTTGTCTTAAAGTCACAGTTATAATATTCAGAGTTAACTTTACCTGGCATCCTTATCTTCTCCTGATATTAACAGGAATATTTTTTGTTTGCCTGACTTAATTTCTCATTACAACCATTGACCAGTTTTATGGTTTCTATCTGAGAAGCAATATAAAAATATCATTTACAATGTGTTGTTTCTCTTCTGTGTAATTCAGAATCAACAAAATGCTAATGGTATTAGCATTTGTGGTGTTTACCATTAATAAAGATTTACGCATATTTCAAACTTATTGACACCATCAGATCCATCACTCTTGAGTCTGCTGTGTTAGAACTAATGTGTTTTGCATTAGCTTTGGAACTCTACAGAACATTACTAGGTGCTTTATAGTTTTATGTCTTACATTTAAGTCTTCAATCCATCTTAATTTTTGTACATGGTGAATGGCAGGGTTTCAGTTTCAATCTTCTGCACATGGCTAGCCCGTTATCCCAGCACCATTTATTGCTTCAGGAGTACTTTCCCCATTGCTTGTTATTGTTGACTTCATTATTTGTGCAGCTTTATTTCTGGGTTCTCTATCCTGTTCCATTGGTCTATGAGTCTTTCTTTTTCTCCCTCCCTCTCAGCATGCCAATTTCTTTTATAAAGAAGCACCTCTTATAGCCCTCTACCAGCCCTGCTTACTTACAGAAGTGGTCACAAGAGTCAGATAGGATCAACATAAGATCATTCCCAGTTTTATATACAAAGGTTTGGAGAAACAGGAAACTTTCCTCTAGGATTGATGAGACCTGAGAAGGTGAGACAGGGACCCATTAGCAACCATCTTTCTTGCTATGTGGTAATTTTTTGGCATTTAAAAAAAAGAAAAAAAAAGATGTAACAAGAAGAGGTTTGAGATAGAGGAAAAAGTGATTTGATATAGTTTTGAGTTTTTACAAGATCTGCTGGAGCCAGTTTTGCTCTGGATTTTCTGGTTATTTGGACTAGCACATTCTCTTTATATTTAAGCAAGTTTGATTGGATTCCAGACATGTATTCCTTTGGGATGTTAGGAGATCAAACTTATCATAAGGTCTGACTCAAAACCAAGGCCCACAAGTGAATGAAATTTCTAGTATGTAATCCCCTGAAATCAAATTATTTTTTAGTGAATAACAAGCAGGGCACCTGATTTTCAAACTGAAACACAATCCCCAGGTCATAATTTTGCCTGAAGGTGTGGGTTAATAGAGCAGTGCACACTCCAGAAAAAAATTCCCTCCCATATTCAAAGACAAAAATCTTTTCTTCAGAAGAAGAAACTTCAGTCAACCCTACCTACCCCTGGATTCCACATGTGTGGATTCAACTAACCATAGTTCAAAAATATTTGAAAAAGTAAAACAGTGTTTATAAGAAAATACAGTATAACAAGTGTTACATGGCATGTACATTGTATTAGATATTATAAGTAGTATAAAGATGATTTAAAGCATATCAGAAGAAGTGAATATGTTATATGCAAATACCATACCATTTTATGTAAGGGATTTGAGCATACATAGATTTTGGTATCCTCAGGTTTCCAAACTGGCTAGGAAATCTATGCCAGGACAAGAGGAAGTTCTTATTATCCCCACCCCACAATGTGCTTTTTCTCCTTTCTTTTACCTAGTGGTAGGAGCTTAACTTCTGATTTCCTCCTTTCTCTTTACCACTGTATATTATTCATGCAGGCATGGTTACATTTTTCATCATAGTTTATGATCATGAATAGCCACATTCAGGCCAAAGCACATTTCCCAAAAATAGTGAATTATGGTCTGCATGGAAAAACGGACATGATTCGGATTATTTCTTTCTAAGAAGGAAGAATATGTTCAGTATTATTTGGAGTAGTCGCATTATGATAGGCAGAAATATCTATATCTATATTAAAAGAAAAAAACCTTTGATATATAGAGAGGAAAAAATGGTACATGTGATTTGGGCAACCAAGGTAGGAAATGGATTTTCTATGAGAAATTGTTCCACTGTCATTTCACTTGGTCCTTCTTGCAACTTAAATCATGGAATGACAGATAGTTAAGAATTATCAGTATTCTAATTGGCTTAAGATCAAGCCTGTCATCTTGTAACAAAACTTCAGCTACTAAAAAGTTTACCAGGAAAAAAAAAAAAATGGTGATATAGTTTGGATATGTGTCCTCTCTAAATCTCATGCTGAAGCATAATCCCCAGTGTTGGAGGTGAGGCCTAGTGGGCAGTGTTTTGGATCCCATATGGTCTGGCACTGTCCTTACCCCAGTGAGTGAGTTCTCAGGATATCTGGCTGTTTAAGAATGTGTGGCATCTTGCTCCCACTCTTGCCATGGGATATACCACCTTCCCCTTTGCTTTCTGCCACAATTGTTAGCTTTCTGAGGCCTTGTCAGAAGCTGAGAAGATGCCTGGCACCACGCTTCCTGTATATCCTACAAAATCGTAAGCCATTAAACCTCATTTCTTTATAAATTATCCAGTCTCAGGTATTTCTTTATGGCAATGCAAGAACAGCCTAGTACACATGTATTGCCTAAGTCTTCAAATATTAATGTGTACTTAGTACAACGCCTCACAACTAGAAATCTCTTGGTAAATATTTATTGAGTAACTGGTCAATCATCTTGTGAGTGGAGTTTAGGTGTGTTTTAATAAATGTTAGCATCATGAGTATTCATTCATGTATTTAACATGCATAGAGTCTTATTCAACTCTTTAGGTTTCAGAGATAAAGAGAAATAACATACTTTGTCTTTAAGATCTGGGAAGTCTAAGAGTAAGGTTTATAAACGCATTTTGCAATATACAGCATTAAGTAGATTAATACAGATATGAACAGAGTGTGATAGGAGCATAATGTTTTAGAAAGAACAATTGTTTTAGTTTCCTCTGGCTGTTGTAACAAAATATCAAAACTTTAGAGGCTTAAAATAATGTAAATATATTCTTTTACAGTGCTGAACATCAGAATCTGAAATCAAGGTGTTAGCAGGGATGCATTCCCCAGGGAAGAATTCATTTCCTTGTTTTCTCCATCTTTTAGACCCATCTGCATTCCTCAACTCACGGCCTCTTCCTTATACCACTCTCACTTTTTGTTTCTATTGTCACATCTTCTATTGTTGCATTCGGCTCATGCAGCTAACCTAGGATAATCTCACCATCTCCAGATCCTTAACTATCATTTCTGCAAAGTCTGTTTTACCATGGAAGATAACATATTCACAGGATCTAGGGTACAGGACATAGCCATTCTTGGAGTGCCACTATTCAGCCCACCGCAACACTTAACTGAATTTTATTCTAGGTTCAGCTAATAATGAGCTATGCGACCTGGAGTATGACATGTTATGTTACTGGGCCTCAATTTCCTGAACTGTAAAAGTGAGAGGCAGGTGAATATGATCCCTAAATTATTTCATCTCTATCTTTTTATGTTTTACAAGCATAGCATCAAGGGCCACAGCATATGATGTTGAAGGTCTGACTCCTGAAATACAAAAGCACAGTCCTACAAGAAATCATTCTTGTCAATTAGGGTTCCTTCAGCTCGGAAGCACTTGTTGGTGTTCTATACCATATCAATATACATTTCTCTTGCATATATCTATACAGTTCTTCCCTTATAAAGAAAGCAAAAAAAAAAAAAATGACTTATTTTCTCTCTATGTCTTCCCTTGATGATGGCTCTTGTCTTTCTAGAAACATCTAGAAAGTTCTGAGGAATATTTGAAATGGTTTCCATCACCTTGTCTGTAGCTAAGACAGTAAGTGGGTTAGAGTTGTTGCTCTAATTTACATCTATGATCCATCTTTACCTTTTGTGGTCCTTTCGTTCACTCCAGAGTAAGTTATCTAAGAATAATTAGTTAGCATAAATTCAAGTTTTCCCGACTTTTTTCTCTTATTTTATTAGATATGCCTTTAGAAATATAAGGAACAAAAAATAGTGTGTAATAATCTTATTTGAGTACCAAATAGTGATAGAGAGCTCTGTATTTCTTAGAACCCATGTCAGCATTGCATATGACATTTCTTTCTAGATCTTTCCAGAAAACAATTTGAAATTAAAATATTTCATATCTTCATTTTATTGGTGAACATGTATTTGTGTCATTGTTAGACCTTTTTCACCAACTGTGTAGAAGTTTAATGTTTCAGAGAGAAGATAAAATAATTATTTTAAAAAGTCTGGACCCTCCAAGAAACTTTAGGTATTGTGTAATTTAACAAGGTGTCACTGACACTGACACATCAGTTAATAGGACAGGGACTCCAAAACTCATCCTTGTAGCTCTGTATGTGGTCTCTATACTTTTTCAGGAGCTAATCTTGATTAGGTATAGGAGAATCTGCTCCTTCCTCTTAGAAGTTTCAGACAAGGTTTTCAATCAGAGTAGGTTTTTTATATCGAACTTCCTGCACACGTGTTAAGCCTTCTCCTGTCACACCCTATGCCAATCCTACATTAATATACATTTTACTCCAGTATTAAAATACCTGCTTAAAAAGTGATACCTTCAGTAGACAGGGGCAGGTATCACTTAAAATTCTGGTTCTCACACCTGCAGGTGGGTAACCTTGATCAAAACACATGACCTTGCTGGACATCAGTTTTCTCACCCATAAAATGAGATTAGAATAATGAGCTTTGAAGGGACTCCTGGTTCTGAAATTCAAGAACTCAATTTCCTACCCTTTTCAGTTACCTCCTTTGCCAGCTTAATTGCCTGTCTAGTTATAGAATTCTCTGAATTTATCACCCTTTTCAGTTTCATTCAGAAGACTACATCATCATTTTTGAATAGCATACTGCTTCCACTACTTAAGTTCAAAGGTGAAAGAAAGTGGTTATATCCTTGAAATTTAAGAAGCAAATACCAGATTGTAGATCTTAATCTGAAACTCTATTTTTTTAAACACACAGAGAAGATACCTGATACATTAATTAAAATACCAGTAATCAGTTCCTTTTATCCAGGGGTATAGGCAGTTAAGTGGAGAAAAAATGCATTTCTTCTCTTTTATTTTCATATGAAGAGGCATGTTTCAGTAATCTTACATAGAACTATCATCATGGGTCGTGTGTTTTAATTGCCACTGCATTTCTAGGACTTACCACTAAGTATCTAGATCAAATAGGCAATCAGTGAACATTGAATAAAATAGATGTCAATAGATTTGCAAGGTAAAGAGCTAGGAAAAACCAGGATATTTTGTTACAAAATTGTCTAACTCTTATGAGTGCTAGATACATAAATTTAAAACTATAGAAGAAGTCTTAAACGTATTCTACTCTAAATTCCTCCCTTTGCATAAGAGGGAGCTGAAGTAGAGGTAAATAGAATGCTGTCACAAAGACACACGTTTAATAGAAGCACTTGAATTAAAATCCAGGTCTCCTGCTACACACTTGTGTCTTTTGTCTGGATTTATTATTCCAATGTCTTGCTTTTCTCAGAAATTAAATGGCGTGGTATTTACACAGAAAACCTCAGCATTGTGGTTTAAGTCTCTTGTGCTCTTTTCTCTTTTTTGCTCCCTCTTATCTGCCTTCTCTCTTTCTTATCTAGGTAGTCTCACTCTCCTTATCAGAGGACTGGGGCACTGTTTCTTGACATGTAATTTACATCTAATGAAAGCCTGGAGTTACTCTGTATCAAACCTTCCTCCTCATCTTATAGATAAGAGCTACCAATCAGGATAAGGCTTTAGTTCTTACCTTGTACTATTAAAGTTTACATCTGATTACTAACTTCAAATATTTTATTATATTTGCATATTTGCTGTTACAGATAAAATGCAATGGTGAGGCATTTCTGAGCATCACAATTGATAAGTCTGTTTTGAGACCTGAATTAAAAATCTTTTGCTTCTCTCCCAGATTAAAATTATTTAAGAAACTGTTTTCACTGAATTTTGCTTTTTCTATTGGTAAAATATTAAGAAATTAAATGCTATCTTTTAATCAAATTACTTTCCTGTTAATGGGAGATTTTTTTCTACTGCAATTTCATGACAACGATTTTACAATAACTCCAGAAGTAAACAGTATGTAACACAAGCACCATGCAATTGTACAGAATATAAACATAAAAATGAAATTATTCACAAATTATATGTGAATTTAATATTCAGTAAGTTATACTTTTTCACTCTGCTTTGATTATAAAGTTGTATTTTTCATTAAAAAATAATTGTTCTGTCATTTATTGTGAGGATATATTTTAAAGGTGAATTATTGAAATCCAAAGGTGAATTTTGCCTGTCTTATCTAACACTTGGGTACAGGGCATGCTTCCTAGACATGCAACTCTGCAGTCACACAAAGCCCCGCCCATAGAAGGGCCCCAGTGATTGCTTGGTTTAATGCTCTGCCTCCATCTTGAAATTCTTAATTTTGAACAGAGTTAATGTTTGAACAGGGAGTCCCTCATTTTTGTTTTGCACTGGACTTCAAATGAAGCCCTGCTTGCCAATTCTGCTTGGCAGTAACTTATATAAAAGAGATCCCATGGAATACCAGTATATAAAAGAAGGTAGCAGTTTGCATTTGAGTCTTGGTTAATGTTCTGCAAAGCTACCCATGGTTCCTGTATTGGTTCATTCTTGCATTGTTATAAAGAAATACCTGAGACTGGGTTAAGAAAAGCAGTTGAATTGGCTCACTGTTCCACAGGCTGTACAGGAAGCATGATTCTGCCACCTGCTTGACTTCCGGGGAGGTGCCAGGAAACTTACAATCATGGTGGAAGGTGATAGAGAAGCAGGCAGGTCTTATATGGCAGGAGCAGGAGCAAGAGAGATTGTCTTTTAAACAATCAGATCTCTCAATAACTCACTATCAACAGAACAGGAACAGCACCAAAGGGATAGTGCTAAACCATTCATGAAGGCCCACCCCAATGATCCAGTCAACTCCCACCAGGCACCATATCCAACACACTTCCTTATTTTATATATATATATATTTCAAGTAGGCACCTGTGGGTCTTCCTAGAGTTGCTCTCCCAGCTCACAGAATCCTTTAACTTTCCTACAACTATTTACAATGCCAAATTGTGCTCCGCCTAATAGCCCTGAGTCTAGAATTGGACCCAGGATTTAAGATAGGTAAATCAGAGTCCTGTTCCCTGGAATTTGTAATCGAGGAAGAGAAAAACAGAATTAGTGAGACTGGGAGGGGATGGAGAGCGGGAGAGAGAAATCAATAAAGAGAGAAGGAGTGAGACTTTCTTCAGGTGAATACATAAGCTTAGTACCCATGGCACACACCTCTTACACCTACCCCATGTATTAGAGAAAAGCAGTAGCTGCACTAAAGAAAAAACAGAAAGATACAGACAAGCAGAGAGGAATTGAAATAACAGTAGATGAAAAAGTCCAGACAGGCTTCCAGTCCCTGATTTCAATGCCTTCCTGAGGCAGATATCATTGTAATCCTTATACCTACTTCTTTATTTCAAGAAGCTGTAATTTATAAGACAAATTCACTTTCCAGAAAGAAAAAGAATGGTAGAGAAGTATGTCGTTTTTATAACATATGCAATATCAGAAAAGTTAAAATGTCATTGTGAATTGGGAAAAATATGTGAATATCTTTGATGCTTTAATTTCATTGCAGTGATATCGGTTACTTGAAATAAAAGGACTTCTGAAATATATCATTTAATTCCTTATTTTATTCTGAAATATCAACAGATTCATCCTCGTTTAGGATATAAAGTCAGAGGTAGAGCCAGGCTAAGCATAATGCCTAAACTAATACACCAATTGCATTTATAGCAATAAATATCTTCAAAAATATGACCAGGCTGTTATTTGTTAGCTTTTCTTAGCTATCATATATATCCCTTTTTTTGGTGTCATCTATCATTGTGATTGTGTTACATCTGTAATAAGAGGCAGAATGCAGTGACTGAGACCATGAATTATGGGACCATGTTATCTAGGTTTGCATTTGGAGCCATTACCTGTAATGAGACCCTGAGTAATATATTTACCCTCTCTGTGCTCCAGTTTCCTCATTTGTTAAATGACAGTAATGATACCTAACTGATAAGATATATAGGAATATGCTAGTATTTGTAAATGTCCTTATAAAATCTTGGTACATAGGAATATTATATGTTAATTCTTTTAAAGGAACTTCTAGAATAAATCAGGCAAACAATAAAAGAAACATGTTTTAGTACACATAAAAACTTCACATATAATAAAGAGAATCTTCAAAATCTAAGAGTTTGAATTATGAGATATTCTATACATTCTAAAGGCAAATAGATTATTTATGGGGAAAATATAATGATAAAGCCTCTGCTTACAATAAATCACAGTGAATTAAAGAGTTAAATGCAAAGGATGAAGCCTAGAAGAATACGTAAGCAAATATGTAACAGATTTCTGGAGGGAAATATAGTGCTTATGCCAAAAAAAGCAAAGGAATTAACAATGAAAGAAAATATATTTTATTGAACATAAATCTTTACAATTTTCAAATAGCAGAAATCTTAAAACTGAAATTCAAATATGATACCAAGAAAGTCGTTCTTACAATTAGAAGAGTTAATAAATTAATATCCACAATGGTAACATAATCTTGCAATTCAAAATAAGAAATCACATGCAAAAAAATTTGAAAAGAGCTTAAATATTTAAAAATCATTGATTACATGTTAAACATAACTCAATCTGGGTGGGCAAAAACAAAAAAAACATTGTTTATTAGCTTTTGTTATTGGAAATACCTATGTGGTACAACTTGATTAAAGCAGAGTTAAATCCAAGGGTACTATCCAGTTTATGAACATGTTTTCTTTTTTCTATATTCTAGTGCTATTTGCTTCTGCCTGCCTTCATTTGCAGACATGCTTCTTCTACATGGCATTATGATGTCAGCAAAATCGTCATAGGCTGACCCAAGCCTCTATTGTTTTTAGAACTTTTATTAACAGAAGAGGGAGATAATTCTTTTTTCAGGATCCATACGTCTATTATTATACAAAACTTCTGATTGCAGCTACTTAGAACATATGGTTATTTGGTGGGGCTGCATGAGGGTTGGGAATGGGGGCAGGCAGGGTTGACTGGGACTAAGCCACATATTTCTATGGATTCTGGGAGGAGATACTTCCCAAAGAAGAGTGTGCAACACAGAAGAAAACTGTCTATTTAAGTATAAAACAGGTAACTCACCAATGAACTGTAAATGGCCAATAAATATGGAAAAATTCAGATGTATTATAGAAAACAAAATCTACTTTAGGACAACATGAATGTATTAGGTTTAGTTTTCACACTGGAAAAAGGCCTGGTACAGTATTTCCAGAGTCACTGCTAGAAGTATATAGAAGGCTGTGGAATACAGATTTTCAAAATCTTATGAGTGTAAAAAATGTTCATAATTTCTGACCCATGTCTAAGAATCTCTTCTAAGAACATAATCAGAGAGTAAAAGCATATTTTATGTAGAGGGGTATTATATTTTATCTATAATAAGATAAAACTAAAAATCAATTAAAATGTTAATAGGAAAAAAATGATAAAATGAACCTTGTTGGTTTTTTTGGGTTTTTTGTTTGTTTGTTTGTTTTTTGAGACGGAGTCTCGCTCTGTCTCCCACGATGGAGTGCAGTGGCGCAATCTCAGCTCACTGCAAGCTCCTCCTCCCGGGTTCACGCCATTCTCCGGCCTCAGCCTCCTGAGTAGCTGGAACTACAGGCGCCCGCCACCGCGCCGGCTAATTTTTTGTATTTTTAGTAGAGACGGGGTTTCACTGTGTTAGCCAGGATGGTCTCGATCTCCTGACCTCGTGATCCACCCGCCTCGGCCTCCCAAAGTGCTGGGATTACATGTGAGCCACCGTGCCCAGCCGAACCTTGTTTTATATATATACAAATTGATATTACGCAGCTATTCAAATATTTAGTCGAGGAAGTTTTAATAATTCAAGGTTGTATAAGTAAAACACAAAGTTAAATGTTAAGTTTTCTGTGGATTATGCTATTATTGTTTTCATTCTTTTTTTCCGTTTCGATCTTCCAAGTTTATTTCTAATAGAAAACCAAATTTTTGTCTTCTTTAATTTTGTAAACTTCACCTGCTATCAGTAGGAACTCTTCGTGCTCAGAAAGCTCTGTTTGAAAGTAAAGCACGTTTTATAACATATTATATAATCAATGTATGGCAGTGAGTTCTGCCCGTTTAGAGTTAAGGTGACTATATTAACATTTCAAAAACTTTTTCAGAAGTGATATACATAATAACTATAGTTTCCATAAAATGCAAAGTGTAAAAAGCAACAAACATAGACAGCTTAATTCTGCATTTAATGTAGCACTGATGCAAGAACTTAGAAAAATATGGAGGAAAACAATATATTTCCAAATGTTATTTTTTAAGAATTACATGATTTTTCAATTCATCAGTATTTTCCTTGGGCAGTGTAATGCTGCTATGTGCAAACTTTCCATGAAAGTATATAACAGGCAATTTACTAATGCAATACATAATACAGCTAATGAATATCAGGAAAAGTATTAAAATTTACATGAAAGCAACAGCAATATGTCATTGATTAATTTTTGTATTGTAAGGATGTTATCCTAGCAGTGGGTTTTACCAGGCTGTAATATTTTCCTCAGTGCTAGTCACACAAATTTTTCTCCAGTGGCAGGCAGGAGATATACATCAGTAAAAATTAAACTGTTGGCTCCATAGTCCTCTGAGCTCAGAGGGGCTAATGCTTTTGAATAGTCATCAAAAATCTTAACAGGTTTCACCTGATAATATTTGTATACCTAAAACAGGTAAAATAGCACAACTGGGCTTGAAAGAAACACAGGCATTTCTATTCCAATGGCAGATCATCTTCCTCAACAAGACAAAAATCATAAACAGTGACAAAAATGTAAAAGAGCCAGAGAAGGAGGGGAATTGTTACATTAGGAAGGGAAACAATAAAAGCCTTTCCAGATCACTGAGCAGGCACTGTACAGCTACGTAAGGGACTGAAGGCAACTGAATCTACAGTGTCAGCCATGGTAAAGAGCTTGCCAACCCGCCTGTGCCAGCATGCATGCATGGATTTCATGTATCGATACAGAGTCAATGCCCAACCAATTCTAAACAACTATATTATTTAGAAAAAACAATATAGTGAAACAATGCACCATTTTGGAACTTCAGGTTGAATTGTGCCCCAGCAGATAGTTTCTTTCCAAAGCAATCACTTCAGCGTTTGGGGTGCATAACTTGAGCATAGTTAATATACTGTACTTGTTCTCATGCCTTTGCATCACAGGATAACCTATGGGTGAATCCCAGGCGGGCTTTGTACAATCTCTGTTCATTTTTAGCAAGTAAATGTCCCCTTGATATTTACTGGGCTATTTCCTTTTTGCCTGCCAAATGATTTCATGTGGAATAATCTCCTATGCAACTGTTCAAATAAATAATCTATAGATGCATCAAGAACTTCCCTGTAGGAAACTAGAAATAGGGCAATCACTTATCCCAATCTTTTTGCTCTCCTTCGATGAATTTCCTCAGCATCTGTTTTAACGGCTGATTACATCTCTCAGTGAGGCTGTCTGTGTCTGACTGATAAAGGGGTAGTTAGCAAAGAGAACATCCTCACAGTCTCCATGATTCCTCATTAAAAAATATCCTCCCTCTTTTTGTATGTGGTTGCAACAGAAGGGCCAGAAACTTCTATAGGATCAGAAAGCAAAATTATTTTACAAGTCATTATATTCTTCTCTGCCCTACCAAGAGATGACTTTTCATTCAGTAGGGAATACTTATTTGGGTGTCACTTAAAATGTCACTTGTTATGCTTTCATGTAAATGACATTTTTAGAGCTCACATATATTTGTAGATGATATTGCTAAAGATTTTGATACAGGATATTAGGAGGCTTGTTTTTAGGAAGAGTTTGAGGTTGTTGCGACCCTAAGCTTTTCAGAGTGCATCACCCTGGAGGGAGCAAAATCCTCCCAGAGTTCTTGTCCTCAGGATACTAAAATTGTGTCACAGTGGCATTATTACTACCTGCAATTTCTTAGACAGAACCTAGACAGACTGTGGAGAACTACCAAGTTCTCTGTACTCCATCCTGATGGTGCTTGCAAAGAAAAAATAAGAAGCTTTTGTAGCCTTCCAAGACATTTAAAATCCTAGCAACAGCGTTTTTCCCAACTGGTATCCTGAAGAAGCACTGTCAGCCAGGAACGTTTAGTGTCCACAGTGTTGCTCAGGCTGAATAGTCTGGTTTTGCAGTTCCGCATCCCCTGGATCTGTTCATGGCCAAAGGAGTTTTTTTCTGCCGAAGTATAAACGAGGCTGTATCTTCTCTCCTTGGACTCCCGGCCTTTTCCCATCAGTTATGGTCTCCTGACAACACAGCTTATTTTTTGAAGTTTAAATCTTGATTTACAAATCTAATTAGGCTTTCCTTGTCTCAAAATGTTGGTTTGAGTCTCCACTACCAGAGTGTAATTTCCAAGTTCTAATTCCCCATGTGTTCTATTTGCTAGTGATTGTGAATGCAAAGAAAATAGGAAATACGGTGGAAGTCTTGAAAATTTCAAAAGTAAATGCTGGTGTCTATCCTATGGAGGAATATCATCAATTGAGAAAAATAATATTTAAAAAATATTTTATGTCAAATATTAGATAGAACTTCTGTTCCTAAGACAAGTAAATGCTGAAGTAAGGATCCATATCAACAGACACCATTACCAACCACTGCAGTAAGAAATGAATGGAGTTGTGTTTGTATTTGACTGTCTGCTTTCTTGTATGCTCTATCTAGGTCAGTGGTCATAACCTCAAATGTCTACAGATAAGAAGAATTTAATGTAAATAAATGAACCCTTCTGCACAGTGCATTGTGTGTAGGGGTAGCCTCTAATAATATCCATCAATTATAGTCATGGTGAAAAACTTTGGAGCATGGGAGTAAGTGTAAGGGTCGCCAAATATTCTGATATTTCAGAAAAAAAGAAGTAAATACAATTTTTCATGTGAAATATCCTGATTTTTAAATGGTTAGCAAAACATTAACTAAAAATATAGTCATATCAACAAAGAAAACATATCTAGTCCTTTGGGAATTGATTTATAATTCTTTTAAATTACTACAATTTTTGTTTCTAAAGCCTTACCTTTTGTTAACATCCTCTTCACAAATTATTTTTAGTATATTCACTATGATCCTGAGAATACGACTGCTTCTTACCATTATCATAGCTACCACCCCATTCTAACCACTCTATCTCACATGGCTACAGCCAATGCTTCTTATCTGGTCTTGAGTCAGTTTCCACTCTCGCTCGCCCTAATCCATTCTCCATATAGCAAACAGTGTAATCTTTTCCAAAATGCAAATTACATATTTTCACTCCTTTGCTCAAAGCTTTCTAGTGGCCAACCGTATATTTAGAATAAAATCTAAACAATGTAACACAATGAGTACCACTCCAATAAAGCAACTCAAGTCTCTTTTTAGAATTTCACCTCCTGCTATCTACTCCTTAACCTATTGGCCTTCCTGCTGGTCCTTGGATATGCCTTGTTCATTCTGCTTTTACACTTTTGCTTTGCCTATACTCTCTTCATGGATTGCATATCTTTTGGTATGGCTTACTTCCTCATTTTATTCAAGTCTCTACCTTCTTAGTGAGATCTGCCCTGATCTCTTTGTCCAAAATAACCTGATCTTCCCATTTTGCTTCTTCTTCCTAATTTTCTCTTCTTGCTTTTTCTTATCACTATCTGAGATTATTTTACATGCATCTATTTACTTTTGGTCTCCCTCAACAGGTAGAAAACACTGAGAAAAAAAGGAATGTTATCTATTTATCACCATATCAACAATATCTAGAAGATTTTCTGTTACTTAGCAAGTGTTTATTGCTATTTGTTGCAAAAAGTAAATGAATGAACGAGTATATTACCACTATTACCAAAGCCCAGAAACACTACCTTAATTCAAGTCTTCACTGTTTATGACGTCTAGCTTTCACTGGTCTTCCACTGTAGTCATCCTACACATACTTTCTGACTAAACTTCCTGAAGCACCAGCCAGCCACGTCAGCTCTATATTCAGAATAGTCAATGCTAATTCTTCATTGCTCTTTTAGGAGTGCCTCCTCTGTACGCCTGTGCACATATTGGATATAAGTCTGTTATAGAACTTGTAAGTCTTTTGTAGAACTGTTTCAAATTACCAAATTCTTTGTTTATCTCCTTCACCAGAAAATAAATGTCTAAAAGTGTCTTATCTAATGAATGCAATGACTTACATTCATGTAGCCCTTCAAAAATTAATTTTAAAGTGCTTGCATTTTATGTAGATGTAGTTAATATTCCTTTTCATAAGAGAAAACTGAGACTCAGAGAAACTAAATGACTTCTTAAAAATCATACAACTTGAATAAAGCATTTTTAAAACAAGTTCTTCAAATTTGGACCAAGATTATTTTGTCCTTCCTGGTACAACAAAACTGCATTGCAAACAAGGAAAATTCAAACTCTTATGTTTAATATTTAAGGATTTTAACACTTTGAATTGAAGCCACCTTACCAAATTTGTTATTACTATTTCCTTTTAAACACTCCAACATTCAGGAACTTAATTTTGGAAAAATTATTACCTGTACAGAGATCTTTCTCCTTTTGAATCTTTTCCCCTATATTTTCTCTATAATTGTAATGATTCTCCTCCCTTTTATCTATGTCTTACTTCTACCATTTTTATTTAAAGCTTGTCTAAAAAACTATCACCCTGAAGATAACTTTTTTCATATTGTAACAAATATTCAGTTTGACATACCATCATACTTTAGAAATTTCTTATGGAAATATTATATTTCAAAATTGTATGTTATTGAAATAAGCACATACCTAGGTTCTATGTATATAAAATACATTGATTGTAACTGGACAATAAATTCATTTAGATGGAGTTGTGTTCAATTAATCTTTAACATTTCCATAGAACATATGTCTGAGTATTAGTTAAGATTAAACTTAACTGCATATAGGAGAAAACCAAAACAAATGGTTCACACTCAAAGATAAATATTAAAGGGTAGAAAGGTGACTCCACAGTGCTCACGAATTCAGGTTCCTTTTGTTGCTGTTGAATAATTTGTACCATAAGGTTTTCATTTACAGGATGGCTCCTAACTGTAGCATTTGTGCTACAGAAAGAAAACAGGGGAGGCATGTACCGCATCCACAAGATGGGTATCTGTAACAAAAAAGCATACAATAAAGTTGAAACTCCATATGTGTAAAACAATATATCAGAGAAATACTATTGCAGTTATGTTGACATCACACAAAACAGATCTGAAGGCAAAAATTGTCAAAATTCCACAATTACACAGGAAGTGCATCAATCCATGAACATAGTGGGAGATTTTCAGATAATATTCTCATACCTAATAGATAAAACAGACATGATAAATAAAATCATTGAACACTTGAACATGATCCAAAAGCTTGAACTAAAAGATATGTATCCATCATCTGCAAAAATGTACCCTCTTTTCAAACACAGACCTGAACAATCTATAAAAATTGAACCTATATTGGCACAACAAAGGCCTCAAGAAATTTGCGAGATTGTGTTCTGGAAGTACAATGTAATTATGTTAGAAAGCAAGCACAAGAGATAACTAGAAAGATTACACTTGTTTGAACATTACCAAAATACTGCTAAATAGTCCATATCAAAGAAGAAATTACAATTCAAATAATAGAACATTTAAAACTGAATAAAAATGTAAATATTTTTATAAACATGGAATGCAAATAAGGCATTCTTTATAGATAAATGCATAACCTTATGTGCTCTTATGAGAAAAGTAGAAAGGTTAAAAATTAGGTGTTACATATCTCATTTAAAACTAAGAATGAATAACAAAAGTATTCAAAGAAATCAGAGGGAGAGTAAAATGAAAAAGCAGAAATCAACAAAATAGAAAATAAGATACAATAGACAGAAACAGCAAAGCCAAGTGTTAGCTGTTGTATTAGTTCATTCTCATGCTGCTATAAAGAACTGCCTGAGACTAGGTAATTTATAAATGAAAGAGGTTTAGCTGACCCATAGTTAAGCATAGCTGGGGAAACCTCCGGAAACTTAACAATCATGGCCGATGGGGAAGCAAACATGTCCTTCCTCATGTGGCAGGAAGATAGAGAGGAATGAAAGCCCAGAGAAGGGGGAAGCCCCTTATAAAACCATCAGATCTCTTGAGAACTCACTCACTATCACAAGAACAGGATGGGGCAGTCCACCTCCATGATTCAATTATCTCCACCATGTCCCTTCCACAACACGTGGGGATTATGGGAACTACAAGATGAGATTTGGGTGGGGACATAGCCAAACTATGTCAGTTGTCTTTAAGTCTAATAAAATAAACAAACCCATCCATCCTGATCAATATGGTGGAACCCTGTCTCTGCTAAAATACAAAAAATTAGCCAGGCATAGTGGTGCGTGCCTATAGTATCAGCTAATCTGGAGGCTGAGGCAGGGGGATTGCTTGAACCCGGGAGGCAGAGTTTGCAGTGAGCCAAGATTGTGCCACTGCACTCCAGCCTGGCGACAAAGTGAGACTCTGCCTCAAAAAAAAAAAAAAAAAAAAAAAAAAAAAATCCATGAGATTAAGAAAAAGAAAAATGTAACAGAATAAAAGGAAGACATGACAGAACAATAAATATAGCTATTATAAACAAGAAGAGAGTAAGCAAACTATAAATTTGAAAATGTCAATGAAATGGGGATAAATTACTAGGAAAACATAATAACTCTATAAAAAAACAGTTGCCCATTAACAAAAATAGAATCTACTATTGTTAATCTTTCTGCCAAGAACTTCAGGCCTAGTAGTTTTACTGACAGGTTTGATGAAATATTTAAATAACTAAATAATTCAATTTTTATACAATTTCTTTCAGAGAGTCAGAAGGAAGATGGAAAAATCTAAAATTAATTTTTTGTGGCTAGCGTAAGGTTGATACCATCACCTGATAAGGATAGAGTGAAAAGGGAAAAATACTACTCCTGAATTTAGTTGTATAAATTATATAAATTCCAAACATAGGATTAGCACACTGAGTCCAGCAACATATGAATACGATAGTTCATTATGACCAACTTAGACTTAGCCTAACAATCAGAAATTGGTTGAACATTAGGATTTAGCCCAGCAATCAGAGATTGGTTGAACATTAGCAAATCAATTAATGTGAATTATCACATTAATGAGTTAAAAAGATATGGGAATAGTTATTTGATAAAGCTTGACATTCCTTCTTGATAAAACCTGTAACACACTAGAATGGAAGCTGTAGGAGATGCTTTTGTTGCCCTGCTCCACATTCCTTCTTGATTTCAGAGCAACACATACTTTTAATCTCACCCAAAGCATTTGGCTGGACATTCCCCTGCTTTCCTGCTTTAGGGCTTTTTCTAGAAAGCACAAAAACCTTTGGTCGTTGTGCGGGTAGCCCAGAAAAGCAAGTGGTTAATGCACAGAGGCAATATTCAACCAGTGGGTTTGAGAATTCTTAGAAAAGTGTGTGAATTCTGTAGATAATTAAATAATATAAAATTAAAAGATTGACAATGATATAACATTCTCAGAGTAAGGCTTAATGCTGGAAGAACATAGTAGAATTTCAAATATACCTGTTTTTCATCAATAGACATACAATGAGCATCTCCTTTGTCAGACACTATGCTTAGCTCTGGGGAAGGTGTTGAACACCCTTAAGGAGCTCAAAGTCAAGGGGAAGGGCATTTACCAGTGTAAACCCATTAAAACACACATTGCATGAAAAACTAAAATAGACA
Organism: Rhinopithecus roxellana; assembly: GCF_007565055.1. Classification (NCBI taxonomy): domain Eukaryota; kingdom Metazoa; phylum Chordata; class Mammalia; order Primates; family Cercopithecidae; genus Rhinopithecus; species Rhinopithecus roxellana. The sequence continues at coordinate 29,536,489 of NC_044564.1, forward strand.
TAGATGTAAGGTGTTACGGGAACACAGAGAAAAGCATCTGATATTATCTAAAGGAGCTGGGGATACTATATTAAAGGAGAATCTCTCTCAAACAGTGCTCTGAAGGCTAAGTAGAGTCTACAGAAAAATGTGAGGTTTTCTATGGATAGCTAATGAAAATTCAGAAGTCAAAAGGATATGCTCTAGGAAGACCGACTGAGTATATCATCTGTATAGTGGGGAGAATAGTAAGAAACTACCAAGACAGTAGTTTACAGAGACTTTAAAGAGTTCATATACCTGCAGGCTCTGGGAGCCTTTGAATGTTTAAAATAAGCAGTGATGTAATCAGTTGGCCTCTAGAAATGTGAAAAAATAAGCTTTCAGTTAGGAAAAGGGAAATCTAGTACCATTTTTATATCAATAGAGTTGAATTTAATGTTTTGAAAATTAAAAGGGGCAATTTCAGTATATTCTTTTTTAAGAGAATATGAATGTGACATTAGTTCTTGAACTCTGAGGGGATTACAGCAGAAAAGGAAAACGTGTGTCTGGAGTAACCACACTTTTCTCCTTTTAATATGTAAGAAAGCAAAGACGAATTAACTAATGAAGAAAAATTTTTAAACCTATATTTTTAAAAATTATATATTTAGCCTTAAATATCTAAGTTAGTGCTGCTCAGTAGACCTAACTTTAGCCAAACATTAATTCATGGATTCTAAATTTCTCATCTGGTAACACACATTCATTTAATGGTTTAATCCATCAAATATAATGCCTCCAGATTGGATATTAGAAGATAAAAACAAAGCAGCCAGGTGCGGTGGCTCATGCCTGTAATCCCAGCACTTGGGGAGGCCGAGGCAGGGGGATCACAAGGTCAGGAGATCCAGACCATCCTGGCTAACACTGTGAAAACCCGTCTCTACTAAAAATACAAAAAATTAGCCGGGCATGGTGGTGCTCGCCTGTAATCCCAGCTATTCGGGAGGCTGAGGCAGGAGAATCGCTTGAACCCAGGAGGCGGAGGTTGCAGTGAGCCAAGATTGTGCCACTGCACTCCAGCCTGGGCGACAGAACAAGACTCCCTCTCAAATAAAATAAAATTAAAAAAATTTATTTACAATTTAAAAAAATGTAAAAACCATCCTTAATTTATGGGCTGTACAAAACCAGGCAGCAGGGTAGAACTGGCCTCAGGGCTGTAGTTTGTGATCCCTGGATTAGACACATGGTGGGTGTGAATTGTAGTACAGGAATAAAGTGTACAGAAGTCCTAACATTTTTAGATTCCTCCTTAATAATAAATTAATATCACAATCATCCTTTCTGCTAACAAGACAAAAACCATTTGTTCTGGCATTGAGGTTGAAGTTGTTAGAAGCTGGCAATGCTAAAGCACCTTGGTCTAGGTATGAAGAGGGGTCTATGGGATCTTAGTTGTCATCTACCCATACTGATCTCTCCTGGGAGGTTGATGCTCCTTGGTCCTTGTGTGTTAATGATCAAAACAGAAAGCTGCAGAGTTAGTTCTTATTTCCGTTAACAAGGCATTTTCCTCCTTCTCTGTTGTATGCACATGTTATTCTCGTGTTAGCATCATGCTTAAGCATGGGGCACTCCAAGAGCTGTGGAACTTTCTGCTTAGAATGTGCCATATTCTCTGGGAGTTTCCTAGGACTCTGTATCAGAAAGAGAATATGCATTCTCTCTACGCTGGGTTCTTTGCTGACCAATACTCTTCTCACAGTCAGTCTAGGGAGCAAAACAAGGGACCATCCCTTCACAGACACTTATTCACGTCTACACACCCATTGCCATGAGCATTGAGCAGGGCAGCTGCAGCCTGTATGGGTGAGGAAGGTGCGAGGAAGGAACAGGGGTAGAAAGCAATCCTAGGGATATTGTGGTGGGTAGTTCAACAATGTTTATGTTTCTATTTACACAATTTTACACATTGTATTTTAGTTATTAAATATGTATTGAAATCCTACTATGTGCCAAAAATTGTTTGAGATGCTGGGAGTACAACGTTAAGTGTAAGCGAAAAAGGGTACAATGGATGAAAGATAGTCATTCCACAATCTCAAAATTAATCATTGTAAATAGTGATTAAGCCACATGAGCTAGTGAATACTTTGACAGTTGTAACAATTTACATATTTATGCTAAATGAATCAGATAAGATGATATTTAATTTGAGCTGACATGTCAAAATTTTGGGGGCAAACCCTGCTGGAAGTTTCTCTGTCTCCTCTCTCTCATACACACATACCTGGATTCAGAGAAATATAGACAACATCAGCTAGTCAAAACTAGATGTGAAATATTTCTAATCTTTTGATTCTGAAAATTAATATGAAGGTATAAACACTGTAGAAAAAACAAATATTTTTGGCAAAATGGAGATTTTTCCATCCAAGTATGTTAAAATTTTATTCTCTTTTATGTGCAAGTGTAGATATGAGAGACTCCTGAAAACCTTCCAAACAACTAGATTTAAGGGTACCACAGATAATCTATAGGGACGATTTGGTATTAGAATGTAATGACATTTTGCAGCTGTCAAAATACGTATGAAGCACTGAATTGAATTAGAAATTTTGCAAATCAACTGCCCTATCAAGTCTGTTTTGAAGTCTTCTTGGTCTCCTGTTGAGCCAAGACTACATCCCAGCACAGGATAAATTTAACTATATTGGATATATTTCTAGTAGGAAATATATTCAGAATTTCAATATGAAGGACAAAAATATTTACTCTCTAAGTTTAAAATATTGGGAGGTAGAAGAATGATTTTGAGATCCTTTCAACATAGAAAAAAGTTAGAATTTGTGTATGCTTTGGAGATATCCAAATTTCTCCAGAGCTACTTTTTTTTTTTTCTGTTTTCCAATATGTGCATTTTAATGGTAATTATCGATATCCTTGCTAAGCATGTAGACAGAAAGTGAATGGAAAACAGTGGAGCAAGTTTTTCTAAACTTACTCTAAATACTTCTTCAAATATTTATAGCTGTGGTACTAGTATTATTCCAAGGAGACTTGTGGTCTTTTTCTTCAGTTTTCATGATAGTTCAGTGAGAAAGAGTAAAATCAATGTGTTCTCCTTCCTGAAATTTCATTTAAATTGATTATTTTCACCCTATATACCACAAGCATTTTCAATTGAACTGCTTCAAATTTCACTTGAAACTTAAATTTTCTTACCCATTTTTAAACACTCCACGTTTACCTGATCCCACATCTGATCTGCTCCCAAAATTCTGCCCACTGTTCTCACATTTCACCAATACCAAAGTTACCTCAGTCTGAGACGTGCCAGGTCACACCTGTGTCATCACTCTGAGAGGAATGGAAGGCCCCAGAACCTAAATCAGCTATGAAATTAAGTTGTGTGGTAGAGGAGGCCTAGGCACCAGGAGATCACTTAGGTGACTAATGAAAAACAGCAAAGGATTTAGGCAACTGTATTTGTCTTAAATCAGTAGAGCAAGGATATGTTCTAATGTCAGCACAGGTCACCACACAAAAATGCAGGATGAAGGAAAGAGAGATTCCAGTAAGGATCAAAATCCGTTCATCTTGGTGAAAAAATAAAAATTTACTTTGAAAATAACAATTCATTACCAAGAAAACTTACTCTCTGCTACAGGTAGCCAACACACTGCACCTCATTCTTCCTACATTTTCCTCATTTTACATTTGTCTAATTACTGTTTCCAATAATCATCACTTTTCCTATGGTCATTCCTTGGTTACTCTGGGAACTTGCCAAGGTTAAAAAAGAGGGAGGCCAGGCATGTGTCTCATGCCTGTAATCCCAGCACTATGGGAGGTCGAGGTAGGAGAATTGACTCAGGGCAGGAGTTCAAGACCAGCCTGGACAAGACCCAGTGTCTACAAAAATTTTTTTAAAATATATCCAGGTATGGTAGTGCATGCCTGCAGTCCCAGCTACTTGGGAGGCTGAGGCAGAAGAATCATTTGAGCCCAGGTATTTGAGGCCACAATGAGCTATGATCACACCACTGTACTCAAGCCTGGGTGACAGAGTGCGACTGTCCCTAGAAAATAAAATGAAATAAAATAGAAGAGGAAGAAGTGATGGTTTTAATGCTGGACTATTTTAAAATATATGTATAAAACCATGTTATTACATAGAGTTAACCATAAATAGTTCTTACAACAACAAATACAGGCAAAAATATGACTATATCCATAATCTTTTCCTCTTCCATATACATTCATGAAATTTCCCTTTATGTTTCTTTTGTACTTAAAAATGCAAAATTAAATTACACTCTCTTGATATTTCTGGCTGTTACCAGAGAATAGATAAAATGCAAACAAGCAGAATTGATTGTAGAGATTACTCATTCATAAAACTAAATTGCAAAAGTCTTTGGTCATTCATGTTTTATTTTTGAAAGAGAATTTGGTATCGTATCTGTGAAAGTCTCTGCCTCAGACAGGGAAAACTAGAAAAAAATCCTATAAAATGGCATAAATTAAAACTTCGGTGGAAGAAATCTGATTCTATCCAGCTATTTAAATCAATTTCCCCACTCCTGACTAACACTTTCGAATTCCACCTTCACAAATATAGCATAAAACAGAATTCTACGTTTTTAGAAGGTAGGCAAAGAAAAATAAATTAATTTTAATTAATGATCTTTAAGTTAAGATTAATTTTGGACCCATTAAACTTTCAATAAAATACAATAACATTTTGTATCTTCTATGCTCCTTACATAATATATTATTTTTCTATAATAAGAGAATACGCTCATTACCATTTTGTTAGAGAAGCTAGTGGCCTGGGCTGGGAATAGAAGATGTGAGATTTGGTGCAGTCTATGATACCCACTATCTGACCTTGGGAAAGAAGGCATATCAGCCTCAGTTTTGTCATCTAAAAATCATATAATTGAATCATTTCCAAAAATATTTCCAGTTCTAAAAGCTTATAATGTGAAAGATGTTTTTGATACTTTTAACTGTTCACACAAATTTACTATGTTTTTACATTGCATCATTACTTTCCTCAATGCTAGATTCTTGTTCAGATAAACAAAGCTCATTTATAGCATTTTCCTCAGGGAGGCTATGATTTGCTCTGTAATAATTTGATTTATAGTGCAATTTTCACTTACACACTTGATTAAGTGGTTGGGCAATCCATGAGAGGCACTCTCAGATTATCTTACCTAAGATTAAAGACCAGACACAGAGGCAGACTGGGGTTAGTTGTGTGGTAGAGGAGGCCTAGGCACCAGGAGATCACTTAGGTGACTAATGAAAAACAGCAAAGGATTTAGGCAACTGTATTTGTCTTAAATCAGTAGAGCAAGGATATGTTCTAATGTCAGCACAGGTCACCACACAAAAATGCAGGATGAAGGAAAGAGAGATTCCAGTAAGGATCAAAATCCGTGATAGGCATATTATGAAGCCCTAATAATAACAAGTGTTGGCAAAATTTTTCTGTAAAAAGTCAGATACCAAATATTTTAGGACATACAGTCTTTGTTATAACTACTCATTTCTGCAGTTGTAGTGCAGAAACAGCCATAGATTATATATAAATGAATGAGCATGACTGTATTCCAATATAACTTCATTTATGGACACTGACATTTGAATTTTGTATAATTTTCACATGTTACAAAATATTCGTTTCTTGATCTTTTCAACCACTTAAAAAGGTAAAACCTATTCTTAGTTAGCAAGCCGTAGAAAACCAGATGGTGGGCCAGATTCGGCCTATGGGCTGTTGTTTGCCAACCCTTCATAATAATATAACAGTCAAATTGAGGACTTTTGAAATATGAATGAGCTTGTAATACGTTAATTTTAGTAAAATCAGCAAATGTATTATTTGAACACATTTCATTTTCTTAAAACTTCCTCTTGCAATAGCGTTTGCATTCTTCATTAACTTGATAATAATGTCTACTACTTATGGCTTATTTACAGTAAGCTCAATAATAAACTAACAATAAGTTTAATACAAGAAGTATTATGTTCCAGTTATAATCATCATTGTTATTTTACAGATTCTTATGACTATTTTCTGAGGCATTATTTGCATTTTATATGTGAAAAACTAAAGTGATCAAATAAATAATTAATATTTCCAGTATTTCATATCTAGACTGTCAAATCAAAAGCCTGTTCTGTTAACCATTCTACTACACAGACGCAGATACCATTTTTTCCTTTAAAAACACACAGGAAAACTTTATTCATGTTCACATTAGCCGAAATTCTTAATTGATAATGAGACCTAATCTTGTATTTAATTGTCAATATTTTTGTTTTGAGGAAATGTTTTTCCAGCATTTATATGCCAATATAAAAATCATGAAAAGAAAAAAGAAAAACTACACACTCAAAAAAGAAGTAAAGGCCGGGCGTGGTGGCTCACGCCTGTAATCCCAGCCTGAAACCCCAGTAAAGACAGGGTTTCATAGTGTTAGCTAGGATGGTCTTGATCTCCTGACCTCGTGATCCGCCCACCTCTAGTAAAATAAAAAAAAAATTAAAAAAAAAAAAAAAAAGTGGTAAATATTGAGTTATTTTCAGGCCATAATGAAGTACAAAATCATTTTATGAGTATTTCCAGGGTCAACCTTTTTTAACAATCACATCTCTATTTAATTCAATCATAATATTTTGAAGAATCTTAGTAAATTTAACAAAAAATTAGTAGTTCATTTATCTACTCATTCAATTAGCAAATTTATTAAACATTTGCTTATGCCAACCAGTACACTCTGTTTGGAAATACAGTGTTGAGAGAGAGAGATCCTTTCTGTCCTCAACCTAGTGGAGCGGACAAGATACTTATTAAAATAGCCACATTTTGTGCATACTGTAAAGAAAAGATAAAGGATGTCATGGGTTTGTTACATAGAGCATCTGTTCTAGGATGGGGTTCAGGAAAGACTTTTGAGCTGAGATCCAGCAAGGCAAACATACTAGCACGTGGGGCAGAGGCCAGAGCTCAGTGCAGCGCTAAGGCTGGATACCACATACTACTATTTTTAAGCGCCTAATGCCAGGTTGCCTGAAAGGAGAGAGCGAGATGGATAGTGGCCCAACCTCAGGCCATGATGATAGGAAAGGTGAGATCAGGCAAATGTAAAGGGCTTGTTGAAGATTTAACCTTTATCCTAGAAGTCATGAAAGAGTTTTAAGCAGAAGAATCAGGTTATCTGATTTTCCTTTTAATCATATGGCGCCTAGGATATAATGAAAACAGAAATGATCTGGGGAGCTCAGGGAAAAAGCCATTGTAATGATCCATGTGAGTGCTGTTAGACAGTGTTTTAAACTAGGTTGTGTTGAGGAGACAAAAAGTAGTAGACAGATTCATGAAATATGTTGAAAGCAAATACATTTGGACAGTTGATTTATTTATATTCTTTGGATCTCAGTTTAAATAATATGTAAAAAGGACATTTTTGACTATTCTATCCCATTCATATTCTCTATGACATTCTTCTTTTATATTACGTGTCATAAAAATTTAATTATTTCTTTATTAGCTCATTCACTTCTGAAAGCCCTATTAGAGATGAGACTATGTCATTTTTGCTCACTACTGTTTCTATCATAGCACTGTGCTTGATATGGAGCAGCACTCTATATATATTTGTGAGACAGTGAAAAAGTAAACAGTTTTATGAGCAACTACATTGAAACATATGGCCTTAAACTGTGTTTGGAGAAATAAAAAGCAGGGGCACTATTTGGATAGTGGTTTGATGACATGTATTCATGACTCTTTGCTATGAAATACAAGTAAAATCATCATAAATGTATATTTTTATATTTTTAAAAATTAAATAAATAAGCTATGTTTATCCATACCATGTTATACTAATCAGTTATAAAATGAAGTACTTTAGTATTTATACTAAATATAATAAAATACTTATATAATAAAATGAAATACTTAAATACTCATATAATAAAACGAAATACTTGTATGACAAAATGAAATATTTAAGTATAAAATGAAATACTAAAGTATTTCACTAAAGTATTTCATTTTATACTTAAGTATTTCATTTTATTACTGATTAGTATAACATGGTATGGATAAACCTAGGTTATTTAACCATTTATCATTTGAAAGACAGCTGAGTTATTTTAAGTTTTTGGCTAATACTAAAAAAAGCTTCTATAAAAATTCACATACAAGTTCTTGTGTGAACGTAAGTCTTCATTTCTCTGAAATAAATATTTCTAGGAGTGAAATTGCTGTATCATGTTAGTTTGTTTTTCAAAAATTGCCAAAGTGTTCTTCAGAGAGGGTTTACCATTTACATTCCAACCAAAAATAAATGAATGACCTAGTTTCTCTCCATTCTCACCCAGTATTTTCTTTTGTCATTTTGTTTTTAACAATATTTTAGCCATTCTAATAGGTGTGTAGTTATATCTCATTGTGGCTTCAATTTACAATTATCTGATAACTAATGAAGTTGAACATATCTTTTCATGTGCTTATGTACTTAGTCACTATACCTTCTACAGTGAAATATCTGTTCATGTCTTTTGCCTGTATTCTAAAAGGATTATTTGGGTTTTTTGTTTGTTTGTTTGTTTTTACTGTTGAGTTTTGAGTCTTCTTTATATATTTTGATCTAAGACATTTTTCAGATACACCATATGCAAATATTTTCCCCAGTCAGTGTTTGTCTTTTTTTCACATAGCAAATTTATAAATTTTAAAGTCTGATATGAGTTTGGTGTGTCCCCACCCAAATCTCATCTTGAATTCCCACGTGTTGTGAGAGGGACCCAGTGGGAGGTAATTGAATCAAGGGGGCAAGTCTTTCCCGTACTGTTCTCATGATAATCAATGAAACTTATGAGGTCTAATGATTATTAAAATGGGAACCTCCATCCACAAGGGCTCCTCTCTTTGCCTGTCGCCATCCACATAAGGTGAGACTTGCTCCTCCTTGTCTTCCACCATGATTGTGAGGCTTCTGCAGCCACGTGGAACTGTAAGTACAATTAAGTATCTTTCCTTTATAAATTGCCCAGTCTCAGAAATGTCTTTATCAGCAGCATGAAAATGGACTAACACAAAGTCAAATTTATTATTTTTTTCTTTTTTTTATCAATCATGCTTTTCATGTCAACTCTAAGAACTGTGATCCAAAAGATTTATCCCATTTTTTTCTAAAAGTTTTAGAGTTTTATCTTTTGCATGTAATCCATAATCCATTTTGAGTTAACTTTTAAAGAAAGTGAGGTTTAAGTTTATTTTCTGTTTAATTTTTTGGCTTTATGAATGTCTAATTGCTCCAGCGTCATTTGCAGAAAGGCTATTGTTTTTTCTCTATATTGCTTTTAGACATGTATCAAAAAATCATCTGGACATATATGTGTGAACCTATTTATGGGTTCTCTATTTTGTTCTACTGATCTACATGCTCATGCCTTCACCAGTACTACATAGTCTTAATTACTGTAGCTTTATAATAAGTTTTAAAAGAGAGTAGGCTAATTCATCCCACATTTTTCTTCCTTTTCAAAATTGTTTTTGATATTCTAATTACTTTGCCTTTGTGTGTACATTCTAGAATAACCTTATATATGCAAAACTTGTTGAGATTTCATAAGGATAACATTAATCTTGTGTATTGATTTGGAAAGATTTGACATCTATGTTCTAATCCATGAAGATAGTATGTATCTCTAATTATTTACATCTTCTTTGATTTCTTTTACCAGTACTTCATAATTTTCAGCATTAAAGTCCTATATACTTTTTAGATTTAAAATATCTTTTGAGTTTATTTCCTCAATTGCAAATGGTTTTGCATTTTTACTTATAGTGTTTTTAAATTCATTTTCCAGTATACAGAAATAAAATTGATTTTTATATGTTTACTTCGTATTCTGTGGCATTTCTGAACTCACTTAATAGTTCTAAAATTTTTTTTGCAAGTTTATTGGGATTATCTATGCAGACAACCATGCCGTCTATACACAGGGGCACTTTTATTTCTTCCTATATAATTAATAAGCCTTGTATTAACTGCATTGTCTTAACTGCATTGGATAGATAGCATTGTTGATGCTAGGAATATATTGTGTAAGAGTGGTCAGTGTTGATATTTTTGCCTGGTTTCCAACAATAGCAATAGAAAAGAGGATTTTTTTCTATAGTCTCATCATTCAGTACAATGTTAGCTGTAAGGTTTTTTTTGTTTTTGTTTTTTTTGTTTGTTTGTTTTTTTGGTAGATGTTCTTTATCAGGTTAATTTCCCTTTACTCCTATTTTTAAGAGCATTTTTATCTTTAATGTGTATACCATTTTGTCAAATGCTTTTCTGTACCACTTTTCTTTTTTTCTTAAACTGTTAGTATGGTAGATTACGTTGACTGATTCTGGATATTGAAACATCCTTGCAACCCTGGAATAAACTCCATTTGGTCCCATCATGTACAATTTCTTTTTTATATTGCTGAATTATATTTGCTAATATTCTGTTAAGGATTTTGCAGCTATACTTATGAGGAATATTCATCTATAGTTTTATTTTCTTGTACTGTGTTTGTCTGTGAAACTTCCTCTTCTATTTTATAAAATAAACAGTTTAGAATCAGTGATAATTATTATTTAAACATTTGGTAGACTTCTCCAGTGAAATTCTCCAATGTCTTGGAGATTTAATTTTTGGGAGTTTTAAAATTATGAACTTCGTAATTCATAATTGCTGAATAGAGCTATTCAAAATTATTAGTTTCATATCGGGTTAGTTGTATAAGTTTGTAGTTTTCAAGATATCAGTCCCTTTCATCTAAGTTGTCAAATTTCGGTGTACAGATTTATTAGTAGCACTCCCTTAACTGTTAGACATTTGCAGGGTTTGTAATGATATCTTGTTTCATTCCTGATATTGGTAATTTGTATCTTCTCTACTTTTTCTTTGTCAGTCTTGCTAAAAGATTGATAATTCTGTTTATTTTGTCAATGAGCCAAAGTAGTTTTCATCAAATTTCTCTGTTGTTTTGGTGTGTCAATTTCACTGCATTCTGCTCTTACCATTACTGTTTGTTCCTTTTATTTTGTATTTATTTTGCTGTCCCTTTTACAAGTTTTGAAAGAAGAACTTAAGCTTATATTGTTAATTTGAAAAATGTTTCTGTTTTCTAATATAATTAATGTTATAGATTTTCCTCTCAGCACTGCTTCAGATGTGTTTCAGATTTTCTTTTTAATGAGGCAATTATTAACCTAGCATCTTTTGTTCTAATGCTTCTTGTTGGCAGTCACCACCTATCCTGCATTTCTGTCCAGATCTCTTTGCACCAAAGGTATTAGGTTTGTAGCCCTTGTCTTGGTCCTCTTTCACAATTTTCAGTCCTTCCAGGACTCGGAGGACCCAGCTGGCCATACTCTTGGATCCTTGGTTGAAGTGTCTGGGCCTGAGGCCATTTCTCAAGATCCCCCATAGAGTCTGGTAATGGAACCGACCCCAGCTCCACCTGGGAGGTACAGACACTGTGCTATGGAAGCAGTTCATGTGTAGAATCAGCTGTCATTAGAGGGAGCAAGGTCTTTACACTTGGTCAGCTTGAACATGTCTTGGGACTTTCAACTTCTGGACTTTTTGGGGAAGGCTGCCAGATGTCTGAAAAACTCCTGCCAGTTCACATCTTTTACAGTAACTCCAGGTATGGTGTGGCCTCCACACTACCAACCAAAGGAAAAACTGTTTGAGAAATTTTGATATGTTAGTTTTTTAAAATTCAGTTAAATATGTTTTTTATTTACCTTGATACCTTCTCCTTTATACATGGATTACTTGGAAGCATGCTGCTTAATTTCCAAGTGTTAGAAATAGTCTACTTATCTGTTATTAATTTCTGTTTTAATTCCATTGTAGTCAGAAAACACACTCTGTGTGATTTCTATTTGTTTAACTTTGTTGACATTTATTTTGTGGTCCAAGATATGATCCATCTTGTTACATGTTCTGCAGGCACTTAAAGGAATGTATATTCTGCTGTTGTTGAATAGAGTAGTCTATACATGTCCATTAGATTCTATTGTTGAGAATATAGCATTATTCTCTGTTCTTTCTGATTTTCTACCTGCCAGATCTAGCAGTTATTGACAACATGGTATTCACTTTCCCAGGTATAATTCTGGGTTCTTAATTTCTCCTTTCAGTGCTATCAATTTTTGTTTAACATATTTTGTATTTCTGTTGTTTGGTGCATGCATGTTTAGGATTGTCATGGCTTCTTGTTGCATTTATCCTTTTATAATTATGTAATATATCTCTCTGTGTTTCTGGATTTGTTCTGCAAATACAAAATATTCTGTATTTGCTCTGTAATGTACTTTATCTAATATGTAACATAGCCATTTTTGTTTCTTTTGATTAGTGTTTGCATGATCTTTTCATCCTTTTATTTTTAATCTGCCTTTATCTTTATATTTGAAGTTTTTTTGTAGATAGCCTAAAATTAGGTCATTTAAAACAGGAATTTAATAAATTTTTGTATTGTAAGAGTCATTTTAAATTTACGGATTTATCGTGAAGACAATCAAGGAAGTTGATCTCAGTTTTCCCTGATAATATTAAATTTCCTAATATTAAAATCTTATATTAGTATTGCACATTTGTCACAATTAATGAATCATGATTGATACAATATTATTAACCAAAGTCCATATGTCATTTAGATTTCCTTTATTTTTCACTGAGGTCTTCTTTTTCTTCTAAGACCGCATCCAGGAAACCACACTGAATTTGATAGTTATGTCTCCTTAGGCTCCTCTTGTGAGAGTTTCTCAGACTTTCCTTGTTTTTGATGAAATTGACAATTTTAAGGAATGATGGTCGTGTATTTTGTACATTGTTCCTCAATGGAATTTGTCTGTTTTCTTCATGATTAGGTTGAGTAATATGTTTTTGGGAGGACCACTATAGATGTAATGTGTCATTTTCACCAGATCACACTAAGGCTACATGCTATTGACATGATTTATCATTGTTGATATTAACCTTGATTACCTGACTGAAACAGTGTTTGTGAGGTTTCACCATTGCAAATTTAGTATTTCTCCTATTTTCATACTGTACCCTTGGGAAGAAACTCATTATTTGCAATCCACAAATAAAAAGTGGAAAGTTATACTCTACTTGCTGAAGAAGAAAGTATCTACTTTAATTATTTAGAAGTTTTTGGATGGGAGATTTGTCTATTCTCCTACATTAATTTACTTATTAAATCATTTATTTATATCAGTATGGACTCATGATTATTTATTTTATACTTTGGGGTATGAATCAATACTGCTTTATATTTTTGTTGTTCAAAATGTTCCAGTTTTTGGCCATTTGATATGGTACTCATATCCCTTTGATAGTTCCCTGTCATTATCTGCAGTTTATTTATTTACTTATTCATTCTCTAAAAATGTCCTTTAATTTTTAGTGGCTTGTTTAAAATAGACTTTATTTTTTCGGGCAGTTTTAGGTTCATAGCAAAAATGAGTAGAAGGTATGAAGAAGTCTCATATACCTCCTGACTCTATACTTGAATAGCCTCTTACACTATCAATACCCACTACCAGAGTAGTACATTGGTTATAATTGATGAGCCTATATTGACACATCATTATCACCCAGAGTCTATACAGTTTACATTAGGGTTCACTCCTTCTGCACATTCCATTTCATATTGGCCAAACATATAATGTCATATACCCACTGTTATACTATCATAAAGAGTGTTTTCACTGCCTAACAATCTGTGTTCTGCCTATTCATCCCTCTCTCTCCTCTGACCCTGGACTATGACTGATATTTTCATTATCTCCCAGTTTTGCTTTTTTTCAGAATGTCATATAATTGAATCATGCAGTATATAGCCTTTTCAAATTGGCTTCTTTCATTAATATGCAGACGTTTCCTCTGTGTTTCTTTATGGTTTGATCGTTCTTTCTTTTTAGCACTGAATAATATTCCGTTTTCTGAATTTAGCAGTTTCTTTTTTTTTTTTCTTTTTTCTTTTCTTTCTTTTTCTTTTTTTTTTTTTTTTGGAGACAGTCACCCAGGCTGGAATGCAGTGGTGTGATCTCAGCTCACTGCAAGATCCGTCTCCCGGGTTCACACCATTCTCCTTCCTCAGCCTCCAGAGTAGCTGGGACTACAGGCGCCCACCACCACACCTGGCTAATTTTCTGTATTTTTTAAATTAGAGATGGAGTTTCACCATGTTGGCCAGGATGGTCTGGATCTCCTGACCTCGTGATCCACCCGCCTCGGCCTCCCAAAGTGCTGGGATTACAGGCTTGAGCCACCGCGCCCGGCCTGAATTTGGCAGTTTCTTTATCCATTCACCTGCTGGAGGTCATCTTGGTTGCCTCCATGAGCAATTATAAGTAAAGCTGCCATAAACATCTCTGTACACGTTTTTGCACAGTAGTTTCTTTTTAAAAAAACACTTTTATTTTCTGCCACTGTAGGTCATGCATTTTAATCTACTTTGCCAATCCCTGTTTCTCAGTTCATAAATTTAGACCATTTATATTTAATTTAATTATTGATATATTAGTACTTAAGTATGCCATTTTTTCCTGTTGTTTCTCTCTCGTTTCTATTTTCTTTTTCCTGCCTGTAGGTATGACATTATATATCTGTAAGTAATTACAATCTAGTAATATGACATTTTACTATTTCAAGTGAAATACAGAAACCTTATCACCCTTTATGTTCTGTTACCCTCTGCCGTTTATAATCTAATTGTATTAAATATTTTCTGTATGTCCATTTATAATCAGATTAAACAACATTATGATTTTTGCTTCTATTATCAACTATAATTTAGGAAACTCAAGGAGACCAGAATCTACAAAGAATTTAAAGAAATTTACAAGGAAAAAGCAACCCCATCAAAAAGTGGGCAAAGGATATGAACAGACACTTCTAAAAATAAGACATTTATGTGGTCAACAAAGATATGAAAAAAAGCTCAGCATCACTGGCCATTAGAGAAACTCATATCAAAACCACAATGAAATACTATCTCATGCCAGTTAGAATGGCAATCATTAAAAAGTCAGGAAACAACGGATGCTGGAGAGGATGTGGAGAAAAAGGACACTTTTACACTGTTGGTGACACTGTAAATTAGTTCAACCATTTTGGAAAACAGTATGGTGATTCCTCAAGGATCTAGAACCAGAAATGCCATTTAACCCAGAAATCCCATTACTGGGTATATACCCAAAGGATTATAAATCATTCTACTATAAAGACATATGCACACCTATGTTTATTGCAGCACTGTTCACAATAGCAAAGAGTTGGAACCAACCCAAATGCCCATCAATGATAGACTGAAAAAATAAAATGTGGCAGATGTACACCATGGAATACTATGCAGCCATAAAAAAGGATGAGTTCATGTCTTTTGCAGGGACATGGATGAAGCTGGAAACCATCATCCTCAGGAAACTAACACAAGAACAGAAAACCAAACACCAGCATGTTCTCACTCATAAGTGGGAGTTGAACAATGAGAACACCTGGACACAGGGTGGGGAACATCACACACCAGGGCCTGTCAGGGGGTGGGGCCCTGGGGGAGGGATAGCATTAGGAGAAATACCTAATGTAAATGATGGGTTGATGGGTGCAGCAAACCACCATGGCATGTGTATACCTGTGTAACAAACCTGCACGTTCTGCACTTGTATACCAGAACTTAAAGTATAACAAAATAAATAAATAACTGAAAGAAAGCATTTACAATGCAAGAACAGGAGGACATTTTAACAATATAAATTACAATGAATTTTAAGAAAAAAATCAAAGCACCATCAACAGAAGAATCATTGAGTTAATTAAGAAAACCATAGAAATTAAAAATCTGAGAATTCAAAAATTTGGAAGTTAAAAGTTGAGGAAGTCTCGCAATAAGTAGACAAAATGAAAAAGAGATAAAATTTAGAAGAGTTAAGTAGTTATTCATCTAGAAAGTCTAACATTCACTTAACTGGAGTCCTAGTAAATGAGAACAAAGGAAATAGGGAAGAGGAAGTTATCAAAGATGTAAGTACATTTTTTTCAAGTGGAAAAATAAATGTTTTCATTTTTAAAGCACCTGACTACTCAGTAAAATTAATTGAAAAAAATTAAATGGGTATCACTGATAAATTCCAGAATGTCAGGGGAAAAGAGAGAAAATTTTTTATTCATAGAAACAGAATTTGAATGGGAAAATATTTCTAAAATATATGCGTAGTATGGAATTCAATCTTAATATCTCCAGTGAGATGGCAAGATAATATATGATTTATGATTTCAAATACCCACAGTCAAGTTGAATTATACCCCTTGGTTACTGAAAGTATGTGCAGGTATAATTAATGGAAATTTTAGTAATTTTTGGAGGTCAGATATCCCAAAGGAACAAAAGTCTGAGGCTCTGAGTTTTCATGCAGCTAGTTTTTTGGGGAGTTCTCTGATGAACAACACCCATGAGGAGTGAAGAAAGCAGGATTAAACACAGGAGAAACGGAACTGTACTCATGCAGTTCTAACAGAGGTCTCATAACTCAGTGGCAACAGTGGTTGGGATGGCTATTCAGAGATTTCTCAATTGTGGCAAGGGTGTGGGACTTTTTCTAACTCTCCCTGTCCCCAACTAATTATTATATGACAGCTTTCATCAGGGAATGGAGTTTAACTTTGTGATAGGATGATTTCCTTCGCTGAAAAAATTTCTCGGAGACTGACTCAGCTGGGAGCAATCAGCAACCAACAGTCTTTGAACCTGGGGAAATGAGTGCCTTAGTCACAAAGGACATCTGTGTTACGCAACACAGCATCCACTACAGTTCACCCCAGCACTGCTCAGATCTATCTGTTCCGTATAATAAGTTCACTCCAACTGAAAAAAGCTTCTCCATGATTCTTGTTAGTCTCTTTTTCTAGAAATTAGAAAACACGTAGTAAAACAAATGGCAGTCCCTACTACAACAGTCGGTCTCAGATTGTCATAGGTGCTCATCATCTTCCTCCTCTAGTACCCATTTGAAATTGCCCACATCCTCAGTTAGTAACTGAACTGGTATTACTGGTTTATCTAGTCAGGTTAACACACTTTTATCTGTGAGGGTTCTGAGTCTCTGGTTACCATGTTCTTCTCACACTGCTGTGGCTGTTACTGTCCATTTATTGTCGTGATTGGGTGAGACAGTAACAAGAGACACTGTGGTTATCAACTCTTTTCTACCTTGTCTTTGTTGTGTCACCACAGTCCCACCTCTTACCATTCCCAGTATGATAACTCTGCTCTTGACTGCTAGGGTATATTGTGACTTGACCTTATTTATTGGGTCTCATGGTCAGGGTGAGAAATAAAATGGATGCTCAGGAGAAAACATGTTGTCTGGCATTTAAAAGTTAGGAGCCAATATTTTAAATATTTTAATTCTCCCCATTAAAATCAATAAATTCAGTGCAGTTACAAACAAGAGCCCTGAAGGGTTTTGCTTTTGGTTTTTATGAAATTTAACAAACTGATCCAAAAATTTATATATAAGAACAAGGGGAAGGTCAAGTAATTTGTAAGATGAATGTTTTCAAGGTGGATAATACAGGCTGGGTTCTTCCCTCCTAGATATTAAGACTGATGTTAATGTTATAATAATATACAGTTTATTAGTAAAACAGACCAATGAATTAAAATAGAGCCCAGAAACATACAGAGTTTTATAGATGGAATTATAAATTACTGGGGAAAAACGGATTATTCAAGAAATGGTGCTAGAAGAATTGACTGCTCACATGTAGAAAAATACAAATATGTAAATATATACCTAATTCTCACCAATCACAGATGGTTAAAGACCAAATATGAAAATTAAAACATTTAAAATAGTAGCAGAAAATATATATTTATGACTTTGGTATAGAGAAAATATGTTTTAAACAAGGCACAAAATATATAAAGGAAAAAATTTAATGTGATTATGTTAGCATACAAGAACTTCTATTAGAAGTCCCCCTACCAGTATGACATCAGGCGGAGTTTTGTGAAATTTTTCCTCAGTGAAACTGGTGAACAAAGAAACCTAACTATTTAAAGCCCCCCAAAATGGCCGTGAAGGCATTGTATTAGGTCATTCTCATATTGTCATAAAGAAATACCTGAGACTGGATAATTTATAAAGAAAAAAGGTTTAATTGGCTCACAGTACTGCCAGTTGTACAGGAAGCATAGCAGCTTCTGTTTCTGGGGAGGCCTCAGGAAACTTCCAATCACAATGGAAGGCAAAGGGCAGCAGGCACATCTTACAAGTACGGAGCAGGTGAATGAGAGGGGGAGGCACTAGACACCTTTAAAACAACCAGATCTTGTGATAACTTACTCTCCCACTATCACAAGAACAGCACTGAGGGGATGGTGCTAAACCACTCATGAGAACTGCACCACCATGATCCAGTCACCTCCCACCAGGCACCACGTCTACACTGCGGATTACAATTTGATATGAGATTTGGTGGTGACACAGATTCAAACCATATCAGACATACAGAAAACCAAGAAACATTTATTCAAGGAAATCTACTAAAATTCAGTAAGAGCTTTGAGAGTCTGTGATATTTCAACCAAGATCTGTGTTTCCTTCTTCCTTTCAGTTCAGCAAGAGAGAAACTCCATCCCAGACTGGTATTCATGTAACTATAGATATACTTTCAGATGGTTTAGATATGCATAAGAATGACAGATAAGGATACAAATAGGTAAACATGGAAAAACATGCATGGGAAAGATGCACTCAGCTTCAGAACTGTGATTACCTTTGAGGAAGACATGCACAAAGTGTACCAGGAATGATAAAAGAAAGGCACATTTATGTGCCGTTGTATTTATTTTTATAAACAAAAAATCAAATATGGCAAAATATCAACAGTTTAAAAAGCTGAGTCATTGAGTAGCTTAAAAAAATTACTCTATTGGGAGGCTGAGGTGGGCGGATCACGAGGTCAGGATATTGAGACCATCCTGGCTAACATGGTGAAATGCCATCTCTACTAAAAATACAAAAGATTAGCCGGGCGTGGTGGTGGGTGTCTGTAGTTCCAGCTACTCAGGAGGTTGAGGCGGGAGAATGGCATGAACCCGGGAGGCAGAGCTTGCAGTGAGCCAGACCGCGCCACTGCACTCCAGCCTGGGTGACAGAGCGAGACTCCATCTCAAGAAAAAAAAGAAAAAAATATTACTGTATATTTTTCTGTATGTTAAAAATTATTTTGTAGTGAAAAAGGGAAAATGTACCTAAAAAAAAACCCAAAAATCAGATGATAAATAAAGATCAGAAGAGGGAAGATCCATCATTGCTGTGATTATATGAAGTCTGAGGCTGCATTATTATAAAAATAGATGAATCCAATAAAATACCTTCCCAGCATTTTCAGTCATAGCATAATCTGTGGTATTACGTTTAGTTATTCTATATTTTAAAAGATACTCTGAAATTCTGAAGATTATGTAAACTCAAATGACCAGTGAGTGAGTGATATGAAAATCACATTTAAAACAGCAATAGCTGAGAAAAATGTGGACATTTAGCTTGGACAAAAAAGGACTATTCAGGAATGATTTGAGTCCAAGTATTTTAAGGGTTGTAATGTGGAAGATGATGTTTATGTTCTTTAAGTCTCTAAAATGTTGAGGTAGAAAAAAGATGGATGGGAATTTGGACACAACAGATCTGAGCTCTATATTAGAAGAATGGAGAGTAAAAGGAGCTTGAATTCAGAATTGTACACACAATGAAACAGTCTGCATTACAAAGAGTATTAGCTTTTCATCACTGGACCTGTTAGTTACAGAAGTTTGCAAAGAGCATTCCTATACAGTTGGAGACTGCCACAGCCTGAATAGTAACTAAGGTTTTTCTCTAGCTGAGGACTCTATTTTGTATATACCAGGACTCAGTTATTCATATTAAATTGAAGTGAAAAATAAATACTGTCTTCCAAGTCTCACAGTATCTCTTGGAAAGAGGAAATCTGGGTAATCTACTTGCCTTCAGGGCACCATTTCTTAATAGCATTTCCAAATATTCCAGCAAAGGCAGCAAGCATCTTTAAATGCCAGAGATTCTTGGGACCCCAAGCAACCCCCGACACCCACTGATAAAAGCAAATTCAATACTTGATCAAAGTCTTGGTCCTGGGCTGTTTGGTTTGACATGGGATACGTGGCAACCCTAGTAAGAATTCTAAGCTATTAATTTATCACAAACCTATAAATCAAAAATTTATACATAGAGATTGTAATGAAGGCCATTTTTCTAATTCTGCCATTTTCCTGAAACAAAGAGCCCATTTCTCTGGAAAGCTCAGGTGCAGGTTGATGCTGCAGTCAGTCACCAGTGATCTGTTTGTGTGCAGGGGGTGACTGCTGCCTTCACATTTTCCGGTGAGGGGTTAGGAAAAGATTTGCAAAATGCTTTTTGCTTCACCACCATTTTAAAAACAATTACAGTGAGGGCGCCTGGGATGGAGTTTCCAGGACACCATTTCACGGATTGTTGCTCCAGCCCACTTATTCGTACAAGAGCAGTATTCTTGTTTTCCATCTCTCCTCACCGTGGGATTCCAGCTTTGGTGCCAAATATGGACCATTCTTGCTCTGAGCACTAGGAATACCTAGGATGTTCCAATTTACTGTGATTGCTGGCCTCCACAAGATACTAAACCACACTTGAATTGTTAAGATTATTATACTGAATATCTTCTTCCTTTTTTAGTCCCATTAAAAAAAAAAAAAAAAAATGAGCCAGGGAGAAAGAAGCACAGAAGGCAAAGAACTGTAGAATACTTTTCAAAGCCAATAACTTTTCACCATACTTCTGTATTTCTATTAGCATGGAACCAAGTTTCTTTCACAATTACTTTGTGATTGTCCTGTCTAATATGGTAGCCACTAACTAACAAGTATGGTTATTGAGTACTTGAAGTGTTGCTATTGTGATTGAAGAACTGAATTTTTAATTAAATAAGATATGCTATAAGTGTAAAATACAGTGAATCTCAAAAACTAAGAAAAAATGTAATACTTCTCAAATATTTATATAAATATATTAAAAGTATATTCAGATAAATTTTGATAAAATATATTATTAAAATCTCATCTTTTCCTTTTTACTTTTTAGTGTGGCTGGTAGAAAATTTTAAATTACTTATGTGTCTCATTTTGATTGGATGGTGCTGGCCTATAAATTGAGTCTCTCACTCTTGCTTTCTCTCTCTTTCCCTGGATTTGTAATAGTCCTGTAACTAATTATCTTAGTGGTTAAGAAGGTGGGAGACTGGCAACAGGACTGAGTGCATAGCATGCAGGCCTTAGTGCAGAATGAAAAATGTGGAGCCCTTGATAAAAATGTAGAATTTTAATAAGGCTATAGAGAAACATTAAAATAAGTGTGAGGCTGTTATATATGTGAAGCCCTGTGAGATTGCACAGATTTAACACCCATGAAGTTGGAGCTGATCGGTAACTCCCAATTTGAGAACTACCGAGCCAGAACATGAGAGTCACTAAGGGCTATTACTTCAGGGGCCTTCTAAAAACAAAATGAAAACTTTGAAATATTCGTTACTTTACCTGTCATTTCCCAGTTCTCAATTTAGATCACAAAACTGAGATTCATCTCAAGTCAGCAAGTAAAATAGCAATAATCAATGGCTACAAATAAAGCTTCAGAAAGTACTCCGAAACTCTTGACAACATTTATGCTTTAAAATTGCAATTTTAAGTTTTCTTGCAGATATCTTCTTATATAGAGCATCAGAGACTTGGTTGCCAGTTTATATCAAGTGCTTTTGAATGGCAGAAATCAAACTAAGAAAATAACTTAAAAAAACCTGTCTATACAAGTTAGTTAAGAAAAAGATAATAATTGTCTGTAATGCTGACAAAGTATTTGTTGAACACAGATGATAAAAGGGCTTGGGTCCTGAAATCTGTAGACCAGCTAAGTTTACCTTGTATTTGTGAAAATGCATTGGTGGTTGTGTTTTCAATCAAAGAGACAACTGTTGTACAGTGTCGGTGACAAAGGATCTTGTCTGAGCTTTACTACAATAATGTAACATCCAGGGCTTCCTTCAGTTTGAACTTTGACTCTGTGAACTTAAAATAAGTCATATTGTGCCCCTCTCTTAAGATCAATTTATTCAGTGATAAGGTGAGTGATGGTAAGCCAGGTACCTATCCAATCACAGTAAATACCAAGTTCCAGTACAAACTGAGCAACAGATCATATTTCAGAGTGCTGGAGCTAGAACACAGGAATATTACTATAGAGAGAAAAAAACTCCCAAATGTAAATCTCTGCGTGATGTGACTGAAAATATGGAGAGAATATTTATTAAATATGTAAACAAAGTAATGAAATGAAATTGATTAAAGAAGAATAAAGGCAGTTATTTTTTCCAGAAACCCTACATCTGGTGTGATTAGATTGTAGTGAGTTCTTCAGAGCTCAAAGCTTCCACCTATGAATATTTTCTTCAATAAACATTTTTTCCTTTGCCTCACTGCTTGCCAATAGAAACATCTGCCTGGAGGACTCAGTTTAGCCAAGTCTCTCTGGCTTTTTTCTTTACAAGTCTTGAAAGAATATTTTGGCCTTCTTCCCTCTGATTAGTTTCCAAAATAGCAGTGGGAATTGAAATTATAATCAACTTTTATCCAGTTCCTGCTAAATTCATCAAGGAAAGATGACTTAGAATACGAATCAGGTACAATTGTTGGGTTGCCTTGAACCTCACTAACCATCCATTCATTCCTAAAGGAAGACAAAAGCTCATTTCTCTAAAAGATGAGTGTTGAATTCTATTTTTTGGTCCAGAATATTTTTTCCTTTACTCAGTCTCACTTGTCTGGACTGTGTTTAACTAAATAAAACAATACATCTTTTACACCAAATTCCACAATGTGGTTTGCTAAAATATGTCTTTTTCTCCTCCACCACCCTGCCTCTTACTTAAACTTCATTTACTTTGACCCCAAAGTATCTAGGATCAATATATTCATACACAGTTAGCTAGCTTTGGGATGATTCTCTGTCTTCCCATTTTTACATGAGAGCAAGTTAGCTTAAAAATGTGGAGGCAAACCAACAGATGATATCAACAATTTCCTCCTGCTGCTACAAATAGGACGATGTTAACCTATTTTTAAAATAGATTTATTTTTAAAATTTTATGTTCAAAATAGTTTAACATCATCCTATTTATTAGTTTAAAAGCTTAAAATGTTTTGTCTTTTTTTCTATTTTCCTACAATGAATAAAAATCACACATAAAGTTTAGTTTGAGAAATAACCCATCCAATGACTACAAGAGGCCCATGTTGCCTTTATTCTGAAGCTACTGATACTGGGAATTTGTAGAGTTTTGCCTAGAACATTCTGACTTCCCAAGCCACATCACAGAGATGTCAGGCGATGGAAAGCAGTGCCATCTGTCAGTCCCTGGAGCCATCATCAAATAGGGGCTATGCAAGCCCAAAAGTTTTTGGCTAGAATAGGGGAAGTTCACAGAAACAGATTTTTCTTCTTTTTTGTTCTCATGTTTTTGAACTCAGGAATCTTCAAAGGAAATGTAAGAAAGCATGAGACCGTGCAAAATGAAATGATGAAAACTTTTGGCTAGCACACTGAGATCAAGTCATCACATGGATGGGAACGTTTTCTAATACGAGCACTATCTTCCGTTTTCTTTCTCTCCCCAACATCTCCTGCTGCCTTCAGTTGACAACCCTATTTACATCGCTTCTGAGAAAGTCAAGCTCAAAAAGATTGTGTTATGAAGACTTAGAAATTATGGTAAGGTTCTGGTGCCTTTACAAGGCCCTTTAGAGAATCACGGGCAAAAGCAGTAACACAATAACAATTAAAGCACCACTTTATTAATTTCCATATTAGAACTCAAAACCACTTACATAGGCCTGCTTGGTATAAGTTTATAGCAAAGACTTTGAGTTTGAGACCAAATTGTGGTTTCATTCTCTTCCTTTCCTACCAACATACTTTCTATTCCTCAAATCTAAATCCTGAAAGAGGGGTCAGGTTTTAGAGAAAGTTGTGGCACAAATTATGAATAATATCAGTAACGTAGATTTGGGAAAAAGAAAGAACACATGAGCTTGACCCAGTAGATCTGTTTATTCTTTTGACTTAGAAAATGGAAATCTCACGAGATCGGATGGATGGGACCTAGATTTAGATTCTTTCAGACACTTTACCATTCCCACATGATTGGTGGCCAAACTCAATAGGAACCGTAACAATAGCAACCCACCATTCCAGGGTGGGTGGGAAGACTGGATAAATAGGTGAGCGTATGGGTCACTAGTTGGCAAGGGGGGGCAAGAACATTCATTCTTTAACATATGCCACTCTATATCTATACTTTAAAGATTGGCAAGATGTGGTGGTAGAATGGCTAATCTCCAAAAACTAACCAGCAAGATGCCAAATGCACCCTGACAAATATATTCTGACAAATAAGATATCTCAGTATGAAGTATTTGTGGTTTCAGCTTTCTTTTGAAGAGAGATCTGCAAAGGGATCACTATGCTGCCAAAAGCATTAATTACCCATGAGATAAACTGATTGCAGAAATGGTTAAATACTCCTTCTATATCTAGGAGGAGTACTAGATACTAGATACGGCATAGGAGTACTAGATACTCCTCCTAGATACAGGAGGAGTAGAGAATTTAATCATTTGGGCTAGCCATGTGTCATACATTGGCCAGTAGGAAGAAGTAGAAGTCACAGCATGCTAGTTTCAGCTTGCCCTCAATAGGCCTTTTACGTCCCCATTCATTCTATTACAACTCTGCCACCCTCACAAAAACAAACCCATGCTAGTCTGGTGGAGTATGAGGAACTATAAAAATAGCTGAGTCATTCCAAGTAAAGCCCATATATTATGCCAGCCAGTCCATAGCTGACCCAGAGTAGACCAGTTATATACGAGCAAGCCAGCTGAAATCAGCCAAGCCAAGTCCTGGATGATGTAGATGATCCATAGACTTGAGAACAGAAATAAATGTTTATAGTTCTATGTCATGGGTATGTGGTTATTATTTAGGCATCATTATTATGGCAAAAGATGACTGAGATAACCAGCCAGAACACTGTTATCACCTAGACAAAGTAAACTAGAATTACATTTAAGATATGTTAAGCCAAGAGCATAGCCCAGACCTTTGGAAAATGATCAAATCTAGAAATTTTATAGATCAGACTACATGTCTATTGCTATTTCACACATCTCTGACTTTAGCAATGTATATCTGTAGAGATGGGCAGGGATGCTATTCCTTCTGTTTATAATATTCTTCTCATTTTTCTTTACATGCATAACTCATTCTTTAAGATTCAGGGCAAGATGTTAGCTCCTCCAGGAAATGGATGCTGAACTTACACTAAGTTTCCTGGGCATATCTTTATTTTAGCTCTCAAAAGTGTACCATAAGTAGAATCAACGTATTCACTTCTTTATCTCCCCTTCTTCTTCGGCCCACTTCAATCTGGCTTCAATCAACATTCTTTGGAATTAGCTCTCAAAAGAAACTGTAATTATGAACAGCACTCATTCAAGGAACATTTATAAGTCCTTATCTCACTTGACTGCCTTGCACACTTAGAAACAACTGAACAATCTTCTTGAAGCATCTTGTGTGTGTGTGTGGTAGTCATACACAATTATAACTTAGCTTTACTTCTGTGCATTTTTAAAATCTCTCTCTTTCCCCATGTCCTACTAAAGTGTAAAGTCAATGAGGGCAGAGATCTTGTCTTATTTTTCTTATGAGGGCATACTCATGGCCTAATACAGTGAGCACCTACTCTGTGCTCAATAAATACCTCTGCATGAGTGAATGCAAGTATCACTTACTTTATTACATAAAAATCATTTTCCTACATTGATCTTACCCCCACATGGTAAGCTTCCAGATGGCAAGGAAAATGAATTATTTTGTACCTAGAGTGCCTAGCCCAGGGATTCACTTTTTGTAAGATTAAAAGCTAAAACATATCATTTTCCATAAATGTTTGTGTAATTTTAAGACCCTCACATGTGTGATTTAATCTTTCAATTATCTGTGAGATTTAGAATTTCCCCCCATTTTACAGAGAAGGAAAATGAGGCTCTAGAAACTTCACAAGTATTTGTTAAACTGAACCATATGCTCTAACAGCAGACACACAGAAAAACGAAGAAAGAGGAATAACTACTAATACTGGGTTGGAAATACCTTAAAGAGGTGACAAACTCCAACTCTGTCCCCTTCTAGGCATATAATGTGCTAAGTGTGTATTCCCTCCATTCAATTAGTTCAGGTCTGTAGAAAACTGTTCTGTGTTCCTGGGCCCTCTACCTGGTCTCACAAGAATGTCTATCTACCCTTTGCTTCCTCATCATAGTTGTCTACTTGAAAACACCCTCTTTGTTCAGCCAGCCCACTGTTCTGATTTATTTCTTCTGCTCCTTTACTTTAAGGTCTGCTCATTGCTGTAACCTAAACCCCTGGTACAAGTCCTGACACACAAAAATATTCATTCATTAATGAACACATCACCTCTTAATTTCCTAGACAAAGACTTTCTTGACTATCAAAAAAAGTAACTTGTCCTTCATATGTTTCATGCTATATTTTGCTCTTTGCTACATGTAAAAGTAAAAATAACAATCTAAACTACAGTATGAATATGCAATTACATACAGTTTTTCACAGTTTTAATGTTTGTTTTCACAGAATTTGATTTTTGGCCTTAAGACTTCAGAGAACAGAGGTTAAATGTAGTTAACCAACTTAAAACCATAGGCTGTGCTTCAAAGTGGGCAAAATAGGAAGTGTATTGGTTACTTATTTGACCTGGATGATGATGATGAGAAACTAATAGCTTAGTAAATTGTCCTGCTCACGAATGACCACAAGATACAACAGGGAGACTATCAAATGTGAATCCAGAAATCCCAGAGTTGGAAATACACCAAAACATTTTGAAAATAATCCTTACTTCTACAGAATGTGCTGTTTGTAGAAAGTTCCTTGATCAGTATGATTTTTTGCTCTATTCTCTGTCTACCAATTCAATATGAGAGTCCATTTAAAATTCCCTTCATCACGTTAAGATCATAGAGGAAATTGCATACCTCAGGAACCAATTAAAGCTTAACTCACCTTCTTCTGACCATCCCTCAGCAGCTGTTCCCAGAGAAAGTTGGAGAGAGCTCAAAGAAAAGCCGCCTTGGAACAGACTCACCTGGAACTCATAGACTCCATCCGAGTCTGCACTGCCAGGGGCCCTGGCGTCTGTCTCCGAGTTGTGATTTCATTGAGCCTGAGTGTGGTGTTCTGTACTGGGTGCTAAGGGAAATTTAGGGCATAGATTAGACATGGTTTTTACCCTCAGGAATCTCACAATTTAATGGAGGAAATAAGATAAACACACAGTAAATTAAGAGAAAGTAGATACATATGTACACATAAAAACATTGACTTAAGTTTGAGAAAGAAGAGGACATAGAGGCAAAGGGTTTAGATGCTAATTAGAAAAGTCTTGCTGATCAGCCTTCACATGAGTCTAAGTGGAAGGAAAATTCTCTGTGTGCTGAAAGGAAAGGGACAGCTGTTCCAGAGAGGGATTTCCTTCTTTCCCCCCCACTCTCCCCCCTACCCTCCCCCCTCCCCCCTACCCTCCCCCCTACCCTCCCCCTTCCCCCCTACCCTCCCCCTTCCCCCCTATCCTCCTCCTCCCCCCCACACACAGGACCTGGATCAGGAGAAGCAACTCTGTACTCACGGACTATAAATCACATCCACGTGACTGACCACTTGGGTCAATGGATGATGCTATGGAGATACGTTCCCTTGGCCTTCTAGTAATCTTGGATTAGCCTGTTCAGCATGTATTATTTTCTCTGTTCCTAGTTCTTCACCTGTCAAGTGAGTTAATGCAAAATAGTTTATCTCTTTCATTAAAAACATGATGCTGGTCTGTTTGGCAAAAAATGTTTGTATTACCGATTTTTGAGGAGGAATACGTCATTTATATAGGACGAATCTAACATAATATTTACTCTCCTAAGGCCTGTATTTTTCCAGAACTGATGGCCAGGACCATGTCTGACTTTTGGTTTAGGATGGCACACATAGGAAGTGGGCACCTAGGCTTTGCAGGAACGCTGCTACCCTGGGGTATTCCAGACAACATCACCCAAAGGGGGCTGCACAGTTCTGTGTCACATTGCTACATTCCTATACTCCTCACATTCTGTT
The DNA here is from genome assembly GCF_007565055.1 of Rhinopithecus roxellana. NCBI lineage: Eukaryota > Metazoa > Chordata > Mammalia > Primates > Cercopithecidae > Rhinopithecus > Rhinopithecus roxellana. Next base: position 29,564,843 of record NC_044564.1, read on the forward strand.
GGAATAACATTATCCCATTGAACAAACAAAACAAAGCAAAATATATTTTTTTTTTTTTTAGTTTCCAACATTTATGGAGTTAAAATGCTCTCTCTCTCTCCTTTTTTCAATTTAATCAGAGGTTTTTTCTTCCCCCCTTGGTGGGGGGAGCTGGGGAAAAAGAGACAGATGGTATCGTTTGCAAAAGGAAAGCTGAGAAATTACTCATATATCTTTCAGCTTTGTGGCAAATGTGATGCCAAGATTCTTGCTTGGAGTGTGTACTGCAATACAGGCACAGAGGCGTATCAGAAAGGGTGAGGCCAGCGCATGGAGGGCAGTGCAGTAAATTGCTGTGGGCTGATCCAACACCAGAACATGTGAGCTATTAAACTTTGGCAGCTATTTTATTTTTCCCTTATGGAGTTTCAGACCTGTCTTGTACACTGAGATAGGTTTCATCTGGTTAAAACTTGTGTCGTATTTAAACTTCCTTCAGATCCATGGAGTTGGAGGGGAAAAAAATAAAAATAAACCTAGCATATCCCATAACACACTGAAATGATGTTGGGGGTGGGAGAGGGGCAGTAATTGTGCCCAGATAATGTTGTCATACTTTGTAAAGCCTTTAATGCTGGAATTTATTTATTAATGATGCATGGGTTATTACCCACCATCTGTCTTGTGTTAGCAGTGGGCTGTTTCAGATTATGGTAATGTGTTTCTGATTTGAGTTGTGTTGAAAGCCAGAACAAGGCATCTCATGTGCAGTCCTCTTTGAGGCCTGCTGTTTTCAATTCCTCTTCACATAAAGGGCTTTTATTTGATTTGTTATGGGGATTTTTTCTTCTGTTGCCAAAACAGCTGCAAGCCTGGAAGGGAATAAGACACAGAGCCACATCAAACTTGTTAGCTTGTAAAAAAAAAAAAAAAAAACAAAAAAAAAAAAACAAAAAAAAAAAAAACAGAATGTTCCAGGAACCAGATAAAATAGAAGGATGTGGGAGAGTATGTGGAAAGGAGAGAAGGAGAGAGAGAGAAAGAAACTTTAGTAGCCTAGTGGATTGGCTTTCATATTTTAAAATGTGTACAGATATATTTCGTTATTTAAGTATCATAGGTTAAAATGCATTGTATTCAATTTATTGTGCCCATTCACACCCAACAGAATGGCTTTCTTTTCAATCGTTTTACTAGTCTGTATGCTAGCACAAAAGCAATACATAAAAGTCCCTAATGAACTAGCCGCCCTTCTTTAGGCATCAAAGCAAACACCCAGTTGTTTAAGCCTGATTTTTTAAAATGTACTGAACACATTCATATTTGTGCACAAATAAAAAAAGGAATAGGTGACAGGCATCCTGATCAGAGTTCTTTGTCTCTGTTTCTCCCTCTCGCATGGCTATGGGTCGGCAAACTTCTAGATCACTGCTACCCAGTAGCAATGTTGATGGGAACGCCCTATGTCTTCTTTCTTCAATATGATAGCCACAAGCTACTTAGGCTGAGCACTTGACATGTGGCCAGAGTAATTATCTAAATTTTTAATTTTATATTATTTTAATTAATTTTAATTTAAATACTTACATGTGGATAATTGTCACTGTTTTAGAGAGTGTAGTTCTAGAATTAACTAAATAAGAGGCTATTTCTTCCCTCTGATATAAAGTAAAAGTCATTGCACATTAGTTATGGCTGCAGCTTACTTTTAACCTAAAGAATTTGTTTGAAAGCTTTTTCCCTGACGTATTATTCAAAGTTACTAGTGCCAAGGCTGTCTCTCAGAAGGCCACTGGCAAGTTCTTTCTTGAACCAAGTGCATAAGTACTGTCTATTGAAATATGGATTTAGGCGAAAACTTAATGTTTCTCGTGACAAATAAACAACCATAAAGAAGTGTAACAAGAGCTTTCAAATAATAACAAATCTTCTAATGCTAAGTATATTCAAGAACTTATTTTAAATTTATTGGCTACAGTTCTCTCAATTCACGTTGAACAATGACTAATTGCTTGTGGAACATATGGCACATTCACAGATAAGCTCAAAACCATTTGAAATTGACTTTGTGCACACAAACACTCTACTGTCCAGAGTTTTGTTCATCAACTTTTTAGAAATTATATTTACTAAAACGTATAAGCATATTTTGGAGTATCTTTTGTTGTAGATCTTCTTTTCTACAACTTTCCTGCTGAGGGAGAAGAGGCTGTAGAGAGATAAGGAGATAAAGAGATATGGCAATCACAAGATATGTGTTTACCATTATCTGGTGCCTTTGCCTCCTAGACACACTAGACTGCATTTCCCAACCACCCTTGCAGGGACCATGCAACTGAGTTCTAGTCAATGGAATATGAATGGAAATAATGTATTCCATGTCAAGACCTGACATTAATGTACTTTCTGCATAACCCTCCTCTTCTTTTATCAGATGCAGAAAATCCAGCAAATAACCCATTATTTGGGAAGATAGCCATTAGAGGAAGTGAACCTAGATCCCTGAGTAACAGAGTGAAGCAGAGCCATCTTTCCCAATGACACAAAATTAGACTGTGATTGAAAGAAAGAAAAGGATCTCTGTTTTGCTTAAAGTCATTGTGATTTGGAGGTTTTTTTGTTTTGTTTTCTTTTCTTTTCTTTTCTTTTTTTTTTTTTTTGTAATTTTACCCCTAACTGATGGAAGATGACATCCTGGAAGAGTAGTCGCAACAAGGAGAACCTCCTGCAGTGTGATGTCTACTAATGCACTGTCCCTTGGCTTTGTTATTTAAAACCCTACTTCTAACGGTATACCTAGAGTTGTTCATATTCAAGAAGCTGAACTTACATTATCCAAGTAAGAAAGATACTACATAAAAAAATGCAAGATCAATTTATGTTTATATAAAATATAGAATTGACACGTAGATTACATTTTAACTAAAACATTATTTTCATGTAGTAAAGTCAAAGTGGCAAGTTAAATATATGGCTAAGTCAGATGGGCCCTCTCAGAGCATCTTCTGCATTGCCATAAACATGACCATGGCTTTGTTCATAAGGCTTTGGAGAATTTTTCCTGGTTCCTGGTATCATCCTTCTTCTGGATACTTTTACTCTTGGCAGTTCTGCCCCTGTAACCTCTCTCCTGCTTGGACTTACCTTCTCAGACCATCCAACTCAGACTGATGACTCAACTGGGTGGCCTGCTTGGCTTGTTATTTTGAATTCTCCGTAATGTCCTGTCCTACTTCTGTATATTGAGGCTGTGGACTTTTCCTGCCTTGTCCTTCACCGATCTGAACTTTTAATACATTACAGTCTCAGCTTAAAGTCTGTATTTGTGATTCCTTCTCATGTGAATAAGGGTTCAACCTAAATAATAATTGGAAGGTGACTGAGCAGGCATAATGAACTGGCTGTTTGTATCCTTCCAAAATTTACATGTTGAGGCAATAATATCCAACGCCATGGGTCTTGGAGATGGAGATTTTGAGATATCATTAAAATTACATGAAGTCTGGGCAAGGGGAGGGAGAACATCAGGACAAAAAGCTAATGCATGTGGGGCTTAATACCTAGGTGATGAGTTGATAGGTGCAGCAAACCACCATGACACACGTTTACCCATGTAATAAACCTACGCTGCCTGCACATATATCTCAGAACTTAAAAAGTTACATGAGGTCCTAAGGGTGAGGCCCTTATGATGGGATTAGTGCCCTTATAAGAAGAGTTTCCAGAAAGCTTGTTCTCACTCTCTCTCCATGTCACACTCCCAAAGAGATGAAGTGAGGACACAGTGAGATGGCAGTCACCTACAAGTCAAGTTAACAGGCCTCAGGATAAAACCTATCTTGCCAGTACCATGATCTTAGTCTTTCAGCCCCCAGAATTGTGACAAATGTTTAGGGTTTAAGCTCCCTAGTCTATAGTATTTTGTTATTGCACAATGTAAGCTGAGAAATGACATATATATCTTTCATCTTTGTTGCAAATTTGATGCCAAGAAGACTAATACAGTAGGTGATTAAAGCAAGGAGCGATTGTTGGATCTTGCTGGTGAAAATTAATAAATTAAATAGGTACCACAAGCCAACCAGGATGGAGAGGTTCTGTTAGTCATCATTGACTTCTCATTTTACAATATTGTGGACACATCAAATTTGGTTTCAGGATGTCTGTTTTTTTCTGGAAATAATGTTAGCCACTCCTTTTGTATTATTGTTTAAATTTTTACAATTTAAAAATTTAACTTTAAATTTTAGCTTGTAGAGTATAGTCTATCCTATCCTGATATCAGTGAAAGAGGACCTAGATTAGGGTTAAATATTATCTCAGTTGTTTTGTTTCCAAGATATTTTGGGTAGACCTTATCATCATATCCATATATTGACTAGGAGAGGCTGTAATCTATACCTTAATTTGAAAGATTCGTTGTAAGTCATAAAATAGATCCCAAGGTTATCTGAGTTCTCAAAGCCAACTGTTACAGTCAAAATATAAGGTGATATATCTGTTTATACTGAATCAGTAAGTCATGGATACTCAAGGATAATTCTCCAGATACAGTATAAGAAATATTACATTATATTAACCAATGAAATGATTGGGGAAAATTTAGAGAGGAGCAATTTGTTATACTAAAATGCAATGGTACCAAAATGTGTTATGATCACGAAAGAGCAGTTTGTTGGAATAAAAGCTAAATTTAAAGATCAAACATTTAAAGTCTAGAAAGACCAACTAGTTAAAATTTTTAAACCTTATATTCTGTGTATCAAATGATAATACTCACTGAACAGATGGAGGCAGGAAACTTTAGGTCTGTGCTCACATCTATGGAAAACCAATATAAAGCAGGAGACTCAAGTCAAGTGATCGCTTAAAGGATATTGGCATATAAGTGGCACAAAAACATACATTATGCTTCCAATTTAGTGACATTTTTACATTTATAGAATAAATTACTGAAAAGCACCTTATATTACTTTGATAATCAAATTATTATGGAATACATATTTAGACATTTTTTATCATTTTAAAACTCCCTTTTTTAATATTATCAAAATGCTAAAAAGCTTGCAAAATCCCACAATTAACTAAATATAGAAAGGAGACAGAAATACACTTCATGAATTTTAAGTTAAAAAATGTCAAAATATAAACTCCAAAGTAAATGTTCCCATAAGGACAGTTTTATCTGCATCAGAATCATTTGTTTCCCTTATTCAAATGATGAATATAGAGTTGAAGAAAAGAACTCAGGCCAATTAATGTTGCACAACCTCAATATATATAGAAAATGGATAAAATCTGCGGCGTTTTCAGGTTGTGGTTAGCCATGCTGAACTCTGGACTGTATGCCCTTTCTTTACTCTGTTTCATAGGCATGTTGGTTACTGCAGGCTGCCTATCCTGGGCCCTACTAATCCTGGATTCCACCTGGATTCAACCAGTGGGCAACCCCCAGGGAAAGCTGGAGAACGTACATGGGAAATGAGACATTCTATCTCTCCCTCAAGGCTGCCTCTAGCAACCTTTGAATGCAGCTGTGTGTTCTCCATATTTCATCACCCACATGGCAAAACCTGCCACAATTCCATATTATTTCTGGAATCCTTGGACCCAAGGCAGCCTCTATTTAGCTTATCTCTTCTCTTTGCCCTTCTAACAAGGGGTGGTATCAGCTTCCTATTTGTTTAATCTCTGCGTTTTCTTGCCATCTCCTGTATAACTCCAAGCTCTTATCACCATTTGCCTGAATTAAATTCCTTTTGCTTTAAATTGTTACAAGGTGTGGTTGGACCATGATTGATGGGTTAACTATGTTTTCTCTAAGATGTAGAAGCTTTCTACTGCTTGTTGGCTACTCTACAGAGACAGGTAGAATGAGGTTCACACAGTGGATGTGAAAGGAGCACAATAAAACAAAAACTATTTCTTCAGGATTAAAGAGCTCAGTCAATTCAATGAGTTAAATGTCTACATTGTATGTAGATGATATTTAATATTCCTTAATATAATCCAGTTCACTAGAAAATGGATAGATCCATTCTTAATTTGGTCCAAGGGAGCTCAAAATTCCAAAAACTTAAAAGGATTATTACAATATTCTATACCCCTAAAGCCACCCTGTGTTGACAAGACAGTTTAGGCCATTGTTTGTTACAAATTTTGAAGGTTAGACATCTCTATAAAATAGCCTTTCCTTTCTAACCACCAGAGAATAAAAATGAGGATCAGTGAGTCACTCTATTCCTAAATATATTGCTACCAAAACAAGCTAAGTCATAGAAAATAAAATACAATTAAATAGTAGACTGATACATTGTCTTGGATGTGATGTAGTAGATGAGAACTTTTTAAAAATACCATAACAACTTTATCCTTATGTAAAATCCCAGGGAATGATATTGTGGCATCATCAAAAGAAAAGCTGGCCAAACATGAATGAGCCTCTGTCTATAATCCTCTACTATGAAGGCTTTGATAAAGCCCAAGTATATATGTTTCATATAATAACCTCTACTATTGTTAGCAACAGCATCTTCTTTGATAATTAGGTCAAACCTCCAACATGCCACCTGTTTGCTTATTACCTCCAATACTATTCATATAAATATATGTATACAAATATATATAATTATTATTTATATATATTTCTAAGTCATATAAATTACTTTGCCAAACAGCCATCATTCCCATGGTTAATACCATTACCTGTCTTAAAGTCTACAATAACTGTTGCTAATAAAATGAAACATAAAACATCAATGAAGCAGCACCAGAAACTCTTATTCACTGCTGGCGGTAATGTAAAATGGTACAACCACTTAGGAAGACTATTTGATAACTGTTTACAAACCTAAAAGATATTCTTAACTATATGATCCAGAAATTGGGCTCCTTTCTATTTACCCAAGTGAGTTCAAAACCATGTCTGCACAAAAAAACTGCACATGGGTTCATAGCAGCTTTATTCATAATTGCTAAAACTTGAAAACCACCAAGTGGCCCATCAGTAGATGGATAAATAAGTAAACTGTGGTACATCCAGACAACAGGATATTATTCGACACTAAAAAGAAATGAGCTACCAAGCTACAAAAAGACATCGAGGAAGCTTAAATGCATACTACTAAATGAAAAAAAGCCACTCTTAAAAGGCTACATTCTGTATGATTTCAATTATATAACTTTCTGGACAAGGCAAAACTATGGAAATAGTCAATCAGAGGTTGCTAAGGTCTTGGGGGCAGGGTGGAATGAATAAGTGGAGCATAGGAGATTTTAGGGCAGCAAAACTGTTCTGTATAATACTGTGTGGGTACATATCATTATACATTTGCCAAAACCTTTAGAATACACAACACCAACAGTGAATGCTAATGTAACCTGCGGGCTGGGAGTGATAATGATGTGTCAGCATCCATTCAACAATTATAATAAATATACCAGTCAGGCCAGATCTGAGATGACTACCTTATTTAGTTACCTAAAGCCTACCAGTCTCTCTCACACTACATTCCCTGTTATCAACACGGGGTCATGCAGTAAGAAATAAAAAAATCCTTACTACTGATTTGCTCAATTTATAGAGTAAGCCCTTAGAACTAACTAGTTAATATTCTTGGGTTTGATAACTTGCAAGCAGTCCAACCCAGAAGGCCTATACCTGTAGTGATTTAGAATGACTGAAGTCAGGATTTGCATTAGACAGCAGAGCTGCTGGGCTGTGGTAAGGAAGAACTCCACTAATAATCAAGCACAGCCTACAGTCCCAAACTTAAAGCTCCAAGCAGTTTTTATCTTCTGTTCTTTATCACCTAAGCTCTCTACTGCTATTCACAGATTTGGTTATTTGAAATTGAATACAGCCTTGGCCAAAATCAAAATGGTGTCCAACACACTGTAGATGCTGAAGAAATCTCTTTTGGATTGATAGTTTGCATCTACATCTGTCGTATTCCTTCTCTCACAACTTTTCTTTTTTTTGAGATGGAGTCTTACTCTGTTGCCCAGGCTGGAGTGCAGTGGCATGATCTCGGCTCACTGCAACCTCTGCTTCCCATGTTTAAGTGATTCTCCTGCTTCAGCCTCCCAAGTAGCTGAGATTATAGGTGCCTGCCATCATCTCTGGCTAATTTTTGTATTTTTAATAGAGATGGGAGTTCACCCTGTTGGCCAAGCTGGTCTTGAACTCCTGACCTCAGGTGATCCACCTGCCTTGGCCTCCCAAAGTGCTGGGATTACAGGCATGAGCCACTGTACCCAACCCTCTCACAACTTTTGTACACTTCTATTTCTCTCTTGCACAATTTTCACGCTGATGTGTCACACAGCATAATTATTTATGTTAGCATATCCTAGCAAATCAATATTCTCTTTCAATAAATACATATACCAAGTGGTCTTCTTAAATTTTCTTTGAAATTTCACAATAAATTAAATATCATACACCACAAAATAATAAAATCAATGAGATTTTAAAGAAAAAATTACTTTTAATTTGAAAGACAAAACTTTTATTTTTCCTCTTTGTTCACATAGTATCAGTGTGAACAAAGATTCACATTGTCACAAGATTTTCTCCTCTAGGTTGTATAAAACAAAACAAACTGGCATGTAAACCAAATATGCTTTGGTTTTATTTTAGTCAGAAATAGAGTAAAACCAAATAATGCACATATTATCACGTTATATTATAGATCACAGACTATATTAACATGATGAATACTCTTTTTTACTTTTACATGACTCCCGCCCCCTAAATTCTACTATGCACATCAGGGCCATGCCCTCTTTTCAACACATTGAGAAGCAAGGTCTTGTGCTGACTACTTGACAATCTTGTATCTGTCCAAAGGTGCTGTCTTAATTCAGTTATCAATAGTCTGTATACATCATTTCTGATAACTGTTCAAAATTCCTGTAACACCATGCAGATAAAGGTTCAGTAATAAGAAATGGAAGAAATGTCTTTTCTGGTTTGGTAAAAAAAAAGAAGAATATGCAACCTCTAGCTTGTGTTTGTATTGTTTTGTTTTCCAGAATGTTTTACTTAGTCATTTTTAAAAGCTGAAGTTTTAAGACACATTTTGGCTTTAATTGTCTTTAAAACTAATACCAAGATTCTGGAAGAAGGCCCTTTCTAAAGTTTTTGCTCAATTGTAAACAGAGCCTTTAAGTCTGGTACAATCTGAATTGAGTCTATCATGCAGTTTATTTTTTGTGTGTCATGTTAATCAAACATAAATTCTAAGATTATGAATTCGAAATGGATGCTTCAGCTTGGAAGAGATTCAAAAAGTGATCTAGTGTAAACTGACATGGGAAAGGAGGGATATAAAATGCAGATAAATTGGGAACAGTTTTGTAGGTTAGCCTCAACACGAAAGAGGAGAAAAAATCTGCTTAACACGGTGCTGGCTTGATAGGGGTACTAAGTGAAGAAAAGTATAATGAAGAGAAAGTAGATGAAGAGAGTTAGCAGAAATTGTGGTTCATCTCATGGACTGACCCCTAATAGGGATACAGAATCCAGACCCTCTTAAGGAGTGAGTTAAATGTCCAGCAGAAACGTGGTAGGTTATCAAAGAGTGCAAAAGCCATTTCCAATCACCAATACGTATGTCAGTATGTCAGGAATCAGTAGAAGAAAAGAGGAAACTCATAATACAAGAGAAAGAGCTTCCAGGAGCAATGGTGAGCTCTTCACTGCAGCTGAACATGTGAATAACCTTGTTCGTTTCTGCCAACAAGAGAATTTCTTAGAACCCACCCCTACTCTCTTAATTTTATTTCTTCTTCTGATTTAAAACAATATTCTATTCGTAAGTATATTCTAAGAATGTTCTTTTTAAATTCATTTGTCACATTTTATTGAGCATCTATTATATGCTCAGCACTGTTCTCAGAGTCAGGGTTATATCAGTGAACCACTCAGAAAAAAATATTGCTAACATAGAATACTTCATTTTGAGAGACAGTAAATAAACACATATTTCTTCATAAATATATATAATACATATATATTTGTGTGTATATAGGTATATGTGTGTATATATGTAAATCTATGTGTGTGTGCATATGTATATATAGGGGTGTGCCTGTGTGTATCAGATTCAGATAAAGGCCAAGGAGGATAATACAGCATGGTAAAGCGGGTCAGAAGGGTTGGAGTGGGAGAACTGCTATTTAAAAAGAGAAATCATAGATGACCTCACTTAAAGTTGTACGTAAGCTGAGCAAGTCATGAGTACATTGGAAGAAGAGCATTAGAGCATTCCAGGCAGAGTGAACAGAAACTGCAAAGGTGTCAGGAGCCTTTGAGGAGCCTCAAAGAGGTAAGGGTGACAATAAAAGGATCACAGAGGGAGAGAGAAATACAAAACTAGGTTAGAGAGGTAGTACATGTTGTGTCTGTGTGAGGACTCAGAGGCTCTGGTTTTTGCTCTGAAGCCACTGGAGAGATTTAGCGAGGAGACACATGCTCAGTGGGAGATTTCCAGGCAATCGCTCTGGCTGCAACGTTGAAGATCAACTGAAAGGCACCAGGGGCAGAAGAAGGCAGAGAATGAGGAGGCTATTGAAATGATCCAAGTAAGAGATGATTGTAGTTTAGACCAAGGTGCTGGAGGGAGCAATGGGGATAAATGGCTGGACACCAGATACATTTAAGGTAAAGTCATCAAAATGTGCTGATGGGTTTGGATATGAGGTGAGAGAGAGAGAAGAGTAAGAACAGTGCCAATGTTTCTGGCCTAAGGATATAGAACAGGGCCTGTGATGGTTAATACTGAGCGTCAACTTGATTGGATTTAAGGATGCAAAGTATTGTTCCTGGGTGTGTCTGTGAGAGTATTGCCAAAGGAAGTTAACATTTGAGTCAGTGGACTGGGAAAGGCCGAGGCATACTCACCCTCAATCTGGGTGGGCACCATCTAATCAGCTGCCAGCCTGGCAGGCAGAGGAACATGGAAGGACTAGACTGGCTGAGTCTTCTGGCCTCCATCTTTCTCCTGTGCTGGATGCTTCCTAACCTCGAACATCACACTCCAAGTTCTTCAGTTCTTGGACTCTTGAACCTACACCAGTGGTTTGCCAGGGGCTCTTGGGCCTTCAGCCACAGACTGAAGGCTGCACTGTCAGCTTCCCTGCTTTTGAGGTTTTGGGACTCAGGCTGGCTTCCAGGCTCATCAGTTCGCAGATGACCTATTGTGGGACTTCACCTTGTAATTGTGTGAGTCAATACTCCTTAATAAATTCCTTTTCGTATATACATCTATCCTATTAGTCCTGTCCCTTTAGAGAACCCTGACTAATACAGAGTCCATGTATTAACATTGGGGGTTCTAGAGGAGAAGCAGTTTTGAGGGTGGAAACAGGGTCTCTCATTCGAAAATGTTAACTTTGAAATGTCTATTTTAACTCCAAAAGAAAATCTAGGGTAGGCCAGGTACTGTAATTCATGCCTGCAATCTCACCACTTTAGGAGGCTGAGCTAGAAGGATCACTTGAGGCCAGGAGTTTGAGACCAGCCAGGGTAACATAGCAGGACACATTTGCTACAAAATAATTTTAAAAATACCCAGGTATGGTGGCCTGCATCTCTGTAGTCCCAGCTACTTGGGAGGCTGAGGCAGGAAGATCCCTTGAGCCCAAGAGTTTCAGGCTTCAATGAGAAATGATCACCTATCCCTACAAAATAAAATAAGCCCAGGCACAGTGGATCATACCTGTAATCCCAGCGCTTTGAGAGGTCGAGGTGAGCAGTGAGGTCAGGAGATCGAGACCATCCTGGCCTACACGGTAAAACCCTACCTCTACGAAAAATCCAAAACATTAGCCAGGCATGGTGGCACGTGCCTGTAGTCCCAGCTACTCGTGAGGCTGAGGCAGGAGAATAGCTTGAACCCGGGAGGTGGATGTTGCAGTGAGCTGAGATCGCGCCACTGCACTCCAGTCTGAGTGACGGAGTGAAACTCCATCTCAAAAAATAATAAATAAATAAATAAATAAATAAATAAATAAATAAATAAATAAATAAAATTTGGTGTAGACAAGCATGTATGCAATTTTCAAGAGAGGTCTGAATTGGGAATATATGTTTGGAAAAATCTAAGACTGTGAATATTATTTTAAATGAGGTTGTAAAACATTTCCAAGGAAAATTGTAAACATAAAGGAGAAAAGAAGTCTAAGGACTGCCTTTAGTTTTATCTAAATTCGTTGGTCAGAGAGATAAGAGAGGGGCAAAAAGGCTTAAGAAGGACTAGTCAGGGAGGCAGAAGAAGCCAACACGAAGGTTGGTGTCCCAGAAACCAAGTGAAACAAGTGTGTAAGAAAGAGAGTGATCACCTATGTCAGTTGCTGTTGATTGGTCTAGAAAGGTCATTGGATTTGGCAACATGGATCCATTAAGGATTTTTTTTTCCAGACATGGGGTTTTGCTCTGTCATACAGGCTGGAGTGCAGTGGCACAGTCATACCTCATGGCAGCCTTCAACGACTGGGCTTAAGGGATACCCCTCCACCCCCCGCTCAAATAAGCCTGCCCAGTTGCTGGGACTACAGGCAGGTACCACCACACCTATCTAATTTTTAGATTTTCTTTAAATATAGGGTCGTGCTTTGTTGCCCAGGCTGGTCTCAAATTCCTGCACTCAAAGGCTTTTCCCACGTAGTTGGGAATACAGGCTATCAGTAACTATGCCCACCTCATTAAGGATATAAGCAAAAGATATTTTGGTTACATGGAAAGAAAGCCTAATTTGAAAAAGTTTGCTAGATTTTATTTCATATATGCATAGCTGTGACTGACTGTACACTCATGCATGTGTAAGATACACATAGAATCACATCAAGTGGTCAGGAAGTTAATACTATCATGTGGCTGAACAGTGAATAAAGACTATGCTTTTTGTTGTGAAGAAAAAAATTCCCAAAAGGCAATAATTTGGAAATGCTTTTGATATTATGGTTCTAATATTTATGCAAAAATATGAGTGACTTTTTTTAAGATGAACATTATTTTTTTTTATTATTATACTTTAAGTTCTAGAGTACATGTGCACAACGTGCAGGTTTGTTACATATGTATACATGAGCCATGTTGGTGTGCTGCACCCATTAACTAGTCATTTACATTAGGTATATCTCCTAATGCTATCCCTCCCCCCTACCCCCTACCCACAATAGGACCCAGTGTGTGATGTTCCCCTTCCTGTGTCCAAGTGATCTCATTGTTCAGTTCCCACCTATGAGTGAGAACATGCGGTATGTGGTTTTGTGTTCTTGCGATAGTTTGCTGAGAATGATGGTTTCCAGCTGCATCCATGTCCTTACAAAGGACACGAACTCATCCTTTTTTATGGCTGCATAGTATTCCATGGTGTATATGTGCCACATTTTCTTAATCCAGTCTGTCACTGATGGACATTTGGGTTGATTCCAAGTCTTTGCTATTGTGAATAATGCCGCAATAAACATACGGGTGCATGTGTCTTTACAGCAGCATGACTTATAATCCTTTGGGTATATCCCCAGTAATGGGGTGGCTGGGTCAAATGGTATTTCTAGTTCTAGATCCCCGAGGAATCGCCACACAACTTTCCACAATGATTGAACTAGTTTACAGTCCCACCAACAGTGTAAAAGTGTTCCTATTTCTCCACATCCTCTCCAGCACCTGTTGTTTCCTGATTTTTTAATGATTGCCATTCTAACTGGTGTGAGATGGTATCTCATTGTGGTTTTGATTTGCATTTCTCTGATGGTGAGTGATGATGAGCATTTTTTCATGTGTCTGTTGGCTGTATGAATGTCTTCTTTTGAGAAGTGTCTGTTCGTATCCTTTGCCCACTTTTTGATGGGGTTGTTTTTTTCTTGTAGATTTGATTGAGTTCTTTATAGGTTCTGGATATTAGCCCTTTGTCAGATGAGTAGATTGCAAAAATGTTCTCCCATTCTGTAGGTTGCCTGTTCACTCTGATGGTAGTTTCTTTTGCTGTGCAGAAGCTCTTTAGCTTAATTAGATCCCATTTGTCAATTTTGGCTTTTGTTGCCATTGCTTTTGGTGTTTTAGACATGAAGTCCTTGCCCATGCCTATGTCCTGAATGGTATTCCCTAGGTTTTCTTCTAGGGTTTTTATAGTTTTAGGTCTAAGATTTAAGTCTCTAATCCATCTTGAATTAATTTTCGTATAAGGTGTAAGGAAAGGATCCAGTTTCAGCTTTCTACTTATGGCTAGCCAATTTTCCCAGCACCATTTATTAAATAGGGAATCCTTTCCCCATTTGTTTTTTTGTCAGGTTTGTCAAAGATCAGATGGCTGTAGATGTGTGGTATTATTTCTGAGGGCTCTGTTCTGTTCCATTGGTCTATATCTCTGTTTTGGTACCAGTACCATGCTGTTTTGGTTACTGTAGCCTTGTAGTATAGTTTGAAGTCAGGTAGCATGATGCCTCCAACTTTGTTCTTTTCGCTTAGGATTGTCTTGGCAATGCAGGGTGTTGTTTGGTTCCATATGAACTTCAAAACAGTTTTTTCCAATTCTATGAAGAAAGTCATTGGTAGGTTAATGGGGATGGCATTGAATCTGTAAATTACCTTGGCTCATGGATAGGAAAAATTGCCCACTTTTATTGTACTCTATAACCATACACATTTGATAGCAAGCCTGTTCTTTTATGCTGTCTCTAATATTTTGGAAATGTTTTTGATATTATGGTTCTAATATTTATGCAAAAATATGAGTGACATTAAGTTTTTTAAAAAAACTCCGTATCTTTCCAGATGATGTCATTCTAAATTAACAGAAAATTAAATTGACCTATGTATTTATTTTGATAAAAACTAATATTTAGAAGGTGGTAAGTACTAAAGTTGACCAACCATGCTCTGTCGTATCAAGTACCATTATAGTTTTTCTAAAATGATAATTTGATTTTTATAATATATCTATTTTCTTATTATTAGCTATTTTGTTTTTATCCTCTTGCTGAAGAGTAAGGCAGAAGGAGTTTTTAATATTTCAGTTATAAGCAAACTCCAAATGTTAATATGGCTAATATTCTATAGTATGACATAAACTCCAGTAGGTTTTTATTACAACATAACTGTCCAATAAAACGTGATATAAATATATGAATCAGAGATCAAGCAATGGCTCTTGAAGCAACTATCTCATACCAGGAAGAAAGTCCTGATTTTAACACACTATGATTTGTACATGAACTCTGATTACCACACAACTCAACATATCCATCATCTTTAATGAGGTCCCAAGTTTTAACTATACTGGGTATTTTTCATCTTCTACTCTAGAAATAGAGATTGAGGTTGAAGATATATAAACAAGATATCAAATTTTTGAAAGATGACAGGATTAATATTAATTTAAAGGGAATGTTGGCACGTATTTAAATATCGGACATCATGTATATAGAAAATGTCCATTTTCATCTGGTAAAGCACAGCTTTCAGTGTCTCTGTGTCTCCTTCCTGTCTCCTTCAAGTTAAAAAGTGTTCTATATAGCTTTCAGGTGCTCTTTTTGTAATCAGAGTTTGTAGAACCATCTTTACAAAAATAAAGCACACACTCTGATGCTGCTGAATAGACAAGAACAGAGATAGGTAAATCACAGAATCACATGGATTCATCCCAAGTGGCATGGAATTTGAGAGAAAAAATGTACTCAAGGAACAAGGGGGAACTGCTCGGGCTGAAAAGTGAAAAGGTCACTCAAGTTTGTATTTCACATCTCTAGTCTTTCAAGTAGATCAAAGGTGCTTGTCTTTGTGTAACTGATTCATGGCGTTGCCAGATGACCACATATGGCAGGGCAGCCTTCGTTTTAAGAACCTGCCCTACCTGCTGTTCTCCTTAGGGGTCCTGACTTCCTATTGACCTTGCCTGTCTTATTCTGGCTGCGCCATGCAACGTGGGGAGAAAAGGAAAACTTTGATTTTAGTTTCTTAGGGGATGTTGCACATTTTAGATAAATAATTGTAAGATTTTCAATTTTCTTTTGCTTCATTCACCAGAGATTACCCAGAGTTTTCAAGAAGAAAATGTTTCCAAGATAACTATTTGTAGGGTCTCAAAAAATTTTACATTTGAAACACCTTGGCCTGATGCCCAGGAAAGTATTCCCATGTCTCAGCACACGAAAATCTCAATCTTACTTTCTAGAAGAGCAAACTAGACTAATACGCTTTGTTTGAAACTTGAAGATAATTGGGGGAAGAAAAAGAAAACTGTGAAGAGAAGAAGAGTTGAAGGAAGTTAGGAAACATGGACTACTATCATGGCATTTATTGCAGAGTGTTAGAGTTGCAAAGTGTTTTTTACTTATCTTATAAAATTAGTTCACATTTTTAGTCCCCAAATCAACTATATTACTAATAATGAATATTAGAAAACTGTTTATGATATTACCTTATTACTTTACATTTTTTACAAAACTATATCAATCATTTTCTTATTAATTGAATTGTTTGTCATACATATAAAAGTATTTAAAAGATTATGTAATCATGCACTTGAAAAATCGAATAAATTAATACCTGAATTAATCTTCAAAAATCCATACTTTTGTAATATCATTGACTTATTGATGTTACATTTATTCACAAATATTCTTAAATGTTTAAATAAAATGTTTAATGTCAACAATTTTTAAAAATTTTTTTTTTAATTATACTTTAAGTTCTAGAGTACATGTGCACAACGTGCAGGTTTGTTACATATGTATACATGTGCCAAGTTGGTGTGCTGCACCCATTAACTCGTCATTTACATTAGGTATATCTCCTAATGCTATCCCTCCCCCCTACCCCCTACCCCCAATAGGACCCGGTGTGTGGTGTTCCCCTTCCTGTGTCCAAGTGATCTCATTGTTCAATTCCCACCTATGAGTGAGAACATGCGGTATGTGGTTTTGTGTTCTTGCGATAGTTTGCTGAGAATGATGGTTTCCGGCTGCATCCATGTCCCTACAAAGGACACAAACTCATCCTTTTTTATGGCTGCATAGTATTCCATGGTGTATATGTGCCACATTTTCTTTTTTTTTTTTTTTTTTTTTTTTTTTTTGAGGCGGAGTCTTGCTCTGTCGCCCAGGCTGGAGTGCAGTGGCGTGATCTCCGCTCACTGCAAGCTCCGCCTCCTGGGTTCACGCCATTCTCCTGCCTCAGCCTCCCAAGTAGCTGGGACTACAGGCGCCCGCCACCTCGCCCGGCTAATTTTTTGTATTTTTAGTAGAGACGGGGTTTCACTGTGTTCGCCAGGATGGTCTCGATCTCCTGTCCTTGTGATCCGCCCGTCTCGGCCTCCCCACATTTTCTTAATCCAGTCTGTCACTGGTGGACATTTGGGTTGATTCCAAGTCTTTGCTATTGAGAATAATGCCACAATAAACATACGGGTGCATGTGTCTTTACAGCAGCGTGACTTATAATCCTTTGGGTATATCCCCAGTAATGGGGTGGCTGGGTCAAATGGTATTTCTAGTTCTAGATCCTTGAGGAATCGCCACCCTGTTTTCCACAATGGTTGAACTAGTTTACAGTCCCACCAACAGTGTAAAAGTGTTCCTATTTCTCCACATCCTCTCCAGCACCTGTTGTTTCCTGATTTTTTAATGATTGCCATTCTAACAGGTGTGAGATGGTATCTCATTGTGGTTTTGATTTGCATTTCTCTGATAGTGAGTGATGATAAGCATATTTTCATGTGTCTGTTGGCTGTATGACTGTCTTCTTTTGAGAAGTGTCTGTTCATATCCTTTGCCCACTTTTTGATGGTTTTTTTTTTCTTGTAGATTTGATTGAGTTCTTTATAGGTTCTGGATATTAGCCCTTTGTCAGATGAGTAGATTGCAAAAATGTTCTCCCATTCTGTAGGTTGCCTGTTTACTCTGATGGTAGTTTCTTTTGCTGTGCAGAAACTTTTTTTTTTTTTTTTTTATTATACTTTAAGTTCTAGGGTACATGTGCATAACGTGCAGGTTTGTTACATATGTATACTTATGCCATGTTGGTGTGCTGCACCCATCAACTCGTCAGCACCCATCAATTCATCATTTATATCATGTATAACTCCCCACTGCAATCCCTCCCTCCTCCCCCCTCCCCATGATAGGCCCCAGTGTGTGATGTTCCCCTTCCCGAGTCCAAGTGATCTCATTGTTCAATTCCCACCTATGAGTGAGAACATGCGGTGTTTGGTTTTCAGTTCTTGTGATAGTTTGCTAAGAATGATGATTTCCAGCTACATCCATGTCCCTACAAAGGATGCAAATTCATCCTTTTTTTATGGCTGCATAGTATTCCATGGTGTATATGTGCCACATTTTCTTAATCCAGTCTGTCACAGATGGACATTTGGGTTGATTCCAAGTCTTTGCTATTGTGAATAGTGCCGCAATAAACATACGTGTGCATGTGTCTTTGTAGTAGAATAATTTATAATCCTTTGGGTATATACCCAGTAGTGGGATGGCTGGGTCATATGGTACATTTAGTTCTAGGTCCTTGAGGAATTGCCATACTGTTTTCCATAATGGTTGAACTAGTTTACAGTCCCACCAACAGTGTAAAAGTGTTCCTATTTCTCCACATCCTCTCCAACACCTGTTGTTTCCTGACTTCTTAATGATTGCCATTCTAACTGGTGTGAGATGGTATCTCATTGTGGTTTTGATTTGCATTTCTCTGATGGCGAGTGATGATGAGCATTTTTTCATGTGTCTGTTGGCTGTATGAATGTCTTCTTTTGAGAAATGTCTGTTCATATCCTTTGCCCACTTTTTGATGGGGTTGTTTGTTTTTTTCTTGTGTATTTGTTTGAGTTCTTTGTAGATTCTGGATATTAGCCCTTTGTCAGATGAGTAGGTTGCAAAAATTTTCTCCCATTCTGTAGGTTGCCTGTTCACTCTGATGGTAGTTTCTTTTGCTGTGCAGAAGCTCTTTAGTTTAATTAGATCCCATTTGTCAATTTTGGCTTTTGCTGCCGTTGCTTTTGGTGTTTTAGACATGAAGTCCTTGCCCATGCCTATGTCCTGAATGGTATTACCTAGGTTTTCTTCTGGGGTTTTTATGGTTGTGCATTTGTCACATAGTTCTCATGTTATAGTTTTCATCTCTATCAGTTCTTTTAAGGACTTCTCTACATTGGTTATTCTAGTTAGCCATTCATCAAATCTTTTTTCAAGGTTTATATTTTCTTTGTGCTGGTTACGTAGTTCCTTTAGCTCTGAGAAGTTTGATCGACTGAAGCCTTCTTCTCTTGACTCATCAAAGTCGTTCTTCATCCAACTTTGTTCCGTTGCTGGTGATGAGCTGCGTTCTTTTGGAGGGGGAGATGCACTCTGATTTTTTGAATTTCCAGTTTTTCTGCACTGCTTTTTCCCCATCTTTGTGGTTTTATCTGTCTCTGGTCTTTGATGATGGTGACGTACTGATGGGGTTTTGGTGTGGGTGTCCTTTCTGTTTGTTAGTTTTCCTTCTAACAATCAGGACCCTCAGCTGTAGGTCTGTTGGAGATTGCTTGAGGTCCACTCCAGACGCTGTTTGCCTGGGTATCAGCAGCAGAGGCTGCAGAAGATAGAATATTGCTGAATAGCGAGTGTTGCTGTCTGATTCTTGCTCTGGAAGCTTCCTCTCAGAGGTGTACCCCACCGTGTGAGGTGTGAGGTGTCGGTCTGCACCTGGTGGGGGATGTCTCCCAGTTAGGCTACTCAGGGGTCAGGAACCCACTTGAGCAGGCAGTCTGTCTGTTCTCAGACCTCAACGTCAGTGCTGGGAGATCAACTGCTCTCTTCAAGGCTGTCAGACAGGGGCATTTGCCTCTGCCGAGGTTTCTGCTGCTTTCTATTTAGCTATGCCCTGTCCCCAGAGGAGGAGTCTGCAGAGGCAGGCAGGCCTCGTTGAGCTGTGGTGGGCTCCACCCAATTCAAGCTTCCCAGTACCTACTTAAGCCTCAGCAATGGTGGGCGCCCCTCCCCCAGCCTCACTGCCACCTTGCAGTTAGATCTCAGACTGCTGTGCTAGCATTGAGGGAGGCTCTGTGGGCGTGGGGCTCTGTGGGCGTGGGACCCTCTGGGCTAGGTGTGGGATATAATGTCCTGGTGTGCTGTTTGCTAAGACCCTTGGTAAAGCGCAGTATTAGGGTGGGAGTTACCTGATTTTCTAGGTGTTGTGTGTCTCAATTTCCTTTGGCTAGGAAAAGGAATTCCCTTCCTCCTTGCACTTCCCAGGTGAGGCAATGCCTCACCCTACCTCAGCTCTCGCTGCTCAGGCTCCGTGGACCAGCACCAACTGTCCGACACACCCCAGTGAGATGAATCCGGTACCTCAGTTGAAAATGCAGAAATCACCCATCTTCTGTGTTGCTCACACTGGGAGCTGGAGGCTCCAACATTTTTAATTGTAATGTTTTCGTAATATCTTGAGACTCAAGCATTCTGTCTTAGCTCTTCTCTTAAAGGCATCTCAGCATACTAAATACCCATTTTCTACACAATATTACAGACAATAGCTGAAATAAGTAACTCTCTAAGCACTTTTTGCTTATGATAAACCTTCTTTTAGTTTGATTTAGCTTTCTAAGCATTTCCCAACTCTTACTTTTTTTTGTTCTATGATGCTATTCCATAAGAAAGTCTAATGATTGTTCTCTAAGTCATTTAGAATCATAGAAACCACTGGACTCATCTCATGCAGCTGATCTTTCACTATTCCCAATATGACCAACCTACTTAAAACCTGACTTACCCGTCTAGACTCACAACATAGACTGTGAGGAAGGTGTGCATGGAGGACATAGTGGAAGACTCCTGTAGATACCATGCCACATGTAAAATCGACCCAGTCTCATGAAAATAGGGTGTTATTAAATATGTATTAAACATATATGCCTTATCTCAAGAATATCTGAAGAGTTTCTTGACTTCTCACCATTAGGAAAACTCGTGATAAATAGACACTGAAAAATAAAAGTTAAGGGCAAATTTAAAACAGAGATGAAGGTGATTAAAAAGAAAGTCATAGAAATAGAGTACAAAGAAGGCCAAATTACTAAATGAAATATGAATATGCTAACATATAACAGAAGGAACTAAACACTGTGTCCCAGGATAATCTGGTACAGAATAGTCAACACTGAATTCTGCCTTGTCAAATTTACATTACTTCAAGGGTAATAACTCTTCTGGACATTTAAGAAAAAATAAAGTTTCTAAATTGGAGAGGGACAGAATTTAGAAAATCTGGGTGGTCTCAAACTTTTCCATGACAATATTCAAGGATAGAATATTGTTTTTAAAATGGCTATAACATTATACAGAAAAAAAAAAAATAGTATGACCCAATAGTCTTAAACTGAACTAAATTCTTCTTCAAGTACAAAGGCAAGAGACATATCATGATTTGAGGAATATAATACTTTTGAATTTTTCATGAAAAACATTCTGATTTACAGAATCTAGACAATTAAGAAATGAATCAAAATATAGAGTTGAGAAATAATAAAGCCCCAGTGGGAAATAACTAAGGCTACATACCAGCTATAAATACAAAAGAAAATACAACGTTATAAGACCTAAAATGTTAGGAAACACGACATGTCTAGTTGCAATTAGGAGGTTATGAGTGTGCTGAGGACACTGGGGGAATGTTAAGTGCACCAACGTTCTGATTTTTATTAAGAAATAAAGGTTTAGTGTAAAGACATGCATTAAAATCAGTCCCTAGCAGCAAGATCTAAAAGTTATTTTCTAGAGCTTATGATACTACGTACTAAGAAAAAAAAAAAGGATATCATTTAGCAGGTAATAAGGCAAACCTCACTGTATTCCAAAACGTTTCTGTATTGTTAACTCTTTTATTATAGCCCAATAAAACTAGAATTTTCTTTTCAAAAAATAGACACAAAAGAGAAAGGAATTAAACAACTTTGACATTTCACAATTTTGTTGTATCACTGTTGATTCAAAAAGGACAACCTAAAACTTAAAGTTGCAGAGCACTTATAAATTAAAAACAATGAAGTCATGTCAGAATTATGAGATATGGTTACAGCAGTTCCTAGTGTAAAGCATAGTATAGATACACAAGAAAGAATCAAAGTAAGTGAATACAAATAAGAGAAATGCAACCAAATACAACTTCAAAAGGGAAATAACAGAATTTCATAAAGATAAAAAACAACTTAAAGCAATGAGAGACAGAAAAACGTAGGGCTAATAAATAAATGTAAGAAATTAGAGACAAAAAGAAATCCATAAATAATTTGTGGATGTGTAAGTATGAAAAGAAAGCACAAATGCACAAATGTAAAGTGTCAATGGAGAAATAATTTAAGTAAATGGAAATCAGAGTAATAAAAAATCTTACTCAAGTTTATAAACATTATGTTAAACCTAAATAAGTAGGTTTTTTAGGAAAATGTAAGTTACTGAAATGGGCCCTGGAGGAGACAGAAAAATCTAACCAGGGTAACTAGTTTACAGTCCCACCAACAGTGTAAAAGTGTTCCTATTTCTCCACATCCTCTCCAGCATCTGTTGTTTCCTGATTTTTTTTTTTTTTTTTTTTTTTTTTTTTTTTTTTTTTTTTTTTTTTTGAGTCGGAGTCTCGCTCTGTCACCCAGGCTGGAGTGCTGTGGCCGGATCTCAGCTCACTGCAAGCTCCGCCTCCCGGGTTCACGCCATTCTCCTGCCTCAGCCTCCCGGGTAGCTGGGCATACAGGCGCCGCCACGTCGCCCGGCTAGTTTTTTGCAGTTTTTAGTAGAGACTGGGTTTCACCGTGTTAGCCAGGATGGTCTCGATCTCCTGACCTCATGATCCGCCCGTCTTGGCCTCCCAAAGTGCTGGGATTACAGGCTTGAGCCACCGCGCCCGGCTGTTTCCTGATTTTTTAATGATTGCCATTCTAACTGGTGTGAGATGGTATCTCATTGTGGTTTTGATTTGCATTTCTCTGATGGCCAGTGATGATGAGCATTTTTTCATGTGTCTGTTGACTGTATGAATGTCTTCTTTTAAGAAGTGTCTGTTCATATCCTTTGCCCACTTTTTGATGGGGTTGTTTGTTTTTTCTTGTAGATATGATTGGGTTATTTATAGGTCCTGGATATTAGCCCTTTGTCAGATGAGTAGATTGCAAAAATGTTCTCCCATTCTGTAGGTTGCCTGTTCACTCTGATGGCAGTTTCTTTTGCTGTGCAGAAGCTCTTTAGTTTAATTAGATCCCATTTGTCAATTTTGGCTTTTGTTGCCATTGCTTTTGGTGTTTTAGACATGAAGTCTTTGCCCATGCCTATGTACTGAATGGTATTCCCTAGGTTTTCTTCTAGGGTTTTTATGGTATTAGGTCTAAGATTTAAGTCTCTAATCCATCTTGAATTAACTTTTGTATAAGGAGTGAGGAAAGGATCCAGTTTCAGCTTTCTACTTATGGCTAGCCAATGTTCCCAGCACCATTTATTAAATAGCGAATCTTTTCCCCATTTCTTGTTTTTGTCATGTTTGTCAAAGATCAGATGGCTGTAGATGTGTGGTATCATTTCTGAGGGCTCTGTTCTGTTCCATTGGTCTATATCTCTGTTTTGGTAACAGTACTATGCTGTTTTGGTTACTGTAGCCTTGTAGTGTAGTTTGAAGTCAGGTAGAGTGAGGCCTCCAGCTTTGTTCTTTTGGCTTAGGATTGTCTTGGCAATGAGGGGTCTTTTTTGATTCCATATGAACTTTAAAGCAGTTTTTTCCAATTCTGTGAAGAAAGTCATTGGTAGCTTAATGGGGATGGCATTGAATCTATAAATTACTTTGGGCAGTACGGCCATTTTCACAATATTCTTTCTATCCATGAGCATGGTATGTTCTTCCATTTGTTTGTGTCCTCCTTTATTTCACTGAGCAGTGGTTTGTAGTTCTCCTTGAAGAGGTCCTTTACATCCCTTGTAAGTTGAATTCTTAGGTATTTTATTCTCTTTGAAGCTATTGTGAATGGGAGTTCATTCATGATTTGGCTCTCTGTCTGTTACTGGTGGATAAGAATGCTTGTGATTTTTGCACATTGATTTTGTGTCCTGAGATTTTGCTGAAGTTGCTCATCAGCTTAAGGAGACTTTGGGCTGAGACAATTGAGTTTTCTAAATATACAATCATGTCATCTGCAACAAGGGACAATTTGACTTCTTCTTTTCCTAACTGAATACCCTTTCTTTCTTTCTCTAGCATGATTGCCCTAGCCAGAACTTCCAACAATATGTTGAATAGGAGTGGTGAGAGAGGGCATCCCTGTCTTGTGCCAGTTTTCAAAGGGTATGCTTCCAGTTTTTACCCATTCAGTATGATATTGGCTGTGGGTTTAACATTAATAGCTCTTATTATTTTGAGATGCGTTCTATCAATACCGTATTTGTTGAGAGATTTTTAGCATGAAGCGCTGTTGAATTTTGTCAAAAGTCTTTTCTGCATCTATTGAGATGATCATGTGGTTTTTGTCTTTGATTCTGTTTATAGGCTGGATTACATTTTTTGATTTGCATATGTTGAACCAGCCTTGCATCCCAGGGATGAAGCCCACTTGGTCATGGTGGATAAGCTTTTTGATGTGCTGCTGGATTCAGTTTGCCAGTATTTTATTGAGGATTTTTGCATCGATGTTCATCAGGGATATTGGTCTAAAATTCTCTTTTTTTTTTTTTTGTATCTCTGTCAGGCTTTGGTATCAGGATGATGTTGGCCTTGTAAAATGAGTTAGGGAGGATTCACTCTTTTTCTATTAATTGGAATAGTTTCAGAAGGAATGGTACCAACTCCTCCTTGTACCTCTGGTAGAGTTCGGCTGTGAATCCATCTGGTCCTGGACTTTTTTTTGGTTGGTAGGCTATTAATTATTGCCTTAATTTCAAAGCCTGCTCTTGGTCAATTCAGGGATTCAACTTCTTCCTGGTTTAGTCTTGGAAGAGTGTAAGTGTCCAGGAAATTATCCATTTCTTCTAGGTTTTCTAGTTTATTTGCATAGAGGTGTTTATAGTATTCTCTGATGGTAGTTTGTATTTCTGTGGGGTCGGTGGTGATATCCCCTTTATCATTTTTTATTGCATCTATTTGATTCTTCTCTCTTTTCTTCTTTATTAGTCTTGCTAGCAGTCTATCAATTTTGTTGATCTCTTCAAAAACCAGTTCCTGGATTCATTGATTTTTGGGAGGGTTTTTGTGTCTTTATCTCCTTCAGTTCTGCTCAGATCTTAGTTATTTCTTGCCTTCTGCTAGTTTTTGAATGTGTTTGCTCTTGCTCCTCTAGTTCTTTTAATTGTGATGTTAGATTGCAAATTTTAGATCTTTCCTGCTTTCTCTTGTGGGCATTTAGTGCCATAAATTTCCCTCTACACACTGCTTTAAATATGTCCCAGAGATTCTGGTATGTTGTATCTTTGTTCTCATTGGTTTCAAAGAACATCTTTATTTCTGCCTTCATTTCGTTATGTACCCAGTAGTCATTTAGGAGTATGTTGTTCAGTTTCCATGTAGTTGAGCACTTTTTATTGAGTTTCTTAGTCCTGAGTTCTAGTTTGATTGCACTGTGGTCTGAGAGACAGTTTGTTATAATTTCTTTTCTTTTACATTTGCTGACCAACTATGTGGTCAAT
Source organism: Rhinopithecus roxellana (assembly GCF_007565055.1). NCBI lineage: Eukaryota > Metazoa > Chordata > Mammalia > Primates > Cercopithecidae > Rhinopithecus > Rhinopithecus roxellana. Next base: position 29,590,469 of record NC_044564.1, read on the forward strand.
TTTGTAATAAGTGCGATGTGGTACTGAGAAGAATGTATATTCTGTTGATTTGGGGTGAAGAGTTCTGTAGACGTCTATTAGGTCTGCTTGGTGCAGAGTTGAGTTCAATTCCTGGATATCCTTGTTGACTTTCTGTCTTGTTGATCTGTCTAATGTCGACAGTGCGGTGTTGAAGTCTTCCATTATTATTGTCTGGGAGTCTGAGTCTCTTTGTAAGTCTCTAAGGACTTGCTTTATGAATCTGGGTGCTCCTGTATTGGGTGCATATATATTTAGGATAGTTAGCTCTTTCTGATGAATTGATCCCTTTACCATTATGTAATGGCGTTCTTTGTCTCTTGATCTTTGATGGTTTAAAGTCTGTTTTATCAGAGACTAGGATTGCAACCCCTGCTTTTTTTTTGTTTTCCATTTGCTTGGTAGATCTTCCTCCATCCCTTTATTTTGAGCTTATGTGTGTCTCTGCATGTGAGATGGGTCTCCTGAAAACAGCCAACTGATGGGTCTACTCTTTATCCAATTTGCCAGTCTGTATCTTTTAATTGAACCATTTAGTCCATTTACATTTAAGGTTAATATTGTTATGTGTGTACTTGATCCTGTCATTATGATATTAGCTGGTTATTTTGCTCGCTAGTTGATGCAGTTTCTTCCCAGCATGAATGGACTTTACATTTTGACATGTTTTTGCAATGGCTGATACCTGTTGTTCCTTTCCGTGTTTAGTGCTTCCTTCAGGATCTCTTGTAGGGCAGGCCTGGTGGTAACAAAATCTCTAAGCATTTGCTTGTCTGTAAAGGATTTTATTTCTCCTTCACTTATGACACTTAATTTGGCTGGATATGAAATTCTGGGTTGAAAATTCTTTTCTTTAAGAATGTTGAATATTGGCCCCCACTAGAGTTTCTGCTGAGAGATCTGCTGTTAGTCTGATGGGCTTCCCTTTGTGGGTAACCTGACCTTTCTCTCTGGCTGCCGTTAACATTTTTTCCTTCATTTCAACTTTGGTGAATCTGACAATTATGTGTCTTAGAGTTGCTCTTCTCGAGGACTATCTTTGTGGCGTTCTCTGTATTTCCTGAATTTGAATGTTGGCCTGCCTTACTAGGTTGAGGAAGTTCTCCTGGATGATATCCTGCAGAGTGTTTTCCAACTTGGTTCCATTTTCCCTGTCACTTTCAGGCACACCAATCAGATGTAGATTTGGTATTTTCACATAATCCCATATTTCTTGGAGGTTTTGTTCATTTCTTTTTACTCTTTTTTCTCTACACTTCTCTTCTTGCTTCATTTCATTCATTTGATATTCAATCTCTGATACTCTTTATTCCAGATGATCGAGTCAGTTACTAAAGCTTGTACGTTTGTCACATAGTTCTTGTGTTATGGTTTTCATCTCTATCAGTTCTTTTAGGGACTTCTCTACATTGGTTATTCTAATTAGCCATTCATCAAATCTTTTTTCAAGGTTTTTAGTTTCTTTGCGCTGGTTACGTAGTTCCTCCTTTTGCTCTGAGAAGTTTGATCGACTAAACCCTTCTCTCAACTTGTCAAAGTCATTCTCCATCCAGCTTTGTTCCGTTGCTGCTGTGGGCTTTGTTTACCTACTAAGCCTCAGCAATGGTGGGTGCCCCTCCCCCAGCCTCGCTGCCTCCTTGCAGTTATATCTCAGACTGCTGTGCTAGCAATGAGGGAGGCTCAGTAGGGGTGGGACCCTGTGTGCCAGGTGTGGGATATAATCTCCTGGTGTGCCGTTTGCTAAGACCCTTGGTAAAGAGCAATATTTAGGTGGGAGTTACCCAATTTTTCAGGTGTTGTGTGTCTCAATTTCCTTTGGCTAGGGAAAGGAATTCCCTTCCCCCTTGCACTTCCCAGGTGAGGCAATGCCTTGCCCTGCTTCAGCTCTCGCTGCTCAGGCTGCACCCGCGGACCACCACCAAATGTCAGACATGCCCCAGGGAGATGAACCCCATACCTCAGTTGAAAATGCAGAAATCACCCGTCTTCTTTGTCGCTCATGCTGGGAGCTGGAGGCTGGAGCTGTCCCTATTCCACCATCTTGGGTGCACCCCCCTCGTATCATTACTATTAACTTTGGTGCACATAAACTTCAAATTCCTTCACGGGTTGCCTCACATTATAGTGCTTAATGAGTGGAGCCTGGAAGCTATGGGTTTTTCATTGTCTTCCAACTCCATCCTCATGTTTAGATGTTTTTATACAACTATGCAATAGAGGAGTCAGAAAACTTTTTCTGTAAGATACTAAATAATGTGGCTTTTTAGGCTGCATATGGTCTCCGACCCATATTTTTCCTTAGTTTTATTCTACAGTCCTTTAAGACTGTAAATACCATTTCTTAGTTCACAAGCATTACAGAAACAGTCTGCTGAGTGGAATTGGCCCACAGGCTGTTGTTTGCCAACTGCTTCTCTATCTCCCTGGGTAGACTATTTCAGTGCCAGTCTCATGGTGGAGCTAGGTAGGTCCTCTGTTTCCTTGTTCTAGTTTTAATATTAGGAAGGTTCTTGAATGTGAGCATTTGGGGATGGGACTTTCTCATTTTTCTTGCCCCTTTGTCCTCAAAGCAACCAAATTCTACCTTACAGCTCTTGAGGTTCTAGAGCAGGAGGGAATTGTCATTTCTTCCCTTAGCATCACAGGGAATCTGCTTTCTATTATTGCAGTATTATTGGCCCAAGAGGTTTTCTTGTTTCTCTCCTGGAAGCAGAATGCTTTCATTGGAAGCAATAGATGTTCTCTTGATTTCTGATGGCATGAAGTAGAGCTTTTTATCCCTCTTCAAGAGGCAGAGGGGTTTTATATCTATCCATCCCACAGTAAACCTGGGGACAATAAGGTTTTCCACCCCTTTCCCAGAGGTGTTAAGTCTTTCACTTACAAGATGACAGTCCTGTAACAATAACTCTACCTCAAAGCAAGCACTAGCTTTCTGTATGCCTGAGCCACTGAGGGGCTTGCAGCAGCCTCCAGCTCTGCCTCTTTCTTGACAGCACTCGGCAGGGTTCATGAAGCAGAGCCTTGGAGTGAATGTGTCTTTGGCCTTCTAGGTATTCTAAACTGATGCACTAGCTTGCACTTTAACCTTTAAAAATTCATTAATATTTTAGCTAATATCCTCTCACCTGCCTCTAAAGCAACCATCTTCCCCTCTTCAGTTCTTCCAAAGGAGAAACAGGTCATGCTTCCCATCTCTCCTCAAGAAATCTTTTCCCTCTTTGGAATTCAGTTTCCTTCTTTGTGTTACAATCTCAAGTCTTGGATGGGTTTCAAACTAGTTATAGTTTCTTAAATTTTCTGGCACTCTCTCATGTTTAGGGTAGGAAGGACTGACTCCTTAGGCTTTCGACATCCTAAGCAGAAGCCCTCATAGTGCTTTACTCTTTGGAGAGGAATGGCTCAACAAATATTTAGTGATAGATGCATTATTTGAGAACTCACAGACTTTAAGTCTTGTTCCTTTACAATAGTGTATTTCATGTTATTTATTGTTTTGCTGTATATGGATTTTACATACAGTGAGGATAGCCTTTTAAAATATCTAACATCCCACACACCCAGGAAGAATGACAATTAAACAAAACTCAGTAGTAGAAAAATGTTAATTCTATTTGTTTTTTGAATAAACAGCTTCTGGAGGAAAGAAGATGACCTGGTACATTTGTTTAATGGAAATAATTTTTTTTTTTACTTTTAAATGTGCTGATTAGAATAGGGATATTGTTGAATACTCCAATATATCACTTAGTCATTATTATTTTTTATTATTACTCATTCTTTCTACAAACATTTTGTTTTTATATATGCACTGCCAGACACTCTGAAGCAGGGGTTGATTTTTTGGTCCATGGGCCAAATCTGGTTCACAACTTGGTTTTGTACAATTTCCAAGCTAAGAATGTTTTTCACATTTCTTAATGGTTATTAAAAACATGGAGTTGGTCTAAAATTCTCTTTTTTTGTTGTGTCTCTGCCAGGCTTTGGTATCAGGATGATGTTGGCCTCATAAAATGAGTTAGGGAGGATTCCCTCTTTTTCTATTGATTGGAATAGTTTCAGAAGGAATGGTACCAGCTCCTCCTTGTACCTCTGGTAGAATTCAGCTGTGAATCCATCTGGTCCTGGACTTTTTTTGGTGGGTAGGCTATTAATTGTTGCCTCAATTTCAGAGCCTGCTATTGGTCTATTCAGGGATTCAACTTCTTCCTGGTTTAGCCTTGGGAGAGTGTAAGTGTCCAGGAAATTATCCATTTCTTCTAGATTTTCTAGTTGATTTGCGTAGAGGCGTTTATAGTATTCTCTGATGGTAGTTTGTATTTCTGTGGGGTCAGTGGTGATATCCCCTTTATCATTTTTTATTGCATCTATTTGATTCCTCTCTCTTTTCTTCTTTATTAGCCTTGCTAGCGGTCTGTCAATTTTGTTGATCTTTTCAAAAAACCAACTCCTGGATTCATTGATTTTTTGGAGGGTTTTTTGTGTCTCTATCTCCTTCAGTTCGGCTCTGATCTTAGTTATTTCTTGCCTCCTGCTAGCTTTTGAATGTGTTTGCTCTTGCCTCTCTAGTTCTTTTAATTGTGATGTTAGAGTGTCAATTTTAGATCTTTCCTGCTTTCTCTTGTGGGCATTTAGTGCTATAAATTTCCCTCTACACACTGCTTTAAATGTGTCCCAGAGATTCTGGTATGTTGTATCTTTGTTCTCATTGGTTTCAAAGAACATATTAGACCAATATCCCTGATGAACATTGAGGCAAAAATTCTCAATAAAATACTGGCAAACCGGATTCAGCAGCACATCAAAAAGCTTATCCACCATGATCAAGTGGGCTTCATCCCTGGGATGCAAGGCTGGTTCAACATTCGCAAATCAATAAACGTAATCCAGCATATAAACAGAACCAAAGACAAGAACCACATGATTGTCTCAATAGATGCAGAAAAGGCTTTTGACAAAATTCAACAGCCCTTCATGCTAAAAACGCTCAATAAATTCGGTATTGATGGAACGTATCTCAAAATAATAAGAGCCATTTATGACAAACCCACAGCTAATATCATACTGAATGGGCAAAAACTGCAAAAATTCCCTTTGAAAACTGGCACAAGACAGGGATGCCCTCTCTCACCACTCCTATTCAACATAGTGTTGGAAGTTCTGGCTAGGGCAATCAGGCAAGAGAAAGAAATCAAGGGTATCCAGTTAGGAAAAGAAGAAGTCAAATTGTCCCTGTTTGCAGATGACATGATTGTATATTTAGAAAACCCCATCGTCTCAGCCCAAAATCTCCTTAAGCTGATAAGCAACTTCAGCAAAGTCTCAGGATACAAAATTAATGTGCAAAAATCACAAGCATTCTTATACACCAGTAACAGACAAGCAGAGAGCCAAATCAGGAATGAACTTCCATTCACAATTGCTTCAAAGAGAATCAAATACCTAGGAATCCAGCTTACAAGGGATGTAAAGGACCTCTTCAAGGAGAACTACAAACCACTGCTCAGTGAAATAAAAGAGGACACAAACAAATGGAAGAACATACCATGCTCATGGATAGGAAGAATCAATATCGTGAAAATGGCCATACTGCCCAAGGTTATTTATAGATTCAATGCCATCCCCATCAAGCTACCAATGAGTTTCTTCACAGAATTGGAAAAAACTGCTTTAAAGTTCATATGGAACCAAAAAAGAGCCCGCATTGCCAAGACAATCCTAAGTCAAAAGGACAAAGCTGGAGGCGTCACGCTACCTGACTTCAAACTATACTACAAGGCTACAATAACCAAAACAGCATGGTACTGGTACCAAAACAGAGCTATAGACCAATGGAACAGAACAGAGTCCTCAGAAATAATACCGCACATCTACAGCCATCTGATCTTTGACAAACCTGAGAGAAACAAGAAATGGGGAAAGGATTCCCTATTTAATAAATGGTGCTGGGAAAATTGGCTAGCCATAAGTAGAAAGCTGAAACTGGATCCTTTCCTTACCCCTTATACGAAGATTAATTCAAGATGGATTAGAGACTTAAATGTTAGACCTAATACCATAAAAACCCTAGAAGAAAATCTAGGTAGTACCATTCAGGACATAGGCATGGGCAAGGACTTCATGTCTAAAACGCCAAAAGCAACGGCAGCAAAAGCAAAAATTGACAAATGGGATCTAATTAAACTAAAGAGCTTTTGCACAGCAAAAGAAACTACCATCAGAGTGAACAGGCAACCTACAGAATGGGAGAAAATTTTTGCAACCTACTCATCTGACAAAGGGCTAATATCCAGAATCTACAAAGAACTCAAACAAATATACGAGAAAAAAACAAACAACCCCATCAAAAAGTGGGGAAAGGATATGAACAGACATTTCTCAAAAGAAGATATTCATACAGCCAACAGACACATGAAAAAATGCTCATCGTCACTCGCCATCAGAGAAATGCAAATCAAAACCACAATGAGATACCATCTCACACCAGTTAGAATGGCAATCATTAAGAAGTCAGGAAACAACAGGTGTTGGAGAGGATGTGGAGAAATAGGAACACTTTTACACTGTTGGTGGGATTGTAAACTAGTTCAACCATTATGGAAAACAGTATGGCAATTCCTCAAGGATCTAGAACTAGATGTACCATATGACCCAGCCATCCCACTACTGGATATATACCCAAAGGATTATAAATTATTCTACTACAAAGACATATGCACACGTATGTTTATTGCGGCACTATTCACAATAGCAAAGACTTGGAATCAACCCAAATGTCCATCTGTGACAGACTGGATTAAGAAAATGTGGCACATATACACCATGGAATACTATGCAGCCATAAAAAAGGATGAGTTTGCGTCCTTTGTAGGGACATGGATGCAGCTGGAAACCATCATTCTTAGCAAACTATCACAAGAACAGAAAACCAAACACCGCATGTTCTCACTCATAGGTGGGAACTGAACAATGAGATCACTTGGACTCGGGAAGGGGAACATCACGCACTGGGGCCTATCATGGGGAGGGGGGAGGGGGGAGGAGGGAGGGATTGCATTGGGGAGTTATACATGATATAAATGATGAATTGATGGGTGCTGACGAGTTGATGGGTGCAGCACACCAACATGGCATAAGTATACATATGTAACAAACCTGCACGTTATGCACATGTACCCTAGAACTTAAAGTATAATAAAAAAAAATAAAATAAATAAAAAAAGAAAAAAAAAAAAAAACATGGAGTTTTGGGACAGAGGCCACCTGTGGCCCAAATAAACAAAAATATTTACTATTACACCCTTTATAGAAAATATTTCCTACTCCCTATGTCTGGAGGATACAAAGATGGATAACACATTGTCCCTGTCCTCGAGGCCCTTTCACTCTGGTCAAACAAATCAGCCATACATATAAATAAGTAAAACGTGAATTAGAAAATCACATACCCTATGAAAAATACCAAATAACATTAAATAAAGAAATAGTAACAGCAATAAATACTTTCAGCTAAGGCATTCTGGAAACTGCTTTGCTGGAGATGGCATTTTAATGGGACAGTAAAATATGGGTAGATTTAATATATGCAGAGAACTAAATAAATCAAAGAAGCAATGGATACCTAGGATTGCAAAACAAGAAAACTGATTTTACAGCATATGACTGGAAAATCATGCGATTCATTTTTTGTTTTTCATCCTCAGTCATTAGCGCTTCAATAAGATTCAGTTTCAATTAAGATTTATTTTAAATATTTTTAGACTTGGTACATAATCTCTCAGAAATTTATAGTTTTGCCGAGGAGACTGATAAAAATAGCTGCAATTTAATCTTTAGGTATACTCCATAAATTGTACTGATGACATGAAACCAAATAGTCATTCTTAAATTAGTGCCTGCATATCCCCTAGTGTTGCACACTTAGGCACCCAACCCATAGAATAATCATGGTGTAGCTACCCACAAAATTAATTTTACTGCAAAACTGGGGCAGAGTCTTTTTTGGTCTTATGTTGTTGATGTCTTTGAGAAGTTTTCACATATGTACAGAAGAATCTACAGAATGTATATTCCATGTCAGCTAATCTTTTGCTTTTTCATGAAAGTCCAAAGAATAAAAGGTTTTTGTGTGCTGAACAAGAAATCTATTTTTGTGACAACTGAAAACTTAGCATGCCATTTACATCATGAACAGGGAACACTGCTGTGACAAGACCAGACTGGTCACTAGTCACTGGTCCTCAAGGCTAATTCTTGTCTGTCCAAATAAGTTACAACATGCAAATTTGAAAAGAATTCTCACTAGTAACCCATTTGGGCTTTCCTTTTATTTTACAGATTGGTGTGTTAACTGATAAACCACTGTTTGGCATTTTTGTTTTGAATATATACACTCATATACAATCATTGGTTCTTGCTGATACAACCACATTCAATAATATGCATTACATACTGAGATGGATTTCATGATCTTAAAAGTCTCTCCCATGCACTTTCCATTTTATATTCGTCTCTGTTCCTAGATTGCATAAAACTTTCATCCTCTATCTTTGGGGAGCTTATAAATTCCGAGCTGCTAAAAATGGAGGCTGCTGAAAATGTATCTTACCAGGGAAAATCGATCAGGGGTCTGCAAAGTATCAGAGCAGATACATTCTCTGCTGGATGATGCATTAGTACATTATGCCTGCTGCTGAGGATAAAAAGGGCATACCCCATTCTCAAAGGGCCTTGGATGATCCACAGGAATTGGTGGACCACCTTGGCAGCTTCTTGGAAATGAACATTGGTGAGTCTCCCAATGCTGCTCCCGAACCTGTTCACATAGTTCTCTGTGGGCTGAATCTTTCCCGTGTTTGACTTCTCATTTTTCCCTCCAGCTCAATCAGCCCCAGGCATATAAACTTCAGAGAAAGAGGGAATTTTTACATCTGTCTGTTTTCCTAATTCCATTAACATGGATTGAACACTTGCTTTCTCAAGTCTCCCCTTCTGATTTTCAAAATCCTGTTCTGGACGTAAAAAAAAAAAAAAAAAAAAAAAAAAAAATACTGAACACCTAGAGGTCTTTTAAAGGCCCATACAAACATCTCAAGGCAATAGGGATATCTCTTACTAGTCAGCGAAGGCCACATTCAAGTTGGATATAAAATGCACACAGATAAATATTTCAATCTATGATTCAAATAACTTCATAGGAACACAACTAAATTTAGCTGTAATTTCCACCACAGTAACTGCCACAATATTACAAAATAGCCAAAAATGTTACTTTTTTTTTTTTTTTTTTTGAGACGGAGTCTCGGAGTCTCGCTCTGTCGCCCAGGCTGAAGTGCAGTGGCAGGATCTTGGCTCACTGCAAGCTCCGCCTCCTGGGTTCACGCCATTTTCCTGCCTCAGCCTCCTGAGCAGCTGGGACTACAGGCGCCGCCACCATGCCCGGCTAGTTTTTTGTATTTTTTTAGTAGAGACAGGGTTTCACCGTGTTAGCTAGGACGGTCTCCATCTCCTGACCTCGTGATCCGCCCGTCTCGGCCTCCCAAGTGCTGGTATTACAGGCTTGAGCCACCGCACCTGGCCAAAAATGTTACTTTTTATTATAGTATCACTACTATTGTTTTAAATTACATTTTGTAACGGATGTATAAAATATTGGCTTAGGGCGGGCGCAGTGGCTCACATCTGTAATCCCAGCACTTTGGGAGGCCAAGGTGGGTGGATCACAAAGTCAGGAGATTGAGACCACTCTGGCTAACACGGTGTAACCCCGTCTCTACTAAAAATACAAAAAATTAGCCAGGCGTGGTGTTGGGCACCTGTAGTTCCAGCTACACGGGAGGCTGAGGCAGGAGAACGGCATGAACCCGGGAGGCGGAGCTTGCAGTGAGCCGAGATCGTGCCACTGCACTCCAGCCTGGGCGACAAAGGAGACTCCGACTCAAAAAAAAAAAAAAAAAAAAAAATTGTTTTTTGACTTAAACCAGAAAGAACTAATGAGAAGCTTTGAAACCTGTGACTGTGAATTTATACAAAATTAGAAAAATAAAATTAGAAAAATCTGAAGGTATTGAGAGTGATCTCAGAAATAGTGTTCCAGAGACTCGTCCTATCTATGATGTTTAGTACATTTAAACTGCTACCCTATAAATAGGAAGCATCTGCAAAATAAAATATATTTTGATGTCTATCTAAAATATGGGTTTTTACAATGGAGGGATAACAAACCTAACACCTGTGAAACCTTTTGCTAAAAAACATTAGGACAAAATAGTCTGATACTATCACTTTTGCAGCAGCATTTAAAACACAATTAGCAAATTTTGAAGAATAATTACTGGAGACGTTTTTCAATTAAAAAAAGGTAGAACACTGTGCTGGAGAGAATTCAATCAAAATCTAAACAGGGAAATAAAATATCTTTCAAAGTTAACTTCAAGGGCATTTTCAAACTACTGTAAAAGATGAAGCTAATGTAACAGGAGACTATTTGATGGCACTCATGCTATAGGCATGGCTAAATCTATTTTGGATCAAAAAGAGGCAGCCAACCTGAAAAAAAGGTGCCCCTATCAAACTTTGGGAGTGGTAACCCACATCAAGGATGTTGCTCATTCTGAATGACCCAGCCGCCTCTGCATCACTTACCAAGAATACTCACCTCAAACAATATGCCTTCTGATTTCCTTAGTGTGTTCAATGGGGTGGCATAAATGGAAACTTTTATTTAACAAAAAGTCTGGTGATTTGAATAACTTTTTTGAAAAACAATAGGAAGTGACTTTGAAAACTTACTTCACAGATGAACTCTAGCTTGATCTGGAAAATTGCAACCCACATGCGCAGCAGGGTGCCACAGCATTGTAACTCTGGCTTCAATGATGATTTTCCTCACAGGGAAGGGGAATTAAGACATCCAGCAAAAGGTCAGGCTTTGAATAAGATGAATTAATTCCTTTTTTTGTCCTGCATGATAAAGAATGTTTAACAAAATTGGCTTATCCAGCCGATACTTTTTCAAGGCTAAATAATGTCAATCAATAATGGCAGGAACTCTCAAGGTTGTTATTGCCTATGACAAGATCATTGCAATTAAAACGAATGCTGAGAGATGAAATAGGAGAAGTGCTTGTGGGAATGATGAGGTATTTGAGCATTTTAGTTCAATTAAAAGTAATGATGTTTACCATGTCTTTGTTAAAGATAAGAATAACATCATCATTCATCTTTCTTCACTGAAAAGAGTCCTTTGATGAGTATATGCCAGTGATAGTAAAATGGAACGCCCACCTGTGGATCCGAGAACTTTCAACCCCATCATATTACTCAAATACACAAACAATTTATAAAATTTCTGACAAATACAGTGTGAATATGCATTGTCTTGAACTGTCTCTTCGGCAACATTCTTGGCATTTTTATTCAGCGATTATTACAATACAACCTATCCATCAGTAAAAGAAAAGAGCTATGACCTGGCTTTGCATACATACCCATACTTATACTCCTGAAGGTAACACCAGGATGGATTTCTCGGTCATGGGACCTGCCTCATTTTAGTCCATTTAATTTTTCAAATTCATCAACTCAGTGAAATATCTTATCCAACAACCAAGAAATACAGAAAACAAATTATCTAAGTGTAAGCAATGGCATTTAAATCCATAAATAATTTACATTAAAGCAAGCACAAATATATTATTGAATAGAATGCAAAATTTGAAAGAATCATTAAGATAAAATATAGTAGCGATTATCTTTGAAGAGTCAACCAAAACACCCAGGACATATTTCTCTCTTATTTTAGGGCTACTAGGAAGAAAAACTTGTGAAGTTTGGCATTATTTAGCCAACTGTGATGCTTGTGTTTTCCACGTATTTCTAGTAAGCTAGCCACAGAAGTGACCAACACATTCTTAGTCACTCTCCCCTGTGAAAAGTGGTTTTCAAATGAGATGTTGATGTTTAGAAAAATCAATATTTTCATTTTTTAACAAATGAAAGATTTAATCGTTTTAATCAACTAGGTTTTCTCCACAAGATGAGACACATCATTTTTAATTCATAAATGAATTGAAGTGATCATCATTTTTAAATAAGATGAAATATAACTAATAACATAAACTTATTTCAGTGTATTCATGTCTCTGGTTTATTTATTAAATATATATTTAGAAAGAAAAGATATCCTTTAAGGAATCTCACTTAGCATTGGGAAAACTCAGTCACTTGGTCTAAGATAGCAAAGTTATTTTCTTCAGTGAATTCTGTTTTTTTAAATTATTATTATACTTTAAGTTCTGGGGTACATGTGCAGAACATGCAGGTTTGTTGCATAGGCATACACGTGCCATGGTGGTTTGCTGCACCCATCAACCCATCATCTACATTAGGTATTTCTCCTAATGCTATCCCTCCCCTAGGCCCCCACCCCCCGACAGGCCCCAGTGTGTGATGTTTCCCTTCCTGTTGTCCATGTGTTCTCATTGTTCAACTCCCACTTATGAGTGAGAATATGTGGTGTTTGGTTTTCTGTTCCTGTGTTGGTTTACTGAGAATGATGTTTTCCAGCTTTATCCATGTCCCCTGCAAGGACATGAACTCATCCTTTTTCAAGGCTGCATAGTATTCCATGGTGTGTATGTGCCACATTTTCTTTATCCAGTCTACCACTGATGGGCATTTGGGTTGGTTCCAAGTCTTTGCTATTGTGAATAGTGCCGCAATAAGCATACATGTGCATGAAAAAGTTGGAAGTTAAAAGTTAATGAATAAAAGAACATTGTGGATGCATCCCAGTTTTGCTTAAAGCCTAAACATCAGATACAGTTTGGAGAGGAAATTCTAGTTTGTTAACTACTAAATGTATGAGTTTGACCAACTTACTTAGCCTGTCTGTGTGTCTACCTTCTCATGGATCAGATGATCATAATGTAATCATTGCCACATGGTTTATTTTGTGTGATTATTTTAGATCATGTATGCAAAGTGCTTAGTCCAGTGACTAACACAGATTAAGTATTCCATAAAAGTTAGTATTTTTTAAAGAACCTCAGGATATAATAATGCTAATGTGAGGTTTCAACACAGTAAATGTATTGTTCCTCTCCTCTACACCAGGAAGACCCTTCACAGAGAGGTGTGCTCCTGGATGTCAAGCCTGGAGAAGGGGTAACAGCACAGTACTGAGGAGCCTACAGTTATCAATACAGCTAGGAGCAAGTTCATCCCAGAGTCACAAATGCTCCAAACTGAATTGAGCTTGAGAAATTGGAGATTTCAAAGGAAGTCCAAGATTAGTACAATGGAAATGGGCTTCAAGGCACCCTTCAAACCACAAAGAACCTGAGAAAGAAGAAATAACTGAAATATGAAGGCTGAATAAACATTCAAATTAGAAATTATTAGGAAAAGGTACCTACACAGATGACAGTCTGCAAAATTCGGAATCAGCAGAAGCAAGGGTAGTCCTGCTTCTGGCTTTTCACATCTTTTCTACCATATGACACATGAGCAATTTGATCCTATTTAAAGGATCAGTAATATACAGTAGGCTACTTGGGGCGTGTCCTGGGGGAACTTGAGAAATCCAGAGAAAGAGCAAAATAAGTGATTCGGGTAATATAAAATAAGTCCTATGAAGACCAATTAGAAGTATAATGGCTGTTATGTCTCAATAAAAGGGGAGTAATTATTACTTCCAGCACTTCCATGAAAGTACAGTATTAGAGATTTGACAAACAGCTGATTTTAATGTTCATAGAAGACTCAAAGGACAGAATGCACTTGGATATATTTCTGTTTATAAAAAAGGAAAACCATTTGACAAAGCTTTGTAAAGATCTGCAAAATGTACTATGGGAACCTTGACTCTGATATCAAGACAGTGGTCAATCATCTTCCTGAGATGGTGTAGTATTAATAGTTAGCTAGGGCTTTCATAACAAAATACCATTGGCTGGGTGGCTAAAACAAAAGGAGCATGTATTTCCTGACATTTCTGGAGGCTAGAAGTCTAAGATCAAGGTGTTGGCAGGTTGGGTTTCTCCTGAGAACTCTCCCTGGTGCACAGATATTCCTCTTCTCGCTGTGTGCCTGCATGCCCTTTTCTCTGTGTGTACATCCCTGGTCTTGATTTCTGTGTCCAAATTTCTTCTCATGAGGACACCAGCCAAACTGGATGAAGGCCCACCCTAATGGCTTCATTTTAATTTAACCAAACTCTTCAAAGACCATCTCTAAATAAGATTCCATTCTGAGGCACAAGGGGGTTAAGAATTCAACATATAAATAATGGGAGGACACAGTTTAGCCTGTAACAGATGACTTAACTGGTGATGGTAACCATGAGTCACCAAAGACCTCTTGTATTTTCCCTGCCCTGTCCTACCCCCAACACACAGGCACATAGCCCGTGTTTTCAAAATTTTAACCCACCAAACCATATGTTTAAAAATCTAATTACTTTGTTTACCAGATTTCAAATTAAGATAGCTGTAACTACATATGAGAGTTGCTTAACATCATGGGGAAAAAGGTGTTTTATGGTGGATAGATGTGTATTTGATCCCACACGAAGAAACTTGACCTTTCAATTCTGAAAGCAAATGCATAATTTTGGTTAGATTTCAAAATACTGAAAATTTCTTATGGATTTCCATTTCCACTTTGGAGAGGCTGGGGTGGAAACCACTGCATTAGTTGTTAACCTTTCTAAAAGTGAGTCTCTGGTGAGGTTATTTTCTTCTGTCTTCCAACTTTGTGGTTTTATGATAACACTTAGAGTTGGCCTTTGAAAAATAGCTGGTCCCCTTAGTAGAAGGCTCACAAATGATGTGGGAGACATATACGGCCACCCAGGGGCCTAGTCCCCTACTTTTCATAAAAACACTCTACCCTTTGGTGGAGAATTTTCCCCCCAGCATGCATCGTTCAGTGAATTATGAAAAAAAAAAAAAACATTTTGGTCTCCCTTCTGAAGAGGCAGACACTTCAACTATGCTGAGCTAAGTGGACAGTCTCTTTCTGGAATCTGCATCTTAACCAAAGTAAAAAAAAAACAAACAAACAACAACAAAAAAAAAACCCACATTGGAATGCATTCACCCAGAGAATTATTGCCTGCTATCAAGAACACCATTGTTTGGGTGCCTATCATTCTTAAGCTTGACTTTTTCATCCTTTCATTCAGATCTGGGAGCACTCTCATGACCTAACAACAAAGTTCCCTTTTCTTCAGTTATCTCAAGTTAGTTTCTGTTACCCGAATGAGAAAAAAAAAAAAAAAAAAAAAAAAAAAAAATCCTAATAATACCAACTACACTAATTTATAAGACTTCAGACAATTAACATCTGTTTATGGCTATCTTGCTTCTTTCGATAATCCCTATCATCCATGTGCCAACTGAGAGTGGAAATACCTTTGCCAAGCAAAATAATTTTCCCGAACGAGGCATTAGGAGAAATGAGGGGGATATAACTATGCAGGGATACTCTTCCTGCAACCGAGAATCAGCTGAACATTTACAACTGCAGTCCTCAGATGTCATTACATAGCCAACTAATTTATGAGAAAAACCTACTTTACTAATATTTGCATGTAAATGTACCTTTTATGTATTTGGAGCCATTTGGTCCTTCGTAGCAAGTTCTGGGTCAACAGTTCTCAAAGTGTGGTTCCAGGACCAGCAGCATCAGTGTCACTTGGGAACTTTTTTAAAAAGCAAATATTTGGGTACCACTCCCAGACCTACTCTATCAGAAACTCTGCAGGCTAGACCAGCAATCTGTGCTTTAACAAGCCCTCTAGATGCTTCTGATGCTTACTGAAATTTAAGTATCTTTGGGTTAAAGTATTGGACTGGAATGAGATCCCTCACCTCAGTAGCTAACAACTTTTCTCGTGGCTAGAGAATATAAGAAATTCTTAAAGGCATCCCTTTAGGGGTCTTGTCCTAGTTGGACCAAAGCCCTCCTCTTCACTCTACTCCTAGCACTTCTTCATCAGTTGCCTCAAGAAAGAGAGGAATGGTCATTAATGAAAGGCAGGAGGTCTGAAAATAGAGCAGTGCTGTCATTTATGCAAAGCCTGCAACCTCATTTCCAACTATTTGATTGTTTTATTTGCCCAGAGGCATTACTTCTCACACATTTGGCTCCTCTCTTTAGAAGGACCCCCCAACTAATCATTTTCATGTGCTTCAATGCACTGCTCTCCCAAGTATTCTTTTTAAATTGAGTGAAAATTAAAACTAATGCATACAGTTCCATAATAACATTTCTTTTAATGAGACCCATCTTCTAATGGAAAGGACTGCCCTACTAAATTAAAAGTACGAAAATATATAAAACACCTAATGCAGCACATGAAACCAAAAACCTAATTTATTCATTCATTTCACTAGACAACGTGATGAAGCATAACAGTAACATGAGAAAATGAAGTTGTGTTCCCCGTCTCCTCCCGCCATTTCCCCTTTTCTACTTAGAAAAGGTCAGCATGAGAAAAACTTGACCTTAAAATCTACTTCCCATAAAACGAAACCAGTGAAAGCAAATACATTCCATGTCCTACTAATCTGCAAATCTAATTGTAAATTTTTTTAAAACCTCTTTATTATATAAAATCTTTTTTCATTTCTAATGTCTTTAAGATTTAAAAAAATTATTTTTAGCAAGCCCAGGATAATTCCAAGTAATTTCAAAATCGCTATCGCAATAGTACTTTGGTTATAGGTTAAAAAAAAAAAACAAGTACATAATCTGCAGTGTTTTATGAGGTTATTAATTTGAATTATGAAATTCTAATTGCCTAGGAGTTTGTCCATAAACCACCACTCTCCTCTAGTAGGATGGAAAAGAACACAAAGTATTCCCACCAGGAAGCTTGGAAGCTTGTCAGAACCTACAAATGTTTCTCAGACTTCATGGTTTCTTTTAGAGCTTTGGATATTTTGCAAAACCTCTGATCAAAAGGTAACCATGACCTCAGAGGTAGGGGGGTATGTGTGCATGTGTGTGTCTGCACGCACGTGCATGTGTGTATTTAGCTTTCTCTTGGCATGGCTATGCACGCTGAAATGCTGGCATTGCAAGAGTCCAGACTACGTTAACTCCTCTAATGACTGAGGTGTTCTTATTTTATAATGACCACTAACTAAATGAAGATTATTTGGTGTGTGTGTGTGTGTGTGGATTTGTGTGTGTGTTTGTGTATTTGTGTGTGTGAGTGTATATGTGTATTAGAAGCTTTTACTTTTTATGTGTGTAATTAAATACTCTCATTTTTTCCAGTCACATAATAATGCAAGTATCCCCATATTTATTTCAGACCTTGGTAATTAATACATTAAGACCACAAATCTTGTTTTAAGATAGAATACTTTTCTATGAAGGATATGAGCTCAATTATTTATTCTATTTAGCTTTTTTCATTTTTAAAAAACAACATCTGTTTCCTTAAGTTTTCACGATACGGATAAAAAGCTCTTCATTCCACACATCTCATCATGCAATTGACCTACATGTACACAGAATCAGAAGATTAATGTTGAACTTATTCCCATAAAACAGCATGAGGTCCAACTACAAGCCACACAAAATAAATGTTAGTTGAGTAACATTATAAAAGTAGTAGTGACAGTTTTAAAATGCCTGTACAAAGGAAACTTGTCCACAGCTAAAGCTAAAACAAAGAAAAAAAAAAAAAAAACCTTCAAGAAACAAAACAAATGGAAAAAAAGAAAAAAGAAAAGAAATAAGAAAACCACTTGAAATGAAACAATGTTATAAACTTCTTATGTAAACACCCTTATTTTCTGTAGTTTGTAACCAGAATCTAGTTCCTAGTGGAATCTTGAAGTACATTGTAAATACTAATTAACAAATCCATACTACCCTCCCTGGGTGGTTAAAAAGAAAAGCCTGTAGTGATCCAGGCAGTTCATGAAATTTAAAGATGAGTACTTGGACTGTAGGATCAGTCATAACAATGATGTGTTGTAAAGAAAAGTATCTTTATTCAGACCTTTGCACAAGTCAGTGGCTGTACTGGACGAATCACCAGCTTCTAGACATTGAGACCAATCATTCAGCAGCAGTGTTTCTTAATTGACTTTATTTGGTTTTGGTGTTGAAGTAGTTTTCCTCCAATGAGTAGGTGGCTCAGTGAGAATCCCAAAAGAAAACAGCTTCTAAAAGGGCTTTTGGTACTTAGAGGTTTTGGAAAAATGACAAGAAGAAGCATTTTCCTGGAGTAAATATTATTCCTTGGAACAAATCAAGGTATTGACTCTAACAACAACAACAAAAGTTAACAAAAATTCTGTACAGCAGCAACTGGGATAACTTCTGAGAAATTACTTTCTAGTGACATTAAAACAGTAAATATTCAATCTGATTTATAGCTGTTTTTTCTTTTGACTGAAAATGTGCAATGTATGTGGCCTGAATACATGTTCTTGTCTCAAATATTCTACCACACACATTTCCACTAACTGTGAAGGCAAACACATTTTGACTAATGTTATTGCTTATGAAAATTTTCCTTATAACTTAAAATCCTAACTCTGTGTTTTCTTTTGAACATTCACATTTATAAATGGGCAATTGTTAAACCACTAGCTATTTCTCTTAGAGTTACCATAATAAGGTGATAAAGTAAGTGATCCAACCTTTCACATACTATGAATTTTCTATTTTCTATGTGGGAATACCATGTAGTAAGATAAGAATCCTTAAGAATGAGAAAAATTTTAAGAATGATTCTTAGATGCCAAGGTCTCTCCTTACCATTTCTCCAATAAGGTTGTTTCAAGTTGTCTGAAGTTGTCTTTCATACAAAAAAGCAACTTAGGTAAAACTTGTCTGATCTTGTATTTTTAAAACCATTGGCAACATGCATTCCTCATTTAGCTGGACTTGGGGATTCACCCAAATGGAATAAAAATACACTGGCCTATTCTCCTAGTGTTATAGATGTAATTTGGCTAGAACACTTCCTTAGAAGTAAGACATCATTCTCAAAAATCATTTTATATGGTATTTAGAACACTTTATATGGGACATAAGGTGTTTTATGAATAAGTCTCACGCCAGATGCGGAAGATGAATCCCAGAGGAGGCGAGCAAATCTCTGTCTCCGATTCAGGAGCAGAGTCCACGTCAAACTGTTTTCTATTCAAGCAGAGCCCCAAAGGGTTTTTCAAATCCCAGTGGCACCTATTAGCTGCCAGGAGCCTGTAAGGTGTGTGAATGTAAGTTTCTGGCCAACACTGGTACCTCCTATAGCCTGGTGCTGCTAGGTTCCCTGATGGGGGCCTGCGATCAGGTTTGAGTGCCCTGTAACAATGGCATTTAATGAGCCATTCACCCAAATAATACCAACTGTTATAAGGGAAAGAAGCATGGGAGGGTTAGGCTGTGTGAGACAACCTGGAATTTCAATTCTGACTGTGCTATATGTTGATTGTATGACACTAGGGTGCTGCTAAATTTTTCTAAGTATCACACATTTCGACTAAAATGATTGTGCTGGTCAATCTGCTATGTCTCAGATCCTAATTCACCTCACTACATTCTGCTTTGTGTGACTGAAGCTGGGACTCTACCAACTACATTTCTTTGGTGCTAGCTGGCTTCTTGTTAGGTTATTCAGAAGAAGGGAATGGGGAAGCCTTCCTTCTTCTCTTTTTCTTTCAGTTCTCAGTGACTCACCTGCCATGAGTCTTCCCATAGCAGGGGAACTGTTGGCCCTAATTTGTTGTTGTTGTTGTTGTTTGTTTGTTTGTTTTTGAGACATAGTCTCCCTCTGTTGCCCAGGCTGGAGTGCAGTGGCACAATCTCAGCTCACTGCTACCTCTGCCTTCTGGGTCCTGGTTCAAGCAATTCTCCTGCCTCAGCCTCCTGAGTAGCTGGGATTACAGGTAACATGCCACCATGATCAGATAATTTTTGTATTTTTAGTAGAGACAGGGTTTCACCATGTTGGTCAGGCTGGTCTTGAACTCCTGACCTTGTGATCCACCCACCTCAGCCTCCCAAAATGCTGGGATCACAGGCATGAGACACCATGACCAGCAGCCCCAGTTTTTACTGTCCTATTGGCACTCACAAAATGAGGCTCACAGTCTCATAGAGGTATCAGTAGCAGACAGGAAGTGACTCCTCCTAAGAAGCCTAAGTTCCAACTTCTTGGCACCCATTGATTGACATTCTACATTCTGATATTTTTAATTACTTTCCTTTATTGCTCCAGTATTAGGGGTTGTAGTGACTTTCTTGATTACTTCCATCTTCCTTTTTCCTTATTCAGCAAACCAACACCTGTGTACCAACAGCCTATGCTAAATTATTTCCATTGGATTACCCAGTGTGGTTTCCATTTCCCTGACTGGTTCCTGACAGATACAATATAAGATAGAACTACTTAGTTAATGTTTTATGTGGATTAAATGAGATACGGTATGTCAAATGACTGTTACAAGGTTTGACATATAAAATAAATTATATATCTCATCCTCTTGTAACATTATCTCATATTATTCAAAAGTTATCATCATACTCATATCATTATTCATGCCATATCCATTTTTATTTTATACTTAAACCTATCAAAACTCCTCTCTCCATTTGTAAAAGCTAATCTCATTGGCACAATTCCCCTCTGCCAATATATTAAGTTTCTGCAAGTTGTGGCCTTAGATATAAAGTCTTTGAATTGACAGAAGAACCTTGGCTTTCTAACTCTCAGCTACTTTCAATAAGGTATGGAATCATAGAAGACATTTTTAACCACAAGCTCCCTGATGCACTTTTAAAAAATTATTATTATTTTAGTGTTTGTGAAATTGTACCACTAGAGTTATCTTTGCATATTGGAATAAAAAGCCTTGTTGCTCAGTCTCAGTAGTGACATGACAGGACCATGATGTGTCATCAAAAGATCTTCCAGTTCTTCTCCTTAATCATCTATTTTCAGTAAGAATTAGTAAGCCATTTTTATCCATAATCAGCCCTTACTGTCTTTAATATCAAAGTGAATATTCTTTATTTTCTCATCCCCTTTTAATATTATCTGATATTATTCAAAAGTTATAATCATGCCCACATCATTATTCATGCAATATGCATTTTATTTCACACCTAAATCTACCAAAACTCAGTTGAGAAAACTTTCTCCAAGTTTATGAGAATATCTCTCATGAAGAGGAATTCATGAGAGATACCTATTATAGCTTTTTGCAATATAGTAATTAATTGTTCTCAAACTAGAAATTTTGTCAGCTCACATAGTTAAAATATCCTAACTTTATTGCATAGAATATGTTTTTTATCATGACTTGGGACAGCCTAGAGAACCTGACACAAATATTTGCTGTCTGATTTGTCAATCTTTAATATTTTTATAATGGGATACATCATCTGAGACTTCCATTTTTTTCTGAAGGCAAGACCGAAATACCAAAATAAGTATGTACATAGTATATTTCTTGAAATTTATCAATGTAGATGGTTAAAATAAAAGTTTTAAGATCTTTTCTAATTACAGACTCAGTGAAGAGAACTAACCTTTGAAATAATGCTAGGGACAATAAGCCATACTTTTTCTTTCTTCACCTTATAGCTAACTGCCCCTCCATAGATATATTAAGACGTGTGTAAAGAAGTAAGCACAATCCTAATGAAACAACTAGATTTTTAAGTAGAAAAATAGAAATGTTTGATCTTTCGTTGTTTTATTCATGAAATCAATAGTATGTGCAAGTTGAAAAATTCCCAATACTCTGGCACAGAAATTAAATTTGTGAAATGAGGAGTCAATCTCTTTGCTTTTCAATTCTCCATCATTATGATGATAAACTCAGTGGATGACATAAGTTATTGCCTTAGAACAACTAATGAATCCAGAAATGGCTACTCACTTTGAAATATGTGCAGATAACAATAACGACAGAGCAGGAATCACCTGATCCTGAAATGAACAAACTCAGCATGAAAAAAAAAAAAAAAACTTAATCATCTCATGACTAATCCCTTGAGTTAATCAATTATTTAACAATATTATCTTTCCTATGCCAATGACCCCTCTATGTGTCTGAACAACTTGAAGGCGTAACAAGGATAAAGAAATCAATGAGAACATAAAGTCTACATTCAGTTTGACTTTCAGGACACCTGCAAAGTCATGAATGTGATAAAGATTTATGATAACTTCCTCATTGTCTCCCCCTATAGTATGCATGCATCATCCTTTACTCCTAATCCATAGGTAGGTAATAAAATTAGAGAGTTATGATGACAGGGACTTAAAAGTCAAGTGTTTCTTACAAGGCAGGGGATAAAATGAGATTGAAACTCTGATAATACTCTCTATTCATTTGAAAGGATACATTTTTCATCTTCTCAAAATGTGCCTATAACTCTAGTACTATGCTTAGAATAAAATTTCCTAGCAATTCTTTACTTCTTTTCTCCAAAATAAGGAAACAATACTTTCAAAGAAAAATCCTATCTTCTCATAATAATCATGATTCCAGTAAATAAAAACCTATATGTGCAAACAAACCAGTGAACCAGAAAAGGGTACTTGTATTTTCATTCTCACAAGTATCTTCAAATGTGCTTCTAGAATCAACAAAATTTAAAGGGACAGGTGAAGAATAAGCTTTGTTGGCTGAGACTTTAAAAAGTATGCACTAATGGTTTAGAGTAAAAAAATATATATATATCGATCAACTTAGATTTATTTAAAAACTGGAAAACGTAAGTTTGTAAAATTGTATGTGAAGATTTGGTAACATGAATGTCTTCTGAGCAGTAAACCACATTTGTAGGAAAGAAATGACTTGAAATTTCAAAATATTTGCATGCTGTTAGAAATTCATAACTCTCTAAATTTAAGTTAGTTTTAAAACTTGGCTTGTGTGAGTCTCCTAATTCTTTGAAAACTAAAAAAGAATGTAAAGCAAGTAAATTTCAGAGGTTTCTTTTCCCTTGGAACAAACTGATGGTTCCATAAATTGCTTTCAACTGATTTTACCACTCCTGATACTTAAACTAAATGCTAATCATTCTGATATATTCTTGATCATGTGTATTAGTTTTCTATTGCTGATGTAACACATTGTCACAAACTTAGTAGATTCAAATAATGTAAATTTTTAATCTTTTGGTTCTAGAGGTCATAACTCTAATTGGTTCTATGAGACTAAAATCAAAGTGTCAGCAAGGCTGGGCTTCCTATGGAAGCTCTAGAGAATTATCTGTTTTCATGCCTTTTCCAGTTTGTAGGAACTGATTACCTTCCTTAGCTCATGGCCCCCGTTTCCTATAGCTTCAAATGAGACAACATCAGGTTGAGTCCTTCTTAGATCACATCAGTTTAAACCTCCTTCTAGGCATATTCCCTTCTGACTCTCCTACACATCCTTCCTTCTCTTCAAAGGACCTTTGTGATTAGAGTGGGCCCTTCTGAAAAATCCAAGGTAATCTCATCTCAAGGTGCTTAAGATAATCACATCTACATGATCTCCTTTTCCATGTCAGGTAACATATTCGTAGGTTTCAGGGACTACACTTTGCTCTCCACTTTTGGAGAAATCCTTGGAAGATACTCATTTAATTTAGCATATGATGTAGAGGCACACAATACTCCTCACAGTCAGAACACTTGAGCATGTAATTATATCCCAAACATTTTTAAAATTATGTTTATGTTGTTTTACTTGGTAAATGAGATTTTTCCATATGCGATTGAGATAGGAAGATTACCAAGGTGAGTAATTGCAAGAATATTTGTAAGAGAAAGAGGTAGGTATGAAATAGAGTCAGAGAAGGAGATGTGATGACAGAAGCAGAAGTCAGAGTGATGTGATTTCTGGCTTGGAAGCTGGAAGGAGGCTGTGAGCCATGGAATATGGGCAGGCTTTAGCAGATGGAAAGGCATGGAACTTGACTATCCCCTAGAGATAATTATTTAACTCTGCTACCAAGTCTAAAAAAGGTCTTATCTATCATCCCTGTGACTGTCAAGAGAATAGATCCTCCACAGTTTCTCATACACAGGTGTTGTTTTCTCTTTCCCGTTAAGCAGTTTTCCTGTTGCTTACGTAAGTGGTTTTTTTTCCGGATAAAGGAGGAAGTATTACGTGTTATTTTGTAAATACATACCCTAAATGTACATATGTGTGTACAAATACTGTGTCATTACATACATTCTGATGATTTCTAATTTGTTGATTGTATCACACTCTGTGGTTTAATGTCAAGCATCCAATCCTTTGACTGGTCTTTCATAGCGTTCTTCTCAGTGTATACATTCACCAACTTGTCACACTTCTTGAATTATATTTGTTTCCTTCAGTAGTCAACATGTTTCTAATTTATCTTAAGAATCCCTTCCAGCCATTTTAACCTCAAATGAAAAAGTAAAATCATTACCTCATTTTCTTCTACAAACAGATATGCAGCAGCATTTTTTTCTCCATATTTCTAGAATTCTCCCAGAGTTGCAGTTCATGATCACATAAGTTGTACTTTGCACAGCTCCAGGGGCACTGTTTACCTCAGAGTCATCATACAATAGATTGGCATATTACTGATTGCTGCAATTTGAAGGTGGTAACTAAGTACCTTAAGGACGGTCAACTGTTCCTATATTGCACGAAGGTGGCCTTCTGACCAGTGAGGGCTTCTTAAACTTTGATATCAAAAACTTATAATTTGATAAGAATGACCAGATTTTTGCCCTTAGATCTGATGGAATAACAAGGACCAAGCTTACTTTTCTGAAGTAAATAACTAGACAACTGGACTAACGATATTTATCAATTAGTTTCAGGCATTGAACAACAGAACAGAACAGTGAAAGAAAAAACAAGGCCAGCTACATGGTCACTACAGTTTTCTGCACAGTTAAAATTTCTGAATGACAGGCACAGAAAGGAGCCCAAATAAAACTTCAAAGACTTTCCGAGTGGAGGATATAGAAACCAGAGACTGGAGAGACAGTGGGTGCATGGCAGAGCTCCACAAAGGAGGAAGGTATGAAGCGTAAAAGCTCCTGAACTATGCTTGGGGTACCCTTTGCATTTTTGCAGAGAACTAATCAGTGCACGCGTAGAGTTCAAGTCCATGAGACTGGCAGAGGATAACTAGGAATATGCAACCTGAACAATACGCAGAGTTGAAACAAAGAGGAAAGATAGATGCATTCTGGCTACTGAGAGTCCCTGGTGATAGCTCATGGGGCCGTGCCTTAGTAGTCAAGCTAAAGTACACCAGGAATGAAGGCTATCGTATGCCAACCATAATAACGGTTAAAAGGAGGCCTTAAAAGATCAAACTGATCCACAAGTCACTCAAACTGCTTGCGAGAGGAAAGTACAGCACTTTTTAAAGGAAAACAACAGCAATACAACTGCTCACATTCCCAGCATTAAAAAAAATTACTAGACATGCCAAGATGCATGAAAATGGGAAGCATAATCAGGAGTAAAGTAGACAATAGAAACAAAATCAGAACTGTGAAGGCTCTTGAAACTAGAAGATAAAAATGTTATTAGAGTTCATAAAACTATGTTTAACTATTTTAAAAGTGAGTATCATAAACTATTTAGTGTTAAAGGCAACAGCAAAGTGCAAAAGAGTCTCCATAGTATACTATGCTTCATGTAGAAAACGATAGGATTTAAGGAAATATGCATGTATGATCTGTGCAAAATAAATACAGGGAAATAAAATCCAGAAACAAGGGATTGTTTACCTACAGAGGGCAGGTGTGAATGGGATGGAAAGGATGGGATAACAGAAACCTCATACCACAAAAGAGGGAAGAATGGCACTTTGCCGAGCATTTTTCAAACTCTAATTCTTAGAGCTATAATAATATTTCACATGCCTTCAAACAGATAAGTAATTAAAATTTACCAGGATGTGGGGGAATGGAATACAAACAGTAACAAATGAACTCAACTCTTTTACAAATGATAGTTACAACCACACAGATAGAATTGGGGCAGAAAAGAGCTAAACAAAGTAACTTAAAACAAAAAAAGCAACAGTTTTTGACTGTATCCTTAAGGCTAAAGACAAGAAGAACTATGCACAAATATTTTACTATAGTTTACAAATGTGTTTTCACAAGGGTATGAGTTTGCAAATATGAAATTACTTTATGTGTATGCTAGGATTGAACAAAATGTAAATATACTGTGGATAATGAGAGCCAGGTTTTCTACCATCAGAGCACGGAGTTACAAATAAGGGAAAGAGAAAGGCTATAATGCATCCTGTAGTGTTGGATTGGAATCAAAAGTATTATATGAAATCATTGTTTTTAGTACACATACAGATGGATAATTGTAGAAATAAAGATAGATGTGTATAAATGTGTGAGTATACATACATACATTTTCTAGCTCTTCTAACAAAAGGGCCTAGAAACACCACCATCTCAGTAACAATGAGAACACCATTCTCCAATTAAAGGAACCAAGGCTCCTTGGAGACAGTTTTGACATCAGGGTTGGGCAGGGAAAATACAAGATTAGTTTGAAATATTTTGTCATGCCATAAAGTAAGGAAATGCTCACAAAACAATGGGAAAATGTGAAAAGGAAACAGAATCCAGTTTGAGTAAACTTTCATAGCCAAATTTGAGAAAATTTGGGCAGTAAAATAAATAACAATAGTGATAGATTACAATCTACAGAAGAAAAAATTCAATTAATGCAGGCCAGGCATGGTGGCTCATGCTTGTAATCCCAGCACTTTGGGAGGCCGAGGCAGGTGGATCACCTGAGGTTGGGAGTTCGAGACCAGCTTAATCAACATGGAGAAATCCCATCTCTACCAAAAAAATAAAATTGGTTGGGTGTGGTGGTGCATGCCTGAAATCCCAGCTACTCAGCAGGCTGAGGCAGGAGAATCGCTTGAACCCAGGAGGTGGAGGTTGCAGTGAGCTGACATTGCGCCATTGCACTCCAGCCTGGGCAACAAGAGTGAAACTCCGTCTCAAAAAGAATTTAAAGGGACCCTTCCTATCTTATTTTATGAACCCAGTATTGCCCTGATTCCAAATCGAGACAAGGGCATTATAAGTAATACAACTTCTATGTTTAGTCCTCATAAAGAGACTCAAAAGTCCCTAAAACAAAATAACAAGTTGAATGTAGCAGTACATAGAACAGTTAATAAACCGCGAGCAAATGAAATTTCTAAGAAGATTGCAAGGTTAATTTATTATTTGAAAAATCAATTAATTAATCAATTTTATTCATCTGGGCCATTACTGAGCAAAACTCAGCAAACTGTGCACTTAAAATAGGAGTATTTATTTTAGGTAAATTGTAGTTCAATACAATTGATTTTTTAAAAAAGCGTTTCCCAAAGTGATGAAAGTGGAGGGCAGGGAACAGTAAACATCAGTGCTTATGTTATAGTTGCTTCTAACACCTTAGCGATAGAAGTGAGAAGAGGGTACTGGACAAAGAAAAGGTGTAAAGCGTTCCAAATGTATTCTCTTTCCAAAGGACACTCATGAATCCAGTGGAAAGCCAACAAGCTGCTAAATAAGTCACAAGCATGTTCTCATGCAGTTTTGCAATTAACGAAATAGGACATTCAACCAATAAAATTTGTTTTACATAGTTCCTCCTCTAATAGGATGAATTTGTGGATTATGAGATATGGCAGATACAATTTGTTTTCTCTATTTGCTTCTGTTATTTTTTTCCAAGTTTCAGTTGCAATACATTAGGAAAAGTATAATTGGGTTATAAAACGAACAAACAAATTATCTATGAAATTATCACTCAGATATACAGATTGTTACTTCCTATTGGCCTTACTTATGAATATAAATAAGCAAAAATAAATATTTGAACATAAGCATGTTTATTGTATAATTATATAAATGTGTGTATAATGTTATATATAACAATAAAGTTATGCTTATACAGTTTCAATTAATGCTTCTAAAAACCATCACTCAGTGTAGTCATTATCATATGTTAATAAACAATCTCTTAAAATATGCTTCTAGTAGTTGCACAATATCCCATCATAAAGATTGTCATTCCCTTTTTAAGCCATACTTTTGGGTATATAAGTTATATCTGATATTTTCCTTCTACATATATACTATTATTATACAACTATTAGAAGTTGACTTTTTGTCAACACATATGATTGTTTTCTCACAACAGAGTACAAGAGTTGGTTGTAAGTTTATTTCCTCCCAACTTTTATTTTAGGTTCAGGTGGTACATGTGCAGATTTGTTACATGGGTAAAATGTGTGTCGATGGGGTTTGGTGTACAGATTATGTAGTCATCCAGGTAGTGAGCATAGTATCTAATTGGGAGTTTTTTGATCCTCACTGTCCCCGACCCTCCACCCACAGTAGACCTTGTGTCTATTTTTCCTTTCTTTGTGTCCTTGTGGACTCAATGTTTAATCCCCACTTATAAGTGAGAACGTGCAGTGTTTACTTGGTTTTCTCTTCGTGCATTAATTTACTTAGAATAATGGTCTCCAGCTCCATTCATGTTGCTGCAAAAGACATTATTTCATCGTATTTTATAGCTATGTAGTATTCCATGGTGTATGTGCGCCGCATTTCTTTAAATCCAATCTACTGTTAACAGGCATCTAGGTTGATTCCATGTCTTTGCTATTGTGAATAGTGCTATAATGAACATATGTGTGCATATGTCTATGACAGAATGATTTATATTCCTTTGGGTATATGCCCAGTAATGGGATTGCTGGGTTGAATGGTAGTTCCATTTTAAGTTCTTTGAGAAATCTCCAAACTGCTTTGCACAGTGGCTGAACTAATTTACATTCCTGATGAAACTGGAGATTTCCCTGACAGGGGATGTGCAGGATGTACAACAGGAGTGTGGCTTCTCTGTTTGGTCATCACATATAGTGTCAAACCCCTTACTGGGCAGGGGGGCATGCAGACAGGCAGGTGCAAAAGCCAGGGCAAATGGCCATGGTAGTGTTTAGGGGTGGGTGCCTTGACTCCCATAGCCCAAGTGGGTGTGTGTTACAGTGCACTCTTTTAGCTTTGCCATCCACAGACAGCTTAAGTGTTAACCAGCCCAGTGCCCTCTTGGTACCCAGGTCCTTGTCCAGCATCAGAAAGAATCAAGTTGCACACAGACTTGAGGATGGTGAATGTGGGGGTTTTATTGAATGGTGGAGGTGGCCCCCAGCAGGATGGATGGGGAGCTGGAAAGGGGATGGAATGGGAAGATGATCTTCCCCTGGAGTTTTGCTGTCCAGAGGCTGATCTCTCCAACCACTGCCAGCCAAACTCCTCTTGGCATTCAGATGCTCCTTCTCTTCTTTCTGCCACATCATTCTGCCATTCTTCTGCTCTCTGTTCATCTCCTCATCTCCTTGTCTGCTTCTGGAGCCTGTGGTCTGGGGTTTATATGGGTACAGGATAGGGGGGCGTGGTGGGCTGAAAGGCAACTTTTGGGTGCAAAAGCACAAATGCCTGTTCCCGTTTAGGGCCACGGGTTTCCAGGCTTGAGGGCAGGGACGTTGCCAGGGAACCACCCTCTTCTACCCAGTATTTCCCTGTCTCCTGTCTGTATCACCACCAGCAGTATATAAGCATTCCTTTTTCTCCAGAAGCTCACCACCATCTGTTATGTTTTGACTTTTTAATAATAGCCATTCTGACCAGTGTGGTATGGCATCTCATGGTTCTGATTTGCATTTTTCTAATGATTAGTGATGCTGAGAGTTTTCTCATATGCTTGTTTGCCACATGTACATCTTCTTTTGAAAAGTGTCTGTTCATGTTCTTTGCCCATTTTTAATCGGTTTGTTTTTTGCTTGTTGATTTAAGTTCCTTATAGATGATGAATATTAGACCTTTGTCAGATGTGTAATTTGAAAATATTTTCTCCTATTCTGTAGGTTGTTAACTCTGTTGATAGTTTCTTTTGCTGTGCTGAAGCTCTTTAGTTTAATTAGGTCCTGTTTGTCAATTCTGGTTACAACTGCTTTTGGAATCTTCATCATGAAATCTTTGCCAGCATCTATGTCCAGAACGATATTTCCTAGGTTTTCGTCTAGGGTTTTTATAGTTTTGGGTCTTACATTTAAGTCCTTCATCCATCTTGAGTTGATTTTTGTATATGGTGAAACGAAGGGGTCCAGATTCCATCTTCTGCATATGGCTAATCAGTTATCCCAGCACAATTTATTGATTAGGGAGTCTTTTCCTCATTCTCGTTATTGTCAACTTTGTCGAAGATTAGATAGTTGTAGGTGTGTGGCTGTTTTATTTCTGGATTCTCGAACCTGTTCCATTGGTCCATGTGTCTGCTTTTGTACCAGTGCCATGCGGTTTTGGTTACTATAGCCTTGTAATACATTTTAAAGTTGGGTAGTGTAATGCCTCCAGCTTGCTTCTTTTTGCTTAGAATTGCTTTGACTGTTCAGGCTCTTTTATGGTTTCATATGAATTTTAAAAGTTTTTTTCTAATTTGGTGAAAAGTGTCGTTGGTAGTTTGATAGGAATAACATTGAATCTGTAAATTGCTTTGGGCAGTATGACCATTTTAAGACTACTGATTCTTCGAATCCATGAGTATGGAATGTTTGTTTGTGTTGTCTCTGATTTCTGTCAGCAGTGTTTCTTTAGAAGTTTTTATTGTATTGACTGTCACAGCACATTGCCAGCTGATTTCCAAAATATTGTACCTATCCACACTTCAAACAATTGTTAATAAACGTGATTACCTCATTGCAGGAATAGTGTTTGCAAACAAAAAGATTCCACTGGTCTTCGGTGCCATCATCCCGACTTTTCTCTGTTTAATTTCACCCTCAGTGGCACAAAGGGCATCACTCAAAATTCATTTCTAAAAGGAGGAGTGAAATAATATTTTTTATAAATTGCAAATGAAGGTGTGAGTGGATAAAGGTGAACATTTCTTTCTATGCTTATAGGTTATTTGTATCTCTTCATCTATATATTTTTAATAATCTTTACTCACATTTTTCTTAAGGATATTAGTTTTACCACTCAAATGGTTAAAACTCCATAGATTAATAAAATTAATAATTCCACTAATAGAGCTTTATTAAGAACTTTTCCCAATTTGTCATTTTAATGTTTACTCTTTTTGCTCTTTGGACACTAGTTACAACCAGTCTATCATAGGAGTTGTGTCTTCTTTTCTGTCCAGGAGAGTGGGCAGAAACAATGTACCAGTCCTAGGATACACCTGTCATTTTTGTTTCTTCTGTATCTTTCTGTTAACACTGTGTGAACAAATGAAGTAAAATTGATGCTCCAAATTCATTTCAAATTAAATGAAACATCTTAAACAATTAAGAAGAAGTAGTGAAGGGAAAATGGGAAAATCATCAGAACGGAGAATATTGCTGGAGAAGATGAAAGGAGAGAAGAAACTGACAAAAAGTAAAGAAAACCCATAATATTGTCATCATTTGGGAGACATGATTAAGTCTGAAAATATGCAAGGGAGGTGGAACTTAATTTGGAGTTGGATGTTTATAATGATAAGGAAATAATCGGATCCACTTCAATTTGTTTAGTATTGTGTAGTATCTTTCTGGTATCTTCAATGCCTGTTGTTTAACATTTCAGTGATGAGAGCTTGAGAATTACAGTGCTACCACTGGTATTTGTTAATGAACCTTTAAATTGGCCATTACTGTTGTAGCCTGTTTATGTTGGCTTGGCTATGTTGGCTCTTTTATTGAAATAGACAACATGATTAATTTACTTGAGTCCTCTAACATGTTTATGTTGAATCCAGTTTAAATGACTGTCAGAAATAATGCCAGATTTTAGACATGACAGAACATTCCTACAAAAATCGCCAACAAGGAATGCCACTTCTCAAAGAGCAAAAGAGGGAGAAGTGGTCGGAAGAGGATGAAAGAGGAGCACGTTCATGTCAATCGCATAGATAAGAGAAGAAAGAAATCAGATTACATGAAAATTGTAGAAGGGTTGAGCCTAGTTACCAATACAGACCAGACTGCCTGCCCCATTATGTCAATCTTTGGTGGTGGTATGGATTAATGATTTTTTGAGAAATACATTTTATTATCTTCTGTCCACTAAAATGTCATAGGATACTAACCATTGTATGAAACCAACTTTTCCGTTTTTTTTTCCATATAAAATGTTCATGGTGCACAGCAACAACCAGACACATCCCAGACTTAAGCAGTGAAAAGCAAACGCTTCAGCTGGAGAAAACATAAAACAAAGACACATTTTCCATGCCTCATAGATTTTAACTTTAAGATGCTTTTAGGTAATTTTAATTTTCAAAAAAATTGTCAGGTTAGCCATTGATTTTTGTCTTATGCCACTGCCTTTTAAATAAGATGGTGAAGCAAAGGTGGTGTTGACTTAGTTTACAAAGAGACTTAATAAAATGTCACATTTTGCTGGTGATTTTGCCGTTATTCTGAATGTTTGCTTTCAAAGACAAAACAGAAAAACGGCCTTTGGCAAAGAGCTCAAAATAAAAAGAATTTTGTTTAAATTCTTGAAATTCTATGTGAAAGAGATATTGCTTTATCTTCTGATATCCAGCATAAAGAATCGAGAAACAAAATTTTTGAAGATTAATTTAATTTTTAGTTTTCTATGCATATCTTCACATGCTTGTGTTGAATTATTTTATAGTTCAGCCTCTTTGAAGCTGAATTAGTTTGGGAGTTAAATTTGAAGTTCGGAGTAGATAAGCAGATGCATCAATGATTCCACATAATACAAGGACACAAAATGTTAACAAAGTTATTGCATGACAAGGAAATTATGATGCTATGGATATTGTCCAGTCACTTTCAACTACCTAATAATAAGGTGGCTTGAACAAAAGAAAGTTGGAGACAAAGTAACAGTCATACCTGCTTAGACATTGTGAAGTAAATTCATTTGTAAGGCAAATGAATTTGATGGTGTAAATAAAAATTAAAATATTTGTGTACCACTGATTAACAAATGGTGGATTCTTATATATTTATAAGCTCTCTCTCTACACACATGCACACACACACACACACACACACTAGGAGATATAAATATCTCATAACGTGTAGAAAATTTTTTTGGGGGGCACGAAAATGATGAAATCATTTCTGAAAAGGTTTTCTGGAAATGTATGCATCCTGCTTCCCTTCCTTCTGCATGTTAAGTGCCAAGAAAGAAAAAATATTTCAGAGTTCAGCTCTTGGTATTTCTGTACAAGATTTTTATTTTTAAACAATTACACAAGAGATTCATGTTCATTATAGAAGAATTAGAAAATGCAAATAGGTGGAAAATACAAATTTTACATTGCATAGACTCCCCAAACACAAAAATATTTTCTCTTAATGTATTGATACATATCTTGTATATGTATAGACATGTATATGTATATGTATATGTTTATGTATATGTATTTCACTCATTCAGTAAGTGTCTACTAGGATTCAAAGGACACACCAGAGAAGGAAACCAACAAAATTTCCTGCCCCTATAAAGCTTAGCTGGTCAAGCCAAACAAAAGTAAAACCAAAACAATATACAATATGTTAGAGAGTGATAAGTGCTAAGGAGTAAAATAAGGCTGGTAAGGGAGATAGGAAATGCTGGAGATTCTGTTTTAAATAGAGTTGCCAGAGAATGTTTCATTGGTGTGAGAGTTGAGCAAACCCCTAAAGGAAGCAAGGGAGCAAAGCTATAGGGATGTCTGCTGGAAGGGTTTTCTAGGCAGAAGGAACAGCTATGTCAAAGGCCCCATGATGACAGCATGCCCAGTGAGTTGGAGTTGCAGAAAGAAAAAAGAAGCCAATGTCAAAATGCATTTATTTATTCTTTCTATAATACCTTATTTGACCCATGAATTATTTGAAATGGTTTGTTTAATTTCCAAATGTTTGGAGTTTTCCTAGACATTAGATTGTTACTGATTTCTCATTTAATTTTATTGTTGGTACAGAACATAGCAAACAAAAACAATGTTGCCTTAGTTTAAAAGAAGTTTAATATGTGATATGCTTGTTGGTATTGTTTCAATTAAAAAAAAAATATTGACTTATTTTATGGCCCAGAACATGATCTTAGTGGATATATTATACACACTTGAAAGATAATATTTTTGTTTGCTGTTGGATGGAGTATTCTATCAATGTCAGTTAGAAAAAGGTGGTTAATAGTGTTGTTCAAATTATCTATGCCATTACTAATTTTTCTTGGCAGAGCTAGGGGTCTCTCTGTGTTGCCCAGGCTGGTCTTGAACTCCTGGCCTCAAGCGATCCTCCCACCACATCCTTCCAAAGAGCTGGGAGGATTACAGGCATGAGCCACCACAACCAGCCCTTTACTGACTTCTAAAATTTAGTTTTTCTATTGTTTCTGAAAGAGGAGAAAGTCTTTCCATATTAAAATCTCTCTTAATTTTATGTCTGTTTCTTGATTTAATTCTGTCAGTTTTTGCTTTATCTATTTTGAACTCCTATTCATAAACACATACAGAATTATGATTATGTCTTCCCACTGGGAGAACTTTTATTATATTCAAAACTTTCTTTATCTTTGGTAATATTCTTTGTCTTGAAGTTTGCTTTATGTATTATTGATATAGCCAATGAAACCTTCTTTTGGTTAGCATTTGCAGGACATAAATTTCTTATCTTCATTTACTTTGAATTTATTTATTTGTGTCTTTAAGTTTAAAGTACATCTCTCATTAACAACATACAATTCCCATGCTTTGTCTTAGAATCTCTGCATTTTTGTAAGTATTTTTACTTTAAGTACATCTCAGACAGCACATGGTTGGGTCCTGCGTCTAACTTTTGTCCAGAGTTTTTTAATTGGGTGTTTATGTTCTTCATATTTAATGTAATCATCAATATGGTTCGATTTAGATCTCCCGTTTTATTGTATGTTTTCCATTTATCCCTTTTACTATTTTTTCTCTTCCTCCATTCCTCTTTTCCTCTCTTTTTTTGGCTTATTTGAATATTTTTCACATTTTATTTTATTTTATCTTTTATCTCATTAGCTGTTTACATTCAAATTTTATTTTATTTTATCTTTTATCTCATTATCTGTTTACACTCTAGAGATTACAGTCACATATTTACCTTTTATAGCCAATGTACAGTAAATATTGCACCACTTTACATAAACTGTAGAAGCAGTGCAAGTATATAGGCCCTATTACCAAGGGCCCACTACTTATGTTAAAGTGTTTATATATACTATATGTACTCAGATTACAAATACAATCATATAAGTTATAATTTTTGCTTAAAACAGATATATTTACATATACAATTGGAAAAAAAGGAGAGCATTTTGTATTCATCTGGATATTTACCGTTTTAAACATTCTTCATTTCTTCCTAAGGATCCAATTTGTATCTACTACCATTTTTCTTCAGCCTCAATAAACTGATTTAGTTTCTTTAGCATTTCTTAAGATGCCAGTCTGCCGTTAATTTTTATTCATGTATTTAGAATTATCATAGCTTCTTGAGGAGTTGGCCTAGTTTTTATTATAAATGCCTCTCTTTGTCCCTGAAATGTTTCCTTGTTCTGAAGTCCACTTTGTCTGATTTAATAGGACCATTCCAGGATTCTTTCAGGTAGAGTTTTCAGGGTACAACTTTTTCCATTCTTTAACTTATGTCTTTATACTTAAAGTTGGTTTCCTGTAGACAGCATACATATGTAGGTCATAGTTTCCATCCAATCTGACAATCTTTACTTTTATTGGAGTGTTTGGAACAGTGCTATCCAATAAAAAGGTGAATCACAAATATGTCACATATGTAATTTTAAAAAACTTTAGTAGATACACAAAAATCGAGTGAAAAATTACTTTATTATTTTATTTATCCACACATATTCAGATTATCATTTAAGCATGTTATTAATGGAAAAAATATATCAATGAGATATGTAACAATATTTTAACTTATACTAAATCTTTGAAATTCAGTGTTTTACATTATATCATATTTCAGTTTGGCCTAGCCACAAATTATACACCTAATAACCAAATGTGACTTCAGTATCAGATAGCACATTGTATCCAATGTGGATATCAATGATATGGAGGTTAATTCTTTCATCTTGCTCTACATTTCATAGTTGTTCCACATATTCTCTATTTTTCCCCCAATATTCCAATTAGTGAGCTTAGGAAATTAATTTAATGATTATATTGTGCCTCTGCTGTTATCTATAACACATGTTTTATTTTCAGTGATTACTCTATGGTTTATCATATACATGCTTAGCTTGTTAGAGTCTATGTTAAGATATAATTATCACTTACATAGAGTGTTATAACCTTATAGGAGTGTATCTTCATTTCCACTTTTCCTTTTTGTGCTATTGTTTGTCATATATTCTACTAATGCTATACAGCTCACCATGCATTGCTATTATTTTTGCTTTAAACAGAAAATTCTCCTCTACAGAAGTTTTTTAAAGTAAAAAAAAAAAAAAAAAAAAAAAAAATGTCTTTTTGTATATTCACCATTCCCTGCACTCTTATCCCTTTTGCAGATTGAACTATATATTTGGTATTAATTAATTTTTGTCTGAAATTTTCCCTTTAGCATTCCTTTCAGTGCAGGTCTTCTTAAATTTTCTCAAATTTTGTTGGTCTAAAAGTCTTTATTTTGCCTTCTGTTTTGAAAGACACTGTCATGGGTGTAGCATTCTTTATTTTTTAGTATCTTAAAATATTATTCCAATGTCTTCCAGCTTTCATAGTTTCTGACAACAGGTCTCCTGTAATTTTGCTTCATGTTTCTCCCTTCGGCATGTGTGTCCTTTTGTCTCTTGTTTCTTTTAGGATTTATTCCTTATCACTGATTTTTCAGTGATTTTATTACTGAAATTATTCCATTGGTATTGCTTTCTATATCATTATTATGTTTGTTTTTTCAGATTTATTGAAGTTTTATGTCTATGATGGTCATCACATTTGTAATTTTTTTTTTTTTTTACCATAATTGTATAACTTTTTTCCTGCCTTGTTCATTTCCTTCTCTTCTGGAACTCTTACTACAAATCTGACAGCATGCTTAATAATATCATTACATATTTTTTCCTCTTGCCTGTAAGTTCAATGTCGTTTCCTACTCTAGTGCCTAGTTTGCTTTTAATCCCTCTCAATGTATATTTTTTCATTCCATATATGGAATTTTTATCTCTAGACATTCAATTTGAATTTTGTTTACAAGTTCATTATGATATTTCTGTTTAAGACCTCATTATACTCACGTTTTGTTTTATGCCCTTTCCCATATTTCTATATTAATCACACCTATTTTTTAAGTTCACAGACTATCTTTTAGAGCTGCTTGAGGTTTATAGAAAAAAATAGGCAGAAAGTACAAAGTTCCTATATACCCTCTCCTCCAAGATTTTAACCGTTTCCCCTATTCTTAACAGTGTGGTGTTAGATTAGATCCGTGTGGTTAACTTGTTATAATTGATGAACCCATATTGATACATTATTATAAACTAAAGTTTATAGTTTAAATTTGAGTTCCATCTTGTACTGTTTTCTGGTTTTTGACAAATGTATTATGACATGTTCCCTCCCTCCCTTCCTTCCTCCCTTCCTTCCTCCCTTCCTTCCCGTAGTTCTGTTTCCAACCTTATTATTTTCATTTTTCCTAAAAATAAATTTTCCAACCTATATTATTCTTACCTGTATTATCTTCACTCACTCTGAAAAACTTACTTTAATATTTCTTGCAAGGCCAGTCTACTAGTAGCAAACGTCCTCAGTTTTTGTTTGTTGGGTGTTCACATTATGTACATGTTAGCTCTCCTGTAGTTGTCCCACAGTTCTTTTGATATTCTGCTCCACCGTTTTTATTCTTTATTCCCATTTCATTTCAGTTTTGGAAGTTTCTATTGACGTATGTTCAATCTCTCAATTTTTTTCCTTTCCGTATCTTGTCTACTGATGAGCCTATCAAAGGCATTCTTCCTTTCTATCATAGTGTTTTGATTTCTAACATTTTTTTCTTATTCATTCTTAGAGTGTCCATCTCTCTGCTTATATTATCCATCTCTTCTTGTATGTTGTCATTTTTTTCATTAGATTTCTTAACATAGTAATTATAATTTTTTAAATTCCTGGCCTAATAATTCCAGTGTTTCTGCCACATCTGGGTCTATTTCTGATGCTTTTTGCTGTATCTGTTTTTGTATCTTTTAGTATCCCTTGTAATTTTTTGTTGAAAGCCATACATGATGAACTGAGTAAAATGAACTGGGATAAAGAGGCCTTTGGTGTGAAGTTTTACGGTTATCTGGCTGAGTTAGGCTGTGTTTGTTGTTTGCTATACATATAGAGGTCAGCACCTATAATTCGCTTCGGTGTCCTTGCTTTTGTCTCAAATGTTACCTTTGGGTTTTACTGGAGATTCCTTCTTAAAAGAGCATGTGAGCCTCGGATTTCTTTTATCTGTAACCCACTGTTACTGTACAGGAGCCTGGCTGAAATGTCACTAAACTACGGGGATAGATAGGGAAGTTGGGATTTGGGTATTTCCCTTCTCCTGTGTCAAAGGCCAGAGGAAGCTAGAATTAGATATTCCTTTCTCTAAATTGGTTAAGCTCTGGCAAAACCCAAGTCAATTGGCTCTGTTAAAATAGTTTAGTTTGAGGGTAGTCCTTTGTTAAGTAGATCAGAATGTTCTGGACTTATTTCAGAATAATAACTTTCCTCTTCCACTATTGGAAGCATAAGATAAGTTTTCCCCTGTGTTCACCCTGAGAAGCTGATGGGACTACTAAAGGTAAAAACGCTAATCAAAGTGGGGGATCCTACAAAGCTGTTTCTCACGCAGTTTCTAACTTTCAAACTAGTCCTCACTGAGCCTCTGACAATTCATCAATTACGGTTTAAGGATTCCTACCAGAACTGGGTTGCAGTGGGCTTCTGCTCTAGAATGTCTGATCCTAGTGAACTGTGATTCATAGGATATGACTCTTTCTCCAGTTTTCGAGTTACATTGTGGTTTATCCTAATCTCAATTCTCTGATGAATCTATAAAGATTGTTGATTTTTAGCTTGTTCATCTTTTCTCTTTTTGAATGTATAAAGTGACAATCCAAACTCTCTACACACTGGACTGGAAACTAGATCATAGTTTTTTAAGGCCTTTGTATGTTAATTGTGTTATGTTTCTTATTTCTGCATTTGTTTCAGTTCAATTATATTTCTCCTAATCCAAGTTTTTTTTTCTACTTCTTTGATAGCCTAGTAATTTTTAATTGAATTGTGGACATTGTTAATTACTTAATGTTCAATGATAGACTTCTTGCATTCTTTTAAAGATCCTTGTTCTTTGATCACGCAGTTACATATAGGGGATATTTACCTTTTCAAGTTTTTTTTTTTTCTTTTTTTTTTGAGCATTTTATTTATTTTTTTAATTATACTTTAAGTTCTAGGGTACATGTGCACAACGTGCAGGTTTGTTACATATGTATACATGGGCCATGTTGGTGTGCCGCACCCATTAACTCGTCATTTACATTAGGTGTATCTCCTAATGCTATCTCTTCCCTCTCCCCCCTCCCCACAATAGGCCCCGGTGTGTGATGTTCCCCTTCCCATGTCCAAGTGATCTCATTGTTCAATTCCCACCTAGGAGTGAGAACATGCGGTATTTGGTTTTCTGTTCTTGTGATAGTTTGCTGAGAATGATGGTTTCCAGCTGCATCCATGTCCCTACAAAGGACACAAACTCATCCTTTTTTGTGGCTGCATAGTATTCCATGGTGTATATGTGCCACATTTTCTTAATCCAGTCTGTCACAGATGGACATTTGGGTTGATTCCAAGTCTTTGCTATTGTGAATAGTGCTGCAATAAACATACAGGTGCATGTGTCTTTATAGCAGCATGACTTATAATCCTTTGGGTATATCCCCAGTAATGGGATGGCTGGGTCAAATGGTATTTCTAGTTCTAGATCCTTGAGGAATCGCCACACTGTTTTCCACAATGGTTGAACTAGCTTACAGTCCCACCAACAGTGTAAAACTGTTCCTATTTCTCCACATCCTCTCCAGCACCTGTTGTTTCCTGATTTTTTAATGATTGCCATTGTAACTGGTGTGAGATGGTATCTCATTGTGGTTTTGATTTGCATTTCTCTGATGGTGAGTGATGATGAGCATTTTTTTCATGTGTCTGTTGGCTGTATGAACATCTTTTGAGAAATGTCTGTTCATATCCTTTGCCCACTTTTTGATGGGGTTGTTTGTTTTTTTCTTGTAGATTTGATTGGGTTCTTTATAGGTTCTGGATATTAGCCCTTTGTCAGATGAGTAGATTGCAAAAATTTTCTCCCATTCTGTAGGTTGCCTGTTGATTGTGAT
This sequence comes from Rhinopithecus roxellana, assembly GCF_007565055.1. NCBI lineage: Eukaryota > Metazoa > Chordata > Mammalia > Primates > Cercopithecidae > Rhinopithecus > Rhinopithecus roxellana. The sequence continues at coordinate 29,630,907 of NC_044564.1, forward strand.
GGTAGTTTCTTTTGCTGTGCAGAAGCTCTTTGGTTTAATTAGATTCCATTTGTCAATTCTGGCTTTTGTTACCATTGCTTTTGGTGTTTTAGACATGAAGTCCTTGCCCATGCCTATGTCCTGAATGGTATTACCTAGGTTTTCTTCTAGGGCTTTTATGGTTTTAGGTCTAACATTTAAGTCTCTAATCCACCTTGAATTAATTTTTGTATAAGTAGTAAGGAAAGGATCCAGTTTCAGCTTTCTGTTTATGGCTAGCCAATTTTCCCAGCACCATTTATTAAATAGGGAATCCTTTCCCCTTTTCTTGTTTTTGTCAGATTTGTCAAAGATCAGATGGCTGTAGATGTGTGGTATTATTTCTGAGGGCTCTGTTCTGTTCCATTGGTCTATATCTCTGTTTTGGTACCAGTATCATGCTGTTTTGGTTATTGTAGCCTTGTAGTATAGTTTGAAGTCAGGTAGCATGATGCCTCCAGCTTTGTTCTTTTGGCTTAGGATTGTCTTGGCAATGCGGGCTCTTTTTTGGTTCCATATGAACTTTAAAGCAGCTTTTTCCAATTCTGTGAAGAAAGTCATTGGTAGCTTAATGGGGATGGCCTTTGAATCTGTAAATTACCTTGGGCAGTATGGCCATTTTCACAACATTGATTCTTCCTATCCATGAGCATTGTTATGTTCTTCCATTTGTTTGTGTCCTGTTTGATTTCACTGAGCAGTGGTTTGTAGTTCTCCTTGAAGAGGTCCTTTACATCCCTTGTAAGTTGGATTCCTAGGTATTTTATTCTCTTTGAAGCAATTGTGAATGGAAGGTCATTTATGATTTGGCCCTCTGTTTATCTGTTACTGGTGTATAAGAATGCTTGTGATTTTTGCACATTGATTTTTGTATCCTGAGACTTTGCTGAAGTTGCTTAAGGAGATATTGGGCTGAGACAATGGGGTTTTCTAAATGTACAATCATGTCATCTGCAAACAGGGACAATTTGACTTCTTTTCCTAACTGAATACCCTTGATTTCTTTCTCTTGCCTGATTGTCATAGCCAGAACTTCCAACACTATGTTGAATAGGAGTGGTGAGAGAGGACATCCCTGTCTTGTGCCAGTTTTCAAAGGGAATGCTTCCAGTTTTTGCCCATTCAGCGTGATATTGGCTGTGGGTTTGTCATAAATAGCTCTTATTATTTTGAGATACGTTCTATCAATACCTAATTTATTGAGAGTTTTTAGCATGAAGGGCTATTGAATTTTGTCAAAGGCCTTTTCTGCATCTATTGAGATAATCATGTGGTTTTTGTCTTTGGTTCTGTTTATATGCTGGATTATGTTTATTGATTTGCATATTTTGAACCAACCTTGCATCCCAGGGATGAAGCCCACTTGATTTAATTTTTAAAAAAATGTTTATTTTAAAATAAATTTTATTACGTATATTTAAGGTATACAATGTGCTGTTATGAAATACATGTAGATTGTAAAATGTTACTGTAGTGAAATTAATGAACATTTCTATCCTCTCACATAGTTACCCATTGTTTGTTTTTGTTTTTATGGCAATAACAGTTAAAATCTGTTCATTTAGCATGAATTCCATGTGTGGTAAAATTTTATTGCCTATAGTCCTCATGTTATATATCATGAACTAGTCTAGAAGTCTAATATATATCTTATACTTTGTATCCTGTGACTCACATCTCCTAATTTTCTTCCTTCCTCCTCTGCCCCAGAACCACTGTTTTCTTCTGTATCTTTGTATATTTGAGTTTTTAAAAATCCTCATTTAAGTTAAACCATGTAATACTTTTCTTTCTTTGGTTTATTTCATTGTCCTCCAGGCTCATCTATGTTGTGTTAAATGAGAAGATCTCATTCTTTTTAGGGCTGAATAATATTTCATTATTATTTATATGGGATATATAGAAACATTCATCCCTTGATGTACAGTTCGGCTTTTCCATATCTTGGCCATTATGAATAATGCTGCAATGAACATGGGAGTGCAGACATTTTTATGAGGTGATTATTTCATTTCCTTTGGGTATATTCCCAGAAGAGAGATTACTGAGTCATATGGTAGTTTTATTTTTAATTTCTTTAGAAAACTCTATGCTCTTTCCCATAATGACTGTACCAATTTACATTCCACCAACAATGTATAAGAGTTCTCTTTTCTCTTCATACTTGCCAACATTTGTTATCCTTTGAGTTTCTGATAGTAAGTTAAATCATGTCCTAACAGGTATGAGATGATATCTCATAGTGGTTTTGATTTGCATTTTTCTGACAATTAATGATGTCGATTACCTTTCAAGCCTTCTTTTTGACCTTTGTTTTTGTTTTTTCTTATTGAACTTTGTACCCAATCAATAATTTATCCACTCTCACTCTCTCCCATTTTGTAGTTTCCAATGCCTATTAGCTCCACCTTTATATCCATGTGTACCCATTGTTTTAACCTTTGCTAATGTGTTCACAGGAACCTTGGTTTTAAGGCAAATTCTCCTTTATTACCAAGGCCCAATGTTTCTGAGTACTCTCCACAATTCCCCTATGAATTAGGTCTCTCCTGTCTGCTCTTGAGAATACAAATTATTTCCAATTTTATGTGTGAATTCCTACAATTCTTTACCCTCTGGCTTTTCCTATTGTTCTTTCTACAACTTCAAGACATTTTATCCAACATTTATGCAGATCAATGCTCAGCTAAAAACTTGTGTTTTTTTTTTTTTTTTTTTAACCCTTCTGCAGGTCTCTGAACCCTTCTCACTATGCAACTTCTGCTCTCATATTCTTCCCCATAAGTTCTTGACACTCTAGCTTTCCACCACCTTGATCCCTGTCTCCTTAACTCTGTGAGACTACATGGCTCTGCTTGAGTTTCTACCCCGGTCTATGCTTCAGTAATCAAGCAAGGTTAATGGTAATGGTCAATTCATATGTTTTCTTCTATCAAGTATCACAATCGCATGCTCCTAGAACTCTGAACACTCTTGTAAATTTGTTTTCTTCCTGGTCTCTAGTTATGGCTTATTCCTACAGCAGTTAGTCCTTCACAAACCTTTGGTGAGGTCTCTGTCCTCACACACAACAACCATCTAGATGTGTGGTCACCCTGTTAATTTAGGAAAAATGTTATTTGGAAACTGGTGTTGTCTGATAATTGTTAATAATGAATAAAGGTAATTCTTGATTCCATACCATTTACATTCGTTGTTCAAATATCAATGATGTTTGTCTTTATTAATGCAACAAATTCATTTAATATAATTTGTGCACTGTAGAGGAACTGGAGGGTTAGCTGCCAACCAGCAATTAGAAGATTTCTCCTTATTTTTCTTATAAGCTAGAAAATTCTAGAAATATACATTTCTTCCTTTCTTTTTTAAAATATAAACTTATCTGTTGTCCACTTGGGGATATATCTTTTGTTTAAGAGCATTTGTGAGACACGTAAAATCTTACCAAATCATGTTTTCCAGAGAAAGCAAACTGAAGGTACTATTTGTTATGCTCTGCTATTCAATACTATAAAAAATAAAAGAAAAAGCATCTAAATTATTCTATTTTTATCAGTTATTTTACCCAGAAAAACTATACAATAAAACTATACAATTAGAGTTGAATTTCATAATTACTTTTTACTCCAAAATGGAAAATGTGTAATTAATTAAAAGACTTAGAGTACCGCAAGATTTATTTTTTGCTACCTATTTTCTAGTACCTAAAATAGATGAAGGAGGGGCATCCTTAGATCAGCACACTTCACCTTCCCAAACCAGTCACTACTTTTTACAAGTTTGATGTAACCCAAAGTAAAGCTTAATAGCAAACTATTAAATATAGGCATAGTGTCTTTTTCAACATTGGTTCTCATCACTGAAGTAACAATCTTTAAAACAATTGATATGTGGCTCTAAGTCGTTGGAATAGGAATGGGCAAATTTGCATCATGAATCCACAACACTTGGAGTAAAGAGTAATTATGAAATTCAAATAACCAAATCCAGTTTGCCTAGGATGCTTTTGTTATGGATATACATGTCCATGCTCAAAATTCAGCATCACAGGGAAGCAATAAAGCTAGTCAAAGCAAATATACTGAAGGTAGAAAGACACGTGTCAATGACTCAATGTATCAGGTCGGCATATATGTGAAACGGTGATTTTAGACTTACCATATAGGGGACTGAAACATTTCAGCCTATCTCTCCTCGGAGTAAAATTCCACTGTGGAGAGGAGGAGCTTTGTGAGGAATTCCAAAGAGCTGTAACATTGCATGAAATATCTAAGGACAAATTTAATATCTTACTCTCAGTTCAATTTTTACATCTAGATTGACAGAAAATAAAATATATGTAATCAAAACCATTTACAAGTTGCCATTCACTAATATTGTCTGTTTAGTTGAGTAGTATTATCATGTCACATGTTTCTATTTCCCTTGGCATTCTGTCCTTACGCAGGGATTTGTTTCTTCTTTCTCTTATTCACACCATCAGGTAGGCAATTGACATTTCTAGTGTAATCAAATATAGAGAAAATAGAGACACAATAAAATAGAGACACAATAAAAATCAGCAAGTTACCAGAGTTTATAATCATAGCTACCAAACTCTGTATTCCTAGTTTATTCACATATTTGCACTACCTCCTGGGCATATATAAAATAGAGACATGGGTCAGGCACCGTGGCTCACACCTTTAATCCCAGCACTTTCCACTTTGGGAGACTGAGGCAGGACAATTGCTTGAGGCCAGGAGTTTCTGTCCAGCCTGGGTAACATAGCAAGACACTGTCTCTAAAAAAAAAAAAAAAAAAAAAAAAAAAAAAAAAAAAAACACACAAAACCAACCAAACAAAAAACCATATATGTATATGTGTTATATATATACACACACACACACAGAGGTATGGTGGCATGCACCTGTAGTCCCAGCTACTCAGGAGGCTGAGGTAGGAGGATCGCTTGAGCCCAGAAGTTCAAGGCTGCAGTGAGCCATAATGGTGCCATTGCACTTCAGCTTGGGTGACACAGTGGGATCCTGTCTCAAAATAAATAAATAAATAAATAGTTTTTTAAATAAAATAAGGAAAAATAGAGACCTGAAAATGAAAGATGACATATACATTCATTGCCAAATATGGAGACAGAATACACTTATTACAGATTATAACTGCCTCCTTCTCTCATCCCTCCTTAGTAAATGCAGTTCTTGTATAGATAGATAGTACAGTTATCTTATCCTAAATGTTTAAGTCTAACTCATGAGAGAGACAGATTTGGCATTAAGAGTAATAACAACGTATTTTCTAACATTCAATATCATTTCTCATCAATTATCTTATTCCAGTTTGCTTTGCAACTATATTCCTCTAACTTGTTAAATATCACTGGCAAACTGTAATAGAATTCCTGGACCTTGGTTCAAAGCTTTCAAGAAATTTACTCATGAAAATCTCTTCTGCATAATACGTAACATGTGGATTTCTTGGCTTATGAAGAGACCTTCAGAAGGCATGATTCTTTAATAATGTACCATAAAGAAAGAAAATGTTTTTAAAGTAGGTTTAAGATAAAAATAATCTAATTACATAATTATGGATAGAGAAAGAAAGAGCTCTATGTGGTTAGCCTGGATCTAACTATGAGAATGTGATTTTCATGGAATTGGCATAGTTTACCAACTGAGACCACAAATATTAAATCGCTCACCATAGGTGGGCTTTCTGTAAGATTTTAATTATGGACAGCCAATGACTGCTCACATATCAATTCAGCTTGAAATCAAACATGGCTGTACTTCCTGTATTAAGTGCAATTTAAAGAAAGATCACATTTGATTAATATGTAAATTGCTGGCAAAAAATGCTAAAGCTCCTTGTTGACCCATTCTTCTTCCTTGGTAGCCAGGGTAGGAACACATTTTGCCAATGTGAGAAGTTTCTCAATTTTCATGGGTTGGGAGATTAATTCCAAACTTAGGAAATACTTTAGTTTTTTATGTTGTTTACACTTAGCAAAGCACAATTGCCAGTTTTGACAAAAAATATGGACTTAAATACTTTCTAAGCAAATAAACAAACACATAAATATTAAAAAGACTTGTACGACCAAAAAATAAGAAATAAAGCCATATAAATCTCTTTTGGTTGCACAAGGATACATAACCTAGAAATTTAAGGATCTAGTTTTCTTTAATAAATGCCTGGATTTAAAAGTCACAGGGAAAAAAAAGTATTGAAAAAATAAATTTGAGGTTTTAACTGTATTATTTATAAAATAATTTATGAAGACATGACTTCAAAACATAGCTGTGTCATCCCTTTCTAATTCATGTATAACAAATGGCAACGCTTTAAATATGTGTCTGTCTTTCATAATATGATGCATGTTTTCCTTTCCCATAAAACCTCAACTCATGTATAACAGTATTTTTAACTAATAAAATTGCAGTCATCCAAGTAAATTTAGACAAGTATAAACTAACTAAATAGATAAATTTTTTCATTTGACATTACTTCAAAATTAAGGTTAACAAAATATCACCTGGGACTAATTTTCTTAGGCTCAGACTGTTCCACTCTGTGTTTGTAAGGAATGACAAATGAAGGAAGAATTTTTTCTCTCTCAAAGATTTTCAACTGGGCAGTGGCTACAAAAGAATCAGTCATTGGAAGCCATTTTGAAAATTAACAATCTTTTCAGTGGAAAATGATGTTTTAGAGTGTTTATCTCTTTCGATTGTATATATCTAGTGCATATGTATAGACCCAAGAAGCCTACTTGTGGGTGTAGAACAATTTTAGAGCTTGTTTTGTAAAGTATAAAATTCCTAGTGTAGAAATTTATATAAAAGTAAACAGATGGAAGGCAAAAGAACATGTGGCCCATAATTTTAAAAATTGGGAAAAAATATTTTTCTTGATTCATATTGGAATAGCAACCATAAATGAGGACAATTAGCAGCTTTTCTTTTCCCTTTGATTGAGTAAAATGTTTGTTTGGCTGAAGTAATCAGAATATAAACTTCCCTGTAAGGGAGTTGCAGAGAATAGTTGAATAGTGTACTGGAATTTTATTTTCAACATTTTTTCTTTTGCAAAAGACTAACAAAATTGTTATGGTTAATAAAATAGGATTTATAGTAATAGTGATATCACATGTCTAATGTGAACCATAGCAGCTGTATCCAGGGCAATAACCCTTCTCCTTTTTTGTACACTTATTTTGTTCTATACCATCCCAATAAATATGCCTCATTGCAATTCCACTTTCCTTCAAATATTGTTTTCTACAGATCATTTCCAGAGAGTTATATAGCTATTTTTTGCCACTGATTAGAAAGAATAGGCGTAACTTTTTTTTCCACTGCTATATTTTATTTGCTTTGTAAGATTTTTATTATGACCAAATAAGCCAAAGTAGTGTATAATATTGGCCTGTTAAAATCTAAATATTTGAACAAAATTTGAGCAATATTTAAAATGAATCATTTTGTAAACTTTCTAGGTATTGGAGAAAAACAAGGAGAAGGATTAGCTTTCTAATTTATATCAGGATATGAATGAAAACCACTAGGTCTTCTCAAAACGTACACCATTTCTCCATGATCAAGATAAGATGGCTGACCTGTTTAGTTCCGATTTCAATTTTAGCAATGTCTTAATTGGAAAATGGCAAAACATTGTTGTCATGCAAGACTTCCGGGAGTGCATCTGTTTCTAATGTACAGTGCACAATTTAATGACGAGACACTTCAGTGGTCTACCCACTGCAAATCTCAGTTGTTAAATATGTCTGGAGCGAGACATCTTTAAATAGTAGGCACTTTTTTGGTACATTAGTTTCCTCACACTCAGAAGCAGAAAATGTGATTCTAGCTGTCACTTCATGTAAAGCTTTGTTTACTTTAAAATGCTATTTACAGCCTAAATGTCTTGTTCAAACTGATTAACTATAGTGGAATTTAAACTTTTATAAAACCTATTTATTATGGTTAATGGTTTCAGAATTTTTTCTTTCCCTTCAGACTATGAATTAAGGAATCACTGTAATTGGCATTCAAATGCAGAGCTCTCAAGGTAAATCTTGAAAAAGATAAACCAACAGTACTCCAGAAGAGATTAACATTTTAAATGTAGCCACAACTTGGTGTAGAGTTTGGACTATAATCATAGGATAGAAACACTTTTTTTTATTCTCCAAGAGATTAGGAATGAAGAGACAAAGTCAGAAAAACCATCCTCACACCACAATACCAAAGCAGTTACCAAACATTATCTTCATTGATGACTCAACTTGGCTAACCACATGCTTGCTGACTAGCTTGGTATCCATCAAATCTTTTACAGTGCATAACATCCCATTATATGTGGTTAAATGTGGTTGTCCTATTTAGAGCTAGTCTAACCAGTATTGCAAAGAGATAACAAATGTTGAATGATAATCCCATATTTTACCAGCAGTGTAAGGAAAAAACTCATACTAAGGAAATATAAATTGAACTTTTATTAAAATTGTTAAAAATACTATTATAAGCCCTTGTTTGAGCTATGGAGAGAGAGTACCTTAAAACAATCTACTTCACTCCTCATTTAGAATATCAAACAACTCCTGAATTTAATACCATCCTATTTAGAGTTGAAAAAAAAATTTCCCAGCGAGATCTTGTTCTTTTTACATCAGGTAATTGTGACATAAATAGGACTCTCCTGATTAATGTAAAGAATGTGAAGATAGCTTTACAATTAAGTTAATAATTTTATGTAGCTGACATAATTTCACAAGAAAAATGTTAGAACTTTTAATCCTTGAGTCAGCAAAGACGATTGCAATCAGCAGTTTCTTAAGAAAAATTATGGGGATGATAGATGATGTGACGTCAAAGATTTATTTTGTCATTACTTCTCTAATTCAGTCTCTAACTCCTATTTTAAGGGAATTATAAAGATATCTTCCATACATTATTGCTTTCCAAATGCCTGGGGCAAACATTTTTTCTGTAGCCAGATCTTTCCCAACAACTTAGTTTTCTCCTGATACCTTTTTCATGACTCCCAACCACTGTGTACACAGAAAATATAGGAAACTTGTAATAAATGACAAATTCTCCCTTTAGAAACTTAACTTTGCTGGGAAAATAGATCATAATTAATCAGTCAAATTTAAATTATTATTTGATATATCTTCTTATTTGGGTGACTGCTATAAAGATGATTACATGAAAAGGGACACAACTGTGGACTTTTGATTGGCTATTTTTATTAAACCTTTAAAATTTAATTCAGCACATCACGCTTGATTACCTACTATCTGTTGGAAGTTTTTATAAGTATTTTGGATAAATAAGTGAAGACACAAATAGGAATTTTTTGCCATATTCAAGTGAGGAGACAGAAAACAAACAATAAACAGGATAAGAAAACTTTATAGAAATGTGATGGCAGCCATTGGGCGGGGTGGTTAAGAGATATTCTTATTTAAGATGAGAGCAATGATAGCCTGAAAATAATAGAGAAGAGTGGACAATTTATGAACACATGTCTGAGTGGACATAAGGTGATTGACATCTAGTGCACAAGTTGAACTGCTTTTGGATAGGAAGATGGAAGAAAAAGCACACTGGTAGATGGGAACATGGCAGTAGATGCTTATAGAAATTCTCTTAGAATTGATTTAAATGCTGTAAGCTGAGAGTAAAGGTGAAAAGGGAGATTTTGAGACAAAAGCATAAGGTATTAAATAGTTTTTGAAGAGACTGAGGGCAATGGCTCATGCCTATAATTCCAACACTTTGGGAGGCTGAGATGGGAGGATCACTTGAAGCCAAGAGTTTGAGATCAGCCTGGGCAATATAGCAAGATCTTACCTCTACAAAATTAAAAGTTAAAAAAAGATAGCTGGGCATGGTGGCATGCACCTGTAGTACCAGCTACTTAGGAAGCTGAGGCAGGAGAATCGCTTGAGCTTAGAAGTTCAAGGTTACAATGAACCATCCATGATCACACTGCTGCACTCCAGCCTGGGGGACAGAGTGAGATCCTGTCTCTAAAAAACATAAATGAATGAGAGATTTGTCTACTATAGTGCCTGGCAAACTGGTTTGAACAAAACTGAAAATTGTCTCCAGTTTAAGAAAATCAATCCTCAAGTTTAGAGAGTTATAAGAAGCCTAACTCTATTCTAAAATTAGAGACTGTATTATTTTTTATTTCAGTTTTATTATAGAATATATCAAAAATATAAAATGTAGAGTAATATAATGAATGGTTATGCACTGATCACTCAGCTTTAATAAGTATCAACTCAAGGCTAATTATGGTTCATTATACAACTATACCCTCTTTTTTTCAATGACTATTTTAAAACAATCAATATATATAATCTTATAACCTACATATCATTTTATTTAATCTGCAAACACTTCAAGATGTATCTCTAGATGACAGGCACTCATAAATATGCCACTACGATACCTAAAATATAATAACAATGACTCTTTATCCTTGATTAACTGCTCATTGTTCCCATTGTACCAATTTAGTTCAACTGAAATCCAGTTAAGATCACAGATTTGCCGTTAAATGATTTTTAAATATATCTTTAATTCTATAGTTTGCCATCCATCTTATTTTTTTCTTTGCAATTTGTTTCTATTATTGATTATTCATCTTAAACAATTCGTCACACTCTGAAATTTGCGGCTCACTGCATGTTCCTGGTGAGTTTCGTATCTCCTTCTGTTTCCTTTACTTTTTATAAATTGATAGGTTCGATCATATTTTGGCTTATTTGAGTAATTTGTTTTCATAGGTGGTGTAGTATAACCAAATCAGGATTTGCACATCAGTGGTCTCTCATTTTGTTATTTTCTTTTTCAGCAATTTGTGATAATTGTCCTGATCTGTTAACTTAATAGGAGTTTTAAATTTTGACATTCTACTACTTATTTCTCATGTATGAACTGAAATAATCACAGAGCAAAATGTAACCATAGACTAGTTTCTCATCCTGAAGTACAGCTCATTTAGAAAAAGCTGAAAAAGATCTTGACTATTTATTATTATATGGGAGTTTTCAAAATAATAACTTGGTTCGTTAGTATCCTCAAAGGTCACCTACCAATGTTTAATACTGTTATAAACAAATGGATGTACATAAATACGATGGATTTCAACCCATTGCATTATTTTTAATGATTCTCAAATTTCCCCTGTGACTAGTATAAGGCAGTTCGAATTGATTCTGAGTCTTATTAACCTAATTTTTTACTGAATCACAATAATTTTCAAACATTGAAAGAATAACTTCTCAAAATTTTGTGCTGTTCACTTTGCAATAGCTACAAATATGGCACACTTTTAGTTTAATCAGCATAATTAACACTTTTCTATTGCTTTCTTTAGTTTAGATCAGTCATAGGCAAGCTATGGCCAGTGGGCTGACATCTTGGTTTGAAAATGCAGTTTATAGATGGCCAAATAGGAACAGCTCCAGCCTCCAGCTCCCAGTGTGAGCGACAGAGAAGACGGATGATTTCTGCATTTTCTTTTTCTTTTTCTTTTTTTTTTTTTTTTTTTGAGACAGAGTCTCGCTCTGTCGCCCGGGCTGGAGTGCAGTGGCTGGATCTCAGCTCACTGCAAGCTCCACCTCCCGGGTTTACACCATTCTCCTGCCTCAGCCTCCGGAGTAGCTGGGACTACAGGCGCCCACCACCTCGCCCGGCTAGTTTTTTGTATTTTTAGTAGAGACGGGGTTTCACCGTGTTAACCAGGGTGGTCTCGATCTCCTGACCTCGTGATCTGCCCGTCTCGGCCTCCCAAAGTGCTGGGATTACAGGCTTGAGCCACCGCACCTGGCCGATTTCTGCATTTTCAACTGAGGTACCGGGTTCATCTCATTGGGGCATGTCATGTTGGACAGTTGGCACTAGTCCACGGGTGCAGCCCGACCAGTGAGAGCTGAAGCAGGGCAAGGCATCCCCTCATTTGGGAAGCGCAAGGGGGAAGATAATTTCTTTTCCTAGCCAAAGGAAATTGAGACACACAACATCTGGAAAATCGGGTAACTCCCACCCTAATACTGTGCTTTACCAAGGGTCTTAGCAAATGGCACACCAGGAGATTATATCCCACACCTGGTCCACAGGGTCCCATGCCCATGGAGCCTCTCTCATTGCTAGCATAGCAGTCTGAGATCTAACTGCAAGGTGGCAGCGAGGCTGGGGGAGGGGCGCCCACCATTGCCGAGGCTTAAGTAGGTAAACAAAGCCACTGGGAAGCTCAAATTGGGTGGAGCCCACCACAGCTCAAGGAGGCCGGCCTGACTCTGTAGACCCCTCCTCTGGGGACAGGGCATAGCTAAACAAAAAGCAGCAGAAACCTCAGCAGAGGTAAATGCCCCTGTCTGACAGCTTTGAAGAGAGCAGTGGATCTCCCAGGATGGAGGTTGAGATCTGAGAACAAACAGACTGCATGCTCAAGTGGGTCCCTGACCCCGGAGTAGCCTAATTGGGAGACATCCACCACTAGGTGCAGACAGACACCTCACACCTCACATGGTGGGGTACACCCCTGAGACGAAGCTTCCAGAGCGAGAATCAGACAGCAGCACTCGCTGTTCAGCAATATTCTATCTTCTGCAGCCTCCGCTGCTGATACCCAGGCAAACAGGGTCTGGAGTGGACCTCAAGCAAACTCCAACAGACCTACAGCTGAGGGTCCTGACAGTTAGAAGCAAAACTAACAAACAGAAAGGACACCCATACTAAAACCCCATCAGTACGTCACCATCATCAAAGACCAAAGGCAGATAAAACCACAAAGATGGGGAAAAAGCAGTGCAGAAAAACTGGAAATTCAAAAAATCAGAACGCAGCTCATGGCCAGCAACGGAACAAAGCTGGATGGAGAATGACTTTGACGAGTTGAGAGAAGAAGGCTTCAGTCGATCAAACTTCTCAGAGCTAAAGGAGGAACTACATAACCAGTGCAAAGAAACTAAACACCTTGAAAAAAGATTTGATGAATGGCTAATTAGAATAACCAAAGTAGAGAAGTCCTTAAAAGAACTGATAGAGATGAAAACCATAACACGAGAACTACATGACCAATGCACAAGCCTCAGTAACAGACTCAATCAACTAGAAGAAAGAGTATCAACAATTGAAGATCAAATGAATGAAATGAAGCAAGAAGAGAAGTGTAGAGAAAAAAGAGTAAAAAGAAATGAACAAAGCCTCCAAGAAATATGGGATTATGTGAAAAGACCAAATCTACGTCTGATTGGAATGTCTGAAAGTGATGGGGAAAATGGAACCAAGGTGGAAAACACTCTGCAGGATATCATCCAGGAGAACTTCCCCAACCTAGTAAGGCAGGCCAACATTCAAATTCAGGAAATACAGAGAATGCCAGAAAGATACTTCTCAAGAAGAGCAACTCCAAGACACATAATTGTCAGATTCACCAAAGTTGAAATGAAGGAAAAAATGTTAAGGGCAGCCAGAGAGAAAGGTCGGGTTACACATAAAGGGAAGTCCATGAGACTAATATCGAATCTCTTGGCAGAACCACATGATTATCTCAATAGATGCAGAAAAAGCCTTTGACAAAATTCAATACCCCTTCATGCCAAAAACTCTCAATAAATTTGGTATTGATGGAACATATCTCAAAATAATAAGAGCTATTTATGACAAACCCACAGCCAATATACTGAATGGGCAAAAACTGGAAGCATTCCCTTTGTAAACTGGCACAAGACAAGGATGCCCTCTCTCACCACTCCTATTCAACATAGTGTTGGAAGTTCTGGCTATGACAATCAGGCAAGAGAAAGAAATCAAGGGTATTCAGTTAGGAAAAGAAGAAGTCAAATTGTCCTTGTTTGCAGATGACATGATGGTATATTTAGAAAACCCCATTGTCTCAGCCCAAAATCTCCTTAGGGTGATAAGCAACTTCAGTAACGTCTCAGGCTACAAAATCAATGTGCAAAAATCACAAGCATTCTTATACACCAGTAACAGACAAACAGAGAGCCAAATCAGGAATGAACTCCCATTCACAATAGGTTCAAAAAGAATAAAATACCTAGGAATCCAACTTACAAGGGATGTAAAGGACCTCTTCAAGGAGAACTACAAACCACTGCTCAGTGAAATAAGAGGACACAAACAAATGGAAGAATATACCATGCTCATGGATAGGAAGAATCAATATTGTGAAAATGGCCATACTGCCCAAAGTAATTTATAGATTCAATGCCATCCCCATTAAGCTACCAATGAGTTTCTTCACAGAATTGGAAAAAACTGCTTTAAAGTTCATATGGAACCAAAAAAGACCCCACATTGCCAAGACAATCCTAAGTCAAAAGAACAAAGCTGGAGGCATCACGCTACCTGACTTCAAACTATACTACAAGGCTACAGTAACCAAAACAGCATGGTACTGGTACCAAAACAGAGATATAGACCAATGGAACAGAACAGAGCCCTCAGAAGTAATACCACACATCTACAGCCATCTGATCTTTGACAAACCTGACGAAAACAAGAAATGGGGAAAGGATTCCCTATTTAATAAATGGTGCTGGGAAAATTGGCTAGCCATAAGCAGAAAGCTGAAACTGGATCCTTTCCTTACTCCTTATACAAAAATTAATTCAAGATGGATTAGAGACTTAAATGTTAGACCTAATACCATAAAAAACCTAGAAGAAAACCTAGGTAATACCATTCAGGACATAGGCATGGGCATGGACTTCATGTCTAGAACACCAAAAGCAATGGCAACAAAAGCCAAAATTGACAAATGGGATCTAATTAACTAAAGAGCTTCTGCACAGCAAAAGAAACTACCATCAGAGTGAACAGGCAACCTACAGAATGGGAGAAAATTTTTGCAATCTACTCATCTGACAAAGGGCTAATATCCAGAACCTATAAAGAACCCAATCAAATCTACAAGAAAAAAACAAACAACCCCATCAAAAAGTGGGCAAAGGATATGAACAGACACTTCTCAGAAGAAGACATACAGCCAACGGACACATGAAAAAAATGCTCATCATCACTGGCCATCAGAGAAATGCAAATCAAAACCACAATGAGATACCATCTCACACCAGTTACAATGGCAATCATCAACAAATCAGGAAACAACAGGTGCTGGAGAGGATGTGGAGAAACAGGAACACTTTTACACTGTTGGTGGGACTGTAAACTAGTTCAACCATTGTGGAAAACAGTGTGGCGATTCCTCAAGGATCTAGAACTAGAAATACCATTTGACCTAGCCATCCCATTACTGGGGATATACCCAAAGGATTATAAATCATGCTGCTATAAAGACACATGCACACATATGTTTATTGCGGCACTATTCACAATAGCAAAGACTTGGAATCAACCCAAATGTCCATCAGTGACAGACTGGATTAAGAAAATGTGACACATACATACCATGGAATACTACGCAGTCATAAAAAAGGATGAGTTCGTATCCTTTGTAGGGACATGGATGCAGCTGGAAACCATCATTCTCAGCAAACTATCACAAAAACAGAAAACCAAACACTGCATGTTCTCACTCCTAGGTGGGAATTGAACAATGAGATCACTTGGACACAGAAAGGGGAACATCACACACCGGGTCCTATTGTGTGGAGTGGGGAGGGGGGAAGGATAGTATTAGGAGATATACCTAACGTAAATGACGAGTTAATGGGTGCAGCACACCAACATGGCCCATGTATACATAGGTAACAAACCTGCACGTTGTGCACATGTACCCTAGAACTTAAAGTATAATAATAATAATAAAAAAAAGAAAATGCAGTTTATTGGAACAAAGTCATAGCTACTTATTTATGTTTTGCCTACGACTGCTTTCACTCAACAGCAATACAGTAGTTGTAAAAAAGACCAACTACATAGTCATCAAGCCTTAAGTATTTACTATCTGGTCCTTTACAGTAGAAGTTTGGTAACTCATAATCTAGACAATCTACATAATAAATGAACATAATAAATCATGCCTTTATTTACTATTTCCATTTTCTATGATGTGAACACATTATGCCAATTTCAAATCACTAACATATCACTGAAGGCAGAGTTGGGGAGAAACGCACATCAACATATCATTATATACTGTTTTCAGTATATAGATACAAATGGCATAAATAACTACAAGAACATAGATAAAAGCAAATTTAGTGAAATAATTAAGATTTTGTGAATTTTAAAATTGTATATTTGGTCAGGCGCAATGGCTCATGCCTGTAATCCCAGCATTTTTGGAGGCTAAGACAGGCTTGAGCCCAGAAGTTTGTGACTAGCCTGGGCAAATTGCAAAACCCTGTCTGTACTAAAAATACAAAAATTAGTTGGGTCTAATTAGTGGCGTCTGCCTATCGTCCCTACTACCTCGGAGGCTGAGGTGGGAGGATTGCCTTAGTCTAGGAGGTCGAAGCTGCAATGAGCTGTGATTGTGCTACTGCACTTCAGCCTGTATGACAGAGGGAGACTCTGTCTCAAACAAAACAAAACAAAACAAAACAAACAACAACAACAACTGGGTGAGGTGGCTCAGGACTATAGTCTCAGCATTTTGAGAGGTCAAGGCAGGTGGATCACCTGAGGTCAGGAGTTCGAGACCAGCCTGGCCAACATTATGAAACCCCATCTCTACTAAAAATACAAAAAGTTAGCTGGGTGTGGTGGTGGGTGCCTGTAATCCCAGCTGCTTGGGAGGCTGAGGCAGGAGAATTGCTTGAGCCTGGGAGGCAGAGGTTGCAGTGAGCCAAGCTTGCCGCACTGCACTCCAGCCTGGGCAACAGAGTGAGACTTTGTCTCAAAAAAACAAAAAACAAACAAAAAGAATGTATTATTTTTATTTTAAAGACCATTTACTGTTACAAGTTTCTACAATTGAATGGTTAATAAGGGCTGTGTTTAACAACCTGCTCACAATAGTGCTGATAATTTAACAATCAGTTTTCACAAGTTAACGCAAGCTGGTTCCAATGAACCACTTCTCATATTCCCACTAGTTGGAGCTTACCAGATTTTATTTTATTTTTTTTGAGACTGAGTATCACTCTCTCGCCCAGGCTGGAGTGCAGTAGTGCACTCCAGCTAATTTTTGTATTTTTATTAGAGATAGGGTTTTGCCATGTTGGCCAGGCTGGTCTTGATCTCCTGGCCTGAAGTGACCCACCTGCCTCAGCCTCCCAAAGTGCTGGGATTACAGGCATGAGCCACAGCACCCAGCCTCATTAGTTTTGATTTTGATCCCTTAGTAGAGACACACATCCATTATCCTATTGGTAGTGTTGGCTGGCAAGTTAGCTATGAATTAATAGAAAGACTGTAAAACCTAAATACCTTGGTGTGACTAAATACTAAAACTAAATATAATCATAAAAGTGCCTCTTGTAGAAGAAAATCAATTTAGCTAAATCTAAAGAGTGTTTGGGAATTGAGAACATATTTGAAAGGGAGGCACTAGTAAATTTAAGACAAAAACAACATGTATTTGACCTTCAAAATGCTGTCTTTGTCAGCTGCTTACCATATGTAC
This sequence comes from Rhinopithecus roxellana, assembly GCF_007565055.1. NCBI lineage: Eukaryota > Metazoa > Chordata > Mammalia > Primates > Cercopithecidae > Rhinopithecus > Rhinopithecus roxellana. The sequence goes on from NC_044564.1 coordinate 29,648,499, forward strand.
TTCACCAAGTCCAATCATAAGTGACTTCCTAGGGTCAGAGTGGACACTATAGGACGTGAGTGTGTTATTCCCACCTTCGACCAAAATGACAAACCATAATGATTTATCAAATAATTTCTACCTTTAGAGGTTGGCTACAACCTCACCATCCCTCTCAACATGGAGTTCCAAGCAAGTCACTAGTGACTGATTATCATTAAACATGAGATTAAGCCCCAAAGTCATTTTTAACATTTCACAGACATATATATAATATATATATTCTTATTTTCAATATGCTTCAGTGTACTTCCAGAATAACTTTTAAAATATCTTAAGCTTTTATTTCTATAAGTAGAATAATGCTCAAAGTTCCTGAATTTAAACAACAGGCAGGTATAGATTGTAAACCTAACATTTTGGAAATGCACAGTATAATTGAAGCCTGCAAAAGGAAGTATTACTAAAATTTATCAGAGATTTGATTTATGAGGTGCTACGTTGAGTCTACCCAATTATTTTTCTGCTTGTTAAACAGCACTGAAACTAAAGAAGATTTGGGCTGATAGAATGAAGGAGCTTTTTCCCTGGCTATATTGTCAGTAATATTCATCAGACAAAATTTGAGAAACCTTTCTACATTACGGCTTGTGATTCAGGAAAATCAAGGGGCAGTACCTTCATTCTGAAGTCCCAATAAATGATCTTCTTTGATCAAAAAAGTGAGCCAGACACTAAAATATTGTCACGGAAGAACTGAAGGCAGGGAGATGCTCAAATCCTCCCAAGTCTGGCATTCAGTCCGCCACCTGAAAAGAAGTTATTCAAATACAAAGGAATTACCATGTGAATGGTGTTTCCGCACAATTTCTGCATATGCTGCCTTGCATTTTTATCAAGACGACAAACATAAACCAGCGTGAGAAAGCAGGTGCCTTTTTCCACCATATCTTTTGAGCATCAGTATTTCCCAGCAGTTAACTGCATGTGATAATGGCCAGAGCACAGAAACGTATTGATTTGGATCCAAACTCTTCACCCAGAAGCAGCTTTTTGTTGTATATTTTAAGCTTGGAGCTTTTGATCCAGATTCATTAGATGGCAGATCATTTAAATAAGAAGGCAACGGGGCTGATTGAGGGGAAACTTCATAAGATGTTGAAGTCTCAAAGAATATTTCAGCTCAGAGGGATTTCTTTCTTGGAGCCAAATTCAGATCCCACCTACAGAGTTAAAGCCATTAATTATTAACCACAGTATTACATATTAAAATTACAAGATATCAGGTTGACAGCACATTGCAACGAGCCTTCAGATTGTGATTTCCCATCCTAATGATGATAAGATAGGACTGAATGGCAAATTGCTATTGCTTTCAGTTGAAAATTTGAAAGAGCTGTGCCCTGATCCCTCGTTACAGAGAACTGCTATTCATTCAGCAGCAACACTGCTAGCAGAAATAAACCCAGGGTCTAGTGCGGTGGCGGCGGAGATGTTAATTCACAAGACAGCAAGCAGAGAGAAGCTGCTAAATGGCACAGTGGGTTAATGACGCACTACAGTGCTTCACCATGGGAGACATATGGGTTGAATTCTGGCATTGTTCACAAGTGAAAATTGGTTTACCAATCTTAGCTTGGTCCCTGGTGGACAGTTGTCCTTGTCCTAGACCTCCTCAGATGTTGTCCTAATTTTCTACACAGGAGAGGCTCAAGTCTGCAAGAGAAGGAAAGTTACTTATGAGAGTGAAATTGGTTTAGCAGAGTTAGAAGCGGAAATGGGCCCAATATCATCCTTGTTTTAATTCCGGTTGCTGCCAGTATCTCATTTTCACAAGCATGAAAATCCACTCAGGGCCGCAAAAGAAAGGGTATAAACAAGGCCAATTTTCTTTCTGCTAAAACTACATCCCCAAGAGCTAAGCAGGCTTAGCACTAATTTATTAAAAACAGGATACTTATTTGAAACAGGCCTTGCCCTCGGTAGAGAATCTGAGGACTACCAGCTTAAGAGCAGAATGGCTTAGTCAAAAACTTACACATTTTAAAAAATAGTATAAGATATAAAATAATAGGATTCTATGTAACTTATTATAATGCACATGTTCTTAACAGCAAGAGAATGTGTGGAATACCTTTAAAAATATATTTGTGTATTTTAAAGTATTTTTTTTAACATTAAATAAAAGCCTTTCCTTTAACAGAAAGACATTCACTTATTTACTCTCCTATGTGAAAAAATAGTCACTGGTAATAGACATTTAAAAAGTGCAAATGAAATAAAATGACGAGAGACAATGTTTCATAAAAACTTTATATATAAAGAACTCAAATGAGAAATAAAAGGAAATTACAGAAGTGGATAACACTTATTTTCTAATTCAGAAACTAACAAAGGCTATGGTGACAGAGAATAAAGCATTGAGAGATTAATGAAATGAAATATTTCAAAAAGTAGGAAGAAATATCTATGGCCTAAAAAAGGAAAGAAGATTTAATAATAAAAATAAAGACTAATATCTATAAAAGACTTTTGAAAGGGACAAAGAAAAAATAAAAATAAAAATGCTGAAATCATTAGTTCTTGTGAATTGCAGGCTATTCAGATATTTTCCATCTCTACAATCATTATTATTTTCTGGGATTATGTAACAGATTCTCTCATTAATTCTGCCTTCTATCAATCATTCCTTCTCATCTATCTGTTTTTTTTTTTAACTTTTAATTGGTTTTGAGGATGGCTAATATTCATTATTAACTCTTTTCCCGTTTGGGGGGGAAAAAAAGTACAGCTCATTGCCAGTAATCATTTAATTTGACATAAACACACTCTTTGAGGCTGAAGCAAATCTGACTGAGTTTCATCGTAAAACCAAAATATAAAAACTGTCCTTGGAGTTATTTCTAAACAGAACAAACATCAAAATCATCGGAATCATCAGAATTGTCTAGTTTGGAAATATCGTGTTCATCAAATTCATCAAATTCAGCCAACAATTGTTTGAGAATGATGTTAATATCACACATAGGAATGCTACGTTTTCTAGGATTTGACGTTATCATCCCTCGAGAATTACTATATTTTGTAAATGGAAATATGACTACTAAAAACAGAATACTGTAAATAAAATGATTTCTTCTGTTTCAAAAGTCGACACACCAGAGCAATGTGAAAATAATAATAAAAGCCAGGTACGTTGTGGCAAAGTTCTCAGGGTAAATGCTGCAGCTGCAAGCACTGTCGGCAGGTATTCTTGGGGCAAAGGGGAAAAAAGTTAAAAGTACATACTCAGTAGCCAAACACTTTGGCAGAGGAATCAAACAGAAAGCGAGAGATTTATAAACATCATATTAAAGTAAAAAATGAGAGAAAAATTCAAATGCAAACGTATTTGTTTAAACAAACAATTTACTTATTTCACAACTCATGATCCCTAAAGATGGTAGAGGCATCCAGTCTGCAATTCCCTTTCTTTTGGAAACCAGTCTCATCCTCTCTAAAAATAGTCAGCTTCATGAAGCTAAAGTCATCCCTTATTTACTTCCAACAAGACTCATTTGTTCGTGATCTGTTTGTCCTTCAATTCCCATTCCCGTTCCTATACCCACAGCTGATTTTCAAATGAGTTTTCAAAATCCTCTTCTTACACGTGTCTCGTTCTCTGTTTACATTGCTCCACTCTCCTGGCCTGCTCAAATCTAATTTGTCTCTATTTCCTCCCTATAAAGCTTTCATTGATACTTTTGGTCCATAGCGATCTCCTCTTCCCCTGACAATAAACGACTCCCCATCGTTAGGAATTAGAAAGCAGCCAAATCCCTGACTTGGAATTTCCTATTTTATTTTATATGACTATGAATTTTTCAGGAGTCTTTAGTTTCTCCAAACAGATTTTAAGATTAAGAAAAACAACTTGTATGTACAAAGTCATTTTTTAAATAAATATAGAAGTATATATGTGTGTGTATATATTCCTCTTCTGACTTTACATATTTATTTTGATATTTCAAAATACCTAGCACATTGCCTTACTCAGAGGAGTAGTTTAATAAATATGTTTGAATGAATGCCCACCAGAAAATAATTACAACTTCTTTTTCTCTGTTAACAGATTATCCTCCCTAATTCTAATCAGCTATTTAAAACCTTCATAAAATTTAAATGGAACAAAAAGCAGAATCATTTAATTCTTAGCTATTAAAGTGATGACAGATTTTGAAAGTAATGAGACAGCATTTTGATTTTAAAATACTCCATTTAATACTTTTAAAATTATGATATGATTCAAGTGCAATTTTGGATTATTTTAAAGTAAATTGTGACAAATTTGGAATTAGTTAAAACCCTTTAAGAACTTTCCTACATAGAGCATTGGATAAGGGCAGTTTTTATTTAATTTCAGGGAAAGTAGCAGGTTCAATTAGAAATAGTTGTGTATAAAAGAACTTGGACTGCCAAGTTGGACTAAGTATATCTACAATTTAAATTACTACATTGAGATTTTAAGAACCTGTAGCTCGATGTCAATGGGACTTTGGTCCATGTGCTTTCTTCTGGTACAAATGATTTTGAATAGAAAGTACTGAGGCCAGGCACAGTGGCTCACGCCTATAATCCCAGCACTTTGGGAGGCCGAGGCAGGCAGATAACGAGGTCAGGAAATCGAGACCATCCTGGCTAACACGGTGAAACCCCATCTCTACTAAAAATACAAAAAATTAGCTGGGCGTGGTTGGTGGGCGCCTATATTCCCAGCTACTCGGGAGGCTGAGGCAGGAGAATGACCGTGAACCCGGGAGTCGGAGCTTGCATGAGCCGAGATCGCCGTCAAAAGGAAGGGAGGAAGGGAGGAAGGGAAGAAGGGAGAGAGGAAGGGAGGAAGGGGAAAAGAGAGAGAAAGAGAGAAAAAAAAAAGGAAGAAAGAAAGAAAAAGAAAGAAAGAAAGAAAAGAACCGAGCATGGTGGCTCATACCTGTAATCCCAGCACTTTGAAAGGCTGAGGTAGGAGGATTGCTTGAGCCCAGGAGTTTGAGACCAGCCTAGGTAACACAGCAAGACCTCATCTCTTAAATTAAAAAAAAAAAAAAAAAAAAAAAGTCTCTAAAATCACCTTCACAGGGTTAACAAGAATTCTAGGCAAAAATATAGTTATAATTAAGCATTAACCAGGCTGTACTCTGACCCACTTTTTGGTAATCAAAAGCCACATAGCCCTAGATACTGACCGTTTGCATCCCAACTATTCTTATAAATAGCATTCCAGATTATAGAATCATAAGGTTTTTAAGAATTGCTTAAGCAGATTCTGAATTTCAGAGAAAGAGCTGACACCAACCAGTTTAAAGAACCTCACAGAAGAACCGAATCGGTATTAAAAATGTAGTTTCTTCATCTCCCTTTCCCAAGACTTCACCCTACACTTTTCAACCATTCAACAATCTCCACACTTTAGTCCATTCCAAAACCCTTAAAATCCCTAGCCCCAGACTCCTTGGGGAGATGAATATGAGGTTTCCTCCCATGTCCTCTTTCAGCAGCCCTACGATTAAACCTCTTTCTCTGCTGCCACCCAGTGTCTCAGCGTATTGACTTGCCCTGCACATAGGGCAATGAACCTATTATGGTTATACAACCATAAATAGAGCAATTACCAATAGAAAGGTAATTTTGCTGGAATAAAAGAATAGCACAAATAGCAGAAGGAAGAAACTCAAGGGGAAAATTTGTAACCACTAGCAGCATAACATGTTCTGGGAGATGTATCCACAAGGACAGCATTATAGCTGGGGACAGTGGACAATAGATGAAGCCAAAGGGAACACATAATTCTGTCTATGGACCAGCACCTGATCTGGATGGATTTCTTCATTCAAGAATCGACTGTCATTAAAAACAAACAAACAAACAAAAAACAGCAGTCACAACTATAAGGCAGGCTATAAAATGTCTGCAAAATAGAAAAAAAAAATATTATCTGAAATGATTTTCTAGAGCCAAGGTTACTAACCAGTGTACTGTGGCATACCTAAAGGCTGCAGATAGACCACAGATGACTGAAATTTAATCTTCTCAGCTCTCAAAGTAACCAGAGAGAACTTGGGGTAGCTGGGACCCATGCAGCAGTCCAATCAGTCTGCCCTGGGACATCATCAAATGTTATCCTTTTTCTACATGTGTAAAGAATGGTGCCAAAAAAAAAGTTTAAAAAATTCTTTATCATTCCATTTGTATCCCAGTTGACATGACTTCTATAAAAAAGAAGCAGGAAGTTGATACGTTTTGAATATCTGCATTTGTTTATATTATTCTAAATGCAAACATAAGGTTTCTGGATCAAGGCAGATTGTAATCATAATAGTAGCTATATCCGTTACCTACACTTCAATTTCTTCCCCTCCTCTGGAAAGAAGAGCCATATGGATAGGCTGGCATGTATGTGTGTCATACAACAAGAGAAGAGCCCTATAATTAGGAATCTGGGAGTTAATATCCATGCTATCCAACTGACATCCTTACCTCCTGTGAGAAGAGAAAATAATCTCTCCAACGTAAACAAATTATTGGGTAGAGAAGGGGAAGATTCCTAGGTTCTTACCTTTGGCATACAAATAAATGTCTCTAGGTGTTCTATAAGAATAAAATACAAATTTCTGACCTGTCATATAAGCATTTGCATGATCTTAACTACACATATGTCTCCAGCTTTATATCCTGACCCTGTCTTGATTAAACCCTGCAATTCAACCACAGTGAACTTATTTTACACTGCAGTATGCCATAATTTGTGCTTTCAGGTTTATATCTCCTGGAAATTATGCAAGGATCCTGGTTTCATGCCCCTTGGAATATAAATATACAAACATGTTCAAACAAACAAGGAAAAATTTGAAAGGCTGAAATAAGACTTCAATATACACATGAAAACAGAATTTTTCTGCATTAGAAAATCTAACATAGAAAAAGAAATTTGATCCTAGTCATAAATTGGCATATGTACAAAATTAAATTATCACGGCAAACACGAAATCTCATAGGCGTAAGGGACAAAACAAAGGTTAGAACAAGTTAGCCATTGCTACAGCCAGTGTTTTCAGAGTGGTTACAATGTTTCAAGACTTTTGATATGAAGTACCCGATGTTTGCCTTCAGGAACTTATTCAGATGTGGGATTTAGACAGAAAATGACAAGACAGTGAGTGAATTCTAGGAAGGGGAAAATTAAACAGGGGCAGCAGTCTCAGCAAGGGTTTGGAAAATGGTCTGAGATGGCTGATTCTGGAATGATGAGTGAGTCAGTATAAAGACCAGGAAAGAATGTTCCAGAAGGGGATGGAAACGGGTGTATGATTTGATGGGAGGGGTTTGTTACGCAAATGAAGGCAGAACGCTGTGGATAAAACAAATTATGGCATACTGCAGTGTAAAATAAGTTCACTGTGGTTGAATTGCAGGGTTTAATCAAGACAGGGTCAGGATATAAAGCTGGAGATATGGCCGGGCGCGGTGGCTCAAGCCTGTAATCCCAGCACTTTGGGAGGCCGAGACGGGCGAATCACGAGGTCAGGAGATCAAGACCATCCTGGCTAACACGGTGAAACCCCGTCTCTACTAAAAAATACAAAAAACTAGCCGGGCGTGGCGGCGGGCGCCTGTAGTCCCAGCTACCCGGGAGGCTGAGGCAGGAGAATGGCGTAAACCCGGGAGGCGGAGCTTGCAGTGAGCTGAGATCCGGCCACCGCACTCCAGCCTGGGCGACAGAGAGAGACTCCGTCTCAAAAAAAAAAAAAAAAAAAAAAAAAAAAGCTGGAGATATATGTGTAGTTAAGATCATGAAAATGCTTATATGACAGGTCAGAAATTTGTATTTTATCCTTATAGAAAGAATTGCTTTTGAAGGATTTTAAGCAGAAGAGTGATGTGAGAAATTTTCATTGTAGTCCTTTAGGGTTCAAATCCTCTGTCTACCACTTGAACTTGGGCCCAATAGATATTTCCTCCATGTCTCAGTTTCGTTATCTGTAGAATAGAGATAATAACAATACTTAAACAATAAAGTTGTTGTAAGGATTAAAGGAGAATTATTTGGCAAGTACATGACACATAGTAAATTTTCTACAAATAGCTATTATTAAGGGATTTTAAACAGAAGAATAATACGACTGGAATTTAGGGAAGTCTTTCTGGCTGCATTGTGGAGGCAGATTCAAAGGTGTAAAACTGCATGTAGACAGAACAGTTAAGAAGCTGTTACACAAGAATCCAGAAAAGAGAAGATCCTTTGAGACAGAGTATTGGCAAAGACACACAGAAATAGACACATACAAGCTATACTTGGAAGGAAGTAGCCATAGACAGAATGATTAAACGAATATAAGGATTGAGTTATTGCAACATGTACTTTAGAGCATTGAGAATTGTAATTCAATAATTAAATATTTGATGATGATTTTGATTGTTTCCAATTAACTGATTGACTTTGTCTTTCCCTATCAGATCCATTACGTGTCTTTTTTTTTTTTTTTTTTAGACAGGGTCTCGTCTGTCACCCAGACTGGACTGCAGTGGCACTGTAACTCACTGCAGCCTTGAACTCCTGGGCTCCAGTGATCCCCCCATCTCAGACTCCCAAGTAGCTGGGATTACAGGAGCACACCACCACTCTTAGCTAATTTTTTAAAAATTACTTTTATAGACTTACTATCGTGCTCAGACTAGTCTCAAATTCCTGGCCTCTAGCAATACATCCACCTCAGCCTCCCAAAAGACTGGAATTACTGGTGTGCACAACTGTGCCTAGCATTTTCATCGTCGTATTATTGTGCGTAAAAAAACAATAGATATGTTTTAATATGTTCAGTATTTTCTTTGTGTGGTAAGATGATTAATTTGGCTCTGGGAATATAAATGTGAGCGTGATTTTGTAGTGCAAGATAGCAGTCTGTACAGGGGTTGTATATGAAAATTTTAGCTGTTGAAGTGAGTGTGGTTATCAAGGAGATAATATGCAGTGAGAAGACAGTGGGTTGGGCATAGAACCCTGAAGAACATGGGCAGGTAAAGGAAGAAAAGCCTTGAAAGGATTCTAAGAAAGAATGTCTGAAAATTGGAAGAAAGACATGGAATTTGTGTGTCAACAAAAGTGGAAAATGGTGTTTTAAAAGCAACAGCAATACAAAACAGTCTTTTAAGCAATTAAGCAGTAGGAAATGTTAAGAGGTCAAGTATAATAAATAGCAAGATACTGGCTAGTGAAGTTTACATACATGATAGGATGAGGAATATAAAATGGGATTCAAGTAGTGACAATAAAATTTAACTTTTTAGAGGTTACTAAGCTACTAAACAAACAAACAAACAAACAAACAAACAAAAAAAAACAACAACAACAACAACAAAAAACCAGGCAGAAATAGGTAAGTAATCAGAAAGAGAAATCATGTTGTGCAGATAAGTGTGAAACTCCCTAAATGTTGACAGGATAATTAGTAGAGTAAAAATCCTGAAAAGGTCAGGATTGGAGCTGGCATATGGAGAAATTATCACTGGGCAGGAGAAGGAATCCTTCCACCACAAGAAAAAGAAGAAAGGATGGGCCAGGTATGTTTTCAGGTTCAGGGACAGAAATATAAGACTTATTTTCTCCATGCATCAGAAGCGGGGGGCCAAGAGGGACACATGGGAATCCTAAAGAATGTGGATAACTATTAAAATAGAGATTATAGAGAATGGAGGACTGAAACAGTAACAAAGAAAGATTGCTAGGTGGTAATGAAATTGGAAACCATTGTGTCATTTCCCTAAGCATTGCTTAAAAACCCAGGAATAGGAATAAAGAAGATAGACTGTAGGGCTGTTCGGGATTGGTATGCCTCCAGGCTATTGTGACAGGTGGACAATGCATAAATCAGTAAGAGGACACTGTAAGGATAAAAACAAAAACAAAACAAACAAACAAACAAAAAAAAAAAAAAAAAAACAAGAGTTAATGTTGCAGGTTTTCATAAGGAGCAATTTTGTCCCCTAAACCCCAGAGGATATTTGACAATGTCTGGAGACCTTTTTGGTTGTCACAACTTGAGAGGGAGGTACTAATGGAATCTAGGGGGTAAAGGTCAGGAATGCTTCTAAACATCTTATACTACAGAGAACAACCCCTCACAAAAAAAGAATTTTTCTGGGTTAAAAAAATCTAAATTGGTTTGGGAATCGAGGAGAGGTAGAAGGGAGCTTACAGGGAGAAATGAGAGAATCGAAGTACAGAATGCCTTGTGTAGTAAAGGGCATAATTATATCAAGTGGAGAGAGGGAGGGAGAGAGGGGAAAGGAGAGAGGGAGAGAGAAAGACAGTGAGAGAGGGGATGTGAATGAGAGGGAGAGGAGAAGGTCATGGTCTGAGAGTGGTTTATCATTGTTAGTGTTTCATTACATAACATTTCAGAGTTGGAGCAGTCTGGAATGACAACAAATGTGTGCCCATAGAAATGAATGGCTGAAGCAGAGTGGAGGTGAAAATCACTAGAGATGAGTAATTCAAGGATAGTTTACGTAACTCAGAATAATGGCTAGGCTAGGGAGAGTGAGAAGGATATCAGTATAAGTGATAAAATCTTTAGTGAATAAGGTCTTGGAGGAAAGATTGTGATGCAGCAAAACTATTTTTATGTATAAAGTCAACATAAAGAACACACAGTTCATCTATAGAAAAAAGAATGTAAAGGAAATTGTAAAATATACTTAAAATATTGTCTAAAGGAGAAGAAAAATAGTGATTTTTCACTGGGTGGCATTTTTCTATACTTTCTGAAATAAACATTTGTCTATGATAAGAATAAAAATTAGTAAACATGAGAATAAAATACTTTTAAAAGGAAAGAAACAGTGAAATGTTGGTGTGTAGTTCCCTCACAGCCCATCAGCTGAAATCTGAATAGTTGCTGCATTTAAAATTATTATTTTGGATCCAGTCATGGCCTCATTTTACCCTAAAACAAACAATGTATGTTTTGCTCTAAAATAAAAAAGGAAGTATAAAGAGGTTCTGCAAGTAGCTTATCAGAACTGGTATCATAAATAACTTCCAATCTAAAAAGATGAGAATGTAGAAAACAAAATAAGACAGGATTCTGAGAAGAGTGCCATATTGTCAGAAAAGACCAACATGCTATAAAATTATATTTAATCACCCACCAAATATAAAACTAAGATTTTAATGAAACATGATTATCAGGGGGAAAGGGCATTGCATCACTAGCACAAAATTTACTGTTTAGACATAAAATCTTATGAGGAATGTATTGTACTTGTGTGGTAGAGTTATATATGTGTAACTATTTGTATCTATTTTCCTCCTGTGGAATTCTAATGATCAGTCCCATAGTCTTGAATAAGTAGCTTAAGATAAAGCCCTCCACTAATGTCATTCATTTTAACTATATTTGCCATTCGCTGCTTTCTCCAAAACCCATCTAGCGTAAGGACTATGACTATGTGGCTCAAAAATTAGAGGAAAATTTTCTAATTATAATTATCCACATAACATTGGCTCTTGTCAATGAGTCAGAAGAATGGAGGATATATGTTCTCTGCCCTCTCTTCATTTCAGCATAAATTCATCTATTCTTTGCACTACAGGTTAGAAGATGCAGAGTGAAGATTCAAGAACATGCCAATTTCAGTCCTTTGTAATGCCCAGAAGCATCTAGTGATGTTAATTATCTCATAGAAAAATTACTTATCTCATGTTAAGATGATTTGGGGAATGATGCTTCGGCACCCCACAGGATTTTGCAGTAGTTAGTTTACCTGGCCTTGGCCTACAGTTTCCTGCATAGTGGTAATAATCAACAAAGGTGTGTTCCATAATACTTTCTTTTTATCTAAACACGTTCCCCAAATTGTCAATTCCCCAAACTGTGGCCACATTCTCGTAAGCCCTGCTGTGAGCAGGGAGTGTGGTTCCTTCACAGAAAAGTTTCCACTCACTCCTGAAAAGTGGAACATGAAAGGTATTTGGTAAGATATTTTGGATATGATGTCAAAAGTACACCTACCATTAGACTAACCTAGCTAAAGGAAGATGTTGACTAAATCACTGAGATATTCTCCAAGGAACTGGAGCTTATACATATCCAGTCATTGCTTCATTTTACCCTAAAACAAACAATGTATGTTTTGCTCTAAAATAAAAAAGGAAATATAAAGAGGTTCTGCAACTATCCATACATGATTATCTTGAATCAGTTATAATACGAACAGGGATTAAAGGAATTTGTGAAAACTGTTGTGGAGAATATGACAAATAGGTGAATAAATACAGTTGCTATGTATCTAAATTATTGAAACCAGATAGTATCTTCAGTGATTGAAAGATGATTCTTTGATTTTTTTTTTTTAAATGTAGTTCCTGACTACAAATTCCTTAAACTCACGCGAGGTAAATAAACCCCAACACGACACCAAAATCATATTTAGTGCTTAGAATCTATCTACTCCTTACTACTTCTGAGAGGAAAATGTGTTTGCCAAACTTGATCTGGACCAGGCTTATCAATAGGAAAGTGCCCATAACAACACTAAAGAACCCCAAATAATCATCATTCATCATAAGACATTTGTTTCTTAGACACCTTATTTTCTACTGCTAAAAGTAGTTACCAGATATAATTTTAGATATATCATTAGTGCAATCAAAAGTTAATACATTTCTTAGAATTTATTTTACATCCAAAAAAATAAATCCACTTGTGAGCAACCGCTCTAAAAAGCATCACACTGAATTCTAGATATTATTATTTGTGACAATAAATCTAAATTTCCCTTTCTTTTAAGAAGTTTATAAGATGTACATCTTCTAATTTATAACCCTTATGAAGGCCAGGATAAAAAGACAGTGCTATAGTTTGATAATGTTCTGAAACCGGTAATTGCAACTTCCTAGATTTGCCAAATATCTTAGCAGTTAAACATCCTAAAAAATAAGAGTCTAGTTCTGCCCTCTAACATACTATCTAGAGTTAATGGAATAACTTCAAATCAAATAAAATATTTCTAATTCAAACTTAATCTGCCTCATCTTCTGTGTGTTTATGTGTCACATTCAAATTTTTGTCTCTTAAGGCAATCATTGCAAACCAAAGTATTTAGTTAGCTAATAACTAAAGAGTTACATACAATGGCTAGAGTGTGGAGAGGTGATATGATATCTTCAGTCTCATAGATGGTGAAGAGGCCCTTCAGGGTGATGTGACAACCACAGAACATTTAGATGCACTTTTTATGAAGCCAACTGGGTATGAGTATTCAATAATATCTCAGGGGATTTATCTGAATGACAATATGATAATTACAATAGCTCTTTAATGTGCGACACAACTGGCAATATGGGATCACTTGCTATCCTTACGCTTACTAAAATTACATAAACACATACTTTATAAGTGGTACATAATTGCCAACTAAGGCTATATTAGCTAAGGAAGGAAGGGACTTTAATCCATATCAAGGCAGTGTAGGTTTACATTTTTTAGTTCATGTGTGTTTTTTTTTTTTTTTTTTTTTTTTTTGCCATAAGCAAGTGTATTAGCAAAAATTGTTTTGTTGAAATAAATTATTTATTTCTTCAATGAAGAAGACTTCATCTAGAAGTCTTCTTCATCCCTTTCTTTGTAATGCTACATGAATTTATACATATGCTTTTTTGTGCAAAATTTTAAAATAATGTGTATATAAATTATATAAGTGAAAGTTATTCTGCACTATTTAATGGGATGTTACTTCCTATAAAAAGAAGACTAAAAATTAAATATTAAAATTATGAGAATAAAGTTCCATATATCTCAAAGCAACATTAGTATCAATTATAATTAAGTATGACTAGACAGAGTCAATACACTAAATTCTGAACTAGAGTGTGTCTGGTCACCTTTGTATTTTTTTTCCTTTGCACTTTACTAGATATATAGTTAGTGCATAATAAATGCTTATTAGAACAAGTTATTTATGGACACTCAAGGTCAAGCTATGAGATGAGTACATGAAAAAAATTGAGCTAATTGCCTTATTATCGTACATTGTATTTTAATAATAGACGTATTTTTGAAGAACTCTAGATAATTGTAGCGAATGATTTATTGGGAACATTCTTTCCTCTAAGAGTTAATCAAATGAAAAGCTAGTGTCAGTCTGTAGTATAGACATGATCCTAGAATGAAGGAAAGGTATAGAATGAGAGTGAATAGCTTGCAAAATTGGTGCTTATGAAAGTTCCCACAAATATTCTGAGACAATGACACTTTCAATTGTAGGAAATTAAGACCTCAGAAATTTCTTTTCATCTCTGCTTCAGAGAGGGAATAATACATCAGGACTCTAATACCTCAGGATTTCAAAATTTATCTTTCTATTATAATAGGGAAGACAATAAACTTAAAGTACATATAATTATGATTGCCTATGATCCAACTTTAAAAAAGAATAAACTATGGTATGAAGTAATTTAAGCATATTGCTTGCATTGGCTACATAAAATATCAGAAGCAGGGTGTTACTTTAAATTATAGCTCTTCCATTAATTTTAATACAAAAAGTTGAGATAATTGTTAAAAGAATTGCCAAAGGGCATAAAGTGTTTTCATCCAATTTTAGGCTTACCCTGATAATCAAAAGGGATTCTTTAGATGAAATGACACGTTAGACCTTCAAAAATCAGTCTAATTTCCATGTATTTGTGAATTTTCTAAAATTCCTCCTGGTATTGATTTCTAGCTTCATTTCATTGTGCTCAGAAAGTATTCGTAACATAACTTCAACCTTCTTAAATTTGCTGAGGCCTCTTTTGTGCCCTAACATGTGATCTATCCTAGAATTAAGAAACAATTCCATTTACAATAGCTCTGAAACATGAAATGCCTGGGAATAAATTTAACCAAGGAAATGGAAGGCCTGTACACTGGAAGTTAAGTTATAAAGTATTGATGAAAGAAATTGAAGGAGACACAAATAAATGTCCTGTGTTCATGGATCAGAAGAATTAATATTGTTAAAATGTCCATACTACTGAAAACAATATACAGATTCAATGTAACCTCTATCAAAATTCCAAAGTCATTTTTCATAAAAATAGAATAAACTATTTTATAATTCACATGGAGCCACAAAAAAAACCCAAATAGCAATAGAAATCATGAATAAAAAGAGCAAAGCTAGAGATGCCACACTACCTGATTTCAAACTATACTATAGAGCTATAGTAATTAAAACAGCATGATACTGGCAAATAGACACATTGACCAATAAAACAGAATAGAGAGTCCAGAAATGAACCCATGCATGTTTGGTCAATTTATTTGCAACAACAGAGTCAAGAATACATGAGTCTCTTCAATAAATAGCATTGGGAAAGCTGAATATTCATATGCAGAAGAATGAAATTGGACCCTTATCACACAACATATTAACAAGCAGCTTAAAATGGATTAAAGACTTAAATGCATGACCAGAAACTATAGAACCATTTGAAATAAACATAGGAGAAAAACTATACCACATTGGTCTAGGTAATTAATTTTTGGATCTGATCCCTCAAATGCAAGCAACAAAAGCAAAAATAGATAAAACTACATCAAACTAAAAAGATTCTGTACAGCAAAGGAAACAACAGTGTGCAGAGACAATCTACAGACTGGGAGAAAATTTTTGCAAGCCATACATTCACTAAGGGGTCAATATCCAAAATATACAAAAAACTCAAACAACCCAATAGCAAGAAAACAAAACAAAAAACCTCAATTAAAAAATGGATAAGAGATAAGATTAGAAATTTCTCAAGAAACACATACAAATGGACAACGGATATGAAAAATGCTCAACATTGCTAATCATAAGGGAAACACAAATTAGATACACAATTAGATATCATACCTGTCAGAATAGGTATTATCAAAAAGATGAAAAATAACACGTTGGCAAGGATTTGGAGGAATGGGAACTCTGTACACTGTTGATGGGAACGTAAATTAGTACAGCGATTATGGAAAACTATATGGAGGTTTCTCAAAAAACTAAAAATAGAATTACTATATGACCCAGCAATCCCACTTCTAGGTATTTACCAAAAGGGTTTGAAATTAGTTCGTCAAAGAGATGTAAGCTCTCCTATGTTCATTGAAGCACTATTCACAGTAGCCAAGTTGTGGAATCAACCTGTGTCCCTGAACCAATAAAGGAAGGAAGAAAATGTGGCGGGTGTATATATATATATATGAGGGACTACTAATCAGCTTTTAAAAAGAAGGAAATTCTCTTAATTGCCACAACATGGATGGAATTGGAGGACTTTAAGTGAAATCAGCCAGTTGTAGAAAAACAAATATATGTTCTCATTTATATGTGGCATTTAAAACAATCAAACTCATAGGAGCAGAATGTAGAATGTTGGTTGTGTACAAAGTCTTAGTTAGACAAGAAATATTTTTTTAGTTCAACTTCACAGTATAATGAATAATTAATGAGTATTATAAATTTCAAAATCACTGAGATTAAATTTCAAACGTTCTCACCACAAAAAATGTTAAGTAGGTGAGATGATGAATATGTTAGATTGATTTAATTATTCCACATTGTATTCATAAATCATAACATCACTCAGTACCCCATAAATGCATATGATTATACATTGTCAATTTATAATAAAAAGAGAAAAAAATTCGTCTAAAAGGTAGTTAAGAATAAAGATGCACTCACATACAGATATGGTTTCCCTACTCTTCCGAACCTCCCTCTTCTGATTATTCTCTTTGTAGAAAGACTTACACTTCTATACATCAGTGGAATTTCTGATGCATTTATTTACCACCACAGACCATAATTTTCTGATGCTTCTGCAAATAAAATGCCACAAATTATTTCTGTTGGATGAACCTCTTTGTTATTCCTTCTGAAAAGTTTTGAAGAAAGCGTCATTTCATCTGAAGACAGAAAAAGAGACATAACATTGAACCTAATTCAACCGTGATAGTTGTTTCTGAGGCAGAATTAAAATAGCATAATTTCGGCAATTTTCTTTTTTACACGAATACCATAGTTCATTATTTTACACATTGAGGCACTTTAGAAATACTCACATGCTTTTAATCTATCACTTACTAGTTGGCAATTACTACATCATCTTCGGTCTTTATGCTCTTAAGAATTTTAACTCATAAAATAACATTGTTCTTATAATTGTGTAAAAACCACAGGAAAAGAAAAATTCCCTGTCTTTATCGGGCCCACTTGTGAACATTTTTATGTTCATTATGCTTATTATACTGTAACATGTTTTAAAATTAAAATGGATTTGCATGCTCTCTTTGGAAAAAAGAGAAAAAAATCAAGAAATCGTTCTCACTGGACTAAATAGGGAAAGTACATTTAAAGGGGTTTCAAGAAAATTGAGGTCACTGCTTAGCTTGCAAAATGAAGTTTAAAAAGTGTGCAGTCATAGAAAAAGATGAGTTCATGTCCTTAGTACGGACATGGATGAAGCTGAAACCATCATTCGGAGCAAACTATCGCAAGGACAGAAAACCAAACACCGCACGTTCTCACTCATAGGTGAGAATTGAACAATGAGAACACCTGGACACAGGGCAGGGAACATCACACACCACATGGGGCCTGTCATGGGGTGGGGGGCTGGGGGAGGGATAGCATTAGGAAAAATACCTAATGTAAATGACAAGTTGATGGGTGCAGCAAACCAACATGGCACATGTATACCTACGTAACAAACCTGCACGTTGTGCACATGTACCCTAGAACTTAAAGTATAATAAATAAATAAATAAATATAAATAAATAAATAAAATAAAATAAAATGTGTGTGAACTAAAGGTTGGTACTACCTAGGGTCCATACCCAGGTGGCGTGGAGTGGTCCTGTATTATGCCTGCTATGTGAGAAAAATTAAGGGACCAAAAATATATATATGTATACTTATGAGGAGCCTTTATAAACTAAGCCAATGGGCAGTTCAAAAAAAATTCATGGAAGGGAAAAGAAAGCCCAAGAAACAGAAGGCAGTATCTAGTGAAATATGTATCTATGTGTAAAAAAAAAAAAAAAAAAAAAAAAAGACATTAAAGAATACTGAATGATGAAAATCTTGAAGCAGAACATCAGAAACAGTTCTTTCAAAAGCAAGCTGGTTATCTGTAAAAGTGGAGTCTTTATAAGGAACGTCTAATGAATACTGATTTTCTGCAAAGGCCTACTTTTCAATGAGTCACTTACATCCTTTCCCGTAGACCAGGAGCATAGTTTACAAAGGGCCAAAGCCCTCTTTAAAAAAATCTCATAGATTGAATACATCTTAATTCTATGTTACGATTATAGCGTCAGAATTGTTGAGAAGGGCAAATTTAATCCATATTATTAACTAATTTTTAATATACTTTTTAAGAAGACTATATTTATTTGTAGTACTATGGAATTTTGCCTCAAAAGCTTGAAAATTTAAACATCCATCCATGTAACAGTCAACAATGTTTGTTGATTTCTTCCCTGATGGACATTGAGTTAAGGTCTAGAAAATATAAGAAAAAAAATTGACATGATCATGTTTTCAGTTATCTTACTGGCCAGAGACAAAAATAGACATTTAACAAACAATAACACAGGTAACTATTTTAAGTATAATCGATGAAAAAAATCACAGTCTACTTCATCTAACTTAAAATTGTGAGTGTGCTGCACATTATTTAGGGCTATAAGCCCATTTCCTGTATTTTGAACTTTTTAACAAAATAATCTCTTTAATAAATCCTGTGATTCCAAATAATGATATTATTAGATAGGTGCACCATCTTTTATTTCTGAAGATGCTGTGTTTCCAAAGTAAATACTTTGAAGTTTGAGAAACATTAAAAATCAGGGAAAAAATCATAAGAGAATATCTTTGACTTTTTGTTTCACCCAACAACAAAAAAAGAATCATACTATTAATATATTTCAAGGTAGTAACAGCACCGAGAAGTATATGTTGGCACTTTTTCACTTGCAATAAGTTTATAGAATATAGTCTTTGTGTTTTTCTATCCTTCTTTGAAATGAAATGTAGAAAGGTCCAACAATAATCAGGCAGTTTGCCACTGAGCCTGTAGCATTTCAAGAATCACAAAGAAAAATGAATCACTCCTATATACCCTCAAACCACAGTTTCATATCTACCAATAATTTTTACAGCACTTCGGATTTGTTAATAGCTCATTGAAATCATTTCAGCATTCAAACCTCCCATTTTCAATTGTTGATACTTCGTTATTCCAAAATGGCCAGTTATTCTAGCCAAATCTTGATTCACATCCTACCACAAAAGATATCTATTTCCACTCACTTTCGCTGGTTTGCATTATTCTTAGTGACTGACTATTGCATTAACAGGTCCAATTTTCATTTTTACTTGCTTTGATTTAGTCAATACAGATACTTAGCTAAGGTGGTGAACTTGGCAAAAGAGGACCTCCCTTGTAGAATCTGGACAACATGAGAAGATTTAAAGAATGTGTTAAATTATATACAAAACCATGAAAAGCCATGGTTGTTCATCGTCTGAGATTCATACCGATAGGAAAATTGAGACAAAATCAGTAGGGCTGCATTTCAAACTAAATGATATCAAGCCATGCCAATGTCTGGCATCAGCGTGAAATTTCTTAAATACAACCACATGATTTCAGTTTTAAACAAGGTCTATCACTTTAATGATCCAAATGAAACCTTGGATTCAAATTCCACAGGGCAATTTAGTGAAAGCCCTACAGTATTTTTCTGGTCTAAAACCAAGAATTAGGAAGCAATTAATGATGATCAAGTGTGGGTGCTATTAAACCCCTATATTTCAATTATATTTCAAAATAGTGTGTTTTTAAAATTAGGTTGTCATAGGGAGTCCTCAGTAAAACTAGAAAGCCCTGAAAACCAAATTAGTTTGAGTCTTATCCTTCTAATATAGAAAAAAGGAAAACAAATATATATGTAGATACATGATATTGGTATTATTATTGTACACAGCATCTGGGCCATACATCATATATGTCATCTTCAATAGCAATAGTATCTCAGAGTTATATGGTGATGTGCCTCCAGATAGCCAAAAATTCCCCTTTATATTAAAGAGTAAAGTATTACTATTAGTAGCAATCATGTTTATAGATGAAGATTTTAATGCACAAAAATACATAATTTACTCAAGGTCACAAGTTCATCAACATTAAAGTCAGGTAAGAATCTAAGATTGCTGTTTATAATCAAATGTCCTATTCATTTGATTAAGAGCTCTTAACCTGGAGCCAAGAGTTTCAGGGACCTTTCAACATATTGAAATTAGACGCAAAATGACATATATGTATGTTTTTCTCCCCTTGTGAAGAGGATCAGATTATCAAAAAGAGTCATGACACAAGATACATTAAATATTACCTTATTTGACTAACCCATTTATGTACTAGATTTCTATTTAAAAAGATTATATTCATTTCCATAATAAATCTAAAGTTCAGCCAATGTTTTCAAATGGTATGCTACTAGTCGGATTAAATTAATGTAGCTTGTAAATAACTTTGCAGGAAACAAGTTAGATGATGAGGAACTTAAATTCTTAACTTCCACATGCCTTGACATTTAGTCTTATTGCATCACAGAATTCACATAGCAAAAGCAGTTAAATGTATTTGGATTATCATTCCTGATTTATAACTTTTGGTAAATAATGAAAACTTCATGTTTTATATGAAAATTGTTCAAAACAGGAGGCAATATTTTTCCCCACATATGTGTAACATCAAATCAGCTGTTTCTTACTCATGAAAATATAACCCAATTTTCTTTCTTTTCTATTTTACCTTTTTGGAAATTTAAACACACACACACAAATACTCTAATTCAGAACATAACATAATATTAAATATATTTTATCTAATTTTCAGAGTAGAAATGCCATACTCTATATTTGCATTTATTTTAATGCTAAAAAATAAAAGTTAAAAGCAGTTTACTGATTTTCATGTGCACTTACAGGTAATTTGGATTTGGCTCTAAGTTGAGTCCATTTACCATTGCTCCATTAGAAATAAAACGGTGCAGCCTTTATATGAAATCTTCATATCTCCTCAAATGGGGTTGTATCAATACAAAACATTCAAACTGAGTGTTTGGACCGAGTCATTCAAGCAACTCAATCAAACAATCTGTTTGATAATCTTTACATAGACTTTACAGAAAATTTTGGATTCATCTTGAATATTATTAAAAGCCATGCCATAACATGTGGAGAAATAGGAACACTTTTACATTGTTGGTGGGACTGTAAAGTAGTTCATCCATTGTGGAAAACAGTGTGGCGATTCCTCAAGGATCTAGAACTAGAAATACCATTTGACCCAGCCATCCCATTACTGGAGATATACCCAAAGGATTATAAATCATGCTGCTATAAAGACACATCCACACATATGTTTATTGCAGCACTATTCACAATAGCAAAGACTTGGAATCAACCCACATGTCCATCAGTGACGGACTGGATTAAGAAAATGTGGCACATATACACCATGGAATACTATGCAGTCATAAAAAAGGATGAGTTCGTGTCCCTTGTAGGGACATGGATGCAGCTGGAAACCATCATTCTCAGCAAACTATCACAAGAACAGAAAACCAAACACTACATGTTATCACTCATAGGTGGAAATTGAACAATGAGATCACTTGGACACGGGAAGGGGAACATCACATGCTGGGGTCTATTGTGGGGAGAGGGGAGGGATAGCATTAGGAGATATACCTAATGTAAATGATGAGTTAATGGGTACAGCACACCAACATGGCACATGTATACATATGTAACAACCCTGCACGTTGTGCGCATGTACCCTAGAACTTAAAGTATAATAATAATAATAATAAATGCCCTATTTCAATCGCTGAAATATGTTACTGCCTGAACAACACGCAAGCCAATGTTTCTTGACTATGAAATCAGTGGTTGAACCATAGACATCAAAAGATAGAATAATGATTGCTAATGTTTATGGTCAATCTCAGGAGTAGGGGAGAAACAAAAACAGCAGCTAGAAATCATAGGTTTTCCTATTCTTTGACCAAGGGATGCCTCACACAAAACAAGGAATAAGGGAAACCAGAATGGAGGCATAGAAACCATTTATTGGTGAAGCTGACTTCAAAGAGGTTACAGAAATGGAAGACAGACTTCATTGGTGCATTTTTGACAGCTGGACTTTCTCTGTTACATTGTGTTTTTGTTTGTTTGTTTTTGACGGAGTCTCACTCTGTCACCAGGCTGGAGTACAGCGGCATGATCTCGGCTCACTGTAACCTCTGCCTCCTGGGTTCAAGCGATTCTCCTGCCTCAGCCTCCTGAGTAGCTAGGACTACAGGTGTGCACCACCACATTCAGCTAATTTTTGAATTTTTAGTAGAGACGGGGTTTCACCATGTTGGCCAGGATGGTCTTGATTTCTTGACCTCATGATCCACCTATCAGAGATGAAAAAAAGTGTTTCTCTAGATAAAGGCAGTCTTCCTAGAATGAAATGAAAACAAATATGTCTGCTTTTGTGCAGGTGGTTGCAGAACAGGTACACTCTACTTCAATGTGGGAGTACTCATTCATAAAGCAAGTCGTCCCAGAAAGACCAAATGATACTAAACCAATCCAAATGAACAGAGATATTTCCCTTGCCACAGATGACTTCACCAGGACATCTAGTTTATCAAGCGTAACATGAATAAATTATGCCAGGTATGTTTGAGTGATAAGTCTTATTATTGCATTTCCAGTCTCTGGTTTGCCATGTAATATTTCTATTCTATTAAGCGAGTCACATACCATTTCTGTTCTTTACTCTCATTGTTGATAAAATTTAAAAAAAGTTCTTTTATTTTTAGGAGAAACGTTAGATCTGCAAATTAAGTTAGGAACAAATAGAATTTATTGTCATTATCATCAATGTTGCATTTTTAGTGCTTTAGCTATTTTCTATCTAGATCATTATCACTTTTGGAACAATATTCTGGAATAAATAACCCTCCTCTGTGCTTCCTTAATGCCTTTATTCAAGTCTTTTCTTTCACTTATGACAATTTAAGGAACTTTTTGTGTATCTATTGCTCTGAATGTACTAGAAGCTCCCAAAGCTGAATCTACATCGTACTCACCCTGAATCTCCAGGACTTACTACCTGTCAAATAATGTACTTCCAAAATGCGATATGCTGAAACAAATTACTGTATGTATCTTCCTCACATGGCACAATGCTTTGTATGTAGTAGGTGTAAGTTGCTTTTCTAATTGACTAATTAAACTAGAAATCATTCATCACCCCCAGTTTATCTTAGAATTTCTTCTTGCTCTAGATCAGTTTATTGACTTATGTAATATATAGCAAAACAACTTTTTTTTTTTTTTACAGCAAATCAAGCACTTTGAAAACAATGAGAAAATTATTTGCCTATATAACTGTGGCACATAATTACAAACAATTATAAAATATCCCAAATGGCATGCTAATATATAAAAGAAAGTCAATAACTAGACATAGTTCAAACTCATGGCCAATATTTAGGTTATGAGAATATAAAAAGTTGTGCCATGAACTCTTTGCTGAGAGTTTGCATCTTTGAATTATGCAAAGACAATAAATTACAAAATATAACAAGAATTCCATTCTCCAGCTCCTTTCTTATCACTCTGATCACCCCATCAAATCACACCCCTCACATTAGTGTTAGAAAACCTGAGAATAAACATAGCAATCCCTGAACAAAGCTGTAGATTTCGCTTTGGTTTAAAAAAGTAAGAAGGAGCAACTTCTGCATGGGGGAAGGTGGTCAACTTCAGCCCCATCTAGCCTTCCATGTGAGACAGGAAAATACTAAACTCCACCCCCATCTAATCCTTCTTGTCTCACCTAAGGTGAACCACCTGTGAAGATCACAGCCCAGGGCACAGGCTCACTGAAAGACTGAAACTAAATCCTACAACTACAGAATGTTTCTCCTCACCCACATCTTATCAACGTATTACTTAGAGACCTAAGTAACCCAGTTCCTTTTGTGCAGTACATCATGCCAAGCTTTCAAAAACAACAAAAATTATAAGGTAAACTAAAAGGCAAAAAAAAAAAAAAAAAAAATCCACAGTTGGAATCAAGCAAGCAAACATTAGAATCAGACTCGAATATGGCAGGGATGTTAGAATTATCCTGATTGGTATGTTTTGCTTCCTTTTCTATTGATTATTAACAGAGAAATTTTGAAGTCTCTAAGTATACTTGTGAATTTGTGTATCTCTGTTTTCAGTCGATCAGTTTATTTTTTGTTTATTCTTGTAGGGAAACCCTCCTAGGTAGAAACATGTTTAGCATCTTCATGTTTTCTTTGCTATTTTGACCACATTTTTGGTATTTGCTGTCCTTCCTTATTTCTGTTAATATTTTATGTTCTAACTTTTAATTTGTATTTTATTAATATAGCCATTATAGCTTCATTTTTAGTAATCATCACATAATATATCCTTCATCATATATTTACTTTTAACCTGCCTACATCTTTATATTTAAAGTGGTTTTCTTTTTGACATCTCATAGTTAGGTCTTGCATTTTATACAGGTTGGCAAGCTCAGCCTTTTAATTGCCTAGTTAATTTGCATTTAAAGTAATTATTGATAATGTTACATTTAAATCTACCCTTTTAAAATTGTTTTATTGTGTCCAAGCATCCTATGTTCCTTTTACTCCTCTTTATCTGCCTTTTTTATTTAGTATTTTTTATTATTCCATTTTATATTTATGCTTGGCACATTATTTATACCTCTTTTAAAAAATTCTTGCTAAATGGTTTCCAATATACTTCATTCTACAATCTATAGTCTTTTTTCATGTCTAGTAAAAAAAAAAAAAAAAAAAAGAAGAAGAGCCTTAAAATTCCCAATTTATTGCCACTATCTTTTGATTAATACTGTCATACTTTCATTTTTTTCTTATTTTGTTACAGCTAGTGAAATAACTTTCCCTTGTTATATTTACTAAGCAGCAACAACAATGATAATTAACTTACTAACAAATTCACATTTATTTTTATTAAGTGCCACATGCTTTGCTAATTTACATGAATCATACCATTTAATATACAGACCTCTATAAGGTACATACTGTTATTACTTTCATTTAATAGCTCAAGGAAGTGAAGCATAAGGAATATAAGTGACTTATCCAGTTATATATCTTTGTGGTATTATGAAACAGCCAGTCTAATTCCAGCATTTGCAATCTCAATAAATATTTTACAGTTGCTGACATATGCTAAATTTATTAAATTGTAAAAATTGTTAGTATTTTTTTTTCTTTTTTTTGAGACAGAGTCTTGCTCTGTGGCCACGATGGAGTGCAGTGGCACGATCTCGGCTCACTGCAACCTCTGACTCTCAGGTTTAAGTAATTCTTCTGCCTCAGCCTCTTGAGTAGCTGGGACTACAGGCACACACCACCATGCCCAGCTAATTTTTGTATTTTTAGTAGAGACGGGGTTTCACTATGTTGGCCAGGATGGTCTCCACCTCCTGACCTGGTGATCCGCCTGCCTCAGCCTCCCAAAATGCTGAAATAACAGGCGTGAGCCACCGCACTGGGCCAAAATTGCTAGTATTTTCAGTTTGTTTTCTAAGATTCCCTACAGAAAATGTTACTTTGTATGCAAAAGGCAACTTGCTCATCTTTTTATATTCACCTACTAGCTAATATTTGTTTCCTATTTTTTTTTTTTTTTTTTTTTTTTTTTTTTTTTTTTTTTTTTTGAGACGGAGTCTCGCTCTGTCGCTCGGGCTGGAGTGCAGTGGCCGGATCTCAGCTCACTGCAAGCTCCGCCTCCTGGGTTTACGCCATTCTCCTGCCTCAGCCTCCCAAGTAGCTGGGACTACAGGCGCCCGCCACCTCGCCTGGCTAGTTTTTTGTATTTTTTTAGTAGAGACGGGGTTTCACCGTGTTAGCCAGGATGGTCTCGATCTCCTGACCTCGTGATCCGCCGGTCTCGGCCTCCCAAAGTGCTGGGATTACAGGCTTGAGCCACCGCGCCCGGCCTTGTTTCCTATTTTATTGTATTTTTGGTAACTCCAGAAAAACCAACAAGAATGGTAAAAATAAACATGTATTTTATTCTTGATTTTATAGGGAATGTTTCTATACTATCTTCAGTTTATTAGGATTTTTAACAGTAAAAAATGAATGTATTTAAAAATATTTAATAAATATTTTAAATTACTCCTTTTCTCTGTTTTTAATCTTTTATAATCACATATGGCATTATTATGGTAACCAACAAAAATTTCTAAAGAGAAGAAAAGCCATGAGAACCAAGTAAAATAAAAATTCTCTAACTCGATGGAAAAAAAAATCATATTCACCAATAAATATACAGTAGTTCCCCCTTATCCACAGTTTTGTTTTCCATGATTTCTACTACCTACGGCCCACCACAGTCTGAAAGGAAGTTGGTACAGTATACTAAGATATTGTGTGTGTGAGAGAGCACATAGGAGAGAGAAAGAGAGACCACTTTCACTTAGCCTTTATTACAACATATTTTTGTAATTGGTTTAACAGTTTTTAATCTCTTACTGTGCCTAATTTATAAATTAAACTTTATCATAGGAATGTCCATATAGGAAAATCATATTATATACAGGTCGGCACTATTCATGGCTTCAGGCATCCACGGGGTTCTTGGAATGTATCCCTTCTGGATAAAGGGGGACTACTGTAGTGGCGAATAATTTAAACATTTTTTCTAGTAGACATGAGATGATAACATGCAATACATTGACACTATGTACCTATTATGAACCATAGGATTTGCACAGCTCATAATGACTATCATTTTCCATACGTCAAGTGCCACAAAGACAGAATTTTCCCAACATGCAAATAATGACATTATATTGCTGCAACCTGTTTGGATTTGGTATCCAAATCCAAAAGTTAACTGAATAATTTTAGTGAAGTACAGTGCTGAGTCTGGGGCATTATATTATCAAACACATTTAATTTTTTCTTTTTTGAGGTATAATTGACAAGTAACATTGTATAGATTTATGGTGCAAG
Organism: Rhinopithecus roxellana; assembly: GCF_007565055.1. Lineage (NCBI taxonomy): Eukaryota > Metazoa > Chordata > Mammalia > Primates > Cercopithecidae > Rhinopithecus > Rhinopithecus roxellana. Next base: position 29,675,631 of record NC_044564.1, read on the forward strand.
ACCTTGTGAAATGATTATCACAATCAAGCTAATTAACATCTCCATCACCTCACATAGTTACTTTTAAAATGTACCCTTAGTGATTTCTGAGTATATAATAGTATATTATTATTAACCATAATCACCATTCTGTACAATAACTCTCAGAACATATTGTATCTAACTGAAACCTGGTACTCTTTAACCAACATCTCCCATTTTGCTTTCACCTCTAACCCCTGACAACCACCATTCTACTATCTGCTTTTATGAGTTCAGCTTTTCTTGATTTCCCATGTAAGTGAGATCATGCAATATTTGCCCTTCTGTGTCTGGCTTATTTCACTCAGCATAATGTCCTCCATGCACTTGTTTTAAATGCAGCCAGTGTATTACCATGTGTTATCTAATCCATTCAAAAGGTTAAATGCCAGATTCTGAGAATACAATTATATTTGTAGGATAACCAGAAGTTCTAAGGATTAGGGAAACTCGGGTAAAAGTTCTTAAGTAGTAAAACAATCTCCTTGATTTTGTCTTCTAAATATCAACCAACTGATGAATACATTTTATACACAGAAATTCTCTTTCATCTATCACTACCAATAGCTCCTTGAAAAGCAATTACACACACACATGCATACAAACAGATAGAGATAGATGATAGATAGATAGATAGATAGATAGATAGATAGATAGATAGATAGATAGATAGATGTTCTCTCTCAGTCATTATCCCCATACTATGGTTAAAAATCAGTACTATAAATCCAAATATAAAATAGGGCTACACAGATCGATTCCAAAACAAATTTCTGGACAAATTTTCTGGTTATCCTCTAAGGCTGCATTGAATATTGCAGCCCCTAGCCATAACTGTCTATTTAAATCATACTTAAGTTAATTAAATTAAATAAAACAAGTGATACTTCAGGTGCTCAAGAGCACATGGGGCTGGTGGCTACCATCCTGGACAGCACAAATATAGAACAATTTTGTCATCACAGAAAGTTCTACTGGACAGTGCTGCTGTAAAAATCACAGATGGTCCCTCATCACTCAAAAAGAAGACCTTCCACAAAAATTCTACATACTTTCAAATTCTTGTTTATACAGCTCTGACCATGAAGCCCCAAGTCTCACTAAACATAAAGGGCCTTCAGTCATAGGACAATGGATGTTTCACAATAACAGATGGAAAGTGTTAAAGAAATAATGTCCTGAGTCATGTCAGAATTGTGACTGCCAAGGAAATATTTAATAATGCTAAAGAAGGAATGTCACAATGTTGAAAAGACGGAGGATCCATTTTTTGTTTGCATCTTAAATAGGCAGCAACTCTTTGTATGAAAGGGGGTTCAAAATTCTACATTATCACCAGTGCAAAGCAAATACATGTTGAACAGAAATAATACAGTTGCCAAAGAGAGCAAGAGCTGAAACATCTCTCAACTATGGCCAGCATCCTGCAGAGCTCATTAGAAAGGAGCAAAATCATGCATGAGCATAAATTAATTAAGACTCAGTACTTGAAAACAAGACGTACTTTTAGCAAGTACATAAGTAATACGTGCATACATACATATGATTTAGTAATAGAGTCCTAAAGCAAGAAGTGGTTCCAGCAAAGTAGATGACTGGAACAAAAACAACGTAGGATACAATTTAAAAGTTCAGCTGTTTGTAAGCCATGTGGTTTAAGGTTTATCGTTTTTTCTTAAGCAAAGTCAGCAAGTTGACATTAAAAAGAAATATATATCCATTTTACTTTAATTTATGGGTAGATATGTGTAAAGTTCTAATTTTTTGAATTGGGTTTTCGTCTTTGAAAAAATATATTCCTTTTTTCATCTTTACACACTTCTTAAAGAATATCTAGTTGTTACCATCTGAAAAGACTCGATTAAATGGAATCCACCTGTCTATAGGAGTCCACATGCTTGTTTCTAGAGTAGAAAACCAAACCGAAGTCCTTTCTCTCTTTATAAAATTCTGCTGAGGCTTATTTCTGTGTATTTATGTGTGAGCACGTGGGTGTGTGTTATATATTACAATCATTTAGATTTTCATGTAATGTGTGATGACATCACTCATTTATTTCTGGTTGAAATGGAAAGCTGGTCAAACTTTCAGAAAGAGGTTACACATCTACTGAGGTTATTATTTAGGGACAATAAGAATTACTGTTATACGTAGGTTCCTTCTGAAGATGTAAGTTATTTAAAAATATGTCAGAGGATGTCACCCTTCTTATGTTCAAGAAAATGTTGTGTTCCCCTTGCTTATTTCTTGCATGTGACTATAACATAATAAAATACAGTAGATAAAAATTTAAAAATATCACGGACAGCAAACCAAATTCACCTTCATCAGTTGAAAAATAATTCAAAGCAGTTATTTGTTATATGATATGATATTACAGTACATTATCTGATCTTATATGATAAGTATGATAATAGTAGTACCAGTTTCAATACAACAGTAACTTTAAAATACTAATAGGTTATTAACTTAAATGTTATAGGCACAAATTGTAAAACCTCTTAAATGTTTTACATTTTGTAATTTGTAAATTATACATTTGTAAAACATTTCATGCACATTTGACTTCCACATGGCTATCAAATAAACCCAAGAATGATGTATAATATCATTCAGTGCCCTTTCAGGTAGGTATGATTTAATATCTGCAAATTTTATTCCTTCTTATTTACTACCCTCTGTAGCTATATTCTTGGCACTAAACTGTTCCTCCTTCTGAGGTCAGACAGTATGATTTAGAGCATGACTTCCTCCTCATTCCCTGCAGTAATTAGTCTGCCTAACTCCAGAAAGTTGCTTGCCAAGGAATATTTTAATTGGGCACTAGTTTCCATAATGAACTAAAAGTCAAGGTTGGTGGCCCTGAAGTTTGATGCTGAAACACCCAGATAACTCAATATCATTGGGCCTAGATCTGGTTGGAAATTTTAGTTTCTCCTAATGGCTGTTGAATTAACTTAGTTCTTTATAATAAGAAGTATTATCTATTATCTTAGAGTCATTAAAGTCTGTATCCAGTGCCCACACAAACCTCCCAGTAATTATGAAAACCTACACAGTAACCCGAGACTGTTGTTAGATTAGGGTTTTATAGGATGTAGTTACCTGCTCTGCTTAGTTTCTTTAAAAACCAAATTCACCAAAAGCTCACAAGAGTGAATGTGCCTTTATTGAATTAGTATCATTATTAACAGTAGCAGCAACACTATCAAATCATCTATTCATGTATATTGTACTAAGTGCTATACCCTTAGGATATTTGATATGCAATAATTACAATTTCAAAATCGTAGCAAGTTACAATCTAAGAAAATACACCTATGTACTTGTAGTTAAGAAAATGCAAATTTTTATTTGTCCATAATCAATTATTATACATGGCACTCAGAATCGTAATTCTCTCTTCGAAGCATTTCTGCATTCTGAGGAGAAAATACATTGACTTGGAGCCAAATTGAACTAGGTTTTAATTATGCTGCTGCTACTTAGTAACTGTGTGATGTTGAGGATTTTTCTTAACCTTCCTGAGCTCTTTTCCTTATCCGTAAAATAAGAGAATAAAATCCTACCTCACGTAGTTTGTAAAGAGAAAGCAGACCATATGTGTGTCAGGACTGAAATACACTGTGGCCTCTACTAAACAGTCAATCTATGAATGCCCTTGTTGTTCCTTGAAAGTACCAATAAACACACAGATACAGACACACAAACGCACACGTACACAGAGACACACACACAGAAATCCTTTTCCAAAAGGTCTATCTGGAAGCACCTTTGAACTCCTCTAAACACACAGCAGTATTCTGCTGGCCTTGCTTCTACTGAGTGCTTCACCCAAAGTGTGTTTAATAAATATCTGCTGAGATCTGCTTGCTGAGACATATAGATACATATATATCAAATATATATATCAAAATATATATATCAAATATATATATAGCAAATTTTGCTGTTGTCTTATTTTAAGACATTGACACAGCCACCCCAGCCTTTAGCAACCACCACCTTTATTAGTTATCATACATCAACATTGAGGCAAGACCCTCTACCAGGAAAAGGTTACAACTCCTGTAACCTTATATATATATATGCTAAAGATCATATATATATATATGGATTCCCACCCTCCTTTTTGTTTTCAAAGAAGATTCTTCAGGTAAGCAATATGTCTTTTAAACACTTTTTTAGAAGTTATCTTCAAAAATCCTCACATTTCTATGCTTATTTTGTATGTAAAGAATAGGATCTATAGTAGCTAATGATATATTCTTTTAACATGACCTTATCACGGTTACCTAAATCTAGCAGATCTGTAATTTTGTAAAGGATATGAAATACATGTGCAAGCATGCGTGCACACACATATTCATAGATCGAACTTCCCAATGATTCTATCTCTAATTTATGGTGAAGATATTTGTTCCATCTTTCTCATTTCATATTATATACAAAAGAAGTCTTGCATAACAAGGCCTATTTTACTCTTTTAAATGCATTGAAATTACCATTTATATTTCATATGCGTTTTTTTAAATGTTAGACAAATCCTCCCACATCAGAACTTAGAACAGGAGAATCCTCCTATAATGCATTTGAAATACTATCACTTCACAGAATGAATTTAACCTGAGCACGAAGCTAATTTTTATCTGAACCAGCTCCTTTGCTTGGAAAATGGAACTATAGAATGAGATAAGGAATGTTAGTTCTTTATCGCTCATGTAACAAATCTCTTAATAGTACAGAATGGCACGTTAGTTATTTCTAGTGACAATATTAAGATGGTAATGAGAAAAGAATAGTATTACATATTCATTCTCCTGACAGGTATTACAATAAGATTGGGAATGGACCAAAAAAATTAATCAATTATACTTAGCCAAAAGGGAAATTGGAATAGTAAGAACATCCTGGAAACAGGAACAAAAAAAAAAAACCTTCCTGAACAAGTTCAATACCTGACCAGTTCTGGAGACTCTTATCCAGTGCTTATCAGAATCTACTGAAATTTCTGTTCCTTGCGCTCAGAGTCTTTTATTGATTGCCCCTTCATTGGAAAATACCTCTGCTGGTTTTCCTTTCTTAACTGCTTCTGCAATACAACCACAGGGCCCAGCTTCCTGCTACCTCCTGGACGAACTCTTATGTCAACAATCCCAGAATTAGAGCAAAGGAAATGGCCTGTGTTGAAAACAAAGGATTCTTCTCTGTGGAACAAAGCCCTAGGAAACTTGACAGTTTTCATTTTAGAACACTAATTATTTGATGTTCCTAATTACAACAGGGAGAAAATATTTTTGTGAATTAATTTTCATGAATGGTAGGTATTTCTTTCTTTGTGGTGATAGTGCAATTATCAAAGAATGGAAATAGCAGTTATAGGTTTATGTAAATTTTTGTGTTTAAAATACTGGACTAGTAGCTTGTGATCGTTTTAGTAAACCTGAGAATATCATATTACCTGGACCAAAAATTTTGTTTCTTGAGAACTTTCTGAATTTTATGACATTTAACGTATGTTCCTAATATTTTTAAATAATTTTTTTTGTACTTTTTAACTAGTCTTTGTAAATTAGGAGCTAGTAAAGTAATGAGCTGATAACAAATAATAATTCTGTGAATATAGCCAAGGACTCTGAGAAATTAAGCTTCTTGTGAAAAAAAAAATTAACATCACAAAAAATAGGAAGAATAAGTAAAAATGTTTTATCGCAAAGCTCAGCTTGAGATAGCTAGGTGTCTATTTTGGGCCACAGAAATACAAAGCAATGAGAGGAATTTATTTTAAAAAAATTGTCTAGGCTCTGCTGTTCAATTTTATTTTCCACCAAGAATAAGGGTTGTTTTTGTGATGCTGAATGGCTTCAAGTTTCCCAGTGCACTCCGAGATGGCAGAAGTGGTGGTATTTCTTTCTCTTTTGATGCAGGTAGTGCTGAATTTGTAAGACATGGAAAAACATACATACCAGTGGTTCTCAAGGGAATGTTCTCAGACCAGTGGCATCAACATCACCAGAGGATTTGTTAGAAATGCCACTAAATCAGAAACTCTGGTGGCAGGGCCCAACTGTCAGTTTTAAGAAGAGATACCATCTCACATCAGTTAGAATGGCGATCATTAGAAAGTCAGGAAACAACAGGTGCTGGAGAGGATGTGGAGAAATAGGAACACTTTTACACTGTTGGTGGGACTGTAAACTAGTTCAACCATTGTGGAAAACAGTGTGGCGATTCCTCAAGGATCTAGAACTAGAAATACCATTTGACCCAGCCATCCCATTATTGGGTATATACCCAAAGGATTATAAATCATGCTGCTATAGAGACACATGCACACGTATGTTTATTGCAGGCACTATTCACAATAGCAAAGACTTGGAATCAACCCAAATGTCCCTCAGTGACAGACTGGATTAAGAAAATGTGGCACATATACACCATGGAATACTATGCAGCCATAAAAAAAGGATGAGTTCATGTCCTTTGTTAGGGACATGGATGCAGCTGGAAACCATCATTCTCAGCAAACTATGGCAAGAACAGAAAACCAAATACCGCATGCTCTCACTCATAGGTGGGAATTGAACAATGAGATCACTTGGACACAGGAAGGGGAACATCACACACTGGGGTCTATTGTGGGGAGGGCAGGGGGACGGATAGCATTAGGAGATATACCTAATGTAAATGATGAGTTAATGGGTGCAGCACACCAACATGGCACATGCATACATATGTAACAAACCTGCACGTTGTGCACATGTACCCTAGAACTTAAAGCATAATAAAAAAAAAAAAATCCTCCAGATGATTCTGGTGCCTGCCAAAGTTTGAAAATTGTTGATTGAAACCACTCTAAGACATTCCAAGCAAGGATCAGGAAAAGACATAAAATCACCAGCTCATACCCATGTGTGCCATATATACTTTTGAGTTCTTGCCTAAATACAAAATATAACATTATAAAAACGAACATACCATGAGTACTGATTTTTATATCTTGAAAGAAATCTGAATTTATCAAAGGAAAAATATTTTAAAAGTTTGATAATTCAGTAAGTTTAATTCCCATGGTTTCATACAAAAACAATATTATTACTAGAAGGTTGCTGTATATAAAAAGACACAACTTAATCTTTGGAAAATGTTTGTAAATTGGGATCCTTTTACATTGGAGTAAAATATAAAGTGATATAATTGAGTTAGAATTAATTTAAATATGTCCATATGAACTCAGCAGTGAAACAGTTCGCTCAGTAAAATTTTTTTTTCTTTTTTTGAGACGGAGTCTCGCTCTGTCTCCCAGGCTGGAGTGCAGTGGCACCATCTCAGCTCACTGCAAGCTCCGCCTCCCGGGTTCACACCATTCTCCTGCCTCAGCCTTCTGCATAGCTGGGACTACAGGCTCCAGCCACCCAGCTCATTTTTTGTATTTTTAGTAGAGATGGGATTTCACCGTGTTAACCAGGTTGGTCTCGATCTCCTGACCTCGTGATCTGCCCACTCGGCCTCCCAAAGTGCTGGGATTACAGGCATGAGCCGCCGCGACTGGCCCTAAAATCTTACAAACTTCTTCTATAATCACTTTGTATGCAAGCTTTAAGGAATGAATGAAGCAAGCATCACAAATTTGGATTTCATTCCATTTGAAGGAGCCACTGCTTTCAGTGGTAACTGGAACCGTATCTTTGAGGCCAATAAAGCAATGTGGACCTTGTGGTCAAATAAGGATGTTTTTAAAGGTATCAAAGAGTTTATCTCAAAACCTAGTCATGGTTTGTCCTCAAAATATTTAAATAGATAGATGATGTTGTTGTCTATTGGGACACAGTATTTTTTTTTAAGTTCAGGGTATATATGCAGGCCTGTTACATAGGTAAATGTGTCTCATGGAGCTCATTGCACAGATTATTTCATCACCCAGGTATTAAGTCTAGTACCCATTAGTTATTTCTCCTGAGGCTCTCCCTCCTCCCACCCTCCACTCTCTGATAGGCTCCAGTGTATGTTATTTCTCTCTCTGTGTCCATGGGAACACAGTATGTTCAAAGAGCCGTAAGTCTGAGATCTGTAAAAACCAAAAGATAGGTAACATTAAGTGTGCACATGGGCTTTTGATAATGCTTACAGGAAAATGTTATATATTTATCAAATTATATATTTATTTATTAAATTAAATATAGCCCAATCTATAAGTGTAATCAATAATTCTTATAACAATTCTGAGTTACTCATCAGAAAATGTAGAAGAGTCTGAAGGAGGCAGACTTAGAATATGCTTTATGAGATGTATTGTTTATATTATTTTGAAATGGAAGAATAATTAAAATATTCATCAGGATGGTAGTACCTTGCAATAAAAATTGAGAAAACAGGATGGGTAATACAAGCATACTTCAAAGATATTGTGGGTCAGTTCCAGTCCACTGCAATAAAGCAAGTATCTCAATAAAGTAAGCCACATAAATTTTTTGGTTTCCCAGGGCACATAAAAATTATGTTTATACTATACTGAATTAATATTAAGTGTACAATGGCATTGTGTCTAAAAATCAATGTGCATACATTAATTAAAAAAATGTTTTATTGTTAAAAGTGCTAAAGATCATCTGTGCCTTCAGGAGTTGTAACCTTTTGCCTGGTAGAGGATCTTGCCTCAATGTTGATGTATGATAACTAATAAAGGTGGTGATTGCTAAAGGCTGGGGTGGCTGTGTCAATGTCTTAAAATAAGACAGCAGCAAAATTTGCCACATCAATTTACTTTTCCTTTCAGGAAAGGTTTATCTGTAGCATATAATGCTGTTTGGTGGCACTTTCCCCACAGTAAAACTTTTCAAAATTGGAGGCAATTCTCTCAAAACCTGCTGCTCTTTTATCTACTAGCTTTATATAATATCCAGAATTCTTTGCTGTAATTTCAACAATTGGTCACAGTATCTTCGCCAGGAGTATTCATAGATTCCATCTCAGTAAACCACTTTATTTGCATATCCATAAGAAGCAACTCCTCAGTTTATCAAATTTCATTATGAGATTGTAACAATTCAGTCACATCTTCAGGCTCTACTTAAATTTTATATCTCCTGCTATTTCCACCACATCTGAAGTTACTTCTGCCACTGAGGCCTTGAACCCTTCAAAATCATCCGTGATGAGGGGAATCAACAGCTTCCAAAATCGTGTTAATGTTGCTATTTTTACCTCCTCCTATGAATCACAAATATTCTTAATGCTATCCATCAGTGGATAGCATTAAGAATTGTACATTTTTCCCAGAAGGTTTTCAATTTACCTTGCCCAGATCCATCAGAGAACGCATTATGTACAGCAGGTACAGCCTTACAAAATGTATTTCTTAAATTCTAAGACTTGAAAGTAAAAATTACCTCTTGATCCATGGGTTACAGATTGAATGTTGTGTTAGCATGCATGAAAACTTTAAGGATATTTCCCTGTATATCTCTATCAGAGAGCTCTTGGGTGACCAGGTGCATTGTCAATGAGCAGTAATGTCTTGAAAGGAATCTTTTTTCTAAGCAGTAGGTCTCAACAGTGGACTTAAAATACTCATTAAACCATGCTGGGAGCAGATATGTTGTCATGTAGGCTTTGTTCTATTTATAGAACAAAGGTAGAGGAAATATAGCATAATTCTTAAGGGCCCTATGACTTTCAGAATGCAAAATCAGCGTTGACTTCAATTTCAGGTCACTAGCAGCCTTAACCCATAACAAGTGAGTCAGCCTGTTGTCTATTGAAGATTTGAAGCCAGGCATTGACTTCTCTCTAGCTGTGGAAGTCCTAAGTGGCATCTCTTCCAATATAAGGCTGTTTTATCTATTAAATATAAGGCTGTTTTATCTATTAAATCTGTTGTTTAATGTAGCCACCTTGATCGATTATATTAGATCTGAAAAACTAGCTTCAACTTCTGTATCAGCACTTGCTGTTTTACCTTGTACTTTTATGCTACGGAGATGTCTTCTTAAACCTTGGGAACTAACATCTGCTAGCTTCTAACTTTTCTTCTGTCACTTCCTCACCTTTCTCAATTTCATAGAATTGAAGATAACTATGGACTTTCTCTGAATTAGGCTTTGCTGTGGGGATTGTTGTGGCTGGTTTCATCTGCTATCCAGACCACCTAACCTTTCTCAACATCGTCAATAAGGCTGTTTTGCCTTCTTATCATTTGTGTGTTCACTGAAATAGCACCTTTATTTTCCTTCTAAAACGTTTCCTTGGATTCACATCTTGGCTTAATGTTTGGCACAAGAAGCTTAGTTTTTGGTCTAGCTTGGATTTCAACATACGTTCTTCACTAAGCTTAATCATTTCTGTCTTAGATTTAAAGTGAAAAATGTGAACACTTGCTTTCAGTTGACCATGTAGAGGTCACTATAGGGTTATTGATTAGTCTAATTTTAATCTTGTTGTGTCTCAGGGAATAGAGAGACCCAGTGAGAGACAGAGATGGGGAAATGCTGGTCAGTGTAGCAGTCAGAGCACATACAACATTTACTAACTTCACCATCTTATATGTGGATGGTTTGTGATGCCTCAAAAGAATACAATGGTAACATCAGAGATCACTGATCACAGTTTACCATAACACATTTAATAATAATGAAGAAGTCTGAAATATTGCAAAAATTACCAAAATGTGAAACAGAGAATTGAAGTGATCACATGCTGTTGGAAAAAAATGGTGCCAAAAGACTTCCCTGACATGGAATTGCCATAAACCTTCAATTTGTAAAAAAAAATGCATTATCTGCAAAGTGCAATAGAGAGAAACACAATAAAATAAGATATTCCTGTATGTATATTATATATATTTTGTCAGTGATGCACCACATAAAAGGTAAAATTATGTAGCCATGTATATCTGGGCTTATTTTGTTTATTACATTTTACTGGGAAATAAAACAATGTCAAATCAATAGAATTAGGCTAAACATGGCAAAGGCAGGAGGAAGACATTTTGAGCTTCATGAAAGGTACACTTGGTCACACAAGTGTAAAGGAAAGGAAAAAAGGGTATGAGCACACTCACGGCTATTAGAGGAATGAGGAACTGCTGGGAGTTTTAGAAATGCATGCAGAATGCAAGACTGAATCCATATGGGAAAGCATTTTGTATAAAGGCATGAAAAATTAATATTTTCCTAGTGATATGCTTGACCAATTGAGTCTTCAGAAACAAATTATCTGCCTCACAACAGTTCCCTCCATTGCTCTCATGGTCCTTTTTGACACCAAGAGGTTTGACCCCCAAAGTAGAAGATAAGGGATGTCACATTGTATCTATAGGTTCACCAGTTAAGATGTGGGTAGACATGAATGAGGTCTATCTCATTCCTTTCTATCAGGATTTTCTCTGATAAAGAAAGTGTTTCTTAAAAATGAAGGGCAGTAATTTCAGAGCTTTATGTCCTCCACTCAGAAGGAGGTCTCTTATTTATGAAATGAGTTACCCCAAATGCTTTAATGATATTACCTTTCTCTATTTCCAATAGATTGGAAAAATTATAGACATGTTAAAGCAAGTTCTCTCTAATAAGTTTTTTCTAGATATGTTAAGATTATTAGGGAGAAGAAAACCATGAATTTGTAACCTCTGGGAAATCTTGTAATCTCCTGGACAGCAAGACTTGACAGGCAAAACAATATGCTGTTCCTTGAAGTTTTATTTGGCAAAGTTTTGAGACTGACTGGTAACTGATAGAGGTCTACTTTCCCCTCTTGAAATATTGGGGCCAGATATATATAATAATTTAGATAAATTTTCATATTTAAGAAAGCTTATGGTACATTTGTTTTATAATATAAAACTACCCACCGGTGGGTCTAGGGTAATACTCTATAATCAAACATGTTAACTTTTCTGCAGTGAAACAGATAAAGTCACACTAAGTTATATAAATAAAAACTTTAACTGTCACCTCAAGTCGTTTTGCATCCAAATGTCTCAAAGTTATGAAAAAAGACTCAGGTTTTAGAGATTTTTGGAATCGAAATTGCAGCTAAGGGACTGTTAATCCCCCAAACAAAAATCACTGTTATTATTTACTATTAACACTATTACTATTATTCATACTGCTACTATTACTATTTATTATATGGCAGACATTTTGCTAGAGGCTTACTGAACACTTTCTAAATCCTCACAATAGTCTATTAGATGCATAGTAGAAAACTTTTGTTGTTGTTGTTCAAATATTTTCCTGTATTGTGACCATCTGTAGTCCATCAAAGGGTTTTTAAGAGCTTTAGTGCCTTCATTTATCTGAAGACATAGTTATAAGAAACATTTGAAAACTCTAAGAGCCAGGCAGCTGGTAAGAAGTAATGTCAAGATTCTATTCGATAAATGTCCAACTCAAAAATCCACACTGTATATTAAAGTTTCCATTATTTTTTCTTCCCTTCATATTGAACAAATACTTATTGAGTGTCAAGCATTATTACTGACACTATTATTGAGTGTCAAGCTTATTATGTGTCAAGCATTATTACTGACACTAGGGAGACACTAGGAAACAAAGGTTCTGCTCCCATAAAGATATTCTAATATCTAGAATACCTATTATCTCGAATATCTAACATCTAGACTATCTAGAACCTAATGTCCATATTCCAATGGAGGAAAAAATAATAAATGAGAATTTATTTTAAAAAACTATAAGTAGTAAAAAGCATAATGTAGGATAAGAAAATAATAAGTAATGATGTGGAGACACAGACAGATATTTGTAGGGACCTCCCTAAGTCCTTTGAGATCAGACCTGAATGAACTGAGAAAATGAGGTAATGAGAAGAGTGGCCCAGGCAGAGGGAAGAGGAAATGTAAGTGGCCTGAGGTGCAGGGTTGCCAGGTAAAACACCAGTACAGTGCATCCCAGTGTGCTGCCAGTATGTCCCATGTAATCCGGAACATACTTATACTGAAAAATTACTTGTTACTTTTCTGAAATACATAGTTTAAATCGAAGTCCTCTATTTGTATTTGCTCAATCTAGCAACTTTACTGGTGTGAAAATGTGTTTGCCCTATTACAGGAACATTAAGCAGACTGAGCTAGGAGTCCAAGCCAGTTTGAATAGAATCATCTGAGGGAGAGAAGATGAAGAAGAGACTGTCCAATATGGTAGTCACCAGTGTCATGTGACTATGGAGCCCTGAAACTGTGGCTGACGACATTGAGATGTGCTGTAAGTCAAATATAACCTATATGTAAGATTTAGTATTAATTTTCAATATGAAATATTTCAAGTTTTTTACATTGAATGCATGTTGAATTAATATTTTAGAGGTATTATGTTCAATAAAATCAATTATTGAAATTGATTTTACCTACTTTTTTATTTTTTAATGTTTCTACTAAAAACTTTAAAATTATATGTGTGAGTTACCAGTGGACAGTGCAGGATTAGAGAGAAAATGCTAGGGAAGGAAAGAGACCATGCAGAGTCTTGAAGACCATGGTAAGGATTTTGGGTATTACTTGAGTGAGACAGAAAGGCATTGAAGGGTTTAAGCAGAGGAATGACAGGACCTGACTAATTGTTTAAAAGAATCACTGAGATTGCTCTCTTGAGTCCCCTCCAAAGAACCACAACTGAGATAACTTAAACAAATGTTTCTTACTGGTGATGACTATTGTTACTATCTGCAAAAAAAAAGTTATTGTGTATTCCCTCGGCTTGTCTCCTCAGCTCCTGGCTAAGGTACTACATGGATTGCAATTTACAGGCACAAATGACTTATTGCCTGATCTAAAAATGGCTTCTTCAGGTTATTAATTGAAAACTATTTTTGGAAAACCTACCATGTGCCAGATACTATTCCAGGTGCTAGGGATGAAGGAGCAGTAAAAGAAGGGGGAAAAGCAGCAGTGAAAATATGCCTCATGGGGGTTATACTTTAGTAGAGACAGTTTATATTAATAAAACAAAAATGAACAAATATATATAGCATATGAGATTTAAAGTGGTATGGTAAAAATGAAATACAAGATGGTTAAAGAGTACATTTTAGTCTGTTCTTACACTGCTATAGAAAACTATCTGAGACTGGGTAATTTATGAAGAACAGAGATTTAACTGACTCACAGCTCTGCAGGCTGTACAGGAGGCATGGCTGGGGTGGCCTCAGGAAACTTACAATCATGACAGAAGGTGAAGGGGAAGCAGGCATGGTCTTCACATGGCAAGACTGAGAGAGATAGAGAGAAAGGGAAAGTGCTGCACACTTAAACAAACAGATCTCCTGAGAACTCTATCACCAGAACAGCAAGGGGGAAGTCAGCCCCCATGACTCAGTTACCTCCCACCAGGCCCTTCCTTCAACACCTGGGGATCACAATTCGACATGACATTTGGGTGGGGACACAGAGCCAAACTATATCAGAGGACCAGGGTGGAATGGGCTACTTCCATTTTAAATGGAATGATTGGCTGAAAGGCTTCACATGAGAGAGGCGTGCGCAACCCTGTTTTCATGTGAACATTTGTGCCCCTCATATTAATATGTTAAATCCTAAACCCCAATGTGATGAGGCTAAGACATAGAGACTTTAGGTGTAATTAAATCGTGAGGGAGAAAACCTCATGGATGGGATTAGTGCCCTTATAAAACAGCCCCCAGACCAGGCACAGTGGCTCATGCCTGTAATCCCAGCACTTTGGGAGGCCAAGGCGGGCGGATCACAAGGTCAGGAGTTCAAGACCAGCCTGACCAATATGGTGAAACCCCATCTCTACTAAAAATACAAAAATTAGCTAAGCGTGGTAGCATGCACCTGTAATCCCAGCTACTCAGGAGGCTGAGGCAGGAGAATCACTTGAACCCATGAGGCAGAGGTTGCAGTGAGCCAAGGTCATACCACTGCACTTCAGCCTGGGTGACAGAGACTCCGTCATAAAAAAAAGAAAAGAAAAAGTCCCAGTGACATCTCTTGCCAGTTTCACTATGTGAGGTTGCAGTGAAAAGATGGCCATCTATGAGGAAGCAGGTCCTCACTAGACACCAAATCAGCCAGAGCCTTCATCTTGGGCTTCTCAGCCTCCAAAATTGTGAGAGATTTCTGTTGTTTTTAAGACACTCAATCCATGCTTTTTGTTCTACCAGCCTAAATGGACTCAGAAATGACCCAAGTGGATATAGAGGAGAGGGGAAGAGATCTGGTCATATAAATCAGCTAATGCAAAGGTTCTGAGACTGGATTGTGCTGGGTATGTTGGAGGAATGGCAAAGAAATCGAGATGTCTAACTAGATGGAGTGAGCAGGTGGGACAGTAGGAAATAAAGTATGCCTTGACACAACTACCTACCTCAAGGCTCCTAAGATACAACGAGAGGAAATGATGTGGTTTTGTGGAATTTTGAGGTTCCTGGAAAAGCAAAAATGGATCTGGTTTCTACTCATAGGTAGGCTACTAGTACCCTCATCACAGGGTTCTCCTGAAGCACATGCAAATTCTTTGGATTGAAAAGTGCATTTAAGTGGGTTCAATGTAATCAATACAATGTTAAGCCAGATAGGTTTCAAATTAGTGTAACCCTCAGGAACTCCAGAACTCACCTAGTAGGAACTGCAACAGGGATGTCGAATGGATGTATCATTAGTGTCAGTATCACAACTTGTAAATAAGTCTACCCTGAGCTTGTTTAGTCTTCTGGGGAGATGGGTGAGAAGAAAGTTAGGCTAAAATTAAAGATGTAGTTTCCCAGAAAAGTTTCATATAAAAGAGGTAGAGCAACTGTGGTTTGTAAGAGAAGTGGATGGAAGACAAATAAGAAATTTCAAAAGATTTTATATTCATAAAACAAAACCAGGCTAATATGTAAAAACCAATTAGAGAATTGAGAAATTAAACACATCATTGTCAAAATATAACATTCATTAAATAGGCTGATTATCATAAGTTAGTAAATGGTGTGTTTTAAATGCTAATCAGTGATGAGAAAAAAATAAATTAAAGCAGGATAAGTGAAACCAGGAGTGCCAAGTGCAAAAGGGGAAGGGGCAGGAGAGAAGAGCTGGGCAAAGGCCCTGAGGCAGGAACAAGGTAGAGAAGCCACAGTGGCAGGAGCTTTGCTCAACACTTAAACACCCTCAGACAACCTCTGGCTCTGTTTCACAATTAAAAAGGCCAAAGGAAGGCCGGGCACGGTGGCTCAAGCCTGTAATCCCAGCACTTTGGGAGGCCGAGGTGGGCGGATCACAAGGTCAGGAGATCGAGACCATCCTGGCTAACACGGTGAAACCCCGTCTCTACTAAAAAATACAAAAAACTAGCCGGGCGAGGTGGCAGGCGCCTGTAGTCCCAGCTACTCAGGAGGCTGAGGCAGGAGAATGGTGTGAACCCGGGAGGCAGAGCTTGCAGTGAGCTGAGATCTGGCCAGTGCACTCCAGCTTGGGTGACAGAGCGAGACTCCGTCTCAAAAAAAAAAAAAAAAAAAAAAAAAAAAGGGCCAAAGGGAAGCAGATGACCTCTGTGGGGCCTCGGGGTCATCAGGGACCCTCTAAAATGTGCATTTGTTTGCATCAGCAGGAGGGAACAAGGAATAAGGAGACATGACACAGAGGGAGAGCTATTTGGAAGGAATGAAAGAATATTTGAAAAAACTGATACGAAAGTAAATCAGGTCTATGCATTCTGTCACTGTGCATGTTGGCCTGCTGACTCATCAATAATTATCCTTTAGTTATTCAGTAAGTGTTCTACTGTCGTGCCCTTGAGGAGGTCCCAAGATAACCTTGAAGAAGGACATATATGCTGGTCTACCACTGGAGAAAGTAAGACTCCCCCAATGGAGAACTGAATTCAGCATTTCCCAAATGTGTTCTGGGGGTTGCTTGTCTCATTCTGTGTTTTGTGATAAAATGATTGAAAGATTTGGTATGTTAGGAAACCACTGCACACTCTATCACTGTCTTGGTGATTCCTAAATAACTGGCACATTAAAGGCTTTCAGAAGCCCTCAGCATGAGAAGACTGAAGGGCTTTGTTTAATCCATCACTTCCCAAATTTACTTGAGGAAAAAAAAAAAATTATATTTATGTAACACATGTTCATATGTATCAGAGTTAATGATCCATAGAATCTGCTACAGGGGAGCAGCCTCCAGGTCAGCTTTCTAGCACACTAAGCAGGGGGGTGTGCAAGCATCCTTCCTCCCACCAGACTTTAGGGTCTTCATAAAGTGCTATCCCTGCCTGCCTGGCAGAATGTTGAACTAGAACTCATCCAAACAGAACATAACAGGGTGGCTTGTGATCCTCACCCACTTCTTATTCTTCTTTTTCTTAACAGAGAGAATTATCAGTAATGTCCCCATCAAACTCTCTCTCTTTTTCTTTCTCTCTTTTTCTTTCTCTCTCTCTCTCTCTTCAGCATTAAAAATTATCTATCCTCCTTTCCTCTTCTTACTGCCTAATTCTCCTTTATTAACTATTATGAAAAATAAACAATAATGTAACTCAATGTAGGTTATGACATCACCAAAGGTTTAGGATACTACAAAAGAAGCACATGAAATAAGTGCTACTGCAGTTGAGGCCACCGGTAACTGGTGTTTCACAAAACACCAAGGCCTCAGAAAATGTGAAGGGCTGGTAAAACTAAAATAAATAGAGGATAGGAATGGGCATTCTGGAAAACAAGAATGCCAACATTCTGAGCAAAGAAGTATTAATATCCAAATCATTTTTTCCTCTTCTTTTAGCAATGATTTTACCCTTATGGCTTTAAGTAACCAATTCAATATTTGAAATGCCTATTTTCCTAAACATATTTATACCTGTCTATTAAAGTTTTCTTCTGTATTAAATGTTCAAAGAATAGTAGCATTCTTAAGTGGAGACATTTGCTTTAGCTAAGGTAATGACAAAACCAAGAGGGGAAAGTTGTCTGTCTTCTTCAGGCTTTTGAGGCAACAGGGGGACTGTTTTTATGTGCAAAGCATAAAACAGTGAGCAAAAAATAACAGAACTTAATACGGAATTTTGATATTTTGTGTCCTGCCACTAACTGGCCCATAACAGTGGCAGGCTCTTTTAATCTCTTCGGGTTTTGCTTTCCTCATCTGCAAAAGGAAGCAATAGTATCTAAACCAGGAGTCAGCAAACTGCAACCAATGAGCCACATCCAGCCACTGACTATTTTTGTAAATAAAGTTTTATTGGCGCACAGCCACACCCACTTGTTTATGTGTTGTCTATGGCTGGTTTTGTTCCATAATGGCAGAATTGAAGAGATTTTAGTAGTTATGACAGAGACTGTGTGGCCTGCAAAGCTTTAAATATTTACTATGTGGCCCAGTACATAAAAGTTTGCTCAGTATGGTTTCTGCCAACTCTCACATCATATGATACAAGTATAACCCCACAAGAGGCTTAATTGTTGTCACTGGAGTACAGGTGTTAAGAGTCGAGTAAATGGCCTCAGCAAACCACCCCAATTTAAATATTTCATGCGCCCTTAGTTGATTACTTTTGCCACCCACAGCATTTTGACAATGAACCACACACCAAATTGCTGCAACCAGTGCCAAGGAAACCCAGTTTGAAAACAAAGCTTGCTTTCTGGTCCATGCCTTATGAAAATGTATGATGTGAATCGCTCTCAAATAAGGTGTGCGTTGTGCTGTGTCTCCGGCTTTGCATCCCAGAAACCACAAAGTTCCTCAACTCAACCTCCTTCATAGAAGAGGGAGAGCTTGCCTTGCAAACCAGATGAACCAACTCTGACATTTTATTTATTTTTCTTTCTGGAAATGCTCACTCAAAGGGAAAAGGGTCCCCAAATTTTCTGCAGCTGCTGTCTGGATCATTTTTTAAAAATATACTCAAGGAAGCTGCCTGGGTGGCCATAGAGAGTGATTGAATCAGCCTGAATTTCACATATTGAATGCTTTGAACAGGTCTCAGTGATCAGATTATCACAGGGTCCTGACCATGTCTAGCAACCCTTTCACAATTGGCTCTCTGCTATTGCCTAACATCTGCTACAATACCAAAGGGAATTTCCTGGACGATGCTCTCCCCTTAACATTTAACCCAATACATTGAAAGACAAGCACCTATTCCAGGTTTAGCATCAGAGAAGAATTCCTTTAGAAAAATGTCAAAAACATAAAAACTCAATCACCAAGTGATTACTAGACACTAAACCTCAAAGTCTCAAAAAGATTCTACATTTCACAAGGGTACAATTTCTCATCTTTTATATGTTTTTGAGGGGAGGTATGCTCCTGTTCTCTCAAACAGTGGCATAACCAAGATACCAATTTTGAATAATTAATAATGGCACATAAAATACAAAAAATAACAACAGGTAAGAAAAGTCAGTCATACTGGAAATTTGTAGCAGTTCAATAAAATTGCTACTGGTGGATGTTGAGACATGTTTATGAGTTCGTTCTGACCAACTGCTGGCCCTGTTTATTCTCTTACATCATAGAAGACGTCAGACACTGGGGACAGAACCTTACAGGGTTTGGGGTAGGGCCATTTCTTCATATATGTCTCACATCTCTATCTACTTTCTATGTCGAAATATGATGCTGCAAGACAAATAAGTATTTTGGTAAGAAAACAGTTTGGAAAGTACTATGGTTTGAATGTGTGTGCTCCAAAATTCATGTTGAAACAATCTTGAATGCAATAGTTATAAGAAGTGGGGCCTTTATGAGGTGATTATGTCACCAGGGCTCCTCCCTCATGAATGGGATAAATGCCCTTAAAAAGGAGGCTTCAAGCAGTGTTCAGCCCTCTCTTTTGCCCTTCTGATCCTCCTGCCATGTGAAGATCCCCAGATGGCTCCATCTATAGGAAACAAGCTTTCCTCAGACACCAAACTTACTGGTGCCTTGATTTTGGACTTCCCAGCCTGTGGAACTCTGAGAAATAAATTTCTGTTATTTATAAATGACCCAGTCTCAAGTATTTTATAATAGCACAAACGAACTAAGACAGAAAGTTTGGGGTATTTAGCTGAACAGACTATGCTGCTTGTTCCCATGAGACTGAGCACTTTGTACACCTGTGCCCAGGAAGTGAATCCCTCCAATTCCTCTCTCGCAGAGGAAAAGAAGAAGAGAAGGAACAGGAGTGGGAATTTAAGAAAATAAATCCCAAACTACCTCAAACCTCTGCAAGCTCCACTTCCCACAGGAACATCCCCAGAATCTGAGGCTTTTCTTGTGTTGAGAAAGAGATGAGGGCAGGTCGTTGGGTTTCCCTACAAGCATCCTCTTCCCACTTCCAGTGTAGGTACAGGGAAGCTGACATTGACTAATGCAAATCAATATGCTTAGGTGGCATGAATATATTATTTCATATAATGCTTACAAAGTTGCAAGGTTAACATTATTATATGATGATTATCCCTATTCCATAGATGAGAAGATTTAGACTCAGACCAGGGAAACTGTCCACAGTAATATATTTAGCAATAGCAAACAAAAATTTTATTTGTTTTGTTCCAAAATTCTTGCTGGTCACATTACATCCCTCTATGAAGAGAAGTCCTCCTTTTTCAGAGCCAAGCTTTTCAAGCTCTCAAGATAAAACCATTACCACTCTCTTTTTTCCACAGAGGATGAGAGAACCCTCTGATGTGGAGTGAACAGGACCTAAAATTATTTCCAGAACTATCCTTGGCACACACCACAAAGCCCCAAAGCTTTGACTTCTAAGTTTCTGTAGTCTTGCTGGTCCTGCCCTGGAATGACTCAGCAGGATCAAGACCAATTACAAAATTTTACCACTTCTCTTTGTGCCAAGTCTAGAAAGATTTCTGAGAAGGGTTGTGATGTATCCCAAATGATATGCAGAAGTGTACGTGATACTTCAGTATAGGTGACTATGCTGCAGGTATGTTTGTTTGCCCAGTGTACATTTGTGAGGTCCTGGTCAACATAAAGAATAAAGAGAGGTTGCCTTTCTGTTTTCACACTCAACTCTTCCCACTATGCTGTGGCTCTTTGCTGCTGTCAGGGACATAGCTGTCTCTCCTCCATCATAACATAAAGCCCACATGGATCTCAGCAAGGCAGATACACCAAAGACAGGAAGAATCCGAAATTGTGAAAAGTTCAAATTTTATATGTAGAATTATGTATCTTACAATCTTATATAAAAGTTCATATATATACATAATTACTTGAAAGTATTACCCACATGCATACACTTATGTATTTGCATATATGTGCAGGCAAAGAAAGCATTGGAAAGTAGACAGTTGATATTTTCAGATCCTTTGAGAGGCTATTTTAATGAAGAGCTGAGAATGATTTACAAAGCTTAGTTCTTCTAAAGTACTTGAAAGCAATTTCTTCTCAATGGTAGGTAAGGAATCCCTGTTTCTGATCTTGTTTCACTCACTTTTTTAGAAAATTTAAATAGAATATACATATAAATAAGATGATGCAGCATTTGTTTTTCTGTATCTGGCTTATTTCACTTAGCATAATATCCTCTATGTCCACCCACTTTGTTGCAAATGACTGAATTTCCGTGCTTTTTAAGGCTGGATGGTATTCCATTGTGCATACAATGTTTACCAGAGGCTTGGGTAGGAGGAGGAAAGAAACAGAGAGTCACTGGTCAAAAGGTAAAAAATGTCAGAGAGACAGGAGGAATACATTTGAGATCTATTGTACATCAGGGTAACTACAGTCAAGAAAAAATCATGTACCAAAAGGCATTTAGTCAAAAGTGGATTATCAAATTTCAGACTTGTGAGAACTTACAGAAACGAAGGCATATCTGAGAAAGTATTTGCAAATAACCACTACTTCACTATTCCAAAATTAATGTCTAAAAGGCGTCTCTGATTATCCAAATCCAGAGAAAATAAATTTTGTATATATAATACAAGGATATCCTTGTAAAAACTGACAGCAGCTGCCCCTGCACAGAGAAATGGAGGGGCTTAAAGGGAGAATTACATATGTATATACTTTTGTGTCTGTTAAATTTTGAATCAGGTGTTTTCCCTATTCAAAAAAAATGGAAATTAACATTTTTAAAATTGCTATTCAGTGTTACTATTTTTATTTAATCCCTCTTTGACAAGCCATTTATCTTACATTTATTCTCCTCATGTATTTGCCATGACTTCCAAAATCTTCAAGAAATCCCATTGCTTCGTTTTTATCTCGGCACCATGTTCATTTCTCCTCACTCATGTGTCGCACCAAAAATATTCTTCAGCACTTTTCATGTTATTATGCTGCGTGTCTGCATTTGGAAGATGGTTTTCCCAGGGAGATTGCAAAGGGAGGTAATATGAGTGTTAGTTCTCGTTGACAGCCTAGATTAGAATTTTAGCTCCGGCTTCTTACTAATTTTATATCCATGGTCACACGACTAAAAAGCTCTAATACTCAGTTCCTTCATTTTGAAAAGAGGATAATAATAGTAATAATATATTTTTGTGTTGTCAAAATATTAAATAATACATGTAAAATACTTTGCCTAGTACTCTGTACACAGTATTCACTCAACAAATAATTATTGTTATGCCTTTGGGTCTAGTACACTATAATTCTCACTTCAAATTCTTACATTTCAGGAAATCATGCTGTTAGTTTAAAAATTGGGACTGACTGAAGCTAGTCATGCATGGGGCCAACAAACATATGGAGAAGAAAAGAAAAAGCTCAGTATCACTGATCATTGAAGAAATGCAAATCAAAACCACAATGGGATACTATCTCACACTAGTCAGGACATCTATTATTAAAAAGTCAAAAAATAACAGATGCTGGCAAGGTTGTGGAGAAAAAGGAACACTTATACATTGTTGGTGGGAGTGTAAATTACTTCAACCATTGTGGAAAGCATTGCAGCTATTCCTCAAAGTGCTAAAAACAGAACTACCATTTGACCCAGCAATCCTATTACTGGGTTCATACCCCCAAAATATAAATCATTCTACCTTAAAGACACATGCAGCACTATTTACAATAGCAAACGTGGAATCAAACTAAGTGCCCATAAATGGTAGATTGGACAAAGTAAATGCGGTACATATACACTATACACTACAGAACACAACGCAGCCTTTAAAATACTAGATTATGTCCTTTGCAGGAACACAGATGGAGCTGTAGGCCATTATCTTTAGCAGTCTAACACAGAAGCAGAACAGCAAATACTGCATGTTCTCACTGATAAGCGGGAGCTAAATGATAAGAACACATGGACACAAACAGAGGAACAACAGACACTGGAGTCTACTTGAGGGTGGAAGGTGGGAGGAGGGAGAGAATCAGAACAAATAACTATTGGGTACTAGGCTTAGTACCTGAGTAATGAAATAATCTGTACAACAAACCCCCATGACATGAATTTACTTATATAACAAACCTGCACAGGTACCTTCTGAACCAAAAATAATCTTTTTTGAGATGGAGTCTCACTCTATTGCCCAGGCTGGAGTGCAGTGGCGCGATCTCAGCTCACTCTGAGAACCCAGAGGCAAGCTCTGCCTCCTGGGTTCACGCCATTCTCCTGCCTCCGCCTCCCTAGAAGCTGGGACTACAGGCACCCGCCACCATGCCCAGCTAATTTTTTTTTTTTTTTGTACTTTTAGTAGAGACGGGGTTCCACTGTGTTAGTCAGAATGGTCTGGATCTCCTGACCTCGTGATCCGCCCGCCTCGGCCTCCCAAAGTGCTGGGATTACAGGTGTGAGCCACCGCGCCCAGCCTAAAATAAAAGTTTTAAAAAACAAAATTTAAAAAGTCGTATATAGACAGTGATGGGAATTGGAAAACATGGACAAATGATAGTTGTCATCCAGAGATTACATTTCTTCTACTAATTTCCACACAACAAAACAAAAAGGGAAATGTAAAAACCAGGTAAGAATATTCCCTTCCACCGTGTTTTTTCTTGAGTTGCTTTCTTGATACGTTGCCAACCAGAGTATGGAATCTAGGTTCTGTCAGTTAGATGCTGTGTTCACCCTGAGTTTTCCTCCATGGTCTTTTGGTTTTTATCTTTGTTTCTCAGTGCTCCCAATTACTTAGAAATAATTCCCAGCCATAACCCAGCCTCCATCATTAGCCATTTGCCTGTCTGGCAAGACCTGCTCCAAAGAGGAAGTGAGTAGAAATGCTTTCATGGTTTGAGTCAGTAAACTTTTACCGAATGTCCAACACATGCTGAGTGGTATTCTCCAGCCGCATGGGGTGCACGCCTACATCCTAGACATAAAAGAAATAATAGATCTGGCTCCATTCCACTGTAGTCTTATACAAAGTCAAAATGAGATACAGAAAAGCAAACTTCATAATATACATGGATGCACTTTGTCTTGTGCAACATTGGGTTGACACATACCAACAGTGCCAGGTTCTTGCTTTCTCCTCTTTCTCCTGTTCTCTGCAAATGCTTGACCCACCATTTCTAAATGAAATAAGTTTCTCTGGCAGGAGGATCATCTGGCACACATATTTTGACCAATTCTCAAATAAGAAAATAAATAAATAAATAAATGGGTATGCCTCAGCCTCATGTGTAGAACAGACTGTGGGTGGTCATTCTGAGTTTGGACTCCAGGGCAGGAAACACCCAGCTTGTGCTTTTCAAAGTGCTAAGCAGTCAATTACCTAATTACACTCAGATATATTCTTTTAATCTCCATGGCAGGATAATTCAGCACTGCCAGATACAGACTGTATTGCACCCAGATCTGGGAACGTGTGAAATGGCCATACGTAAGCAACAAAAGAGAATTTTAAAATACATGGGCAATGAAGCATAATTGTGCCTCTTATACCAGTCACAGATCCTGACCCTTATATCCACATTCACTTCATAGACTTGATAGTCATCTTGAATGCAGTCAAGAAAAAGCAAACATTTTACATCCCCTGGTAGAAAGCAAAGGAACATCTTGTTCTGCTTGCTGAAACTTGGCCGTTATACCCAACAGTAAAATGTTCACAGGCGGACTGTGTAGGAAGAACACCTGAATTCTGGGGGAAATGCATCATTCATCACTTTTTTGCTTTAAATACTCAGAAATATTTTTTCTATCATCTTGTGCCTTTTTATAGGCTGTTAATGATGGGAGAACCTGATTAGATGCAGGCAGGCTTTCACATTTAGAATGGATAAGAGAAAGGGAACGAATGCTAAACACGTGTCGTTCACTACCAGCCCTGGGCACAGCTTTTTATTACGTTTTATAAACTTTCAGATTGACATTGAGTTGGAAGAGCATTCACGTTTACATAAACGTGCCTTATTTTGCACGCGATTGCTACTAATAATAAACAGTGAATGGTTGAACTAATTCCTTCACTCCTTGTGGAAAAGATTAACTTTCCTGCCATTTGCCTGATATTTGCTGGAAACTGGGAATTCCAAAGGTCATGATGTACAATTTCCCAAATATTCAAAGCCCAGATGTCTATTAAAGAATGCAGGAGCCTTATGGATCAGGACATCTTCTTCCATGGGAGATGCTTTCGGAGTGCCAGATTTGACATGGTTTTAGCCGGTCACATGACTGCCGAGTTCCCAAATGAGCACCAAGATGCCTGCAGCAGCCAGCTCACAGAGACACTGGAGGATATTTTCAATGTTAAAGAAAAACCCAGCAACAGCTGTCTAACACCACACAAACTAGTACTATTAAGTTATTTGGACCTCACTATTGAAAATAATAATAATAACAGAATGGTCAGGTGTTTCTCATGAGTTAGAAGTGCCATGACAAAAATTACTAAGACATTAGGGTGTCAGGAAACCAGAAAGTTTGGGAACCTCTAACCTCTCATTTATATGAAGCCTAAATTCAAGAACATGAACTTATGTATGGTGTTTAACATACATAAAGCATATTATGTATGCCATATTATGTGCCAGAAAGCATATTATGGGGAGTAGAGAAACCTTAATTTATATAACATTAATGAAAAAGAAATTCACAGAACAGGGTCTCAGCTCTCTCTCATTCTCTATGATGATTACTATTTCCAACATCCTAAGAACTTCCCCTTGAAGAATGACCAAACAGTTCTTGGCAGGGAGGATCCTTGGAATCTGGACTTTGTGTTGTTTGCTGTTTAGCAGAGGGGGATTTGAAAATAGAAGTGAGATGACATCTATTGCTCTCATTTCATCTTTCTTCTCTAATGCAAGTCTTGAGGAGCTTGTGCAGTGCTTTTGAAACAACTTGCTCTGACAAGAATTGTGCAAGGCCACGGATGTCAATAGTGTACAAGGAAAATGCTCACTGCAGCCCACCAGAAGAGTCGAGGAGACTGGCAAGAACTATCAAGCTCTAGAGGGAAATGATCTGTTTAAGAAGCAAGGAATTTGGGGATTAGGAAACTTGTGGAATAACAGGTAGATCTGGAATATCAGGACTCATGGCTAAAATAGAAAAGACTTTGGTCACAATCCTTTAAGGAATAGCTGATTGAATTGGGACACTAGGATGTAAATATTGTCAGTTTGTCAAGGAAGCGTAGGTAGGGGAAAAGTACCCGTGGGCAGAGGATAGCATAATCTTCACGTGGCCATTGTGGAGTCTGTTGAAGGATTAACCTGCCTCTTTTGCCTTACAAAGGCTACTTAATGAGCCATTCATTCTTTATTGTTAATTCTACAACATCTTTGGAAAAAAGAAAGTAATATAACGAATTTCAACCTCAATTGTACTCTTGTAGTTCTGTCCCAAAGACAAGAGCTGAATAATAACATTCCCGCATCAAGACTACAAGGGAGAATCGCACCAAGCATTGGACATGTGACATGAATCTCTTTCTCTGGGCCCTTCTCTGCTGAACCTCTAAATGTGCCCCAGGTCCTATGACGTCCTTTGCTCCAGAGCCAACTTCTCTCTAGAAATTTCATTCACACTTCCCTTATGGCTTTAGGGGATACGCATCTACTGCTAAAATATATATTTATTTCTCTAACCCAGATCTCTTTCCTAGACTCCAAATTCATGTATCCAATCATCTATTAAACTATCTCTACCTCAATATCCAATAAATGTTCCAAACTCAACGTATGAAAACAGACTTCTTGATTCTGAGATCCAAAACCTGCTCCTCTCCCAGTCACTGTAAATGGCATTGCCACCACTCCGTTATTCAAACCCAAAGCTTATTGATTTCTCTCATTCTTTCATTCCATAAAGTCGTTCCACCCAGAAATTCTTTTGATTCTACTGCTTAAACCTCTCATAATCCCTCCACTTCTCTCCATGCCATCTGCCACCAGCCATTATCACTTTCCTGGATCTATAGGCCTTGAAACTCATATCTCTTCCAACCAATTTTCTACATGTAATCTTTAAAACCTAATTAATATCATTTCACCTCTCTACGCAAACCCTGTAATGGCTTCCAAATGCATTAGAATGCAACTGGAACTCTGTAAGCACATCTGAGGAGCCTACATAAGTTATCTCTACGAACGATCCAGACCCACGTGTTACCAATCTCCTCTTCACTCTCCTTCAATCCCTTCAATGCCATGCTCATATATATATTTTTTCTTTTCTCCAAAGACACCACCATGTTCCCACCCTTAGGACTTTTAGTGCCTGTGTTATCTTCCTGAAACGCTTTTGCCTCAGTTCTTCACATGCCTGGCTCCGTCTTGCCACTTAGGTCTCATTTTAAATGTTATCTTTTTTGTGTGGTCTTTTCTGCCCAACCAGTTTCACAAATTTTTTAGTCACTTCCTGTCATCGTCACAAAGCAATAATCTTGAATACCTATTTATGTATTTATATACTTGGTACATTTATTACCTGTCTTTTTTTTTTTTTTTTTTTTTTTTTTTTTTCCCTGAGACGAAGTCTCGCTCTGTCGCCCAGGCTGGAGTGCAGTGGCCCGCTCTCGGCTCACTGCAAGCTCTGCCTCCCAGGTTCATGCCATTCTCCTGCCTCAGCCTCCCAAGTAGCTGGGACTACAGGCGGCGGCCACCACGCCCTGCTAATTTTTTGTATTTTTAGTGGAGACGGGGTTTCAACATGTTGGCCAGGATAGTCTCAATCTCCTGACCTCGTGATCAGCCTGCCTCGGCCTCCCAAAGTGCTGGAATTACAGGCGTGAGTCACCACGCCCAGCCTATTATCTGTCTTGTTCCTACTGAAATATAAGCTTCAGAATTACAGGAAATTATCTTCTCAGTCAATACTGTATGACAGAGCATGCTGCCCAGCACATGGTAAACGCTCCGTACATATTTATTGAAAACTTTTAAACTAATGAATGGGTGTCTCCAGCTAGCTCTCCCATTTTGCTGCTAGTTATATAGGTCTTCTACAATGGTCACTTGTGGACATGATAACTGAAGCTCACTTCTCGTCAAGATTTACACAAATAAGAATAACTACATCATACAAAATGAGAAAAGAAAAATGAAAATGGTACTGCAATTCCAGCTTAAATTTAAATAGTTGGCTCTATTTTGCCTGGCGTGGTGGCTCACACCTGTAATCCCAGCACTTTGGGAGGTCAAGGCGGGTGGATTATCTGAGGTCAGGACTTCAAGACCAGCCTGACCAACATGGTGAAAACCCGACTCTACTAAAACTACAAAAGATTAGCCAGGCATGGTGGTGGGCACCTGTAATCCCAGCTACTTGGGAAGCTAAGGCAGGAGAATTGCTTGAACCCAGGAGGTGGAGGTTGCAGTGAGCCAAGATTGTACCATTGCACTCCAGCCTAGGGTGACCTATCATCCAATTTATAGGCCTGGAACATTGAGAAATAGATAAGGAGTGAAATTGAGGGAGACAAAATAATGTTCAATGTTTGAGGTTTGTCCTTAAATGAGACAGAGCGAGACTCTGTCTCAAAAAAAAAAAAAAGAAGAAGAAGAAGAAGAAGAAAAATAAATAAATAGTTGGCAGTATTTTGATACTTAAAAAACTTCTTTGTATATCTGATAAACGAATAAGACAAACATATTCCATTAAAAATATATATTCCCTGAATTAGGGGCCGGGCGCAGCGGCTCGCTCACGCCTGTAACCCCAGCACTTTGGGAGGCTGAGTCGGGCAGATCACAAGGTCAGGAGATGGAGAACACTCTGACTAGCACGGTGAAACCCCGTCTCTACTAAAAATACAAAAAATTTAGCTGGGCGTGGTGGCGGGCGCCTGTGGTCCCAGCTACTCAGCAGGCTGAGGAGGGAGAATGGCATGAACCCAGGAGGCGGAGTTTGCAGTGAGCCGAGATCCTGCCACTGCACTCCAGCCTGGGTGACAGTGCGAGACTCTGTCTTAAAAATAAATAAATAAATAAATAAATAGTTGGCAGTATTTTGATACTTAAAAAAACTTTGCATATCTGATAAATGAATAAGACATATTCCATTAAAAATGTATATTTCCTGAATTAGAAAATCGTTCTCACATATTTTTTAGAATTTTTTCTAAACTAATTTCACAGCCTTTGATACAATACATAGAACTGGTTGTTTATCTATATTTTAAAAGATTAACATAATTAAACACATTTAAGTAGCTTCTATTATGCTCCCCTCCTCAGGGTTGGGGGTGTAAATAGTAGTATAGGATTGTGTTATGTCACATTAAACTCTTATGTTTCTTAGACGTCTATTTTAAGAATGTTTACTGTGGCCAGGCGTGGTGGCTCACACCTGTAATCCCAGCACTTTTGGAGGCTGAGGCAGGCAAATCATTTGAGACCAGGAGTTGGAGACCAGCCTGACCAACATGGTGAAACCCCATCTCTACTAAAGACACAAAAAATGATCCTGGCATGGTAATGCACTCCTGTAATCACAGGTACTTGGGAGGCTGAGGCCAGAAAATTAGGTGAACCCATGAGGCGGAGGTTGCAGTGAGCCAAGATGGCGTCATTGCACTACAGCCTGGGTGACAGTCAGACTCTGTCTCAAAAGAAAAAAAACAAACAATGTTTATTGGCATGTTTATTGCTCTGCTTGAATAAAGTGTTACTTGATTCTTTTTTTAATTACCTAAGTTAAGCTAAAATTTTTAACATATGTCTTTAAAGCTTTTACAATTAATGTATTTCAAGGGCATAACTCAAAAAGTTGATGACATTTTTGGTTTGGGGCATGATTTTTAAAAACCCTGCTTTTTTTGATTCCTAGAATGGTAATAAACAACTTATATCAATATTTAGGTTCAAGAGTGTCAAGCAGTCATAAATTCCCCCTTACTTTCGTTTTACTAGATATTTGCTGCCTAAATAGGTGATTTTCCAGCCCACTGAAGCCTATACATTTAAGCATTTCATTTTATAATTTCATTAATTGGTGTATAAAAAATTATGAAATTTATTATTTCCTTCTTTCTTCCCTCAAAGAAAGAACATGTATTCCTTATTCTTTGAGTTCTCAAAAGTAAGCATTTCCCTAAGTACTTCCGGTATTTTGCCCAAACCCTTAACTATTTCCTGTGGATTTGAAATGAGTTATCTGTTTAGTAAGTGTCAATGTTTCTCAATTGAATGAGGCTAATCTTTGAATAGGACTCAAGAATGAGGGATTTGGCCTTTTCTGCCCTGTCTACCACAGAGAAGTGGAAGGCAACCAAGATCTAAATTGAGGAGCAGGTATAAATATCACACCCACTTACCTAGCCAACTTTACTCATAACCTCCAATATACTGTCAATTATATAGGTGACATTTACATGTCCACTATCTCAATTCTTTAACAATCTCTTAATAGGTTCTGAATCTGGATAGGGCAGAGGAGTTTTACTGATTGAATGCTGTCAACCCCTATCATCCAATTTATAGGCCTGGAACATTGAGAAATAGATAAGGAGTGAAAAGGAGAACAAAATAATGTTCAATGTTTGAGGTTTGTCCTTAAATGAGGCTAATATATGAGGCTTTATACCTTAAACTTTTGCAAGTATGGACCAAGAAAGTTCTTGATCTTGACATCTGCAGCATCTTATATTGTTCCATGCAGTCAGTTATTAAAATGGTGTGGTTTGCTTTTTAAGTGATATGGTTTAAAAGAACAGCTTTAGGACTCATTACAGCAAACAGTGGTCACATGTTATTTTGACTTCGGTAGATTACTGCAGGTCATCATGACTTTGTTCATATCAGTGGCTATTCATAGGCAGGCAAATGGCTGTTCTAATACAGCCTCAGGCTTCTTAGAAACACATACTGCTTATGGAAATATTTCATTATAGAAAAAAAGCTTTTAAAAATTTTAATGAGTTGGCATGTTTTCTTTCTGCAATTTACTGTGTTTCTCAGCCAAATATGAGGTGAGGTGGGTGGGAGACCAGGAACTTTAATCTTGAGAGAGCTGTTTTTTTTTTTTTTTTTTTTTTTTTTTTTTTTTTTTTTTTTTTTTTTGAGACGGAGTCTCGCTCTGTCGCCCAGGCTGGAGTGCAGTGGCCGGATCTCAGCTCACTGCAAGCTCCGCCTCCCGGGTTCACGCCATTCTCCTGCCTCAGCCTCCCGAGTAGCTGGGACTACAGGCGCCCGCCAGGTCGCCCGGCTAGTTTTTTGTATTTTTAGTAGAGACGGGGTTTCACCGTGTTAGCCAGGATGGTCTCGATCTCCTGACCTCGTGATCCGCCCGTCTCGGCCTCCCAAAGTGCTGGGATTACAGGCTTGAGCCACCGCGCCCAGCCGAGCTGAGTGTTTTAATCACTATAAAGCCCTACTGATATTGTAGTCTTAAGTGGTTGAACTTCCAGTTTCAGCTACAATACTTGTACTTTAAGCTCCAACATGTAAAGTGCTTTGAAACTGTCACTCCCAACTTTACGACAAGGGAAAAAGCTTGATAAACTGAAAAATGACTTTTCTTGGATCTTTAAGAGAATAGAAGTCTCAGGGTAGATCACCACTATGAAATCCATAGAAATAGGCAAGATGAATAGTCACAGCCAAGGTTTGTTTATCCAGAGCAGAAGCTACTGGAGCCATAAACTGGTAGGAACACTGAAATGGCAGTTTAGACAAATCGCTGGAGGCTGAGTATGGACATCCTGGGAGCCATGGTCTTAGAGGATTCCTCACACTTCAGGGCGTTTTACCTCCAGGAACCAAACCGGGTGCTCACCATGAAGGGTCAAAAAAGATTTCCTCTGCAACAGGGGGAAAAATGAATCTTCGTAAAATACACCAAAGTATTCTCCATAATAAAGTTCTACTTTATTGAACGTGTCTTTTACTTTCTGTATTATTATGCTGTGACATTTCTGGGTCTTGCTGACCCTGGAAAGGGACTGCCCTCCCAGGGTTATCTGGTTCCTAGAGATAATTGATAAATAATAACTCATCTGAGAGTGTACTTTTCAATACAAGCCAACCAATCGAGAGCCCACACCCCAACTGCCACCTTTATCAGGGTCTTGTACTCTTTACCTGTCTGCCCTAATCACCCTAAACCCACATGTGAAACAACTAGGGACAGCCTCTATGCCCCAGAGCCCACTAAAATTACTCACAGTGGCCAACCCTAAACCTGCTTATCTTACCCCACCCATTTCTTCCCTCAAAAAGCACAATAAGGGTTGTTCCCATAGTTGCTCCACTACTTCGGCCCATGATGGACCCCAGCATCTCCCCTTGTTGCCCGTGGCGGTGTGGCATGTCTTCTCCTCTTAGGAACTGTGAGAATTCAATGACAATTGTCTCCTGATATGTTGGCCTAACTAGACCTCCAATTTTGCATTAGTATACTATATTTTAGAACACCTACTCTGTGTGGAAAAAAAAAAAAAAACTTTACCTGAGCCTTATCCCACCGACTTGGGAGAGAAATGAAGCAATGCTAGCCTTCCTGTTTCACATGAAGGGTAAGAAGATAAGGGGCATAAACCCAGAAACCTTTGCAAAAGTCACAGCCCAGGAACACAGGTCAACTAAAAGATTGAGATTTCGTCAGAATATGATAGAACATTCCCCCTCTCCAGCAATTTACCAGATCATCAACAGGGCTTCTGTGTAATAAGTATATTATAGCTAAAAGAGCTTCAAGGTATAGATTCTACTTAAGGAGTTTATAGGGAAGTGCAAAGAAAACAAGGGAGACAAAATTAAAACTAGAGGAATTTGAAACCTCTCTTACCTTCAGCTGCAACAGAAATTAAACATACCCCAACTCCTAGTTACACTAACATAAAACCCCACACTGAAGGCTGATTTACCTTAGTTCCTATTTCCCAACATAGCATGTCTGACTTTCAACAAAAAATTACACAGCATGCTAAAAGGCAAGAGAAAATACAGTCTGAAGACACAAAGCAAGCATTAGAACAAGAATAATGTATTTTGGAATTATCAGACAGAGAATTTAAAAATAAATATAATTAATATATTAAGAGACCTAATGGAAAAATGAGGTAACATAAAAGTCCATATGAGTAATGTAGGAAGACATACAGGAACTCAAGGAAAAATCAAAAGGAAAGGTAAAAATCAAAAACAATGGAAAAAAATCTGTAAATGACTTTCCTGGGTCCCTCAGTAGATTGGACATGGCTGAGGAAAGAATCAGTGCGCTTAAAGATACATCAATAGAACTTCCAAAACTGAACAACAAAGAGAAAAAAGGATGAAAACAGGAAAAAAGAAAGCAAACCAGACCCATGGTGCAATTTTAAAAAGTACATATACACTCAATGTAAATGCCAGAAGGAGAAGAAAGAGAGAAATATGTAGAAGAAATATTTGAAATAATAATGACGGAGAACATTTGAAAACTAATAACAGACACCACACCACAGATCCAGGAATCTCAGAAAGCACCAAGGATGATTAATAGGGAAAAAAAAAAGTACATATTTAAACTGCAGAAAACAAAAGACTAAAAGAAAATCTTGGGCCAGGCATGATGGCTCATGTCTATAATCCTAGCATTTTGGGAAGACAAGGTGGATAAATCACTTGAGCCCAGGAGTTCTAGAACAAACTGGCCAACATGATGAAATCCCATCTCTATAAAAATTAGCCAGGCAGCCGGGTGCTGTAATCCCAGCACTTTGGGAGGCTGAGGCCAGAGGATCACGAAGTCAGGAGTTTGAGAGCAGCCTGGCCAGCATGGTGAAACCCCAAAATACAAAAATTAGGTGGGCATAGTGGTGTGTGCCTATAATCCCAGCTACTTGGGAGGCTGAGGCAGCAGAATCGCTTGAACCCAGGAGTCAAAGGTTGCAGTGAGCTGAGATTGCACCACTGCACTCCAGCCTGGGCAACAGAGAGAGACTCCATCTCAAAATAAATAAATAAATAAATAATAGTCGGGCATGATGGTACATGTCTGTAGTCCCAGCTACTAGGGAGACTGAGGTAGGAGGATTGGTTGAGCCCTAGAAGCCAAGGCATAATTGTGTCACTGCACTTCAGCCTGGGTGACAGAGCGAGACCCTGTCTCAAAAAATAAAAAAAGAAAAGAAAAAAATTACAGAAGCTAGAAAATTCTTTTAAAAAATTAAAACTATAGAAGAATAATTACAGACCTCCCTTTTGAAACCATGCAAGCAAGAAAAAAGCAAGGTGAAATATTTAAAATGTTGAAAGAAGAAAAAAGAACCACCAACCTAAAATTCTATAATCTAATTCTATAACTTATCTGTAGAAGTGAAAAAGAATTAATTTATCAGACAAACAAAAATGCAGGGAATTTGTTGCTGGGACTGCCTTGCAAGAAATGTTAAAATAAGTTATTTAGGGAGAAGGCAGATTATATAGGTCCAAAACGTGGATTCACATAAAAAAGAGTGTCAGAAGGCCAGTGCGGTGGCTCACGCCTGTAATCCCAGCACTTTGGGAGGTCGAGGCGGGTGGATCACCTGAGGTCGGGAGTTTGAGACCAGCCTGTCCAACATGGAGAAACCCCGTCTCTACTAAAAATACAAAATTAGCCGGTCGTGGTGGTGCACGCCTGTAATCCCAGCTACTCAGGAGGCTGAGGCAGGAGAATCCCTTGAAGCCAGGAGGCAGAGGTTGCGGCGAGCCGAGATCATATCATTGAACTCTAGCCTGGGCAACAAGAGTAAAACTCTGTCTCAGGAAAAAAAAAAAAAAAAAGGTGTCAGAGAAGGAATAAATGAAGGTAAAATATTTTCTTCTTATTTTTTATCAGAAGCATAACTATTCACTTAAAGTAATAGTAGTTTATATTATAGTATTTATACTTTATTTACAGTAGTTTATATTATTAATACTAATAGTAATTTAACTATACTTTATTAATTACCCTATATGCATGGTTACATATAGGGTAATTCTAGCATATGTATAAGTGAAATAAATGACAAGAATTTTCATAAAGGATGGCAGCTATAAGGTACCTATACAACTCATACAACACATAAGCCAATGTAGTGTCATTAGAAGGTAAACTTATATTAGTGATCAACATACATTGCAAATTTTAGGGCAACCACTAAAAAAAGTGAAAAGGAATCATAACTGATATGCTAAAAGAAGAGGTAAAATGCTCAATTAAAATCAGAAAAGGAGCGGGGCACAGTGGTTCACACCTGTAATCCCAGCACTTGGGGAAGCTGAGATGGGTGGATCACCTGAGGTCAGCAGTTCCAGACCAGCCTGGTCAACATGGTGAAAGCCCATCTCTACTAAAAATATAAACATTAGCCGGGTGTGATGGTGCACGCCTGTAGTCCCGGCTACTCGGAAGGCTAAGGAAGGAGAATCACTTGAATCTGGGAGGTGAAGGTTGCAGTAAGCCGAGATTGCACCACTGCACTCTAGCCTGGGTGACAGAGTGAGACTCCATTTCAAACAACAACAACAAAAAAAAAATCAGAAAAGGCAGAAAAAGAAGAAAGAGTAAAAATAACAAAGAACAAATGCAATTACTAGAAAAGAATTAAAAACAGGTGGATATTAACTAATGCAGCCATATTGATAATCACTTTAAATGGGAAGGGTCTAGATACACCAATTAAAAGACAAAGATTGCTAGAGTGGATTGAAAAAAAAACAAGACCAGTTAATGTTGTCTAAAAGAAAACTGCCTAAATATAAAAACGCAGCTTAGAAGTAATGGAGAAAGATATGTTAACACAAATCAAAAGACAGCTGGAGTACTATTAATTTCAGACAAAACAGAGTTCAGAAAAAGAAAAATTATCAGAGGTGAAAGGGGATATTACAAAGTAATAAAAGGTTCAGTTTTCCAAGAAGATATAATCCTTAATGTGTATGAACCTAGCAACAGAAACCCAAAATATCTGAGGCAAAAAAACTGATAAAATTGGCAAGGAGAAATATAGTAATCAACCATATAATTGCTGATTTCTGTATTCTTCATTCAGTAATTGAATATATCAAAAAGGTAGAAAAACACTAAGGATGGAATCAACTTAAATAAGACTATCAGGCAACTTAATCTAATTGACATTTGTATAATAATCCACCTAACAACACTAATACACATTCTTCTCAAGCTCACATGAAACATTCACCAAGATAGACCACATCCTGGGCCG
Source organism: Rhinopithecus roxellana (assembly GCF_007565055.1). Classification (NCBI taxonomy): domain Eukaryota; kingdom Metazoa; phylum Chordata; class Mammalia; order Primates; family Cercopithecidae; genus Rhinopithecus; species Rhinopithecus roxellana. The sequence continues at coordinate 29,712,135 of NC_044564.1, forward strand.
TATTTAGTGGAGCTAGAAGAGGGTAATAATACTGGATCATATGCCCCAAATTCTGCTTGTCATTTATTTTTTTTAACTAGATTAGGCCCTCAACAGTCACAAGATACAACATAGTCTTCAATCAGCTTTAGATTTGTTAATGCAAAAGCTCTGACCAAGGTTCTAGAGCCAGACGCCGAGACTTAGAGGGCTATTTTATTAACAAACAAATGAAAAAGAATGGGGTTCTTATTTAGGATATTTCATTAACATGGGTCAAAGAAGAGAAAAATATTGTTAGAAAAGCAATTTAAAATGCCACATCCATGAAACAGTTCTCTACAAATCAAGTTTACTCAGGAATATAAATAGTTTAAATGGTTTGACAATGTATTTCAGTCTTACTATCAAAACAGGAGTAGTAAAATGTGAAAAACACAATAAGTGGAATCAGAGACTGATTAAACTAGTGGAAGAAGATTTCCTGTCTTCTTATATATTCAAGAGATGCACATTTGGTTAAAAAAAGAGAGAGAGAGAGAGAGAGAGAGAGAGAGAGAGAGAGATTTCAATCCAATTGCTCTCAAAGTGGGCATTACAAAAGGGGGAAATGTTTTAGTCACTATCAGATCAGAAAACATAGTGGAACATAAGGAAATCTAATAAAAGAAGGGAGCCAAGATCTCAGAGAGACTAAAATTATTCATTCAGTAGAAGCCAGAACTCAGGGAAATATTGAGATCACACCCTCTAAAAAGTTGTGTACTTAAACTTTAGCAAGAGCTACTGAGAATTACCTTTTGAAGGTAGAGAAAACTTGGCCAATTGGTTTTGGGCATATTTGCGATCTGGAAAGTCAGATAAAATTCCTAATGAGTTCTAGGTGAATTCCAAAAAGATTCATCAGTTTTAAGTGGAGACACAAGTATCACCTTTGTCCTGAGAGGTTGTGTCTAAGGAATATAGAATGAAAAAATAAAGCACCAAAGTGGTGAGGCATGTCAATGTAAAGCCAGTCCTCTGGTAGATGCTGTTCGAATGGAAAGTAGTCCCAGCTACTAGGGAGCCCCAGAAGTCAAGGCATAATTGTGCCACTGCACTCCAGCCTGGGTGACAGAGCAAGATCCTGTCTCAAAAAATAAAAAAAGAAAAGAAAAAAATTAAAGAAGCTAGAGAATTCTTTTAAAAAATTAAAACTATAGAAGAATAAGAATTACAGACCTCCCTTTTGAAACCACACAGGCAAGACTACCAACTTGCCCTGGACTACCAACTGCAAAAGTTGAAGGTGGACAAAGATTTGTTGAGCATTCCTGTAACTTTCTAGTTTTATCTCAGGATGAAACCAAGCAGAGTCTGTTTAAACAACAGATAATTGGGTTGAAAAGCAGAAGAAAGGAACAAGAAAAGAGGAGTGTCAGTCTTACATAAAGTAGAGAAGGAAAGAGACCAGAGAAGTGAACATGTTACCAACTCTGACAGGTGTTCATTTAAAGAGAAGGAAAGGTAATGCTAGGGGAAATAGAATGCATGGCTAAGGTTCCGAGCATCACAAAACTCCTCAGGCAAACATTTTCAAGAGTAGCTTCTCACAAATGTCTTTCAAGGGTAGTATGGATTAAATGAAGGAATGTAGGTGAAACATGATTAAGGTTATGTCACTGGCAGAACTCAGACCTCGTTCATCCTAAGAATGCACAAAAATATAAGGAACAAAGGAGAAATGGAAATTTAAAAGTTTTTAAGATTCTGAGTGAGAAGAAAATACGACCAAAATAAGACCTGGTTGGATGCCATTCATACAAACATCTAAACTTTGCAATAAAAAAAGAATATCCCCAACCTCACTTTTGCAGGCAGAGATATTTTCAACCTTTTGCACCAAGATATCTCTGGTTGAGAGATTTTTTTAAGTTCACAAGTGAAAGATTTTGATCTAGACTGACTTTTTGCAAAGCATGTATCTTCCTTTTCTCAGGTAACTCTGAGTCCTTAATATGGTCTTTGGCAACACGAAAGTGCTGAGTTCTAGGATCATAATTTTAACCAGGTTAACTGCTTTAAGGTGTAGAGGCTCATTGCATTTAAATTTCACAGGCATCCGGGCAGTAGTGTGAAAATCTCATATATCCTATTAGCTTTCAAGATCTTTAAACCTGAAGCTCATGAGAAATTTGCATTAAAGTAATGCAGTTTCTGAGGCTCTGAAAAAAACAGCAGAGGCTAAAAAGCTTCTGAAGGATTCCAAGTGTTGAGAACCTTTCTGACTAAGCCTGAACAAAATATGACATTTGGGAGGGTATTAATTTCTCTGGACTTTGAGCTTTTAACTCACATGGGTTAAGAAGATTTGATTGCGGGTTATAAGTTACTTGGGTATAGGACTTTAACTGCAAAGGAATTTAATCTTTGCTAAATTCTTCTTGGATTTTGATTATAAAAGGGCATTCGTACTATTATCAATGGCAAAAACCGCACTTTTGCACCAACCTAATAAAAATGTGCAATATCTCTAGATTGTCGCATTTTCTGTATGTTGATTTTTAATCTTTGTACAGTACTTTGAGTGGGCTTTCCCAGACAACATGGCCAGACATAAATTGGTCTTTGGTTATAGCAGTGTCTTAGAATTAATGTAATTGTGTACTATTTTGGTCCATGTTAGGGCTTTCTTAGAACAAATCTGAAATAACCAATAGTGGACCCGAGATAATCTAAAACGGAAAAGCTGTTGGTATTAACATCATAAAGGTGGAAATAGGATGGGTTGTATTCGCAGACTGTTGCTTTTGCTGACTGGTAAATCTGATGGAAGAAAGTAAGCATTTATGCCTCAGCCCTCTCTCCTTCCTTGGGCCCACCTTCTCATGAAGAAAGAATATCTGAGTTATTTCACGATGTAAGTTTTACATGTCACGGCCAGTTATTCAAATCTATCTAATTATGGGGTGCTTATTAGCGATGAATTTCCATCCAGCCTGAAACCATACCCTTCAAAATAAAACTTGTAATAATGTTAATATTTTGGTTTCTGCATGAATACTGTGACTCTCAGTTGGTCCAAACTCAAGGAACAGGATTGCTATTTATTAGCCACCTAAACTCCAATAATATGAAACATAATTTATGTTTTTCTGATGATTTCAGGAATATGATTTTGTTATGTTCATCAGTTAGAAATATTTTTGGCCACAAGTAACAGAAAACCTATCTCAATGGTTTAAATAAATAGAAGTTTATTTTTCTTGTGTAAATTATAATGTAGAGGTGTGTGACAGTTGGCAATGATTCAACACATCAAAGGTATGAAGGATGATGTTTCAGGGATCTATGTTTACCTTCCCTGCAAGATCAAAAGATGTTATCACAGCTGCAAACATCATAGTCACATTTAAGTTATTAAAAGGAAAGGTGGGGTGGGGAAGAGGAGAGAGATGTCAGCTACTTCTCTCTCTTTTATCAGGAATGTAAAAATCTTTTCAGAAATTTTCCAACATACTTGTTCACGTTGTGTCATGTGGTCACTTCTCACTGCCAGGAATGCTGGGAAAATGAGTAATGAGTTTTTCTAGCCTTTATGGTAGAAGGTAACAAATGCATTAGGGGCTGGTAATGCCTATCATAGTAGTTAACAAATAGTGTCAGCCACATATGGGCAGTGATGCTTTCAGAGGCTCTTGAATGGATCAAGTATTTTCCAACATTTGGGTAAAGATTTAATGTGGATGTTAACTTTCTCATTTTTTGTTCTTGCTTTGTGTATTACCATCTGTTTTTAATCTACTGCCTTATTTTTAAGAACTATATTGCTTGATGATAACTCTTTTACAGAAAAAAAAAAGTTCATGAGCTTTGTGATTTTTTTTTTTTTTCTCATACTGTGGGTACTTTTTTCTTTTATTCTCATTTTACATGTCTGTCAGGGTCATTAATGTTACTGGATGTCTGACTTATAGTGTTATTATTTTTGAAGTTAAAAAATCCCATTTTAATTTTTTTCTAGCTGGTCGTATTTTAGGTTTTACAAGAGGAAAATTTTATCATATTCAAGAGATTATTTATTTAAATTCTGATAATACTTGACGAAAGTTACTCAAAATGTGGCTTTCTGTTTTTTTTTTTTTTTCTGTTGCCCTTGTTGTCACCACGTTTTCCCTCTCATCTCTTGAAGCTTAGTAAAATAGTATAAGGTGCTAGCCCTACACATTTAATCCAAATGTTTAGCTAATTTTGAGTTTCATCCAGATTGACATGGGATTCACAATAGATTTATGTTCTGCTTTTCATGAGAACTTAAAAGCATGTCCGTCAAGATTTTTTTCCCCTTCCAACTTTGAAATATTTTACTAATAGAATGGTATTATTACATTATGATGTAATGTCTGTTGACTTTGCAGAGATTTTTTTAAAAATGTCTTGCTCTGGATTAGCATTGGCAAAAACTTGTTAAATCTGAGTGGATTTGTTTACAACATTAATTATTATAAATGTGAGTCCACTTTTTATAAGCTTCCTGCTTCATTTGACTAGAGAAAAAGTACAACGTCATGTATGGAATTTAATAATTTGCATGCGCAAAGACTTTAGGTGAGTCTTTCCAGAAAAGGAAATGTTAAGAGAATTTAGCCTTTAAAATAAAAGCTAGCATATCTAGTATAAACAAAAAGGGTTGCTTTTCATGTATGCATTTTTCACATAACCGTTCATTTTCAAGTTTCCCACGTGTCTTACATACAGATCATAAGACGGAAAAGGAGCACACACCAACAGTAAGCAGTCCTCAGAAAAATGCTGTACATCACTTTTGCACAAGCTCTCTGCCAGAATAATTAGTGCAGAATCTGCCTCTCATTATGGATACAAGACAGGCCTTTTGCTCTTTGTGTGCACCAACTGTATCCCACCACCAGAATAGACAAGCACACAGGGCAGGGCTGGCAGTGACACTGAGGCACTTGCTGTCTTTACTTGCTGTTAGGAACCAAGGCTGCCAGACCACTGCTAACACTGATTGGCGTTCACACTTCATTTGAGTGGGTTTGCATTTGGACGCAGTCTTCAATTTCACCTTTCTTTCTATTTCCTGAGGAAAATGAGTAATTCAGTGAGGCTGGTGTGCTTTTCAATTCTAGGATTGTTCACTGACCCTCCTTTCTTTATAAAAGAAAGGTCGGCATATTTGAAACGTGTTAGATAAAAGGGTGCTATATTCAACTCCGGCATTTTTTAAATAGCTTTTTCTTCTTTTATTATTTTTTTTTCCTTCCTCACTTAGCTTAGGAGCTGTGTGAATGGTTGCTAACTGATAGCATTAGATACATAAACTCATCATTTATCTACAGAACAAGGACAAAATTAAACTAGAGAAAATGACTGTACATTAGTTTTTGGTAAGTTTGAACCAGACTTAAAAGAGGTCCCTGGGGAAAAGTTATTGGCATACATATGAGTACATGATTCTTTCCACCAAGATGGAGCAATCTGTTTTCTTCCTCATAAGGATTTGGCATCGGTCAGTGGATTTTAGAAATGTCACTCTGTAGTCAATTCATGTCAATTGAGAGTGCTGCTGATCCTCATTTGATTTTTTAAAAAGCTAAAACTTAATAATGTCAGACTGCATCAGAATTCTGAACTCTTCTTTCTGCACTAATCTCAGGAAATATAAACCACACACACACACACACACACACACACACACACACACACATTTTTGTTGTTATTATTCATGGAAAGAACCTGGTTAATATGAGGCTGCAAAGAAAATTGACCTGAATTCTCGAGATCAATTAACTCTCTGGTGCAAACCACCTTGACAATTAGTCACTTCTACATTGTATTTCTATCATGGTTTTCTCCAAAATTTTGTGTAATCAAAAGACTGTAAGAAAACTTAATAGGTTATTTCAATTATGAGATAAATTCATATCTTGTGATTAGAGGAAAAGCAGCTTCTTTTGAAATAAAACTCAGATCTCAAGGTCTTTGTATGTCTTCATTCTTCCACCTGGCAATATTTTCCTGCTTTTTCCCATTCTTTTCTCCTTTATTCCCAAGTGGATCCAGCATACCTTCAAGACTTGGCTCAAATGTCTCAGTGATTACTTCTTTGACTCTGTTTCTATTCATTCATTTAAAAGGTGAAAATACTAAAAATACAAATGTATTTAGTATAGCAATGCTCTTTGTTATAAGATATAGTCTTTGTCCGATGGAGCAAGTCCATTTGATATGTGGCTAGTCTAAATTGAGATGAGCTGTCAGTATAATATACACACCAAATTTTGAAGACCCAGAATGTAAACACAAAATTTATGACTTATTAATAATGTTTCATATTATAATGATATAATAAAATATTTCAAGATGCAGGGTAAAATAAATAAGTTATTAAAATTAAATTCACCTGTTCCTTTCTGTTTTTAACATGGTTATTAGAAAATTTAAAATTACAGGCCGGGCGCGGTGGCTCAAGCCTGTAATCCCAGCACTTTGGGAGGCCGAGGCGGGCGGATCACGAGGTCAGGAGATCGAAACCATCCTGGCTAACACGGTGAAACCCCGTCTCTACTAAAAAAATACAAAAAACTAGCCGGGCGAGGTGGTGGGCGCCTGTAGTCCCAGCTACTCGGGAGGCTGAGGCAGGAGAATGGCTTAAACCCAGGAGGCGGAGTTTGCAGTGAGCTGAGATCTGGCCACTGCACTCCAGCCTGGGTGACAGAGCGAGACTCCTTCTCAAAAAAAAAAAAAAAAAAAAAAAAAGAAAATTTAAAATTACAAATGTGACTGGCATCAGATTTCTATTTGACAACTTACCTTAGACTATAAACATCCTCAGAATAAGGATTATGTTTTACTAATTTCTGTATTTAAATATCAATTACATAGAGAACGAACAGGTGCAATAAATATCTTTAACTGAGTGTATATTTTAATAGCCATCATTAACGTTCTAGAGCTAAGAACAAGATGCTAATTTGCAGTGTTAAAAGTTACTTTAGGATTGAAACATTTGATGCTCTAATTTTTTCGTATTTATTTTTTAAGCTATAACAGTTTGGGGAGAACTCTAATGTTTTCTTTGCACAGATGATTTGATTTAGTTCCCTCTACATCCTGTTTGTTCATGCCCACAATCCTGTCACTGTTATTTGGCCTGCCACATTATACAGAGATGACTTTCCTCAAACACTGCCTGATGGTTCAGCAGAGGGCCAAATGCTGTACCCCGACTTTGCCTGGCAGGATCATGAGCTAGAGATGAAATGAAAAAGATAGCAGGTAATAGCAAAATGCTTGAGCAAATCTGTTCATTTACCACTGGCATTCCAATTAGCTGTCCGGCAAGCCTCAGGAGATCCCCAAATCCATTTTTCATGACTTGTATAATGGAGAGCAAAATCTCTAAGAAATTTGTTATTGCTTTGGGAAGTCCAAGAAGTAGGTAATATATCATTTCCTAGTGGCTTCTAGAATCTCAGTTCAGTCTCTTAAGACTTTAGGATTTGGATTTTGCTTTGTTTTATTTATTTATTGGCAAAAGGTGGAGAGATGAGGACTGTGACTGATTCTTATTTGCTGTGGTCCCAAAATCAATAATTGATCAAGGAGACTAATGAGATATATCAACTAAATACAGATCGAGGATCCTTAATCCAAAAATCAAAAATCCAAAATGTTGCAAATTTCAAAATTTTGGGGGTGGTGACATAATGCCCCAGGTGAAAAAATTCACACCTGATCTCATGTGATGGGTTGCAACTATAGGTTCTTATCATGTACAAAATTATTTAAAATTGTATAAAATTACTGCCAGGCTATATACATATACATATATATATACACACACACACGATGTATATATAAAACATAAATTAATTTCATGTTTAGAGTTGAGTCCCATCCCCAAAACATTTCAGCACAGACATGCAAATATTCCCAAATCCCAAGAATATGAAGCATGAAACATTAGCATTTTGTTTGAGAATTTTGCATAAGGGATACTCAATCTGTACCACATGTAATCCTGGATTTGATTTTGGGTTAAAAAAAAAGAATATCCCTGGGACAATTCACATAAGTTGAATAAAGTCTGTAAAATAATAATAATTAGATTAATGTTAATTTCCTAATTTAGATTATTGTACTAATGTATGTACATTTACATTCATATTACTATTTTTTCAGAAAGTACATTTTTCACGTTTTATGAAATTCTGAATTCTTGACCACTTGAAGTTTGCTGATTTTTTCTAAATTCCAGTTATATTTTTATAATTATATTTATAATTATATTCATAGTTAAAAATATTCATATTTAACTTTCTGAACCATATAGGCTTCTTCTGGTGGCCAAGTATTTTCCATAAATTATTTTAGATATTAATATAGTTTTAATCTGATGAATAAGGCTATATATACATTGAAATGAAGTTAAACCAAACATACATATGGATTTTCCATTATGTTTGTTCTCAGTTTCAACTTAAAATATGCATGTTCCACCCAAACTCTCTCTTTAAATATGCTTCAAAAATTTCAAGTTGCTCTTAGAATCCTGAGGAGATATCACATTTCATTTTATGGGAATTAACTTTCATTCCTGACTTGGGGTACTAGGAGTTATTTAACCATTTCTAGGGACAAAGTGAAAATTTTAGAAAGAATCTATGCTGACAGTATAAAACAGAGACAATAAAGTGGAGAGACTGGGATTGCAATTGTATGACCAATGATGGGACCATAACTAGAACAGTGGCAATAAAATGACACAGAGAGTCCTGTTAGAATAACCTTTTCAGAGGCAGCATCATACTATTAGAATGCCCATGTTGAGGCAGAGAGAGCTCATCTTTTCACTAGAGTTGCCAAGACTGGTGACTCAGGGGCCTGAGAGAAGGTGTCCAACAAACAGCATAGAGGGAAGGTATTTTTGCATTATTTTATTAATGCTCAACATTTGAAAAGTTTTTTAAAATATATATACTCTTTAAGATACATTTTCTGTAAAACTTTAGGTATAAGTCCATTACAGATAAGGCTAAGGGAATTTGCATGGAGAAATGTGTGAATCAATTAAGAGGGTGCTCCTGTGAAATCAGAGTCACCCACATAGATCTGAAAATGTTTCATAGAAATCGCACTCACTATGGCCACTGTATTCCATAATTTTTCAGATTTTCCACAGGACAAAAATACTCAGCTTTAGAATATTAGCATGTAAGGAAAGGGCAGCTGATATTTTCCCAAAATGTCATATTTTTTTTTTTGCCTATGTATGTCATATGGTAAAAATATTTCTTGACAGATAATAGGGGAAAAAAGAGAGACAGTGAGAGAAATTGGGGTAGGGAATGAAGGGAGAGAAACAGGAAGGATGGATGGATCATCTGTTCCAATATAAATCCATGTAAAATAACCCAGAAAATAACTGATTGAGTCAAAGGCAGATATGAACGCTTAAAATGCTAGTCACAATCAAAAGTCTTCTTTTCATCAAAAGCTGACAGCAACTGGCCAAGGCCTTCACTAAGTGATGTGCTAAAGAATCTCCAGCCAAGAGGCAAAAATGAATAAAGCGAAAATTACTGCTATTACCCTGAATTGAAGATGACCGATCAGGCCAAGTCGACCTGTGAGGATTGAAAGTCAGTGAGCTGAAAGCTGTGTCAGAGACCTGGCCTGCCCTGAATCCCAGGAATCCCTTCACCCATCAGCAATAATCACTGCTAAAGGCCTGTCATCGTCTACTTTTCATCATCACTAATCAGCACATGGGAGTGCCCACAACCACGCCATATCATACTCTCCTTAGGCCGAACCTGAAAACTGCCATTGTCCTTTACAATCTGACCTTTATAGAGATTTACTTTCTTCAATTTCCAAATTCTCTTTAGTATTTCTTTCCAACCTCGAAAACAAACAAAAACCCTTGACTCTGAAGTAGTGAATATATCTTAGTATTGTTTTTATATACCCTTGATTTAGATTATCTTTAATCTTAAGTGACATGAAATCATTTTTTGATAGCTTCCTTTAACTAAACTCCTATTTGTACTTTAACTGGTGGTGGTACAGTGGTTTTGCTGTTTATATCCACAGAGAATTTGATTGTTTTTCCCAAGAACGTTTCACTTCATCACCTCTACTCCTGACACAGATGCGTACACGCACAACATATAGTACACACACAACACACTTTTTATTTCACTGTCTACTAAAAAGTGAGTTTGCTTTACCAAATAGCTGACTAGATGTCAGATTTGAAGTAGGTGGTGCTGAAGATAATTCTAAGCATGCTGGGCTTAGGAATTGAGAGGGTAACTCAGATTCTATGAAACTGCATCCTTTTCTGTTATGCATTCAGCAGACATTCTCCCCAGCAAAGGGGAGTTAACTCAGGCAATGACAGGCTCTCTTGAGCTATTACATGGCAAGCTCCATTAATCCTCCAAACAAAAAGAGTGGCGGAACAAGTCTTAGTTCCAGATGTATCTCTTCCTGCCAGCCCCTGTCCTGCCCAGACACAGGTGCCAAAGTTCTGCCCCTGCTAGTTCATACACCCATGAAAATCTAGCCTGGCAGTGGGATAGGTGCAATTGCCCTATGAACACTCAATCATGGAAGCATCCTCTGTGTCTGGGGAGAATTTACTCCTCTGAGGCTTTCATGGCAACTCACAAGGCTACCACTGTACTAATCCCAAATGTGTGTGGCTGTTCTGTCTGACTATCCCCACGACCAGGGCTCTTGGTCCAAATCTCCAAAATGGCTTCCTCATTATGGCTCCCACAAACTGAAGCTTAACTCCAGTGACCTTGATTGTTTCTACCAATGACATCTCATGGGCTTCGATCCTGCTCCTCAAATCGACTCATACCCCTGGCACTGAGAACTGCTTCCACTCAGAGTGCAGCCACCCCAGAACAGTGGCTCTTAACACTAGGTGTGCATCAGAATCCACTCAAAGTTCAATTTTCTTTCCTCCAAATAAGAAATAGTGACTTAGGTAGCAAGGCCAGACCCAGGACAATATGTTAACAATTATGTGCAATTACAAACAATTCTAGTTTGAAAGCTGTTGCAAACGTTTATTAGAAGTAATCCAGCTACAAATCATTAAATAAAGTAATAAATATTCTGGTATGGAAACTATTGCGATAATTAGTTGCCATGTTAATCTTGGCATGATTAAATTACTACTTCAACAATTCAACAATTGCTTAAAATTAGTGAATATCCTTTTTTTTTTTTTTTTTTTTTTTTTTTTTTTTTTTTTGAGACAGAGTTTTGCTCCTGTTGCCCAGGCTGGAGTGTAATGGCATGATCTCAGCTCACTGCAACCTCTGCCTCCATGGCTCAAGCAATTCTCCTGCCTCAGCCTCCTGAGTAGCTGGGTTTATAGGCACCCGCCACCATGCCCAGCTGATTTTTTTTATTATTATTTTTAGTAGAGACGGGGTTTCACCTATGTTGGGCAGGTTGGTCTTAAACTCCTGACCTCAGGTGATCTGCCCGTGTTGGCCTCCCAAAGTGCTAGGATTATAGACGTGAGCCACCACACCCAGCCCAGTGAATCTCCTTTCTACTCCTCTACTAATTTCCCCTGAATCTCATGCTATCTGATACTTCTCAGCTCCCCCGACCTACCAGGACTGTTGTCATGGCAAGCTACCAGCACTATACAAAAGCAAACCTTATAAACCACTTGCCCTACCTCATCTTGCAACACAGTTCCTGTTTTGTTTTGTTTCTATTTTCTCTGGCATTTGACCTCAGGATTCATCTAGACTCCCTACTACTTATGGTTGGTTCTGATTCTGCAGCTGAAGGACTCACTTCTCTTCTTCTCTATCAGTTCAGCTTTCCCTCCAGAACAACAACCTTTAGCTGTAAACTGTCCTTAGATATTATCTGAGTCTGTTTGTGCTGCTATAACAAAATGTCTAAGAGTGAGTAATTTATAAGCAACAGAAACTTCCCTTCTGAAGCCTGGAAAATCCAAGATTAAGGCACTGGCAGATTTGGTGTATGGTAAGGGTTAGTTCCGCATAAATGGCACCATCTAAGTGTCCTCACATGGTGGAAGGGATGGAAGAGCAAAGAGCAAAAATGGTCTTAGAGTGATCTCTTCAACCACCTTCATAAAAGGGGGGCCCTCATGACAATCACTTCCCCAAAGGCCCCTACATCTTGATACCATCACCTTGAGGTTTAAATCTCAACGTAAGAATTTTGGAGAAATACTCATTCAAGCCAGCCAGGCATACACAAATTTATTTCTGAGTCGTAAAGTTACAGGAATTGTTTTCTTCCTTATGTTTCTGTAGGTAAAGATAGTTTAATAATACCTTTATAATGGAAGGTGGAAAAAAAGAGTTATTTTTATTTTTATAAAAAATAAACTAAATAATATAATCCATCTAATCATCCCAATCTCTGGAATCAATTCACTTTCTACAAACAGGACTCTCACCAAGTTCCTCATGGTCTTCCCTACTGATGCCCACTTTTTCTAAAACTCCTCTTGTGCACCCTCATTTAGCTAACTTTCGGATGCTCTAGATGTTAGTTCTGTCCCTTTGTACAATCCTTACACGTGGATTTAGCATGCCTCTCTCCTGGTCCAAAAGATTCATTGATTTTATATTTCGAAAAGTGACCATTACTAGGTGAGACATATCACACCTGGAGAAGTGACTGAATATTTGGGAAATAGGTCCTTCAAAAAAAGCTGCTTTAATATTTTAAGTATAATTCCAAACCATATTTTGGAAAACTTTCAAAAACCACATATTGCTTCTATAATAAAATCTATAAAACAGAAAGTTCATTTCCATTCATTTACCAACTATTCATCACAGGCATACTATGTAGCAGACATGAGTCTAGCCGCAAGGCAAGCTTTGCTGGCTTAGTAAGAGGAAGCAGACAAGCTGGGGATAGTGCTGAGAAAAGATGGTCAAAGTAAAACATGGGGAAGGTTCTACAAAGTGGAAAATGACTTTTCCACTACTTTTGATGCAGTTTACTACATCACATCTCAACTCTGAATATTTTTTAGCAGCCTTGATAACATAGCTTCACCTAAGTCATTATAGAAGATGGAATAGTGGACCCAAAAAGATATGCCCATGCTGTAATTCCTGGAGTGTGTGAATGTGATCTTATCCAGGTAAGAGCTAAATCCAGTGACAAGTGTCCTTTCCGGAGACACACAGGGAGAAGAGGAGATGGTCATGTGAAGACAGAGGCTGAGACTGGAGTGATGACATCCACAAGCCAAGGAATACCACCAGAAGCTGAAAGAGGTAAAGAGAAACTCCTCCCTGGAGGCTTCAGAGAGAGCGTGACCCTGCCAGCACACTTTAATTTCAGACCGTGACCTGCAGAGTTGTGAGAGAATACATTTCTGTTGTTTTAAGCCACCAAGCTTGTGTTAATTTGTTATAGCAATCACAGTAAACTAATGAAGCCATATCCTCGCATTTGCACTCAAGTTTCCACACCCTATAGCAACAGAGGGTGTGTATAGTTGATACATAATAAACTCTTAATGGACTCCAGACCAATGTTTTATATAGTTTAAAAACTAGCTCTGGGGTAGGCGAGAGGGTTGAGGGCAGCCCAAATTGATTCAAAATTATTCTTCTGCTCATACAACATTCATAATCTTACTCTAGAAAAAAATATGGTAAAATACAGTATATTTTTCTTTCCTTGCTTACCATAAGCTATACCAAACAAGAAAGGAAAAACACAGCACAAATAATTTTGATATTTTTTCAAACACAACATGCTCAATTTTTGAGAAAATTATTCTCTAAATCATTTCAGAAATATTCTTTATCTTTTCCATAGGAAAAGGGTCCATTGATTGGACCCTTATTTTTATTCTTTTCTTATCTAAAACATCTCCCATTAATCTCTTCTCTTTAGCTAACTAACACAAACATGACTTTTCATTTGGCAAGAATGGATTTGGAAATCCAATATTTATTCTGAAGCCATTCAGAGTTCTAACTTTGTTACCTAGTTATTATAAATTAAACCACAAACCAAGACTGTACAATACTCAATGCTAAATGTAAAGAAGTTTTACATTCAAATAAAATAAAAATTTCGTATAAGAACTAAGCATAAAACAGCATCGAACACACTTAGATAAAACTTAAAAGAAAACACAGAAAATGAGAGAAAAAGTTAACAGTTATATTTCTGCACACTTGACCGTAACCTCCTAAAACTACTTTGGGCTGTAATTAAGCAAAAAGATAAGATAGATGGTGAGTGGAGGAAGGGGAAATAAATAAAACTCTAAGTGGGAATTTCCTGACAAATGCGCCTTACCATTGGAGCTGAGCAACATCTGCATTGCTTGCATTTCCTTTCATTACCCCAACACCAATCACTTGGTCATTTATCATCCCCGTACATACGGCATTATTGAAATGTGATGATTCATTGCTTTCCATTGATCAAATAACATTCAGAGTTACTTTTCAAATGCTTTGCATATAGAGGTGACTAAATAACTAAAAACCTGTGCACCTTCCTTTTTAATAACACATTGAGGAAAAGATTTGGTAAACCTGATTTCTAATAATTTCTCCCTTTAGCATGGAGCCCAAGCTCTCTTCACCGGCTCCATGGACCTTCATGCCAGTCTCCCTCCATGCCTGCTCATTCCACATGCTTTCATGTGCAAACAAACAAAAAATGTGTCAACTGAGAGCACTTGTGAGCCATTTACCTTAAATAAAAATATAAAGAGAACTGGGAGCAAATGGATGTGACAATTATGTAGGAGACTCTTTAGTATGTCATCTGGGAATATAGCATGTTATACATGAACAGACCAGACTTTGTAAATCAGAAGTCATACTGCCATCCTTTCAGACTGTGACTACGTGTGTGTGTGTGTATGTGTGTGTCTGCTGAATGGAAAGAAATACTATCTATATGTGAGTCATTTCTGTAACCCTCTGAGAGCTTAGTGATATGTCATTGGAGATGTTCAGAAACTGTTTATTGATTGTAATGGACATGAGGATTTTCCTTTTCTACATTGTAGAATCTGTTAGAGATGCCAGCAAATAGAAGATTTGGGTTTAGTAATCCAAATGGAAGATGTGTTAGCCCTACTGAGAGTTTCTAGGGCCTCTACGGTATGGCAATCACACATCTAAATTCAGTTCTGAGCAAACTGCTGAAGGCAGCTGTCACCCATGCTTCCCTCCACAGGTAAGCACAGCTAAGGCAACGGCTAAATTCAACAAGAGAATGTGGGCAGCTGTGAAAGGCCAAAATCTCTTCTATATTGAATCTGAAAAATCTTGTAGTACAGCACATATTAGAGTCTCTCTTTCCCATCCTCTTTCCTTTTCCCTTTGTCTCTGATAGGCAGAAAATGGGTGAAACATTGACATTTATAGAACACCTACCATGTGTTAGTTAAGTTGTGCACTAGGTGCTTAACCTTACTTTAACCTAACTAACTCAGTTATGATAACAGTATTGTCTTTGGAGAAACCTCAGCTCAGAATTCTTGCCAGTCCACTGTTCAGAAGTATAAACTGAGGCACAGTTAGCCAACACACACATCCACCATCTTTCAAAGGAGCGCAATAAGATCAATTGATCAATACGGAAAACTTAGGGCTGAGCCAACATATGAGCAGACTACATGGAAAAGTTTTCTTTAAATTAAAATGTAAGAAGATGATTTACTGATCACAATTAAGGTCGTAAGGAAAGCAGACTGGGGTGCAAATATTCAGAGAATGTTGCAAATACTGGTGGGAATAAGGCTATAGTTTGTAGCCTTGGTCATAGATAAGAATCAAGTCAAATGAAGTAGAAGAAAAAGAGAAGTGATCTACAACCTAGGAAAGATTAAGACAAAGGTAAGTCCAGTCTCCAAGTTGGGAGCAAATATAGCTGATAACTCCATAGGTATTAATAGTTTTAATCAGTATTTAAAGCAAATAAAGAATTAGCCAGGTGTATCCCAATGTGAATGATGTTTCCCCAGGAGGCAAAAAAGTACTGTACGGTTTTCAGCTATATCTAAGTTGTCCTCCTCCAGTTTTTGGAAACCCTCTTAGAGCTAAAGGGACACTAGATTCAAGCCTTGGTTTCCCTTCATTGCATCTTATGCATCTGTCTTTGTGTTCTGTGAATTTAAAAATGTAATATTAGCAAAAATATATCTACCCAAGAACGTGGACTAGATATTCCAATTTGAAGAGCATATATGTTATGGACTGAATGTTTAAGTCCCCCTCAGATTTATATATTGAAATCCTAACCCCCAATGGGATGGCATGTGGAGGTGGGGATCTTTGGGAGGTAATTAGGCCATGGGGATGGCACCATCATGAATGAAATTAGTGCTGTTTTAAAAAGAGACCCCAGGAAGCTCCCTTGCCCTTTCCTCCATGTGAGATTATAGTGAGAAGATGGCTGCCTATAAATCAGAAAGAGGTCCCTTATCAGACACCAAATCTACCAACACCTTGATCTTGAACTTCCCAGCCTCCAAAACTGTGAGAAATAAAATTCTTCTGTGTATAAGCCACCCAGTCTATGCTATTTTTATGATAGCAGCCTGAATGGACTAAGACAATGAATGTTAGCAATTTTAACTATATTTTCCATGAATAGCTAATACCATTATAAAACTCCATCCTCAAATGAAAAATAAAAAATGTGACCACAATAAAAATGACATTTAAGATTCTTAACATTTACTTGGTGTATCATGTGAGACACTTTGTCTCTGACAACTCCAGTGAAAATGAGCTAAACACACAATGGATATAATGCTGCAGTGAGTTCAAAATAGACATCTTCTGTAGTATAGAACTGATACGATTTGGCTGTGTCCCCACCAAAATCTCATCTTGAATTGTAGCTCCCATAATTCCCATATGTTGCAGGAGGGACCACGTGGGAGACGACGGGGGGGTCTTTCCCATGCTGTTCTCATGATAGTGAATAAGTCTCATGAGATCTGATGGTTTTATAAATGGGAGTTCCCCTGCACAACCTACTGCCATGTAAGACCTGACTTTGCTCCTCCTCGCCTTCTGCCATGATTGTGAGACCTTCATAGCCATATGAAACTGTGAGTCCATTAAACCTCTTTTTCTTTATAAATTACTCAGTCTTGGGTATGTCTTTATTAGCAGCATGACAACAGAATAATACAAGAACACACATATTCAAAACACACCTGTTTTACTTCAGCAGAAAAAAGAAAAATTGTGTGTATGTTTTTGTTCTGTAAAGAAAGTATAGCTAAAGAGTAACCATTGTGAAATATAGGGAATAGGTGTCCAGGTCATTCATTTCACTATTTTCTCTACTCTTGTATATGTTTGAAATTTTCATAATCAGATATAACACATGTATACTCCAGTATGTAAAGCCAGTGGCTCCTATCCCGTTGGAGTTTCCCATAACCTCATTGGGAGCTGCATGTGAAATGCTTGTCTCATTCATTGATGTAGCAGGCTGTGCCATTATTCAGGTGTCTAACAGGTCTCCTTATTAGGGAAAAAAAGCACTCTTTATCCAAGTTGAATTCCTAGTCTCCATAGTAGCATTTCAGTAACTATCAATCAATGTCTTTTTAGACTAGGCCCTGACAAATTGATAATAAAGATAATCTAACACTTCAGAACTGATAAATATTGGAATAGTACTGATAAGGATGAAAATAAACATTTTCCATAAGGGCTTTTGGAGAAAAAAGCTCCAGCATTAAAGAAGTATTGGATATGCAAAATAAAAGCGCTAACACCCCATTAAGGTGCAAATATAAGACTAGGCTAGACAAGTATGCAGGTGGTACAGATTCTCTGTACTATACTCTCTCATGTAACTTGGTAGATGATAAATCCTTTGGATCTGGACATTTCGAGCGGGGAAGTTGGTCAAAATCTTAAGAGAAAAGGGTGGTAAGGATTTATCAATATATTATCTCTCCACAATCTCCAGAGCTCTGCTCCTAAATATGTTTGTCAAAGAAGAACTTGCTATTGTGAGTAACTTAAGAATTTATGAAGTCAAAGTGGCTTAGAGAGACAGGGGTCATAAATATCCTGTGAAATTATTTAAAATATTATTTTATATATAGTAATAACAAAAAAGGAAGAAAGATGATGACAGTTCACAACAAAGAAAAATATCAATGATTTCTTACATGTCTTGAATTTGTAAAAAGTGATTATGAGACAGCCAAGTAGAAAGGGGTCCCTGCAGAACCTCTGACAGGTCTGCCCACTGGGAGGAGTGTGCATTGGGGTGGAGCTTTGGGAATTTTGCGCCATTTGCAGTGGGGAAGAACTTGGCCTCTCCTGTTCTGGAGTGGTAACCAGGGTTTCAATTGGTGAGGTGGAAGCCTGCTAGCAGGACTCTTGCTTTGTTGAAAGCCCTTATTTCCCTTTTCACTCAATAATCCCTGTCCTTCTCACCCTTCAAAGTGTCTGCAAGCCTAATCTTTCATGGTTGTGTGACAAGAGCACGTCTTTTAGCTGACCTAAGGACAAAGTCCTACAACAGTTACTAAATGATACATTTCCATGATCTGTCTCTTGCTCACTTAAAAACTTGAGTATATTCTTTATAGTGATAGTCTTGCATTTGTTCTGCTTTATGCAGTCATATCCATATGCAAAGACATAAAAATCTGTTTGGTCCTTCGTCCTACTTTTATTTTTAATTAATTTATTAGTATTATTTTTAGAGACAGGATCTTGCTCAGTCTTCCAAGCTGGAGTGCAGAGGTGCAACCATAGCTCACTGTAACCTCAAACTCCTGGACTCAAATGATCCTCCCTCCTTAGCCTCACAAGTAACTAGGGCTACAACTGCATGCCACCACACCCATCTACTTTTCACAATTCTTTTGTAGAGATGGGGTCTTGCTATGTTGCCCCAGGCTGGTCTTGAACTCCTGGACTCAAGTGATCCTCCTGCCTTGGCCCCCCAAATATGCTAGAATTTTAGGAATGAACCACCATGCTCAGCCCCTCCACCCTATTTTTAAATTTTTGTCTTGTTTTGTTTTCATCTTACTAGTCAGAATAAATTGTGATTTCTGTATATTAGAAACCAAACTCTCACGAATGTGGAAAAGATATTAAAAGTATTTGTATGTTGTGTTAGGTTACTCTCACTTTGCTTATAAAGACATACCCAAGACTGGGCAATTTACAAAAGAAAGAGGTTTAATGGACTTACAGTCCCATGTGGCTGGGGAAGCTTCACAATCATGATGAAAGGCAAGGAGGAACCATGTCTTACATGGATGGCAGCAGGCAAACAGAGAGAACTTGTGCAGGGAAACTTCCATTGTAAAACCATCAGATCTTGTGAGACTTATTCACTATCACAAGAACAGCATGGGGAAGACCTGCCCCCATGATACAATTATCTCCCACAGAGTCCCTCCCATAATATGTGGGAGTTATGGGAGCTACAAGATGAGATTTCAGTGGGGACACAGAGCCAAACCATATCATATGTCAAATAAGAATTGGAGTTTGGAGGCCAGGTGCAGTGTCTCACACCTGTAATCCCAGCACTTTGGGAGGCTGAGATGGGTAGATCGTGAGGTCAGGATATTGAGACCATCCTGGCTAACATGATGAAACCCCGTCTCTACTAAACACACACACACACACACACACACACACACACAAAAATTAGCTGGGCGTGGTGGCAGGCACCTGTAGTCCCAGCTACTCGAGAAGCTAAGGCAGGAGAATGGCGTGAACCCTGGAGGTGGAGCTTGCAGTGCACCAAGATCATGCTACTGCACTCCAGCCTGGGTAACAGAGCAAGACTCTGTCTCAAAAAAAAAAAAAAAAAAAAAAAAAAAAAAAAAAAAAAAGAAGAAGAATTAGAATTTGGGGTAAATAATTGAACTCTCTCATTAATTAAAACATTGATTCATAGTGGCCTACCTGACCAGTGAGAAACCCTGCCTAAAAGCTCATGACTCTCATGATCATAATCTACTCATTAACAAGTTGTATCTAAATTGTAGGGAAAAAAAAATTTACCAGCAACAATCCTATGAAAGCACATTTTAATTTCCTATCTATTTTTTTATTTAAAAATTGTTCTGGCAGTCTCAAGCATGAACTACTGTATAGGAATTTTATATTTTACAATCTCTATTGCATGTTTTTCTCATTGCATACTATCAAGGCCTTTTGATCTCTCACTCTCCCTCACCCACACTCTCTTTCTGTCACTCTCATTCCCTTAACCCACAGATTATTTCTGAGAGCAAATAAAATGAAAAATGACAGAAAAGACAGATATTACATTCTTTGGTCTTTGATATTCACAATAAGTAAGGAAACAGGGTTTTTGTGTTTTTGGTTTTCCCCAGATAGTTCATAGCCCACACTCAACCAACCCCCTCCACCATAATCTAGGAGTACTATATTTGTGAGAGCTAGAAAGAAACATAAGCCCTTAAGACTTGACTTCTCTTGGGTGAAGAGGAGTGTGATGGCCCAGAAATGCCACCATCTCCTCTACATTGCTCAGGTTTTCGCTCCATTTAAGTGAATCTGTCATGAGCATTCTGTTTCCCAGAGCATCTTCCTCACTGGTCATCAGAAAAGGAAACTGACATGAAATTAAATCTCATTCTACAGGAAATATGATTGAGGGCTTTAAGCTTGTCTTGATTTGTGGAAACATGAATATCTCAAGCCATTATCGTTGGGCCAGGGGCACTAATAATAAAAGCACTGTTTGATGAAGTAAATATCTACACAGGAAGAAACCATAAAAAATGGGTAGTGAAATTAGTCACTGTTCCTGCATTGTCTTTCTGAGAAATGAGATGGGTTTAAAGTAAGTATCCTACACTTTAAGAGGGAGCCATGATGAATGATTACACTTCAACTTATCCAGCAAGGAAAATAATTTTACATCAAAACAGACACAAGGTGTCTTAAAAATTGTAGATGAAGTAAGAAATGTATTTTCTACCTTAAAAAGAGGAAATAAAAAGAAACAAGCAAGTAATTGCTGCCTCCTTTCAAAGGGTTAAGCGTTTCTGATTAGCTTTGGGTCATGCATCACATTTTGAGTGCCTAAGCTTAACGACACACTTCATTGAACCCCATCTAGCAAGCTTCATGCTTATGAAGGTGTTCCTCTTGATTGCTTCTCATCTGGGCTACAAAACGATTGGGTTGGAGACTGACATTGATTAAGTGCAAGAGAACCATGTTTTACTGTGACAGCTGCTAGGCCTCTGTCAACAAATCAATGTATTTTTTTTTTCTTTTCGTCTTAACTCTCCCGTTAGCATCCTGCTGTTACTAGAGATGAAAAATATCTCTGTAACTGTCTGCTGATTGACCACTTTCTGATTTGCCAATCACATAAAATGTTTGTATGATGGAAAAGACTAACCCTTCATTCTAAGCAGCTTTTTGTGCACAAATAGTGCAATTCACTGGAATTCTCTGGAGTGTGGCTGCTGCTCCTGTAATTTAGAATCACAATAAAGAGTAAGACATATTTTGCAGAAAAATGTCATGTTACTTCCTGAATTTGATTGGGAAGAGCACAACTGCACCCCGTCCATGAATTTGGGGAGTGTTTTAGCAGTGGTCTCACTCACAGATCTTCAACTGTCTAGATAAGGCAGTCATCCTTAATAGCTTTGTGCTCACAGAACACCTTTAGTTATTTATAACAGGGTGAGGTTGTTAAAAGCTGACCTCCCTTAGCATCATGCTGTGCAGGAGGTGTGGCTAGGAGATAGCAAATACAGAGATCCCCAAGCAACAGTGGTTCAAAATAGGACTTTTATAGATATATTGCTTAAAATAGCAGACTAGCCTCCAGTCTTCTACCACCAACTGTGTGGCTTGGGATTGAGCCCCGAGCTTGCTTGATTGGAACAAACACATGGGGAAAACCTATATAGAATGTGCAAATTGCTGCCTAGAGACAAGACAGAACACTCTGGGACTTTTTAATGAAAAGTATATTTTCATATGCATATGCATTTGTATATGATTTTATTTCATAACCAAATAAATAACCACAAACCAAGATTTTCACCTGGTAAAGCTTGGACAACGTGGCTTATTTTGCCTAGTTAATTTCTCTTCATATTGTTAGTAATAAACCCAAAGGACACACAGAATTTCACTGAAAACTTGTTACATCTTCAACAGGCCAAGCCGCCAATAGGATTTCAGCACTAGAAGGTGCTACTTGATGTTGGAAGTTGAATGTAGCCATGAATTGCCCTAAACTTTCTGCCAGCTTGATTAGCAAACCACAAGAAATAATGGAAGAAGGGCTGAGCACAGTGGCTCATGCCTGTAATTCCAGCACTTTGGGAGGCCAAGTAGGGGTGGGTCACCTGGTATCAGGAGTTCCAGACCACCCTGACCAACACAGAGAAACCCTGTCTCTACCAAAAATACAATATTAGCCGGGTTTGGTGGCACATGCTTGTAATCCCAGCTACTTAGGAGGCTGCAGCAGGAGAATCGCTTGAACCTAGGAGGCAGATGTTGCAGTGAGCCAATATTGTGCCACTGCACTCCAGCCTGGGTAACAAGAGTGAAATTCTGTCTCAGAAAAAAAAAGAAAGAAAGAAAGAAAAAAGGAAAGAAGGAAGGAAGGGAAGGGAAGTGAGAAAGAGAGAGAGAAAGAAAGAAAGAAAACTCAAATCTCCTGTATAATGTGGGAAAAAAAAAAAAAAAAAACCTACCTGTTCAGATCAGGGAAAGCATCACTAACCATTTTAAAGAACACAAAGAAATAGTCCACTTAAGAGGTCAGGTTTCCAAGTGGGGTAGCACTAGACGGAAATTCTGGCTGTGTGCTGATTGTCCTCTACCTTACTCCTCCTGGGATGCCCCTTGAAGGCCCCATGCTGCACAAAATCCTGCACAACAGAGAAGAGCTACAGTAACGTCTTTCCCTTATTTCATCCAGCAGAGGAGAAACAGAGTTAATATGAAAAAGTAATGCGTCCAAAGGTTAAAAAGAGAAAGAGGTAAGATGGCCGAACTTAGTCATGAGGAAAATAGAAAGGCATCTGGAGAGGGTTCCAGAAGAATTCAGGCTAAACAGCTCTTTGGTGTTTTCTGGCACTAGTCTCCACATTTGTGGAGGTATTCTGTTATTATGAAAAAGTTAGCTTCCCCTTGCATTTAGAAAAATCTCTTTTTGATTGCCATAGAGAGGTCATTAGAGTTTTCAAAAATTTTGAAGTTCCCAGTAACATTTAGAAATAAAGAGTTACAAACAGTAAGTAGATCTGGTTCTGTTATAAATTACCAAAATAGAAAATAAATTAGGATAGTAACAAAAATCAAAAGAAATTATTTCTCATTTGACTTCATGTCCACACAAAAAGTCTCTTAGAATTGCAAGGAAATATATCACATATCTCAGAGTTTTTCTTCACATTCACCCATGTTTGCCCTATTATATTATTACTTTAAGAACCAAAAAGCTTGAACAATGGATACTATTGCATCTGTGTGATGGTTAATTATGAGTGTCAACTTGATTGGATTGAAGGATGCAAAGTATTATTCCTCAGTGTGTCTGTGAGGATGTTGCCAAAGGAGATTAACATTTGAGTCAGTGGAATGGGAGAGGCAGACCCACCCTCAATCTGGGTGGACACCATCTAATCAGCTGCCAGCATGGCTAGGATAAAGCAGGCAGGAGAAGAGGGAAGAGCAGACTTGATGAGTCTTTGTGGCCTTCATCTTTCTCCCATGCTGGATGCCTCCTGCCCTTGAACATCAAACTCCAAGCTCTTCAACTTTTGGACCCTTGGACTTACACCAGTGGTTTGCCAGAGGCTCTTGGGTCTTTGGCCACAGACTGAAGGCTGGACTGTCAGCTTCCCTATTTTTGAGGTTCTGGGACTTGGACTGATCCACCACTAGCTTCCTTGCTCCTCAACTTGCAGACGGCCTATTGTGGGACTTTACATTGTGATCGTGAGTCAATTCTCCTTAATAAACTCCCTTTCATATATACATACATCCTGTTAGTTCTGTTCCTCTAGAGAACTGTGATGAATACAATCTGTTATGAAATATCCACACATAAAAATGTTATATCAGGGCCAGTTGAGGTGGCTCACGCCTGTAATTCCAGCACTTTGGGAGGTCAAGACCGGCAGATTACCTGAGGTCAGGAGTTTGAGACCAGCCTGGTCAACATGGTAAAACCCTGTCTCTACTAAAAATACAAAATTAGCTGGGCATGATGTTGCATGCCTGTAATCCCAGCTACTCCAGAGGCTGAGGCAGGAGAATCACTTAAACCCAGGAGATGGAGGTTGCAGTGAGCTGAGATCTCGCCACGGCACTCCAGACTAACAGACAGAGTTAGATTCTCTCTCTCTCTCTCTCTCTCTCTATATATATATATATATAAGTCATATCAAAACATTTATAAATGTTGCACATACTCCCTTTTTTAATAACAAAATTTGATTTTTTGTTTCTCTTACTTTAATCATAAGGAAACATTTTATTCTAAAATAAGTAAAAATTAAATTAGAGCAAATAAATGATTAAAACCCATTATGGCTATATTTAGTCCCAGCTTTTTTTATGAGTGAAGGGGATTCTTTATATTATCAGAAAGCTGAGATCCAAAATTAATTTTGTTTTAAGCTTTAAGAATGTTTCTTTCTCTCTGTCATATGCCTTTAAGAACTTTCCTTTTGTCTCTTCTCTCATAAATCAAAGAATAATTCCAGACATTTAGAGTTTTATTCAGCTTTTTATAACATATGGGAATTAGTGAAAACTTATATACAGAGACTCCTTTCTAATTGTCCTAACATGTTGCTGAAGAGGAAGCACTTGTCACGATGTTCTCAAGCCCAGCTTTGTCATAGGTCTAAGACTATATATTTGGAAAGATAGTTCAAGCTCCATATTGAAATTATTAACCGTGCTGGAACAGAAAGGACACATACATAGGAAAATTTAAATATCCAAGAAAGATCCTGAAGTCCATTTACATATACATACCTTTTAGGTACATAAACAGGTACATTGGATTGCATTGTATCTTAGACTGTGTTCCGTGGCAACAGATGCTGAAATGGAGAATTGCATCCAGAAGGTTAACTAAGGAAAACTCTTGAGATCTACACCTATAAGGAAGGAAAAATGGCAGAACTGAGCAGTGCGAAAAGATGACCTGCAAAGTAGCTGCTGCTGGAGCATCCACATATCCTAGGGAGCGCTGAGGATGAAATGGCCCATAAGAGTTGTGTCCACTTGAGGCAAAGGTTCTGGCCTTTATCTCCATAGTAGCCAGTTTGGGGCCTTACGCAGCTCCCTATGAGGGAGTACAAATGTGGGTGAGTCAGTTCCTACATCCACCAGCACTGCTCAGGAAAGAAAACAGCTGTGAGCTGCTAGCCACAGACATTCCAGCCAACTAAGGAATGGGTACATCAGCCAGTAGAGAGGGTCTGGGAGAAGCCAAGGATTAGCAACTGGAGAAAATATATTGTATATAGTACAGATTTTTTTTTTGCCTTAGTGTAAAAAATCAACACTTCATTTACAGTTGCTCATTTTCACAGGGAAAATATGTTCTAGATTTGATGTGTTGTTTTGATTTTGTTGTTGCTGTGTGTGTTTACATCAGCCTGATTTACTTCTAATTTAAAATTAATTCATCTTAGAATTATAAAAAGAGGAGCTTAGAAAAGATCACACAATTTCCTTATTTCACAAATAAAATAACTCTTCCCATGTCAAAAGGCTGGTCAGTGACAGAGCCATATCTAGAAGAAGGTTCTAATATAAGTTCCTTTCAGATCACCATTCTGCTTCATTAATTTAAAAATATTTGTGCTGCCTGTATTGAAGACATTGGGGAGATACAAAAGAAAACTCATGGATCCCACCTTCATGCAGCTTCCAATCTGGAGACCATTTGTGCTAAAATATGACCTGTTGTTGCTGAAAATCTTATTCTAAGAAACAGCTATCACACCATTTATATTAGCTGTTTTATGACAATCTAGTGTGAAGCCCCGCCTCTTTTCCCTGTAGAAATGTGCTGAATTTCCCATATTTTAGTTAGGAAATCAATTTTAGTAATGTTCTTCCTATCGCCTCAGTCTGTCTCTGATATGGTTTGGCTGTGTCCCCACTCAAATCTCAACTCGAATTGTATCTCCCAGAATTCCCATGTGTTGTGGGAGGGACCAAGGGGAAGGTAATTGTCATAGGTACCTGCCTTTCCCATATGCTATTCTCGTGATAGTGAATATGTCTCACAAGATCTGATGGGTTTATCAGGGGTTTCTGCTTTGGCTTCTTCCTCGTTGTTCTCTTGCTGCCGCCATGAAAGAAGTGCCTTTTGCCTCCTGCCATGATTCTGAGGCCTCTCCAGCCATGTGAAACTGTCAGTCTAATTAAACCTCTTTTTGTTCCCAGTCTCAGATATCTTTATCAGCAGTGTGAAAATGAACTAATACAGTAAGTCAATTGGTACCAGTAGAGTGGGGCATTGCTGAAAAGATACCTGAAAATATGGAAGTGACTTTGAAACGGGGTAACAGGCAGAGGTTGGAACAGTTTGGAAGTCTCAGAAGAAGAAAGGAAAATATGGAAAAGTTTGGAACCTCCTAGAGACTTGTTAAATGGCTTTGACAAAAATGCCAATAGTGATATGAACAATGAGGTCCAGGCTGAGGTGGTCACAGATAGAGATAAGGAACTCTTTGGGAACTGGAGCAAAGGTGATTCTTGTTATGTTTTAGCAGAGACTGGTGGCATTTTTCCCTTGCCCTAGAGATTTGTGAAACTTTGAACCTAAGAGAGATTATTTAGGGTATCTGGTAGAAGAAATTTCTAAGCAGTAAGGCATTCAAAGGTGACTTGGGTGCTGTCAAAAGCATTCCATTTTAAAAGGGAAACAGAGCATAAAAGTTCAGAAAATTTGCAGGCTGACAATGCAGTAGAAAAGAAAAACCCATTTTTTGGGGAGAAATTCAAGCTGGCTGCAGAAATTTGCATAAGTAGCAAGGAACCTAATGTTAATCCCCAAGACCATGGGGAAAATGTCTCCAGGCCATGTCAAAGACTTTCATGGCAGCTCCTCCCATCACAGGCCCAGAGGCCCAGGAGGAAAAAGTAGTTTCATGGGGTGGGCCCAGGGTCCCCATGCTGTGTGCAGCCTAGGGACTAGGTGCCCTGTGTCACAGCTGCTCTAGCCATGGCTTAAAGGGGCCAACACAGATCTCGGGCCATGGCTTCAGATGGTGCAAGCCCCAAGGCTTGGCAGCTTCCATGTCGTGTTGAGCCTGGGGGTACACAAAATTCAAGAATTGAGGTTTGGGAACCTCTGCCTAGATTTCAGAAGACATATGAAAAAGCCTGGGTGCCCAGGCAAAAGTTTGCTTCAGAGGTGGGGCCCTCATGGAGAACCTCTGCTAGGGAGGTGCAGAAGGGAAATGTGGGGTTAGAGCCCCTACAGAGTCTCTACTGGGGCATCGTCTAATGGAGCTGTGAGAAGAGGGCCACCGTCCTCCAGACCCCAAAATGGTAGATCC
Source organism: Rhinopithecus roxellana (assembly GCF_007565055.1). Classification (NCBI taxonomy): domain Eukaryota; kingdom Metazoa; phylum Chordata; class Mammalia; order Primates; family Cercopithecidae; genus Rhinopithecus; species Rhinopithecus roxellana. The sequence goes on from NC_044564.1 coordinate 29,739,718, forward strand.
ACTGACAGCTTGCACTGTGTGTCTAGAAAAGTCACAGGTACTCAATGCCAGCCCATAAAAGCAGCCAGGAGGGGGGCTATACTCTGAAAAGCCACAGGGGCAGAGCTGCACAAGACTGTGGGAATCTACCTCTTGCATCAGCGTCATATGGATGTGAGACCTGGAGTCAAAGGAGATCATTTTGGAGTTTTAAAACTTGACTGCCCCACGGGATTTTAGACTTGCATGGGTCCTGTAACCCTTTTGTTTTGATCAATATCTCTCACTTGGAATAGCTGTATTTACCCAATACCTCTACCCCAATTGTATCTAGGAAGCAACTAGCTTGCTTTTGATTTTACAGGCTCATAGGTGGAAGAGACTTGCCTTCTCTCAGATGAAACCTTGGACTGTGGACTTTTGGGTTAATGCTGAAATGAGTTAAGACTTTGGGGGACTGCTGGGAAGGCATGATTTTTTTTTTTTTTAAGTGTACAAACATGAGATTTGAAGGGGCCATGGGTGGAATGATATAATTTGACTGTGTCCCCACTTAAAACTCAACTTGAATTTTATTTCCCAGAATTCTTACATGTCGTGGGAAGGACCAAGTGGGAGGTAATTGATTCATGGGGGCCAGTCTTTCCTATGCTATTCTTGTGATAGTGAATAAGTCTCATGAGATCTGATAGGTTTATCAGGCATTTCCGCTTTTGCTTCTTCCTCATTTTTCTCTTGCTGACACCATGAAAGAAGTGCCTTTCACCTGGGTGATTCTGGGTCCTCCCCAGCCATGTGGAACTGGAAGTCAAATTAAAATTCTTTTTGTTCACAGGTTCAGGTATGTCTTTATCAACAGCATGAAAATTAACTAATACAATCTCAAATAACTATGCCCATGAGTGACGGGGCTAAGCTTCAGAATTAATTAGACCCAATTCAGGCTCAAGTACACTCTTCCTATTCTTTAAGCTGTCCTCTGTCCCTGCTCAAAATAGTTTCAGGCTGATGTTCCATTTCTCCATTCATGCCAAATTATTTGTCCTACAGTCATAAATTGCTCTTTTTTAAAGAGAGTATCTGTCAACATTACATGGGCCTTCCTGATCCCTCAGTCCAATGGAGGTAACCGAAGACATCTAATTGCCAGAGATAGAAGCTACAGCTGCCCATCCTAGGGAAAAAGCAATACATCCTACCCAGTATGCTGCAACATCCTAATGTAGCACAGCAAGTTTTGGCCATGGAAACTGCTCTGTCCATATGGTGTTTCCATGTTTCTACTTGCTTCTCTCAACTTGATTTTCGTATATATGACAAAGGTGACAATGACAGCAATGATGATGATCATCATCATCATGATATCTATCAAGCACTGACAAGTAATTTTATAAATACCATCTCATTTTTATTTTGATCTACAAAAAAAGGGTGTATTTCACAATTTTTGCAAAGATGACCAACTACATATATCACCTTTCTTTTTTGTAGCATTCCATCCCCTCAAACACAATTGTCTACCCGTCCTAGTATCCTATCTGATGCCTCCATGGAATCTTCAAAAGGCATTTCCTTGTTTCGGCTGGAGGTGTTATACCACTATCATTGTTGTTCACAATTTTACGTGCTTATTTTATTTATGTGTATTTTATGTTTGTATAAAATTTATTAGAACCACTACTGCCTTCTTTATAGCAAATTAAAAATAGTAGACAAAAGTAGAAGGCTAAAATCCAGCATAAAATATTCTTTATACAAATGCATATCCCACTCCTTCCAACAATTCCTGCTGAAAGCCCCCAATATGGAGTCCAAATGTAAAAGTGAATCCTAATGTCACTATGCTCTGTCCCTAGAGCCTGTCTCAGCACAACTTGGCAACACACACACAAATCAGACACAACTCTAATCTCAAAGCATTGATAAGTTGCAAAATTTTCCTTGTGATTTTGATGAAGAGATAGAGGAAGAAATGATGACTTCTATCTTATAAAAACAGAAAGGTTCCCTTTAATAAATCCAAACCTATCTTCAAGTTTCTTCTCCTCCAGCAACTGCCATCTTCTATTTTCCATGAAATCCTTCTCTTTATAGTTATGTCCAATAAAATTGATCCTCTATCTTTTCTCAATCTTTCCCCAAACTGTCCACCAAATCTCATTTTATAGAACTACTTCACAAAATAAAACAAACAAATCTAGTACTTTGGGGAAGTAAAGGAAAAGAAAAACAACTAGAACCTACCTAATAGACAGCATTTTGTTCCATATGGAAGAAGGTTTAAGGGAAGACGTTGGGGTGTGTGTGTGTCTGTGTGTATGTTCAAGGTGGGGGCGGATTTCAGTGGAGCTGAGCTCATCTCTCCAAAACAACTTGCTGACCTCTTACTCCTTTTCAAAAAAAAAAAAAAAAAAAAGTAATCTGAATGCCATTTAGCTTTCACAACTTTCCTCAGTTCTGGTCTTATGTTATCAACTTCCTGTTGGAAAACTCTCCCTCAATAGCCTACCAGCATCTCAACACTATTTTATTAATAAAAATAACTCATTATGTGTGCTGGGACATTTGCTTCTTTTCAACCTGTTTGATTCGTCTTATCATCAAAGTGCTCAAAATTTAAACCTTAGAATCTTCTCACCTCCTGCATCCAAGTGGCTCTAATTGAAAGTATCTCAAAGCCTTTCCCATCAGCATCTCCACCATCAAAGCCTTGCTTTAACCCTTCATATCTCTTATAGTTTTTGCAATAGCCACTTAAATAGCTTCAATTTTCTGCCATCAGAAATTGCTTTCCTCTTTTATGTAATAAGTTCCCTATGATTAAGAACTTTTATTTTTGCTGTTTATTATGGAAAATTTCAAACTGATAGAAAAGCAATGGAAAAAATAAAATAAACCTAAGTACCCATCAACCAGTTTTAACAATTCACAATTCATAATTGTAATATTATGATTTATAAAAAACATATATATTTGGTATTTGTCTCCATCCCTCTCACAGAGTTCCCCAAACTCTTGAAATTTCATAAGTGATAAGAGAGATAAAGGAGAATAGACCACCTTTTGTCATTCATAACAAACTCATTTCAACTACAATTGAGTTTACGTTAATGAAGTGACTTTGGGAAAGCCCCTAGATAACTATGGGATAGAGGCTGGTTGCCAGGCTAACTAACCAAGTGATTACAGAGCTGGAATTTTTAGCCCCACCCCCTGACCTCCAGGTACAGGAGAAGATTTGGAGACTGACTTGATTACTAATGACCAATGATTTAATGAATTATGCCTATGTAAGGAAGGCTCCATAAAAACAGGAAAGGAATTTCAGAGAGCTTCAGGGTTGGTGAACACGTTGAAGTGCTGGGAGGGTGGCACACCTGGATAGTGCATAAAAACTCACACCTCTGAAACCACCATTGCAAAATTGTAACCAAGACAGTGAAAGAGGTCTGACCTAACAAACTCATTCTTACTTTTAACCTCCAAGCTGTCCTTGTTCATTCCTGGGCATAGGCTGAACTAACCTTGGGAGGAACTTACTTTATGATTTATAGTTTAAAACAAAGATGACAGCAAGCCTTTCCCAAGGCGAATCCTCTTCTTGCCTGGGGACTAGACTGCTGCCTTTGTAGGACTAACAAATTAGCCACAAGATTAGAAATTATGGTCTAGGAGTCATGCAGCTGGAGGCTACAAGATTCTGACCCTCCCTAAACTGCTCCTAAGATCAGTGCTTTAGATATTTTGCAGACCCTGCACCTGAGGGATCAGCTGGCACCACCCAGATTGATAAACTGGCTCATCTGATCTTGTGGCCACCACCCAGGAACTGACTCAGTGCAAGAAGACATCTTCAATTCCCTATGATTCCATCTCTGATAAACCAATCAGCACTCCTGACTCACTGGCTTTCCCCTACCCACCAAATTATCCTCAAAAACTCTGATCCCCAAATGCTCAGGGAAACTGATTTGACTAATAATAATAAAACTCTGGTCTCCCACAGAGCCAACTCTGCATGAAAATTACTCTTTCTCTATTGCAATACCCCTGTCTTGATAAATTAGCTCTCTCTAGGCAGCAGGCAAGGCAAACCCACTGGGTAGTTACACCTCTTCCCCCATACCTTGCCCTATGCATCTCTTCCATCTAGCTGTCACTGAGTTGTATTCTTTTCTAATAAACCAGTCATCTGATAAGCAAACTATCTTCCTGTGTTTGGTGAGCTGTTCTAGCAAATGATGGAACATGAGAAGGGGACCATGGGAACCTCAAATTTATAGTTAGTCAGAAGCACAGGTAATAACGTGGACTTGTGTTCGGCATCTGAAGTGGGGGCAGTCTTGTGGGACTGAACTTTTAAGCTGTGGGATTTGACACGATCTCCAGATAGATTGTTTCTGAATTGAATTAAACTATAAGACACTCATAGGTGTCCATAGAGAATTGGAGAATTGCTTGGTGTAGAAGGAAAAAACCCACACATTTGGTGGCCAGAAGTGTTTTGTTAGTAAGAAGAAATACAGTGAGTTTTCCCTTACGGTTACCAACTTAATTTCATCTATGTTCCATTCCTGATTATATTGAAGTAGATCCCAGGCATTCTATCATTTTAACTCTAAATAATGTAAGACAGGAACTCTATTTTTAAAACCTAATTGCAAAACATTATCACATTTAAAAATTAACCATCATTTCTCAGTAGCAACAAATCCAACAATGTTCAAATCCTCCTGGTTGCCTTATATGTTTTTATTTTACAGTTTGAATCAGGATCTAAATACGGACCATAAATTTCAGTTGTTTCTACATCTCTTAAGTCTTTTCCACTCCATAGATGACCACTCCTTTCTTTCTTTCATTTTTTCTTTTATTAGTGTAGTTGTTACTGAAGAAAATGGGTTGTTTGTTTTATCTGGGTTTTGCAGATTGCACCCCCATGGTATGATTTAACATATTTATTTGTTCTCTATGTATTTCCTATAAATTAATAGTTAGATCGAGAGTAGTGATCTGCTTTAGATTTAACATTTTAGGCAAGAAAACTTCTTAGGTCTTCTCATGTAACTAGCGGTTAAGAGGTAAATAAGAATGGTTTGTCTCTCTTTATTTATGTTACCAGCTACTGCCTAAATCTATTAATTCATTCGTTATTTTAAGCAAAATTATTATATTTTACTGAATCTTGATTTATTAGCTATAAATTTCTTATTAAAAAAGCACTTTTCCTCGCCAATTATTTGTTTACTCTAAACTGTGGTTTTAAGCTTTGTGCTAAATCACTTCGCAATCTAGGCCTGATCTATCTTATCTAGCTCACCTCCTCCTCCTCCACAGGCCACACGTATTTTCCCCAAGAGTGTGGTGGTTTATAAAAATTGTGTTTCAAGATAATTTTTTACATCCCCAGCATTTAGTAATGGCTGGCATATATCAGGCAATTAAGAAATGTTTGCTGAATGGGAGAGTGGATGAGAATTTCCTATATAGGTAACTGATGGTATAATACTTGTATTTATGCATGATTTCAAACACATTCAGACTTTCAGATGTTCATACCTAATGTCAGAAAGAGTTCTTTTCAACGTGAGTACAATAATGCACTGACAAGTCATATTAACTTCTAATACAACATTAGCAGTGAATTAAATGAAGACATCTTAAATTATACCATTCAAGAGATAAATGTTATTCTAGAATAGATTTGGCACCGTGCACTCTTTGCAATATGAAGTCACTAGTTCTCAAGTATTTTCTTTTCTATCACCTGCAGTAACTAGATCATCAGTCTAAGCAGAGACAGATAACATTTGCATTTCAAAGAGAACACTCAACAAACCTGCTTCCATTACAATGAGATTTCATTCTGAGGAACAGCGCTTATCACTCCCTTATTCTCAAAACACCCTCCCTTGCCTTAGATGATACCACACCTATAGGTTTTCCTCTTACAAATATCACTTTCAGGCTGGGTGTGATGGCTTACACCTGTAATCTCAGCACTTTGAGAGGTCAGGACGGAAGGATTGCTTGAATCCAAGAGTTCAAGACCAGCCTATGCAACATAGTGAGACCCCATTTCTACTAAAGATACAAAAATCAGGTGGGTGTGGTGGTGCATGCCTGTGGTCCCAGCTACTTGGGAGGCTCAGGTGGGAGGATCACTTGAGCCTGGAAGGTTGAGGCTGCAGTGAGCTATGATCTCACCACTGTACTCCAGCCTGAGCAACAGAGCAAGAACTTGTCTAAAAAAAGAAAGAAAAGCAAACAAATATCACCTTTCATTCTGTGTCTACTGGCTTTTCCTTTCTGTATAGTCTTTAAATAAAAGAGTTCCTCAAACATTAAAACTAATCTTGCTTTACTTCTACTTTATATTTTTCCCCTAGGCAATGCTTATCTGCTTATCAACTTCTTATTTATTGCCCACACCTTTCATTTGAATTTTAGAATAACATATGCAAGTGTCTACTTCATCATCATCATCGTCCTGCTCTTCTTCCTTTTATTGTTTAGGATCTCAAAGGAGAGCACAACTGCATATAGTTAGAACAACTAGGAACGTGGCATCAACTCTGATGTCTCACTCTCCTTATCCCTCATATACAATAAAGTACCAGCTTTCTTTTCTGTTCTAAAAACTAATTATTTCTTGAATAAAATCATTTTTCCTTTTTTAAAACATTTTTAATTCATACATAATAACAATACATATTTATGGGGTACATGATATTTTGATACATGCATACAATGCGTCGTGATCAAATCAGGGTAACTGAGATATTTATCACTTCAAACATTTATCACATCTTTGAGGAACATTCAAATTCTTCTTTTTTCTTTTTCTTTTGAGATGGAGTCTCGCTCTTGTTGCCCAGGCTGGAGTGCAGTGGCATGATCTTGGCTCACCACAACCTCCACCTACCAGGTTCAAGCAATTCTCCTGCCTCAGCCACCCAAGTAGCTGGGATTAAAGGTGCCGGCCACCACGCCCAGATGATTTTTGTTTTTTTAGTATAGATGGGGTTTCACCATGTTGGCGAGGCTAGTCTTGAACTCTGACCTCAGGTGATCCACCCACCTCACTCTTCCAAAGTGCTGGGATTACAGGTGTGAGCCACCACAACTGACCCAAATTCCTCTCTTTTATCTATCTTGAAATATACAATAAATTGTTCACTATAGTCATCTACTGTGCTATAGAACAATAAAATGTATTCCTCCTAACTGTAATTTTGTACCCATTTATCAACCTTTCCATATCCACTTTCCTACTCTACACTTGCCAGCCTCTAGTAACACAAGTATACTCTAATTCTGTAAGAGCAACCTTTTCAGCCCCTACACATGACCGAAAAGATGTAGATGCCACATCTTCTTGATTTCCGTTTTTACCATCCCAGTTCAGACCATTAGAAAAGTTGTCTGGGACCATGGCTGATATTTTGTAATGGCTTCCCTGCATAGAATCCTGCTTTGAGTCAATTCAGAATAATGTTTTAAAGAATTCTTTCATTTTCTTGTTTAAAATCCTTTGGAGGCTTCTATTCTCTGAGGATAAAGAAAAAACTCCTTAACGTCTCCTTAAAGCTTTGCCTGATCTGGATACAGTCCTCTATTCCACTCATGAACCCCAACTCTCATTTAGGTCATAAATGGCTTCTCAATTTAATAAGTACTCTATCTTATTTAGGGAAAAGATAAGTCCTTGACACATTGGCTATTCCCTCAGTCTGGGGTATTTGCTGTGAAAGTTGTCGGAATTAAAATAGAGTCACTGATATTAGGAAAACCCTGATAAATTGAACCAGAGAAGGCCTTGAAGAAAGGGTTCTAATGCTTGGGGCCTGGTAACAAAAACTATCACAAAAGACTGCAAAAATCACAACCTCATACAACAGCCACACAATCTGAAACAAAAAAAATACTTCTGTGAGAATATCTGCCCAGCAACTACCTATCCAACCTGGAACTGGATGCCACCCTTATTATTAATCCTTGTAGCCAAGGATAATTGTTTCAAAACGATTATGTAAAGTCCCCCTTATTTTTTTCCTTTAAAAACCTTTGTCTTCCTTCATCTCCCTGAATATACATACAGTTAACTATGGCACATATATTCCCATTGCAACACCCTATTCCCAAAACACATGTTTCCTTTTAGAGAGACTCTGTCTGCTTGTTATTTAGGCTGACAGTGACCTCACTCTTCTGCTTCATCTAATTTATCATCAGAGCCTCATTACAATCACAATTAAATGATTAATTGTATAATAAGTTGGGAGAGCTTTTTAAAAATTATTTTTAAAATATTGGCCTCCTATATTCATCAGCGTTCTCTAGAGGGACAGAACTAATAGGATGGATGGATGGATGGATGGATGGATGGATAGATAGACAGATAGATAGATAGATAGATAGATAGATAGATAGATAGATAGATAGATAGATAGATAGATAGGAGTTTATTAAGTATTAACTCACACAATCACAAGGTCCCACAATCGGCCATCTGCAAGCTAAGGATCAAAGAGAGCAAGTCCAAGTCCCAAAACTGAAGAGCCTGGAGTCTGATGTTCAAGGTCAGGAAGCATCCAGCACGGGAGAAAGATGTAGGCTGGGAGGCTGGGTCAGTCTAGTCTTTTCATTTCTCTCTGCCTGCTTTATATTCTAGCCACACTGACAGTTGATTAGATGGTGCCCACCCAGATTAAGGGTGAGTCTGCCTTTCCCAGACCACTGACTCAAATGTTAACCTCCTTTGGCAATACCCTCACAGACATACCCAGGATCAATACTTTGCATCCTTCAATCCAATCAAGTTGACACTTACTATTAACCACCACACCTCCCAAACTAAGATGTGTGCTTATGAAGGCTAGAAAGATAAGGCTTTGTCAGTCTTAATCACTGATCTCTTAATTACTAGCACTGTCTCTGATGCATAATATACAGTAAATAAATACTTACTGAATAAAGAAAGGAATTAACCAATCAGTTAATGAATCAAAATTCACAAGGAAATTTCATTTTGTACTTTTGATTCCTAGGGTTTTAGGGACTTTCAGGGACTTTACATGTCTGTGCCAAAGTAAAATCTTCTGCTAAGGCATACACCACATCTTTGAAAGCAACTAATAAATACAGTAACTGCATTTTTAGTTTTGTCCAATACAATTTTATACAACTAGCATTTATAAAGCATCTTTTAATAAGCAGCAATTAACTCAATCAGCATATATTTTACTGAATGGCAGTTATGAATACTATGCTAAAAGCCATATACTCCTTTAAAGCTCTGAATGGCTAATAGAGATTATTAATCCCCTCCGGTGCCCACCAGCATGTTATCTGCTACATAGAAGTTGCTAAAATTTTTCTATTATTTTTAGAAGCAATGAAGTAACATTGGGAAATACTAGTAGGTAAAGATTATGTAGATTGTAAAGGGCTTTGTGTTCAAGCCATTCTTGACTCATATCATAAAAAGGAACCTCCACTCCATCATTCAGTTGACATAGTATCTTCACATTTTATTGCAGTGAAATTGTATTGATGGAAAATTGACTATAAGGTAACTGACAATGGATTTTTTTAAAAGTGGCTTAAATGGAGTCCCTTGCAGAAGACTGCTGTGTAAAATTCGACAGATTCACCTTGGAACGTATTATAGTCTCTTATAAATGTGGAGTCTTTAATAAAGAAATTTCATCAACAAGGAAATCTCACAGAGTATTTTAATTCTCAGTAGCATATCTTAGCTTTGTTGATACTATTATTATTGAATGTTATTTGCTCCTGTATTTATACATAACTTAAGATTTGCTAGCATTCCTTAAGTTCAAATCTTTCCGTCCTTACTGATTTGCCTATCTGCTTATTCTGTCGACTATTGAGACAGATGTGCATACTCCTATAGTTAGGGATTTATCTATTTCTTCTCTTATTTCTGTCAGATTTTGCTTTGTATATTTTGAGGCTATCCCATCAGATGCATATAAATTTAAGCTTACCAGTTCTTCCTGGTAAACTCATTCAGTATTATAAAATTCCTGTTTTTATCTCTATTTTTTCATTAAGTTACTTTGACTTATATTATTGTAAGTTCACTGACTCTTCTTGATACTATATATGGTATTTCTTTTTAACATCCTCTTGCTTTTAAATTTTATTCATTCTTGTATTTAAGGTGAGTTTCTTGTAGGCAGCATATATTTGGGTTTTATTGTTTAATCCAATATAACAATGTATTTTTAAAATTGTATCATTTAATACATTTATATTTATCATAATTATTAATATATATGAACTTATGTCTACTGTTATATTATTTGAGTTTTCCACTCCATCTACTTATTTTTGTTTTTCTTATTGGTTTTCATGTTTCTCTGTTTCTCCTCTTTTTGGGAGTAATCTTTGTATTTAATTTTCAATTAGCTTTTACTTATACATTTCTTGGTTCATATTTTATTGCTTACCTTAACAATTAGAACTTACATTCCAGATTTATTAGTATGTATATTAAATTTAAACTTTTTACACTTTCTAGACAATGCAAGAATCTAGGGCCCTTTAACTTCATTTATCTCCCCTTTTCTGTACTATTCTTTTCACATCTTAAAATTCTACATACATTTTAAAGCTCAAAATGTTTTATTACTGTTTTAAGAAGTTAATATTTACTTAGAAGATTTCCCTACAAATGTATCCTGTTTGTTGCTCTTCAGTCATTCCTACATTACATCAATTCAATCTGAGATAATATTTCAACATTTTCTTGGGAAAATATTTAAACATAACACTGTGAAAGAATTTTACAATGAACAATCATACACTGCCCACTAGATTCTACAATTAATATTTTACTAACCTCATTTCATCACATGTTTATGTAACTTCCCTCCTCTATTATTCCATTCATTCTATTTTTGAAGTATATCTAAGGAATTTACAGACCACTACATTGCTTGCTAAATGCTTCAGGATGGACACCATTAGCTACAGCTCAATATTTCTTCACAGCTATTTTATTTTAAGGTAAAATTTACTTACAAAGAAATGTACAAATCTTAACAATCCCATTCAATGAGATTTGCTGGATATGTAGCAGTATCTCATTGTGATTTTAACTTGCATTTCCCTGATATTGAATAGTTTTTCATGTGCTAATTTGCATATCTCCTGTTGTAGAGTATCTGTTCAAATGTTTTGTACACTTTTAAGGTTTATCATTTACTGTTGAGTTGCATAAGTTCTTCTTATACCCTGCATACCAGTCCTTTGTCAGATATATGTGTTGAAAACATTTTATTGTTTTTGTATATTTCTAATTCATTCTCTTAATATCTTTTGAAAATATTTTTAAAAATTTTTGACGAAGCCTAAATTATCAATTTTTTCTTCTACTGTTGTTTTCTCTATTCTAAGAAAACTTTGTTTCATCCATAAGTTTTAAAGATATTCTTCTATGTTTTCTTTTTTTTTTTTTTTTGAGACGGAGTCTTGCTCTGCTGCCCAGGCTGGAGTGCAGTGGCCGGATCTCAGCTCACTGCAAGCTCCGCCTCCCGGGTTCACGCCATTCTCCTGTCTCAGCGTCCCGAGTAGCTGGGACTACAGGCGCCCGCCTCGTCGCCCGGCTAGTTTTTTGTATTTTTTAGTAGAGACGGGGTTTCACCGTATTAGCCAGGATGGTCTCGATCTCCTGACCTCATCATCCGCCCGTCTCGGCCTCCCAAAGTGCTGGGATTACAGGCTTGAGCCACCGTGCCCGGCCTATGTTTTCTTTTAAAGGTTTTACATTTTAAGCTTTTATGTTTAGATCCAAGACATCTCAAATTAATTTTTGGTGTAATAGGAGATAGCATTCTAGTTTATTTTTTCCATATGAATATCTAGTTGTTACAATATTATACACATAAAAGATACCCATTCCTGCATTTAATTGCCATGAATCTTTGATTGAAAATCAAATGTTAGCCTATTTCTGGACTCTCTATTCTACTCTGTTGATCTATTTGTTCATCCTTATTCAAATTAAGACTGCCTTCATTACCACAGACTTATAGTAAGCCTTGAAGTCAGATAGCATGATTCCTTCAATTTTATTTTCATTTTTTAAAGATTGCTTTTGGTATTCTAGAATCCATACCAAATTTTAGAACCACCTTGTCGATACTAAAAGTAAAAAGCCCAGTGGCGTTATAATTAAGGTGGTATTTATTTTGCCCTCACTAAATGTCTAGCATCAATTATTCTTAAAATTGTCCGCTCATACCCAACTTCAGATTCATGTCCAGCATCAGTCCAGTTTCTGAAATTCAACTTGGATGCACAAACATTTATCAAAATTTCCTCAAGTATCCTCTGGCCTTAAAAGGCAATTTAACAAATATCTTTTGGTTATTGGTTGAGACATTTGAAGTCTCATCCCCATTTATCATCAGCCATCCAATTGTGTGATAGGATGGGTAATATCTTTATTCAAATTGTATTAATTTATCCAAGTGTAATTCTGTAAGTAAAATCTTTCTCAAATTAATATATCAGCAAACAGAAAGTAAAATTGTTTGTGGGTTCAGCAAAGACATTCCCTCTTCAAATTCCTTTCTCATACACAAATTTATATAGACATTCAATGTTTTCACTTCCTTTAGTCATTTACCAGCCTAAGATCTATTCTCGTATTATTTCTCAGCTGCTGACATGAAAATATTTTATGTGAAAAACAGAAATGTCCAAGATCATATTCACCCATCCAGCAAACATTCATGTAATGATTAAAAAGAAATAGACTCCCCATCAACTACTTCCCTCAATGCCCACCATTAAGCCAAGTATTCAGATTATTTCCAGTTATCAGACCATCACGTATTTTTTTCCCCTACTGTTTGGTGGGACAGAAGACATTTCAAAAACCTGACTTAATTTACTTGGGCTCTCATCTTTACTTTTCAAGGCAGTCATGTCACTATCAAATGTATTGTCTTACACCACTTTTCTACATTTCACAATTCTCTCCTTTTCCCATTCCTAACAAATTGATAAATGCCAACTCTTTTTGATGTGTATCCCTGGATTTAGAGACCCAGTCAAGTTCTGATTCTGCCAGTTTTACATAAGAAATGATTCCAAATATGATTACTCATGACCTGAACCAAAATCTTCCATAAAATGCTTACAGCAAACCCTGAAAACTCATCCTCTCTGAAACTTCCAGGTGAAGTCAAAGCCTACATTCCAGCATAATAGATTTTTTTTTCTTTTAAATTGGCCTTATTTTTAGAGTGGTTTTAGGTTCATAGCAAAACAGAGCAGAAGGTACACAGTGTCTATATATTCCCTATCTCCTGTCATCCTCTACACAAATAGAGCTTGCTTCCCCACTATCAATATTCTGCACCAGGGTGCTATAATTGTTATAATCACTGAACCCACATTGATACATCATTATCACCCAAAGTCCATCGTTTACATTAGGGGGTCACGGCTGATGTTGAATCTTTTCCAGGTTTTGACAAGTGTATCCAACATTATAGTATCATACAGAATAGTAGTTTCACTGCCCTACAAATCCTCTGTGCTCCACCTACTCACCCTTCCCTCTCCCCTTACCCCTGACAACAACTTCTTTTTACTATCTCCATAGTTTTGCCTTTTCAGAATGCCATGTGGTCGGAATCATAAAGTATGTAGGCTTCAGATTGGTTTATTTCACTTAGTAATATGAATTTAAAGTTCCTCCATGTCTTTTCATGCCTTAATAGCTTATTTCCTTTTAGTGTTGAATAATATTCCATTCTATAGATGTACCACAGTTTTTCCAGTCACCTACTATAGGGCATTATGGTTGTTTCCAAGTTTTGGCAATTATGAATGAAGGCTGCTATAAAAATCCATATGCAGATTTTTGTGTGAACATAAGTTTTCAAAACATTTGAGTAAACACTAAGGAGCAAAATTGCCTGATCATATAAGAATATGGTTAGTTTTGTAAGAAGTTACCATAATGTCCAAAGTGGCTGTACCATTTTTTATTCCCAGCAGCAATGAATAAGACTTTCTGTTGCTCCTCATTCTTTCCAGTATTTTATGCTGGCACTGTTCTTGATTCTGGCCATTCCAGTAAATGTGTAGTAGTATCTTACTGTTGCTTCAGTTTGTTTTTCCTTAATGATGTGGAACATATTTTTATAGTTATTTTGCAGTCTGTTTATCTTCTTAGGTGAGGTGTCTGTTCAGATCTTTTGCCTATTTTTAAATCACATTGTGCCCTTATAGTTGAATTTTAAGAGTTATTTATATATTTTGGGTAACAGTTCTTTGTTTATGAGATATGTCTTTTACAAATATTTTTTCCAGTCTGTAGCTTGTCTTCTCATTCCCTTGACAGTGTCTTTTGCAGTGCAGAAGTTTTCAATTTTGATAAAGTTTCATGTATCAATACTTTTTTCATAAGTCTTTCCTTTTGTTGTGTATTTCAGAAGTCATTGCAAAATCCAAGGTGATCTAGATTTTCTCCTGTGTCATCTTTTAGGAGTTTTACAGTTTTGCATTTTGCATTTAGTTCTACAAATCCATGTTGAGGTAATTTTTGTGAAGGGTGCAACATTTTTGTCTAAATTTACATTTTGTCACGTGTATGTCCAGTTGTTTCACACTATTTGTTGAAAAGACTATCTTTGTTCCATTGTATTGCCTTTGTTCTAGGCAGTAGACTATTTTTATGTCAATTAATTTCTGGGCTCTCTATTCTAGTACATTGATCAATTCAACTATTATTTTACCAATACCACACTGTCTTAATTACTGTAGCTTTATAGTTAGTCTTGAGGTCAGGTAGTATTGAGATCAGCACATCAGAAAAAAGCAAATAGAATTACAATAAAAATCATATGTTATTAAATAATGGCCAATCTTCATGGATACTACTTCATAGATATTATAATCAATATCTTATTGATTATAAGAATGTAATCAATATGTGACAAAACATAACAATGCTCAGTCAGGAAAACACACACACATGAAGATATGAAGACGTATTTTTAGATGTCACTTTACATTACAACTTAACAAAATATGATCTTGTTCTCTTAATCAGAAAAAAATATTTTCAGTGTGAAATTATGTTGAATTATATTGAAATTATGAACTTATATCATCAGCTTTTTAGCAAATTAACACATTTAGGTTGGTAGTAGAGAAGCTTTATGTTTCCTATTCTTCAGAGCTTCCTAAGCCAGATAAATGAGATATTTTTGACCGTATACTGAGACTAACAGATCACTACAGTTATAGATAGAATTGCTCTGAACTTAGAAATTCAAATCTCTTCAGGCCCATCCAATTCTCCCTCCCTCTCTTACCTGTTGTTTCTACCAAATCTGGCAAACTCACTACAAATATAAGCTCCAACAGAGGCAACTGGGGCAATCAAAGCAAAAGAATATAATATCATTGAGTATGCACCGCTCTCAAGAAAGTTTTAGAGATTGTACAAAACATTCAACTTCTGGATGTTGTTTGTTGGAAATTGTCAGAGCAAGAGGAGCAATGTTTGTTCAACACAGTCTCATTATAGAGACTCAAGTACAAGAGATTATGTCCTTGGTAGCCAGAATGGTGCAAGAACTACAAAAGGCTGGGTTCTTTTACCTTTTGAAATGATATAGACATTTTAATTATGAATGAAAGGGGTCTTTATTCTTGAGACAGGAGTAATGGATCAAATGATCCAGACATTTCAATATTAGATTCTTATTTAAGACACATACTCCTCAGATGACACCACAGAAAAGGATGGAGTCTTTTCCAACAGGGTCAATTCTAGCCTTTACAAAGTATAAATTTTAATTTTCACCTAGTCTTTGAATCGGCAAGACTTTGGCTATGTTTGAGGGTGAGCATTACAACAAATTAAATTGTTCTGCAAAAGAAAACAGAATTTTTTGTTTTTTGTTTTTTTTTTTTTTTTTTGAGATGGAGTCTCACTCTGTCACCAGGTTGGAGTGCATGGTGCAATCTCAGCTCACTGCAAGCTCTGCCTCCTGGGTTCATGCCATTCTCCTGCCTCAGCCTCCTGAGTAGCTGGGACTATTGGCACCCGGCTAAATTTTTGTATTTTTAGTAGAGATGGGGTTTCACTGTGTTAGCCAGGATGGTCTGGATCTCCTGACCTTGTGATCCAACCGCCTCGGCTTCCCAAAGTGCTGGGAGAAAAAAAAATTCTTAATTGAAGGGAGGGACAAAGAAGATAAAGCAAATGTTTGCAGACAGAAAATTGTTGACTAACACAGAAGAGTGTTGAATTTCAAGTTGATCGTGTTTCTGAAATTAAGTAAACGCCTTCCCATCCCCCACAGGCACTAAACCAAATGTGTCACAAAAAAACAGGTACGTGTGAGGATTTTTTTGAAAGAGAGAGGAATCAGAAATTTTAAAAAGAGGCCCATATCCACGTTGGGTTCAATTCCAGCTGGACATAAAGGAACAACCACAAAACAAGGCAAAAATCCAGTCAATGCAGGAAACTGGTCATGATATAGCCACGAGGAATTAACATCTCATCTTGGTTTTTATCTTTCTTCCTAACCCTGGACACAGCATAGGAATCATGACTGAAAGAGGGGATGTTGAATTTTCAACAAGGCATATGTATGATTTGGATCTGTGGCTCCACCAAATTTCATGTTAGACTGTAATCTCAATATTGGAGGTGGGGCCTGGCGGAAGGTGATTGGATCTTGGGGTTGAATGTCTCATTAATGGTTTAGCACCATTCCCTTGGTGCTGTCCTTGTGACAGTCAGTTCTTGTGAGATCCAGTTGTTTAGAAATGTTGGTACCTCCTCCCCCTCTTGCTCCTGCTTCTGCTATATTTGTACAGCCTGCAGGGCTGTAAGCCAATTAAACCTCTTTTATTTACAAATTACCCAGCTTCAGTTATTTATTTATAGTGATGCAAGAACTGCCTAACACAGCACAGAATAGAAATTATGCAATATTCATGAAGATCATTAATGGTTCTAAGATCTCAAGCCCACATTGTGTTGATGACTTCTAAGTTATAATTATAAGCCTAAAAGATATAGGATACAACGGAATGCATACAATATACCTAGAGTCACTAGAGGAGGTTCTGCCCCCAGGTTGCCCATTCACAATTTGATAAATGTTACTGAACACCTACAATATCCAAGATACTGTGCCAGATGATAAAAGGACTAAAAGAGCAAGTCAGTCAGTTCCTTAACAAAGGTACTTACAGTACAACATGGGGCATAAGACAAGTATTAACATACCATAAAGACATGCAGAATGTGGTATGATTTTATGTGTGTGCGCCTGCATGTATGTGCGCGCACACACACACACACACGTTGTTTTTTAAAAAGAACTTGAAAGTTCAAAGGATGGAATATCAGTCCCCATCATTTAGGGGACAGAAGGGATTATTGGGATTGTCTTTATTACCTAATGGTTTTGGCAAAGAGCTTTAGATGCCAGCACATTTTTTTAATGTTGAGGTATAATTTGCATGTGATACATGCGATTTACATTTATACAGATCTTACATGTGCCATTGAATTAGAGAAAATGTAAGCATTCAGGTAATTTAATCTCATTTCAAGACAGAACATTTCTGTCACCCCAGAACATTCTCTTGAACCTCTTTCCAGTCAATTCTTACCACACGTACTTTTGTCCCAAACAACCACTTTTTTTATTTCTATGGATACAATTTTAACAGACAGGCAGATGTGGAGGACATAGCATGAGCAAGTGTATAATAGCTCAGGAAAAAAGCAGGGGTTATTACAAGGTGTGCATATAGGTGTGTAGTGAGAAAAATCTATCACAGTAAAATGGGGGACATAATGTTAAGAATCCTAAATACTAGCCAAGAGGAGATATTTATATTTCATTCAGAAGAAAAGATAAATCATTTAAGCAAAATGTATTTTTGTAAAATTATCCTGATCATGTGGGAAGCTCTACTGTTTTACAGTATTAAAGGGGACACAAAGGATGTTTGCACACTACCTTAATAAACCTTCGGCAATTTTTGAGTAGTCTAAAAATGCCTCTATCCCTTAAGCTTTGTATACTTGTACTCAGCCCAAATCTGTATTAATTTGGCTGTTATTTAAATACATTTTTCTCTTTCTTACCGTTTTCCATTTCCATTTCATCAGTGTGCATTTGCAAAAGAAAGTTTTCATAGTAAAGAATATTTATCTGTTATAGGCCAAATTCAGAAAAAAAAAATACTGAACATTTTCCAAGATTGGTGTAACTCTTGTGTGAGCCGTTTGCCCTACTTCTTTCTTACTAAAACACACACATGAATTTGGAGGTGGAGTAACATATGAAAAAGTGAAAGAACAGACTTAAAAGTTGGGGTCCCTGTACATTTTTTGAGCACCACTTCCACCTTGGGCTGTCCTCCCAGAATTCTTGCAATGTGGAATCAATCACCTCATGTGTTGGTGCTGCTTAAGGTTTTCTGTCTTGCAGTGGAATGAATTTCTAAGTAATATGTCATGCATCCAATGTTCCTTCCTCTTAGGTTTTTATACAAGAAGGTTGGGACTGAGAGCTGAGGACAGGAGTCTGGAAATGTGATCAGTAAAACCACTGGGAATCAAAAATTCCTTCTTCCTTCTTGTTAGGTATATCGTAAAATTGTCTTGGGGGCTGTTAAAGTTTTCTTGTGGGTATATATCATCCCTCTTTTCCTAGAGTCCTTAATTATCCTCTGCTTCTGCCATTAGTACCTTGGTAATACTGAATCAAAGAATATGCATCATACCATGGAGAAGTCCATGCAAAAGCACCATTTCCTGAAAACCATCGATTCATTGCCCCAAATAACACTTAGACATCTCACATCACTTTCTACAAGATTATTAGTCTAGCCGCCTAGGCTACTGTCCACTCAGGGTAGAGGAAACTATAATTATGTTAACATTCAGGGCCTCACACTTGTCTCAAAGTTCATTCCAATAGACCTTAAACTTGGTCTTACTGATCTTTAAACAATAAAGACTGTAAGC
Source organism: Rhinopithecus roxellana (assembly GCF_007565055.1). Taxonomy (NCBI): domain Eukaryota; kingdom Metazoa; phylum Chordata; class Mammalia; order Primates; family Cercopithecidae; genus Rhinopithecus; species Rhinopithecus roxellana. The sequence continues at coordinate 29,758,751 of NC_044564.1, forward strand.
ACCCCCAAGCACATACACAAACAAACACACACTCTTACACATACAAATGTGTACCTACATCTATTTCAAGAATAATCTATAGATTTTAATGGCCATTCTGTATGATCTTTGTAGGCTTACACAACTTTGATTACTGTTGTGTAATCAACTTCAACGTGGATCTTATGATCCTACTTCTTAAAAAAAAATCAGTTGTTTTCTACCAAATATCATATGCTCTCACTTATAAGTGGGAGCTAAGCGATGAGGATGCAAAGGCATAAGAATGATACAGTGGACTCTGGGGACTCGGGGGAAAGGGTGGGAGGGGGTGAGGAATGAAAGACTACACATTGGGTGGAGGGTACACTGCTCGGGTGATGGGTGCACCAAAATCTCAGAAATCACCACTAAAGACCTTATTCATGTAACCAGGCTGGGCGCGGTGGCTCATGCCTGGAGGCTGAGGCAGATGGATCACTTGAGGTCAGGAGTTCGAGACCAGCCTGGCCAACATGATGAAACTCTATCTCTACCAAAAACTACAAAAATTAGCTGGGTGTGGTGGTGTGTGACTGTAATCCCAGCTACTAAGGAGGCTGAGGCAGGAAAATCGCTTGAACCCAGGAGGCAGAGGTTGCAGTGAGCTGAAATTGTACCACTGTACTCCTGCCTGGGCAACAGAGTGAGTGAAACTCTGTCAAAATAAAAGATCTTATTCATGTAACTAAACATCATTTGTTCTCCAAAAACCTATTGGAATACAAAAAGAGTTTTAAAAAATGTTTTTCAGCTGTTTTCTTACACAAGCAAACTTTGTAATAATCACTTTATCAAGTACAAAAATAAAATGTAATTCAAATGAAGTTGTAAGCATTTTAAACCTATCAAACAATTAGGAAAGGTCGACATTATTACAGTATAGGCTGCTTTCTTGTGTCCTCAAATGGCAGAAAGAGAGGGGCAGAGTAGACAAAAGCATATGTATTTGTTTTTATAATATCTTGAATAAGTTGTATGGATTTTTAAAAACTAAATTATTTTGAGATAATTGTTGCTTCACTTGAAGTTGAATACCAAAAGATCCCTATACATTTTACTCAGTGTCCCCTACTGGTAACATCTTGAGAAATTATAGCACAATATCACAATAAGATATTGACATGGATACATTGAAAATACAGCACATTCTCCATCACCACAGGATGGATCTCTGAGGATTCAGTGAAGTTGTTCCTTGTATCAATAATTTGGGTTGTTTTTTTTTTTATGCTCAGAAATTTTTTATGGTATAGATGTACCACAGTTTATTTAACCATTCACCTATTGAAGGACATCCTGGTTATTTCCAGTTTGGGGCTATTGTATAAAAACCTGCTATAATTATCTGTATTACAGTCAGTTTGAACTGCAGTAACCAAATACCATAGACTGGGTGGCTTATACAACAAAAATTTACTTCCTCACATTCTGGAGGGTGGAAGACCAAGATTAGGGTGGGTTCTGTTCGGGGCTCTCTTCCTGGCTTGCAGATGACTGCTTTCTTGTTGTGTCCTCAAATGGCAGAAAAAGAGAGACAGAGAGAAAGAGGCAGAAAGAGATTCATCCTCCTCTCATAAGGCCACAGTCCTATATTAGAGACCCACCCTTATGACCTCATTTAAGCTTAATTGCCTACTAAAGACCCTCTGTCCAGATATAGTCGCTTTGGGGGTTAGGACTTCAACATATGAAGTTTGGGGCGACATAACTCATTCCATAGCAAACTCCATTTGTATAACTTTTCATTTCTCTGAGTCCCCCAAGTCCACTGTACCATTCTTACGCCGCTGGGCAGCATGCTGGTTGTATGTTTAGTTTCTTAAGAAATTGCCAAGCTATTTTCCAGAGTGATTGTACCATTTTACTTGCCCATATCTAAGCAATCTAGTTTCTCAGCATCTTTGCTGATGTTTGGTGTTGTCATTCTTTTTTAAGCCATTCTGAAAGATTTGTTATGATGTTGTGGTTTAAATTGCACTTCCTTAATGGTTAATGAAGCTGATCATCTTTTCATGTGTGTGTGTGTGTGTGTGTGTGTGTGTGTGTGTGTGTTTTTAACTGGGTTGTTTGTGTTTTAAGAGTTGTTTATATATTCTAGATAACAATTATTTTGATGGATATGTGGTTTGCAAATGTTGCCTTCCAGTCTCTCACTTGTCTTTTCTTCTAAACAAGTTCATTCCCAGATCAAAAGTTCTTAATTTTGATGAAGTACAATTTTTAATCTGTTTTTTCTTTTTTTTTTTTTTTTTTTTTTTCCTTTTTTGAGATGGAGTCTCACTCTGTCACCCAGACTGAGTGCAGTGGCCAGATCTCAGCTCACTGCAAACTCCGCCTCCCGGGTTTACGCCATTCTCCTGCCTCAGCCTCCCGAGTAGCTGGGACTACAGGCGCCCGCCACCATGCCCAGCTAGTTTTTATTGTGTTTTTTAGTAGAGATGAGGTTTCACCGTGTTAGCCAGGATGGTCTCGATCTCCTGACCTCGTGATCTGCCCGTCTCAGCCTCCCAAAGTGCTGGGATTACAGGCGTGAGCCACCGCCTCCAGCCTGTTTTCTTTTCTAAATGGTACTTTTTAGTGCCAAGTCTAAGAATTCTTTCCCCACACCACGATCCCCGAAACAGTCTTCCATGCTTTCCTAAAAGTTTCATACTTTTATAATTTAAATTTAAATCTAATACACATTTGGAGTTAATTTTCATATAAGATACGGGACTTATATCAAGGTTCTTATATCTGCCTGTGGATATCCAATTGCTCTAGCATCATTTGATGAAAAGGGTATCTTTTTGCTATCGAGTTGCTTTTGTGCTTTGTGAAAAATTTACTAGACATATTTGTATGCATCTACTACCTTGTACTTTATTCTAATCCATTGATTGGTGTGTCTATTCCTCTGCTAATGACACACATTTTTTAATACTATAGCTATATGTGTTAACTCTTCAAAGTGGGTAGATTGATTCTTTCTACTTTATTCTTCTTTATCAAAATTGTTGTAGCTATTCTAGTTCCTGTACCTTTCCAGTCTCCAATTTAAAAACAGTTTGTCAATATCCACACAATAACTTGGTATTGTCCTGGAGATGACCTAGAATACATAGATGAAGCTGGGCAGACTTAATATTTTAATAATATTGTGTCTTCTTATACAAAAATGTAAAATATCTCTTTTCTTACTTAGCTATTATTTGATTTCTGTCATCAGTGTTTATTTTTCCTCATATATATTCTGTCATTTTTAAAATTTATACGTTCCTATTTAACTCTTTTGGATATTCTTATAAATAGTACCTTTAAAAAAATTTTAAATCCCAATTGTACCTTGCTGGCATACAGAAACATAGTTGATTTTTATGTATTAAACTTGTATGCTAAAACCTTGCTACACTCATTTATTAGTTCCAGGGGTGTTTTTCATTTTTATTGGTTTGTTTTGTCAATTCTTAGGGATTTTCTACATAGATAATCGTGATGGGTGAATAAATGGCACTTAGCCATGGTGTAGAATTCTTTAAAAAATATTGCTGCAGCCAGGCACCATGGCTCACGCCTGTAAATCCTAGCACTTTTGGAGGCCAAGGTGGGCAGATCATCTGAGGTCAGGAGTTCAACACCAGCCTGGGCAACATGGTAAAACCCCGTCTCTACTAAAAATACAAAAATTAGCCAGCTGTGGTGGCGCATGCCTGTAATCCCAGCTACTCGGGAGGCCGACACAGGAGAGTTGCTCGAACCCAGGAAGCAGAGGGTGCAGTGAGCCAAGATCGCACCACTGTACTCCAGTCTGGGCAACAGGGTGAGACCCTGTATTTAAAAATATATATATATACACACACACACACACACGTGTGTGTATATATATGCGTGTGTGTATATATATGAATTCTATGTGTTAATATATATTTAAGGATATTTGCCTCTATTTTCATGAGATATATTGATTGGTAGTTTATTTTAGTAATGTTAGTAATATCTCTGATTTTTGGTCTCAGAGTAATTTTAGCTTTATAAAATAAGTTTGAAAGTGTTCTCTCCCATTCCATTTTCTATGAGAGATTTTCTAGAATTAGTATTAACTTAAAAAAATGTTTGATAGCATTCTCCAGGGAAACCATCTTGGCTTGCATTTCTTTTTGGGGAGTTTTAAAAGTATAGTCTAATTTTCTTAAGAGTTATAGGCCTATTCAAATTGTCTATTACATATAAGGCAATTTGTTGTAATTTGTGTTTTTTGAGAAATTGATCCAGTTCATATAAATTGTGAAATTTATAAATTTATGTTCATAGAATTTCTCATAGTAGATCCTTATTTTTTTGATGTCTATAGGATTTGTACTGATATCTTCTCATTTATTCCTGAGACTGATATTTGTGTCTTCTCTCTTTTATTAGTCTTACCAGAGGATTATCAATGTTATTTTTCAAAGAATTCATTATTTTATTTACTTATTTTCTCTATTGTTTTACTGTTTTTAATATTGTTGATTTCTGCTCTTATCTTTATTATGTCCTTCCTTCTCCTTGCTTCAGGTTTATTTTGCTCTTACTTTTCTAGATTTTGAAGTGGGAGTTTAGATTATTGATTCAAGACTCTCTCTCTCTTTTGATATATACATTTACTGCTATAAATTTTCTTCTCAGCATTGCTTTAGTTGTATCCAACAAATTTTAGTATATTGTACTTTAACTTCTACCCATTCAATATATTTTTAATTTCCCTTGAGACTTTCTCTGTGAATTACAGAGATTATTTAGAAGTATGGGAGATTGTTTCTAAAGGTTTTGAGATTTTCTTGTTACTAAATGTTTGGAGATTTTATTTTTTATTTTTATTTTTTAAATTATTATTATTATTATTGGAGATGGAGTCTCACTCTGTCACACAGGCTGGAGTACAATGGCATGATCATGACTCACTGCAGCCTCAACTTCCTGGGCTAAGGTGATCCTCTTATCTCAGCTTCCCAAGCAGCTGGGACTACAGGCACACACCACCACACATGGCTAATTTTCATATTTTTTGTAGAGATGTGGTCTCCCATGTTGCACGGGCTGGTCTTGAACTCCTGGGCTCAAGTGGTCCACCCAACTCAGCCTCCCAAAGTGCTAGACTTACACATGTGAGCCATCATGCCTGGCTGATTTTTAAAAGCTCTTTTTAACCTTTTTTTTTTTGAGACTAGGGTCTCACTGTGTCACCCAGGGTGAATTGCAATGGCACAATCTTAGCTCACTGCAACTTCCACCTCCCAGGCTCAAACTATCCTCCTACATCAGCCTCCTGAGTAGCTGGGACTACAGGTGGGTGCCACCACACTTGGCTAATTTTTAAAAATGTTTTGTAGAAATGAGGTCTCACTATATTGCCCAGTATGGCAGACTGCCAGGGTTACTACCTGAGACCAACCATCATTACAGTAGTTACTACTATTACTGCTTGAGACCAACCATCATGACAGCAGTTCCTACAGTTACTGCTTGAGACCATCATGACAGCAGTTACTACTGTTACTGCTTGAGACCATCATGACAGCAGTTCCTACAGTTACTGCTTGAGACCATCATGACAGCAGTTACTACTGTTACTGCTTGAGACCATCATGACAGCAGTTCCTACAGTTACTGCTTGAGACCATCATGACAGCAGTTACTACTGTTACTGCTTGAGACCATCATGACAGCAGTTCCTACAGTTACTGCTTGAGACCATCATGACAGCAGTTACTACTGTTACTGCTTGAGACCATCATGACAGCAGTTCCTACAGTTACTGCTTGAGACCATCATGACAGCTGTTACTACTGTTACTACTTGAGACCAACTATGATGACAGCAGTTACTACTGTTACTGCTTGAGACCATCATGACAGCAGTTCCTACAGTTACTGCTTGAGACCGTCATGACAGCAGTTACTACTGTTACTGCTTGAGACCGTCATGACAGCAGTTACTACAGTTACTGCTTGAGACCGTCATGACAGCAGTTACTACTGTTACTGCTTGAGACCGTCATGACAGCAGTTACTACTGTTACTGCTTGAGACCGTCATGACAGCAGTTACTACAGTTACTGCTTGAGACCGTCATGACAGCAGTTACTACTGTTACTGCTTGAGACCGTCATGACAGCAGTTACTACTGTTACTGCTTGAGACCGTCATGACAGCAGTTACTACAGTTACTGCTTGAGACCGTCATGACAGCAGTTACTACAGTTACTGCTTGAGACCGTCATGACAGCAGTTACTACTGTTACTGCTTGAGACCGTCATGACAGCAGTTACTACTGTTACTGCTTGAGACCGTCATGACAGCAGTTACTACTGTTACTGCTTGAGACCGTCAATGACAGCAGTTACTACTGTTAACTGCTTAGAACCGTCATTACAGCAGTTACTACTGTTAATACTGCTGAGACCGTCATGACGCAGTTACTCTACTGGTACTGCTTGAGACCACTATATTACAGCAGTTTAATACTGTACTGCTTGAGACGCGTCATGACACAAGCAGTTACTACTGTTACTGCTTTGAGACCATCATGACAGCTGTTACTAGCTGTTTACTTGACTTTGAGACCAACTATTATAAAGCAGTTTACTACTGTTCTGATTGAAGACGTCATACAGCATTACTACTGTTACTGCTTGAGACCATCATGACAGCAGTTCTACAGTTACTGCTTGGACCGGTCATGCAGCAGTTTCTACAGTTACTGCTTAGGACGCATCATGACAGCAGTTACTACTGTTTACTGATTGAGACCATCATGACACGCAGTTTTTCCTACATGTTACTGCTTGAGACCAGTCATGACAGCAGTTACTACTGTTACTGCTTGAGACCATCAATGACAGCAGTTACTACTGTTAAAAAAACTGCGTGAGACCATCATGACAGCAGTTCCTACAGTTACTGCTTGAGACCATCATGACAGCTGTTACTACTGTTACTACTTGAGACCAACTATGATGACAGCAGTTACTACTGTTACTGCTTGAGACCATCATGACAGCTTACTACTGTTACTGCTTGAGACCACATGACAGCAGTTACTACTGTTACTACTTGAGACCAACTATGATGACAGCAGTTACTACTGTTACTGCTTGAGACCGTCATGACAGCAGTTACTACTGTTACTGCTTGAGACCATCATGACAGCAGTTACTACAGTTACTGCTTGAGACCGTCATGACAGCAGTTCCTACAGTTACTGCTTGAGACCATCATGACAGCAGTTACTACTGTTACTGCTTGAGACCGTCATGACAGCAGTTACTACTGTTACTGCTTGAGACCATCATGACAGCAGTTACTACTGTTACTGCTTGAGACCATCATGACAGCAGTTACTACTGTTACTGCTTGAGACCATCATGACAGCAGTTCCTACAGTTACTGCTTGAGACCGTCATGACAGCAGTTACTACTGTTACTGCTTGAGACCGTCATGACAGCAGTTCCTACAGTTACTGCTTGAGACCATCATGACAGCTGTTACTACTGTTACTGCTTGAGACCAACTATCATGACAGCAGTTACTACTGTTACTGCTTGAGACCATCATGACAGCTGTTACTACTGTTACTACTTGAGACCAACTATGATGACAGCAGTTACTACTGTTACTGTTTGAGACCATCATGCAGGACTGAACGAAGGGATGAACATAGAAAATGATAACAAAAAAAAAAAAAACAAAAGAAAATGTTTTAAAGGAAGCGGAACTGGGGAAGAAGAGAGCTCCCTGATTCTAGTGAGCAAAGGCAGCCCCTGAGCTTCTACAGCCCTTTGTATTTATTGGGTAGCAAGAGCAAGGAGAAGGAGATAACAATTGGTCAGCTGCTTAACTGATCACAGTTCATATTATTACTAACAGGCTTCAGATGTACCTAATCACAAGAAACATTTTTGCCTGGGTCCTGACTGCCCACAGCATTCCTTCTGGGAGTCATAGGCAGTTTGTCAGTCTGCCAACATTCTGAGTTTATAAGAACAGTTTGCTGTTCACTCATATACTCCAGTGATATATTGAGTTGATCACAACCCCCAATCTTTCGGCCTCCAACAGCCCAGGCTGGTTTTGAATTCCTGGGCTCTAGCAATCACCCTGCCTTGACCTCCCAAAGTACTGGGATTATAGGTGTGAGCCACCATGCCTGGCCTGGAGATTTTCTTGTTATCTTTCTGTTATTGATTCCTAGTTTGATTCCATTGTAGTGAGAGAACACACTCTGCATGATTTCACTTCTCTTAAATGTGTTTAGGTTTTGTTTTAGGGCCCAAGATATGGTTCATCTTGGTGTGCATTCCATGGGCCCTTAAATATATATATACACACACACATATATATGTGTTTATATATATTATATATTTTATATATGTATTACATATATATGCATATATGTATATATTCTATTTATATATTATGTTTATGTATTATATATGTATTATATGTATAAATATATAACTTGTATATATATTCTGCTGTTGGCACTAAAGTAGTCTATAAGTATTGAATACATTCTGCTAGGTGATGGTATTGTGGAGCTATTCTATATTCTTGCTGCTCTTCTGTCTAGTTGTTCTATAAATTTGGGAAAAGGGCATTGAAGTCTCTAACTATATTCATAGATTTTTCTATTTCTTCTTCTATCAGTTTTGTTTCATATATTTTGTCTCTGTCACATTATATATGAGATAATATTTCTGTTATTGGTTTATACCTCACTTTGTTATATCACATATCTGTACACTGAAAAGCACAAAGCATTGCTTAGAGAAATTAAAGAAGCACTAAACAAATGGAGATCTACACCCATGTTTATATGTCATAGGTCTTAATATTGTTAAGACATCAGTTCTTCCTAAAGATAGAGTCAACATAATTCCAGTCAAAGTCTCAGCAGGATTTCTTGGTAGAATGTGCAAATATAATTCTAAAATTCATATGAAAATTTAAAAACCTAGTATTGCCAAAATAGCTTTGAAAAAAAGAAACAATTTGAAGGACTGATTTCAAGACGACTTATAAAGAAATGGTTATCAAGATAGTGTTATAAAGGTAGACAAACAGATCAATGGAATGGAATAAGAGTCAAGAAATAGACCTAAATATATTTGGACAACTGATTTTTGATGTAGATGCAAAAGCAACTCAATGGAGAAAGGACAGTCTTTTCAATAAATAGTTCTAGGATGTTTGGATTTCCATATTCAAAAAATAAACTTCAATCCAAATTCCATACCATAAGCAAAAATTAACTCAGGATAAATCAGAGACTAAATTTAAATGTAAACTTAACACTATGAAACTTCTTGAATAAAAACAAAGAACAAAATCTTTGTATCCTTTGGTTAGGTAAGGATTTCTCAGATACAATAACAAAGCTTAATCCATAAAATAAACCAATGTCTGAAGACATTGTTAAGAAAATGAAAAGATAAGACATCAGAGTGAGAATATATGCAAATCAAATGCCTGATAGAGAACATGTATTCAGAATTTATAAAGACTGTTAAAACATTATAGAAGAAAAGTTTAACTTTTATAGAAGAAAACATGTAACTGAATAAAAATGAGCAAAATGACTGACATGAACATTTTGCCAACAAAAACATATGGATGCCAACTAAGCACATGAAAGAGTAGTGAATATCATTAGCCATTAGGAAAATTCACATTAAAACCACAGTGAGATATCACTATACATATGAGAATAGGTAAAATTAAAAAGAACAACCATACCATAGGAAGTTTTAGTGAGGATATGAGGGACTAGAATTTTCATACAGCTGCTAGAGGAAATTTAAAATAGTACAACCACTTGGGAAAATAGTTTAGCCATTTCTTTAAAAATTAATCATACACTTCCCATAGGAGCCAATCATTCCACCCCTAGATATTTATCTTAGAGAAACGAAAGTTGTATCCATGCACAGATTTGTATATGAATGCTTATAGCCTCTCTATTTTTTTAAAAGCCAAAACTGGAAATAATCCAGTGTTCATCAACAAAAGAATGGATAAAGAATCTATATATGTCTATTCTAAGGAATTCTATTTAGCAATAAAGAGAAATTAACTATTTATACGTGTTACAACATAAATATCAAAATAATTGTTCTGAATAAAATAACCCCCACAAAACAAATGTACATACTATATAATTCCATTCACATACGATTTTTGCAAGGCAAACTGATCTATAATGACAGAAAGCAGATCAGTGTTTGCCTTGGGAAATGTTATAGAGTCATAAAAAGATGGGAGGAAAGATTTGTAAAGGAGCAGATGAAGATTTTCATTATCTTGATTATGGTGATTATTTTATGGGTGCATAATTATATCAAAGTATTATATGCTTTCAATTATATAGTTTCTTGTATTTAAATTTTACTCAATAAAATTGTTAAAAATGAAAAAGTAAACAGAAAGTAATAACATATTTGGTCATACTGAGAGTTTTTGAAAGCTTGGGACTGAATTAATAGAACACCAAATATGAGAAATATAAAGCAATGACTAACTGCAAGAAAAGCAACTGATCATAAAGTGAAATTTAGTTATGATATATGGTATATGTCCCTGTTGTGAATAATATTTATGTAATCAAAATAAGATATAAACATAAATATTGATTTATTAAGTCATCAGATAATCACATTAAGAGGATTGAGAAATAGTTTGTATGGATGATGGTATAAATTAAATTATACTCTCGCAAAGTAAAAGGTTTATATAGTATAAGTCATAGAGTATATAGTATAGTTATATAATGTAAATGTCATAAATCAATAACTAACAGCATAGCTATACTATTTATTAGGTGGAAATAAATGCCAGAAAAAGTAGCCTAAATGTTTATATGTAGTTGCATGTGAGGTGGAAGAATTGAGGTTTGAGAAGGGTGGACAGGAGTCTGCTGATTTTTATTATAAATTTTGAGGTGTTATCTGAATTTTTAACCTATGTACTTGTATTGCTTTTATAAAAATAAAGCCTAATTATTTACAACCCTAAGAAGTTTGTAGTTCATTATGCAATTTTTTTTAACAAACATTATTGAAATTAAAATATTCATTGCCTAAAGGAAGAAAACGTTAGGTCAGAAAAGAGCCATGCTGAATAATTCAAAGCTAAGCATTCTGGGTAACTGAAATTTTACCGTATTATTTTAGTTTTGTTCTTCATAGATTTCAACCCTTCAGACTATTCTGAGATTCCTAATTCATTATACAAGGTTTATAGAACATGTGAGATTCTCAAGCACTAGAGAAATACAATTATTATTCCTATGAATGTGTCTAGTTTCTCAAGTCATAGGAAGGAGCTGGAATGTTTAAAACTTGGTGCATTGGTATAGCAGTATCTATAGACAGATATCTGAGTTCAATCTTTCAGTTTTATCATTGGTATCACAGACGTAGATTCCTACACTTTTTGTGTTAAACTTGTACTTCATGTCAATAACAAGTTTTCAGCATGTTTGTTTTTTTTGCTATACCAAACCATAAAAAGAGGAGAAAGAATGATCATATTACCTGGGAAAGATAATAGGACCAATTCAACTCAACACATAATATGGAGTTGAGAAATAGATCTAATGTTTAAAAGTCAATAAAATTTAAGAAAATAACATTGTTCTTATTACTGTGCCCCAGCTGAAGTTAGATATTTTCTGTAAGAACATTTTGCAGAAAGAACATTTTAACTAGAGATGTAATAAAGGTGTACAATGCAATTGAGTAAGAATTCTAATAAATGAAGCAACAAATTAGTTCAAATAATGGTGTAACATATGCTCCGTCCAAATTAATACTCAGTGCTAAAATTTTATTTGTGTATATTTTCTACCTTTTATTTTTTTCATTGCCCTTGATGCTTTGATTCGAATCCAGTTTTCTATATGCAAATTTGGTTACAATTTGCCTACTAGGTTGTCTTTTCTAACTCTTCTAGAAGGTCAGTAACATTAATTAGATTGTAAATGAATCACCTAGATGCATTCAAAGGGTTCTCAAAGTAAATACATTTATCATGTTATGAATTTTAGCCTTGAACCTGCATTGACTGACAAGCAGAAAAATATATAATTATGGATTATAACCTCAAATTACCAGCTTTCTACATGGGTCTGGCTGATGACAGATGCTCAACCAGTTGGCATCAGCCAGCCTCTGTCTGCAAACTATACGTGGGATCAACAGCAAAGGCTCTTCTTACCATGCTAATCAAAGTGCTGTTAATTTCAAATATCTAATTTTCTAGCAACTGAGATCAATGATGAGTTCCCAGAATGGAACCATGCATTGAGGAGACCAATCAGCACCTTTAAGTTCTATGAAATTGTTTGAATTGTGTATGCTGTCATTTCAGCAAATAACTCATCCTAAGAACTGATAAATTGGACTCCAGCAAACATTGTTCTGGGTATAAGCACAGTAATCCTCAGGATTGTCAATACCAGAGCAACATGTAGAAAGCTGGTAATTCATGTTTACTGACAATGCTTTCTTTTTTTCTTTTAGATCAGTTAGCTAAGATGTCTGTCACTGCCCATGAGTTTGTATATACACTAACCATTGGCCACTTCTGTTTCCACTCTGCCTAAAACTTTCCCCGTGTCAGTGATCTTTCCAAATTGCTGTCTTTCAAAGCTATCCTTGTGTGGGGATGTTTTGGAACAGTTGTAGTTTTTTTGGCTTATCCACATACTAAGCCAACTGATCCTTTCCTTTTCAGTCAGCTGAGAACCTCTATGGGATCACAAAAAGAGTGATGTTAGGGAGAGGCATGGGTGAAAGAGAGGTGGATAATGTGAAGGTCTGAGTCACCAACTTATACCACTTATCTGTGCTGTCCAGTCCTGTTCATGCCCAGTCCTCCACTTCCATCTTTCTATGGATTGTTGCTCAGCTTGCTAGATATTCTGACTTGATGAGTATGTTAGAATCCAGTTAATGATGGGCAGTTGTGGCCTTATGGTCACTTCATAACCATAGCCAAATCCTTCATCTTTATTGGAACCCAATATTACTGTAGAAACTATTTTTCAACTGATGTATGATTTTTCACCAACAATGGCAAATTCTTGCACCAAAATCCAAATAGTGTACATAGTGATTCTCCTATTGGGGTTTGTCTTAACTCCACATGCCATCTTTTCTTCCCACAAATATCATCAATGTTTCATTTTCTTGATCATATAATCCAAACAGCAGGGCCTCCTGAACTGCAACCTGGACATGCTTCATAACCCTTTTCCACTCTTGTCCCTACTCAAATTTGGCAGCTTTTCATGCCATTTAATATATCAGAGGCATTGGTAAATCCAGGAGTTGAGTATGTTGCCTTTGGAACCCAGTGAAACCCACTGGGCATTATATGCTTCCTTCTTCATGGAAAGTAATGTGAGATGCAATGGTGAGTCTTTTGCTTTCAAGAGTATGTCTTAGAATGTCTCAGACCAATTGACCCCTAAATAGTTTACTAACGTGGTGAGCCACTTAAGCTTAATAGAATTAATCTCCCACCTTCTAAGGCATATGTGTCTCAACAATGGCCTCAACTTATTGGCTACTTCTTGATCATCTGGTTCAATTAGCATAGTGGCATCAATATAGACACCAGTGTCATGTTGTCTGAGATGCCCAAACAACCCACATCACTTCAGACTATTATGACAGTAGGTGGGAGAGTTAATATAGCCCTGGGGCCTGTAAGGCCATAAATGTATATTCTTGTCTTCTAAGTGAATATGAACTGTTTCTGATCTCTTTATGGATAAGATGGAAAAGAAGCATTCATTTGTTCAATGGCCACATACCATGTTCCTGAGGTCATGTTAATCTGTTCTAGTATAAGTATTATATTTTGTCAGTATTGAGTTTACAATAGTCTATTGATTTACAGTAGTTTACTGTTTTTCCTTCATAGTTCATCTAGATTTTAAATGAGCCATACTAGAAAAATAAATGGGAACATGAGGGGTTCCACTACCCCTGTATCCTTTTGTTTTATAGCTTTATGTCCTTAGGATAAAATATTGTATGATTTCCCATTCCTCTGACTAAGATGAGAGCCTCTTTACATGCTACTAAGCAGGGCTTCTGGCTTTTATACTCAGTATTTAATTGCTGATTAAACACTCCCTGCTTTTTATAGCTTTTTCCAAACCATTAATCATGCTTAGCACCAGCCACCCAATTTCACTCTTCTTATAGTTATTATTATCCCCTCCCCTCTCCCTCACACCCACAGATTTCTCAAATACTTGATAGATTGCCCCTTGCATGGTAGCTAGATATTAAAGTGGTCTCCCAGCAAAACACCTATCTCAGTATTCACACCCTTGTGTAGTCCTTTTCCGTGGAATCTGGATTGGTCCTATGACTTGCTTTTGACGAATAAAATACAATGGAGTGTTGCTACATAGCTTTAGATGTAAGGCTATAAGAAGATTTTTATCTTCTGCCTGGGCCTCTCAGAACACTAGCTCTTAGATCATTCTCTGATCCTGGACCTCATGTCACATGAAGCCCAAACCACAAGCAGAGACCACATTCCCTCAGAGACCACTTCAAAGCCCCACCTGAGCTCCCAGCCAACAGAGCATATCAACTGCCAGCCAGGTGAGTGAGCCACCTTAAACATCTAGCCCAACTGAACTGTCAGATGTTTGCAGTTGCAGTCAACACCAGAGAGCGACAGCATGGGAGCTCCTAAATTATAACTCTCCAGCTAAGCCCAGGTAACCAAAAAACCCTGTTTTAAAGCATAAAATTTGGGGTAGTTTGTTAAACAACAGTAATTAAAATAACTGGCATATTCTTCCTTATTCACTATTGATAACAAATTTTAACTATTAAAGACTTACTTTGTGCAAGGAGTTATGCATATTCCAGCTACCATCAGTGATAGAGTCGTCATCACTAGCCAACTGATATGTGATTCACTCCTGCATCTCATCTTAGTATCTGTACTATCACACCACTCTTGGTACCAGCTGATAAAGTTTGGGTTTTCCAGGAAGCAGGTTTTAAAGACACAGAGTACACAGAATATATTAGGAGTTCTCTTAGGGACAAGAGATACAGAGAGAAAGGAGAAAGGAAGGAAGAGAAGATAACTAGGCAGAAATGTTGGGGGATGTTGTGGTCTCAACAAAGACCACAATTAAATTCATAGAAAGCTCCGAAGCTACGAAAGCTTTTCAGAGTTGTCACTTGTTGTGCAGAGTGGGTTAATCTTTATGTTCCTCCAGAGAGCAGTTAATGAAAGTAGGTTGCCCCTGGCAAAAGGGCAAATGGAAATTGCCAAAGGAAATATCCTGAGGACCCTGACAGCTGAAGGCATTCAGCCACCAGAGCTCTGGCAGCTGGGAAATAAGTCCCAAAGGGAAGATCCAGGTAGTTTCTTATAGCATCCCCAACACCAACCTTCTCTCTTCTTTGCCTATTAACTTTTAACCAATATTCAGATGTTACCTCAGGTGTATGTTTCATCAGCACAGATTTCTTCACTCCCACATAATGTACATAGATATCTCCTCTACATGTTCCAAAAGCATCTTCTTCTTGTGTTACTATGGTGCTTATATAATTCTATTATAGTTGATTATTTTCTTGTCTTAGACTAGACCAGACTGCAAGCTCTAGGAGAGAAGAGAATTTGTATATTTTTTTTGTATAAACTATGATAATTACAATGCTGGAAATATAGTAATCCTTAAAAAATATGGATAGAGAAAATAGTCAAGCATTGCAAGTGCATAATGATATGGCTATTTAACCACTGTCAAATCACAGATAACCATCTTCTCTCTGCCTCCCTCCCAGGCCGTATGACTTTGATTAAGCAGGTGCTCATTTAAAGGGTAGTGGATTTGCAGTTTCAGAGTGCTTACTTCAGTGTAATCCCAGGGCTATGCTCACAGCTTTTCACTGTCTTTGAGTTTCCTGAATCCCTTTGCAACCCAGTGAAATCCAAATAATGTTTCCTGAATCAGAGACTTAAAAAGTAGAATGTAGAGTGTCAAACAATCTCAAAAGAATCCAGCCTATAAGACTAAGATTTGATAAATGTACTAAGCAGGATAAGGTAAGCCTGTGATGAATGAAAATGATTACACTGTTATTATTACATTTATTTTTATTATTTGAAGATCACATGAACTTTTATGATTGAATGTATGTTTATAAGTAATAAACATAAGTATAAAAGTAAGCAATTCAAAATGTGCCCATACTACTACTCATCCACAGCTAGATAAATAAATATCAATACATAAACAAAGATATAAATAGGTAGATAGACATTATTTTAAATTAAAATATATTGAGTTCTTTAGGATGGCATCTTTTAATGCAAAAGCATATGTGATATGCTTAAGAGTATGCTCTTAGTCAATAAGAATCTGTTGAAAAATATTGAGTCAAAAAGTAATGTTATCAGATTCTGTTGACTGGAACTTTTAGTGATCTAATTTATCTATTTTTGTTGCTGTTGTTGCTTGTGCTTTCAGTGTCATTCTAAGAATTCATTGATAAATCCAAGGTCATTAAGATTTACCCCTATTTTCTTCTAAGAGTTCTGTAGTTTTAGCTCTTAGATTTGAATCTTTGAGTTAATTTTTGTATATAATGTGAAGTGTGAGTCCAATTTTGTTTTTTTACACATGGTGAGTCAGTTATCCAAGCACTATTTGTTGAAAAAGCTATTCTTTCCCCCATCGAATAGTCTTGGCACATTTGCCAATAACTAATTGACCACAGACACATGGGTTTATTTTAGACTCTAGATTCCATTCCACTGATCTAGATGTAGATCCTCAAGCCATACCATACATTCTCAATTGCTGTTTAATTGCAGTAAGTTTGGAAATAATGAAGTATTATTTATTTATTATTATTTGTTATTAGTATAACAAAGTCCTCCAACTTTGTTCCTTTTCAAGTTTGTTGGGTTATTATGTGTTTCTTGGAATTTTAGATGAATGTGGAATCAACTTGTTAGTTTCTACAAAAATTCAGCTGGGATTCTGATAGGAATTGTGTTGAATCCGTAAATCAATTGGGGAAGTATTGCCAACTTAACAAAGTTCAATCCATGAATATGAGACTCTTTTTAATTTATTTTGATTATTTAATTTTTTAACACAGTTTCATAGTTTTCAAAGTATAAGTTTCATACTTCTTTTGCTAAATTTGTTTCTAAATACTTTATTATTCTTAATGATACTATAAGTGGAATTTTAAAGGACACTATAAAAAAATAAAAAGACAACCCACAAATTGGGTGAAAATATTTGCAAATCTTATGAGGCACTTATTTTTATTTATTTATTTATTTATTTTGAGACAGTGTCTTGCTTTGTCACCCAGGCTGGAGTACAGGGGTGTAATCTTGGCTCACTGCAATGTCCACCTCATAGGTTCAAGCAATTCTCCTGCCTCAGTCTCTCAACTAACTGGGATTACAGGTGCACACCACCATGCCCTGCTAATTTTTGTATTTTTTGGTAGAGACAAGGTTTAGCCATGTTGACCAGGCTGGTCTTAAACTCCTGACCTCAAGTGATCCACCTGCTTTGGCCTCCCAAACACTGGGATTACAGGCATAAGCCACCACACCCGGCCTGATGAGGCACTTTTATCTAAAATAAATAGAAAACTATTATAACTCAAAAATATAAATAACTCAGTTAAAAATAAGCAAAGGACATAAATAGATATTTCTCCAGAGAAGGTATATAAATGGCCAATATAGACATAAAAAGGTGCTCAACATCATTAGCAATGAGAAAAACACACATACAAACCACAATGAGATACCACTTCATACTCAATAGGATGGCCATAATTTAAAAATCAGAAAATAACCAGTGTTGGTAAGGATGTGGAAAAAAATTGAAACCCTCACACACCAATGTGGGAATGCAACATGGGACAGCTGCTTAGGATAACATTCTGGTAGTTCCTCAAAAGGCTGAATGTAGAGTTACCATATGACTCAGGAATTTCATTCCTAGGTAAATACCCAACAGAAATGAAAACATGTCCACATAAAAACTTATATGCAAATATTTAGAAAAGCATTATTTAAAATAGTCAAAAGGTGGAGATATTTCAAATGACCATGAACTGACAAATGGCTAAAGAAAATGTATTACATCCATACAATAGACTATTATTCCACTTTTTAAATATTATTTTTATTATCAATAAAAAGGAAGTGTGACATGGCTGAATCTTGAAACATTATGCTAAGTAAGAGAAAACAGTCACAAAAGACCATATATGATATAATTCCATTTATATGAAGTGTCTAGAGCAGACCAATCTACAAAGACAAAAATTAGATTAGTAGCTATCCAGGTTAGAAGATAGTGGTGGGAAGTGATAGATAATGGGCGTGGGCATTCTTATGAAGTGATAAAAATGTGCTAAAATTGATTGTCACAATACTTGCAGAGAATTGTGAATATATTAAAAATCATTCAGTTGTACACTACAAGTGTAAATTTTGACATGCGAATGTTAATTACATTTCAGCACAGCCATTACTTAAAAAAAATTAGATGAAAAAAAATTAGGACTTCTGCTTTCAGCTCCAACACATAAATAGCTTGGAAGTCATCACTACCACCCTCATAACAACAAAAAACTGAACAAACTGAAAACCAATGACTTTTCTCAGCCATCAGAGAACTGGTATCACAGGGCAAACCACAACCCCCAAATCTTCAGAGAGAGGAGAATACCTCAAACCACAGTTAAAATCAGCTTCCTAGGAGCAGAGAAGTTCCTGAAGGCAGTAACTGATAGAAATAATTAAATGGTAATTTAGATAAATTGTTGCAGGGTGAGTATAGGCTAGCTTGAGAGTTAAAAATTCTGGGGATATTTTCCTTTGGAATTTGTAATTTTCAAGCTAGATTACACTCAGCCTTTAGCAATTCATCAAAATTACTATTTAAGTGTTTGTCTTTGTCTGTTCAGGCTGCTGTTACAAACTGCTATAAACTGTGTGGTTTGTAAACAACAGAAATTTATTTCTCACAGTTCCAGAGGCCAGAGAGTCCAATGTCAAGGTGCTGGCATACATAGTTTCTGGGCCCCCTTTCTGGTTCATAGATAGCCACCTTCTTGCTGAGTTCTCTTATGGCAAAAGGAGTGAGGGAGCTCTCTGGGACATCTTTTATAAGGGCACTAATCCCACGTATAAAGGCTCTGAATGAAGGGATACATTCAGTCTATGTCAGTATTCCTATCAGTTACTGACTCTGGAAGGAGGAGGAAATGATGAGTTGCTAATCAATTTCTATCGTTTCAGTTATACAAGATAAATAAGTTCTAGAAATCTGCTGTAAAACATCATACCTACAGTTATCAAGACATATTGCACAATTAAACCTTTGTTAAAAGAATAGATCTAATGTTAAGTGCTCTAACCACAATAAGATAAAATTTAAAATTTGGCACAAGTAAACTTTTAAAATACATTTATAGGAATGTCTTTCAGGTACATTTCTTATTCATGTCTTTTGTCCTAATTATCATTGAAATTGTTGTCTTGTGCTCTTTATATATCAATACTATTAATTCCTATATCATAGGTGTTGTGAATATGTTTCCTAATTGATCTTATGCTGTTAAACTTAAAAAAAAAAAAATCTAAGCAGTTCAGTCTTGGGTGGAATCCCTATGCTTTTGTGAATTTTAGCTCCAGGAACCCTACTAGGCCCTCAAAGTGAAAATATGAGAAAAAACACCCTCTTGTCTTAGGCAGGAGGAATGCAAAAGTAAGCATTTTGAAATATATTCAGAGGTTCTCCATAAGAAAGGCTTATCCTGTCAAAAACTGTTAAATACCAGAGCCAACTCTAGCCTTCATGTCTAGAGAGGTTAAAAAAAAAAAACAGACTAAGAAATCTATTGGAGAGTTACAGCCCAGGGACTATATAAAGCCCAGTAAAAACTGACATAATCGTAAGATTATGGAATGTTTTCCCCTCCAAGATCACCACATCAGCAGGGCTTCAGTATAAGGATGGTAGATTAAAATCAAAAGACCTTAAAGACATAGGCTCTATTTAAAAATTCTTAGGAACACAAACAAAACAGGGAATGAAAGAAATAAGAAACTGGAGGAACCTAAATCCTCTCTCACACTCATCTATAGAAACACGAAAAAAGGGCAAGCTCCTGGATGGATTAACGTAAAGCTTCACACTGAAGGCCTAGTTACTTCAGTTGCTATTATCTGTTCCATAATGTCCAGCTTCCAACAAAAAATTACAAGTCATGTGAAAAGGCAAGAAAAACTCAGTCTGAAGAGACAATACAAGCATCAAAACCAGACACAGATATAACACAGATAGCATAATTATTAGAGAAGGACTCTTTAAAAACTGTGATAAATACGTTAAGGACTCCAGTGGAAAGTTACGACAACATGAAAGAACAGATGAACAGAAAAAAATAAAATAAAACTCTTAAGAATCAAAAGGAAATGTAAAAAAGCAAAAGCAGTACAGATATGTTTACTGCAGCATTGTTCACAATAGCAAAGACTTGGAATCAACTGAAATGCCTATCAATGATAGACCAGATAAAGAAAATGTGGCATGTATACACCATGGAATACTATGCAGCCTTGAAAAAGGATGAGTTCATGTCCTTGCAGAGACATGGATAAAGCTGGAAACCATCATTCTCAGTAAACCAACACAGGAACAGAAAACCAAACACTACATATTCTCACTCATAAGTGGGAGTTGAACAATGAGAGCACATGGACACAGGGAGGGGAACATCACACATTGGGGCCTATTGAGGGGTCAGGACTAGGGGAGGATTAGATATTAGGAGAAATATCTAATGTAGATGATGGGTTGATGGGTGCAGCAAACCACCATGGCATGTGTATACCCATGTAACAAACCTGCATGTTCTGCACATGTATCCCCAAATTTAAAGTATAATAAAAAAATGCAGCAAAAAAGAAAAGCAGTATAACAAAAATGAACACCTATTTCAATATACTGAACACAGCCAAGAAAAGAATAAGTGATTTTGAAGACACATCAATAGTAACTTTCCAAAGTGAATTTTAAAATGAAAAAAAAAAAAAATTAAAGGAACAGAATATCCAAAAACTATGGGGCAATATAAAAAAGGTATAAAATGTCTGTAATTGGAAAAGAGGAGGAGAGAGAAAGGAGAAAAAAAATTTAAAGTAATACAAGCTGAGACTTTTCAAAAATTAATGCTATACATCAAACCACAGACCTGAGAAGCTCCAAAAAATCCAATCAGGATAAACAGAAGAAAAAAAAACCTATACCTGGGAATATCATATTCAAACTTCAGAAAACCAAAGAAAAGGAGAGTGTCTTGAAAGAAGTAAGAAGGGGAGGGAATAAGCATTTTACCTATCAGACGTCTGGTCAAGGAAAAGAACTGCACTTGACTTCTCATCAAAAAACATGAAAACAAGAAAAGAGCAGAGTGAAATATTTACAGTACTGAAAGGAAGACAAACACCACCCTAGAAATCTGTATCTAGTGAAATTATCCTTCAAAAGTAAGAGAGAAATAAAGACTTTCTCAAACAAAAGCTGAGAGAATTTATCACCAATATACCTCCCCGACAAGAAAATATTAAAATCCTGAGGGAGAAGGGAAATGACAGAGCTCTAAAACTTGGATCCACATAAAGGAAGGAAAAGCATAAGAAAAGAAATAAGTAAAAATAAAATAGATTCCTTTTCTCTTCTTGTTAATCCATTTAACAGATAATCATTTGTTCAAAGCAAAAATAACAATATTGTATTGGGTGATTATAGCATATGGATAAGTGAAATGAAAGACAGCAACGTTATACGGTTAGGGAGGGAGAACCGGGAATGCTATATTGTAAGGTGCCTGCACTGTCCCTCACATGTTATTTGCAAGTGAACTTAGATTAGTTTTAAATGTATTTTGCAAACTCTAGTGCAGCCACATAAAAGTATTTAAAAAGAAGTAGAATTAATATGTCATGAAGAAGATATAATCGAGGCATATAAAATGCTCAGTCAAAACCAGGAAAGCAGAAAAAGAGGGAAGATAAAAAAAGAAGTGAAATGAACAGATACCATTTACAAACATGTTACATATTAATACAACTTTGTAACAATCATTTTATGTTTTAATACTGGTCTAAATATTACCAATTAAACGATGGAGTCTAGCTTTAAATATGAAGACACAGATTTAAAGTAAAGGAATATATTTTAAAAACATGTTAATACTAATCAAAGGAAAGCTAGAGTAGCTATATTAATCTCAGACAAAGAACACTTCAGAGCGAGGAAAATGATGGGGTACAAAGAAGGTTATTACATAAATGACAAAGGGGTCAGAAAGTAAAACAGTTCTTAATGTGTATGTACTTAACAACAGAGCATCAAAATACATGAGGCAAAAACTGATAGAACTGCAAGGAGAAATAGATGAATTCACTGTGATAGTTGGAGACTTCGACACCTTTCTGTCAGTGATTGACAGGTTTAGAAGTTAGAAAATGAGCAGGGATAGAGTTGACCTGAACATGAGTTTCAATGAACTTGATCTATTCAGTATATACAGGATACTTCATCCAACGACTCCAGTGACAGAGGAATACAAGTTATTGTTTTGTTTTGTTTTTGAGTCAGAGTCTCGCTCTGTCACCCACGCTGGAATGCAATGGTGTGATCTCAGCTCACTACAACCTGTGCCTCTCAGGTTCAAGCAATTCTCTGCCTCAACCTCCCAAGTAGCTGGGATTACAGGTACCCGCCACCACGCCCAGCTAATTTTTGTATTTTTAGCAGAAATGGGGTTTCACCATCTTGGCCAGGCTGGTCTTGAACTCCTGACCTTGTGATCCACCCACCTCAGCCTTCCCAAGTGCTGGGATTACAGGCGTGAGCCACCACACCTGGTTCACAAGTTATTCTTAAGCTCACATGGAAACATTCACCAAGATAGACCACATTCTGGGTTTAATAAGTTTAAAAGAATAGAAACTATACAAACCTGAACAAATGTAAAAGAATGGGTACTATGCAAAGCATGTTATCAGACCACAATGGAATCCACAATGGAATTAAACTAGAAGTCAATAAAAATTATCAGGAAAATTAAAAAATATTTGGCCATTATATAACATACTTCTCCATAACGTAGGGATTGAAGAGGAAATCTTAAGAGAATTTTTGACATATTTTGAACGAAATAAAAATGAAAATACAACTTATCAAAATTTGTGGGATGCAACAAAAGCAGTGATTAGAGGGAAATTTATAGTATTCATTGCATATATTATAAAAGAAGAAAGATCTAAAATTAATAAACTCCCACATTAGAATATGAGACAAAAAGAACAACCTAAACCTCAAATAAGCAATAATAAAAATTATAGCAGTAGCCAATAAAATTTAAAATGTAAAATCACTAGAAAAAAATCAATGAAACCAAATTTGGTGGATTTTTATTTGTTTTGTTCTTGTTTTTAAATCAATCAAATAGAAAAAATTCCAGCTAGGCTATCCAATAAAAAGTTAGAGAAGAAATAAATGAGTTATTAATATCAGAAATGAAAGAATGGTTATCGCTACTGGTCATATGAATAGTAAAAAGATTATAAGGGAATATTATCAACAACACTGTCTATAAATTTGATGACAGATGAAATGAACTAATTTTTTGGATACACAAACTATCAAAACTTATAAGAGAAATAAGTAATCTGAATATGCCTATATCTATAAAAGAAATTGAGTCAATAATAACCTGTCAATAATAAATGCACAGGCTCAAATGGTTGTACTGATTAATTCTACTAATTTAAGGAAGAAATTATACCAAATTTATACATGCTCTTTCAGACTATCGAAGCAGAGTTAACACATTTTACTCATTCAATGAGGCCAGAATTACGCTAATAATAAAACCAAAGACATTACAGGAAGGGAAAACCACAGACTAGTATTTCTCATGAACATAGATCAAAATTTCTAAACAAAATATTGGCAAATCTAATCCAACAGTTTTAAAATAGTGTATAATTATACATTATAACCAGTGGAATTTATTCAAGCTATGCAAGGACTGTTGAACATTTGAAAATCAATTAATATAATCTATCACATCAAGACTCAGACTAAATGAGAAAAATCAGTATGTCAATAAACTAACTCTAATGTTTATATGGAAGGACAAAAGACCTAGAATAGCCAACATAAAACAGAAGATGATGAGGAGGAGGAGCCAAGTAGGAAGACTGAGAATACTCAACTTCAATACTTTCTTTGATTCTGCAATAATTAAGCCAAGGTGATGAGAAAGAATAGACAAATAGGTCAATGCAACAAAATAGAAAGCCCAGAAATAGACCTACACATACCAAGTCAACTAATCTTTCTTGAAGGAACAAAAGCAATTCAATGGAGAAATGAGAGCCTTTCAAATAAATGGTACTAGAAAAGTTGTGCATCCGTACGTTAATGAAATGAATAAAGGCAAAGACTTTATTCCTTACATAATAATTAACTCAAAATGGATCGTATACCTGAATTTAAAATTCAAAACTATGAAACCTGAACCTATGAAACTAAGAAATAATGCTGGAGAAAATCCAGGTGACCTTTGTTTTGGTGAGGAAATTTTAGATGTAACACTAACACCATGATGGATGATAGAAAAAAATTGATAAGTTGGACTTTATTAAAATAAAAACCTCTGCTCTATGAAAAACACTTTTTAAAAATGAAAAGACAAGTCACAGACTGGGAGAAAATATTTGCAAAACACATGTCTGATAAAGAATTTGTAACCAAAACATGTAAAGATTCTTAAAACTCAGCAGTAAGGAAATAAGAAATTCAATTAAAAATGGACTGAAGATCTGAACAGACATCTAACCAAGGAAGATATAGTAAATAAGCACAAACAAAAATGTTCAACATTATAGGTCACTAGGGAATAAAATATTAAAACGGCAATGAGATACCACCACACACCTATTACAATGGTTAGAATTCAAAATACCGACAATATTAAATGCTTGCGAAGATGTAGAACAACAGGAACTCTTATGTATTGCTGTGGAAATGCAAAATGATACAGCCACTCTAGAAGAAAGTTTGAGTCTTACAAACCTAAACCTAACCATATCATATAATCTAGCAGTTGAAGTTCTAGGTATTTACCAAGTTAAATTCAAAGCAAAAGCATGCCTGGAGATTTTATCACAGCTTTATTTACACTCACCAAAAACTGGAAGCAATCACCATGTCCTTCAATATGCGAATGAATAGATAAGCATTCAGACATCATATAGTGGAATACTATCCAGTGCTAAGAAGAAATGAGCTACCAAGCCATGAAAAGAGATGAAGGGACCTTAAGCGCATTTTGCCAAGTGACAGAAGCCAGTCTGAAAAGGCAGCATAATGTATGATTCCAGTTATATGACATTATAGGAAAGTCAAAACTATAGAGGCAGTAAAAAATCAGTGGTTGCTGGGGGCTCACAGTGGGACTGTGACATAAGTTAGTAAAGAACTGGAAATTCCTAGAGCAGTAAAACTACTCTGTATAATACTGTAAGGGGTGGTTACATGACATCATGCATTTGTGAAAGCCCATAGAACTATAAAATACAAAGAGCAAATCCAAATTTAAACCATGGACTTTAATTAATCATAATGTATCAATATTGGTTTATTACAACAAACCACATGACTATAAAATATTCATAACTGCAGAAATTGTGGGGCAGGGGTGAGAATATGAGAATTCTCTGTACTATCTGCTCATTTCTTCTGTAAATTTAAAACTATTTTTAAAAATGTTTATTGATTTAGAAACAAGATTAACATGTGATGAATATAGAAATAAACTGCAGAAGCTTCAAGAAGAAAGGCAAGGAGACCAGTTAGGTAACATTAGAGAATGATGGTGGTGCTCTGAAATATGGTAAGTACAATAAGCATGAATTAAAACTGAAAAATTCCAAAGACAGTGATGATGTAGTCAATCAAATTGTCAAGAGGAGAGAGAGAGAGAGAGAAAGTTAAAGGGTAGGCAAGAAGTTGTGACAGATAAAGAGAAGACAAGTTGATCCCTCAAGTTTCTGGCTTGAAAAAAAAAGTTATCTTCAGCAATCACCAACCACTATTGTACTAGAAAGAAATAACCATAGGTGATATGGGTATTTATCTTGCTAAGAATCAACACACATTGCCACTAATTTTGCTAAAAATAATAGATTGGAACTATTTTATGTTCCAATGTTTTCTATGGCATTTCACAGGCTTATAGAGACAGTATTCTATGGTTATGATGAAAGATTCTTGACACAGAACAGTGCCTAAATCATTTGCTTTTGTAGTCAGACCTTTGGAAACATGGATTTTGATCAGTTCTTCTCATGTTGGGTCTAGTAAAATTAATTGCTGTTGACTACATTGGCAATTTAAGCCTGCTTTTAAACAGACCTTAGCAATGGTAAGATGATCAGTTACCTGTGATTTCAAGAAAGGAGATTCTGAGACATGTTGTGGAGCAGCAGAGGCATCTTTTTAATCTCCATGCCTTTTTGTCATTGCTCACACTCCTGTTGTCAAAACCTGTGATGAACTGAGGAGAAAAGATATATTGGTGTGTTTTCCTGTCACACAAGACAAGATACAAAGGAATGGATGCTTGAAATACTCATCAATAAGACATGGGTTGTCAGTATTATATAGCAGGGCAGGCTAAATCCATTATGATTAAGGTAAGGGCCCTCATCTTAAAGGTAATTTGCACTAAAAGGTAGACAAACAGCCAAAGACTCTTAACCTTACTTGCATTTGAAGGTCTTGGAAGAAAAAAAGAAGAGACACTATTTTGTTTCATGGTATTGGTTTGTAGAAAATGTGCACTCTCTCTCTCTCTCTCTCCCTCTCTCTCTCTCCCCCTGTGTGTGTGTGTGGTGTGAGAGAGAGGGAGTGAGTGTGTGTGCATGAGCATGTATATTTATGCCTGCGAGCAAAGATAACAGTCAGAAGTAGAGATCTACTTTCTCCCCTAGTTTTCACTTAATATGAACTACATGATTATTCAGTAAAAAAGAGAGTTAAATTCAGTCAATATTTTTGGACTACTGTGAGGAATCCACAGAAATAGAAACATGACACATTTTCCTTGATGACATTAATTTCAAATTTTTGCTCAAATGATCAAATAAGCCATGTTAGACTTAGCTGAGTTTAAACTTGGTTGAGTTTAGTCTAACAGAGCTGACTTCATAGAAGAGATTTCCTGTGAAACATCAAATTAAATTCATCCATATTTGTGGACAAAATTCTCAATAAGTTAGGATTTGATTCATCTACACACAAAGAAAACCCTATTACAGTAAGGTTTAAGTTTGCTTACAGAAAAAGAAGTCCAGAAAGAGTAGCCCCTGTGTATATTCATTTTTGAGAAATGTTTTTCAAGTGAAATCATTTATCTTATTTCTCAGATATCTTCTAATGCAAATATAAGTCTTTTAAAAATATTTCTCACAGATTTCTCTATTGACTTCAAATCTCTTCCTTATTTCCAGCTTCCACATGCATGGTGTCATAAATCCAAGTTAGCAAAAGGATTGTTTATGTATTTTAGCACAGAATCAAGAGACTTTCTTCCCTCTCTATAACAAAACTCTCTTTCTAGAGCCTCTGGTATGGAACAGCAGGAAATAATTTTGAGGAACTCTCAAAGACTGAAATTCCATAGGTCACTTTGACAGTGTCAGAGTTCTAGTGTTAATTTCTAAAGTTCACTCAAATACTTCACAATCACTCACATCTGATTCCTAATCACAGCAATTTCTAAAAGGTGATTCGTATCTACCTAGATGCTTTCAAAGTAAAACATATCTAGGATAAAAACTCTTTGATAATAGCAACCAGACAACTTTTAAAATGTTTGAATTCAGACACAAGAATCCAATTCCACAAAAATGAAACATAAGATTAAAACCATCTGACTTCACTGTATTTCATATTAACTAAGCCCCAGCTCAGCAAAAGTCAAGAACATAACTAAATTCACTTTTAATAATATTTTTTTTCTAATCAGCTAATACCCAGTGCTCTAATAAGTTGACAGGCTCCCTTCATATACATTGGTAAGTCATATTTATAATGAAAATAAAGTCTTTAATTCTGGGATCTGGGGAAATAAATAGTATAAGTCTTGAGGATGGTTAAAATAATAGGGGCCTGGAAAAGTGTGTTATGAGAAAATGAGAAAACTATGACTGTTGAAAGAGCTAAGAATTTTTAAGAGGGAGAGAGATAACACTGGGTCAGGGGATAGGGAAGAGATACACAGTAAATAACTATCTAGTTATTTATGAGGTAAACTTTTTTTTTTTTTTTTTTTTTGGCAAAGCAAATGATGACACTCCCTACTTAAAATCCTCATTGTATTCCCAGTGTATATTATTGCTAATCACATGTGGACCTGTAACCACTCAGGCCACATCTTGTACCACTTGTTTTTGTGCCCACTTTTGTCAGATCTGTAATGCTGAACCATTTCTGGTGATGTTCCCAGAGAGGACTTTGATGACCACGTTCCCGAAGGGAGTGTTCCGTCTCTGTAGGCACTTTTTAAGTACTACCTTTTTTATTTCCTTCTCTCTCAGTATTATCTTCTTTATTTGTTCATTGACTCACTTCGTCTTTGCCTTTGCACTAGAATGTATGCTCAATGAGGTGAGGGAATCTTTGCTTTTATTTACATTTGCATTACTAAGATCCAGAACAGTGGTGTATAGAAGGTGCCCAGTAAATATTTATTGAATTGATCAATTATATCAGAAAGTAGAATTCATTTCAATGGAAAATAAAGGGTGATACATTTTCTTTCAATATGAGAAAGAACAGGATAGTAATCTGTGAAGGTAAAAATGCAGTGATTTCTCATGAAAGTGCTGAAGCCCAGACTGAAGATGACTTACGTAGAGTTGCTTTAGAAGCAAATTGGAAATCAGTGGCAAAACTAAACAAACCGATCTCAAATATCCCTTCCACAATATGATTCTATGATACAAAATAAGTGGACTATGCTGTGAGTTCCTTGAGTGGAGGGGCGTTGTCTTATTCATTTTTATACTCCCAGTGAAATACCTGGCTCAAATATATTAAATGAGAAGGTCATTTTGAAGTTAATCAATATTTCCAGACTCATTTATTCTCTGTGTAGCCATCAGGGTCTAGTAAGGACAGAGAAGCCCCACCAGTAATTTGAACAGTGAATGTAGAACTGTTAACTATGGTGGTTAACCATAGTAGAATGTGGTTAACAACTGATGAAATAGAAGAGAATTCTAAGGTGTAACAGAAATAGGAACTGCAGGAAGTGGCTCCCTCCCCTAAGGGCTGAGAGAAAAGCGAACAAGAAGAAACATAGAGGTTGTAAGTGTAAGATTCAAAAACTCCTTGCCCACCAATGCAATGAAACCCATGGATTTCAGAACAAACAGAGCTACTCATCACCATGTGAAACCCAAAACCAGAAAGCAGCAAGTCCCCTCTTCTCCCTCCAGCCTCACAATCTCCCTCTGGGCTCAACAGTGGGAGAGGCTAATATTGAGCCAGAAGAAAAGAAAAAATGTTGTTTGCTGAGTCCTGCTCCAGTAGCGCAAAGTAGAACAAAGAAATACAAGTTCAGTGCCGAGAAGCAACAAATAAATGGCACACTCCAACTTTTTCTAACAGCTTTGAAGGCAGTTTTCAAAGGCACATGTCCTTCAGCAACATAAAAGTAAACACATACATAGAGTCAGAAATACAGAAGGGCAGGAAAACTAAGATACATCCAGAGATTTTATGAATATGCAAAATGCATGCTTTCATGGATGTTATCTGTTTTGTACCCATTATCAAAATTAAGTCTCAAAACATTCTTATGAAATAGCTGATATCCCACATTTTATAGATGAAGAATCCCCGTGAAAGTCATGCTGTTTCTAAATTGCAGGATGAAAAACTGGTTACACACTGAAGTTTATAATTTCCATTATATTGAACTACCTCCTTGGGAAGTGTGAAGAGTTGAGATAGGATTAGAAAGAGACACATTCAGAATGGAAAGTGCTGCCTTTGCTCTTTATTTTTTTCTTTTTATTGCTCTGCTATATTACCAGGGCAAATTTCCTCACCAACATCTCTAGCACAACTACGTATTAAAACAAAACATGGAGACTCAGCAAGTGTAGCAACAACATATTACATATAGGTGAAACTCACATGCAAAGCCCTGCACTCCTCAAGGGAGTAGTAGAATCCAGTTTTCTCTTTCAAATGAATAAAAAGGCAAAAATTTGCAGCTACAGACCCATCGATACTCAAAGCTAAGCTTTCAAACCAACAAATAAACAATTAATATTTAAAGAAGAAATAAAAGCCAGGTCAGCAGCAAGCATCCTTTAGAAGTCATCATAGAGACCATTTTTATTGACACTTTCATTTTGTTGACCCATTTTTATGTACTTTTATTATAGGATACTTTTAGATATACACTCAAGAGCATCATTTCAAAACTCCTTTAAGAAAAATATAAAAATTTGAGGCATCACTGAATATTTTATCAGGGTTCATTAGGAACTGAACAATAATGATGAGTCAATCTTGAGTGCAATGAGAAAGCGACTGTTTCTTTGTGCACAGAAAATGCCACACAGGGTTCATTGGAGTAAGAGGGATATTTGTTACTATTGTCGAGACTTAGCCAATTTTGTCATTGCAATGGAAAGTTTACATCCAAAGCATATTTAGAATTTGCTCTTATCATCAGTTTCATTGTATAACAAAGACTTTCTAATACAATCTTAATCACATATTAGGATCTAGGAGATAGTTGGCTAAACCAGTACAAATCTAGCCACTCTGATAATGACGTGACCCTAAAATAAAGATTGAGGCTCTGGGGCAAAAACACTTCTAAGGAATTTTCTGCTGGTAGATATTAGCTAGTATGATGGTCCCTTTCAAGTCACTAAAATAAGATAGTGCTTCAGTGTACGTAACAGTGGCTGAAATTAGCCTGGCATCTCAAATGAGCCAATAACTTAAAAAGAAGGTGACTTTACAGACTTAAAATGAATGTGAAGTTGGCATAAGTATCATCAAGATATATTTACTTAGCTCCTACAATGCAACGTGCCACATGGCTGCAGGTATAAATAGGAGCACAATTTCTTGCCTCAAACAGTCCAAAAACAGTTACCATCTATTTGGTAATGTGGTAGAACCCAGCTAGATGTTCACCAATTCCTTTTTTTTTTTTCCCTGGATGCTAAGAAAGACCACATCTTCCAGTTTCCTTTGCAGTTAGCTTGCTGCCATGTAATTTGATGATGCCAAAAGCGATGTAAGTGGCAAAATTATGTACACCACTTCCAGGCCAGCCATGAAACAGGCTTTCCCATTTGTCTTACTATGGCTATTTCATGCTGAATGCAAGGGTTTCAGCAAAGTCCAGTGGAGATGTAGAAGCTAGCAGCATCACACGCTGGAAAGCTACTTGATCCCTGAATTACTTGACCCATGCAGAAGGCTGCCTAGGAAACACCCAAGCAAACTACGGCATCATTTAGAAATATATCGTTGAAATTTAGGGACTGATGAACATAAGTAAAGAAGCAGCTATTACATGTTACACACTGAAGGTGGGACAAATAAAGAAAGACTATAAGTGAGGCTAAATTTTAATCAATCCTGAAGAAACAGCAGTCCTTAAGCAGAAACAAAGAGCCAGAAGTGTGGGCAGGGTCCACACTATAGGAAAGTAAAAGCAGAAATGCTCACATTTACAAAGGAGTAAAAGAGTCAACTTGGTTGAGGATTGGTGTAGGAAGAGTTGGGGTTGGAAAATAAGCAGAGGTCAGATTACATAAAATAAGTAATAAGAAGAAGTTGGCATTCCTATATGACAGAGGTCGGCAATTTTTTTTTTTCTCTAAGGGGCCAGATAATAAATATATTAGGTTTTTCAGGCCATACCATCTGCATTACAACTATTCAGCTCTGCCATGGTAGGTGAAAGAAGATATAGATATTATATCAAGAAATCAGTGTGTCTGTGTCCCAGTAATGCCATGTATGAATGCTAAAATTTAAATTTCGTGTAATTTTCATATATCCAAAGATGGCATTATTCTTTTGATTTTTTTGAAACCATTAAAGATGTAAAAACCATTATTGGCTGACAGGCCATACAAAAGCAGGCAAGGTGTCAGATGTGACCCATAATTTGTCAAACCCTGATACATGCAATGAAGCATCACGGGAGTTTTCTGACAAGGGAGTAAGGACAGGGACACTAGTGATAATTAGTGTTGTACCTCTTAACCTGGCCAAGTGCACAAATGGGTATTTGCAGAAGGACAACTGGAGAAAAAGAGACCAAGAAGCACACCAATGCCAGTGTATACAGGCTTCGAATATTTTATTAATCAGAAAGGAAGGGACAAGATAGATAAGAATAGAGGAGAGCATCAAGATTTACTGAATATTTTAACACCAGATAATTGAAAGAATAATGACATCAATAACTAGATTAGAACAACCTAGAGGGTAAAGATTAGACCAGGTCACCAATCCCTAACCCAACAAAGATAGAATACTACATTATTAACATCCCAAGTGGTACACACAATTCATTTTTATAATTGTATCTGTGTAGGTTTTCCTGTTGTGGTCTCTCACAATTTATCTCTGAAATACCCTGTGATGGTTAATATTAGGCATCAGCTTGACTGAGTTGAGGGATGCCTAGATGGCTTGTGAAACATTGTTTGTAGGTGTGAGGGTGTTGCTAGAGGAGATTGACATTTGAGCTGATGGACTGGGAGAGGAAGACCCACTCTCAGTGTGGGTGGCCACCATCCAATGGACTGAGCATGGCTAGAACAGAGCAGGTGGAAGAAGGTGGGATACGTTTGTTTGCTGAGTCTTCTGGCGCTATTTCTTCTTCCTCCGCCAGATGCTTGCTTCTGCTCCTCCTGTCTTTGAACATCAGACTCCAGGTTCTTCACCCTTTGGACTCGGGTATTTGCACCAGCATCTTCCTGGGGCTCTCTGGCCTTTGGTGACAGACTGAAGGCTGCACCGTTAGCTTCCCTGATTTTGAGGCTTTTGCACTTGAACTGAGTTACCACCAGCTTCTCTCTTTCCCCAGCTTGCAGACGGCCTATGGTGGGACTTTGTCTGTAATCCCATGAGCCGATTCTCCTTAATAAACTCCCTTTTATAAATACATATATCATATTGGTTCTGTACCTCTGGAGAAACCTTACTAATGCAGACCAATATCCAGAAGAAAACAAAAGCTGATGATAGTGAGGCTAATAATTGTCAGGATGTGAGGCTTTTCATAAACTACAAATCAGTGGAGAATACTGGGAGGAAATTAGATATGTAACCTATGTTTTCCCCACATAACTCAAAGATAGTAAGAACATGAATTTGCCCTCCCACAAAATATATGCCTAGAGTGCTCTGAATCTTGTGGTGTGGTCCAACTGTGACAGATAGATAGATAGATAGATAGATAGATAGATAGATAGATAGATAGATAGATAATAGTCAGATATATAGACAGACAGAGGTTGACAAACTTTTTTGATAGAGCCAGATAATAACCAATCTACATTTTGCACCTAATAAAGTCTCTGCAACGACTCAACTCTGCCATTGTAGCATGAAAGCAGCTATAGACATTATGTAAACAATGGGCATGACTGTCATCCAATAAAATTTTATTTTACAAGATCAGATGATGTCTTATAGTTTGGTGACCCTTGCTCTATGGCACATCTGGATTTTGTTTTGTTTTGCTCTTTCCAAGTGGCCTGAGCAATCTTTTTGTCCCCTACCACTCCCGAGCTACCATCCATTCATTACCGCCAGTATCACTGTGACCCTCATTTAATCTTACTCATCCTTAAATTTCACATTACTTTTTACTTTCTCTGGAAAGCCTTCCCTGGCCTCACTGATAACATAAGATTATTCACCTCATGCCTATTTCCTTCCTCTTCCATTGCACACATCCCAAATATAATTTATATTTTAATATTTGCTTTTGTCAGCTAGACTTTCAACTCTACGAGGCAAGGGCTATATCTGTCATCGATGCTCAGCAAAGCTCAGTATGTAATGATGCTAAATAGATTGTGGCTGAACATAATTCAATACAATTAAAGTGGACTGAATTAAGAGAGAAGAAACTCAATTTAAAACTTAATACTTAAGAAAAAGAGAGCAATTTTGCAAAAAAAAAAAAAAAGCTACAGCATAATTAAAAGTACTTTTATAAAGTGAAGAATAAAGGAAAACAGAAAGTTTCACCAAAAGAAGGCTTAAAAGAAAAGAAAATCTGTATGTAACATACTTTTGAAAAATACAAAATACAAGAATAAAAATATTCTCAAACATACTGAGAGAAAAAAATACATAAAAATTAAAAAATTTGTAAGGGTTTATCATCAAACTTATTTTACAGTCACAAATATTACCTAACAATATGTTAATAATCATGTATCTTAAAAGGAAAAGGTTATAATTTAAACTTTTATTGCTATCTCATTTGTTATTTACATGCGAAAGCATATTTTCCAGATATGTCAGAGTTTAGATATGCCAACTTTTACCTTTCTTGAAAAAAAATACATTTTATACAACCTACAGTTGACCAAGTGATGAACCAAAAATGATACGTAATAATAAACAATTAAAAACGTCAAACTTGTATTGAATCCAATTAAATGTAGAATAGAATTGAATCTTACTAAATGTGAATTGAATGCAAATAATTCTACAAACAGGATATTTGTAACATGATTATATGATCACCTAATAGCAGTAATCTGGTCCTCATAGCCAAACCTCTATATACAAAAGCTGGGACTAGAGTGAAAAGTGAAACTAAAAGTTTCAGAAATGCTTCATCTTATCTGAATGGAACTCAGGATTTTTAAATTTTCATCTTAATAACTAGGGACATATAAGGAAAACTTTTAAAACATTTTAAATAAAACCATCAGAATAATTAAAAGCAATGTTAGTAACTGCCAAATCATTTGAAAAAGTAAAAATAAAACAAGTTTGTATAGTAGAATATCAAAAACGAGTAAACATAAAATGACAGAAAATAGATATTGGTTTAGTTGTTGAATGTCAATAGGCTGGCCTTTTGTCTTAAAAATCAATGACCCTCACACTGTATTAAAACCAAGTCCCACAGGCATTTCTCTCATGAAGATATACAAATAGCCAA
Source organism: Rhinopithecus roxellana (assembly GCF_007565055.1). Classification (NCBI taxonomy): domain Eukaryota; kingdom Metazoa; phylum Chordata; class Mammalia; order Primates; family Cercopithecidae; genus Rhinopithecus; species Rhinopithecus roxellana. Next base: position 29,794,133 of record NC_044564.1, read on the forward strand.
TAAGCATATGAAAAGAGGTTAAACACTCTTAATCATCAGGGAAATGCAAATAAACACCACAGCAAGAGACTATGTCACATCTACTAGGGTGATAAAAATAATAATAATAATAATAATAATAATAAAAGGCAGACAGTATAGTGTCGGCAAGGGTGTGTAGAAATTGGAACTCTCATATGTTGCTACTGGGAAAGTAAAATGTGCAACCACTTTGGAAAAGTCTGGCAATTCCGCACAAAAGCTGAACATGGTTAGCATTTGACTCAGATCCCACTCCTAGGTATATACCCAGGAAAAATGGAAGCACAAATCCACACAAAAACTTGTGCACAAATGATCACAACATCATTATTAATCACAGCCAGAAAGTAAAAAGACCCAAATGTCTATCAATTGATGAATAGATAAGCAAGAGGTGGTATATACTTATAATAAAAAGGGATGGGTGACTGATATATGTTGCAACATGAATAAGCCTTGAAAATATTATGTTAAATGGAAGAAATGAAACACAAAAGGCCACACATCATAAAATTCCATTTATACGAAATGTCTATAATAAGAAAATCTATATAGAAAGAAAGTAGGTTAGTTTTGCCTAGAGATAGGGACAGGGTGATGCGGAGATAAGGATGAAAGTGTACAGAATTTTTCTCTGGGGTGATAAAATTGTTCTAAAATTATGGTGATGACTTTACAACTCTTTGCCAATACTAAAAGCTATTAAATTCTATACTTAAAATGGTTGAATTGTATGATATATAATTCATATCTCAATAAAGCTGTTACCAAAAAATGTAAAATAACTATGAGCTATTTTGGAAAGGTAAATAGACAGAAAAAGATTTAGCAAAGATCAGCAGGTAAATTAAAGGAACGAGTAGGGATAAGCATAGTAATTTCAGATAAAGGAGAATACGAGTGAAAAAGTAATTAAGTAAAATAAACAAGGCCATTGTAGATTAGTAAAATAGGTGCAAACCAGCATAAAGATATAAAAGTTATCAACATTTGTGCTTACTAACATAATATTAAAATAGATGAGGGAAAAGTAATAGAAATATAAGAAAATATTAACAGAACTACAGTTTCTATAGAAAAGTACTACAAGAAAAGTATAGTAAACAATAAAAAAGACTAAGAGCAACAACATTTGAATAAATATCACAAGGTAGACTTTTTGAAGCATCCATCAAATATTTGCACAAATTTAAACCAATAACAGCAAAAAACCTTAACAAAAACTTTACAGCATAAATTATACAGACCACATTCTCTAACAAAAGTGAAATAAAATTCAAAATTAGCATTGTTTTAAACAGCAACAAATGTAGTATTTTGAAAATTAAAAATTATTGTGATAAATATTTCCAAAGGCAGTTCTCTTTGAAACTCCAAAAATTATTTCCAAAATCTATACTACTTCCTTTAAAAAGTATTTTCTAATGGCTCCAATCCAATGCAGTCTTTCTCCTTATTATATCTGTTATTGCTTAGTCTAATTCACATGATTATTAACTTAATAATATATGGCCTTGCTTTCTAATAATAATATATGGCCTTGATTCATGCATGTAAATTCCTGAAAGACAAAGATACTGCGCTGAATTTCTTTATTATCACTATATTTAAATATCTTCCTGAACATAGAAAGTCAGTAAATGTTTATTAATTGATTTCATTGAATAATTGAGAGTTGGCTGGAAATTAAGGAACAAGAGTTCTTGACCATTATTGGAAAGCCTTAATGACTCTCAGCATGTCACTTTACCTCCCTGGATTTTAATATCCTCCTTCATTAATGAATTAGTATTAAAATGTTTCTAAAGTTCCTTCCAGTTCTAAAATGTGTGACTGAACTTACAGGGGAAGAAAAGACATCCGTCAGTACACCCAAAAATTCCCCTCCCTGTGCAGAAACACTGGTTTCTTTGAATGTCAGGGACTGGAACAGATTGCACATTGTCGAGAAGAGAGTCACCCTCAATTACTCATCAATGGTGGAATTCTTTGTGGTTTACTCTCACTAACCTAGTGTTTCCTTAGTACCACCCACCTAGGTCCACGGGGATATACATGTGTCTGAGTATGTGTGTATTTCTGCCTCTCTGACGACATTCCAAGACTAATATAAACACCTTTTAAATTACCCATTACTCTGTCACTTCTCTCTTCCACCAGAAAGAGGTTAGCCTATATTTACATTTGAATTTCTAATATTCTACCCTTTCCATCACCTTTTTCTTTCTTAAATACTGATTTCATCTCTTCTATTTGTGGTCCAAATTTCAATATTTCTTTAAATTTCTATATTGTCATAAGTGTCCTATACTTATCATTTAATATTATATTATATTGAATTATATTTTTATTGTAATATTAAATATAATGAATTATTTAATATTTAACATAGGTAATATATTCTATTAATATAATTAATTTTAATTATTAATGCTATTGCATATATAGAAACAATTCAAAGAATGTATCACGAGATTAACTAGAAATGAGATTTTGTGTGATTTTTATATTTTGCTCTTTGAGTTTCTGCTTTTCTACAATTTTATGAATTGCATACACAATAATTATATATGCATTCACCCATACATACACCTTAGTTACCTGAACCAAAACCAAAAACCTTTACACAACTCTTTATTATTCTTAATTTCACTTTACAAGAAAACATCTCTTGACACATAGAAAGTCCAGATGAATACATGAAAATATACTCTAAAAGCAAATATTTTAATGTGTAAGTGGTTTTAAGTTACTGACATTAATCATTAAGTTAATAATAACCTTGATCCTATAAGACAGTCAGAATATGCTCATTTTCAGCATAATACACTTACTAAGGCAGCAAAAAGGAACAGTATACTGGAACAGTATACTTGAACAGCATACTTGAACAAGATTTTCAATTATCATGGGCAAAATAAAAAGACACAGTTAACTAGAAAATTCAATTACTTAGAATATATTCTTTAAACATCTATTAGTCAGGCAAGTTTCACTTTTCAGGGCCTTGTATCAAAGCTTTTTAAAAATTATAAAAACCCATAAACAATGCTAATTATTCACATTTATAAATTAAACACCAAAGTCCATTCCAAGATTAAAACAGAATCTAAATTGATGTGCTTTTACCAAGACTTGATGTGATCATTATCCATCCTTTCCCACTATTCTTGAACTTAAATGAGCCCCTCCGATAAAGTCTATTTTACTGGGTATGCTTCCATAAAACATTCACATTTTATCATATAGTAAAGTTAGAATTTATGCTAATACTTTATTATTTCCCTAGAGATAAATTCAAGTGGATCAAATACTAAATGACGTAGCAAAGTGTATTATTATAAAACTAAATTCCTCCAAATATCTTAATAGTCTTTAATGTTGATAAGTAAATGGCTGTGATGTTTTCTTTTTAATACTTCAGTCTCACTAAGGCTAACAGTAAGCCTAATTCTCATTTCTGCCAATTCCTATTAGATACAAAGAGAAGTACATTGTGTTTATGAGACTAGGGTTCCATTTCTACTAAGCATATAAAAGCTTCCATTAATCTATCTTAACAGTTATTGAATTTGCCTTTGAATGTTTGCTAAGACAATGATGGACATTCATTAATAAGAGGATAGACTCTCACAGTTTGCATATGTTAGTTCCAAAACTTTCTTCAATCAAACTCAAGAAACTAAAGGAAGAAAAATGTGTCAAGTACATAAAACATTTTACTCAGACTTAAAATGCTTTTATTTCAACTTCAATTTATTTCCACTAAGGCTTCAGTGGTAGGAAAGAAGATGGAGAATATTCGTTTTACTGCCTTAACAAATTACCACAAATTTAGCAGCTTAAAGCAACACTCATTTATTAGCTGACATTTCTGTAAGTCAGAAATCCCAGCGAGTTGAACTGGGTTGTATACTCAGAGTCTTGTAAGGCCATAATCAATGTGTCATTGGATGGGTCCTTATCTGGAGGCTCTGGAAAAAATATTTGCTTTTACATTTATTTAAGTAGTTGGCAGAATTCAGTTCCTTGGGGAAGTCAGACTCGGTCTGCCTTTTCTAACCGGCTATTGGCTGTGAGGTGGGTAAGATAGTTGTCTGCATTTGTTGGCGTGTGGCCCCCTCTCTCTTTTAAATTAGCAAGACAACATCAAATCTCTCTGACCTCTCTGATCAGCTGGAGAAAATTCTCTGCTTTTAAAGGGGTTTGTGACATTGGGAGACCTACCTGGGTGGATAATCTCCCTAACTCAAGGTCATCTGTGCCATATAACATAACAAAATCATGGAAGTGATATTAATATCTCATTATAATCACAGGTTTAGGGAATTAGCATGTGGAATGCTGGGTGGCATTTTTACAATTCTGCCTGCTGGGGAATTGGAAAAATCGAGATTAGGAGTGTACCCAGGCTCTAGATGTCAGATTCTATAAATACAGAAGCCAGAGCAAAGATCTCTTTCCAGCAGAGGGGCATTCAGGAACATCTCCTAATGTTAATCCCATACTGATACTAGAAAAGGAGCATCAGGCCTTAAGCATTATTTGCAAATGTCAGTAAGCTTGGAATTCTTTTCAAGTAGGTAAAGAAAAAAAATCAAGGGATCAAAGAAAGAGGAAACAGTGCAAAACTGGCTACAGTCTTGCAGTTGAATGACTCCTGTTAGGGAACTCTGGGTGGAGTTATTAAACATTCAAGACTGAGAAAACTGGGTTCAGAATGAAATCCAATTCTGAAAACTACGAGATCATGGAGGCACTTCCTCTATGACTTTGAGTCACTAGAGTTCAAGTCAGGGATGCCGTTACAGAGTAATCAGGAGACAAGATAAGGTACTGGTTACTGAAGGACTCAGAAGGAAGCAAGTCACCTGGTCTGGCACCAGGATCCCAGGTGTTCAGGATCACAGCACAATTAGCATCTAACCTGACTCAGAGCTGAGTCACTAATTTACTAACCCAAGGCTCACAGTACACTCACTTCCCAGGGCCTTGACCGCTTTCAGATTCTGGGGTAGGGCTGGACATACAAGTAAGTGACCCCATCTGCAGAGCAGGAGACAGCTAGACCAGATGTCACAGAACTGTCAATGTAAAGTCTAAATTCCTCTCTTTCCTTCTCTCTCCTCCCCCTTTCCTCCTGTTCATATTACCAAATGCCATATGCCCAGCTTTAAAAGATGCTGAAAGAAACTTCCTTTACTGATTACTGGAGATGCTGGTGCACACAGGGTAATAACAACAAGGTCAGCAGGTCTATGAGAACCCCGAAGAGGTGCTGGGAAGAGGAGCCTTAGGAGAGCAACGGAGCATACAGATATATATCTCTGTACATATCTGTATACATACAATAAAAAATCTCTGCAGCATTTTTTATTCATGCCTTTTCTCTCCTTAGAGATCTTGTGGAGCACAGAGAGAGAGACCCAGAAGGCCTGAGACTTGCTGGGAGCCTTTTATCATGTAGATGAGTCATTAAAACACATTGCATCATTTAACAATTACTCTTCAAAAATGGCCCTACTCCAGAATGCTCCCATTATTTTATACTGTCTCATTTGTAAAATATATTGGTGCAGGGATGGTGGTGTCAAAGTATTAAATTAAATTTGGCCTGAGGTCATCTCTGAACTTGGAGTCTTTACTTAAGGAACTACGACTGAACTTAGTACCTAGACAAACTGAAACCTACCTTAGGAGTACATTTTTGTGTAACAGATAGGTCTAAGCCAATCAGAAGCAGTGGAGCTTCGGCCAATCACAGGCTGCCAACGGATCAGATATGCGCAAATAAGGCAAAAGCCCAGCTGTAACCAATGGAACTATTTCTGTACATGACTTCCCTCTTCTGTCTATAAACAGTGACGGCCCACTTGCAGAGCAGAACTCTCTGAATCTCTTCTGGTTCTGAGTGCTGCAAGATTCATGAATCATTCTTTGTTCAGATAAACTCTGCTACATCTAATTTGTCTAAAGCTTCTCTTCACAGGTTTCATTCATTTCCCAGAATTTTGTAAAACAAAATTGAATACCAAATAGCACCATGGCCTCCCACTGCAGAGTAAAGAACGGGAATGAACCTTTTACTCTGAGCACCTTTCCTGGGCTTTCACATTCCTGGTACAAAAAGCCAATAGATCCCCTTCTGGGGTATGCTTTTGTGGGAAGTTTTTGTTGGTTTGTTTTGCCCCCAGGCTGTTAAAATAGGCCATGTGTTTTTCTGGTTAACCATTAGGCATTACAACCTACACACCATATCCATGATTGTGTTGATGGAACAGATGCGAGGACAGTGAGGGCAAGGATGTGGGCTGAGGGGATGGTTTGTCCCTGCAGAGTGCAAGAAAGAAACAGAGGCCTATGAGTTGTTTCTAGTAGTTTGTGGTAAAGAGAACCCTGTGTCGTGCTCCGAGACTCCAGGGTTTTAAGATAAGTGGTGTGCTGCTTCAGGGCATTTATGTTTAAAAAGCTCAACGGAGCAAGACAAGATAAGGAATACACAAAGATTAATTCTGAAGTTCTTGTTAAAACTAAAAACACTTTAATCCTAGAAAGAGAGGGTGGGGAAGAAGCCCTTCTTCTAATACACTCAGCTGAGTTCATTTTCAAAATTACCAGAAGGCTGACATACATGTGGCAGGAAGCAGGAGGGAGGAAGATGTGTTTAAAACAATTACTTTTTCTCTGAATCAGGTTTCAGTGTATCTACTGTGGTCATTGTGTCTGTCAAACATTAACAAATCTTTGTTTTTTTTTGGAAATGATCCCCACGACAATTTTGAGATTAACTTGATGAATCAAAAGAACTAGAGAAAAATCTTGTAAAAAAAAAAAAAAATGTGTTTGAAGAGGGGATATTTATTTCCTAGCATTTATTTTTTCATGCCATTAGCTGTAAATGCAAAAACCAGGCAATGAGCAAGAATGAGTCACAGATGCCTTCATGAAAACTGAATGCTGGGTACATGCTCAAGACCAGTTCATGGCTTTGCGCACATGGTTTTGAGGCAGTGCACATTTATGGCTAATGTTTTATAAATTCATTATGTTGTTCTGTCAACATTTCCTCAACTGGAAAGTAAGCTGATAGGGGACAAATGATGTCTACTTTTTATTCTTCACTAACTGATTTACTCAAGAAGGGAGAGAATAGGGAGATAAGGAAGTGGGGAGGAAAGGAGAAAGGGAGAGATGGGTTAGAAAAGCAAGGAAGAAACAGGAAGGAAAAGAGAAGGGAAAAGAGAGGAGAAAAGAGAGGACAGATGTGGGACATGTTTGGGGATTCACTAGTTTACTGAGGGAAATTAGAAATGCAAATGTCCACTGCTCTTTGACCATGTGCACGCACATTTTATCACAGGAGTCTGATCATGCAAAACTGGAGTCTACAATACAACAACCTTTCAGGAGTCAGCCTCCTAAGAAAACAGCTTTGCCTTGTGTCAGTCATTAAATTTGGGAGCAGATTCTGGAAAGATCCCCTGAAGCATCTATATACAATTAGTAGATAGAAGACTCTTTTACAGGGTGACCACAGTAGAGCAGTCCATTTTGGAGCTTGTTGATTTAAGCTGTAAACATAACCCAAGGGATATTATGCTAAAGAAAAGGATTATTATTTCTTGACTGTAGCTCGAAGCCAGTGAACCCCTAAAACAGACTCTGACATATAGCCTTATAGTATGTGTATTTGATATTTGGAGATGCCCACACAGTATAAACATCAGCCTTCTGCTATTATCAGGCAACCATTGTAACCAAAACACAACACATTGGTATATGTGTCACCTGCTGCCAAAGAGGTCCTTTGAAGAGATAGATACAGAAAGCCACACAAGCTCGCTCCTGTTATCACCAAGTCTGAGTCAAGATAATTCAAGAGCTCGAAGTATCTATAATCTGTTCTGCATTTAGTTGGCATATTGCAGATGTCTGCCCCAAATTTAATCTGAGAAACAGGAGAGTTAAGATAAATTATGGGAGTATAATTATCAGGATTAGTAAGGAAACATCTAGAATATATTTAGATAATTTTGGAAGTAATAAAATGGATTTATGATCTTTCCAGAACCAACCAGAGGCTTTGTTCAGGTCCACAACTGCAAGCTGGTAGTATATATATTGTCACTCTCACATCCTGCACCCACTATATACACATTGCTGCTTACCCATAGCACTCTCTTCCCTACTAGGACAGAAGAAACTTCTAGGTCTTTTTTAAAGAAAATACTCCTGGAAGCTTCCTCCAATCATCCTGAGTTGATCCACAAGTGAAAAATCTATTTGCCGTCATTTGACTAAACCATAATTTCAGAATTCTTTATGGATCTCCCCTGAGCTGCACACAAACCCCATGTTAAACATAATCATCTTTGACAGCTGATAATAGTTTGTAAATTGTATCTTTCAAGCAATTAAGAACTTTTTCTATAATTCAGATTTCATCCTATTTTATGCCTCAAGTTTTCTCATCTGGATCATTTACTCCTAGATTTTAATGTCTTTATGTTAATTCAACATTCAAGAAATAGATTCAATCAAGTCATATGGTGGTTTTCAAGAATGTCAAGTTCCTAAGAGTTTGGCTTTAATTGTCCATTAGGAACAAAATAAAAATGTTGTTGATTCTCAATTATGATGTTTCATTCTAAAATGTGGAAGATGTTCTCTGGGATGAAAGTGAGTCATTTAACATTTATGTTTTTCAACTGATATCCACTGAGGGAAAGCATACACCAATTAATGGAAAGGATCTGTCTAGAGATAAGCATCAAAAACAAATCTGGAGAACTTCATTCTGACTTCAAACCACATAAATGAAAGGCTTGCAAGCATTATCCCTACTGTAGCCAATGCACTGTGTCCAACGCCGTAATTATGCCTTACAGCCAGAAAAGTGAGCTGCCAGGGCTTTAAGCTAAATGCCACTCCAGCTGTATTATTCACTCTGAAGAAGAAACTGCCTCTAGGAAGGTGCTTTATAGTGCCTTTAAAAAGGTAGATTCTATACCTTTAATGCCTTCTTTCTTAATTCTTACCCCCAATATTAATACTTCAAATTTAGTAAGACTTATAGAGCTAAATGGATGAAAATTTTTAATTAAAATTATGTCTACAAACGGACCAAATTATTTATAGTTTTGAACCCCCCCCAGTGGACATCATATTGCCGCTAAAACACACACCACTGGAAAATCAGAGTGAAAAGCTCATTGACTTGATGACTAACTCTCATCCCATATCAAGTTGACAACTTTCTTGCTGAGGGACCTTGAAGAAGACATTGAACCTCTAAAGCTCAATTTAAAAAAATATTAAAGAAAGTTTGTCTATGTTCCATGGACTTTACTAGACCCTTCATAAAAATATGAACTTTTATCCTCAGTCAGAGGAAAATTGGACTGTCGCAACATTAGCTTGATTTTCTATTTATGTAATATTCCATTAATGAGAGTTAAGGACATAGTTTTAGCTAATCAAGTAGTGTTTTAGGGAAAATAAATAAATAAATATATATATATATATATATAAAATGTATGTACACACACACACACCACCCAAAGACAAAGCCAACCAGGAATTCAGATAAAAACAAAAAGGGACAAAACTCATTTTTGGAGAAAATGTCACTTGCCAAAGCCAGAATGAGCAGAGATGCTGGTAGCTTAAGAATAAAGAAGTGCCAGGTGCAGTGGCTCACGCCTGTAATCCCAGCACTTTGGGAGGCCAAGGCGGGCGGATCACAAGGTCAGGAGATGGAGACCATCCTGGCTAACATGGTGAAACCCCATCCCTTCTAAAAATACAAAAAAATTAGCTGGGCATGGTGGCAGTTGCCTGTAGTCCCAGCTACTCAGGAGGCTGAGGAAGGAGAATGGCATGAACCTGGGAGGCAGAGCTTGCAGTGAGCTGAGATCATGCCACTGCACTCCATGGAGCCTGGGTGACAGAGGGAGACTCCGTCAAAAAAAAAAAAAAGAAGTAACATGGGAAATTCAAAATGATGTGATAAAATCTCCTTAATCGAAATGAAGTTCTTGCTCCCAACACAGATGAGACAGGGAAACCACCTGAGAGTAGGGAGCAGAGGAAAAGCACAATCCAATGGTAGAGAAAAGAAATGTTTTTACTTGAGAATAAATCACTGACTCCAGAAAAATAGTAAAATATGCTAACAGGAAGTAATTTTTATTAATTGCTCAGTGGACAAACTTACTTAAGCACCTTTCATGTTCTAGGTTCTATGGCAGAAGTTTAAAGACCTACTTTAGTGGAGGGAAAAAAATGGGAGAACTTTGTGATTGATGGGTAATAGAGATTTGCCCAGGGCACACACCTGAAATCCAGCACCCATTGAGACTGGAAGTAGAAAGAAAAGCTTCTCAGAAGAGGTTCCAGTTATTCTAAAGGGCTTGAAGAATGCATGGGAGTTACTGAGGCAAAGAAAAAGAACATGGAGTTAAAGATGCTGAAGACATTTCAGGAGCGACTCAATTAAAAATCAAAAGGAGATCTTAGGTTAGTGGTTCCCAGCCTGTGACATTTTAGGAGCAATCTACAGTGTCACAGTGAAACAAAATGTGTATGTTCCCCCTATGAGTACATTGACTCTTATTTGGTAAGAATAAGCCCCTGAAATGATGGATGTTGTAAAGGAGTAGGACAACCACCAGCAGAAAAATTAGAACTATTTGGCCTTAAATCCTTGCTCTACAACTTCTACCTGTGTGGTCTAGGGCAATGACTTGACACTATTTAATCTCCATGGAGTCACTGGCAGCAACCTCATAGGTGTACTTTGGCGATAAAATGATGTGATACATGATTAACTGAGTATAATGCTCTATTCAAATTCAGTTGAATAGAGTACTGATATTAGAATTATTATTAATGTAAATGAAAGAACACGAAACTTGGAATCTGGAGACATCAAATGTGTGACATTAGGCAAGTTGCTTAGCCATTCTGAAAATCATACGGCTTAATTATTTAAAAAGAAAAAACTTTTCAAACTTTGTAAGATTGTTTTAGGAATTAAATATGGCAACATAACAAAAAACACCTAGCACAGACAAGGACCCTACTAAATTTTACTTAAATCTGGGTCTGAAATACTCATATTGTAGAACCACAAAATTGTATACAAAAATGTACTTTAATAAATAATAACAGCAAATAATTAAGTCTTTCTCTGTGTTGGGTATCTTAGGCATTTTTACATATACTTTCTCATTCAGTCCTAAAGATCACCTTTTTATTATCCCTGTTAATCCTGAGAAGTACAGTTACTTACCTAAGGTCTTACAGCATTTTTCTTTTTTACCATAAGAACACCTTCTTTAAAAAGACTTCTAAATTTCCAAAGGTTCTTTGAGTAATAATAGAAAAGAATCCAAACTCTAGCTCTCAAAAGAAGAGCAGAGTCCTCCTATGAAACCAGCCCCAGGGAAGCGGCATCATCATCTGTCAACCAACATTGAGGGTTTGTGTGAATTACCATAATGGTGCCTTTGAAGAGGCACAGAAATCTCTAACCTCTTAGAACTCGCTCTGCAGTTTGGAGAGATAAAGCATGTAAACAGATTAGTCTTCTTGATGCAGTGTGTATCGAAGGTAGATTGATAGTGCAGTTATTAGTGTTAGATTAGTTCAGAGGAGATTAAGGCTGCATCTGGCTGGGATGATAAAGGAACCTTCCCAGAAGAGAGCGGAGACTGAGCAACGGTTTGAAGAATGAGTAGGATCCTGATAGTCAGAGATGGATGGAAGGTATTCTAACTTGAGGATAATACATAGACTAACAATGGAAGAGGGGGAAAAAAAAAACCACACACCCGAAGAATATTCTGGGGATGATGAGCAGGATTTTTGGACCTAAAAGATCCCACAGGACCATAGTGAACATTTGGGTAGGTGGGATAAGACCACATGTGAGGCAGCCTTGGCTATTAGCGCTAAGAGTAATTATGACTACAATTGCAATAATTGTTAGCAACTATCATTTGCCAGCATTCCTCATATGTCAGAAAAAAGGCCAGCACTTAAATATTTCATCCTCCCAATCACCTTATGAAGGAGGTATTATTATCTGCTTTGTAGAGATGAGGAAATTGAGGTTCATGAAGGCTAAGTGACTGTCCTAAAGTCACAAACTAATGAGGATCAGCCCTGGGACCCAAGCCCAGATCCATCTGATTCCCAAGATGTGTTTTTCATGATGATAGTGCTGCTACTTCTCAAAATTTTTTGGTATTTTTCTTGTAAAGAAAAGGAATTTCCTTACATGATTTTACTTGAACCTGCTAAAGTTTTTGAAATATTAATGCTCATTCCTCTTCTCTCCTGACCTGTCAGCGGTATGTACCACAATTGATCATTTCTTTCTTGATATACTTTATTTGCTCTCAGGACAAAACACTGTCTTGGTTTTTCATCTATTTCACCTTCTACATCTTTTTGAAAGTAGAAAAGTTTATTTTCCCCAACCTGCTAATGTAATGGTGGTTCAACATTTTATTTGCCACTTCTTTCCTCTATCAACACTCACACCCATTTGTGATCTCATCCAAACTATTTAGTTTTGTTTTTTAAAAATAAATTTTATTGTATATATTTAAAGTTTATAAGATGGTAGTATGGAACACATATGGATAATAAATAATCCATTATAGTAATTATAGTAAAATAATTACTATAGTGCAGCAGATTAATATACTAATCATCTCACATAGTTACTTTTTCTAACAGGAGCAGCTAAAATCTGTTTGACAAAAATCCCCAACACATTACAATTTTATAAACTATAAACTACAACTCTGTTGTATTTAGCTCTCCAGACTTTTTCCTCCCATTTATCTGCTACTTTGTATTCTTTGGTCTACATTTTCCCATTTGCTTCCCTGCCTCTCATCTGTAGTAATTACATTCTCTATCTCTGTAGGTTTGATCTTTTCTCCCCCTAGACTCCACATATAAGTGAGATCATGCAATGCTTTTCTTTCTGTGTCTGGTTTATTTCACTTATCTCTTCCATGTACTGATGAATCAAAACCTGAAATCTCTAGCCCATACCTTTTTCTGGGAAGCCTAGACTCAGCTCCGGCTGATTTCTTGATTTCTCCACTTGGTTGTCTGAAATTGAATTCCTAGTCCTTCCCCGCCTAAACCTATTCCACCTGCAGTCTTCTACAGTTTTGTTGGTATCAACTCCATCTTCACCATGGTTTATGCCAAAGCTGTGACATCATGTTCAACTCCTCAGTTTCTTTCCCATCCCGGTGTCAAGAACTTTGGAGATGTTCAAAATATTCAGAATCTGTTCACTTCTACCACCTGCACTGCTGCCACCCAAGTCTAAGTCACCATCATTTTCCACTTGCCTATCTGATGCCGCCTTCCTCATGTGCTACCTCTGCCCTTCCCCCTTGAAGGTCTAGTCTCAGCACAGCAGCCAGAAGATTCCTTTAAACTGTAAGTCAGATCACTCAGTGGCCTTTTTATTTTTTTTATTTATTTATTTTTTTACTGTATTCCCTCTCTTACTTCCCTCAGCAGCTCCACAATCACACTGGCCTTCTTTGTGTTTGTCTCCTCCAGATTGTACTAGCTGTTTCTCCTGCCTGAATTGTCCCACCTCAAATATCTGCTTGGTTAGTTCTCTTGCCTCCTTCAGATCTCAGAGCTCATTTTTCCAAGAGAGTCTGTCCTGATCATCCCATGTAAAAGTGAAAAGTGTCACAGCCCACCATCATCCCTGATTGCCCTTATCCTGATCTAATAATTCTTCTTTCTGTTTTCCATAGGACTTATCCATACCCCATAAATTACTTAATGACTTATATGTTTATTGACCATTTCCCCCAGGAGAATGCAAGCTCCTGGGAGAGGGCAGATATTTTTATCTGTTTTGTTTACTCTTCACAGTTCCCAAATGGCTAGAAACAGCCTGGTACATAGAAGGCATTCCATTAAAACTTGTTGACATTCATCTGAATGTTGAATAAACAAACACCCACAGTATGCATTTTTCTCTCATAGATACGTGTTTTCCAAGTGCCCAGGTAAAGTCATTTTTCTCTTCTAAGAAGTGAACATTATGCCTGAACACTTTAAAAACTTGAGTGAGATATGCAGAGAAGTAAAGCATATTGTCCTCAGGACACAAGTCTTTCTATGCCCAAACTTACCTTGAGGAGATAATATCTGGCACATTGTAAATGTGAATGAAATAAGTAACTATTTCAGCTATTACAATAGATTGGGAGAATAGATAGCCAAGGGTTGACCTGGAAATATGTATGAAGGAAAGTGTTGAAAATAACTAATAAAAAGTAGCCTTTGAGATAACAAAATGTCTATGTTTCCTAAACAGAGAGATTTCTTACGTTCATACTAAGTGATTAAAGCGACAGGCATGCAGAAACATTTATAAGTAGCTGTGCTTTTACTATGCTCTAACTTGAATATGTGATGCAAAATGTGGACATCTACAGAAAGCACTATGAAGGAATTATCAGAAATATTGAGATCAGTGAAGCCTAAACTGTGTCCAAGAAAATAAAACTCGTTTTAAATGAGACCACATGGTACAATACCACACACTGCACGTATATGTGAGCATTTGCATACATGCAACACTGATACAGAAATAAAAATCATCCATACAGTCTTAAAAAGTAAGAGTACAAGCAATGGAATATAATTAGTCTTCCTTTGGCATATCTGTATTATGTTTTCATGGAAAAATATGATAAAATTCAGCATAAATAAGGTACTGAAAAGTCTGCCAATCAAAGTTTTCCCAGTAGTGAAAAGCCCTGGTTCTTGTTTGCAGAAACTCTGTCTTTATAAGTAAACCTCATCACTGTACTCCTAGAATTCTGAATACAAACTGCTTTGGTGTAGACTGAATTCCTGTTTCAGCGCACTCAGTTGCTAGTTTATAAAAGTCTACAATATTCTTTTCCTAAAGTGTGTGTGTTTGTATGTGTGTGGTAATTACCAAAGTTTTAGTTTAATGAAAGCAGTTCACAGTGATATCACATAATACCAGGCTCTTACCATTCACCCATAGATCCATTTTTCTCTGCCTCCTTCCTAGCAAAGTAAGTATTAAAAGAAAAAAATAATCATCTTCCTTTTGATGCCATCTCTATGGCAGCAGAAAACTAATTTTGTTACATCTTGACACATCAGTATTCACTGTGTTGACTATGGCTTTATTTTTATATAAAGCTTAAAAAGAGAAAATATTAAACAGTAGTATAACATATTTGTCATTTTTACAGCCATAGTTCCAACCCTCAGTTGAGAAAGGTTACTTTTTCTTTGATGGATCCTTCAATGAAATATTTATTTTTGTACCACCATGATTTCACAGTGTGCTGTTATGAAAGTAACTCAAATATTACATATTTAAATCCTAAGTTTCTCCATAGTGTCAATGAGCGGGAGATAAAAGGCCAACAAATAAAGCCTTTTATTTGAGAAGAGCCAGTAAATAATTTTAAAACACAGTAAGAAAATTTAAATTATAAAAGGTAAATGGATTTATATTTGGAAAATGACACATTTAAAGTATTCTCTACAAAAATCTTGTTTTAAAAACAGTGTTTCATCAATTCTTCTTGACATCCATGATAATGACAAAATATCCTTACACATTTTCATATGTATTATTTTCTAAATGGTATAATAAAAGCTGTCAGCTACCCCCTCTGCATAAAAACAGAAAAGTAGAATCCTTTGTTCTGTGAGTGACTGCATTTGCACATTATAGAACTATGAAATATTTACAAAGGGAAGGTTAAATCAATACGGCTCTAAAATTTGTACTTCAGTCTTGGGGGATTTACATCATCTTGATTTAATGAACTACGAGGAGTGAGAATGTTGACACACAGAAAAAAAATATTTCGGTTTCTCCTTTATTGTACATACAGGAAGTATTGAAGTAGGATTTGTTGATACCTACGAAGTAACTAATTATTACTTCAACTATCATTTGAGAAATCTCACAGCTAAAAGCAGATGCCAGCCATCAAAAAGAGAAAAAATATGCTGCATACTACAGTAAAGAAATACTGTATCTTCATTTAACACAGTTTGTCAAAAATCTTTTAAAATATTTTATATTAATAGTATTTAATTTTTATAATACAAAGATTAGCCCAGATATATCAAACATACAAAAATATAAATACTATATATAGTTATCTAAAATATATTGTATATGCTATATATTATAATAATGTATGTGCATTTAATATGTCAATTGTGCCTATATACCTCATTACATCACAACAAATCTGAGTTGTGAACCTAACTTTTCTTATTGTAGTACAAGACTATGTTCATCAAACAGAACAGAAACATCTCTTATTTGCAAAAATAGCCAATCTCAGTTTTTTCCAATGAAAGCATTAATGAGGAAGTACAAGGATTGAAGGAGGGAAACAAAGAGCTTTGAAAAGTGTATTTTCTTGCTACATAAGACAGAATCATAAGTACTTATAAAAGGGCATAGGATATGTCAAGATGAAAACTTAGGTGAAATGCAACTTCTTTTATAGAACTGATTCGTTCAAGTTCACATTGTTACATACATATGTTATATTACATTGTATAAACTAGAAAATTCTTAACATCATCAGTGGAAACATCAGACTGTATTTAGGGGTACTGTTCATAAGTGCATTCAATCCAAATTTACTAATTTACAAGGCCCGGTGATTTCAAACTCTTGATATAAAAGAGACCAAGGGGAAATAACAAAATTTTAGTAGACTCATGACTCTGGTTCTAACAATTGTCTCCTCTGTGATCTAAGGCAAGTTACTTTTTCTCCCTGAACCCTAATTACCAGCCTATGTAAGATAAATAAACCCGCTTACCTCACACGACTATTTTAAAGACCCAAAGATGTTATAAACTCTATTTGTAATGTGTTATGTAATTCTGGTGAGATATAAAAATCAGTTTTACCTCCATATTACATATTGCTTAAGTTTTTATTAAAACAACCCCACAGTAATTAACAACTATTTATTGAGCACAGATTCCCTGAGCACATACCTGTTAAAAAGCAGAAGACCAGAATTCCCTTAAGTGTATAGCAGTGAAAAGGGGAAAGTCAAAATTAAATTAGAAAGGAAAAGAAAAACAAAATTCATTGCATTAAACTAAACATAATTATGTAATATTTCTATTCAACTGGAAATGCTTACCTCATCTTTTATTATACTTCACATAGGCCTCTTAATTAAGTAATGATGTTATTTTGCTACTTGGCTGAGGTTCCCCAGAAAATAAAACATTAGATATAGCTCTAAGTGCTAATGTGCAATTAGGGACTGCAGAACCCGAGAATAGAAGCAGGAGACAAAGGGAGTAAAGGAAAGATGGATGCAGTGGAAGCTAACTGAAAATGTGTCATCAGGTGGCTGAAAATAAATGCAATTGATTGCTTGATTTCCTGGGACCTTCCTCTGAGAAACCATATAAGCCGCATCTCAGGACCATTCTTTGAGTACACAGAGAAAGGGGAAAGAAAAACAATTTTCAGCTAGCTCCTACCCATCAAAATGTTTGGTACACAGAGCATTAATTCTTGTTGACTTTCAGAATCTTCCAGCATTCCATGGCTCTTGGTGAATAGGAAAGCCCTGAAGCAGCGGTGAGATAGATAGTATGAGGTGAGACACTGTTAGATCACATCTGTGTGAAGTTAGTCAGAGCCCATAGTGCAGTTGGATCCACTGAAAAATGAAGCTGAGAAAATCAGAAGCAGGGTGTAAGAGATGGCTGGTACACAACACACAAAGTGGTTACTATGTTCCAGTTTTATTCTCACAAAAATACCTACCTACCCCTGATCTGATGATATTCTCATCTTGCCAATGGGTCGCTAGATCACGACTGAGCTAAAAATTCCAGCCTCCCTCAAGTACCTCTTGCCATGTCACGCATATATTAGAACCAGGCACTCCAAAAGAAAACAGGCCTATTTACTGGACAAAGCAGATAAAGGGAAAATACTGGAATAGCTCTTATTGTACCATTATTTTACTAATAATTTCCAACCTCTAATGCCACGGCAGAAAAATCGTAGGATCTTAGTGTTTTCCTCGTGTACATTATACTAATTACTCAGCACTCTTGAACTAAGACTTGAACACTGTTGAGTGCCCATTAAGTTACTTTGCTTCTCATCTCAAAAGAAAAAAAAAAAGTCAAGAGGAAAGGATCTGAAATCATCAATGTGAATGATCAAGTGGTGTGAGCAAGCTTCAGCAACCCAGGCTTTGTCTATGGCTCGGCCTCCTTAGAAATCAGTGCCCCTCCCTTTTCAAACTCTTGTAAATGTAGGTAATGCTAGTTTCTCCTTGATCTTTCCAGACTGTCTTATCAGATAATTATGCTATCTGATAAAAGGAGAGAAAGGGGCTGTCTTCATTAGCTAGTTCATACAGCTAGATTATTTTTATAGTTATAGACAAGCTAATTCTAAAATGTATATGCAATGTCAAAGAAACTCGACTAGCCAAAATAATTCTGGTATAAAAGGAAGTTGGAGGACTCACATTTTATAATTTTAAACTCATTATAAACTTTGGTGATCAAAACATTGTAGTTTTAGCGAAGGGGTAGGCTCCTACATCAATAAGACAAAATAGAAAGTTCAGAAATAGACCTATACAAATATGCCAACTAGTTTTTGACTAAGGTTCAAGGCAATTCAATTGAGAAAGAATAGCCTTTTCAGCAAGTGGTGTTGGGACATCCATATGTAATAACATGGATATCAACATAAACCTCATACCTTCCACAAAGATTAAATCATGATGGATCATAGACCTAAATGTAAAATGTTAAATATTTAGAAGAAAGCATAGGAAAATATCTTTTTAAATCTGTATTAAGCAAATAGTTCTTACATATAAACACCAACTGCATAAATAATTTTTAAAAATAGATGTTAACCGCAAAATTTAAAACCTTGGTTCTGCAAAAGATACTATGAAGGGAATGTAAAGAGAAGCTAAAGGCTGGAATATATCAATTACAAATCACTTGGATCCTGAACTTTAAAACTCAACAGTAAGAAAATGATCCAGCTTTAAAAAAAAAAAAAATGGGCAAAAGGTTTGCACAGATACCTCATCATAAAATATATACAAAGAAACCAGATCGATGGCAAACACACACATGTACAGATGTCCAACGTCATTTGCCATTAGGGAAATGCAAATTAAAACAACGGTGTGATATTACTAAGCCACTAACAGAAGGGCTAAAACAAAAAGTACTAACAAAACTAAGGGCTGGGGAGGAAGTAGAGCAACTAGAACTTGCATATAATGTGAAGATAGCAATGCAAAAGGGCAAAGTCTCTCTTACAAAGTTAAACATACTTTCTATATGACCCAGCAATTCCACCCCTAGGTATTTACCCTAGAGAGATTAAAACTTATGTTCACACAAAGCCTATACATGAATGGTTATAGCAGCATTATTCTTATGTGCCCAAACTAGAAACCCAAATGTTCTTCAATGAGCTGATAATCAGTGTTACAGACAATGGAATATAGTACTCAGCAAGCAAAAAGAACCAACTACTGATAAACAATACTCGGACAGATGTCAAAGTTGTTAAGCTAAGTGAAGAAAAGCCATTCTCAAAGGTTAAATACTATATGGTCCCATTTATAAGACATTTGCAAAAAGACATAACTGTAATATCAGCAAACAGATTAGTGGTTGCCAGAGGATAGGGTGGGGAAGGATATTTTTATAAAGAAGCAGTACAGAGTAGGTACAGGGTAAGTTTGAAGGATGATGAAATGGTCTATAACCTGATTGTGGTGGTCATAATACAAATTTATACACTAAAGCTTGTAGAATTTGCCACAAAATAGTCATTTTAACTCTATGTTAATTTGAAAAGAGGGGATTGTGGGAGTAAGTTAACTTCATTCTGCAGAGGAAGATACCCCCAGTGTAGTCCAGTGTATACTTTCTTGTCCACTCTCAGGCAACTTTAGATAATTTTAAGAAAAGGACTAAAAGAAATGATTTTACACTGTATTTCTCTCCAAATCCCTAAGGTTTCCTATGAATAATATTTTCTAGGCAGGTAACCTTTTAGATTATAATAATATAATTCATGCCCCAAGTTCTTCTGTATTTCAAATTATCATTTTTTCCAATCAAGGTATTATTAATCATTAAATAACATTTGAAAGGCACACTTAGAAAGTAAAATAACCTTTTAGAAAACTAATTGTTACCCAAAGCATCTATTTTCCCCTGTCACAAAACAAATGTTTGTGAAAGATGCTATAGCCTTCCAGGAAATGTGGTGAACCTTCGTCAAAATCACAGTGCTGCTATCTAAGGGTGTCCTAAAACACCATTCAGAATTATTGTGATACCTTTTAAAAAGAAATCATTTCTTGTCTACATACAATTGCGACCTATTAATAGCCAATATACCCAATCTGGACTAAGTCCATGTTGCGTGACACATATTAGACAGTAATGATTTTTTAGATACAACAAAGGCACATTTTTCAAACCTATGACCTGAAAGTGAAAGACTTTAAATTCCATTAATAATTTCTTGAGACAGCAGCCTCCCTACTGTGAAGTCCAGGGAAGGGTGTGCATCTGTTATTAATACATTACCATAATGTTCCAACCATCTGCCTAAATAAAAACTAGGATGGGGAGGTATTTAAATAAATATTCTTTCTGAGAGGGAGACTAATTACGATGTAAAATTCCAGAGGCTTTTACCAAAAATCAATACTAGATAGGTAGTGTTTTTTCTTCTACTATGGTTTTTTTTTTTTTTTTTTTTTTTTTTTTTACTACTATTTCTTTTTAAAAGACTGGGTTTCCAAAATCTACTGGAATAAAGAGGAAAACTCTAGATCTGTGTGAGCTCTATTCCTAGATTATGTTTGTTGGTATTTTGGCTTCAGTAAACCACATGGCAACTAGCAGCCTGCCATTTGCTGTTGTCCTTGATGTGTTACCCAATGTGGGAATAGAGCTGCATCCTAACAGCTTATCTAATAAGACATTCCCAGCTGAACACAATAGTTATACCTCTCACCGGTAAAGCGAGAACAAAGTTTATACATAATGGCTTAAGCTCTATTCTAGGAGTGTATTCTAGAATTCCAAAATCCTAGAACAAGTTGGTTTGATTTTCAAACCCCTTGGTTGAGCTTTCTGTTCTTGTGAGGTATTATTCTTCCTTCTGGGTTTGATCATGGGGCAAAAAAGTCCTAGCCATTATCCTGCAACTGTGCTGATGCCTTCACCGGTCTTAGACCTCAGGACATAATCTTAATTTTTACAGACATGACTCGAAATGCACCTCTGGTTGGCTTGGATAGCTGATCATCATCTCTAGCAAAACTGTTAAGCCTCTAAAATTGCCTTTGTCTTCTGGTTAGTCTCATGTCAAAATGAGATATAGGAGGGAACGAGAGAGGATAAACTCTCCACATTGGAGAAAAGGAAGAGGTCAAATGCTCAGGCTCACTCAGACCCACGGTATGGGAGTAATAGCAGTGCTGCCAGAAATTCTTTCTCTCTCAGAACTGGGCTGCTTTCTATGTTCCAATACGACATGCTGAACTCTGACCTCACATGTATCTTTTAGAGAGTAGACGTTATTCACCAATTGACTTAGGTAGTTTCTAGTCCTTGCATATTTATGTTTTCTATATCTTATGGCACAAAACAGACTAAAAATTTGTACAATATGAAATGTATATCGAGTTTGTACCTGAAATTGTGCCAGATAGTAGGTATATGGAAACATTATCACGTCTTTCCTCTAGGTGTTTGTATTACAATGGAGAAGGCATACATAGAAAGACTAAGATACAACAGAAAGAGAGGAACATAAACAGATGTTCATGAGAAAGCTGTGAAAGCCCACAAGAATGATTTGCTCTCACACACAGTGCAGTCAGGAAAAAATATCAGGCCATTATGACACAGATCATGAAATCAAATCAGATAGAGAAGTGCGTAAAGGACATTTCAAACCAAAATTCTTCATCCCACAAAATGTTTCCAGTCAGTTGGTTGCACTTATTTTTTCAGTGGGCTTGTTACAGAGTAGCATAATCAATATTCATGTTCAAATGATTAATAGTCTTTTAAAACATGTATGAATAGAAGTATTGGCAGTAAAGAAAAAAGAAAAAAACATTCTCTTCCAAAAAAGAATATTGGCAGTGTGGCAATTCTGGACTCCTTTCTGAACATTACTGCCTGTTCTCCTAGTGGTGGTTTATTGTGCATATATCAATTCAAGTGTTAATGGATATTTTGTGTATATTCAGTGTCTGCCACAGTTCTAAATGCTTTACACGTACTGCATTTTCTTGGTTCTAAGATGTATTTTTTTCCACATTTTAACAACCTTTGACATTGGAGTATGACTCACATATGATGGCTTATAATAATTTAATTGGTGGCATTTTCTTTTTTCTGGTGCATAGCATAAAATAATGCTGTATCTTTAAATCAATAACATCATTGTATTAATTAAATATCATGGTAATTCTTTCAAAACCCACATCAATCTACTTAAAATCTGCATTTTAAAGAGAAGACAAGACACTTATGTAGGTTACATACCTAGTAAGCATCAGAGCCAGTAATCAAATCCAGGGAGTATGGACTCTACATTTGTGCTCTCAGACACTGTCTGTAATGCCTCTCAAACAACACTGCATATTACAAACCAGACCTTTCGTTCTCTAATAAGATCACACCTACCGAAGAAAATATAAAACATCCTATTCATATTAATTTTTAACAGAAAGTGTTTTTGTAGTACACTCCCCTGAAAAAGAAAAAAAACATTGTGGCACAAGATGACCATGAAAGAAATAGAAACCTCCAAGCAGTCATGCAAAGACTCCAATACTTTCTCCATGTAGAAAAACATCATGTGTAATTACTAATGGAAATTCCATATTAGAAGTTGTGAAGAATCGGGAGAAAAGCACCTTGTAGGGAATTGCTGAGCTGACACGAACACTGAGTATATGGTAAAGACAGAAATTACATAAGGCAGAGTTTCTCCACCCCAGCCTTCCTGACATTTTGCAGCAGGTAATTTTTTGTTGTAGAGGGCCTTTTCATTGTCCTTTTATTGAGCAGTATCCTTGGCTCTACCCAGTAGATGCCACTAACACTCCCACAGGGTGACAAGCAAAACTATCTCCAGACGTTGACAAATGCCTGTTGGGGAGCAAAATCATCCTCAGTTGAGTACCACTGATTTAAAGTATCTTCTATTATCCCATATTCTGTAGCACACAGAATATATTCAATGTGTGCTGTTGGTGATAGGAGTGAAGAATAGACAAATGGGTGAGAGAAAGAAAGAAAAGTCAAGATGGAGGAAAAGAGGGAGACAGAAACAAAGAGGGTCTACACTGTTTACTAATATTCAATCAATAGCAGTTCATTTTAACTCTAAATTCAGAGACTAGACAGTATTCAGTAGTACTATAAACCAAACAGAAAACTCACTCCTTAATGCAAAATCATATTTAGTAACTCTTATATGTTATTTTAGAAAGAATTTATATAAAATGTCAACCACAAGAGTGAAAAATAACTGTTCCCTTAGGAGTGCAATGGTTATAGATCTGATTTTCTTAAGCATATTATGAGTTTGTTTAAAAGAGTTAATAAACAGTGTTATTGACAGACGTATGCTCATTTCATTGAGACGAAATTGTAATTGAATTGATAGGTAATGACCCTTTAAATCATAAGAATAAAACCCAAGTGGATTCTTGCATAAACCCCAAGGCAGAATTTCTCTACATTAGTCATATTATTATTGATATGCTGTCATGCTGATATTAATACTCCAGCATGATGCTACATCAATAAGGCATTAAGGTTTTTATATATTCTGTTCTTATGAGGAAGTTTTAGAAAATATAATAAAAAGGAATAGCTCTGTGTTAACAATATAAATCTATTCCAAATGCATTTATCCATTCAGTAAATATTTATTGAGCACCAATCCAGAAATTGTGACATAATTGTAAGCTTTTTTCTTGAAATATATTCATAATAATAAAAACCCAACTCTATAGTTCAAATATGTGTAATTAATATGTTGTTATTTGCATTTATATGTTCTAGCTATCTAGAGGTTAGGTTTTTGTCATTAATAAAAATATGTAGTTTAATTCTTAAAGTACTAAAATGCCCTCCTCCCCCAAGACATTCCACAATTTGCTAAAATGAAGATAATGACATAGAGGTATCCTATTTCACTGTTGTAGCTACTTTCACCAACAATCTGTCTCTCTTGATGCTCAAAACCACTCTGTGAGATTGAGCAGGTTTTATTATTATTTATCCATTTTTAAGATGGGCAAATGGAGATTTTAAGGGATTAAAAGACTAAACTGAGAATATCACACATTTAGTCAGTGAGAAAAAAAATGGGATTTTTTTTACTCCAAGCACTATTTTTATTACACTATAGTAATGTTTCATTCATTTTTTATAATAATAGATAATAGAAAATTATTCTTGCATTTCTGTTTAATAAAATATATTCTAAAAGCAGTGCTTCTCCAATCAAACTGGGTGTCAAAATCACCTGAGTCAGTGAGTCTGGGTAGTTCATGATCCACTCTTTGAGAAACATTGCCTTTAAATATTAATATTTTAATATTTGAAAATGAATGAATACATTGGATTATATTCCCAGGCTCAGAAAAATTCTTTAGAATGGAGATAAAATAGAGAAAAGGCAAACAGGACTGAAATGGAAGGAAAGGCTGTTAAAAAAAAAAATGGAAGCAGATAGTAACATGAATTCCACCCATTGTATGAATTTGCCTTCAGGAATCCTTGCTGTAAGCCATACTTTTAAGACTACACTTATCCTCAACCATCTATTTTGAATTAGAAAACCCATTTCCCTCCAATTGCTCTTACAGTAATGCCAAGCACATAACCAAATTTCCAATGACTGTTTTGTTGTTGTTGTTTTAGAACTAATCCAATGTCAGCTTGATCTTGCATGTATATCATAGTAAGTCTTGAAAAATTTAGTGTGTCCTCTGTTCTGTATCTTACAAGTTCTTGACCTAGACTATTTGGTAGTCCTGTCAATTTTTAGTAATGTTTATTTCAATGTAAGAGATTATATTATACCCAAAGGTTGAAATTATAAGCCCACTTAACATCCCATTTAGTAGAAAGGAAGAAAGGTCAAAAGTGATAAAATATGTCAGTATCTAGAAAATAATAAAAATTTACATTTATATGGTGACTTGGAGTGTTCCCAAGATGCTTTAACATATATTATCTTATCTGCTATAGACCTATAAACCAGGCAGTAGCCATAGTCTCATTTTGCATAGCAGAACTTAAGATTACAATGATGTTAAGTGATATGTCTATGGCCACATGCCTAGAAACAGACAAAAGTGCACTTCATCTAACTCTTAAACTAGAAGGCCTTCCTATGTAGTATACATCAAATGCTAAAGAGTTTTTTTTACACCTGTCCATGCTTTTTCTATGTCGTCTTCAATACTTTCTATTTCTTCTGTGGTTACATGATATCTAAGCTCCCCAAAGATTTGCCCTACGCCTTCTGCTCTTCTTCCTCTACATTTTATCCCTAAGTCATGTGATCCAAATATTCTTTTCCATTTCAATTTCCTTATTACCAATACTGCCTAAATTTATGTTTTCAATTTAATCCATATATTTATACATCCAACTATCTAATGAATTATATCTCCTTAGATATAATTACAGGTGTGTCTCACTCGTTGTTAATGAATATGACCTCATCATGTACATTAATAAAACTGCTTCTCCTGTATTATCTCTCTCCTGGAGAATGATATTATCGTGAACTCAGTTGCCCAAGAGGGAAGTCTGAAAGTCATTTTAGACTGTTTCATCTCATTGCCCACTCCCCACATCCAAATGCACAAGTCACAGTTCTGGTGGATTTGACTTCTAAAATAGTATCTACCATTTTCTCTTCCCTACCACTGCAGTCACTACCTCCCTTCATCACTTTATTTTATCTTGCCTGAATCACAACAATATTTTCCTAACTGGTCTCTCTTTAGCTTCTCCAATTTCTACTGATCATAGCTGCCAAAATATATTTTTGAAAACAAATCTGGTCATGTTGATCGCATGCCTCCCTGAGGAACTTGCCAGTTCTTTCAAAATCAAGATCAACCATTAGTTTAGCTCATATTTCTGATTTCTGCTTCTATCCTCTGCCTCTCTGCTGACTCATATTTCCACCCACCATACTTCTTTGGCCATATGTGACTTTCACTTCAGCTATACCGAACTACTAACAATTCTTCAAACATATCATGCATTTTCTGTCTCCCAAACATGCTGGAAAGTCATTTACCCTACCCCATGACCTTGACATAGTTAACTACTTTTCCCCCAGAACTCAGCTCAGATATCAAATTATACATAAAACATTTTTCTATCTAACCACACTCTAATTTATATGCCTCCTCATTGTATTTCCATTTGCAAAGAGCCATTAAGATGTTCATACATTTTAAAGATGTATTTGCCCTTAAAAGTTCCAATATATAGGAAAGGTTATAAGTATGAAGTCATTGGCCTCTTCTAGGAAAACACCTGACATTTCAGACTTTCAACTTCTGTGACTTTTAAACTTATTACACAATACGTCAGTACATCAACTGAAAAAGAATATTTTAAGCTATTGTTTTGCTCTTGGAAACATTCAGGTTTGGCAGTGTTGACATCAGTTTTTCTCTTCAGCAATATTTGTGCAATTATTTTGATATATTATTGAATGTTATGGTTATTTTGTAAATAACGTAAAATTTAGAAGAAAAGAAAAAATGCTGATACAAGTAAAAATACTGGTTCTACAAGTGTAATAAAATTGCAAAAAGAAAGAAATCAGGAAATTTTTAGCTTCAGTCAGTCACTCACTAGAATTAAACTGGTTGGCAGTGTCCCACTGCAAATAAAAGAACAAAGGCCTTCTGTGAATAACTGTTGGAAACATATTGTCTTAAAAGAAATACAGTCATGGATTTTATAAATTCTTTTGCTTTGGAAAATGGACTTTCCCTTATAACTAGTAAGCATATTGTACAAATTTCACACATTGTACTTTCATAGAACTATCTAGGAATGCATTATATCTTATCACATGGGCCTATTTGTACCCATGAAAACTGAGAAGCAATCTAGATATGCACCAGTAGAATGGGAACGAATTAATTGATGCCACAGTCACTAGATAGAATATTATGCAGTCTTTATTAGGAAGGCTATGTAGGAACCTGAAAACAGTTATAATTTAGTATTAAATTGAATGGCAAATTAAACACTGTATGCCTATTAATTCATTTTATTTACATATATAAATATATCCCTATATATCAATAATATATCATTCTATACATAATATATCACAATGGAAAATTATTTGAAAGGGTTATATCAAATTTACCAGGCTCTTCAGTTTTAATAGTGAAATTATAGATAATTTATCCCTATATTTCAAGATCTTTATGATTGTTATTATTTCTAGAAATAATTAGATGGTAAATTTCTAAAAGTTTAGGAGGAGGCTATTTCTATAAGCTCAACATTGGGCAAGGAATGAACATCATATATAAAATAAATATCTTGCAGCTTTGTAAATCCTCTATTGAGGAGAAAGCATATTTTCAGTTATAAAAGAGGCAGATGCATATTAGAAGCATGATTTTGCTATTTTTTAAACCTAAATATGATTAAAAGAGCTGTGAGTAGATGTCAAGGTGACAAGGGCTGAAAAATACTGAACTGTTCTATTGTCAATTTGTTCACATGGATCTATGTTTTCTAGAATCCCCTTATATCACTTCAGCTTAGAGTTGGCTAAATGGGAAGTTGCATGAGATTTGAGAGATAGAGATGAAACACCAGCCATTACACTCTAAATATCAACATTGGTTGGTGGCAAGTAGAGAAAGGTGCCAAGGATATCTAACGTATTCCAGTTTGCCTTCCTTTCCTACTCAGCAACCAGCTTTCCTTAGCAACTGTTGGCCATAATAACTAACAGAGGCCCCAGGCCTATCACCACCATTTAGATGTGCACTAACCCAGAAAGGTAGCAGTCACAAAGTACCAACTTCCATAGATGCCTGCATCAGACCTCTTTATGGTCCCTACTCTAGTAGTAGTATGATATGACTAGCTTCCAGAGTTTCCAGCAAATTCTGACTCATTCCCTTATACTAGAAATGGCTAGGGACATTTCTCTGATCTTCTAACTTCCACCCTCCTTTGGAACACTATTGCCAGAAAGGATATAGGATCTTATATCTATAATAATTTCCTTTCACCAAGATATACTTCTGTGTACCAAACTAAAGCAGTTATTGATACCAGAAGCTGAGAGTGTCATAAAAATCTGAAATATGTGGACTGGCAGTAGATAGAAGTTATGAGTGTCTTACTGTTAGTAAAGGCCTGAAAGATGGACAATTTCTATTAGAGGCTGAAGAAAAGGGGATCTAACATGGAAAATTAAGCTATCAAATAATCACACATAATCTAATATATATATATATATGTGTGTGTATGTGTGTGTGTGTGTGTGTGTGTATATATAATAGGAATAGACAGTGGTACTGAAAAGTAGAGGCTAAGTTTTCTCCTAAAGCAGTATATGATTACAGATGAACTCTGATTGGAGAAATGGTTACTCCAAGGGTGCTTGTTAAAATAATGTGGATTGCACCTAACTTCCAGACTTTCTGCTTCAGTCATCAAGGAAATGTCCAGGAATCTGTGTTTTTTAAAAAGACCCTAGAAGACTGTATTATCAATGAACCAATCACTATTAGACACTCAATCACAGAGAGGGAGATGGTCATAGCAGAAAAATTAAATAAACTAGCCAGGTCAATGGAAAATGGAATACAGGTCAAATCTCACTCGAATTTATAAGCAAAAATTCTAGATATGTGCATTAGGTTGAGGAACATGCACACAAATCAGTTGTGAAATAGAAATTTAAAATAATATAAGACATCCTCCAACTAATAGTTATTGTTCTTTTTTTTGGTGGGGGAGGGTACTCCATATATATTAATATTGACAAAGTAGTTTCAAGAGAAAGTAAAAGAAACAGAAATGTAAGCACAAAAGGTAAAGTAGTCAGATTCTAAAAAGGAAAGGAAAATGAGAGTTTTTTAGATATTACATTTAGTTACACTATAATCTCTTCATGTAATTGCATATGAAGTATCAGTTTCGAACATTAAGAGATGAGTCTTAGACTAGGATTGAGACAGAGACTAAGGTAGAGTCTTCTTACCATATCTTCAAAAAATCATTTGATCAATTAGTCCTACTAGAGGTCAACATCATTTCTCACAGTCTGAAGTTGCTATTGCCTTTTAAGCAAACATCTTATTCTTGTTAAAGCATTTTTATGATGACTACAGCAAATTAAAGATGATCTAAAAAATTGCTATACTTTAGGAGGCCAAGGCGGACGGATCATGAGGTCAGGAGATCAAGACCATCCTGTTTAACACGGTGAAACCCGATCTGTACTAAAAATACAAAAAAAAATTAGCTGGACGTGGTGGCGGGCGCCTGTAGTCCCAGCTACTCAGGAGGCTGAGGCAGGAGAATGGCATGAACCTGGGCTGTGGAGCTTGCAGTGAGCCGAGATCGTACCACCGCACTCCAGCCTGGGGAACAGTGTGAGACTCCTTCTCAAAAAAAAAAAAAAAAAATTGCTATGCTTGCTATGACATTCAAATTCTATGTGTCAATTTGGCTAGGCTATGAAGTCCAGTTGTTTGTTCAAACACTGATCTAGACGTTGCTGTGAAGGTATTTTATAGATGCGATTAACATCATCAATCAGCTGACTTTAAGTAAAGATTACTCTCGACATTGTGAATGGATCTCATGCAATCAGTTGAAGGCCCTAAGGGTGAAACTGATGTTTCTTAAAGAAGAAGATACTTTGCCTCAGGACCATGACACAGAGATTTTGCCTGAATTTTTGGCCTATCTGCCTACCCTATGAAGTAAGGACTCAAACTGCAATGTTAGCTTTTGCCTGAGGTAACAGCCTGCCAGTCTGTCCTACAGATTTAGGACTTATCAGCCCCCACAATTATGTGAGCCAATTCCTTAAATTTCTTTATATGTATACACACACTATATACACATGTACATATACATATCCTGTTGGTTGTGTTGCTACTGATACACCTCCCAGTGAGCAGCAGAGACTAGTTTCTTCCCACCAAATTTGTGCAAACCTTTGTGGAGTTCTTGACCAGTAAAATACAGTGGAAGTGATGTTCTCGGGACTTCTAAGGTTACATCATAAGAAACCTTGCAGCATTCACCTAGGTTTTCCATGACACTCACTCTTGGGATGCTTGTTCTTGGAAGCCAGAGCCTAGCTCACATGGAGAAGCATGCATAGGTTCTCCAACAAATAGTCCAGCTGAGCTCCAGCTGAAGCCAGCACCAACTGCCAGCCATGGGAGTGGCCATCTTGGATGTCCAGTTGACTGCAGCCTCATGAGAGACCAAGAGCAAGAATCACCGCAGTCAACCCACAGCACAAAAATAAAGATATTTTAAGCCAACAAATTTGGAAGTGATGTGTTATATAGCAATAGATAACTTGAGTGATGATAAAGCAAAAGGAAATGCCTCAAATACTGCAACCAGGAAGAGAAAATTAAACATTTCTTCTTCACAGAAGAAATATCACAGAAAAATTATTATGCACCCAAGGGCCAAAGATTTAGAATTAACTTATTTTTAATTTTATTTTTAATTTGGCTTCTTGCAAGTGAGAATTAAAATACAAATCTGAACACTATTCAAAGCACATTTTTTATCATAAATTTCTCTGCCATCAGATATATAATCTTCAAAAAACTACTCACAGAGAAGTGTCTGGTGAAAACTGAACACAAGTAAAATCTGTATAGGCCAAGGAGCTTTTCTGTAATAATCTGCAAGGATAATGCTACCATCTAATCAACCTAATTTGCAAAATGCCAAAAGCCAGTAGTATGTAATCTTGGATAATGATTAACATAGATTCCTTAAAGATGGGCAAAAGCAAAAAGTAAATTATTTTAATACATAGATTGAGCATTATAAATTCTGGGAAAATGTGTATTTTGTCCTTTTTATGTTTTTCTAAAAGCAAAACTATATGATGCTTTTCAGAGACAAGGTAAAAATGATAATGAATATTAGATCGCTGTTATTTGGGGTATAATTACACTTAATAGAATCATCATCACCTAAATCAGAATTTATAAAGATCAAATGGGATAAAACCATGTTGATTTTTAAATAAAGGGAAAGGTATGAATGTTTTACCTTTTAGAAGGGGCAATATTTTTATCTTTAAGATCTCTTTTGACTATGATAGATACAGAGGTAAACAAAGATAGAAATAGGTGAAGACATAGTCTGTGTGCTCCAGAATGTGAATAAAGGCTATCCTTTGCATTCATGTGATTTCTGGATGTAGTTAAATGGAAAAATCATGACCCTCACAAATAGAACTATATGGTTTCAGTTTGAAACACGCAATTTCAAGACAAAATAAAAATGGTTATCACACTGACATTCACCTTTTTTTTTTTTTTTTTGAGACAGCGTCTCGCTGTGTTGCCCAGGCTGGAGTGCAGTGGCGCAATCTCGGCTCACTGCAAGCTCCGCCTCCCAGGTTAACGCCATTCTCCTGCCTCAATCTCCCGAGTAGCTGGGACTACAGGCGCACGCCACCACACCCAGCTAATTTTTTGTATTTGTAATAGAGATTGGGTTTCACCGTGTCAGCCAGGATGGTCTCGATTTCCTGACCTCGTGATCCGCCCACATCAGCCTCCCAAAGTGCTGGGACTACAGGCGTGAGCCACCGCGCCCGGCCAACATTCACTTCTTAAGTAGAAGACTAGAGGTAGTAGAGTCATCTCAAACTTAAGACTATTCTATTAAAAAAAGAAGAAGAAGAAAGAAGAAAAAAACAACGAAAAGTAAGATTTTAAAGCTCAGGCTCTCTTGCAGTTACCTTGATCCTTATGAAATCAGTTATATTTTACAGATTAAAATCTTAAAAACATGTACAATTTAATTCTACAGCCCCTTAAAGTCAAACTAAATCTTTTTCTAACACTGATGTGAGGAAGGGGAATTATATACACCTTAAGGCATTAACTTCAAAATTTTACTCAACTGGGAAGACAGTTACACCAGGATCTTTTCAAAAATCTATGTTAAAAGACAGATTAAGAGCTTCTATGCTATTTCTTTCTTAATATTTGAGAAATTTTTCATCCTTCATAAGAAATGAGGTTGTATCTTTGATAATATATGTCCATATAAAGAGATCATTCAGAAAAAGTTTATTTGCCTTTCCCTCACCATCATGTTAATTGTGCATACAACAATTACCTAATGAGTCAGAGCAGCTAACTCAGCAAATTCTTCCCTTTTTTATATTAGCTCATCATTCCAAAATTCAAAGTACGCCATGAATCATAGCATTCATGCATTGACATTCTGAAGAAAACAATTCTGCATAACTTTTAAAGTTGTATGACAGATACAATTAGTAAAAAAGGGGTTTCTGTGCTGTTATTTTCTGTGGAAGAAAAAAAAAACACAAATCCTTCTCAATCTTTGTTATTTCAAAGCACTCTTTACTGAAAGGAAAACACTCTTTACTGAAAGGAATCCCGCCATGTAAGAAAGACAAAGTAGAAGAATGCAACAAAAATATTTTTCAAAGCAAAATAGCCTAACCTATTGAAAGTCGTTTGATGCCATACAGCTAGCCCCAATGACTCCTTGCTTCATAGTTTCTCAGATGTTGTATACCGGAATGCTATTTGAACTGCGTCATTCCAAACAAGAGACAATGAAGTATCTTTACATGCTGAACTTGGCAGCAACACATTCTCTCCCTCTTCCTCACTCCCAGTCTTACAGGTTAATACTGTAATGTCAGATTTTTAAGATATATTTTAAAAATATTTCCCCAAAGACTTGGTTAGTTATTCATTTGTAGTTCAAATGACACCAAGAAATGCATGATCGAAAAACTGAAGAGTTCTCTAGGAGGCTTGAATTGTTTCCGCAATGGACATTGGGCTGTGGGGCATGGGGGACACCACCAGGGAGCTCTAAAATGCAAAGTCTCCCTGAGAACAGTCTCTCTCATAAAACTCGTATCTACAGGGACATCTCTAAGAAGGTTAACTCTCTTTTGGATTAAGTGCCCAATGCAGAATTTGAAACCCCAGAGTTAAGCCAACTTAATCAAGACTGAAGGTTTTAGAGGGCAAACAAAAGGGTTTGTGGAATTGAACTGGGTAAACATCTTTCTCTTAAATCATTTGATATGGTTTGTTTTAGTATATTCTTTCTATCCACATCATTTATCTCTATCTATCTATCTATCTATCTATCTATCTATCTATCTATCTATCTATCTTCTATCTCATTGTCTTATGCAGCCAAATAATGTAAAAATCACTCCATCATGAGGGTTGCCAGTGTGATTTTTATATCCCATAGAAGGCCAGGAAGCTAGAAAGTTAAAGTACAAGGAAAAGGAAAAAAACTGGGCCAATTACATCTCTAGACCTGTAAGTGAGCCCTGGTTCAGCTGCTTGCCACTTGAAAGCCAGACACGAGAGATGGGGGTTGGTGAGAGGAAAAACAAGTTTATCTGAAGGTCCAACAAACTGAGAAGATGGTGAACTAGCATTCTAAAGTACCATCTTACATTTCTTCAGGTTGACCAGAGGGTTTTTATGGGAGGGAAATATGGGGAAGAAGAGGTAGCTGGTATCAAGAGGTACTAATGACCACAGACATGTGGGTGCCAGGGAGGGTCCAAGGAGGTTGGAAATTTGTTTATCCTTGGTCAGGTCGCAATGCTCTTATACATCTTTTACAAAACATAGTTGTTTATATACTTCTTTAATCCCAGAGTTAATTTTAGAAATTACATGATCACTGTTTTTGCATATTATCTCAGTGCTCTAAAATTATCCTAGCCTACATGCAGGAACGGGTGAAGGCCTCTTAAATAAAACAAGTTAGTTACATTAGTTCTTGTGCTCTTTCACTATTACAGGCTTGGTACTATAAAGTCCAGGGATCTTCTAAGCTCGTTTGAGTCAGTGCCTTCAAGTATTTGAGACAAAGCAAGTAAAACAAATGGTGCTTTTGTTTACTTTAATTTTTAATTTTCGTGGGTACATGGTAGGTGTATGTATTTATGGGGTACATGAGCTATTTCAATACAGGTATGCAATGCATAATAATTACATCATGGAAAAAGGGGTATCTATCCCTTTAAGCATTTATCTTTTGTGTTATAAACAATCCAATTACACTCTTTTATTTTTAAATTTACATTAAATTATTATTGACTATAGTCATCCTGTTGGGCTATCAAATACTAGGTCTATATTCATTCTTCTATTTTTTTGTACCCATTAACAATCCCTACCTCCTATCCACCAACCTACTACCCTTCCCAGCCTCTGGTAACAATCCTTCCACTCTGTCTCCATGAGTTCAATTGTTTTGATTTTTAGATGCCACAAATAAGTGAGAACATGTGATATTTGTTTTTCTGTGCCTAGCTTCTTTCACTTAACATAATGACCTCCAGGCCCATCCATGTTGTTGCAAATGACAGAATCTCATTATTTATGGCTGAACAGTACTCCATTGTGTATAAGTTACACATTTTCTTTGTCCATTAATCTGTTGAGGGAAACTTAAGTTTCTTCCATATCTTGGCTATTGTGAACAGTGCTGTCAACAAACATGGTAGTACAGGTATTTCTTCAATATGCTGATTTCTTTTTTGCTGTATACCCAGCAGCAGGATAGCTGGATTGTATTGTAACTGTATTTTTAGTTTTTTGAGCAACTTCCTAACTATTCTCCATAGTGGTTGGACTAATTTACATTCCCCCCAGTAGTGTACAGGGTTTCCTTTTCCACATCCTCACCATCATTTGATATTGTCTGCCTTTTGGATATAAGCCATTTTAACTGGTATGAGATGATATCTCATTGTAACTGTAATTTGCGTCTCTGATGATCAATGATGTTGAGCACTTTTTCATATGCCTGTCTGCCATTTGTATATCTTCTTCTGAGAATGTCTATTCAAAACATTTTTCTATTTTTTGATCAGATTATAATTTTTTCCTATAGAGTTGTTTCGCTCCTTATATATTCTAATTATGAATCCCTTGTCACATGAGTAGTTTGCAAATATTTTCTCCCATTCTATGGGTTGTCTCTTCACTTTGTTGATTGTTTCCTTTGCTTTGAAGAAGCTTTTTAACTTGATGTGATCCCATTTGTCCATGTTTGCTTTGGTTGTCCTGTGCTTATGGGCTATTACTCAAGAAATTTTGCCCAGACCAATGTCCTAGAGAGTTTTCTCAATGCTTTCTAATAGTTTTACAAATTGAGGTCTTATATTTAATTCTTTAATCCATTTTGATTTGATTTTTGTATATGGCAAGAGATAGGGGTTCAGTTTCATTCTTCTGCCTATGGATATCCTGTTTTCCCAGCACCATTTATTGAAGAGACTATCTTTGCCCCAGTTGTTCTTGGCACCTTTGTCAAAAATGAGTTCATTGTAGGTGTGCAGGTTTCTTTCTGGGTTCTCAATTCTGTTCTATTGGTTTATGATATGGTTTGATGTGTCCCCACCCAAATCTCACCTTGAATTGTAGCTCCCATAATCCCCATGTGTCATGGGAGGGACCAGTGGGAGGTAACTGAATTATGGGAGCAGTTACCCTCATGCTGTTCTCATGACAGTGAGTGAGTTCTCACAAAATCTGATGGTTTTATAAAGGGTGTTTCCTCCTTTTGCTCATACTGCTTCTTGCTGCAGCCATGTGAGAAAGGATGTGATTTCCCTTCTGCCATGATTGTTTCCTGAGTCCTCACCAGCCATGCTAAACTGTGAGTCAATTAAACCTCTTTCCCTTTTAAGTCATGCAGTTTTGGATATGTCTTTATTAGCCATGTGAGAATAGACTAATACAGTTAAATTTGTACTGCAGAGAGTGAGGTGCTACTGTAAAGATACCTGAAAAGATGGAAGCGACTTTGGAACTGGGTAACAGGCAGAGATTGGAACTGTTGGGAAAGCTCAGAAGAAGACAGGAAAATGTGAGAAAGTTTGGAACTTCCCAGAGACTTGGAGGGCTCAGAAGAGAGGAAGATAGGGAAAGCCTAGAGACTTGTTGAATGGCTTTGACCAAAATGCTGATAGTGATATAGACAATGAAGTCCAAGCTGATGTGGTCTCAGATGGAGATGAGGAACTTTTTGGAAACCAGAATAAAGGTCACTCTTGCTATGCAAAGAGACTGGTGTCATTTTGCCCCTGCCCTAGAGATCTGCAAAACTTTGAACTTGAGAGAGATGATTTAGGATACATGGCAAAAGAAATTTCTAAGGGGCAAAGTGTTCAAGAGGAAGCACAGCATAAACGTTTTAAAAATTTGCAGGCTGACAATGCAGTAGAAAAGAAAAACCCATTTTGGGGGTAGAAATTCAATCTGGCAGTAGAAATTTGCATAAGTAACAAAGAGCCAAATAATCACCAAGACAATGGTGAAAAGGTTTCCAGGGCATGTCAGAGACCATGGCAGCCCTTCCCATCACAGGCCCAGAGGCCTAGGAGGGAAAAATGGTTTAATGAGCTGGGCTCAGGCCGCCCCTCCTTCTCTGTGCAACCTCAGGACTTGGCATGCTGCATCCCAGCCATACTATAAGGGGTCAACATACAGCTCAGGCTGTTGTTTCAGAGGCTGCAAGCCCAAAGCCTTGGCAGCAATGAGGTTTGGGAACCTCCACCTAGATTTTCAGAGGATGTATGAAAATGTCTAGATGTCAAGGCAGAAGTCTGTGGCAGGGTAGGAGCCCTCATGGAAAACCTCTGCTATGGCAGTGCAGAGGGAAATGTGGGGTTGCAGCCCCCACACATAGTCCCCACTGGGGCACTGCATAAGAGAGTTGTGAGAAGAGGGCCACCATCCTCCAGACCCCAGAATGATAGTTCCACTGACAGATTGTGTCATGTACTGGGAAAGGGGTTGTACCCTGCAAAGTCACAGGGGAAAGCTGCCTGAGGCCGTGGGAGCTCACCTCTTGCATCAGTGTGCCCTGGATGTGAGACATGGGATCATTTTGGAACTTTAAGGTTTAATGACTTCCCTGTTGGATTTCTGACTTGCATGGGACCGGTAACCTTTTTATTTTGGCCAACTTCTCCCATTTAGAATGGGTGTATTTACCCAATGCCTGTACTTCCATTGTATCTAGAAAGTAACTAACTTGCTTTTGATTTTACAGGCTCATAGACAGAAAGGACTTGCCTTGTCTCAGATAAGGCTATGAACTTAGACTTTCAGATTAATGCTGAAGTGAGTAAAGACTTTGGGGAACTGCTGGGAAGGGTATGGTATGATTGGTTCTGAAATATGAGGACATGACATTTGGAGGGGCCAGGTGCAGAATGATATGGTTTGGCTGTGTCCCCACCCAAATCTCAATGAATTCTAGTTCCCATAATCCCCATGTATCATAGGAGGAAACTGATGAGAGGTAATTTAATCATGAGGGCAGTTACCTTCATACTGTTCTTGTGATAGTCAGTTCACATGAGTTCTGATGGTTTTATAAGGAGTTTTTCCTTCTTTTGCTCAGGACTTCTCCTTGCTGCCACCATGTGAAGAAGATGTTTGCTTCCCCTTCACCCTGATTTAAGTTTCCTGATTTCTTGCCAGCCATGCTGAACTGTGAGTCAACTAAACCTCTTTTCTTTATAAATTGCCCAGTCTTGGGTATGTCTTTATTAACAGTGTGAGAACAAACTAATACAGTCTATGTCTGTGTATTTATGCCAGTACCATGCTGCTTTGGTTACTATAACTCTGTAGTATAATTTGAAGTCAGGTCATTTGATTCCTTCCATTTATCCCTTTTTGTTTGGGATAGCTTCGGCTATTCTGTGTCTTTTGTGGTTCCATATGCATTTTATGATTGTTTTTCTATTATATTTTGAAAAGGGATTACATTGAATCTGTAGATTGCTTTGGGTTACATGAACATTTTAACAATACTTCTTTTAATTTATAGACATAAAATATATTTTCATTTTTTGTTTCCTCTTCAATTTCTTTCATCAGTGTATTCTAGTTTTCATTGTAGTTATCTTTTACTTCTTTGGTTAAGTTAATTCCTAGTATTTAATTTTATTTGTTGCTACTGCAAATGAGATCACTTTTTAAATTTCTTTTTCAGTTTCTTTACTGTTGGCATATAGAAATGTTGCTGATTTTGTATCCTGCACCATTACTGAATTTGTTTATCAGTTCTAACAGTTTTTTAGTGAAGTCATTAGGGTTTTCCAAGTATAAGATCATATCATGTGCAAACAAGGATATTTTGACTTCCTTCTTTCCAATTTGGATGCCCTTTATCTCCTCCTTTTGTCTGATGGCTCTAGACAGGACTCCCAGTACTATGTTGAATAACAAGTGGGCATTCTTGTCATTTTCCAGATCTCAAAGGAGAGGTTTTCAGTATTTTTGCATTTATTATGATAGCAGCTGTTGAATAACAAGTGGACATTCTTGTCATTTTCCAGATCTCAAAGGAGTGGTTTTCAGTATTTTTGCATTTATTGTGATAGTAGCTGTGGGTCTGTTATATATGACTTTTATTACATTGAAGTATGTTCCTTCTACACCCAGTTTTCTGAGGATTTTTATGATGAAGGGGTGTTGAATTTTATCAAATAGATTTTCAGTACCAATTGAAATGATCATATAGATTTTGTTCTTCATTCTGTTGATATGATGTATTACATTGATCAATTTGCTTAGGTTGAACCATCCTTGCAACCCTGGGATAAAGCTCACTTGGGATAAATCATCT
This sequence comes from Rhinopithecus roxellana, assembly GCF_007565055.1. Taxonomy (NCBI): domain Eukaryota; kingdom Metazoa; phylum Chordata; class Mammalia; order Primates; family Cercopithecidae; genus Rhinopithecus; species Rhinopithecus roxellana. The sequence continues at coordinate 29,833,229 of NC_044564.1, forward strand.
CACTTGGGATCTGTAATCTTTTTGATGTATTATTGAATTCAGTTTGATAGTATTTTGTTAAGGATTTTTGCATCAATATTCATCAGAGATTGGCCTGTAGTTTTCTTTCTTTGATATGTCTTTGTTTTTGGTATCAAGGTAATAATATCCTTGTAGAATGAATATGAAATTATTCCCTCCTCCTCTGTTTTTTAGAGCAGTGTGAGTAGGATTGGTACTAAGTCTTCTTTAAATGTTTAGTAGAATTTAGCAGTGAAGCCATTGGGTCCAAGGCTTTTCATTACTGGGAGACTTTTTATTACAACTTCAATCTCATTACTTGTTGGTCTGTTCAGGTTTTGAATTTCTTCCTGGTTCAATCTTGGTAGCTTGCATGGGTCTAGGAGTGTATTCATTTCCTCTAGGTTTTCCCATTTATCAGCATATAGTTGCTCATAGTAGCCACTTAAAATCCTTTGAATTTCTGTGGTATCAGTTGGAATGTCTCCTTTTTCATCTCTGATTTTATTTATTTGAGTCTTCACCTTTTTTTTCTTCATTAGTCTGGCTAAAGTTTTGCCAATTTTGTTTATTTTTCAGAAAACCAACTTTTGGTTTCATTAATTTTTTATATTGTTTTCTTCATTTCAAATTCATTTATTTCTGCTGTGATTTTTATTATTTCTGTTCTGCTAATTTTAGATTTGGTTTGCTCTTGCTTTTTCAGTTATTTATCATGCATTGTTAGGTTATTTATTTGAAGTTTTTCTTCCTTTTTGATGTAGGTGCTTATAGGTGTAAATTTCTATCTTAGTACTTTGCTGTATCCCATAAGTTTTGGTATTTTGTGTTTCCATTATCATCTGCTTCAAGAAACTTTTCAATGTCTTAATTTCTTCATTGACCCACTAGTCATTCAGGAGCATATTGCTTAATTTCAATGCATTTGTATAGTTTCCAAAATTCCTCGTTATTAATTTCTAGTTTTATTCCATTGTGATCAGAGAAGAGGCTTGATATTATTAAAATGTTTTGACTGTTTTAAGACATGTTTTGTGAGCTAACATACGGTCTCTCCTTGAGAATAACCTATGTGCTGAGGAGAAGAATGCATTCTGTAGCCACTGGATAAAATGTTCTGTAAATTCTATTAGGTCCATTTGTTCTATAGTGCAAATAAAGTCTCATATTTCTTTGTGGATTTCCTGTCTGGGAGATCTGTCCAATGCTGAACATGGGGTATTGAAGTCTCCAGCTATTATTGTATTGAAGTATAGCTCTCTCTGTATTTCTAATAATATTTGCCTTATATATCTGGGTGCTCCAATGTTGTGTCCATATATATTTACAATCATTTATCTTCTTGCTGAATTGATCCCTTTATCATTATATAGTGAACATTTTTGTCACTTCTTACAGTTTTTGTCATGAAGTCTTTTTTGTCTAATATAAGTATAGCTACACTGCTCTTTTTTGGCTTCCATTTGCATAGAATATCTTTTTTCATCCGTTTATTTTTGATCTATTTTTTCTTTGTAGGTGAAATTTGTTTCTTGTATGCAACAGATCATTCAGTCTTATTTTGTCATTCATTTAGCCATTCTGTGCATTTTATTAGATAGTTTAGTCCATTTACTTTCAATGTTATTGATAAGTAAGGACTTACTCTTGTAACATTGTTATTTGTTTTGAGGTCTTCTTTGCCTTCTTTTCTTCCTTCCTTTCTTCCTTTTAGTGAAGGCGATTTTCTTTGGTGGTGTTATTTAATTTCTTGCTTTTTATTTTTTGTGTATTCATTGTATTTTTTTAGTTTGAGGTTACTATGAGGCTTGCAAAAGCAACTTATAACCCATTTTTCTAAACAGATGACAACACTGATTACATAGACAAACAAAAACCATGCAAAATAAAACAACCACTCTAAACTTTAACTTCATCCCCTTGCTTTTTAACTTTTTGTTCTTTCTCTTTATGTCTTATTATACTAAGTATTAAAAAGTTGTTGTCGTTATTCTTTTTTATTGGTGTATCATTTAGTCTTTCTACTTAAGAGTAGTTTACAAACTACCATTACAGTGTTACAATATTTTGTATTTTTCTGTGTGGTTACTATTACCAGTGAGTTTTGTACCTTCAGATGATTTCTTCTTATTCATTAATATCATTTTCTTTCAGATTGAGGAACTCCCTTTAGCATTTCTTGTAGGACAGGTCTGGTATTGGTGAAATTTTTCATCTTTTGTTTGTCTGGGAAAGTCTTTTTTTCTCTTATATGCTTGAAGGATATTTTTGCCAACTATCGTATTCTAGGGTAAACGTTTGTTGTTGTTGTTGTTATTGTTGTTTTCCTTCAGCATGTTAAATTGTCATTCTACTCTCTTCCGGCCTGTGAAGTTTTCATTCAAAAGTCTGCTGCCAGATATACTGGAGGTCCATTGTATGTTGTTTCTTTCCTCTTGCTGATTTTCAAGTTCCTTTCTTTATCCTTTACCTTTAGGAGTTTAATTATTAAATGCCTTGAGGTAGTCTTCTTTGGGTTAAATTTGCTTGGTGTATACCCTTCTTGTACTTGGATATTGGTATCTTTGTCTAGATTTGGGAAGTTCTCTGATATTATCCCTTTGAATAAACTGTCTACTCCTATCTCTATTTTCTCTTTAAGGCCAATAACAGTTAGATTTGCCCTTTTAACGCTATTTTCTAGGTCCTGTAGGCATGCTTCATTGTTTTTTATTCTTTTTTCTTCTGTCTCCTCTGTGTATTCAAATAGCTTGTCTTCAAACTCACTAATTCTTCTGCTTGAGCAATTTTGCTATTAAGACTCTGATGCGGCCGGGCGCGGTGGCTCAAGCCTGTAATCCCAGCACTTTGGGAGGCCAAGGCGGGTGGATCACGAGGTCAGGAGATCGAGACCCTCCTGGCTAACACGGTGAAACCCCGTCTCTACTAAAAATACAAAAAACTAGCCGGGCGCAGTGGCGGGCGCCTGTAGTCCCAGCTACTCGGAGGCTGAGGCGGGAGAATGGCGGGAACCCGGGAGGCGGAGCTTGCAGTGAGCCGAGATCGCGCCACTGCACTCCAGCCTGGGCGACACAGCGAGACTCCGTCTCAAAAAAAAAAAAAAAAAAACAAAAACAAGACTCTGATGCATTCTTCGTATGTCAATTGCATTTTTCAAGTCTCACATTTCTGCTTATTTCAATCTCTTTGTTAAATGTATCTGATAGAATTCTGAATCCCTTCTTTGTGTTATCTTAAATTTCTTTGAGTTTCTTCAATGCAACTATTTTGAATTCTGTCCGAAAGGTCACATATCTCTGTCTCTCTGTGATTGGTCACTGGTGCCTTATTTAGTTCATTTGATGAGGTCACGTTTGCATGGATGGTCTTGATGTTTATAGATGTTCATTGGTGTCTGGGTATCAAAAGTTCAGTATTTATTGTAGTCTTTGCAGTCTGAGCTTGTGTCCATCCTTCTTGATAAGACTTTTAAGTTGTTCAAAGAGACTTGGGTCCCAAGTCTAACAATACTGTCGTTTTTGCAGACTCATAGAGGTATTGCTTTAGTGGTCCTGGATAAGATCTGAAATAATTCTCTGGATTACCAGGCAGAGTCTCCTGTTCTTTTCCCTTACTTTCTCCCAAACACAGTCTTTCTCTCTCTGTGCTGAGCCACCTGGAACCTGGAGTGGAGTTACGTGAGCAGCCCTGTGGCCACCACCAGTGGGACTGTGCTGTGTCATAACTGAAGCCAGCACAGTATGGGTCTCACCCAGGGCCTGCTGCAACCACTAGCTGGCTACCATCTATGTTCACTCAAGTCCCTAGAGCTCTACAGTCAGCAGGCAGTGAAGCCAGCCAGGTTTGTATACTTCCCTTCAGGGCAGTGAGTTCCCCCAGGCTCCAAGCAAGTCCAGATATATTGTCTGGGAGCCAGGGATTGGAGTCAAACATCTTAGAAATTTACCTGATGTTCTATTCACCTGTGGCTAAGTTGGCACTCAACCATAATGCAAAGTTCTTCCCACTTTTCCCTCCCCTTTCCACAGGCAGAGGAGCCTCTCCCTGTGGGCACCACCACTACTGACCCATGGAGGGTTCTGCCAGGCCACTGCTGATGTTCACATAAAGCCCAAGGGCTCTTCAGTCAGGTGGTGGTGAATGCTGCCAAGCCTGGGACTCATCCTTCAGGGCAGTGGGTTTTCCTCTGGTCCAGGGAAGGTCCAGAAATGCTGTTCAAGTCCAAAAGCCTAGGCCTGGAGAGAGGGACCCCAAGAGCCTGCTTGGCGCTCTACCCTACTGTGGCTGAGTTGGTACCTAAGGTACAAGACAAAGCTCTCTTTACTTTTTCCTCTGCTTTTCTCCAACAGAAGGGGACTTTCACCATAGCTGCAACAGCTGGGAATATGCTGGGTTACAGCTGAAGTCAGGTGTCAGAGCCCAAGGCCCACAGAGCACCATCTGGATATCCCTGCTGGTTATTTGGAGCCTAAGGGTTCTTTTTTTTTTTTTTTTTTTTGAGACGGAGTCTTCACTCCCTCACCCAGGCTGGAGTGCAGTGGTGCGATCTCAGCTCACTGCAAGCTCCCCCTCCCGGGTTCACGCCATTCTCCTGCCTCAGCCTCCTGAGTAGCTGGGACTACAAGCGCCCGCCACCACGCCCGGCTAATTTTTTTGTATTTTCAGTAGAGACGAGGTTTCACCGTGTTAATCTCCTGACCTCATGATCCATCCATCTCAGCCTCCCAAAGTGCCAGGATTACAAGCGTGAGCCATCGCGCCCGGCCCCCTGAGGGTTCTTTAGTCAGCACGTGATGAATCCTTCTAGGAGTGGGTTCTTCCCTTCAAGGCAGCAGGTTCCCTTTTGGCCCAGGGTGTGTCTAGAAATGTTGTCTGGAGCTAGGGCCTGGAATGAGGGCTTCACAACTCTGAGAGTTACCCTAGCCTACTGTGGTTGAGGAGCTGGTAAACAAGATGCAAGACAAAATCCTCTTTAGTCTTCACTCTTCTCTCCTTAAGCAGAAGGAAGGAGTCTCTTTTGTTTTTGCCCGCTGCACTGCCTGGGAGTGGGGGAGGGATGACACAAGCACTCTCTAGCTGCCTCAACTGGTGTCTTCCTAGGTCACTTGCCACCCTAGTCCTCTGGCTCTGAGCCCAACCCAGCACTAGCAGTTGTCTAGGAATTGCAGTATTTGTGCCTAGACTGCCTTTCAAGTTCATCTAAGACCCCAGAGTACTTTGACTCATGGTGGCGAGGTTTGCCAAGAAACTCCAGTTCTCATGGCAGGATAGACAATTCCCCTCTGGCTAGGTCTAGTCCAAATGCTCCCTTCGTTTGTGGGTGTTGACTGAGCTCAGGACAGCTTTGCTCTCTGCTTTGCTGGGCAGTACTGAGTTCAATGTAGAGTTGCGGTACTCTCCCTCCCCTAAGTGCACACTTGCCACATGGCCACTGCCAGAGATAAGGGAGGCACGGTTTTGGCAATTCAAGACTGTCTCCTGCCCTCCTCCATGCCTCTTTCAGCAATATAAAGTTAAAGCCAGGCACTGTAATTGCTCACCTAATTTTTCGGTTCTTGTGACATTCTTTTCTGTGTGCAGAAAGTTGATAAAATTTGGTGTTTCTGCAGGGGGTATGAAAAGTATAGCCTTCTATTGCACCCTCTTTCTCTGCCCTCTGGGTGGGTGCTTTTCTTTTCTTTTCTTTTTTTTTTTTTTTTTTTTTTGAGTTGGAGTTTTGCTTTTGTCACCCCGGCTGGAGTGCAATGGCACAATCTCAGCCCATTGCCATCACTGACTCCTGGATTCAAGCGATTCTCCTGCCTCAGCCTCCCAAGCAGCTGGGGTTATAGGCATGTACCACCACACAGGGTTTTTTTTTTTTTGTTTTGTTCTGTTTTTTTTTTTTTTTTTTAGTAGTAGAAACGGGGTTTCACCATGTTAGCCAGGCTGGTCTCAAACTCCTGACCTCAGGTGATCCACCCGCCTCAGCCTCCCAAAGTGCTGGGATTATAGGCATGAGCCACTGTGCCCGGCCTCTTAAGAAATGCATCTACATCTGCAGCACCTAATGTAGCAGACAGTAACTGGCCAGTATTCAAGAACTTTAAGATCCTTATCTTAACAACATAGAAAACTAACAAAGGACATTTTATGCATTTTATCTTCCAATAGCCCAAACAACTAAATACAATATAGACTGTCCCAAATTAATTCTATCACTAAATGCTTTCAGTTTGAAAAAAGATTGTGCTATTTAAGTATATCAGTACAAATCTTGATTGATAAAAAAAAATCTTGTCTGCCTGATTTGAAAGAAGTCAAGGGTGAACATAAAAATTAAAAATTAAGCATTTTTGAAAGTAACAAGCATCTTGTTATGGTGCATGCCCTGGCCACACTCCTAAGGAAAGCAGCCCACATCCACCTGTTGCTGAGGGGCCATGGTTGTGTAATGTACTGCAGGGTCAGAGCTGGCCACTTCCTAACCTGAACGAATCAGACAATGTCTCTGGAATATGTGCAAAGAAGGACTGGGTCTGATCCACAATAAGAGTTGAAGCAAGAAGGTCATGATGAAGAGGGGCCAGAGGCAGGCCAGACGTGCCCACGGCAAGTTGCATGCAAGTTGAAATGATGACTGTAAACCAGCAAGCAAAGGAAGCCTGCCACTAGAGAAAAGAGATGGAAGAAGGAAGATGGAGATAAATGGGAGCCCCAGAAAGGAGACAAGTTCCTTGAGCAGCAGTCTCCATTTTTTAAAAACAATTATTTTAAAAATATATTTTAAAAATTGACATGCAAAAAAAGTAATAATCATCTTAACCTTATAGCTTCCTATGCTTAAAGACACTAGATTCATTATGTATGCAATGTACCCTAAATATTTTCAACTTAAGTGCTGTAAGAACCTTGCTTGGCTAGCACCAACTTTTCTTTATTTTCACCCATTCTTTATTTTTTTCTGTCTCAATAACCAGTCTTGTAACTACTAAAGTACGTTTCACCAAGAAACACCTGGTTCTGCCCTCGAGCGCATGTGGGATGATCTCAATGTAAATGCAGCAGCTACCTTCTTTCCAATTACTGATCCCTCAACTTGGTAATTGTAGAGTTAAAAGTCTCCTTCTCACACTCTAAACAACCTGAAAGTGAAAACTACATCTCATTCAACTTTCATTTGTAACACCTTGCTAAGTGCTACATTAAATTAAATTAAATTTATTGGCTTTTGAAATTAAATTGAGAACAAGATTCCTGAGAACGAATGAATCATTCTAGCTAAATTTATACAATAAAACCAACCTTTCAACTTGTTTTATGATATAGCTTGTGAATTAGAATAAACATCTAAAATACTTGCTTATTCAGTAAAATAAGGATATAATATATGATTGTAAGTTTTTGTCTTTAAAATCAATCCCAGATGATCTTTTAATCCTTTAAGGTGTGAAGAGCCTGGGTGCCAATGGGATTGTTTATCAGGTCAACTATGACTTCCTCCAATCAGGAGTCACTTCAAAAAAAAAAATGGTGTTCATCAGTTTGTATATGTGTGATTCTGTATACATAAAAGTTCTATACTTAGCCGCCACACCTTAATAAAGTGCTACAAAACACATCAACATCAATCTCAATCATCTTTAACAGCCACTTTAGAAACTGTGGTGATTTTACAGCAATATTTTATGATCTGAGATGGCATCTAGCTATTCACTATTTGCAAGAATCTTGCCCTTGAATGTTGAAGAGTTAATATCAGCTAAGTATACTCCCCTGCATGGTGAATGACTAGGGCAAAACACCTATCATTTGGATTTCTCATTACTTTGGATCATTTATGTAGTCTTGTTCTAGAATTACCCATTTCCATCCAAACCATAAAGCACACATATGCACACACACATGCAGATGCCTGCACAAATCACACAGAAATAGGAGCTACTCTAAAGCAAGACAGCTGAGATTCCTTCAAAAATCACATGAATTATTTGGCTTTAGTGCTATCTCACATTTTTAAGACCATGTAAATCATCTCAGTAAACTAAAAAGAAGATGAAAGTTATGATTTCCTCTCCAATAAAATGTGGACTGCATGCAACTCTTCATTTACAACTACATTCATTGTGAGCAACTTTCCCAATTTAGAATCTGGAGAAATAGCACAAAGAATGCTCTCAGCCCTCACCACTGAGCCATGACTCTAGGCCAAACAAGCACCTTACTTAGCAGCAGAGTGTAACTTTTGGGGTATTTCTATCGAGCCCATCTCATCATTTCCAGAATTGATTCCAAGTAATAGTAAAAGGGTGGCCAGAGTATACAGAAAACAAAGGCTCAGCTTAGAAAGATATGCTTTTAGAGACTCAGATTTAGATTTTTCTTTTTAAATATTTTGAAGGCTAGTTTTGAAGTCTTCATCATCAAATAAATAATAGCAATTTCTATTTGTTACTTGCTTGGGGGCTTCATAAAGGGTCTTCCAGATCCGTTATTTCTCCTCATTTGATTGGCCATGTCGGGAAGCCCAGGCCCAGCAGATGTTACCGTCTCTTCATCTACAATGAGGCATCTGAACCTCAGATATTTTTGTTGATTTATCAAAATCCTTCAGGGAGTAAGTGTTCAAATCAGGATTAGAACCTGGGATGCAGGTATTCAGTCTAGGGCTTTGCAGAGTTCACTCTTTCTACATAAACAAGGCTATGTTCGATAGCTGGAAATGTTAAATGGAGTACAGGAATAAGACCTGCCCCCACCAGCACTAACTATGTCTCCAATGCCCCACAGTTATTCATATTCTTCCCCAAGGACATAATTTAGTTCTGAGAGTAGCTTAGGCCCACGGGAGCATTTGGTTCACTGATGTTTAGGACATTGTGCACTCCCTAGCCATTGGGTTTAATGTTTCCTATTTTATAACTCCAGGCCCAGTCCCACTTCTCTGCTGGATTGCATTGTCCTGAAAAAATATTTATATGTACCCAGGGATTCCAGTAATGGGCCCATAAAAAATTCAATAAAGAAATGTTTTAATCAAAATACTCTGTCTGACATCACAGAGTCACCAGAATTCTCATTTAAAATTGGAGCGCATCGCTGAAAAACGTTGATTGCTGTTGTAACCTCTCTGGTTTCTAAATGCATTCTATTCATGCACTGCTGTTGATGGAACTGGCTACTGATGTGTATCCTTAGAGGAACCTTTTTGTATAATGAATAAAGAATCTCAAAAACACATGAAAAAGGCTTACCATCTCTCTTAGAAATTGTGCCAGAAAAACAGAGAAAGGGCAGCGGTCCCACTTCCTTTTGTTGGTTATAATGATCATATGAGCACCATAAAAAAGAATAATATATCTTTAAGGGGAAAGAAATGTCCTTTTATTCCCCCCTGAGCAACTGCACGTGCAAGTTTCTTAAAGTATCTTTTCAGTGCAAGCTGTAGGTCCTTTTCCAAGGTGAATAAAATCCCCACAAATGCCTGCAAGGAGAGATGTTCCCAATGCTTCCCTTGGGCATTTGCTGAGCTAGCCAAAGTCTGCACTCATGCTATAGATCACTTTGGCACCATTAAAGAATGACAGGGCATCACATGATCTTGTAGGAATTAATCACTGCTTAACAGTATGTGCTCCTGTGTTTATGAAGTCATTTGGAATATCTGCATGCAACCATTGGCTCGGTGAGTCGAGTATCTGCAGGTAATGAACCATGGCATTGTGTTATGGTCGAGCTAGGGAATGTTCCAACTGGCAATTAATATGCTAGCAGTGAAATGTATTTCCTTTAGAGAAAGGTGAATTCATAATTTGAAAACTTTTGTGAACCACAGAGAGATCCTATTTACATTATATTTTGCCAGTATAGATCCTCACAAAGGATTTCAAGGTGGGGACAGGATAGTATCAAAGATAAATACTCTCTGGCATTACATGACAAATAACTATTAAAGACATTGCTCAGACAGCCTTATGCCTGTATTTTTCTTTCAAGAATATAGATTAAGTTTCAGTTTCAAGTATTTGCCATCAGTGAAATAGAACTGTAGATTATGACCTACTAAAGCATTAACAACCCTGACGAAACTTTTGACAAAAAATAAATAAAATGAAGGGAAAGAAAAAGAGAAGAAAATAAGTGGAGATTAAAAAAAAATTATACTTTATATAAATAGGTAGTAGCAGTTAGTGGTTAAAGAGTACACTGAATATTAAGATCAAGTGAGGGAGTCCCTTCCTGGATTTCTCAGTTACACAATTTTTACTTATAAATATTTATCTTGCATGTGTGATTCAGATGATATACTCAAACATCAATTAGCCTCCCAATAAAAGGCAAGATGTAAAGACGTGGGGATTTGTGTAAGGCTGTTGAGCTGTATGCTGCTAATTCATTTCTAGTTCAAGTTGTTTATCGTTATTGTACCTCATTTTTAAAGTGTTGAAGGAGTTTTTAAATAGATACTTTTGGAATTTACATATAACAAGTACCCTAGAAGGAAGGCACTCCACTTATACTAGAATTCTGGAATGAGCACTAACCAAATCATTGAGAATTGTATATAGCTGAGGCAATATAAAGATATAATCTCATACGGTCCTATTTGATTAGCAGTGGAAACCATCACCTTCAAATTATTTTCCCCACTTTTAGCCTACCTTTACTTCGATCATGCTACATTAGAGAAATAAACTCAACATCACCAGTAACCATAAAGACATGCTCCATGTAGCTATCAAGCTTTCCTGAGCCAGGATTTAAATTTTCAGTTGGTAAACCTCCCAGGCATGTCTCTGAGTTCCAAAATATTAGAATACGGAAGTATCCACTCATATTCACATATGCATGGACTATCCTACCATTACCCTGATATGTGCTGGTTACACTATACCAAAAATGTCTGAGGTTAATGTAGGAAATAAGAAACTAGTACTAAACACTGTTATATATTGTTTTTATTAGAAAATAAACACATTTGGAGTCAGAATTGTTCCCCTCCTTAACCAAGAGGCGGGGTGGGGGAAGAGAGAGAGAGAGAGAGAGAGAGAGAGAAAGAAGAAGATACTTTTCAGGGAATGAGATCTAAGAATGTCCAAGTCCATGAGAAAGTTTGGAACAAGATGTGAGTTGACTTATTCAGACCCTCTTTCATTTTTATAGTCCAAAGATATAGGATCCTTTAAGGATGCCCATATATCTGTTAAATCAAAGAGGAGAATATCTTAGTCTCAACCCTCTCCTAGAATCAAACCACCTTTTGCCTCTCATTCTGTTTATAGCTCTCAATGCTGTCTCTGCTATCCAAAGGTAGTCAGTCAACCCTGAAACTCTTTCTTTGGAAGCAAAGTCAGCAGGGGAAATTATTTCCTCGTGCTATTGAGACCCATCTCTTGCCAAGAACTTTTGCTGCAAATCAAGGAAGCAACTTCCCATGTGGTCATTTCATGCTTCAGTTCTACTGAATTTTTGGTGCTCTTTGAACCACCCTAATTTGGAATTGAAATTCCATTTGCTTGTATTAGGAGTGGTGGGGGAGAATATCTGGAAATGCATTTGTGTTTAAACGCGAGTTCTCCAAGTTGCTCAATGATTTGGTCTTGGTTTTAGGAAGAAAATTAAAATCAACTGGAATGGCCTGGCTGCCACAGCTCAAGTCAGAATCACTTTGATTCCTGGCCTTCCAGCCTTGACTTGCTCTAATGTAATCTTGTCTGCTGAAGCAAGATGTGTGACCACTGTGTTATTATCTGCATTTCAGCTCTAAACCCCTCACGGCAGGGTTTTCTCTCTCCAGCATACCTCTCAATCTTATTACACCAGGCTGTGAAAGTGAACCCTGGCTTCTCTATTTGCCCCTTTTGCAGCTGTTCAGCCTATATCTTGAATGTTCTAGCAACCTCTCCAAATGCCACTGTTATGCACATTCTCCTGCAATGCAAGGGTAAATAAAAGTTACATGCCTATCAGGAAATCAAGAGTTTCAGAGTAAATATAAGTTCTCTCATCATCTCTAATTGTCACTTGCTGTGGATGTCAAACTGACAGAGTAGCAGAATCTAATTTCCTTGTTTGATTCACCATGAAATTAAACTGAACTGACAATTTTTATTTTCACCTGGCAAATTCATCTGACACTATTTAAATCTAGCTAATCAAGTACAGTTATCTGCTCCGCACACTCATCTCTCCCACCACACCTCTGATTTGCAGTATCCCACTTCCTGAACTCCCTCCGACAGCCGTGTGTTGGATTACATTTACAGTTTTAGAAGGTGTAAAGGAATGCATGAACATAGTTAGCCAAGGTGCCAGGAAATGTTTCATGTCACAAAATTACTACTGAAAGATGAAAAAAAAAAAAAAAAAAAAAAAAAAAAAAAAAAAAACAGTGAAAAACAAAACTCCTGGACTGTAGCACAGTTCAAAAGTCCAACCAGTTGGATGGTTTAGTGAGGCCTGTGCTCAGTAGAGTAGAAAATATAATTCTGAAGTTAACTGACTTTTAGCGGGGGGAAAAAACATGTTTAACCTCTGTAAAACAAACAAACAAACAAACATCACTGTCCAGATACAGTCAGCATGATAGTAGGAAGTGCTGGATACATCTGTCTTAGGAAACCAGGCTATCTGGTAGTGTGGGAGTGGTCAGTGATAGAATGAACTATAATTTGAGTTTTCAAAGACAAGGAAGGTTTCACATTTTGGAATCATTAGACACTGTCTCAAGAAAAGGTTTTTAGTATTGCAGGACACCAAAAAAGACTATAAGGCTCATCAATTAACCATTGGTAATTATCAGCATCTATGAAGGGACTGCTTCAAGGATCATCAAGGAAGGAAGAAACCTGGACATAGTTAATCCACAGAACAACTAAATGGTTTTTTTGCTGCCTGGATCCACCAGGAGGAGGCTATTAGCTTGGCCCAAAGCTAGCAGACATATTACATTTTTACCTGTAAACGTCCTTCAGTTTCAGACTAGTTTCAAGATTTCTAAGCTCATTTCTACATGTGCATGGTCTTTCTTTACTCTGAAACTGAAATGAAGATCCATGGGTTGAACCCTAGCCCCAAGACACCATCAAAGATGAACAGAAACTCTGGGTTGATTTCACATTTTAGACAGAATCTAAAACATCTCTCTATGCTTACTGATTAAGAACCATGTAAGAATCTGATTAAACATGTATCCCAGCCCTTAGAAAAATACATACATGAATAATTGGCATATAATTTCACAATGTATTCGTGTACCCCTTGAAGCCCTTACATTAACCGAACATAATCATAGCTACAATTGCGGGAGGACATTTTCTATATGCTGGACATTGTGTTAACACTTCAGAGAGAGCTCACACCATCTGGCTTGGCCTCTTCAGCCCTTCTGAGAAGACTCATTAAGTTAAAAACTCCAGGCCACTTATCTTGAGGAAGTTACGTGAAATTGTTCTTGTGACAAGCTGCGCAAGCATAAATAAGCATCTGCAAGTAGGAGTGCCTGCCATTGTAACTTTAATTTAGGGCTTCTATTTTAAATTACTGATTGTTTGCATTGCTCCCAGTATCTTAGTATATATAACATTTTTCTCTTTATAGGAAGTCAAACAGGCCTGTTCAACTGAATCTCGGTGAAAGCTGCTCTGGAGAAAGACTGGCTGTCTGTATTTCTCCCAAGGTTCCCTCAAGCGATTTTTGCATCTACCGTATAATGTCGGTTTTGGACCATACCGAGCATATTCCTCCAGTCATTTTTTTTTTTTTTTTTTGTAATAAGAGGTACAAAAACTTTTAGGTTTATTTGTATAGTTTGATTCCTTATAGCACTGGAAGAAGGTATCATTATTCCTATTTGATATAGTGGAAAACTAAGTCCCAGAAAGGATGAATAACTTGTCTTGTTCACATACCTGGTAAGTGGTAAAGCAGGGTTTAGAATCCAATTTGGTTTGACTTCAACAGCCAAGTTCTCAGTTGTTGTGGTCTACTGCTCTAGACTTCAGAATAAGAGCCACTGCTAAACACACTGGTGTATTATAAAATTGACGAGCCATCGTTTTACTTTAGCTCAAATAGAATAAACAATAAGAAGTTAAACTTAAATGTATGATAAAGCATTCCAGTTATTTCTGGCTGATAAGCAAGTTTAGACATTTCATTGCATAAATCCTACCCTATCCACTGCCAAGAGTATCTTCCTTCCTGCAGTCTCCACCTAGTCAACCAGTCCTACTTATTGGAAGACTTTGTGATTACCTACAGTAAGCCCAATAGAAAACAGACACAAGGAGAATCTGAGCCCTGGATTCTTAAATCTGTATTTTTGCACAGTGTCTATGCCATTTTTCAGAATAAATATGAGCTATGAAAATACTTCCCCCTAGCAAACAGGAAACAATTAGCTACAAGGAAACCTAGTGAGCTAAACTTGAGTAGCATGTTTAAGGTAAAGAATTTACACAGAAAAATAATTGGGGAAATGAAGATTGCATTACAGGAGCAACTGCTGAAAAGCAGAAGAGAAGCATTGGAGTAAATGTCACTGAGTGGTAGCAGACGATGTAAAACTTGGGGAAAGTTGAAACCTCCAGGAGCAGCAGCAGAATTGTCAGGACAAATCTGAGGAACTAAAGCAAGATGATGGAAATCTGTGAAAGAATAAAGGGCAAGAGAGCAAGGAGGGAAAGAAGAAGTGCACGGCCTCCTGATGTTCTAGACTCACTGCACCATGGGTCATGGTGGGGGAAAGGAGAAACAAGAGAAGGCCTTTGATGGAACAGTTCCCTGAAAAGATCACTCCCAAGGACAAAGAAGTAGCCACTTGACTATAGATGAAGATGTGGGTAGGAGGTGAGCTCAAGAAAGTTCTTCCTCAAATACCCACCAGCTAATTCATTAATGCTACTTTCTAATCCATGTATAGATGTTGGACATGGAATTCTAGAAAGAATGTATAGATTTTGTACACGGAATTCTAGAAAGAACTCCATAACAAGGATTCAGAAAAAATCAGAAAGATCTCGAATTTTTTCCATTGGAGATAATGAAATCTGAGCATTCTTTCATTTTGTCCCCCTTTTTAAAAAACAGAAAACATTATTAAGAGGCATATTGTAGCATAGTACAACATACTTACCATTCTAGTGAAAGCAGCGAGCAAGTTCAGGCAATGCCCAAGGAATAAATGTGAAATTGAATTGCTGAAAGGGAAGAGAAACTTGATGATCTACTGTATGTTATAAGAACAGAAAAGAACTACATCTAGCAAAAGGCTCAACTTTCTTCCAGCATAAATTATGGGAGAGCCAGAGTATCTTCCATGGGCAGCCATCAATATGCAGAACAATGCTCTAAGTTGGAAAAAGATTTAAGGGAGTGTAGGAGGGACAAATTTAAATTAAAAACACAAACAAACTAACAAGAAAACATCTACATTTAGGAACCTGGACAAGAAAATAGAGCTGGAGAAACAAGATTGTTGGCATTCCAAAGGTAAGACAGAATTATGGACTAACAGGGGCAAGTAGAAGATGTAGACCAGCTCTACTCAATATGCCGGACCTTGATAAGGTACGTAGCTTGAGCCAGACTAAATTAACATGCTTTTTCCTTCATTGAGAAGGTGTGGCTACTACTGCTACTGCTACTATTCAAATAATAATAATAGCTGAATAGAAAAACTAAACAGTAAGTGAGTTTGGTAATACAGTTAAGTTACATTACTGGTGAAAATTTCTTATCTCCCCTAGTAACAAACCTAGTAACAAATAGGACCACATGTTAGCTAGGCTGCTTTAGACTTCAAAATAGAAGAGATGGTCAACAAAAGTTTTAAAGTGAGACCAGAGAGCCAAGCAACAAGTAAGCACATCAACACCTAAGGCAGGAGAGAAGATCTAACTTCCACAGGATGTTACATAGGAAGTGAGTCATCCAGAGAAAGAGGTGAAGAAAGGACACTGAAGGAGAGACAGAGGAGAGGGATAATAGTCGCTGCACATGTAGGGAACATGTGGATAGAAAAGAGAGATGTGGTGTTATTGCTGAGAGAAAGAGTATCTGGCCTTTTGAATATTACCCCACATAGATAGTGCAGTACAGAAAGAAGGGCTTCTCGCCTTGCAGATGCATTGGTAAAGAAAACATGGGGGCTACTGGGAAGGCTACCAAGTATATTTTTAGAGTAAATCACTGTTCTAAGTATGATTTTTAAGATGATTAAATACATTATCTTAAATGTTAATACAATTTATGCTCAAATATCATACTACTAAGACTTTCACCATTGATAAAGTACAGCTTTCATTAGTTATGAAGTTCCTACACTCTGAACCTGATTCTTGGCACAGAGAATGATAGCATATTTGTTTGCTAGGGCTGCCATAACAAAGTACCACAAACTGGGTGGCTTAAACACCAGAAATTTATTTCCTTACCATTCTGGAGGCTAGAAGTCTGAGATCAAGGTATCAGCAGGGTTGGTTTCTTCTGAAACTGCTTGCTTTGTCTTGTAGGTGGCCATCTTCTCCCTTGCCTTCTTCACATGGTCTTCCTTCTGTCTGCATCATAATTCCCTCTTTTTATACACGCCAGTCATTTTCAGTTAGGACCCACCCTATTGACCTCATTTTAATTTAACTACATCTTCAAAGGCCCTATCTACAATGCAGTCATTTTCTGAGGTACGGTACTGGGGATTAGAACATCAACACATCAACATATAAATTTGGGATGGGCAAAAGTCAGCCTGTAAAATGCATAAAGCTTCAACCCATAGTGAACGCTGTGAGCACATAGTGCCATGTGCAGCTGTGCTGTCTGCACACTTCCCAGCACAGCACATTGCCCATGAAGTAGGGAGATGCAGAAGTCTTCATTTATATTGGTTGAGTAGATTGTTTTAAACCACTTCCTGATTCTCTTTCAAATTCTTGAATCAGCTATAAGTTTCGCTTTATCAACAATTCAGCTTGAAAATAATTTTAGACTAGGGATCCATATATCCAAAGAGAAAAGTGGGATGGGGTGATGCACAGAAGACTCGAGTCATGAGTGGCACAGCTCAGGCCAAAACGTGTTACGAAGGATTATATGGCAAATTGCTGGTAAATTTAAGAGGCTGGGTTCTTTATTCCTTCCTTAACTCATTACAAAGTGCTCTGTCAACACATGACAATATTATTTTCAAACCATAGAGGTTGCATTTTAGAAACTTTAGAACTTGAAGCCTAGACCTCCAGGCCAAAATGCAATGAATTTGACTTCAATAATTCCATATTTCAAGCTTTTCATGTCTTCCCTGACTTCTTTGAACTAAAAGGCTTATCTTTTGGATTCAATCAGATGACTTTGTGGCTTTCCTCTACCTTTGGGGCATTTCTTCTCCATTCAGTTAGTTCTCTTCTGTGAGCAAGACTTCAATCCAGTCACCCAAGTCATGGAAAAATGATACTTCATTTGCATCAGGTAGAAGCACGTCCTTAAGGTGATCAGTTTGGATGAGTTTCATCCAAACTGAAATATTTCTGCAAGGTTTGTGTGCAGGATTTGATTTTACTTTATTCCCTTTATAGAGACCATCCCAACCTGCTCTGGTTCTTTGCTCATTAACAGCATAAATCATGCAAAATGTTAAAAGTCACTGTTGCAATGGTATTTGATACAGAATTTAAATGAGACCACAGAGAAAAATGACAGTACTCCTCTGAGGCTCTATGATTCATTTCTTGGTACCAAACCAGAAGTGGAAAATGCAATGCAATTTTATCATGAACAGAAGCATTGCCTCTGGCCTTCATACAACTCCAAAAATAGTTAGAACAAGTCTGACCAAAAACCAGGAAGGCCCTATGCAGAACATTTTCAGAAGGTGGTTCCACGTTCATCTTAAAATACATACATATACATATATTATGTATATCATATATACATACGCAAGCACACAATTCTCTTTTTGTCTGTATGCCCCCATGCCGTGACTCTCTTTCCATCTTTGGGCTTCTCTCACTCTCTTCCTTCTTCTATCTCTTGACATCATTTTTTCCACTTCTCACTCCCTTTCTCTCTGTCTCACTCTGTGTCTCTATCTTTCTCTGTTACTCTGGCTCTGCCCATACCTTCTTCTCTGTTCTTTTTGTCACTGTCTCTGTTCCTCTCTATCCTCTCCATTCTCTTATTATCTTGCTGTCTCTCAGTCAGTAATACCTTTGTGTCTTTGTCTTTCTTCCTGTCTGACTTGTTTTCCTGGCCATGCATCTAAGCCTGTTTTCCTATGTGAATCTCTTTTTTTCCCCATCCTGCACATACACAGACACTGAACAGTACCTAGAGCAATTCCATTTTGAAATGATTCTTTTTTTATAGAGAAGTCATTTTTTGAAAGTCCTGCCACCCCCTCTGCCTACTGAGACATGGAGGAGCCCTTTCTTTTCTGCTCTCCCCTCGCCAAGACTGTGTGTATATTTCACAGATCATCCAGCAGAGGAAGTGCAACCAGTGCTTTCCATGCTGCTTCACCCTGGAAGCTAAATGTGTGCCCTTCTTTCAGGCTACTTAGCCCAACTTAACTCAGTGGGAAACATGCCAGGAGGGTTCAGATCTTCTGCATAGCCAGTTTGCCCAAAGACAGTCTGTTAAAGCCGTCCCCCACTGGCTTTGCTATTTTTGCCATTCTAAGTGACTTCTGGGTTACTTAACATAAAACCCTACATAGTGCTTCAGTTCTAAACCTCATGATAGAACTCCAAAGGGTGAATAGGTTCTCAGGCTTGAAGAAGAGAGATTGTGAAAAGGATTTAGATTCAGACTTTTAATAGTGTAGTCCTGATATAGTCCTGAAATGAGAGAAAGCAGTCAGGGTCAGAAAACCAAGGAAGAAACCCTTTAAGCAAGTGTACACATTACTTCAGAAATGGTGTATATTTTACTTTAAGTATGTTTAATTGCACAGTTTTTAGGAAAATAAAACAGCACCATGATCATATTACTGTATAATTACCATTGTTTTCTAAGAAGTTACTATGTAGTTACTACATTATCACAGAAAAATAAAGCATGTTATTTCATGGTAACTATGCAATTAGTTCATGTCACCATCAAGCGTACACTTATTGAACCAACAAAGAAATAAAATGTTCCATTTATTTCCCTCCATGCTCATGAGTCATAATATTGTCCCTCTTTTAGAAATGACATAATGAATCAATGTACTAATGTAGGAAATATGCAGATTATGCTTTTTTCCTAATCTTTTTTTTTTCTGGTGAGCAAATGAATACCTTGGAAACTGCAGATGCAAAACAGTTAGTTAGCACGCCAGATAGGCAGGCAAGCAAAAAGATTCTATCAAGCAAATCTACTGTATTTAATGAGAGAGGAACAAGGACTCCTTTTTGGCTGTGGCTAGGCAGGGATACCTTGGCAAGCCAAGTCCCTCAGTGGCTAGAAGGAATGAGAAAAGGATTAAACATATTTCCTCCTATGTTGCATGCAGGCTGAAAGTATAGCAAACAAAAACTGGTACCATGTTATGTGTACATTCACAGAAGAATTTCAGTTTCTGTTGCACATACTGCGAAGGAAAAATCTAGTGTTTCAATATTTAAATCAGTTCTATAAAAAGCAGACCACTTGGTAAAAGTTTGAATTCACTATCAGAAGCTGGTTCTGGTAGTGCAAGAGATGTAGAATTAGAAATAAGGAATACACTATAATCTTTGTCAATGGCAGCTTGTCTTTCTACTTAAAGCTCTGTGTACAGTCATCTTTCTATGAAGCTAATTGCAAGCTGCTTAAAATAATGAGAATAGTTCTGTTTATTGTAACTAATTGATTTTCAATACTTCAAGATTAATTGGGCAGAACAGGTTATCTCAAGTTTTCTTTGAGGCATGCTTTAGTGGCTCTGAATTAAAGAAATTATTTGATAGATTAGTATAATTTATTTTCACATTTGTTATTTTTTTATAAATAGCTTTAAAATTCTCCAGAGAGGATACCCTATTCCTGTCCTTTTTCTCAATCCTTTCCATTGTTTTCCTGAACAGCATTCAACTAACTTCTTTTTATTTCTAGCAGGAAAATTCCTCTGTTCTCTAGCTGTTCATAATTTAAATTCTAATCATGAGAGTAAAGAATGTGCTAAAGAGCATCTAAACTCACTAAAGTCTTTAAAATACACAATACTCCCTCTTCAATGGACAAAAAGATACCTGAGGAAAAATATTTGTATTATCAGCTATAAAGTATTTACATTTGTATGTAGATTTCATGAATCATGGCTGATACATTATTTTTGGAGGCTGTAGATTGAATCCAATACAAGTTTCCACTATTCCTATTAATGCATACTTTTAATGACTGTTTAAAAGGAGGGAAGCAAATAAACTTTCATCAATGAAGAAGTTCCCTAAAGTTGTACTTGTCTGATTCAATAACTGTCAGTCATAACAATATATATATATATATATATATATATATATATTATTTTAAAGACAAGATAATCAAGGGCTACAACGAATGCCAGAGATTCGGACTTCTTGAAGGCAGATGCAAATGGAACTAAATCTAAGTCTACCTGTGATTAAATAAATCAGGGTTATTGTGCCTTTCTCTTCACACCTAACCTGTCTTCCCCCCTTTATCAGCCCCAACCTTTCAGAACTTTTATTATACACAAGACACCATCATTCAGTTAAATATCGCCTTAAAGTCTTTGTGTGCCATTAAGGATTCAGGGGAAGACTCATTTCTTCAAAAGGAGAAGCAGAGGTATAGTAGGCAGAATTTTAAAATGGGCCTGGAGATTTTCCACCTTGCTGGTGGGCATCCCCTGCATAATCCTTAGGACTGGGACTGTGATGGATTTTACTCCCATCATTAGGCTATGTTAAAATAGGGAGACTGTCCGGGTGGGCCTGGCCTAATCACCTAAGCCCTTTAATTGATGACACTTTTCTATAACCGGTCACAGAAAAGGAGGTCAGACAGATGTTCCCACTGGCCTGAAAGAAGGCCAATATCCATGATGTGAACTGTCCATACGGGCCACCCCCATCGTAAATAACTCCAAAATCCTCTAGTTACTGAGAGAGGTCCCTGGCTAATAGCTAGAAAGAAAATAGGCACCCACAGTCCTAAAACTACAAGGAAATGAATTCTGACAACAATCAGTGAGTCTGGAAGAAGACTCCAAGCCCTGATGAGAACCTCAGGCCTAGCTGACATGTTAATTTTATCCTGATGAGACCCTGAGCAGAGAATCCAGTCACAGACACTGGACACTTGACCTCCAAAAAAAAAAAAAAGTAAGATTAAAAAAATACTGTTGTTTTGTGCCTCCAAGTTTGTGGTAACTTGCTATGCAGTGAGAGAAAAATAATACAGTTGGAAAGACAGGATCTCCCCTTTGATTCTGTATAAATTTTTTTTCTCTCATACTTTTCATCCCAGAGAGTCTGGAGCTTTGCTGTTGAGGTTTTCACACTATATTACTTTTTCGCTGCCAAAGCTGTAGATACAAGATTCAGTATTAAATGAACATACCTAGTATTTAAAGACTTTATGGCAACAACAAAAAAATGTTAATAGAACCAGGGTTCCCTCAGAAGTATCCACACTCTCTATTAACTTAAGTTTTTCCATGAATGGAGCCTCTTTCTACCCAAACCATAACACTTCTTATTAAGAAAAGGTTAAATAAGCACTTCATGCCACTCAATACCGGGATCTGGTTTTATCTGAAGCATCCACTAGACTGGGATGTAAATGATCATACTGTCGAATGGTATAATTCACAGACAAAGGGAGGGGGAAGAAAATCCAGCTTTGCATCAGCCCACACCAAATCTGTGAAAATCACAAAAGGGATAAGGTTTCAACTCACACAGTTGATGCTGCTTTGTTAAAGGGATATCCCATCAGACTCCCACACAGAGACTCCAAGAGGAAGCCTGATATTGGCAAACTTGCAAAGACATGCAACACTCTTTTCCTTTAATGAGTTACTGCAGATAAAGATGTTACAGTGATCTTTGAGAAGCTGAGCCCATGGATAGACTGTCATTTAATAGTACAATTAAATTGCCTTAAAGGTAAGCCTTATTACAGAACTTGAGAATCCCAAATGGAGTTGTCTCCTAAGTGTTTACATACTGCCCGTCACTTGTCACCAGGTCATGCTTCACTGAAGAATTGGAGGTCCAGGGGAGCTTGGTTCTCCACCATAATCTATTTTTGTATTAATATATGAGCTGAATATCTGATCCCTGTTAAATCATGCTCATATGTTTTGTTTGGTTTTACCCTCAAAGCACCTGGTTTTTAATGCAGTTTTTTTTTTTTTTGAGATATAATTAACAGACCATAAACTGTACCTTTTTAAAGTGTAAAATTCATGAGGTTTTAGTTAATTCACAAAGCCGTGCAACTATTAACACTGTGTAATTTTAGAACATTTTATCATCCCATAATGAATTCTTTTACCCGTAATCAGTCACTCCCCAGCTCTCCCAGACCCTGGGAACTTCTAATATTCTTTCTATTCTCTATGGATTTGACCACTTTGGATATTTTATACAAATAAAATCACATAATGCATGACCTTTTGTGTGTGGCTTATTGACATATTTCCAAGGTTTATCCATAGTATAGCATAAATAGCACAGTACTTCATTTCATTGCAAGTAGTTCATTTCATTGTAAGGCCAAATAATGTTCCATTGTATGAATATACCACTTTTTGTTTATCTATACATCAGTTAGTGGATATTTAGATTATTTTCTGCTTTTTGGCTATGATGTATAATGCTGCTGGGAACATTCATGTACACATTTGTATATAGACCTGTGTTTTTGCTTCTCCTGGAAATAGAATTGTTGGATTATATGTAATTCTATGTTTAACATTTTGAGAAACTGCCAAACTGTTTTCCAAAGTAGCTGCACAATTTTGAAATCTTACCAACTAGGTATAAGGTTTACAATTTCTCCACATCTTCACTAACAATTGTTACTGTCTGCCTTCTTTATTTTAGACATCCCAGAGGGTTTGAAATATTACCTCATTATAACTTTAATTTACATTTCCATAATGACTAATGATGTTGAGCATCTTTCTATGTGCCTATTGGTCATCCGCATATATTTTTTTCATTTGTGTATCTTCATTGGATAAATGTCTACTCCAATTATTTGCCCATTTTTAAATTGGGTTCTTTGTCTTTTTATTGTTGACTTGTAAGTGTTCTTTATATATTCTGAATCTATGTTTCTTATCAGGTATATGATTTGCCAACATTTTTTCCCATTCTGTGGATCACCTTTTCATTTTCTTGGTATTTTTTGAAATATAAAAGTTTTTAATTTTGATATGTTGATATGTTAATATTGTTATGTCCAGTTTATCTATTTTTTGTCACTTGTATTTTTTTGTGTCATATGTAGGAAACCATTGACTAATCCAAAGTCATAAAGATTACTGCCTGTTTTCTTCTAACAATTTATAATTTTAGTTCCCACATTTAGGTCTATGATTCATTTTAATTTTGTGCGTGTGTGTGTGTGTGTGTGTGTGTGTGTGACACAAAGTAGGAATCCAATTTTGGTATTTTAACTGTGAATATCCACCTGACCCAGCACCACTTATTGAAAAGACTACTCTTTTACCATTGAATTGTCTTGGCACCCTTATCAAAAGTCAGTTGAGCATAAATGTATGGGCTTATTTCTGGACTTTCAGTTCTATTCCATTGATGAATATGTATAACCTTATGCCAGTATCACACAATCTTGATTACACTAGCTTTGTAGTAAGTTTTGAAATAGGGAAACGTGAGTCCTCCAACTTTGTTCTATTTCAAGATTGTTTTGGCTATTCTGGGTTCCTTGCATTTCCATATGAATTTTAGGAACAACTTTTCAATTTTTCCAAAAACTGTAGCTGAGGTTTAGATAGAAGTTGCATTAACTCTGTTGTAAAATTTAATTAGTATTGCCATCTTAACAATATAATTCTTCCAATCCATGAACGTGAGAAGTCTATTTATTAGATCTTTAATTTTTTCAATGATTTCTTGTGGTTTTCATTAGAGTATGCAAGCCGTGCACTTCTTTTGTTAAATTTATTCCTAGGTATTGTATTCTTTTATTGTTATTGTAAACAGAATCGTTCTCTTAATTTCATTTT
Organism: Rhinopithecus roxellana; assembly: GCF_007565055.1. NCBI lineage: Eukaryota > Metazoa > Chordata > Mammalia > Primates > Cercopithecidae > Rhinopithecus > Rhinopithecus roxellana. The sequence goes on from NC_044564.1 coordinate 29,857,392, forward strand.
CTTATTTTTAATTTTCAAAAAGCAAATAAGGGTGTTGCTTGGTGATCTCATTCACTATTTCCTTACTCTGATATGGTTGGTAAGGATTGCTTACAATTTTGTAAATACTATTTTTCACTTTGCTTTAAACTCTAACTCTCAGTAATCTTCCACCCTCAAAATTACTGACTTTGACCTAAGTCTAGCCAGAGCAATGTGTTTTTAGTACAATATGATTATGATGATTCCTAGGACACCACATCATGATAAAAACATTATTTGAACTTCTTTCAGTGGTTGTGTTATACTTGCAAGGAATTTTGTGTCTTTGTTTCTCACATAGGATACTTCCTGATTGTTAATAAGGACATTTTAATATAAAAATATAGCTATAAATATAAGATCAATCCCCTACATTATTCATTCAGATAACAAACATTTATTGATCATTGTTTATGTGCCAAGCAATGCTCTAGGTGCTAGGGATACATCAGAGAACAAATCAAAGATTCATGCCTTCTTGGATCTCACAATTTTTATGCTCAGAATATGTTTACTGTTTGAAAATGAAAAAATATAATTACTAAGCATCTTGTTCTTGAGAAAATTTTAATCTATTAAGGTAGTCAACAAAGGAATAGGCTGATATTTGCCATGGACATAACTATTGTATATGCATACACATTGTTTAACTTATTTAATTATATTGTAAGGACTTGGAGTATGAAGATCTCTGTCAAGTGCTGTTTAAGACATAGGTCTGTCTCAAAAGACTTACATTTTAAAATGAAAGCTGTGTTGTCCATTCAAAAGCTAGCAGAAGGCAAGAAATAACTGAGATCAGAGCAAAACTGAAGGAGATAGAGATACAAAAAACCCTCCAAAAAATCAATGAATCCAGGAGTTGGTTTTTTGAAAAGATCAACAAAACTGATAGACCACTAGCAAGACTAATAAAGAAGAAAAGAGAGAAGAATCAAATAGACGCAATAAAAAATGATAAAGGAGATATCACCACCGACCCCACAGAAATACAAACTACCATCAGAGAATACTATAAACACCTCTACGCAAATCAACTAGAAAATCTAGAAGAAATGGATAATTTCCTGGACACTTACACTCTCCCAAGACTAAACCAGGAAGAAGCTGAATCCCTGAATAGACCAATAGCAGGCTCTGAAATTGACGCAATAATTAATAGCCTACCAACCAAAAAAAGTCCAGGACCAGAAGGATTCACAGCTGAATTCTACCAGAGGTACAAGGAGGAGCTGGTACCATTTCTTCTGAAACTATTCCAATCAATTGAAAAAGAGGGAATCCTCCCTAACTCATTTTATGAGGCCAACATCATCCTGATACCAAAGCCTGGCAGAGACACAACAAAAAAAGAGAATTTTAGACAAATATCCCTGATGAACATTGATGCAAAAATCCTCAATAAAATACTGGCAAACCGAATCCAGCAGCACATCAAAAAGCTTATCCACCATGATCAAGTGGGCTTCATCCCTGGGATGCAAGGCTGGTTCAACATTCACAAATCAATAAACGTAATCCAGCCTATAAACAGAACCAAAGACAAGAACCACATGATTATCTCAATAGATGCAGAAAAGGCCTTTGACAAAATTCAACAGCCCTTCATGCTAAAAACGCTCAATAAATTCGGTATTGATGGAACGTATCTCAAAATAATAAGAGCTATTTATGACAAACCCACAGCCAATATCATACTGAATGGGCAAAAACTGGAAAAATTCCCTTTGAAAACTGGCACAAGACAGGGATGCCCTCTCTTACCACTCTTATTCAACATAGTGTTGGAAGTTCTGGCTAGGGCAATCAGGCAAGAGAAAGAAATAAAGGGTATTCAATTAGGAAAAGAAGAAGTCAAATTGTCCCTGTTTGCAGATGACATGATTGTATATTTAGAAAACCCCATTGTCTCAGCCCAAAATCTCCTTAAGCTGAGAAGGAACTTCAGCAAAATCTCAGGATACAAAATTAATGTGCAAAAGTCACAAGCATTCTTATACACCAGTAACAGTCAAACAGAGAGCCAAATCATGAATGAACTTCCATTCACAATTGCTTCAAAGAGAATAAAATGCCTAGAAATCCAACTTACAAGAGATGTAAAGGACGTCTTCAAGGAGAACTACAAACCACTGCTCAGTGAAATAAAAGAGAACACAAACAATGCTCATGGACAGGAAGAATCAATATCATGAAAATGGCCATACTGCCCAAGGTTATTTATAGATTCAATGCCATCCCCATCAAGCTACCAATGAGTTTCTTCACAGAATTGGAAAAAACTGCTTTAAAGTTCATATGGAACCAAAAAAGAGCCCGCATTGCCAAGACAATCCTAAGTCAAAAGAACAAAGCTGGAGGCATCATGCCACCTGACTTCAAACTATACTACAAGGCTACAGTAACCAAAACAGCATGGTACTGGTACCAAAACAGAGATATAGACCAATGGAACAGAACAGAGCCCTCAGAAATACTACTACACATCTACAGCCATCTGATCTTTGACAAACCTGAGAAAAACAAGAAAAGGGGAAAGGATTCCCTATTTAATAAATGGTGCTGGGAAAATTGGCTAGCTATAAGTAAGAAGCTGAAACTGGATCCTTTCCTTACTCCTTATACGAAAATTAATTCAAGATGGATTAGAGACTTAAATGTTAGACCTAATACCATAAAAACCCTAGAAGAAAATCTAGGTAATACCATTCAGGACATAGACATGGGCAAGGACTTCATGTCTAAAACACCAAAAGCAACGGCAACAAAAGCAAAAATTGACAAATGGGATCTAATTAAACTAAAGAGCTTCTGCACAGCAAAAGAAACTACCATCAGAGTGAACAGGCAGCCCACAGAGCGGGAGAAAATTTTTGCAATCTACTCATCAGACAAAGGGCTAATATCCAGAACCTACAAAGAACTCAAACAAATTTACAAGAAAAAAACAAACAACCCCATCAAAAAGTGGGCAAAGGATATGAACAGACACTTCTCAAAAGAAGACATTCATACAGCCAACAGACACATGAAAAAATGCTCATCATCACTGGCCATCAGAGAAATGCAAATCAAAACCACAATGAGATACCATCTCACACCAGTTAGAATGGCAATCATTAAAAAGTCAGGAAACAACAGGTGCTGGAGAGGATGTGGAGAAATAGGAACACTTTAACACTGTTGGTGGGATTGTAAACTAGTTCAACCATTATGGAAAACAGTATGGTGATTCCTCAAGGATCTAGAACTAGAAGTACCATATGACCCAGCCATGCCATTACTGGGTATATACCCAAAGGATTATAAATCATGCTGCTATAAACACACATGCACACGTATGTTTATTGCGGCACTATTCACAATAGCAAAGACTTGGAATCAACCCAAATGTCCATCAGTGACAGACTGGATTAAGAAAATGTGACACATATATACCATGGAATACTATGCAGTCATAAAAAAGGATGAGTTCGTATCCTTTGTAGGGACATGGATGCAGCTGGAAACCATCATTCTCAGCAAACTATCACAAGAACAGAAAACCAAACACCGCATGTTCTCACTCATAGGTGGGAATTGAACAATGAGATCACTTGGACACAGGAAGGGGATCATCATACATTGGGTCCTATTGTGGGGAGGGGGGAGAGGGATAGCATTAGGAGATATACCTAATGTAAATGACGAGTTAATGGGTGCAACACCAACATGGCACATGTATACATATGTAACAAACCTGCACGTTGTGCACATGTACCCTAGAACTTAAAGTATAATAAAAAAAACTTATAAATACATGTATTTGAAAACTTGGAAAGACAAAATTAATGAGTCATTGAACTCAGTAAATTAAAAATTTAAATAAAAAACTCAATAATATAGAATGAAAAAACAAATAAGAACAGAGATTAATACAAATAGAAAACAAAAAAATGCCAACGATTTATATACCCAAAGCTGTTGCTCCGAAGAATTTTGTTACAAACAAAAGCACAAATCTTTAAGAATCAGCTAAAAATCAAGTAAGTGAATATCAAATTATTTCATTTCAATAATGGCACCACAAACAAAGCTTAACTTTACTTATTGACTGGAAGCAAAAATTTGCAAGGACATAACTGATGAAGGCTTAGAACACTGAAAAACAAAAACTGTCGTATAAATAAGAAACTTACTACCAATATTTGGAATTGATTAAAGATACCATTAAGCAATTCACAAAATGGACAAAAACGTGAACAAACCCTTAACCTCACAATTAATCTGAGACACACAGGATGAACAACTAACAGTTACCATTTCATGCATGACAATGACAAAAATGTCTAAACGTGATAACAACCCCTTCATGAAGGCAGAAATCTTTGATTTTTCCTTGTTCCGTCTTCAGCACATAGAACAGTATTTGGTTAATGGGAACCACTCAGTAAGCATTAAGTGACTGGATAAAATATTCAGTACTGGTAAGCATAGGGAAACCAGACTTCTCATTTACTCTAAGTCTAAAATAATTCAGTTACATTAGAGAATAATGTAGTCAAGTTGGAAGGTGTACATGCCTTTCAATCCAGCTCTTCAACTTCTAGATGTCCATCCCTGGGTAGTCTTCCACATGGGTTAAAGAATATTCACTGCAACATTGTCTCTAATGAAGTATTTGAAATAAAAATCCTTAAATCCCTTTTTAAAGACTGTTTAAATAAGTAGAACATATTCATATTATAGATGTTTTCCATATGGATGCAACAGTAAAGATTAGTGAAATAAAGCTTTATGTAATAACATAGATTATCGTTAAGTATAGCATACAAATGAAATCTTTGTACTAAAGCATGCTTGGGGATTTTATTTGCCAAGTTTAGGAGAGTAATTGCCTTTGTCGGGGGCCAATAAGAGATGAGAGTGAATACAGCTCTTCTACTGTACATGTCATGGACATTTTTGTTAAAATAAAAGATCTGTTTCGGTTTGCTTAAAGAAAAGATCTGAGTCAGATAAAAGGTTAAAATTTGTTGAAGTCAAATGGGTAGTAAGGATATGAATTTTCTTTAAATTGTCTTTATATTTTATGTATGTTGGAAATATTTTATAAGCTATTTCATATAAGATAATTCATATTATTTTATAAGATGAAAGAATAGAAAAAGATATGGAAGAACAGGATTTTGCTTGCCCCTGAGCAGGGGCAGTGTCTTTTTCAATTGGGGAGCAATGTGTGCTAAGCAAGAAGAAACCTGAAGTGATATGGGACTAAATGAGTGTGGTAATATAAGGCCCACAACCTCAGACAGCAAGATAAGAATTGTGGTTAATAGTCTATGAAACATCCTGAGCTATCTAGATCAGTATATGAAATGCATATCCATAACAAAGATGGAGTATATAAAAAGGGCACAGGATCTGGAGAATGAATTGGGGTACCATATATTTTAAAAAGGCAAGGTCTGGAAAAGGCTCTTTGTGATTTCAACATAAATCTTCTGATGAATTTAAAAACTTTTCAAAAGAAGGCTAACCCTGGTAATGCTGTTCTGAAGATGAAAACAAGTAAATATCATCACTACCGGTGGGGCACGGTGGCTCATGCCTGTGATCCCAGTTCTTGGGGAGGCCTAGGCAGACAGACCACCTGAGGTCAGGAAATTGAGACCAGCCTGGCCAACATGATGAAACTCCATCTTTACTGAAAATACAAAAATTAGCTGGGGGTGGTGGCGGGCGCCTGTAATCCCAGCTACTTGGGAGACTGAGGTGGGAGAATCACTTGGACCTGAAAGGCGGAGGTTGCAGTGAGCTGAGATCACGCCACTTCCAGCCTGGGTGACAGAGCAAGACTCCACCTCAAAAAAAAAAAAAAAAAAGAAAAGGCAAGAAATGAAAAAGGGCTTTGTGATTTAAACATTAATCTTCTGACAAATTTTAAAACTTTTCAAAAGAAGACTAACCCTGGTAATGCTGTTCTGAAGATGAAAGCAAATACCATTACTACCAGAGACAGAATGATGTCATTAGCACAAAAAAAAAAAAAAAAAAAAAAAAATGTGTAGCTTGCTTAGGGCCATAATGAATGCCAGGGACAAAGTCGACATGAACATCCCAGTCTTTTCAAGTCCTTTCTTGTCCACACAAGGAAATCTGTGTATCTGCAACCAAATGAAGACTTAAGCTTTGGCTGGCCTTGGCTCTGCCCCCATCAAACCGGAGCTCATTGAACTGTTTAATTGTGAATAGCTTCTTTGGTTTTTAAACTGGTTAAATATGATGAAAATCTGTGCACAAACTTGCAAATGAATCAGAGAAAGACAAAGGCCTTTGAAACAGACATTTCAAAGGAGCTAAGTAGGCAAAGGAGCCTGCAAGTAATTGTTCATATTTCATGGGGACTTGGCTTTTCATGAATTCATCTCAGTGTCATCTTTCATACATATTACAGTGTCAGTTCATTAAAATTCTTGATGCAGTGCTGAACCTGGTCAGACTGAAATGGGGCTGACAAACCTCATGTCTGCCGCACAGATAACCAGGCCTTATGAAGGTGAAATTAGTTTTCAGGAGCTGCACTGCTCACTTGATTGATTCCGTCTTAGAAGTCATATGACTTAATGTTTCCTGCTTGGGCTGCCTCTGTCATGCAAACATGACCTGATAACACATTGTCAGGAGCGCTCCAGAGAGCTAACAGCAATCTAACATCTTTCTACTGAGTGTGAAGTTCCATCTGAAATGTGCATATTTGATAAGCAGCTCGTCTTCTCTCTGCCCTTTTCATTTTCAGAAAGTTAATCTTCCCTGCTCTACTGAGTGCACTGGAGGGATGAGGTGGGCAGACATGCCGCAGGTGGCCCCAAACTCTGGCACCTGGGGAAGCTTACTGCGTAGAGGCCAATGTGTCTGGACATCACTTCCAAGAGGTAGCCAGGCAAGAAGTGACAATGCAAGTCTGCCATCGTGTTCAGAAGGGCCAGCAATGCCAAGGACTCAGGAGGAGAATTAAATCAGAGTTTCATTACTGAGTGTTGTTTGACTTTGTTGTTACAGATTCATTTAACCATCTCTCTACCATGGGAAAAATTTGTATCCTATGTCCAGTATGAAATAAAAACTGCCTCCTTCCGAATTAGGGGTGGCTGAACCACAGAATTTTAAAACTGGAAAACACATAGAACCCTCCCACTCATAGCCCCATTTTACAAATGAGCAAATCTAGGCTGGGAAGGGCTAAGTGGCTCATCAAAGTCACACCGTTATATTAGTGGTAGATCCAGGACTAAGACTAAGATCTCCAGGTTATTTTAGTTTTTCCAGCACTCGTTGTACCATTCTTCACCTCAAAGTCTGACTCAGGTGTCAACGAGCTTCCAAGCAAGGGTCACATATGAATTGAATACAAGTTTTCATCCTGATCTAGCTTCCAATTTCCTCATACAATTTTTTATTGAACTTCACACATGACAAAGTATAACCGCAGACATGATTTCATTGCTGTACACAAATAAATTTTATAAGATAAAGCATGGCAGGCATTGTTGTCACTTTACAGGTAAAGAAGCCAAGAATCAGAAAAGTAAGGTGACTTCTACAGGATAAGTCAGAAAGTACTTGGAGGAGTACTAGTTTGATTTGAGATAACCAAAGGAGAGAAAGGCATGAGAACCCAAGAACTAGAATATCCAGTATTGAAGAATGGCCAAGTGTCAGTTACATTGCCAGACTAGAAAGCAACCAGACCAGATGAAAGGAAGAGGGCAGGGTGGTCCAGAAGGAAGACTCCAAGAAAATAAAACCAAAGTAAGTGATCTTACTTTTTTAAATTACTAACTTTACAGCTTTAGTAAAATATAATTGACAAATAAAAATTATATGTATGTACAGTATACATGTTTTGATACGTGTATATGTGTAATTATTAAATCAAGCTAATAAACATATCCATTTCCTCATATACTTGTCATTTTTTGTGGTAAGAATATTTAAGATCCACTTTCTTACCAAATTTAAGGAGACTATAGTCTCTGTTCTGTATAATAGATCCCGAGAACTTACTTATCCTAACTGAAACTTGTACACTTTGACCAACCTCTCAGCCCACGGCCACCACCATTCTATTCTCTCTGCTTCTGTGAGTTCAACTTTTTAAGATTCCACATGTAAGTTAGATTGTGCGGTATTTGTCTCTCTGTGCCTGAATTCTTTCATTCAGCATAGTGTCCTCCAGGTTCATCTGTGTTGATATGGTTCAGCTCTGTATCCACATCCACATCTCATCTTGAATTGTACTCCCATAATCCCCACATGTTGTGGGAGGGACCCAGTGGGATGTCATTATAATTATGGGGGCAGTTTGCCCCATATTATTCTCATGGTACTGAGTAAGTCTCATAAGATCTGATGGTTTTATAAGGGGTTTCCACTTTTGCATCTTCCTCATTTTCTCTTGCTGCCACCACGTAAGAAATGCCTTTTGCCTCCCACCATGATTCTGAGGCCTCCCCAGCCATATGGAACTGTAAGTCCAATTAAACCTCTTTTTCTTCCCAATCTCGGGTATGTCTTTATCAGCAGCATGAAAATGAACTAATATGTATGTTGTCACAAATGACAGGATTTTCTTCCTTTGTAAGACTGAAGGGTATTCTATTATATATACCACATTTTCTTTATCCATTCATCCATCAATGGACACTTAGGTTGGTTGCATATCTTGGCTATTGTAAATAATGCTGCAATGAACATGGGAGTGCAGCTATCTCTTTGATATACTGATTTCATTTTCTTTGGCTATAAACTCAGAAGTAAGATTGCCGGATCATATGGTATTTCTATTTTTAATTTTTTAAGAAACTGCCATTCTGTTTTCCATGATAGCCATACTAATTTATATTCCCACCAAAAGTGTATAAGAGTTCCCTTTTCACCACATCCTTGGCAACTCATCCCTTTTTCATCACCCCCGACTTTTCCCTTTTATTGATAATAGCCATTGTAACAGGTGTGAGGTGATATTTCATTGAGATTTTAATTTGCATTCCTCTGAACAGTGATTAAGGATTTTTTTCATATATGTGTTAGTCATTTACATGTCTTTTGAGAAATTTTGATTCATATCCTTTGCTCATTTTTTATTGGGTTATTTGGTTTTTTGCTGTTTGTGTTCCTTATATATTTTGGATATTAATCCCTTATCAGATACATGATTTGCAAATATTTTCTCCCATTCTGTAGGTTTTCTGTTCACTCTTGATTGTTCCCCCTACTATGCAAAAGTTTCTGGTTCGATGCAATCCATTTGTCCATTTTTTATTCTGTTGCCTGTACTTTTGAGTTCATATCACAAATATCATTGCTCAGATCAATGTCAAGAAGCAAACATTTTCCTTATACTTTTTTCTAGTAGTTTTACAGTTTCAGGTTTTACATTTATGTCTTTAATCTATTTGCAGTGATGTTTGTGTGTAGTATGATATAAGGGTCCAATTTTATTCTTCAGGAGGTAGATATTGTTTTCCCATTGTATGTTCTTGACACCTCTGTCTAAAAAGCAATTGACTATAGATGTGTGGATATATTTCTGGGCTCTCGATTTTGTTTCATTTGTGTATGTGTCTGTTTTTATGCCAGTACCATGCTGTTTTGATTACTATAGCTTTGCGTATGTATGATTTGTTTTATCATTGATAAAAGAATATTCATTTGTTGTTGAAAGATCTAAAGGAGAATTTTGGGGGAAAATCCAAAGGTACTTAGAAAACTACGTAAATTTTAAAGAGACGATGATTATCCTTAGGAAATATTCAAAAGAAAGCATTATTCTGATAGACTATTTGGCTCTGATGTAAACAATATTTAAATGTCATTAACAGTACCATCACTGACTTTGGATTAACAAAGGTTTGTAATTAAGTATTTTGGGAAGATAGTAGTATAAGAAAGCCAAATCCTCATCTACACAAAAAGGAAGTCAATAAATGAAGTCTGAAGTTGATAAATCTGTCAGTTGGCTTTTGCTATGTAACAACTACAAATGCTAGTGGTTTAAAACATGGACCATATTAATTGTTCTAGATTCTATGGAGTAACAATTTAGGCTGCACTTAGATGGGATAATGCATCCTTGCTCTGTGGGATTACAGCTTATCCATGTGTTGTAGTCAATTAATGGTAGGTGACTTCACACATGTATGTGGGCAGTCACTGGCTGTTAGCTGGGCCAACGGTGGCAACTGAGCCTTGTGTCACTCATCCAATAAACTAGCCAAGGCTTGTGTACATGGTAGTAGCTCTCCGAGCAGTGATGAAGCAAACCCTGATGCAAACTTCTGCTTTTATCATGTTTTCTAACAACACACTGGCCAAAGCAAGTCACATGGCCAGGCCCAGATTCAAAAGGTGGAGAAATAGACTTTACCTCTTCAAGGATGGCTGCCTTAACATTACTTGAGTGGAGACATAGTTGGGATAAAGTTTTCAATGAGATTTGATAGAGCTTCAAAAGTTCTGTGTCTAAAACTATTTAGAAGGTATGATGATGTGCTCCAGAAGTTATGTAATGTAACTTAAAAAGTGGATCTAGAAATGAAGGTTCTGATGTTAGTTCAATTAAAGCATTTTATGAAATATGTTAAAATTCTCAATTAGCGTGTTATTTTACATACTATGAGTTTAAATGTATCTATAACTAAATTAGGCCTTGAATCTACTATATCCCTGAAATATTGAAGTTGGCCAAAAACTAGATTTCTGTTGAGACCATGATAATTTCCTTATGTTTGGTGAGGACATATATATTCAGCCACATAGAATATATTATGTCAAAAGTTTAACAAAGTTTTAGTAATAGTTATTTATTGGTAATGGAACTGCTAGGTATTTTAGAAATCTTTGGTTGGAATAGTCTAGTTTTCTGAAGTAAATATGTATTATTGGCTGGGCGCGGTGGCTCAGGCTTGTAATCCTAGCACTTTGGGAGGGCGAGGCAGGTGGCTTATGAGGTCAGGAGTTCAAGATCAGCCTGGCCAAGATGGTGAAACCCCATCTCTACTAAAAATGCAAAAATTAGCCAGGCATGGTGGCGGGCACCTATCCTCCCAACTACTCGGGAGGCTGAGGCAGAGAATTGCTTGAACCCGGGAGCTGGAGGCTGCAGTGAGCTGAGATCGCACTGCTTCACTCCAGCCTGGGTGACAGAGCGAGACTTCATCTCAAAAAAAAAAAAAAAAAAAAAAAAAAAAGGTATTATTTGAACACTAGTTTCCATCTCCCACTCTATCAGCTTTAGGTCGTTGGTGTAGATGGAAGGAAGAAAGTCTCACTCACATAAGGTCAAACAAGGTCAAACAATCAATGGGTTCACAGCCCAGGAGCTGGCAAAGGAAAGTTCCCTTCCATATGAAAACTGAGTGTTCAGTGAGTTTAGTTAATGAAGATCAGTATCCCTGCAGAGATTCTTCAGACAAACCAGAGAAAAATTAGCTGTGGAGGTGATGAAACTTTTCCATATCCTAATTGTGGTGGCGTTTAGAATTCAAAAAAATGAGCAAAACATAAAAAGTCAATTTTCCTGAAGGATAACATAAAAAATAAAATTAAAGCAACACAGAAGTCATGGAAAATACTAGTTCTCCATTCCTCCAGGATAGGAAAGAATCAGTTTTTATAAACAATACAAAAAGGAACTGTCTGATTTTAATTTCTTGGAAAGACTGTTTGCATTACATCCTGGATAAGGCTTCTTCTCTTTAGACTAGGCCTACATGCCACAAACAAAAAAAAAATCATACAACGATTGAATGTCCATATCAAAAGAAGTCAAACATCCTTATCTTGCCGCATATTAAATAATTATTTTAATTCATTCATTTTTCCCAATGGAAGGCCTATTTCCTAAATTCTTCTGTTTTCTTTGAACAACACCATTAGTATCCAACATTGTATCCAACACCTCACTCATTGTTTGGCACATGGTAAGCATGCCATACATTTCTGTCAAAAATCAATCATTTATGTTTACCCCCAAATGGGCATATTCTGATGATATCAACATAACACTGAAAAATTTATCTTAGCATCACCCAATAAATGATTGCTCATTAATGTCAATGGCCACATAGAGCAAATATAAGCAAAACAAATCCACAGATATGTGCGTTCAATAGCCTGTATACATTTATCTTCACACATTTTTGGCATGGGCTAGTGTCTGGCTCTACGATGCCTGCTGATTCAGACTTTTGAGAGACAGATAAAGATTAGGGTATCAAAGAGAACAGTGTAATATTAGGGGATGTGTTTAAGAATTCTGAACATTTCATATTTTGACTGGATAAAGGATAGGAAAATAATTATCAAACCCCTCTGTCTTTCCTCTGGTGTTATCAGTTTACACTCAACATCAAATCTATCTGTGATATTTAGCATTACTCAAGGATGCTGCCATACCCACTCTAGAAGGAAAAATGAGAGAGAAGCCCTTCTTCATAGGTGTCACAGCCCAGAGAACAGACACCTAAAACGAATGCAACCTTTGTAACCTAATTACCAGCTGCAAGACTCTGAACTCTGACGATTAGGTTCCTTTGCCTTTTGGCTTAGGAAAATTCATGTTGTTGACCTAAGGTGAACAATGATGAACACGTCCTCCTGGTTAGTTTAGATTTCATCAGCCTTCCCCAGGCAAACTGTTGATCTCTTTTTCGCTTTTCCAGAACCAAGTCCAGGCTATAGCCATTGGCAGAGCAGTTGTATTATGGGTCAAGCAATCAGTCGTCTGGGGTTGAAATCACCGAACAGTTTTTCCATCTGTGACATCAATTCTGTGTGGGAGCAGAGGTGACAGTCCTGCGTGTTAGCTGGAGTGTTTGCTCTGCTTCACAGAGTACAGACAAGCCGGTGCTTCCCCTCACCTGGCCAGTGCATGCTCCAAGCTTGCTCAGATTCATGTCGCAAATGCAGCTGCAAGCCTGGCCACATTGATTGTATGTCCCAGTCCCCCTCTCACTTAAAAAAAAAAAAAAAAAAAAAAAAAAGAGAGAGAGAAACTGTCCTTTACTGGTCCCTCTTCCTCAACACATTTGAAAAATTTCCTCCAGGTTGAAGCATTCATTCATTTTCCTTTGAAAATCTTTAGATGCATTTTTCAGATCAGCCACTAGATGCCCAGATGCCAAAATAAAACTCTAGCAGCTTTTCCAAGGGAAAACACGATGGTTTTGTAATTTAACAAAGATAGATTATTTCAACTATGCTGTCTAGAAGCTTAGGAAAGGCTTTTGTGTCCTCGGGAAGTAGTTTAGTTGCTGTTTTTTAATGTATAGAACAACGTCTTTATACAGATTAAGAGAAAAAAGCTCTTAAACCAAAATTACTGAAAATAAAGTTCAGAAGCTGCCACTACTTTACTGACAATATAGTGTAGAAAAAAAGATATAACTTTTGCCTTAGACTATAGTACCCAAACTCCAACCTTCATGCTTCCCGTAAAAATAAAATGAAATAAAAATATTTTTTTAAAAATTGTCCTACCAGCATCGCTCTCTAGCTTACCTATAGTAGCGCCTGGAATACCAGGGTCTGAACACACAAAAATTGAGGAAGCAACCAGGGGTGTTAAAGTATCCCTGACACAGGTAGGGTTAATGTCATAATTTCATTGTCCATGTTCTTTTTCGGCTTTTTCTGCTCTATTTAGAGGATAGATCAGGTCCATTCTGGCTTCTTTATTATGTATGTGTTAATTTTTACACAGAGCCTCACTCTGCCACCTAGGCTGAAGTACAGCGACGTGATGTTTGATCATTGCAGCCTTGAACTCCTGGGCTCAGCAATCCTTCTGCCTCAGCCTCCCAAAGTGCTAGGATTACAGGCATGAGCCACTGTGCCCGGCCATTCTGGCTACTTTTTATGTGGGACATGGACAATCTACTGAGCATCCAGACACCAGAGACTGGGCGGCAAAGAACCTCAAAATCACACCCTGGAAACACTAGTGAAGAAACAGATTTGCCTGTATCTGAGTGGCTGGGAAGAGAGGGAGAGAGCAGAGTGTAAGAAAGGTGTTTAAATACCAAAAAGACTATACATGGAATTCCAAAATTATGGCACTAGAAGGAACCTTTAAGGGCACTTCCACCAACAGAAAAGACAATGTTCTCACCCTCATGGCCCCTTTCCTCACTGATGGACATAAGGCCTTCCCATGCAATATAACTAAGTTATATAATTGTCAACAAGGTGATGGTCCAAAACAATGTAGGAAAAATACTGTATAGATAAATTAAAATACCCAGGCCAGCCTCACACCCATCTTGGGGTCTATCACTCAAATATTTTCCTGCCTCACTCCCAACCTGCCTCCACTGGCCAGGGGCACTTCACCATTTGCCTCAGCAAGGTATCTCACTGCCTCCACACTTAGCGATCCAAGTCAAACTTTCTCCTTGGCCCTAGAGAGAGAAGAAAGCTGTTTTATCCCTTTGGGCAAAGACTTAACTTCTGCAAGACTTCCTTTCTTGTTCCATGATATTCCTGGAGTGATTACACAATCACCCCAGATTCTGATCCAGATACATGATGAAATAGGCTGAAATATTTAGATTTTCCCACTGTCACCTAATGCAAGAAAGAACTTGCTGTTAAAGCTGAGAAAAAGTGAAATGTGTGAAGTCCAAAGTACTGAGCACCCCATCACTGGAAAGGGTTTAGAATGAGGCAGTGAAATCCCAGCCCAGGAAACAGTTCGTGAATTGAGGGAACAATTAGCTTCAGGGTCCTCATTTAGTATTTCCCATCTAATTCCATGTTTCTATTATTTTTATAGACACCATACTGGAATGTAAAAAGGGCAGGTCCAGCATTGGGGAGCCATACAGAATAATGATATACCAAACCATTGTTTTTAAAGATGGATTTTCCTAAGATGGCAAGCGATTATATGAGATTTTGGAGGTTAACTCTTAACAGGGCTGTACATAAAACTGAAAAAACATTTGCTTCAAAAATTATCAAAGGAAAATGACTCCTTTTTTTAATAATTGTGCCTACCTTAAGCAATGCTGTCTATGAAATACTGACACCTAAATCATTCAGACAATTCTAGAATCACCTCCTTTAAGGAGTAAGTAAACCTCCTTACTGAAAAAGATAAAGTCGAGTCAGGCTTCTTGCTGGTGAATGCTAAACCGGGTATCTGGCAATGTTGGTCCTACTGTTCACATGTTCTGTGTTTTTAGGAACTATGATCTGCACCATCACACACCGTGTCCAGGAGGAGTTTTTCCCATGTCAGTGAGGGCAAAGGAGTGGGTAGACTTTATTGTCAGGTTGCAGAGGCAGAAGGTAGCAGAAAAGATAAACCATTTGCACGTATTTCTCCCTGAGGCAAGGGACCTAAACAAAACTCTTATATTAGAAGTATTATACATCAAGTAATTCAAAGCAATATTTACACTCAAAGGAACTGTAGAAGTTGTCCATTTACCCACCTATGGTGTTACATGCTATCAAAATTTCATGATCTGGAAAAGCCAGGTTCTCGCAGCAACATCCACCCAGAACAGCACCAAGGTTTGGGAATGAAGCCATTGCCACTCCAAGATTCATTCATGCCAAGCTTTGGTGTAAATTTCTTTCTTCTACCACATAGCTATTTTTACAGCAGAAAATGTTAGCCAAAAGACCATAAAACCCACCTATTCCCTCTCTTCTCATGAGAGTCTTACAAAATGGTATATCACCTATGTATGCAATTTAACTTTGGTTCAAATAAGCACCATTATTAATATTCTCCCAAAAGTTACACTAAGAAGACTTGCCATTTAGATGTTGTCATTGCTCCAACAACATAGTTTCTGTTAATCATGCAATGACATGGAGGAGGCCTCAAAGAAAATGATGTGAGGAATAACAGACTATGACTTAATGTGTTCATTCATTGATCTATTCCGCCATGCATTCAACATTGATTTATTAAACACTGACTTTGTGCCTGGCACAGCATTAGGCATTACAGGTGTAGATATGTGCAAGATCCACAATCCCTGCTCAGTATGGGACTGAGTGTCAACTCAATATAGTAAGTGGTGCAAGGTGTAATAGAAACATAGCATGCACAGGGTGAATGCCCTTATCTCTGCTTGAGCAAGGACTATAGTTCTTAGCTTAAAAGCTGAGCACTGGCTGGGTGCGGTGGCTCACATCTGTAATCCCAATACTTTGGGAGGCTGAGGCAGGCAGATGACCTGAGGTCAGGAGTTTGAGACCAGCCTGACCAATATGATGAAACCCTGTCTCTACTAAAAATACAGAAATTAGCCAGGCATGGTGGCAGGCGCCTGCAATCCCAGTTACTTGGGAGGCTGAGACAGGAGAATCGCTTGAACCCGGGAGGTGGAGGTTGTAGTGAGCCAAGATGATGCCATTGCACTCCAGCCTGGGCAACAAGAGCGAAGCCCCACTAAAAAAAAAAAAAAAAAAAAAAAAAAAAAAAAAAGTAGAGCACTGAGATCAAGAATTGGAGGGGAAAGTCACCAAGTCATGAGGAAGCCAGTCCTTTGGTTATGGAATATATGGGGGTGGCAAGAAGGGCGAGAGAACACAAAGCTAGAAAGGTGGGGAGCAGTCAGAAAATAAAGAGTTTGCATGACTTTGTCCTAAAGTCCTGATGAATTGAGGAATTTTAAGAAAGAGGGTGGTTAGCATGATTTTATTCATGTCCTACAAAGACCACACTATGGCAGTGAGAACAATGTACTATAATAGGAAGAGAGAAGATCAGAGGAAAAGAAAACTACCAGGAGGACCCACTGTATGGGAGAAAACTTTTCTTCTCTCTCAGGTTTAGTACCTGGGGCTGTGCAAATTAAACTGACAGAAGATTAATAGGAAAATAAAAACAATTTATATGTGCAGTATATACAGAAGAGCTCAATGATGAGTAACTCAAAGGGGTGGTTAGAATTTGGAACTTATATGCCTCTTAATAGGTGAAGAAGAGGGACAGAAAGGCACTTACAGAAAAACACATGACTTTTTGGAAGGATAAATGGATTTTTAGGATAACAAGAGATAAGAAAGTTTATAATAATGTTTGTCTATACAGGTATGAGTGATCTTTCAGTCTCTTCAGGACCATAAAACTCCCCTGGAGAAGGGATTTGGGGTAGGTTTCATTCACATTCTCCCTTCTGGGAGTAGATCCTAACATTTGTGGCAGTCTTGTTGCTGCTTTAAACTCAGATAAGAAAAGCTCAAAGAAGTCTTTTTTTCTGCATCTGTTGAATCTCAAATGTCTTCAGCTTAAAATAATCTTTATACCAAGGGGCATATTTTGGGGTGGCATATTCTGATCCCCTTTAGCAACAAAGAATATTCCAAGGCAATGATAGTAAAGATAAAAAGGAGCCAGTTTACAAGGCAGATTTGTCAGTTTTAGTTGACCAACTAGGTATTGGGGACCAGGGTTAGAAAGGAGAGGGAATCAGGGTTTATTGATGGTTATCCAGCCTTGTCTAGAACTGTAGCCCTTAAACCTAGGTGCATAGTATTATTAATTAGGGAGGCTTTAATAACATCCAGCCTGGGCCCTCCTCCCCTCAGGGGTCCTATTAAACTGGTCTAGGATAAGGCTCAGGGAACAGTATTTTTTAAAAGCTCCCCAGATGACTATATTGTGAGTCAGGTTTGAGAACTTGCAATCTAGGGGATAAATGTGATGCCAAGAGACAGGAAACTCAGGAAGTTGTTGACAGGTGGTTGATGTTGCAGAGAAAGGGGAAGGACATCTAGGGTTTCTCTCTGGCCTTCCTGAGGTTGAGAAGGAGGTCAATTTCAGGTTAGCATAGATTTCAATGTCTGTGTTATTACTCAACAATGTGCCATAACATTTGTTGAAACGCTCTGATTTTTGGTTCCAAATGCACAGCTTCCTTTACTATGAGAAACATTGGTAAGACGTGAGAAGAGAAAACAACTGCAGGGAAATGTTTCTGCAGAAAAGGGCATAAAAAGGGTCAAGGATAAGACAGCAGGAATTTACATCCAAATTCAAAACCATGTGCTGCATTTCATTTCTGGGGGAAAGCTTCCTAACTCATGAATCCTTTTCTTAGTGAAACTCTTGAGTCAGGAAACCATTGCTGTGCAGGAATCATGCCAGTACCCTGGGGCACTGAGGGATTAATGAATACTTGTATTACTGGCCCATCCTACAATCCAATGAATAATCAATGGTACTTAAAGCTCCTCAAGTAATTGAATTGCAAACCTGGTAGTAAAGGAACCTGTACTCATAAAATTATGCCCGTATCTATTTCTTGGTGTAGATATTGATGAAAGACCACTACTCATGTGGATTATTTCTTATATGTATTAAAAATTGAGCACAGTAAATTGGCTGTTTGCTAGTAGGCATTTTCTGCCTATACCATGCACATACGGAAGTACAACGGACACCTATACAAGCCCATCTCCTCCATCTCCCACCTAGATGACATTACTACAAAAGTTACTGCAATGTCTTCTATTTACTTGCAGAACTGAAGTGAGGAACAAATATGTGATAGCAGATGAAATGCAGGCTGTAGGGATCTAAAAAGCAAGTTTTAAAACATTAAAATTATACAGTGGATTCAGTGAGATTTAGCATTTCTCCTGAGGGAAAGTATATATATATATATACACATACACTATATATACACACACACACAGTATATTATATACTATACATATATAGTAGATATACATTATATGTATATATGATTCATTCATATACTGTAATTCTGTCTACCAAAACATTTCTGTCTAATCATTTTAACTTGAA